>NC_141140.1:5098400-6364234 GCF_053477565.2 Lygodium microphyllum | reverse complement strand
TTAAAGCTCCTTTGTAATGCTTCACATCCAGCACTTGATCCTCAGCTGGCTCGTCTTCAGTAGACTGAATATTTAGATCAAGCATAGTGTCATTTGTGAAACTTGAACTCTGAAATGAAAACTGTTACCGTTGTTGCATATACATAACTCCAACTTAAGACAATTGTCTAGATTCATCCATTCCACTTTTAAGTGCTGCTCCTTCTTTGTAATTCCTCTCTGAGAGTTCCTTACAATGCTTCTCCAACTCATCAAGACTATTAAAGTTCGCATAAAATCCATTCTTCCACAGCTTTCTAATCAACCCAACATGTGAAAGTGATCTCGAGACAAGATTCCAGCCCTTTTGCATACAAGCCACACTTGCCATACATGTCTATCAACATGTTTCCTATTAAAAAATCTGTTTCTAATCCTGATTTCCTGATCTCAGCATGGATCTCTTGACCTGATTTTATGGCTCCTCTACTGCCACATGCTTTCAAGTAGATAATAAATGTGACAACATCTGCAGAAATACCATCCAGCTGTAGACATTGGAAACATTCCAGTATTTCCTCATTGAGACCATGTTCAGCGTATCCTACAATCGATGCAGATCACACAACTGCATCTCGAACAGGTAGTGCATAAAAAATTTGGCATGCCTCTGCCAGTGATCCACAATTGATGTACATGTCTACCAGTGTGCTGCCCATGTACACATCTGTTCCAAATCCCCTTCACTATACTGCCCATGCAGAACAAAAGTATAAACACAATAACTAAATATGTACAAAGTATCAAATCCCACACACACAACTTTTGGGTGGATTTCACACCTCGGATGCGCAGCAATACGACAACGCAATGTTCATGTAATACAACAGGATCTTGGGACTCCTAATAAGCCTCGTCTAATCAAATTTGATACTATATTATTTGATGATGAGTGTGCAAACTATGTATTGCACCTATAGTTGCAAACTATGTATTGCACCTATAGGAGTTTAAAGATATATTTTCATGAAGATATGATGAGTTGAAGGGGATTCCCCCTACTATTGTCATGCATACAATCCCATTAGAAGAAGGCAGTAAGCTAGTAAGATAAAAGGTTTGATGAATTCCTTTTGAGTTAAGAGAGCCTCTTTTTGAGGAATTCATGTAGTTAAGAAATAGAGGTATAATATTTCCTATGAAACATATTGAATGGTGTTCACCGGTTGTGATAAGGAAAAGAAGAACAATCAAATTTTCCTATGTGTAGATTTGAAGGAGCTGAACAAGCTGACAATAAGGGAATACTATCGTTTGCCTTTTATCAACCAAATTTTATATCACTTAGGAGGGCAAGAAATGCACTCCTTTACGGATTTCTTTGTGGGATATAATTAAACAGCCATAGGTAACGAGGATCAATCAAAAGTGACGTTCGTTACAGTGTTTGGTAGCTTTGTGTACCATGTCAAAGTCTATGTAATGCTCTTGGGTCTTGGCAAAGAACAATTGATAAGATCTTTACCAAAAACTTAAGGATTTTATAGAAAATTTGGGAGCGGCTATCATAACCCATGATAGGCAACTCATCCTTTTATGTAAATTCTTTGAGTGTTGTTGTGAGTATTGCATAGCATTAAATCCTCAAAAGTATGTATTCATGGTATCCTACAGATTATAGCTTGGTCATATTGTGAGTGCAATTGGCTTTGCCACTAATCCTAAGAAAGTAGGAGTAACTATGGTCGTGAGCCCACCCACTAGTCCCAGGGAGGTTCATAGCTTTATTTCATATGTGGACTATTATCATCAGCTCATTAATGCATTGGTTGAGCGTTCAGTACCTTTGATGAATCTCTTAGTGCACAATCCAAAATGCCAATGCTAAAAGCTCCAAATAGAGGTGAGGTTTTTAATATCTTTCGATCACTTTTGCAAGCCAAAATTTAGGTGTTCCATAGTGTTTTTATAGTTATTTAGAAAAGTGTGTTTGGCTATGGTGTTCACCACCAATAACTTTAGACATTACATTCTTTATGAGAAGGTGGTGTTTTTCACCAAGGTAGAGTGTCTACGATTATTGATGAACAAGCTTCAACCCCCTAATCACTGAGCTAAATGGCTAATCTCTTTTTAAGAGTTTTGCTATGAGATTCAAAATAAGATACTAAAATTTTAGGCTATTATTGAATGTTTAGTAGCTTTTGTTGAGCTTAAGAAAGACTAGGATGATATTAGTGATTGCAAGGATCTATGCAAGATTGATACATTCTCAATCCTGTAGTGGTATGCATTGATTATAGATTATCATGGATTGATTGTCATGGAACCTTACATCAATGAAGCCTTGGTTTATACATTCTATTTTGATGGATCTTCTTAAGGACCTACTAAGCATGTGTGTTGGGATTTTCATAAAAGACCCCATCATCGAATTGTTTTGAAAATGGGATTATATTTGGGTATGACTTCTTTTACTAATAATATGGTGGAATATAAGGCTTTACTCATGGGGTTAAATTTAGCTAGATGTAGTGGTATTTGTGAATTATTGGTGAAAGGAAACTTGCAATCAGTGATCAACCAATTGAATGGGACCTACAGTGTGAGAGATCCCTTTCTAAGAATGTACCATTATGCAGCCTTGGACATTCTGAGGTCTTTGAGGCAATAACTTTCTAGTTGATTCCTAGCAAGTGGAATCACTTTCAAGACTCCTTGGCTAATTATACCTTTTTGAAAGATGTCTTTCTTAATCATGATCATGAAGGGCTTTTACATTTTCCTTATAATATCAACCCACATATACTATAGGGATTTCATCCTGATGTGTCTTTTTCTGGTCACCAATGGTTACTTTGAGTTATGAGCGAGGTAGAGATTGATCATCTTCCTATTCTTTCATGGACGCATGGGATTGTTCAATGTTGGATCTCGCCTTGCCATTTATGTAGGGGACTTAGCTCATAAATTGATGCATTTACTATAGGGCATAAGTAGCTCACCCCCTTGGTCTAGTTTCATACTTTAGTAGGGTTTATGTAGGGACCAAGGGTTTGCTTTCAATAGTAGGTTGTTTAATGGTATGCATTATGGTTGATACTATTAGGCCAACTAGTCCAGGTGATTTGGATATAATGCTCTTTTCCATTAGGTCAAGATTGCTATGTATCTCTTTGGTATGGGTGCATTCAACGATTTTTTATTTTTGTGTTGCACTAGACATGTTTGAAGGAGCACGAGGAGGGAGCCAATTGCTACAAAGAAAAATTTTGTGGCTAGTCTAGGTGACATCTTTCCTTTTCATATTATTTTTCCTAAAGCAGAATGTGTAATGTGTATTTTTGGGATTTTTCTTACTTGTATGGGGAACCAAAAATCAAGGCATGAAGTTCTTAGATTAGGTTAGGTATGTTTGTGGAGGTTTGAGTAGTTGGCTGCCTCTTGCAAAGATATTGTTAAGCATCCAAGGCCTATTTTAGAGGTTAGTCCTAGTGACCCTATCCGTCTAGCCTATTATGAATTTGGTCCTAAAAACCCATGTTAGTGGTGAGGCAATTAAGAAATACTAAAAAATTAAAGACAAGAATGACACATATATCTAATATATATATAATACGACGGTGTACTAAAAGGGGTTTCAGCCCCTAAAGTAGGAAAATTAAAAGAAATAAAAATTTCAAAGAGCTAATGTTCATCACATTACGAAGGTTTGGTAGTTTTCTACGGATGAGTCAAGATGAGGCGATCCCTTGTCTTCTTAGGGGTGGCATATTGCCAAAAAGAATATGAAGATAATTGGACCAAAAATAAATGTGAGTGGGAACAAAAATAAACATTGTGTTACCTCATAAGATCTTGATAAGTTCTTGGGTATCCAAGCTGGACTTGAGATGGATGCCCTATTCTTTTTGGGTCACAATATTGTCATCTCCCTCCTTTTTACACATTCTAGTATCAAATAGTAAAGAATAAAGAATGTGAGAAATGAAAAAATGAATATAAATGAGACATTCTATAGGAGTACTTGCCTAGTAGGAGTTCCTAGTCTAGATATCATAAGTGAAATAGATGGGTCACGCCACCACATAGGATTGCCTCTTTGATAGTTCTTTTAGCGAGAATATTGGAAGAGTTGGTTCGCAGCTACCTCTTGATCTCTTTATCAGATCATGCTTAGTTGGAATTCATTCCTTGAATTTTGTTAGTGGATAGGGTGAGATCTGTATTATGCTAGGTTATGTATTTCATTTGTAGCAACTTCATGCTCTTTATGGTTTATGTATGTGTACAAATCACTTCGTGGGTCTGACAGGAGGAGTTGCCCTATCCTATGGTCACCAATGAGAGTTGATTTTAAGGTGAAATTTAAAGCATAAAAGTGGCCTAGGTACCATAAAAGTGGCATTTTTGGGAAAAAATGTATCGATCATGGATCAAGGAGCTGGAGTTTTTTTAGGTGCATTTGGACGTTGTCGAAGGGTTTCGAAAACAATGTCACAACTACAGAAGTTCTTGAGAAATTCCAAGACGGAAGATTAAGCGAAGCAAATAATCAAGACAAATATGATGTCAAATACCGATTGTATTACTGCCAAGTTTTCACTGTGAGCATAGAGTGATACCATAATAAATCCACATGTGATCCATACAATTGACCGATGCCATGTATACAAGCTTTTTTTAAAGTCCAAGCTTATGAGAAGCAAGATTTCAAATGCTCACAATTGACAATAGTTTCAGCCTGTTTCACTCTGAGTTGCGTCTATGCTACCTACACACATTTCTATTGGGTCCTAATGAATTCTTCAACACCTCTTGGAAGTCTCTTTATAAAGAGGTTTTTAGGGAAGACTTCAGTGACCTTCTTTAGACCTTTTTAGCCTTTCTGAAAAAAAAGAGAGAGAGAGAGAACCTCCAGTTCATTACTTTTATGAGCTTTACTTACAGCCGCAGGGAACCTTCTGTGGGCTTCTACCCTTACTGTGTGCTTCTGAGAACATAAGCTCATGAGTCATATCATATCACACTCAGCTGGCCTTTTCTGATCCAAAAAGCTCAAGAGAAACACATTATGTACACAAGAATTTTGCCAAGATAAGCCATCCTGAGGTAACTTGTATCAGTTTATGGAGCATACTCACATGGGGCAACACGATGTGAAGTTGGTAAGCTCATCAATGGAAGAACTCACTCCCCTCTTTCCTCATCCAAAAGTCGAAGAACAGGCGAAATTCCCCATCGGTTTTTCTTCTCTCTTCCATCAGGATTACCTTCCCACAATGTGCTTTTGCTGTCCTGAACTTCACCTCTTTCAAGTTGCAGAGATTCCCCTTGTTGTCTCCCACAAAAAAAACATGGGATTGCAATCATAGCCTCCAGCTACAAGCTTGGTCTCTAATAGAAATAACACATCTCTCAAAGGAAGCCCATTTAGACTTAGAAGTTGTGGAGAAGCTGTTCGCCTTCTTGAGAATTCTAGGCTGGCAACTGGACCTCGACGCAGTGAAGCATGTCAACGCATCTCAAGATGGACAGGTTGATGATGTCGCAGCAGTGTCGAAAGAGGTGTTGTAATACGGCTCCCACAACTGGTGGTACGACATCAAAAAGGGGGAAGTGCTGTTGCATTATGAGGTTGACTGCACAGGCAGAAAACCTCACATGCGGCATGTGGCTGGTAGATGGCGTGTGATGCTACAGTGTGGCACATAGTAGTGTTGTTAGTGATAGCATGAAGGCATTGTCAGAGGCGTCGATGCTAGTATAGGTTTCCTTGTAGGTGGTGGTCCTCTCTACAAGGCCAAGAGAGTAGCGATGGTGGTGATGGGTGGCGATAATTGTCTGCCTGCGGATTCTATTATGTTGACTCTTGTATCCCCAGGATTCGAGCTCTCGACATGATGACCGCTTCCTTCTCAAGCTTTCGAAGAACACTGTACTAATTTCGCTCTGAAGCCATGCAACGCTTGCTTTCTTTTTCCCTCCCTAATTAGCTTTTGAATCCGCTAATTAGCCTCCTCCTTCCGTGCTTTTTTCTTCCGTTCCTCCCCAAATTGGCTTCCCTCCCAGAACCAGAAAAGCACCCCTGGTCCCAGTCGAAGAATGCCGAGGAAAAGTAGCCCCTTTTTCCCTCGATAACAGATCCAATATTTTTGCCTTGATTAGAGCATGCTTCCGGCAAAGGAATGCAACACGTGGAGTGATGCCATTTGAAATGCACTGCCTGACTGAAACCAATCAATGGTGACACTGGGCTTGTCCCTAACATATTGACTGTACTAGTTCTAATAATAATTTATAAGTTCCATTCTGTCATTCTCGCTGATCCGTAGCGTGGCAGTTATTGCATCATCCTGTTCTAACTTGCAATTTAAAGCTGTCTTATATTTCATGACCCTTCTTCCCCTCTTCCCCAACACAGATATAGGCATAATGGTAGGCACTTCAACTCCAACCGTTGATCCCACACCCATTTGCTAGCTTGTAGCCAACCCGCGAAATGCATTTCTATCATTCAATTTGGGATGGTGTCCATAAAGGTAAGCCAAAGAGATAGCCATTGCACTCCATGATACGACATTTCGAAACGGTAAGACAATAAACATACTCTCTGCTTCTTGTATGGTCCCATGTACTCCATACATACTCACAAGGCCATTACCAACAAAGACATCTGAAGTATAACCCCCTCATACAAGCATCATGATGCAATGTCTGACCAATTTCCAGAAACCCAAGTAGAGACAATTGTTCCTTCCAAACAATAGCTTCTGCATCTGTAAGTGCACCACAAGCTTGAAGGGCAGTCATGTATGTCAACTCATCACGAATTATTTCTTCTTCTTGCTTCAAACCCCTCTTCACTATATTACCCACATAAAATAAAAGAGCAAACATAACGACTAAGTATGTATAAAGTATCAAATCACACACACAACTTTTGGGTGGTTTTCATACCTCGAATGCGCAGCAATACGACATCCACCCCCTCTAATCCTGCGCATCCTCCGGATGGGCCAACTACCCATGATCATTATCATCAAGATCCACAAACAGATCAATCTCTTCATTATGCTTTTCCGGTATATCAACAAGATTATCTGTCATATCATCTGTCTCTTCCATTGGAGGTTCTTCTCGTTGCTCTTCTCTTGCAAATTCTTCCAATGCATAATCCTCATCATCTCTTTTCTTGAAAAGCTTGATTCTTTTTCTAGCAATAGGCACTCTAAGCACTGTCCCATCCAATTCTGTCAGCTCATATGTTGCATTATCAAAGACATGTCTGACTATGTATGGCCCAAACCATCTTTTCACCATCTTTCAAAGTGTAGTATGCTGATTTTCAAGGCTGCTATGAAAGACCAATACCCAATCTCCCTCTTCTATTGCTCTAGGCCGCAAGCGATGCCTACTGTCAAACCTGTCCTTATTCCTTAGTCTAGCAACCTTCAACCTGTCAATAGCTAGCTGAATATCCTCAGGTCTCCTCTCAACCTGTCGAATTCGAAGAGCTAAGAGCTCCTCTCTCGTCAAATCCTCCTGCCAAGGTAAAACTGACCAAGTCAAAGCACAAGTCTCAGTCGGCATAACAAGTTTCTGACCATACATCAACTCTGCAGGCATATATCCTGTGGTAACACTATGAGTCGTACGATCAGCCCACAAAGCAAATGGTAGAAGTCTTGGCCATTGTCCAATCCGTCCTCTGCATGCTTTGGCTAATACTTTCACTATCGGCAGATGCCCTCTTTCACTCTTCCCATTTTCCTCTGGATTATATGCTGTAGTTAGAGCCAACTTGATTCCTAGCTGAGAGAAAAACTCCCTAGCTTCATCTGCATCCAATTCACCATGATCCGCAGTGATCTTACCCACACAACCATACCTGCAGAAAATTTCCTCCAATAAGAACTTACACACTGCACTAGTGGTCTTCGTTCTCAAAGATCTGCCCTCAACATGATTGGTAAGATCCTCTCTAGCCAAAACAATGTATCTCATCTGCCATAGACCCATAGGCATGGTAACCAAATCAACTACCCACTTATAATGAATGCATAGCGGATAGGTCGGATGAAGCTCATCTCGATGACGCACTACCGAATACATCTGGCAGTCTCTGCAAGTCTCAACAAAGTGAGAAACATCTCTATACATGCCTTTCCACCAATATTTCTCCTTGATTTTCTCATAAGTAGCCCACACTCCTCTATGACCAGCCTAAGGACTCTCATGAAACTCCCTCATCACCTGTAACTGTGTCTCTCTATCGCAGACAACCCGCAAAGGTAATCTGCCTCTTTTCTTCGGATGCTTCCAAAGAAATCCGTCCTTGAGAAAATAACCATAGGCTTTCCATCTGATCTTCTTGAACTCTTCATCTGTCCATTCATCTCTTTTGCTTAGTGTACTAAGGTACCTGCCAATCTGCAAACCAATCTCCAACATAGAGTTCTTCTATGAAAGCCACAATATCATAGACATGACAAACATGATCAAACATAGTGGCTGAAATTTCTGCATCATCCTCTTCTGCAAGTAGAGTTTCCTCATCATCATATCTGGCTCTAGACAACATATCTGCCACTGGATTATCCTTCCCTGCTATGTGTTTAAATTCCGGATTTAATGACTTGATGTATGCAATCCATCTCAACATAGCTATATCCGGAGTAGAGCAACTCGTGATCATACCAATCAATGGCAAGCAATCTGTCTCTACCACAACTGAAGCTCCAATAAAGTACTCCTTATCACATTTGAGAGCCGTGACAATCCCCAATAACTCCCTCTTGATTTGCGGATATCTCCTCTGTCTCTCGTTTAGGACTTTCACCCCAAACCGAATAGCATACCTATTTCCATCTGCATCATCTTGACCCACAGCCCAACCTATGCCAATTGGACTAGTGTCAACTGTCAATACAAAAGGCCTTTCACAATTATAATCCGCTTTCCTGAGAGTAGGAGCATTCTGCAATAACTTCTTCAATTTCCGCATGGCTCTAGTGTGGCTCTCATCCCAATAGAATTTTTGCCCCTTTTGAAGCAGCTGATACAAACAATCTGCTATGTGTGCAAAATGAGGTATCCAAATCATATAAAACACACAAGCTCCAATGAATCTTCATACCTCTGAAGTGGTAGAACAATACTCCGCAATCTTGCCTATAGCATTCACCTTATCAGGTGAGGGTTTCCTGCCATAATATCCACACATATGTCCAACAATGACAATATCATTCACTCCAAAAACAGATTTTTGCCCTGAAAGTGTCAAGTTCACTTCTTCTAACCTGGACAAAATCTTCTCACATGCTGAAATATGATCAGCCACAAAATATCTACATCCCTGCTCATTTAGACTCTCATTCTTCTCTTCTTCTGCACACCCCTTAATGGGCACATCATCCAAGAAAGGCATGGTAAGCTAAGGTATGTAATCACGAAGGACCTTATGCATGGCATTCATCATATGCGCAACAGAATTAGTGGCACCTTGAGGCAAGGTACACATCCTGACAAGCCCAATAGGAGTTCTCATGGTGGTTATGTCCCTGCTTTCCAAAGCCAGCTGAAACTGATCATATCCTGAATACAAATCACCTAAAGAATAGATGGCACGTCCAGCAAATGCCTCTGCAAACTCATCCACAACTGGACCTATACCAACATTCCTGATAGTAACTCTATTCACTGGCTGCATGTCCTGAATAAATCGGAGAGTACCATTCTTCTTTGGAACTGTAAACCACCTATTTGAGTATGGTGCAGATGAAGGCTCAAGAATTCCCATCCTGATTTTCTCATTCAATAAATCAATCAGCTTTGGCAAGTGTGCTTTAGGCACTGGAATAGGTCGGAGATTCCATGGAATATGAGGAATAGTAAAAATGACCATAGGAGCAACAATATCAGGATTCACACATCCAATCTCATGCGGGAAAAAAGCAAATCCCCTTCCATGTCGCTCAAGCATATCCTGATAGGATTGCTTCTCTATGGGTAGCAAGAAATCACCATTTCCAATTTTCAATTCAGCAAGAGTCTCTGCTAAAAATTTATGACCAATATGCTCCGGATTCCTCAAAATTGGTTGTTTGGCAGCCCTCTCTATTTGCTGATCACTGTCAGGTGGAAGCGGTACAGCAACCGGCTTCACCTTCTTATCCACAGTTTTGTATTTCGTGTCAACCCTAGCTTCATTATGCTCTTTTGCATTACTCAAATCTTGCTGTAAATCAGCAATTCTGCACTCCAATGGCTGAATATTCTCAGCCCTCTGCTCTATGGACTGCATAGAAATAGCCCTAAACTCTGGATGCTGAAATATTTCAACAGTAAACTCTGTTGGCTGAAAGTTTTCAGCCCTCTGTGTCTCTGAAAGCTGATCATAACCAGCTGGAAACTCTGTTTGCTGAATTTCTTCAGCACTCAACACTCTTTGCTGAGCTACCTCAGCCTCTGACTCAATCTGTGACACAAAATCTGCAATTTCATGAAACATGTCCAGGGACTGCACTAATACATTACTGTGACAACTCTGCATATCAGTTTTCAGCATATCTTTCATCTCTGTCATCGTATCTGCACAAATGACACTGTCATACATCCCATCTATGTGCGCATCATCCTCCAAAATTCCTGCATTTTTTAAATTTTTCTCCTTCCTACATATATACTGCCTTGAAGCTCTAGGCAACTTAGAAGTCTTCTGATAGCTCATTGAACTGTTTGCTGAAATCCCAACAAAATCGAAGGAGAAAACACCGCTGCCAGGAGGCGAGAACTCCAATCTCCTCTGCTCCTACCACCGTCGTCTCGTGAAACGGCGGTACCTAATGAAAACCCGAATCCCTCACAGTGGGAAAAGGTGCATCTCTGAGAGTATCCCTGTTTCTAACATGGTTCACACACACAGTCATAAACTGAACTGCTCTCATACCATCTTTACTGCGAATCCGTGCATAAGCAGATCCATCATCCATGACCTTTGTTTCCATGCGCATCTCTGTGATGAATGGCTATCCAAGAATTATGGGATAAGAGCATGAATCCTGCACAAAGAAATGAAAATCCTCCTCTACATCACCAATAGAAACCCTGACACTAGGACATGCAACATACAAATCATCTGCAGTGTTATTGGCGGCTCTCATATGCCACCCATGCTCTACATCCATAGGCCATCTGTTACTCTCATAAACTCCACAAACTATGAGATTAATCTCTCAACCATGATCCACCAATGCAACATAAGGTACCTGTTTCTCTCCAATCTTTACCATCGTCTCTGTAATTGCCCTAGCCCAATGGCTCCGCGAAAAGTGACTATGCGGTATCAAGACAAGCTCATCAATTTCAGCATAATGCATAGGCTGAACCCTCTTCTCTACCTGCGGAAAAACAGAAGCATTCTCAACCATAACCTCATCCTCATCCTCATCCAACTCCCCAATCAAAACTCCCTGTGTATCAGTGGTAGACAATGCATGTCTTTTCCTCTTCAGGACCTCCTGAAACTGATCCTGAAACTCTCTTTTTCAGATGCCCAAAACCTCAGAAATAGTGAAAGTCACCTCACTGCCAAGTATCTTATCATTAAAGATTTTCTTCATGTCTGTAGATGTCTCAATATCGGACATCAATCTAAACCCTGGCTGTTTTCTCTCTCTAGGCTCTTGCCTCTTTTCTCTCTTTTGAGCATCTTCCATCTGTCGATCTGGCCCTGGTCTTGAAGACGGACCTGCAGTAGGTGGAGTAACAAACTCACCCCCTCTAGTCTTCTTAGCTGCACTTGGATTTTCTTCATCCCTCTTATGCTTCTCCTCAACAAGTACATCTGCTCCCTGAGACTTAGCCAAATAAGCATAAATAGAGTACCTGTCAACAGGTGAGTCCCAACCTGTCTCTGATCTGATGCTAGAGCCTGCACTAGTCAAAACAGTTTGCTGAATTTTCCCCTTGTTTGCAGTCTCCATAGCATAAGTCCATAGCGCTGACTGAGTCTCTGATCCCTTCTCAATATGGACTCCATATGCAGAAGCATCACCTCTAGCTGTCACATAAGAAGTACGCACAGCCATGTCATCCACTAACTTCTCCATTACACCTTTACCAAAGTTGGTAGCAAGTGGAGCTCCTGTCTCAGTCAACCAAATCTTACCATCTTGCCCCCAATATACCAAATTCTTCCTCCTTGCATCCTGAAAAGATTCACAATCCCTGCAATGCTGCTGGTCCGTACTATCGCACCAAATACATCTCCGATCTCTCCTAGGTGCACTAGGAGCACTCCTAGGAGCAGTAGGAGCACTAGAAGAAGTAGTAGGCGCAGTCGAAGCAAACTGTTCTTTCAACTTTCCCACCAACTCGGCTTTGACTGACTCTAGTGTCAAATCTGTTATGCCTTTGATTATGTCATCAAGAGAAGTAGGCACCGTTGGAGCGGATGGTTTTGGAGCAGAAGATGTAGGCATCGGTCGTGGAACAGGAGGAATAGGTGGAGTGGAAACAGTAGGCACTGGCATAGGCCAAGAAACTGGCTAAGGAGGAGAAGAAATAACAGGGATAGAAGCAAGCATAGGAGCTAATGATGGTGTAGGTATCATGGAACCATTCTGTAGGCGAGTCTTCCATATCCTCCTCTTGGTCAAAGTCGAGACTGCATCCTGAGCATCCTGCCAATCCGTTTTAAGACCCATAGGCTTCGTGCGATCCTCAAGAAGCTCACCCAATTCTTCTTGAAGAGCAGGATCTGCAGCTTGCAAGAAAAGCTCAACTTTTTCAACATCCAATGCTCTTTGTTCAATGGCATCAAGCTGACTATACCTCTCTTCAAATTCTCAAATCAACTCTGAAGCAGCTAGACCTTTGTTTGGCATGTAGACCCACTCTCGGAATGACCGCCGAGTAGCCATACCAAAGTCCTCAAGGAAATATTCTTCTTTCAAGGCCTTCTTAAAATCTTGCCAATGTGTATTTTGAATAAAAAGATTAGTCACTTTTGCCCTCAAAGCGGGTGTGACAAGACGAAGGAAGTACTTACTCATAAGTCCAGCTGGAACTCCAAAAAACCCCATCTTGATCTCATATGTCTTCAAATATGCTGAAACATTACGGCCGTCAAATAGCTTCTCAACTGCTTCAATAGCCTTAGTCGCGCTGTTTGCATTCTCTTGCTCCAAATAGAGTTGCCTTTGCTGAGACAACTGTTGTTGATGCAATTGTTGCTGCTGCTGCATATACAATTGTGTCTGCTAATTTTGGAGCTGCATATACATGGACATATTCTGTAAAATCTGCTTTAGATCCTCTGTTGAAGTACTTGACGCAGCAGTCATTGATGGAACTGAAGTAGACGCAGCTGGAATTGTAGAAGAGGCTGAAGTATCTCCCATCCTGAAATTTCTGCGACGCTTTCACGTCGGGTTCACCAAAGATGTCGAAGGGTTTCGAAAACAATGTCACAACTACAGAAGTTCTTGAGAAATTCCAAGACGGAAGATTAAGCGAAGCAAATAATCAAGACAAATATGATGTCAAATACCGATTGTATCACTGCCAAGTTTTCACTGTGAGCATAGAGTGATACCATAATAAATCCACATGTGATCCATACAATTGACCGATGCCATGTATACAAGCTTTTTTTAAAGTCCAAGATTATGAGAAGCAAGATTTCAAATGCTCACAATTGACAACAGTTTCAGCCTGTTTCACTCTGAGTTGCATCTATGCTGCCTACACACATTTCTATTGGGTCCTAATGAATTCTTCGAGACCTCTTGGAAGTCTCTTTATAAAGAGGTCTTTAGGGAAGACTTCAGTGACCTTCTTCAGACCTTTTTAGCCTTTCTGAAAAAGAGAGAGAGAGAGAGAGAGAGAGAGAGAGAACCTCCAGCTCATTACTTTTATGAGCTTTACTTACAGCCGCAGGGAACCTTCTGTGGGCTTCTACCCTTACTGTGTGCTTCTGAGAACATAAGCTCATGAGTCATATCATATCACACTCAGCTAGCCTTTTCTGATCCAAAAAACTCAAGAGAAACACATTATGTACACAAGAATTTTGCCAAGATAAGCCATCCTGAGGTAACTTGTATCAGTTTATGGAGCATACTCACATGGGGCAACATGATGTGAAGTCGGTAAGCTCATCAATAAAAGAACTCACTCCCCTCTTTCCTCATCCAAAAGTCGAAGAACAGGCGAAATTTCCCATTGGTTTTTCTTCTCTCTTCCATCAGGATTACCTTCCCACAATGTGCTTTTGCTGTCCTGAACTTCACCTCTTTCAAGTTGCAGAGATTCCCCTTGTTGTCTCCCACAAAAAAAACATGGGATTGCAATCATAGCCTCCAGCTACAAGCTTGGTCTCTGATAGAAATAACACATCTCTCAAAGGAAGCCCATTCAGACTTAGAAGTTGTGGAGAAGCTGTTCGCCTTCTTGAGAATTCTAGGCTGGCAACTGGACCTCGACGCAGTGAAGCATGTCAACGCGTCTCAAGATGGACAGGTTGATGATGTCGCAGCAGTGCCGGAAGAGGTGTTGTAATACGGCTCCCACAACTGGTGGTACGACATCAAAAAGGGGGAAGTGCTGTTGCATTATGAGGTTGACTGCACAGGCAGAAAACCTCACATGCGGCATGTGGCTGGTAGATGGCGTGTGATGCTACAGTGTGGCACATAGTAGTGTTGTTAGTGATAGCATGGAGGCATTGTCAGAGGCGTCGATGCTAGTATAGGTTTCCTTGTAGGTGGTGGTCCTCTCTACAAGGCCAAGAGAGTAGCGATGGTGGTGATGGGTGGCGATAATTGTCTGCCTGCGGATTCTATTATGTTGACTCTTGTATCCCCAGGATTCGAGCTCTCGACATGATGACCGCTTCCTTCTCAAGCTTCCGAAGAACACTGTACTAATTTCGCTCTGAAGCCACGCAACACTTGCTTTTTTTTTCCCTCCCTAATTAGCTTTTGAATCTGCTAATTAGACTCCTCCTTCTGTGCTTTTTTCTTCCGTTCCTCCCCAAATTGGCTTCCCTCCCAGAACCAGAAAAGCACCCCTGGTCCCAGTCGAAGAATGCCGAGGAAAAGTAGCCCCTTTTTCCCTCGATAACAGATCCAATATTTTTGCCTTGATTAGAGTATGCTTCCGGCAAAGGAATGCAACACGTGGAGTGATGCCATTTGAAATGCACTGCCTGACTGAAACCAATCAATGGTAACACGGGGCTTGGCCCTAACATATTGACTGTACTAGTTCTGATAATAATTTATAAGTTCCATTCTGTCATTCTCACTGATCCGTAGCGTGGCAGTTATTGCATCATCCTGTTCTAACTTGCAATTTAAAGTTGTCTTATATTTCATGACCCTTCTTCCCCTCTTCCCCAACACAGATATAGGCATAATGGTAGGCACTTCAACTCCAATCGTTGATCCCACACCCATCTGCTAGCTTGTAGCCAACCCTCGAAATGCATTTCCATCATTTAATTTGGGATGGTGTCCATAAAGGTAAGCCAAAGAGATAGCCATTGCACTCCATGATACGACATTTCGAAACGGTAAGCCAATAAACATACTCTCTGCTTCTTGTATGGTCCCATGTACTCCATACATACTCACAAGGCCATTACCAACAAAGACATCTGAAGTATAACCCCTCATACAAGCATCATGATGCGATGTCTGACCAATTTCCAGAAACCCAAGTAGAGACAATTGTTCCTTCCAAACAATAGCTTCTGCATCTGTAAGTGCACCACAAGCTTGAAGGGCAGTCATGTATGTCAACTCATCACGAATTATTTCTTCCTCTTGCTTCAAACCCCTCTTCACTATATTACCCACATAAAATAAAAGAGCAAACATAACGACTAAGTATGTACAAAGTATCAAATCACACACACACCTTTTGGGTGGTTTTCACACCTCGAATGCACAGCAATACGACAACGTCAAAAATCCAACACAAGTGTTCATTTGTGGATCACAGTCCATTTGACCTCCTATTTAATTTTTGCAAGATGTAGCATGTCATCAAGTAGTTACTTGATCAAAAAGCTGAAGAGCAACTAACAGAGGCCAATATAATAGTTTTTAATGCCAAGAAGTCCCTCTTCCAGTCCAATCATGAATTTGGGAGTATTTGTCCCTTTTTCTTAGCTTGAAAGCACTTTTGAAAAATGCCACCGCAACAGGGCTGAGTTGGTTATTTGGGAAGTTAAAATTGAATGAGGCCTAAAAGATGCCTAAATTCAAAAAACCATATCATGATGAAGAGGGAGGCCCATTTTTAAATGCATTTTTTGAAGATTCGCAAAGTGATGGAATCCTACCTTCTCCTCCTGGGGTTGACACTCTTGAGTTTTTCACTTCATATCACAAGAAACATCTAGTAAATTGATGCATTATATGAAAACTTCATATTTCACTCTTTCTCTCTTCTCTTTCTCTCTCACCATAATTATTATTCATAGTATGAGCTAAGATGATGAGGGACAATGGGTGCTAGCTGGTGAGGAGATGCCAAGAACGAAACAAGGAAGCACAAAGGTGAGCATCAATGGTTGTGTGATGGTATCAAGGGCTCCATTTTTTCGAATTACGATGCATCATGTGTGTGGAATTTACTGTAAGTGTCAGTTTATTGCATATTATATCGTATCTCTTGTGTTTATCATGGAACATGGTTGAAAATGCTGAAGTTATGTTTTTTGATATGTGAAATCATGAAAAAAGTACTTACTTTTAGTTGTTTATATTAAAAAATTAAAACCACAAAACGTGAGATGCAGGATTTAATGCAAAAATTAGAGTTTTATTGGACTTTTGTGAATTCAGTGTTATTCAAATGGAATAATAGTTGATATGCTAATGATTCACAATCCATACTAGTCATAAAAAATAGAAAATTAGGAAAATTTATTAATGTATGTTCAAACAAAGGAAAAAACCATGAAAGTTAGTCTTATTAAAGAAAAATTAGAAAAAAAAAGGTTTTAATGTGCAAACAATTATAAAGAATTAAGAGATTGAGTGGATGTATAATGAGGATAGATCATGAGGGTGTGCCTCAACCTACCTCCATTTATGTGTGAGAAGTATGTATGTATTACTTATTTATATAAAAGAATAACGACAAAGTCCTTTTAAACCTATGCACAAAAGTGAAACCAAAATGATAGGGAAAAAATGATTGAAAAGAGATAATGTTTAAATGAGTTCTGATTTCACTGCATATTGTGGCATTTAGCCTTTTTTTAATTTAAGTTTGCAGAGGAATAATAGCACAGGTTAGCCTGGTACTATCCTTTTGCAATGCAACATTATGTTAGAGAAATGAAATCATGAAACAACTATTTTTGCACGATATATGGTTGGCTTATACTTAAAATTGTTTAAGCACAATGAGTCATGCACATTTCACTTGCATTTGAGCATGGTATGAAAAGTGAAACTTATGGATGCATAGCACTTCTATCCCTAGTTGTGACCTACAATGAGTGTGCGAGGTTCCCTTTGTTGTAGGATAGAACACTGATCTTTGGAAAGACTTTATGTCAAGTTGAAATGTTCTTGGATCGTATACGTATCACGAGATGATTTTATCACATTTATTCTTTACGTTTGAGAGGAAATATCCTAGGATGTAGGAGAGCTATAGGAGCCATAACAATCGACTGGGGGATGTTGTATTTGTCTATATAATGAGGTACACTACAAGGAAACGCAGGTATAGCGATGGCGGATAGTGACATAGGAATAGCGGCGTCACTATTAGCGACGCCCAACACGGAAAAAAAAGCGGTCCAAAACCCGAGCATGTTTCATTTTGCGCATTTGTGAAACATTTTGAGAGGGAGAGCGAGAGAGAGAGGGACCATTTTCCATAGAGGGTGAGAGAGGGACAAGAAGAAGGCTTACCGCCGCCGCCGCCGTTCGCAAAGGAGAGGAGTTGCCGTCGCGAAGAGGAGCCGCCAAACCCTCCTATAAATCTTTACAGTGAGTCCATTCTCTCTCTCTTTTACTTGTTTAGGGTTTAATTTATGTATATTGAGAGAGGGAGAGGAAATGAGAGAGAAAGAGAGGGAGAGGTTGAGGGAGGGAGAGAAAGAGAAAGAGAGGGGGAGAGAAAGAGAAAGAGAGGAAGAGGGAGGGGGAGGAAATGAGAGAGGGAGAGGGAGGGAGAGAAAGAGAAAGAGAAAGAGAAAGAGAAAGAGAGGGAGAGGGAGAGGGAGAGGGAGGGAGAGGAAATGAGAGAGGGAGAGGGAGGGAGAGTGCATTCTCTCTCTCTCTTACTTTTTTAAATATAATTTGTGTATATATATTGAGAGAGGGAGAGGAAATGAGAGAGAAAGAGAGGGAGAGGGAGAGGGAGGAAATGGGAGAGGGAGGGGGAGGGAGAGAGAGAGAGAGAGAAAGAGAGAAAGAGAGGGAGGAAATGAGAGAGGGAGAGGGAGGGAGAGAGAGGGAGGGAGAGAGAAAAAGAGAGGGAGAGGGAGAGGGAGGAAATGGAAGAGGGAGGGGGATGAAATGAGAGAGCGAGAGGGAGGGAGAGTGTATTCTCTCTCTTTTTTATTTATTTTTCGTATAATTTGTGTATATTGAGAGAGGGAGAGGAAATGAGAGAGAAGCAGAGGGAGAGGGAGAGGGAGAAAAATGAGAGAGGGAGAGGGAGGGAGAGAGAGATAGAAAGAGAGGGAAATTAAAGAGAGGGAGAGGGAGAGGGGGAGGAAATGGGAAAGGAAGAGGGAGGGAGAGAGAAAGAGAGGGGGAGGGAGAGGAAATGAGAGAGGGAGAGGGAGGGAGAGAGAAAGAAAGAGAGGGGGAGAGAGAGGGGGAGGAAATGGGAAAGGAAGAGGGAGGGAGAGAGAAAGAGAGGGGGAGGGAGAGGGAGAGGGAGAGGGAGGGAGAGGAAATGAGAGAGAGAGAGGGAGGGAGACATTAAACATAATAGGGAAATGAGAGAGGGAGAGAGAGAGAGAGAGAGAGGGGGGGAGACGAAAACATAATAGGGAAATGAGAGAGGGAGAGGGAGGGAGAAGAAATGAGAGAAGGAGAGGAAGAGAGCAAAAGGAAATGAGAGAGGGAGAGGAGAGAGAAAAAAAGAGAGAATGAGAGGAGAGAGAAAAAGAGAGAAGATGTTAAACATAATAGGAAAAGAGAGAAAGAGAGGGTGTGGGTGAGGGTGAGGGCGAGGGAGGGAGAGGAAATGAGAGAGGGAGAGGAAGAGAGAAAAGGAAATGAGAGGGGGAGGAGAGAAAAATAAATGAGAGAGAGAGGAGAGAGAAAAATCATTAAACCTAATGGGGAAAGAGAGAAAGAGAGGGTCAGGGTGAGGGAGGGAGAGGAAATGAGAGAGGGAGAGAAAGAGAGAAAGGGAAATGAGAGAGAAAAATAAATGAGAGAGAGATGAGAGAGAAAAAGAGAAAAATCATTAAACCTAATAGGGAAAGAGAGAAAGAGAGGGTCAGGGTGAGGGAGGGAGAGGAAATGAGAGAGAGGGAGAAAGAGAGAAAGGGAAATGAGAGAGGGAGAGGAGAGAGCAAAAGAGAAAAAAATCATTAAACCTAATAGAGAAAGAGAGAAAGAGAGGGTGAGGGTGAGAGAGGGAGAGGAAATGAGAGAGGGAGAGAAAGAGAGAAAGGAAAATGAGAGATGGAGAGGAGAGAGAAAAAGAAATATGAGAGAGAGAGGAGAGAGAAAAAGAGATAAAAATCATTAAACCTAATAGGGAAAGAGAGAAAGAGAGGGTCGGGGTGAGGGAGGGAGAGGAAATGAGAGAGGGAGAGAAAGAGAGAAAAGTAAATAGGACCTTACAATAAGCTCATCCTAGGCTCATAGGGGTTAGGCCGATCCTCAGCAAACCTAAGGGATATATGGCTAGAGAGCCCTAGCATACTTGTGCCTCCTAGCATAATGTTCTTCTTGCAAAGAGACCTCTCATACATGGGGCTTGTCCTAGCCTCCACCACGTAAATATACAACGAAGGCAATCATCCTATCAGTATGAAAAACATTCATTTTTCATAACGTAATCCCAAAAATAACTTTGGATATTCCATAAAAATCAATCTCTTCTTAAAAAGACAAATACAGAAAACTAAAACAGCATCATTCATATATATGTTTCACAAAACTAAAACAACATCACCACAAGATCTCTTAGGAAACTCATCTTCAACTATCAATTTTAATTAATAAATATAATATAAAATCACTTGCAAGGAAGGACACTCTTTTATCATTAACCCTCTTTCTTCCTTAGAATAGTCTTAGGAACAAATTTATGCTCTAACAAGCATATATTTGAGCATAATAACTATTTTAAGGTTTATTCCATGAGTAGTAGTAGTATATATGAAACAATCAAGCTAGAGATCATGCTTTGGTATCTGTGGAGATCCCAATCTCATGACCTCATAGAGATTGTAGTGTGCAATAGTGTGGAGAGAAGATGGGTGAGTTGTAAATGGTAAAGGAGAATTCTATTGATGATGGAGAGAAGATGAGGTGAATCGCCAATGCTATTCTTAGTGAGTGCAACCTACCCATAGTCATGGTCATCGTGGTCGTGGTCGTAGTTGTGATCCTAGTCGTGGTAGTCGTAGTCGTAGTCATGGTCGTGGTCGTGATCGTGGTCGTGGTCATGGTCGTGGTCGTGGTTGTGGTCGTGGTCATGGTCATGATCATCGTAGTTGTGGTCATGGTCGTGGGTCGTGATTGTGGTCGTCGTAGTCGTAGTGGTGGTTATGGTCGTGGCCGTGGTCATAGTCGTGATCGTAGTCGTAGTCATAGTCATGGTGGTGGTGGTGGTGGTCATGGTCGTGGTCATAGTCGTAGCTGTGGTCATGTTCATGGTCGTAGTCATCGTGGTCGTGGTCGTGGTCGTGGCTGTGGTTGTGGTCGTGGTCGTAGTCGTAGTCATGGTCGTAGAAAAAGAGAGAGATGGAAGGACATGATAACAATTTAAGAGAAAAAAAGAATGATAACAAAAGCAAATTGTTTGTTGTAACGTAGAAAAAATGAAAAATGATGAAGGTCCTATTGTTCAAGATTGCGAGGCATATCTTAATCAACGTGTCCCATGTCTTTGCTCTCAATGCAAGCTGAAAATTAGACGATAATGTCGATTGTCTATAGAACACGTACGACGATTTTGCGAGTTTCAACAAACGGTAAGAAAAGTTAATATCAATCATGCATTGTACTCGCAAGCTAATTGAATACCATATACAATAAGATTGGATCTCGCTAGCAAATTTTCTATCCAGGGAGGTGTTGTCTCGTCCCAAGGAGGAGTGCACCCTTTGCGGCCATTTAGAAGATTTCGTGGGTATGCGATGGATGGAGTGCATGAGCTAATCCACCACTTGCAAGGCCAATCTATACCATCAATGCTAGAGGAGACATGAAGCCTTCCAGTCCTACCTACAATCTTGGAGCCTGAGATGGAGGCAATGATCGATGCATTGATTCCCATGGATGTCGAGACTTCTGATCCGCTTAGAGAGGAAACATCCATACCATTATATAATGGGTGCCCAGTATCTTGCCTAAAGACACTGCTTGCACTCTTAAGTGTGTAAGCAAAATACGGACGGAGCGATACGAGTGTGACCGAGTTGTTCAGGTACCTTGTACATACACTTTGTTGATTTTTTTTCGACACTATTATTAAAAAAATTTGTGCTTTTTCAAGATGTTTATGATTTTTTTTAGGTTATTGAAATATCATATATTACCACCTGCAAATACCATGCCTGAGTCTTGTGATGATGCATGATATGTTTTATGAAAGCTTGGCATGGTCTACAACAACATCCATGCATGTATCAACGATTGCATACTATTTGGAGGAGAATACGAGACTATGGAGACATGTCCAAAGTGTGGTTCTCAGAGGTATCGACAGGACTTGCAAGGGCAAACCATTTCTCAAAAAGTTCTCAGACACTTTCCGCTTATCCCCCGCATAAACCACATGTTTCGTATGTCCGACATGGCCAGCTTGACAATGTAGCATGCACAGAATAGGTCCACGGATGGAGTTCAACGAATATCAACGGATTCACGTGCATGGAGCCACATTGACTCTACCTTTCCAAGCTTTGCCCAAGAGCCAAGGAATCTTTGGCTTGGTCTTGCAATGGATGGCATGAACCCATTCGGTCTGCGCTCAACTTCTTATAGTGTGTGGCCTATAGTCCTTGTCAACTACAATATCCCACCATGGCTTTCTATGAAGAAAGGACATCTCATCCTTAGCTTACTCGTCCCCAACTGCTACAAAGTCAAAAATATGGAGGTGTATCTTCATCCATTAGTCGATGAGCTTAAGATTTTGTGGGAGGAGGGGGTCACCATGCAAGGTATGAGCAAGCGCGATGGTTGGCGGTCAGCCAATATTCGAGCCATTGTCATGTGGATGATGCATGACTTTTCGGGATTCGGAGAGTGTTCAGGTGAACAGGACTCCATTCTCATTGGTAATATCTATATTTTATCTCATTCAAGCTTGTATTCACTGGGTCGTGGTGTTGGAACAGGTCTGGTTACCTTAGGTTATCATGCATGTCCATTATGTGGGCCACAGTTAGACTCCCAAAGGTCACGAACCATGAAGAAGATGGTATATCAAGGACACGCTGCATTCTTGCCAGAGGATCATGAACTCAAGAAAGTTTTTCTTGGACGACCTCCAACACGTATGAACATTGCAAGCTGGTACGAGCTGAAAATGGTCCACACGGAATCACATCCAAACGGAATGCGACGGTTCTCAGTTTTCTACGTGTTGCCATATTGGGCCTACTTTCAGGTCAACCACTTGTTGGATCCCATGCATATTTTCAAGAATGTGGGCAGCTTGCTATGGGACCACATCACAGGAAAGAGAGACACTATAGGGCCATGAATGGATTTGAAGGAGGTAGGTAAGATGGAGGCACTTTGGCTGCCGCAATCGAATGCCGATGGTCATGTGCAGCTACCTCGTGCTCCTTGGATTTTGTCAACTAAAGAAGAGCGCATTGTGAAGCAAGCAGTCAAGCCTATCTGCACTCCGATGGGTATGATGCATTCTCTCAGGTCTGCATTTTCTAAAGACGACCAATTATCAGGGCTAAAATCCCATGACTGGCATAAGATATGTTAGGTTTATACTACGAATGGATTGTAATTGGCGTGCACATTTTGCTATTTGGAGTGTAGCCATTATTCATAATGCTTTCTCATTTGTGGCAGTTTGTACTACCGATCGCGATCGCAGGATGTCTTACTCCAGAAATATGTGGGGCCATTTACAGGTTGTCTTGGAGTGCTTCATGAAAACCCTGAAAGGCTTTGTGCGACAATGAGCTCGGCCAGAAGGTAGCATGGCTGAAGGTTGGTTGGTGTCTGAGGCGCTAGTGCATATTTCACAATGGCTTCCAACGGTGGATCTAGACAACGAAATGCTATGGTCGTTGAAGGATGATCATAGACTGACTGGAGATGTGGTGGCTGGAAATGGGTTAGTCTCCTCCAAGCCCTCGGGATATCGAATCGGTTGATGACGCATACTACGTCAGAATTCAGCTCGCGCCTCCTCTAGAATCTTGCCTAGCGATCTGGTACTTGGCGAGTCACGTCTCCATAGAGGCATGGTGCAACATACAAAAGCGATTCACCTTCTCCTCCATTGCAGGTTAGATTTAATCCTCATGGATGCTTTGTTGAGGATATGACAAATAAAGGTCGCTTGATAGCAAAAGGAACGAAGAAGGGCAGAATGTTTACGTTGGATGCAGACATGTCTGAATTGAGTGCAGCAATGTTTGCACATGGGACCGGTGTAGTTGCAGATATTGATATCTGGCATAAACGCATTGGTCATGTTAATGTACAGCGACTTAAATCAATGCAGGCCCAAAATATTGTTGCAGGATTGCCTAAATTCAAGGTTGCAGAAATGCATAAGATATGTGAAACCTGCCAATTTGGAAAACAGGCAAGGAAACCATTTCCTAGACATGTTCAAGAGAGTGAGAAGCCATTGAAATTAATCCATTCTGATGTGTGGACTACTAAAGTTGCATCTCTTGGAGGCTGTCATTATTTTGTTACTTTTATTGACGACTATAGCAGAAAAGTTTGGGTGTATTTTATGAAAAAGAAAAGTGAAGTTTTTGGGCATTTCAAAACTCTTAAAGCTATGGCTGAAAAAGAAACATGTCTGCAAATAAAATGCCTGAGGTTAGATGGAGGGGGAGAGTACCTCTCAAATGAGTTTGCAAGGTTTTTGCAGGAGCATGGCATAAAGCAGCAATATTCATGCAGTCATACCCCACAACAAAATGGAATTGCAGAAAGGAAAAACAGGCATATTGGAGAGGTATCTCGTGCCATGCTCAATGAAAAAGACCTGCCAGATTTTTATTGGGCTGAAGCAGTTGCTACAGCAATCTACACAATGAACAGGACTCCCACTGCAGCAATACATGGGATGACTCCAGAGGAGAGGTATACTAGTAGGAAACCAGATATTTCTCATTTGAAAATTTTTGGTTGCATTGCCTATGTACATGTGCCAGATGAGTTGAGATCCAAGTTGGATCCAAAAGCTCAGAAGTGCATCTTTATTGGTTACTTTCTGCAGCAAAAAGAGTATAGATGCTATAACCCTTCTACTCGTAAGTTTACAGTGAGCAGAGATGTTGTTTTTGATGAGATGAGTAGCTGGTATAAACCAATAAATGTGATTGATGATGTAGATGCACAAAATGGTAATGCTGCACAGAATTCACAGCAGCAGTCACAAAATATTAGTGGACCTGGAGCGTCCTCTAGCAGTGGTTCACATTCTTCGCCATGGACAGGCAGATTGAGATCAGGAGAATCTTCTCAAAGCAATGCAGATAGTGGTATGCAGGTATCATGAAAAGGAAAAGAGAAGGTTGATCAGCCCATGTTTGATGTGAATGCAGGTCACTCTTATGTGGATGGTGAATCTAGTGGCTCAGAACAGAGCATTGATGATGAGTTGGGTATTCCTTCTATTGTTACACCTGGAGTAAGGAGGACCAGGGATGTTTTGAGAGCACCTGGGAGTGAACCTATTTTGCGCAGGTCTACCAGAGCTAGGTATCCTGTGGATAGGCTGAAATATGATGGATTTACAGCCATTCACTATGTATATATGGTCAAAGTGATACAGGAACCAGAACCCACTTCTTTTGAGCAAGCTATGGAAAAAGAAAAATGGGAGAAAGCCATGGATGAAGAAATGGATGCATTGGAAGCAAATGCTACATGGGAATTGGTACCTTTGCCTAAAGGTAAGAATGCAATTGGCTGTAAGTGGGTTTATAAGGTGAAGCACCATGCAGATGGTTCTGTGAATAGATACAAGGCAAGATTATTAGTCAAGGGGTATGCACAAACATACGGCATTGACTATGAAGAAACATTCAGTCCGGTTGCAAGGATGGCAACCGTAAGAGCAGTCATTGCTATGGCTGCATCAAAGGGATGGTCTTTACATCAGATGGATGTAAAGAATGCCTTCTTGCATGGTGATTTGCAAGAAGAGGTCTATATGGAGCAGTCATCAGGTTATGTGCATGCTGTTCATCCTGAGTTTGTTTGCAGGTTGAAGAAAGCATTGTATGGCTTGAAGCAAACACCTAGAGCATGGTCTGACAAGATAGGACAATATCTTGTCACTATTGGCTTTCAGATTTCCAAGGCAGATTTCTCACTTTATGTGAGAAAAACAGAGAAAAGTATTATGCTACTTGTCATTTATGTTGATGATTTGATTATGACAGGTGACAGTGATGAAGATATCCTTCATGTGAAAATGCTATTGAAGCAAAAGTTTGAGATGAAGGATTTGGGAGAGCTTCGTTATTTCTTGGGCATTGAGGTGATTAGATCACCAAGTGGGATACAGCTCTTGCAGAGGCAGTATGGATTGGACATGCTGTCCAAATATGGGATGACAGGCTGTAAGCCTATTTCAGTTCCTTTGGAGCAGAATGTGAAGCTGAGCACAGATGTAGGTGAGCTTCTGGAAGACCCTACTATGTACAGATGCATAGTAGGAAGTTTGATTTATATGACTATTACCAGGCCAGATTTGAGCTATGCTGTTGGATTGGTAAGTCAGTTTATGCAGGCTCCAAGGAAACCGCATTTGGATGCGGCTAGACGCATACTCAGGTATGTGAAGTCCACATTGCAGTATGGACTATTTTATGAGACTCGGGTTCAGATACAGCTCCATGGATACACTGATGCTGATTGGGCTGGTAGTATTTCTGATAGACGATCTACTAGTGGATTGTGTTCTCTTTTGGGAGTGCTGCAGTCACTTGGAGCAGCAAGAAACAGCCTACAGTTGCCTTGTCGAGGACAGAGGCCGAGTACAGGGGTGCAGCAATGGCTGCATGTGAGGTAGCTTGGTTGCATAAGCTACTTTATGATATGCATCAGCCTACAGATGGGCCAGTTGTCATTTATTGTGACAACATGAGTAGTATACACTTGGAAAATAACCCATTCTATCATGCTAGAACAAAGCACATTGAGATGCATTATCACTATGTTCGGGAGAGGGTTTTACTAGGTCTTATTGATCTAGTTTATGTCAGCACAGAGGATCAGATAGCTGACATATTTACGAAGGCATTGGGCGCAGAGAAGCTGCGCAAGTTCAGAGAGCTGCTTGGTGTGCAGGAATTAGGATTGAGCTCGAGGGGGAGTGTTGAGATATCGAGCTCCACTCGTGATATGCCAGGGTGACCGTTGTGCATTTATGTCAGCGACTTGTCAGTTGTAGATGCGGTTGGTACACCGCCCATGAATAATAGCTAGATGACAGCTATCCTTATCTACTCTAGTTCGTGGCTCAATTAGTATGCCACCTTAGTTAGTTGTCTTTGGTTTGAGACCCATATATAGGGTTCTTCTATTTCTTTGTATGAGAGTTCTTTTTGGCTTACACAACTAAGAAGAGGAAAACTGTTTTCAGCCTCCACCTCTCTGTGTATTCCCCCATTGTGCAAGCAAGAAAGCTACAAGTGAGGCTCCTTCCTTCTCTCCCACAATCTTGACAGAGGATACACGCCTGCCAGAAGCATTGACCTAGAAATCGCATCTGATAGCGTATCTATACTGCATCTCAGATGCGGTTATACACGCGCTCTAACCAGAGGGTTGACTTTAGGGACGCGTCTGAGAGCACGTCTATCCTGCATTTTAGATGCGATTATACACGCGCCAGCCAGCTCTGATAAAAAACAATTTTCATTGCCTAAATGTTATTGTGCTTATTATGTTTCTTTATATTGATAACTAAAGAAAACTAAGAACAAAAACGCAATGGACATGGGGTGTAGATCTAGTTTTTTAATCAACAATATATTTTTGCAATGATGAATGTAACCGATCCCATGTTTGTGTTTATAAATTTTCTTGATTCATGATCAAATTTTTAGAAGCTTTAGCCTTCCAACGTAGTGAATTAGGTAGCATTATATTTTCGATACTATAATAGAGAATTTGGGAATCTTCCAAGCTCCACTTTCAAATAAGGAGTAAAGATTTGACCAATTGGCTAAATATTAACCCCATCTTAACCTCCAAGTGGCTTTATTTAGAGAATGAATAATAAGTCAGTATTTTTATTAATCTCCATGTTTAATGTTCAAAGGACAATGAATGAGAAGCATTAGCACTTAAGTTTTATGCTCAATGTCTAAAGAAAGCTAGATTATTAGCACTTTCAAGTGCCATGAGCATCCATGTATTTTTTTCTATGGGATTTCCACACCTTTGTTTCACTTAAATGGACCTTAGTAATTGCTTGTAAAATACACTTGAAGAAAATGAAAATGTGTGAGCATCAAAAGCCTTCTCTTACATAATGATTCTAGGCTCACTGAATGATTTTCCATAATTAATGTTGGATTGGATCAAGGATTATGGCTCTTTGAAAATGTTTATGTGTGGATGAAGATAATATATGATTTTTTGTATGCAAAAAAATGTAATATAATGAAAAATCAGAAGTCAAGGAAATATTGGACTATAAAACTGTAACGTGTCCACTTGTACCTTCGGGACATATCTTAGCAGTACATCAGAAAGGATGTCTAGAAAGCTCCGCCTGGCACTCCCATGGAATGTTACAGGTTTTGCGATCTAGGACTTCCCGCGTCTGCCACGTAGCAGAAGTATTCTGGCCGCTCCCGCTTAGGACCGACCTGAATTAGGGTTTTCCCTATTGGTCATTTCCTAACAGCAACTAGCATCGAACCCAAGCGAAATACTTTATGTAGAAACGCCAGGTCCGAAGCGGACTCATGCTGCACTTGGTTCAATGTGAATGGGAAACGAGAGGGATGCGAGGCTCAACCTCTCTGCCATAAGGCATAGTCCCATTGCGTTCCCCTAAAACAGCGTAAATCGGGATCAATTGTAACTCTAGGTCAATGCTTTTGTTGTGCGTGTTCTTGACGATCTTTTGGCTATCCATCGTGATTTGAGAAAAGTTCCCGGCCAACCGGGACCACCCATCCATAGGACAGACCTATGCCACATCCACCGCACTTTCCTCAGGTTGTTTTAGTTATTTAATTACCTAGCACATTTAGTTGGACATGTAACAATCAGCTTCTTTAATTAGCCCGTTAGGCACTGGTTCTTTCACATAATCATATCACTTGACATATAAAAACAATGTCAAACAAGTTTCTTATTAACGGGTTATCATATTTATCTTTGAAATATAAAAATCTAGCCCGTAGGCTTATCCACAATCCGCCCGAAGGCTATCCAGCAATCTAGAGGGATCACTAATCCAAGTTTTCACCCATAGACTAGTATGCGGGCCTTGAGATCCAATCTCGAGTCACATTATCGTCTTGTGCAGGGCCTAGAAGGCAAGGGATTTATGGCCACAGCCCCCCTGGCACCCAAGCGTCCTCCTACTCCAAGTACCGCTCAACGGAGAGACTTCTCACGGCAGGTTCGGTCCACTTTTCCTGTGCAGTTAACAACCCCCTTGATTAGGGTCAGGTAGGCAGTGGGGTAACTGAAGTTGCCTCTCCCTTCGGGCCTTCAACCTTAAGTATTAGATATCCATTTATCTTTTAATTCATTGATTAAACAAAGCCAATCAGTGCTCTTAAATCTGTAACAAGCACAAACATATCCATTGGTCGTTTTTGTTGGCAAACTGTTAAGGAGTGAATTCTTCTTTTCAAATGCGTCCAGCACTCGATCCGGGATGACTTGCAACTTGGCAAAATCCCCTATATCCTGGGTTAGGGCCATACCCTATTAACCCGACTTGGTTAATACCTTAGGTTCATATGTTATACCAATTTATTGGTTTGTCCTTTGCTCCAAGCAATTATCTTTACTCAAGAAAGATACTAAATTAGGATGATTATTCATCCCCTTGCAAGATAACTTGCGTAAGGATCTGCCAACCTCATTGCGAGATTTGGCCATTCCCTTGTGATCCAATCACAAGATCATATGACTCCGCACTTGTTGCACAAGTTTCGCATCGAACTATGAGACTATTCTACTCATCGAATGGAGTCACAAAACAATCTGTTCCTGATTACATTAGGCTGATGTCGTCAGTCCTAGAGTTCCAAGTTCCATCTTGTAACATTCTTAGGGACAAACCCTAGATCACTTCCCAAATATATTTCACTGTCCCTACATTCGGTGAATGTGGGCGAGTATTTTAGGGTATAGGAGTTTCAGTTTTAGCAATACGTACGATTAGGTCATGTATTAATTCCTAGTGAATTTCTTGGAATTTAGCTCATTCTAAACAAGTACTCGGCGGTTTAGGTGTTTAGGTTTATGCTAATTTGTTTAACTCTCGTAGATAGTTACATTATCATTTCATAAACACATGGCTCGTTGTCTACGTGTAAATTGATTTTTCAACCCTAACTTATTGATTTAAGGTCAGGCATAGGTTAGGTTAATTCCAACTAATCTTTCTATAACTTGAGAATAAAATTTGTGCTAAACAAGTAACCTTTTACTTGATAATTTATGCAGTTGACAACGATAATTGCCTAGAGTTATGCATTGTAAGAATCATTTCATGCCTTACACTTTCCTAAGGATTCCTAGCACTTCCCATGATGATTCATTGCGAGGAAGATATAGCTTAATGCGATATGCCGTTTATACTTCCATGTATATCCATTTTATGACAATGGACATTAATCTAATGTTAATTCATTGTAATGCATAAAACTATTTGCTAGAAATGCATATCAATCTTTTCTAAAGCATTTAAGATGAAAAATGTATCCTTATTTCCAACAATTATCCTGGCACGATTATAACAATACCAAAATAAAAATTAAGAATGAAAACCTCCACTTGGGGTGAGATGTCCATGTGGATGCTAGGAGACGATCCTCTTGCGGTTGTGCCTTGGTCTTTCTTAGGAGGCATTGTGAATGCAGCCTTTCCATCGTAAATGCGGCTTTGCGAACTTCCTTCTTAAATTCCACCGTCCTTTACGAGTTTCTTTTGCTTCCCTTCGTAGAAACTCTTTGAAGGGATGGGTGTGTGGAGGAGGGAGGAACCACAGAAAGGGTTTAAAATGCGGAAAGGGGGTACTGTGAAAGCCCTCCATGAGTAAGGCTCATTTTTTCACGGAAAAAAAAGGGGCCTAATGGGGGCCCTTAGGGGGGATTTACGATACAGGAAAAAAAAGAAAGGGCTATAAGGTAAAAGCTTTTGAGGGGGTGGGAAAGGGCCTAAGGGGTCCAAGGGGGAAATTGGAGGGGGGGGGAAAGAAAAAGGGGCTTAGGGAGCCCTTAGAGGGATTTTAAAGACACGGGGAGAAAAAGGCCTTTAGGTTAAAACCCTTTTATGGGGGGGAAAAGGCCCTAAGGGAGCCTTAGAGAGGAATTTTAAGGGGGGGAAAAACAAAAGGTATGAAAGGGCCTTAGGAGGAGTTATTGTATAGGGGGAAAAGAAAGGCTTAAGGACCACATGAAGGCCCTTCAAGGGAAAAATTTGGGGGAAATAGTGCCTTTACAGAGTCCATATGAGGGCCCCTTCAAGGAAAATGTTGGGAGAAAGAAGGTGTTTAAAGGAATTCTATTCTTTTTGTGGGGGGGGGGGGGGGGGGGAAGGAAGCCAAGGGGGACAAAGGCTAGAGTTATGAAGGAAAAAAGGGGGTGGGGAAAAGAATTGCTTGGGAAAGGGGGCTTATGGAAGCCCCCTTAGAAGCTTCTAAGAGAAGCTTCTAAGGAGCTTCATTACGTGGCCAAAAATTCAAATGAAGGCGGCCAGATGATACAGCTGGTGATGATCTGGCGGAAGGTGGAAGCAGCGTTACATGGCCTCGACCAATCTCCTCCTTCCATCACAGTGAATCGACAGATTCCTTCCTCTCCACGTCGGGACTGTTCTCCTCACGACCAGCCTATTCCCTTCTTTCTACTGGCACAGTATTTCCTCACGCCTTCCCCTCCCTCTTAGTCCACAACGTTACCATCCTCCATCATTCTCTTTGGCATCGCTGGTCTCAGCTGCGTCGACGCGGCTACTTCGAAGCAAACCGCAAACCAAAACTAGGACTACGGCTAGCAGGATCAGATGGTGGTGGACCGTAACCTCCTTTTTTCCATCCTACCCTCCCTTCCCTCTACTAAGGTTTTATAGGCAAGGGAGAGGGACCTCCCCTCCCCCCACGTGGCCTAATGCATGGTTATACACTCCCCATGGATTCCAGCTGCTATGCTGACTCATAAGCTCCTTCCTCCCTCTCCTCTAGCACGATTGTCGGGCTGAGGGAAAGAGGGGGGAAGTTTTTTTGCCATAATTCAAATATTATCTTTTTGGCCTCCTACCAAGAGGAAGTTTCTATGTAACTAAACGGTTTATTCTTTCTTTTATCTCGTCCATGCCGATAGAGATTGTACAATCGCACCGTCTATTTAATCAATGCCGGCATTCCCTTGCATACGGGTTAGAAATATTTTCAATGGAAATATTACATTATGTCCCCCTTGAAGGAATCGAGATGTCCTCATCTCGAGACAAAACTGACTGGGCATTACAACTTGTTGGTCATCAAGTACATGGTTAGGATTAGGTACATACTTCTTCAATAGGCTAATATGAGTATTAGGTCCTGGGCACTTGAGGATCTTGTACGGCCCTCAATACCTTGGATTTAGCTTCTTGTAATCTCCTAAGGATAGGAAAATTCTTCTTAGGGCATATGCAAAAGAAGACCATGTCTCCTTCTTTGAAGACTCTATGTTGACGCTTCAAATCCGGTAGGCCTTTTGTCTATCCTTGGCAGCTTGGATGTCCTATCTTATTGACTTTATTTGGTCATCCATCTTTTCCAACATCTGCCTTGAAGCTTCACCCCTCAAGGTTGAATCTAAGAAGTTTAGGGGACTTTGACAGTCATGACCATACAATGCTTGGAAAGGGGTCATCTGAATGCTTTGTTGGTAAGAAGCATTGTAGGCAAATTTAACCAAAGGTAAGTATTGAATCCACATTTTTGGTTCATGACAACAGTATGCCCTAAGCATATCCTCGATGACTTGATTGACTCGCTCTGTTTGGCCATCCGTTTGGGGATGGTAAGCTGTGCTAAAACAGAGTTGAGTCCTAATGGCTTCAAAGATAGCCCTCTAGAAGTGTGATGTGAAGAGAGAATCACGATCACTAATGATTCTTCTCGGTAACCAATGTAGCTTGAATATCTCCTTGATAAACAATCTTGCAATGTCTGAGGCTTTATAGTTTGTCTTTACTGGAATAAGGTGTGCAACCTTAGTAAGCATGTCAACCACAACCATGATGGAGTTGTATCCTTCCTGGACTTGGGGTAGGCCTACAACAAAATCCATATTGATGAATACCCATTTCATTTGGGGAATGTCAAGCGGTTACAACTTCCCTGGCATCTTGACATATTGGGCTTTGATACGTTGACAAGACAAACATTCGGTGACATATTTGAGAATGTCACCTTTAAGCCTCTCCCAATGATAGCTCTTCCTAACTACATTGAGAGTCTTGGCATCGCCAATATGTCCTGAGAAAGGGGAATCATGAGCTTCCCACAATATCTTCTGCTTAAGTGACCGATTTGCTGGTATACACAGCCTCGTTCTATAGTAGACAAGTCCACTATTGATAGAGAATTCATGATACTTAGCCTGCAACTTTTGGTTTTGATCCTTGATAGAGATCTCCCTTAGCATAGTTTAGTATGCTGGATCATGGCATGCATCCTCTCTAGCTAACGCAAGTATTGGATTGTTCGGCATAGATACTTTTGTAGCTAGGGATCTAGCTATTGATGGATTTTGCAAGATTAAGGAATGCCTTGCGACTCAGTGCATCGGCAACTACATTCTCTTTTCCTGGTCGGTACTTGATTTCAAAGTCGTACTCTTCCAGCACTTCAATCCACCGACGTTGCCTCATGTTGAGATCGTTCTGGGTAAAGATCCACTTGAGACTCTTATGACCAGTCACTAGGGTAAACTTGTTACCCAACAGGTAGTGTCTCCAAATCTTTAGAGCATGAATGACAGCTAGCAATTCCAGATCATGCGTAGCATATTTCTTCTCATGACTCTTCAATTTCCTTGAAGAGTATGATATAGGATGACCTTCCTGTATGAGCACACATCCCAAGGCAAGTGTGCTAGCATCAGTTACTACCTCGAACTCCTTATTGATGTCTAGAAGTTTTAGGATAGGTGCTAATACCAACTTTTGCTTCAATCTGTTGAAGCTATTTTGTTCAGGAGTTGACCATGCAATGGCTGTTTGCTTCTTCAGTAAGTCCGTTAGAGGTGTTGCAATCAAAGCATAGTTTTTTATGAAGACCCTATACCATCCTGTCAATCCAAGAAAGCTACGTATTTCTTTGGCAGATGTTGGTATTGGTTATTCTAGCACATCTCTGACCTTGACTGGGTCCACTGAGATTTCTTCTACTGATATGATGAAACCAAGATATTCAATCTGACGTTTGAAGAATGTACACTTCTTCATCTTAGCATACAGCTTATGCGCCCTCATTGTCTTAAGGACAATCCGAAGTTGGGGTTCATGATCTTCTTCCTGTTTAGAATAGACTAAAGTGTCGGTGAAGAAGAGAGCACAAAGTCATCAAGATATGGCCTAAAGATATCCTGCATTAACTTGTTGAAAGTGGCAGGTGCATTCGTAAGCTCGAATGACATAACTAGGAACTCAAAGTGCCCATATCTTGTATTGAAGGCCGTCTTGGGGACATCTTCTTCCTTGATCCTTATCTGATAGTAACCCGACCTGAGATCAATCTTGGAGAACATCTTGACACCCTGAAGACGATCGAGAAGCTCATCTATTCTAGAAATAGAGTACTTGTTCTTGACCATTGATTGATTCAATCCTCAGTAATCAATACATAGTCGAAGTGTCCCATCTTTCTTTTTCTGGAATAGTATTGGGACTCCCCATGGTGAACTGCTAGGACAGATGTAGCCCTGATCTAGTAGTTGCTTGAGTTGCTCCTTCAGCTCAATTGCTTCTGGCATGGACATTCTATAAGGTCTCTTTGCAATTGGCGTAGCTCCTGGTACTAGCTTAATCTCATGATCCACTTCTCTTTGAGGCGGGAGTTCTGTCAACTCTTCAAGGAATACATCCGCGTATTCCTTTAGCCAAGAAGGTCCTTCACTAGACTCTTTCTTCTGATCTAACTTGTTGAGCTTTAATTAAGTAGATAGGTAATCCTTTTCTGACTCCTTTTATGATCCGAGATGCCTTAGCCAATTGAATTTTTGGCACTCTAGCCTCACCTTGAGTTGTGACTAAATCCCCTTTAGAGTTCCGAAGGGAAACTTGGGCCTTTCCACAATGAATGTGGGCATCATTATGTTTAAGCCAAACTATTCTGAGTAGACACTCATGGATGCCTAGGCTCATGACTCTGAATTTGAACAAAGTCGTCTTTCCTCCCAGAAAGAATTCCACATTACATTACATATTTACTTCAGCCTGTAGCCAAGTGACCAATCACTTTTCTTCTTTATCCATATACACAGTTAAGATAATCATTTTTAAGAAAAAGTCTTATTTCATTCATGTGGACATAGTCCTTTCGGAGCACAATTGTTCTTGGGGCGATGGAACAACCGTTACATTAATTTGAGGAGAATAAGATGTTATTGCATTCAGCTACAGGAACTGAGTAGTAGTACGGATTGGGATCATCGATCTTCAGGAATTGGTAAGTCATTGGAAGATCAGGGTATCCTTTCCTTTTGAACCCATTCTTCTCATGGCGCCCCAACACTTTAATCCTGTCCAGCGGGGCTTAGACGAGTCACTTCCCCATATACATATGAGTTCAATTCAACCCTCCGACCTTGAATATGTAAAGTTGAGTTTACGTGAGCTTTCAAAAAAATGAACAACTTCACGAGTTTCAGGTCTTCCAACCACTTGATCCTCTTTAGGTTGGTTTGTAGGTAAGCAAACCGGTGGGCAGCTATATAGTAGATTCCTGAGGTACCCCTCCATCTTCGTTCCATGTACAAAGGCGATGGATTATAGATATGCTCTAGGATGTTCATCATCTCAACCCTTTTTCGATAATGTGGGGAATGCATCGCAGTCATAAACATGACTCGAAATACCAAGAACCTGTTCCATGCTTCATAGTTCTGCAAGACAGCATTGGCAAAATGGAAATGTTTGGGCAGCGAAATTTGCCTTATTTTATCTTATTAAGATTTCATAAAAACAATTCCGTTGTTGGTTGGCTCTGATACCAACTCTAACGTGTCCACTTGTACCTTCAGGACACGTCTTAGCAGTCCATCGAAAAGGATGTCTAGAAAGCTCCGCCCGGCACTCCCATGGAATGTTACGTGGTTTGCGATCTAAGACTTTCCGCGTCTGCCACGTAGCGGAAGTATTTCGGCCGCTCCCACTTAGGACCGACCTGAATTAGGGTTTTTTCTATTCATCATTTCCTAACAGCAACTAGTATCGAACCCAAGCGAACTACTTTACACAAAAATGCCAGGTCCGAAGCAGATTAACACTGCACTTGGTTCAAGGAGAATGGGAAACAAGAGGGATGCGAAGCTCAACCTCTCTGCTATAAGGCATAGTCCCATTCCATTCCCCTAAAACAGCGTAAATCAGGATCAATTGTAACTCTATGTCAACACTTTTGTTGTGCGTATTCTTGACAATCTTCTGGCTGTCCATCGTGATTTGAGAAAAGTTCCTGGCCAATCGGGACCACCCATTCGTAGGACGGACCTATGGCCACATCCACTGCACTTTTCTCGGGTTGTTCTAGTTATTTAATTACCTAGCACATTTAGTTGGACATGTAACAATCAGCTTCTTTAATTAGCCCGTTAGGCACTGGTTCTTTCACGTAAGCATATCACTTGACATAGAAAAACAATGTCAAACAAGTTCCTTATTAACGGGTTATCATATTTATCTTTGAAATACAAAAAGTCCAGCCCGTAGGCTTATCCACAATCCGCCCGAAGGCTATCCAACAATCCACAGGGATCACTAATCCAAGTTTCTGCCTGTAGACTAGTATGCGGGCCTCAAGATCCAATCTCGAGCCACGTTAACCTCTTGTGTAGGGCCTGAAAGGTGAGGGATTTACGACCAGATCCCCCCCTGGCACCCAAGCATCCTCATGCTCCAAGTAGCGCTCAATGGAGAGACCTCTCGTGGCAAGTTCTGTCCACTTTCCCAGTGCGGTTAACAACCCCCTTGGTTAGGGTCACGCAGGTACTCGGGGGTAACTGAAGTTGCCTCTCCCTTCGGGCCTTCAACCTGAAGTATTAGATATCCATTTATCTTTTAATTCATTGATCAAACAAAGCCAATCAGTGCTCTTAAATCTGTAACAAGCACAAACATATCCATTGGTTGTTTTTGTTGGCAAATTGCTAAGGAGTGAATCCTTGTTTTTGAATGCATTTAGCACTCGATCCGGGATGACTTGCGACTTGGCAAGATCCCCTATATCCTGGGTTAGGGCTGTACCCTATTAACCCGACTTGGTTAATACCTTAGGTTCATATGTTATACCAATTTATTGGTTTGTCCTTTGCTCCAAGCAATTATCTTTACTCAAGAAAGATACTAACTTAGGATGATTATTCATCCTCTTGCAAGATAACTTGCGTAAGGATCTACCAACCTCATTGCGAGAATTGACCATTCACTTGTGATCCAATCACAAGATCATACGACTCGGCACTTGTTGCACAAGTGTCGCATCGAACTATGAGACTATTCTACTCATCGAATGGAGTCACAAAACAATCTGTTCCTGATTACATTAGGCTGACGTCATCAGTCCTAGAGTTCCAAGTTCCATCTTGTAAGATTCTTAGGGATGAACCCTAGATCACTTTCCAAATATGTTTCACTGTCCCTACATTTGGTGAATGTGGGCGAGTATTTTAGGGTATAGGAGTTTCAGTTTTAGCAATACGTATGATTAGGTCACGTATTAATTCCTAGTGAATTTCTTGGAATTTAACTCATTCTAAACAAGTACTCTGCGGTTTAGGTGTTTAGGTTTATGCCAATTTGTTTAACTCTTGAAGATAGTTATGTTATCATTTCATAAACACATGACTCGTTGTCTACGCGTAAATTGATTTTTCAACCCTAACTTATTGATTTAAGGTCGGTTAGGTTAATTCCAACTAACCTTCCTATAACTTGCGAATAAAATTTGTGCTAAACAAGTAACCTTTTACTTGATAATTTATGCAGTTGACAACGATAATTGCCTAGAGTTATGCATCGTAAGAATCATTTCATGCCTTGCACTTTCCTAAGGATTCCTAGCACTTCCCATGATGATTCATTGCGAGGAATATATGGCTTAATGCGATATGCCGTTTATACTTCCATGTATATCCGTTTTATGACAATGGACATTAATCTAATTTTAATTCATTGTAATGCATAAAACTATTTGCTAGAAATGCATATCAATCTTTTCTAAAGCATTTAAGACGAAAAATGCATCCTTATTTCCAAAAATTATCCTCGCACGATTATAACAATACCAAAATAAAAATTAGGAATGAAAACCTGTACTTGCGGTGAGATGTCCACGTGGATGCTAGGACATGATCCTGCTGCGGTTGTGCCTTGGCCTTTCTTAGGAGGCATTGTGAATTCAGCCTTTCCGTCGTAGATGCGGCTTTGCGAACTTCCTTCTTAAATTCCACCGTCCTTTACGAGTTTCTTTTGCTTCCCTTCATAGAAACTCTTTGAAGAGATGGGTGTGTGGAGGAGGGAGGAACTACGGAAAGGGTTTAAAATCCGGAAAGGGGGTATTGTGAAAGCCCTCCGCGAGTAAGGCTCATTTTTACACGAAAAAAAAAGGGGCCTAATGGGGAGCCTTAGGGGGGGATTTACGATACGGGAAAAAAAGAAAAGGCTATAAGGTAAAAGCTTTTGAGGGGGTGGGAAAGTGCCTAAGGGGTCCAAGGGGGAAATTGGAGGGGGGGGAAAAGAAAAAGGGGCTTAGGGAGCCCTTAGAGGGATTTTAAAGACACGGGGAGAAAAAGGCCTTTAGGTTAAAACCGTTTTATGGGGGGGAAAAGGCCCTAAGGGAGCCTTAGAGACAAATTTTAAGGGGGAGGGGGGGGGGGGGGGGGGGGAACAAAAGGTATGAAAGGGCCTTAGGAGGAGTTATTGTATAGGGGGAAAAGAAAGGCTTAAGGACCACATGAAGACCCTTCAAGGGAAAAATTTTGGGAAAATAGGGCCTTTACGGAGTCCATATGAGGGCCCCATGAAGGCAAATGTTGGAGAAAGAAGGGGTTTAAAGGAAGTCTATTCTTTTTATGTGTGGGGGCGGGGGGGGGGGGGGAAACAAGGGGGACAAAGGCTAGAGTTATGAAGGAAAAAAGGGGGTGGGGAAAAGATTTGCTTGGGAAAGGAGGCTTATGGAAGCCCCCTTAGAAGCTTCTAAGGAGCTTCATTTTGTGACCAAAAATTCGAATGAAGGCGGCCAGATGATACAGCTAGCAACGATCTGGCAGAAGGTGGGAGCAGCGTTACATGGCCTCGACTAATCTCCTCCTTCCGTCATAGTGAATGGACAGATTCCTCCCTCTCCACGTCGGACTGTTCTCCTCACGACCAGCCTATTCCCTTCCTTCTACTGGCGCAGTATTTCCTCACGCCTTCCCCCCCTCTCAGGCTGCAATGTTACCATCCTCCCTCATTCTCTTGGCATTGCTGGTCTCAGCTGCGTCAACGCGGCTACTTAGAAGCAGACCGCAAACCAGAACCAGGACTACGGCTAGCAGGATCAAACGATGGTGGACCGTAACCTCCTTTTTTCCATTCTCCCCTCCCTTCCCTCTACTAAGGTTTTATAGGCAAGAATCACGTATTCAAGAATTTGGAAATTTTCATAAAGTTTGGGAATTATTAATGTGATTACTATTTGGATACACGGTCAAATCTTATCCCCTTACTTGAAGGTGAAATTTTCCCTAGATACTATACAAGCAATCCCCCCAAGTTCCACTCTCAAATATGAGGTAAAGATTTAGCCACTTGGTCAAATCTTTACTTCTTATTCAAAACTGGAACTTGGGAGATTCCCAAATTCTCTAATATAGTATTCAAGGGAGAGGGACCTCCCCTCCCCCCACATGGCCTAACCCCCCATGGATTCTAGCTCCTATGCTGACTCATAAGCTCCTTCCTCCCTCTCCTCTAGCACGACTGTCGGCTGGGGGAAAGAGGGGGGAAATTTTTTTGCCATAATTCAAATATTATCTTTTTGGCCTCCTACCAAGAGGAAGTTTCTATGTAACTAAACAGTTTATTCTTTCTTTTGTCTCATCCATGCCGATAGAGATTGTAGAATCGCACCATCTATTTAATCAATTGCAACATTCCCTTATATATGAGCTAGAAATATTTTCAACGAAAATATTACAAAAACACAATAGAAAATGAGCCATATTGGAATTTTTTATTTTTGGAATTGTACGAATTTTTCTTTTTCTTGTGTTTTTTTTTCAGATGTCGCATCCTGGTTCATCTAGCAATGACCCGGATTTGGATCGAATGAATGATACATTGGGCTTGTTTGGTAGAGGGGCCAATGCATTTTTTGGAGGTTTTCCTAGTAGGGAAGACTTCATGGGAGAGATGACCAGACACCTTGGCCGCTCTCCCACAGTAGACGAGGTGTTTAGCATCATGTCTGGAACGCCTCTCACGTCTTTGCCTTGCACTACTTCCCAAACTCCAATTGCAGGTACTCCATGTGCAGCACCTGTACATGTATCGGCTGAAGCACAAGCATCAGCCGACGCATGTGCATCTGCAGAAGCACGTGCATCCAGCGAGGCAGAGGGTAGTCGATAGAGAGGAAGGAGGGAGAGTCGAGGGGGAGGACGAGGCTTGTGTGGGGGTTACCTAGGATGTGGCAAGCGATCACCCTCACGAGAAGATCACGTAGAGGAGCTTGTACGCCAGTACTATAGAGTTACAGCTACTGGTGGCATCTTCCATGATGATGAAAGGAAGGGATGTAATGGCATACATGAGGAGCGTCGTGCATGCGACGTATAAAGATTGTTTCGTTTACTTAAAAATTTAGAAAAGTGGCTTGTGGCAGGAGGTGTTGAGGGCAGTCCATAGGAGGTACCCAAATCTTGAGGGTCAACGATTCTCGGATGATTGGGGACGCACAAAAGTGAGGGATTTGCTTCACAACAAAAGATCCCACCTCATGACATGCACTATGGACTCACTGCGGAGACAGGAGGAGGGGCGTGGAGCCTATAGCCAACCACCTATATGCCATCGCATAGAGTGGAAGAAAGCCAAGAAGAAAGCAACAGAGAAAGTGAAGAGTCGCCAGCACGCATAGGCGCGACGCATCGAAATGGAAACCATGGGATTCGGATCGGGCGGCAAGGAGTCGTGGGAGGCAGAGTTTGTTAGTATATTTTGATTTCTAGTTTTTTAAAATTTATATTTCTTTCAATTCTTTATTTAATTTGTTCTAATACATTGTGTCTCATAATTGTTTGTATAGATCATAATTGTTTTGCGTCGAGGCAGGTTACCATCGAGGTCATAACCGCGGAACCACATGGGTTCACTTCTATGAGGAGGGTCTCATCATTGAGGACCAATACAACCGGGCTATGAGGATTCGACAGCCAGAGGAGGTATGTTTTTTTAACTTTCCTATTAAAAGTATAGCTAATTATAACTTTCTCTTCACCATGTGTACGTAAGCAACCTTGATCTTTTGTGTGTGTAGGCGAACCCCGATGTGGAGCATAGCGAGGAGGGGAATAGCGATGCTAGTAGCCATGGTGGTGCTAGCGAAGATGTTTCTTCTTCAGATTCATAAAGGAGCACCATACCTCCTCTATGGCCTTGTTTTCTTATATATCTATTATCCATCTTTGAGCCTACTGCTTGCGGCCACACTTTAGGTCGCAAGCACTTATACTCCCCATGTAAATGCTTTTTATCTATAATGAATACATGGACTTTTGTTTTCAGTTCTCATGCTTTCAGATCCATTGTCTTTTTCCCAAATGCACAATTTGATGTATGGGAGTCTATCTACGCGTCTAAATTGCAGAAAATGTGCGTTTATAAGCGCGTCTAAAATGCAGAGTACACACGCTCATACACACGCTACATAATTCAAATTTAAAAAAAGAAATTAAATATCTTTTTTAAAAAAGGGAGATTTTTTGTTTTGCGTTTGCGTCTATGGGTGCTTGTAAAAGCGCGTCTATGGGCGTGTCTATATGCCCGTCTAATTTTCCATGTAGACACGCCGGTAGACGCACAAAAGAAATTAAATAAATAACAATTTTGGTTTTTTAATGTGCTTGTATTCACACGTGTATATGCGCGTCTATTACGCGTCTATTTCTGCGTGTAAAATTCTTCATACATGCAACTATAGACACGAGTTTGTAGACGCGCAAATAGACGGGCGGGTAGACGCGCCTGTAAGATCATCTCTATATTCAAAAATCGCGTCTAAAAGTGCGTCTAAGAGGCCTTTTTGTTGTAGTGATAATCTCCATCTAATCAAACTCGCTACTATACTATTTGATGATGAGTGTGCAAAATATGTATTCTTTGTGGGCTATAATCAAATGGCCGTAGTTGAAGAGGATCAATTAAAAGTAATGTTCAATACAGTCTTTGGTACCTCTGTGTACCATGTCAAAGTCTATGTAATGCTCCAAGGTCTTGCCAAAGAATGATTGATAAGACCTTTATCAATATCTCCCCTAAAAATTTTAAGGATTTTATAGACGATTTGAGAGTGGCTATCATAACCCATGATAGGCAACTCATCCTTCTACGTAAATGTTTTGAGTGTTGTTATGAGTATTGCATAGCATTAAATCCTCAAAAGTATGTATTTAGGGTATCCTACAGATTATAGCTTTGCCATAATGTGAGTGCAATTGGCATTGCCACTAATCTTGAGAAAGTAGCAGTAATTGTGTCCATGAGCCCACCCACAAGTCCTAGGGAGGTTCAGAGCTTTGTTTCATATTTGGAATATTATCGTCACCTCATTAATGCATTGGTTAATCTCTTGGCGCACAACCATGTTTTCGAATGCATTAAACACTGTGCAATGGTTTTTGAGGATGTTAAGCTATAATTATCCAAAATTCCAATGCTAAAAGCTCAAAATATAGGTGAGGTTTTTTATATCTTTATAGCTACAAGAAGTCATGGTATCAATTGTTGCCTATACCAAATTTAGGAGGCATAGGTGTATCATCCAAGCGCTTTTGCAAGCCAAAATCTATGGGTTTCAAAGTGCTAATATAGTTATTTAGAAAAGTGTGTTTGGCGACGGTGTTCACCAGCAAGAACTTTAGACATTACATTCTTTATGAGAAAGTGGTGTTTTTCACCAAGGTAGAGGGTCTATGATTATTAATGAACAAGCTTCAACCCCTAACCAACTAGCTAAATGACTAGTCTCTTTTTAAGAGTTTGGCTACGAAATTCAAAGTAAGCCACTAAAAGTGTAAGCTATTATTGAATTTTTTAGTAGATTTTGTTGACCCTTAGAAAAGGTGGGTTGATATTAGTGACTACGAGGATCTATGCAAGATTGATACACCCTCAATCTCCTAGTGCATTAATTACTGATAATCTATCCACAAGCAACCCTACAGATTCTCCTTTTGAATCTAAGAAGAGAAAGATTAAGAAACAAGCACTTTGCTTTTCCATTATAGCAAGTGTCTTGTATAGAAGGGGAGTGTATGAGGTATATCATTGTGTGTAGTGCTTGATGAGATACCATTCATTTTAGAGAAATGCCATGATTCAGCATGTGTGGATAATTTTTCTCAATGGTTTATTCCTAAAAAAACTTTGCATGCTAGTTGTTGGTAGCCAACGATCTTCCAGGATACTTTTACATATGTTACATGTTGTGATATCTATTAGAGACACGATGCTAGGGAAAATCACAAGAGGTTGCAAGGAAAGAGGAATATAGATCTATGGACTTATGGGAAACTATATCCAAAAGATCCTTTGCATAACTTGGTGCCTCCCTTCATGGATATTATATCCTTAGTAAGCTTCATTGGAAATGGTTATAATAGCCTCTTAGGATATACTCAACATTTGGATGCCATTAGCAATGTACATAAGTTACAAAGAGATTTGTTAGACAAGGAGAATGCCTCTTTGAGGAAAACATTAGAGCAATGTAAGCATAAATTACTACAGATTAAAGAGACTATTTTAGAGCTAGAGAAATAGAGAGATCAATTGAGGCTTAATGAAAGAATATTGGGGGTTCACAAATGATGCAATAAACTTTGAAATATTAAGACATGGAAATTTGAAAGAATACATGCAATGAAGTAAGTAAGTTCTTTGTTACTTTTTTCTCCATCTCATAAAGTATTTGTAAAATAATTTATGATAACTAAACATTTATTATTATGAATAGAGAGATACTTTACAACCTAATGAAGAAACAACTTCAAGCATGGAGGCATCAATTGAACACTTTAAAATGCTTCTAAATAAGGAAGCTATCAAAGAAATCTTGAAGGATCCAATGTATTGAAATCCTGCAGGATAGGGGATTGAGATTTTCCTGAGGGGGAGTCCACTTAGCTCAAGTGATATGCAATTTTTTTTGGATGAGGTAGATATATCTAGCAGGGGATACACAACTAGTTACACATCCCTTTACAGGAAGATGAAGAAATCTAAGCTAAAAAAATCAATATTTCCAAATCTAATATCACTCAAAAGAATGTGAAAATAAGTGAATGATCAAGGATCTACATTTCATATTGAAGATGCCTATCATTTAACATTAGGGGAGACGATGATTTACAACAAATACAACAATATATTTTACAACTTGAAGGCCCTACATCCATACTTTGTTCAATTATTTGAGGTGACTCCAAATGAATTTAATGATCTCGTGAAATTTGTACTCTAGCTCGATGAGTATCAAATTGTGAGGGATAAAAAGCTAGAACGGGTCACCATCACCCTGATGAATAGGGCACTTGATGCAACAATTTCAAAGTACAATCCAAAATGGTTCAGTGTCCAGTCCAAGAACAATATATTCTCTCTGGGGTTCTTTGAGATGATCAATATATTTTAAATTGAAAGTTTACTTATACTAATACGGTCGTTGGGTCACATGCTTATAATATGTGTGTATTCTAGGTTATGTCTAAGAAATTTGAAACCTTGCATTAGATTTTCCAAATACAAATGTACCCCAAATCATTAGTGAGTAAAGGAATGTAAGAATTTTGGACATGGAAGGATTTGGAAGATTCAATGTAGAATGGTATTGAGCACATGATTTGAAAACCCTAAAGTGCATGTATAATGTCCCAAAAGAGGGGCCAATTCAAAGAGCTTCTGCCCTAATGAAAAAGGTAATCAATTGTACATGTAGTCAAAATGTATATATTTTCTCTTGATGTATGTGACAATGGATCGATTGCATCTATTCTTCATTTTTCAAAATATCATAAGCAAGAATTGTTTTTCTTGTTTTTGGTTTTAATATTGTCTTACTCATTCTCTCGCATTCATGACATGATCTACACTAGAGATTGACATCGTTACGCACATTTGACCACATATATCCTGTAGTTAAACTTTTTTGAAGAGTTATTTTGTAGGAATAATGTCCTCCACATACTCCCACATGATTATTTTCAAGAATATGATATATTTCCTCCTTCCAAGGTACTATTCTCAAAATCAAATTCACTCCCTTGGCTTAAAGAATATCATTTACTAATTAATACCTTCCAATTCTTCTCAAAAACCTATATTTTTTGTCTTTGGGAACATTCGATGGTACTCTACTAGTTAAGAGAAATTATTCTTCCAATTCAAAGGTTTCTCTTGCTCTATACAAAGGAAAATCTAGTTTAATAGCAACTACTTGACACATTGCTTCTTGGGCTGCATTATGAGCTTTCTACTTCTCTTTCTTGGGTATGTATTTCAAACTCCAAGCCTCAAATAGATTTAAATCTCTTCAAATTCTATTACACAATCCTTTTAAGTTTAGGATTCTTGATTTTTTAGACTCCGAGAATCTATTTTACTAAAAGTAGAGCATGTCCTCTAATCCTCAATCTTTGAATTCCTATCCTTTGACAAAGTAAGATAGTTCCTTGCAATGTTGCATATTCAGCTTCATTGTTACTAGTTGCCTCAAGTTCAACAATTTCTTTACTTATCAACTTATCAAGTGGAACATAAACTAAAATCTCTTTTGATGATGCTTGATGTAATTTTCGATATGATCCATTGAAGTACATCAAAAACGAGTATTCAATCTTTGGTTTCACTTCTTTATCTCCAAATTTTCTTTTTAGCAAGAATCAATTGCCCCTATAAGTCAAAAGATCTACTATTGTAGCTCAAGTTGAATCTTTAACTTGAAATTTATATTTAAATTCCTCAATCTCAACAATCCATTTTCTAGCTCTCCTCAAAAGGTTTGGGTTATTTACTAATCATGGCAATAGTGTATAGCTTGTCAAAATTGTAAAGGGTTCTAGTAGTAAAAACCTCCTCAACTTTCTACAATTACATATTATACTAATCATTTTCAAGAATGTTGGGAGCTTTCTGTGGGATTATAGCATAGGAAAGAGAGACACTATAGGGCATGGATGGGTTTGAAGAAGGTAGGCAAGATGGAGACACTTTAGCCATAGATGAGCTTTGATTATCTCATGCTCCTTGGGTTCTATCCACTAAAGTGGAGTACATGATGAAGCAAATTATCAAGTCTATCTATATGCTGAAGGGTACAATATGGTCTCTCAAACTCACATTTTTTAAAGATGACCAAATAATATGACTAAAATCCAATGATTGGCACACTATATGCCAAGTTTGGCCTAGCCTTGATAGTAACTATACAACCAATATTTCGGTGAGCTCCATGCCCGTTCAAAGTCTGGCTTGGGGGCGAACATAATAATCGGATATATGGCACGGGAGACTTCCAATTTACTTGAGGACAATAAGGGTACATACATGAAGCTCCTGGATTTGAGGACAATAAGGGTACATAATCGGATATATGGCACGGGAGACTTCCAATTTACTTGAGGACAATAAGGGTACATACATGAAGCTTCATTCAGGCAGGCGGATTTTTGAGACGTCTGTGCGGAACACAAAGCTAAGCTGGCGTTGCTGATTATTGTAATACCTATACGGAGAGCCATTAGTGCACAAGATATCAGGCGATTACGATCAGAGCTCCGAGCTGTATGTTACATCTTGAATGCCCAGCTGGAAGGTGGCCTTGATGGAGTCAAGGGTGGTGTCGTCGAGGAAGAAGGTCTTGCGGAGGACGGCATTGGGGATGTTGGGCGTGAAGAGGGAGCTGGCTACCAGTTGGAAGCCCGGCTGTTGGCTGTTGAGGGCCACGACAGCGTGGGCGGCGCCAGAGCCGACGTTGAGCTGGAAGTGCAGGAGGCCGCGTGGGAAGATCATGACGTCGCCTGGGCTGAGGACCTTGGCGAAGAGCTTGTTAGAGGTGTCCACGAAGGCGCAGTAGAGGTTGCCAGACAGCACGAAGATGATCTCGCTGGCCCTGGGGTGCGTGTGGGGCACGATCACCCCGCCCGGCGCAAAGTCCAGGCGCGCTACCGACAGCCCTAGTGTGTTCAGGCCCGGAAACTGCTCCACAAGCCCAAACGTGGCCACTGCCAGCACCGGGCTCTCGGTCACATTGGCCGCAGCCTGGGTTAGGCCGTGGAAGATGAAGTCCTCCTCCGTCGCCTTGGCTGCCTCCTTGCACGGATACCCGTTCACGTTGAGCTGCTGCGACAGGTCCGCCACGCAGTAGTCCTGAAGTGGATCCGGATCGGAGGCCTGCACTACCACGCTCATATAGTTATTGTTGCAGGGGCACAGTAGTATTACAGCTATCAAGACCAGGTGGCTGCTGCTGCAGATCAGTCTCGACTTCATCCCTGCATTTCTCCGGCTGCTCATTATCGTCATCATCCACATCAAGTAGTGCTGTGGATACAATTATAATATTGTCTACCAAATACTACTGGATCCCGTGGAAGGTGCAAAGGACTAGCTAAGGAATGAGGGATTGGGTGATTGATACAAATCACACGACGCTGATTGCATACCCATCAGAGACCCGCCTACATATATATATAACTTTCCTCGCACGGGCGAGTACTCCCCGCCTACAAGCTTTCTCATCCTCTTGTCTTTACCGCTCACTGTTACCTTGCCCGATGATCACAAAATGATAACCCGTCTTTCGTTCTTTCCACGCCAAAGCTTCTGACTCCAAACAAGGCTGGGACATAAGCTTTCTCACTCCTTGCAGACGCTTTGATGAGCTGTTTTTCCGTAGTGTGACTCTTTACATGCACACATTTACGTGATCGACTGTATACTTGCCCCTTCGCTATGACGTTTCCACGAGATTGCCTGTCAACCGTGCACAATCAGACTCCCTCTTTTTGATGTCGACGCACTCCGACACTACAAGTCTAGCTGCTGGAGAGCTCCCACCCGCCACGCTTCCACGCCAACGTAGCCTACACCCTCGAGTCATTCAGTTAAACGTTATACTCATGTGGAACTAATATACGTTCGAGTTAGCGCTCAAGTAAACTAGATTCACACACTGCTTCAACCGGGATCGTTAGTTCTTACGGGAACACAATAATTTCCTAATGATGAAGCCCAACCTTGGACCTTAGCCACAATAGGTGAACAAAATTTTTGGTGGACGTGTTTTCACTCTAAGTAATTGGAAGCTTCAATCTGGCCGTCAACAATCTCATGCAATGGTGAACTCCCTAAACTACCTAGTGCGCATGACAAAATCTAGAGACTCTGCACTTTGAATAAGTAATTTACATGCCCTTGCCTTGAGCAATGTTGAAGGACTATTGGTTTGTAACTGGTTCACAACATTGAAATTGGAATCTCATATGTATGGCTTGATATGGGGCTCCCAAGGTGACAACTAGAACTTTTCAATTCTTAATTTGGATTACAATTCTCTTTATGTAGCCAGGGAAAGCCATGGTTTTGAAATGGTAGTGTTTTACAACTATTTGCGCATCCTTACCCTTATAGATTGAATCTCTTGTTTCAAAGAGCAATGGCTTAACATTGTCTCAATATATCTCTATTGAAAAGTGACAATTCATATGAGCTTGACATGGGACTTTGAGGATGATAGCTACACGTTGTGGGCACAATTCGATGCATGTAGTCCACTACAACATGGAGGGTACACCAATGAGAAATAAGACAAAGATATATGCCAATGTGTTTCAAAATATCACGCCTTGCCATCGAAATATGGGTTGGTATAAGCTTTGGTTTATGTACCTCGATATGATCGTTGGAACTACCAGTGTATATATAACATATATAACTATGCAAATACTAGTGCATATATTGACACATTGTTAAGGGGGATATATGTCAAACCCACAAACCACAACGGTTCAAGAGGATAGACAAGATGGAAGGAAGAATGGAGACACCGAGAAATACTCACTGTATTACTTTGTAAAAGAATTCATACATTGTACACACCCTCTTGGATTACAAACAATCTTTTGATAGCCCAAAGCATCCATCAATAGTAGGCAAGTAGAAGCCTTAAGCAAGATTACCCTATATTAAAACCCTAGGATCAGTAGTCCTTTTGCAATCACATTTTAATCTATCTACCTATCTCTAAGATTGTAGGAGATAAACATGCCCAAGGTCTCTCAAATTGCAAGCAATGTGCCCTTAATGTGTGCTTCAAGGCCTCACAAATTGCTAGCAATGTGTGTCCATGGCATTGAGAAATCGAAGGTGAAGACATGACCAATAGGTGGATGCGGGATCAATACCAATAATACATTCTTCAAGGCCTCTTAGATTGCACACCTTGGAGATGTTCAATCATGAAAGAGAGGGACATGACGATGGTGATTGTGCCCTAATCTACATCTCACTACTTCTTTGCATGACTCTGGCGCATGTCTAGCCCATATTGTTGAGGACAATGGAGATGGACCTATTGATGATGATAAAAATTGATCCTCAATTTATTAAGGAATCCAACACATGAGAAGTGGTACCTAGTGCGAAGGGCAATGGTGATTATGGATTCCAGAGGCTCAATGTGCTAAAATATTTGAAATGTCATCAATCGTGAAGCCAATCTTGCTCGGAAATGGTAGTAGTGAAACCTTAGAGGCCTAGAAGAACCAAATGTTGAAGAAATTAAAGGTTGTAGATCTATTGCTATGGTTGCCTTGCTGTATTTTAGGGTTTTCAGCCAAGAGAATGAAGATCAGGGCTTAATTCTTGCAAAAGCTTGTTGTAGAAGTTTCCCACTGACTGTGTCAAGGTTGTTTGACAAGCATGGAAGAGACTGGGAGCAACAATGGAATTTTTGTGGGTCTCTGTTGAGATTGCTAGAATTGTCTAGTGCAAGTGATACTACCGAAGATGGACTAAAGTGAAAACAGGAGAAGGGGCTAGTGAACAAATTGATGGTAGACTGAGAGAGTAGGAAAAAAGTGGCGGAGATCAAAAGAACTCATCAAGTAGAGTCCATTTGTAGTACTCCACCTATGCGTTACTTAGGATATATTCTTGTTGGAACAAACTTCCATGCATAGGAGAGCATATGAATTTGAAATTGAAGAGAGTAGATACAATGTATCTGCATCCATGTTATACCATCAAAGTAATAAATTGGTATAAAATTATTCATAAAGAAGTTGTTCTAAAGGGTACACACTTTGTTGTATACTACAAACCATGCTGCACAAAATCTCTCATATTATGCCTGCTATAGCTTCAAATAATTCTCTCTTTGAGCACTTTCAAGCTATTTGAGGCATTTCTCTATAGTTAATTCAAACTCAAATCTAGTGCAAAGCAGAGAGTTTTCTACATGGAGGCATTTCTCTATAGTTAATTCAAACTCAAATCTAGTGCAAAGCAAAGAGTTTTCTACATGGAAACTACATTCAAACATCGTATTTTGACCTATGAGTGTCTTGTGTTTCTAGTATGGTATGAGAGTCCAAGTCTTATTAGTTTCTAATGCAACCATCTCCTCATCTATTATTGCATTCCAATGATCATGACCAACAACATTGTCAAAAGAATTGGGCTCAACATCCTCAATCACCTTTATCATATAAGCATAATGGTGAGCTATATAACCTTCAAAACTAAATATTTTAAAGAGGGAATTCGATCCTGCTAGACCTACATACCACTAGATCACTTAGTGGAGCCTTTACATTACCATGTGCTGTTTGTACACCTAGTGTCTAAACTGAAGAAACACCAAGCTTATCATCCCAACTCTTTGAACAACTGGAATCTCCATCAAATCTCAAATTACTAACTATAGATGTATCATTATCATTCACCACTTTCTTCTTCCCTTTCTCTTTACTTGCAATACTTGTAGATATACTTAAAGATGTGGGGCTATTCCTTAGTCTCTCCTTAAACTTCTAGACCAAGGGCTAACTATAGATGTAATATGAGATTATGTTTTTGGTCCACTAAGAGATTGTGATTCTTGCTTTTTTTTCTCCATATAACTATCACAATCCTGACTATCATCCAATGCACCACCACTAGATGCATACCAATTTGTCATCTCATAAAAAATCACATATTTGCTTACTTCCAACTCACCTGTGACAGGGTTGTAACAATGATACCCTTTTGCTCTAAAGAGTATCCAATAAAACTACATTTTTTAGTCTTTTAATCAACTTTCCTTTATAGCTCCTTTGGCATATCAATATATGTAATAAAACCAAACACTTTTAAGTTTTACACATTGAAATTCTTACGCGCAAAGCATTCTTCGCGGATCATTCCACCCACTATAAGTGTGGGAGTTCTATTCATAATATAGATAGAAATACGAACAACTTCAAAATAAAAATATTGACCAATTCTTTTTGGCCATCAATACCATTTTTTGTTTTTGCAATCCCATTTTGCTGTGGGATATACTTGTAAGTAAGTTGTCTCTTTAGCCCATGTGACCTTAAAAAGTCACACAACTCATTAGAGAGATACTCTCCCTTTCCATATAATCTCAAATACTTTACTTTCAAGCATGTCTTTGTTTTAATAATAGCCTTGGAAGTTTTGAAATTCTTAAATACATCACTTTTTTTCTTTATGAAATATAACCATAGCTTTCTTGAACAATCATCAATTATAAATGTGACAAATTATTTGCTAACACTAAGAGATATGTTTTGTGTAGGCTCCAAAACATCTATATGCACAACATCAAGTATATTCCTGCTCACATGTGAAAAACGTTGTCTTGCTTAATTAGAAAATTTACATGCTTCACATGCTTTATGAAAATTTGCAACTCTAAAGGTAGGAAACCCTATAATAACTGACTCTTTAGAGTACATTAATTTGAGCCTTTACATGCTTCACATGCTTTATGAAATATTGCAACTCTAAAGATAGGCAACCCTATAATAACTGACCCTTTAGACTACATTAATTTGAGCCTTTGCATATTTGCATGTCTAATACATTTATGTCATATTTCAATATCTACAACCACTTTTTTTTTCTATACACAAGTGTATTTATAGCAAGAATTAGAGCATCTAAAATAAACATGTGGCTAACTCTACTTCCTTTTGTGACCAACCTATACTTATCATTAAGATCTTTAATAAAGGAGCCTTTTGCATGAATTTGACTTTGCAACACTTGCTCTACAATTTGACCAAGAAACACTAAATTCTTTATGATGGATGGCACATGTCATACATCTGATAGATTCTTTGTTTTATCATCATGCAAGGACAAGGAAGCTTTTCCAATGTGTGAGTTGGGTTGCATGAATCATCACTCATCTTCACATAACCTAGATTTTGTAAATCCTACATCTCTCCAAACAATTAAGCATGACTAGTTATATTATTAGATGCACCTGAATAAACATATCATATATCATCATGTGTTTCCTTTCGTGTAAGAGCATTCATCACATATTGCATAACAAATAGGCAGTCATTTTCGTCTTCATTATGTCGTGAACATGATGTATAACTTGCTTGATGGTGCAATTTATCACTACATATATCATTCTTGTTAGTATAATAATGGATTGCAATATGACATGTTTTGCCACAATAATAAATATCAAAATTTTTAGAGCCTCTACTCTACCATCTAGCTCTTCCTCTAGAGATCTCATGTTTTAGTCATTTATGTAAATTTTCTATAGGATATGCTGTATTGAGTTGCTCTAACATATAGTGGCAACAATCCTTTATTTTTGTGGTCCAAATATCATGGGATTTCTCAGGGTTGGGTGACTCGTGGCCTTTCTATGTTTTTTGACTAAAGTTAAGGTTGTGTGAGGGTTGGGTGACTAGTGGCCTTTCTACATTTGTTGACTAAAGTGAAGGTCTCTTTCCTCTTTTCAAAACTTGTGGAGTATACCAATAATATATGAGAGAGACCATACCTCTCAAATAGCCTTTGGCCACTTGAAGTTGGAAAGTTTGGGATTGAAAAATGTTTTCTAAGAAGAATTTTTGGAGTCTTCAATCTCATAGATCCAAATCTGGATCATGTAGAATATAAGTTCCATTAAATTGATTGATCACTACTAATTATGACTCGCATTTTTATTGATAGTTGGAAAATACCACCATGTTTGCCAAGATTTAGCTCCATTAAGAAGGCATTGTAAAGGTAGCACCAAGATGAACACCCATTTCTATACCCTTTTGTGGGAGTTTTCGCTCAACCACCAAGACCCACGGACCGCTTATTGTTTCAAGCGTTCCAAGCGAGCTCTAATGGCTATCTCTCACCTAGCCTATGCGGCGTTGATCCTACGAGTGTAGTGTGCTTACCTTGATGCCGATATGAGTTGCCTTCTCTTTCGCACACATTACTAGCTCCACGATCCTTGATGCTAGCTCAAGCATCCTCAAGCCTCCTCCATCTCCAAGCTCCATCCACCATAGCCGTGTGCGCAAGAGAAGAGAAGAGAAGAGAAGAAGAGAAGAGGAGATGGTGAATAGCTTGACCCTCTTGATCCCTCACTCCCACACACTCACTCTCTTACACTCTCACACTCCCTCTCTCAAGAGCACACACAAGCAAGGAATAGAGAAGAAGAAATCTCTTGTTAGCCGTACACCAAAGAATGAGCTTCCATTCACTTTTTAAACTTTATATACAAGCCCTAAAATCCCATGGGCACCCATCCCCTTTTTTTTACATGACCGGCCATTGTGGCAAGGTCCTTTCTCTATTTCTCTCTTCTAGCCCTATGCCTCTAGCCTACATCCGTCTAATACTTTACATTTGGCACACACAGGAGGGAGCCTGGTGCTCTTTTGCACGAGATTTTGGAGTTTTTTGAGGCGCCTTTCATTTAAAATTACACTTTTGGCCCCAACTTAGCTTTAGAGGCTGCTTGCATGTCTTTGCTCTTTTTCCATCTTCTTCACGATTTTTCATTCATTTTTTCGCCTTCTTGACTTGGGGTTAACATTACCCCCCTCCAAGACAAGTGCTAATCCCATGGCACTCTTGGTTGTTGTTGGGGTTTAATAGACAACTGGCAAAATAGTCGTGTGAGGGTAGGGCCACGTGTAAACTTGGGTGCTCGTGGAAGCTTGGTAATGAGGTTTGTTACAGAAGCCAAATGGATAGCAAGTGGATGACGGGGGCCTCTGAAGTCGGTGGTTTGTCGCCTTTGTGATGCCTGGAAGAAAAAGCTGCGATGCTCTACCTAAGGGGGGTGTCTATCTTATTGTGTAGTGTATTGTGCTCGTGCTGGTGAAATGGGGATTTGGGTCTAAGAACAGGCTAGCCTGGGTGATGTCCCATACTTGAGGACCCCATTTTTGCAAAGGAAGGTGCGATGCCAATAGCTTAGGGTGACAAGGTCTAGCCATAGGTGAGTGTTACCTCCCTAGGTATGACCTGCCCTTGATGGGCCCTAAGCGTGAAGTGGGAGAGCAAAAAGGGCTAGGGGGTTAGGAGCGGAGCCAGCTGATCGAAGCCATCGGGTACGCCTAACTTGAGGATCCCTAGGTGCAGTGATCCTGGTTTATGTGGTAGTAAGTGCTTTTGTAAGTGAGTTTTTTTGTCCATTCCATGTGTAATGTTCTTCTTGCTTTTCCTTTCATGCTTTTTCTCTTTCTCTTTTTTTTAAAAAATAATAAATATAAATAATATTTGTAATGTGTCCACCTGTTGCATTTAGGAAACGTCTTAGCAGCCCATCGGAAAGAGGGTCTAGAAATCTCTACTCGGGACTCCCATGGAATGTTACGGGGTTTGCGATCTAGGTTTTTCTGAGTCTGCTACGTAACGGAAGTATTCCGGCCGTTCCCACTTAGGAACGACCTGAATCATGGTTTTCCTACTGGTGAAACTCCTAGAACGGTAGCTAGCATCGAACCCCAGGCGAAGTACTTTACGCAGAAACGATAGGGTCGAAGCGGATTCATGCTGCACTTGGTTCAAGGAGAATAGGAAACGAGAGGGATGCAAAGCTTGACCTCTCTGCCCATCAGGCATAGTCCCATTCCGTTCCCCTAAAACAATATAAATCGGAATTCTAGTAACCTAAACTCTGGGTCAGTGCCCTTGCTGTTCATCCCGTTTGAGAAGAGCTTCTTGCTGTCCATTTCGATTCAGAAAAGTTTCCATCCAAACGGGACCACCCATCCGTAGGACGGACCCATGGCCACATCCACCACACTTTCTGAGGGTTGCTTTAGTTGTCTAATTACCTACCACAATTAGTTGGACACGCATAAAACAGCTTCCTTAATTAGCCAGTTAGACATCGGTTCCTTCACATAATCTTAGCACTTGACATAGAAAAATAGTGTCAAACAAGTTCCTCTTCAACAGGTTATCTTATTTATCTTTGGAATACATCCATATAATCCAGCCCGTAGGCTAATCCATAATCTGCCCGAAGGCTATCCATAATCCGCTCAAAGGCTATCCAGCAATCCATAGGGATTACTAATCCAAGATTTCGCCCGTAGACTAGTATGCGGGCCTCGAGATCCAATCCCGAGTCGCGTTAGCCTCTTGTGCAGGGCCCCAAAGTCAAGGGATTTACGGCCAGCGCCCCCTGGCACCCAAGCGTCCTCCTGCTCCAAGTAGTGCCCAATGGAGAGACCTCTCACGGCAGGTTTAGTCCACATTCTCGGTGCAGCTAACAACCCCCTTGGTTAGGGTCAGGTAGACAATTTGGGGTAACTGATGCTGCCTCTCCCTTCAGGCCTTCAACCTGAAGCATTAATTAACTTTTCATCATTTAGTTCCTTGAGCAAACAATGCAAACAGTGCTCCTAAACTGTTACAAGCACAATCAATCTGGTGGTCGTTTATTTGGCCAACTGCTAAAGAGTGAATCCTTATCTTCGAATGCATCCAGCATTCGATCCAGGATCAATTGCAACTTGGCAAGTTCCCCAAGGGTTTGTTTGTTTACCCTTTTGTCCTTGGGTTAGGACCGTATCCTGCTAACCCAGCTTAACCAACACCTTAGGTTTCATAAATTAAGACAGTGAATCCTGGCGACCATGTCGCTCTAACTTGATTGATCCTTTGCTTACAAGGCAAATACATAACTTCCCCTAACTTGGCAAATCAGCCCAAGAAAGGTGACGTAACAGGATGTCTACTCATCGTCTTGCAAGTTAGACTTGCGCTAAAACTTGCCAACCTCATTCCAAGGAATGAGAAATTTATCTTGTGGATAGACCACAAAGCCATGCGACGTTGCAACTTGTTGCACAAGTGTCGCACCTAGCTCATGGGATCATCTCACCCATTGAACGGCATTTCCTGGTCAAGGACTTTTGTTTAAACAATATGCAGGGATTAGGGCGTCTTCTTACCCAACCCAATCCTAATTGTACTAGGCCAACAACGTTCGGTCCTATTCCAAACTTAATCCGAGTTTTAGCATTAGGTCGAACGATCCTTAGGGTAGAAACCCTAGATTGATATTTGCATGAGCGTCCAATTGACCCAACATTCTGTGAATGTGGGTAGGACCTTTGGGTTTGAGGGCTTCGACTTGGCATCCAAGTACGATACTTGGCTGCATTTCTAACGTGCCAAGCCCTAGCTAGTACTTGAGGTTTTTATCGAATCGGCTAGTTATGCCTATACGAAACCCTAACGGTTATAATACCACAAATGATTTGGGTAAATTGACCTACTTGTCTTATGACAAGGACAATTCTTTCCTAGAGATGATAAACTTGATCTAAAGTAGAAAAATAGTTGCAAAATGTCACAATACATGTAAACATGCGATTCATTGCTTCTACGCACCACAAGATCCGCAATAGCCCTATCTTTTCTTGCTAAAGACAAAATGCATGATAATTTGAAGAATAACTTACATAGGGCCTACTAGGATTTACATCGAGGAATAATACCTACAACCTTTTGTCTAAGTATTTGAATTTCATGCTTTGATAAGGCATGCCATCTTTTTTAAATGCAACTCGATGAAATAAAATTTACGAATATGTAACATGCGACCCTTAGATACAACAACATCGTAAACGAAGTTCATGCAACACTAAGTCTAGTGTTTATTTAATGCATTTCCAAGCATCTTTTTCCATGCAACTTACAAGACTGGGGTTCATTTTCATGCCATGCAACGGAAGTTAACAATTTCCTCATGCAAATCATAGCGAAGGGAGTTATTGACTAAATGCAAGATACCCCTTTCCTTCACTGCCAATGCACTTAACAATTAACTCTTTAACCCTAGGCAATATGCATTTTAGGCTTTCACTTTGAAAATGCATGACAAGGCAATTTGCGACTAAGTTCATAGGGCGAGTCTAGTGTTTATTTAATGCATTTCCAAGCATCTTTTTCCATGCAACTTACAAGACTGGGGTTCATTTTCATGCCATGCAACGGAAGTTAACAATTTCCTCATGCAAATCATAGCGAAGGGAGTTATTGACTAAATGCAAGATACCCCTTTCCTTCACTGCCAATGCACTTAACAATTAACTCTTTAACCCTAGGCAATATGCATTTTAGGCTTTCACTTTGAAAATGCATGACAAGGCAATTTCCGACTAAGTTCATAGGGCGAGTAAGTGCTTTTCATTCATAACTTTGGAGATGCATGATATGCACAAATCCTTTATCTATCGTTCAAATAGATAATTTATCAAATGTACTTTTATCACTACCCATGAATTAATGATAACGTAGAATGCATTTTCCCTATGGAATTAAGCGTACTTCAAACATCTCTTCATGTGGAAATAAATTCGTGGAACCTGGATTTATGGATCCGCGGTGATATCCATGTGTAAGTTCAGGGAAGAACCTCCCGCAGGTAGGCCTTGCGACTTCTTGGGAGCCATCGTAGGTGTGATTACTCACACCGCGGATTCCCTCTAGCCTTTACTCTCGCTCTCCGAGACGCGGCCTAGAGGTCGATACCTTCTCCTCGCGTAAGAGTTGGAGTTTATCGAGCCCGGTTTTAAATCCAGGGAAGGCCACGTAAGAACAAGGCCTATGTCCTTTATCCTTAGAAAGCTTCTAAGAAGCTTCTGACTGAAAAAAAACGACGTGGAAGGGCCCCAATGATTCGGGTGGGGTAACGATTTTCGACGGAGGTGATTGGGACGATGGCAGGGAGGTGATTATGGTGACAGCAGCAGGCGTATGAGGGCGGTGTCTTCCTGGTGGTGGCGTCTCCAGCATGGCGGCTTCACGGCTGCGTTCTCCTCCTTCCCCATGTCCCCCACTAAGGGGTGTTTATATAGGCTTAAGGGGGGGGGAGAGTCTCCACACACATGGAGCCCCCCATGCTTCCCTCCTCACCCATGCATCTCCACCTCTCTTACTTCATCTCTCACTCCCTCTCCTCTAGCCATACATCGGCTGGGGGAAAGGGATAATAATAAAAAAATTTACCTATTTTTTAACCATTATCCATTTTTCCCCTTCCAAAAGGGTGTTTCCCCGTGGGTTTTTACGGTCTTCAACCCCAGGCTCGATTTCACAATGCGGAGGCCTCATCTTTGCATGTGCGGGGTACGGATTAAGTTGCCAGTAATTACGATGCGGGAGATAACCTTGCACAGGTTTTACGTAATGTGCGAGAAGTCAGGTTTAAATATAATAAATGAATTTTTTTATTATTCAAGGGTTATTTGAATTATAAGCATATCCGTGAAATAAATTATGTGAAGGAACCTGTGATTTAATGGACTAATTAAGGAACACTACAAGGATATAGGAGAATAGTGACATGCAGTTCCGACACATATTAGTGGCGTTAGTATTTGCGTATACTTCCTCCTTGGGCCTTTGCGGTGATTACATTTCTCCCTCTTCGTTTGTTCTTGTTAATTCTCCTTTTCTTTTGTTTGTTTATATTGAGAATGAGGTGCTTTGAGGGAGAAAGAGAGGAAATGAGAGAGAGAGAAGAAGAAAGAAAAAGGAAAAAAGAACGAGAGAGAGAGGAAATAAACATGAAAAATAATGAAGAAAGAGAGAAATAGAGAGAGAGAGAGAGGGAGGGAGGGAGAGAGGAGAATGAATGAGAAAACACGAGGGGATAGAGAAAAACAAAGAGATGGTTTGTTCTTGTTCTTTAATTTCATCTTGTTTTGTTTTTTTTTTTTTACAATGATGTGCATTGAGTGCGAAAGAGAGGAAATGAGAGAGGGAGAAAAAGAAAGGAAAAGAAAGAAAGAACAAGAGAATAGCCAAATTTTGAACTACTTGCTCTAAGTTTCAGCCCAGTGATGGACCTGTGATGTGCCTTTGGCTCTACGTAGCCTTTGGGGTCAATTTCGGGGTTTAGATGTGTCAAAACTTGTGTTCTAGATACATGTCCGATTTTGACAGTTTTCTGTCCGATTCTCAAGGTCCGAGTGTCCGATTTTCAAAATCGGACGGGTGAGTGTCCAATGAATTGGAAAAGGGTGGTCTTATTCTAGATTGGTCCGATTTTGGACTTTGGTCCGATTCTGGGAGGTCCGATTGGTCCGAGTGGTCCGATCGGACAGGATGGTCCGAATCTGAATGGTCCGATTCTAAGGAAAATCCGAGTGCCACATGACACGTCCGATCGGGCTGGTCCGATTCTGGTAATCGGACCAGACTGGTCTGACTCACTCTCAGTCTTTCCATATCTGATTAGAGCACTATTGGAGAACACCGGAATCACCTGGAGCAGCACGAATCGTTGGCGCCTAGAATCGGGGTAGCGCTTCCTCGTCCTGTGAACCAGAAGCTCTCTCTCTCTCTCTCTCTCTCTCTCACACACACACACACACACACACAAGGCCAACTAAGGAAATGAGGTCTTTCCTGGCTTCCCAAGCCTCTTAAGGTCCTTTCCCAGCACTGCAGAACCTTACAGCCAGTTCCCTGTCTTTGTCTCACCCAGAAACTTGAATCTGGTCAGCCTATTATACAGCAATAGAAATCCCCTATTGTTTGCTTTTTTTTTCTTTGTTTTTTTTCCTATCCTAAATGCATACAAATCACAAAGCAATCACCTAGACTACTCCCACATGCTTTTCCAAATCCAAAAACCCAAAACCTACTTGCTAAGGAGATCGAATACCTCTTCAAACTCCCTCGCTTCCTACCTATCTACCTCAAGCACCGGTTCAGGGAAAACCCTAATTCAATGCTCGATTTGAAGCGCGCAAGCGCTCAAGGCTTGAATCCGCTGGTCCCGGCAATGGAACCAAAATGTGGGAGCTTTCACTCAACCGCCAAGACCCACAGACCGCTTATTGTTTCAAGCGTTCCAAGCCGAGCACTAATGGCTACCTCTCACATAGCCGACGCGCCATCCATATCTACGGGTATAGTGAGCTTACCTCCATGCCGTTTGAGTTACCTCCTCTCCCACGCACTCGGGTAGCTCCACGATCCAAGTGCAAGCTTCAAGCAAGCTCGATCCTCCCGCTCCAAGCTCCAAGCTCCATTGCCGCGAGCAAGACAAGAGAAGAGAAGAGAAGAGAAGAAGGGAGGAGAAGATGGAGAGCTTCTCCACCCCGCGGTCCCTCACCCTCACACACTCACTCCGTCACACTCTCACACTCCCTCTCTCAAGCACAAGCTCAAGCAAGCAAGAACAAGAAGAAGAAGAAGAAGAGGAGAGCTACTTTTGGCTACACACAAGAATGAGCTTCTCATTCACTTTTCAACTTTATATACAAAACCCTAAATCCCTTTTGGGGGGTCATCCCCTTTTCTCCTTTTTTACATGGCCGGCCATAGCCTAGGCCCTTTTTCCCATTGTCCTTCTATCTTCCTAGCTTCCTTTCCACCGCTCATCTACATTTGCAAATTGCATGGGTGAGAGCCCGGCGCTCCTTGAATTAAACCATGATGCGCTTGCGCTCTTTTACAAAAGTTTTGACTTGCGCTTTTCCTTGTGCGCCTTTCTCCCTTATTTAGGACTCTTCTCCTTGTGCGTCTTTGTCTTCTGTTTCTCTTTGCCTTGGCCTTTGTCTTTGTCTTCTGCTTTAGCTTTTCCGAATTTTCCACCTTCGTTCGTTTGGTTCGTTTGAGGGTTAACACCTCTCCTCCAGCCATGCATCGGCTGGGGGAAAGGGATAATAATTAAAAAATTTGCCTATTTTTTAACCACTATCCATTTTGCCCCTTCCAAAAGGGTGTTTCCCTGTGGGTTTTCAGGGTCCTCAACCCCGAGCTCGATTTCACAATGTGGAGGCCTCATCTTTGCACGTGCAAGGTAAGGATTAAGCTGCCGGTAATTATGATGCGGGAGATAACCTTGCACAGGTTTTATGCAGCGTGCGGGGAGTCAGGTTTAATAATATTTTTTTGAGTGGAAATATTACAGTATTACACTGGTAGAACGATAGCCAGTGCCTAATTCTCCTTGTCTCATTTAGGCGGAGAAGGGGGTCAGATGGATTTGCTAAAAACTTGATAGCTTTGCATGTATCCTTTCAGATTCATGCGGATGTGGAGGGAGGTGGTGGAGAGAAAAGGATGATTGCATCTAGTGAACTGGCTATTGTTTATATCTTCTAGGAGAGCTAGGCAAAAAGAGGGGAGGAGGCTAGCCCTCATCATTAGACGAGCCATGGCACAACTGTCGATGGTGTTAGGGCCAAAGAAGAGGGGAGCCAAGCCACGTTCTTGTGGAGTCAGGTCCTGCTTAAGTAATAACTTAAGTAACCTAAGATAATTACATGTAGTTACAAAGGATGGATTGGGGCATGAAGAGAAATCCATGAGGAAACGCATCATGGAATCATCTAGGCTTCCCGAGTTGAAGAGGAGGGCATGTTCAAAGGAGGTAGCATTAGAGTTGTAGATGATAAGAAAATCATAACGCCCATGGAGAGTGGCAACAAAATCCACACCTACCCTAGGAGGGTACGCCATGAACGTGGGGTTGTTTCTCTCGTAGGGTAGGGTGTTACAAAAAGCCATCCAGGCAAGCATGCTGATGTTGCACACCCGCCTTCTCCAAAGGGGTTGGCAGTTATATCCCTGTATAGTATGTGGTACTTCAAATACCTTGTTTTGCCAAAACTCAGCTTCTTCATATCCCCAAAGAGTGGGGATCCTCTCCCTTTCCTCCAGCCACTTCTCTCCCTGTCGGCTGTGCCAATAATCACCTCCTCCATCACCTTGAGCTGTAGGACCCTCCGCAAGCTGTTGGGCATGAGGAAGCTGAAGGTGAATGGGTCTTTTCTCTTTCCTGCCACTCCCAAACTACCAACTCTACATGGAATCTAGTGGGGATGTCATCAAGGCATGGTGGGAGAGGTGCGGATGGCTGCACGACTGGTTTGGCTCTTAATTGCTTTCTAGTTTCTTCGACTAACTTTCTCTGTCTTTCCCTGAGTGGGGCTTGTCTCTCTGCAGATGGACCAACCTGTTGTTGCTCTTGGGAGTGCAGCGAGGGGGGTTGTGGGATCACCTCTTCTCTGAACCTCCCCATATCGAATTCAAGCTCACCCTCCTCCCCTTGCTTGTCTTCTTGTTGTGCTCCTTCTTCAGAGCCCATTGCATCAATTTCATGGAACACCATATTGGGGAATATGGGAATTTCCCATAAGTTTGGGACACGTGGTCAAATCTTTGTATTTGTCATAACTTGAACACTATAACTCCAAATTGAGCGCTCTATAGCTCAATAGATTCCATTTTTCAAGCTCTTTCCAATGATAGGTCACATCATATGGTTTTGAGAAACTTATGGCATGTTATCCGGGTGCTACCTTTTTAGTATTCAAAAAATGGGAATTGGAAGATTCCCAAACTCACTAATATTGTGATCTGGGGGGTTAGGCTGGCCAATAGCAGGTACTTTCGTTGCTCTTCTAGGCTCAGCCTAACCTCCACAAGTTGGCGTGGCATCTACAGCCCTACGTGCAGAGCTCTGCGTCCGATGTTGAGTTATTTCTGTACCACCTCCAATGACTCCTTTCCCTTTGGGCGATAGGTGTCCATTAGTGTGTTAATGAAGGCCTTTTACTAGGCATTGAAGGTTGTCTAGGCGGCTTCTGCTTTACTCCCTGCGAGGATTTTTTCTTTCTCCACCAAAGTAAGGCACCATGCCAGTGTCTTCACTCTTTTGTTGTTCTGCACTGCCCATTCCTTTGCTCTCTTGTTCATTTCTTCCATGCTCTCTCCCTGCTTCTGTACCAGGGTTACGAGCTTCTGCTCTTGGTCTTTCAGTTCCCTACTCATGTTCTCTTGCTCTTTCTTTCCCAAGTGTAGCTGACGAGTCATAGACTCCATCTCCTTTTGCTGCTACTCCCTCTTCTACTTTGTCTCCTCCTCTTTGGTATTCAATTCCTCTGTCATTTGCTTGATGTTGGCAGTTTTTGCCTCCAATTCCCCATGTTGCATCAGGAGGAGCTTATACTCTCTCTCCATCTGCACCAACTCCTAATTTTCATCCTCTAACCGTTGCTTGTAGCTCTCCTCCATGTCCTCCTTGGCCTTTAGTTCTTGTTTGAGATCAAAGATCTCTCGTGGTTGCATGGCTATTGTGCGGGTCTTTTTGAGCTGGAAAGCAGCTACTATGGACTCCTTTTCTGCCACCAACTCAGCCACTGACATCTTATTTTCCTCCTTAGCCTTCTCTAGTTGGGAGAGCAGCTTGGTAACATAATCATCGTAATTGGCTGGTGGCGTCACTCTTGTGTGGATTGGAGTGGTCGAGGCCTCCACTTTCTAAGGTTTCTGGTCCTGTCTCGACTCAGCATCTGCTGTTGGTCTCTTTTGCCCCGTGGCCATGGTCTCCATGCTCTTTCCCTGGGCCATTTCTTTATTAATAGAATATTGCATCCATGCCACGAAGTTGGAGACCTCTGCACTAGTGGGGATACTAGGGGTGAGGGTGGTTGGTTCGATGTGGGAGGCACCATGAGGGTAGGGATAGGATGGATAAGGGCCTTGCTTTGCCTTCAAGGACAGCAGGTGGCATGATTTCTGATACCTGCATGCTGAAACCAGGCCCTTCTTCCCTCAGTGGGCTCCAAGCTCCCAGATCATCGGCCATGCTCTGCTGCTCGATTGAGTAGCGTGTAGCTTTGGCCAAGTCCTCCTCCTCCTTCCTTCTCAGTTCCTATTCTTCCTCGGCAGCTCTTCTTTGTCTTTCTTCTTCAATTTTCCTATACTCTTCCTCCAATTTCTCTTTTTCTTCCTGTTCTTTCTTTTTTCTCTTCTCAGCCTCTTGTTTCGATTTAGCCTTGTTGACTTCTTCTTTTGCTTTTTCTTCTTCCTGTTTCTTCTTCTTCTCCCTCTCCTCAGCCTCCTTGAGGGATTCTCTTTTTGCCTTCTCCAAATCCTCTTTCTCCTTCTTGCGGCCTTCATCTTGCTTCTTTTTCTTTTGTGCCGTCTTCTTCTTGGGTTTCTTGGCCTACTTTTTGCCCAATTTTTCTTCTTATTCCTGCCCTTCCTATCACTCTGGGTCCTGTCATTGGACCTCTCTTGGTCCTGGTGAGGGGGTGACCTGTCAGGCGTTTCTCCTTCTCCTTATTCTGCACCTTGTGCCTCCTTCACTGCCTCCTGAATGAGCGCAGTCAAAATGCTTCCATAGGCAATGAATGAGGCCTTGGACGAGGCCTTCTTTCTTGCTGTGGCCTTGGAAGCTGGGGGCTCCCCGCCTACTGGTGTACTTCCTAAAGCTAGTGCTTTAGCCAAGTGCTTTAGCCTCCTGGTCAATGGTTTTGCGGACATATCCATTCCAACCGACTTCATGCAAGGTGTAAGCTGCTACATTCTCCAACACAGGCATGCTGATTTGATGCATTAAGATGTTGTAGTGCTTGTTGGAGAAGAGCGTGTGCACTAGCTTCGCTTGTAGTCTAGCTTTCGCATCAGGAATGACCCGGATGCTGATGCCGTCATTAGTTAGCACATCCTCCTTTTTCATTTTCAGCATGGCATACACATCCCTCTTCTGCTTTTCTCTATCTTCGACTCCAATCCCAATGCTTTCTGCACCAAGGCTGGGTTTACGTAAACCTGCACCTGTTTAGCATTTTTTCCCCTTCCCACCATCACGGTACCGCACTCATTGTCAGGGTTGTATGTCCTAAGAAACTCCACACACTTCGTGTGGTCAGGCTCTTGCACAAATTTCTCGAGGTACTTGGTTAGGTTGCATTGCTTGATGACTCTCTTGGCCGCTTCCTCCTTGGCCACCACACCCTCTACATTATGAATGGTTAAGAACTTGAGCTGGCTGTAGGCGCGGCTTTCAAGGGTGATGCGGTATTGCGTTCTTTCCTCCTCCGTGAACAGAAGTCAGTGGGCGCGGTCTTGCTGCGATATCTTTTATTCATGTCATGATCCCAAGTTTCCATTAGTGCTTCCAAATTAGTAGTTCACTGGAAAAGTCATAATTAGAAAGAAAGACTCTATATGTTTATTGAATGAAAGCATTAAAATCCCATCCAATGTAGAATCTTCCCTTCAGAATTTAACTTTTTTCCCTTTATTTCAAAGTTCTCGTGTCATTTTTCCTACCTCGCCCGTTTTTTACAAGTTTATGCATTTCACTTCACCCCCCTCCCCTTCTAGCTCGAGAAGAATCCTTCCTAGGTTTCAAGGTTAGGAGATCAGGGGCATTTTGCAATGGGTCTAGGAGTTACGAGCATAGGAACCAAGTGTAGAAATTGGGGTTGTATTCTAACTAAGCTGTTAGAAAGTCACCGGAAGCCACGCGGCTAGCAATATGTAGCTCTTTCTCACTCAATAGGCGATTAAGATAAGGGTTTCCTTTGATTTACTCTTCCAAGGGTTGGCCACGAAGAGTGGTTAACACTCTATACGAGGTTGGCGTGACGTAAGTGGGATCGTACTCTGCTGTTTTGATTGCACGCTGTTGCTCAGCGTTTGTCATGACTTGGCACCCTTCAACTTCCCATTACAACCTAAGAGTGTACCAGTGCCTCAAGAATGGGGATTCAGTATCAGCAAGTTTTGATATTTCTACAATTTCGGATTGGTGATGGCAGAAGTGGTTCGTTGATCATATGACGTGATGAGACACTATTTGAGGGCTTGCTCTTTAGAGATCTCGTTGTTGAGCGATTCAACACGAAGTTAGCTGTTTTTGCGAAGGCAAGTTTAAACATCTCCCAAGAACAAGGCATCGTACAAACTTCGGTTCCAAAAGGTTCGCGCAACAAGCCTAAGTCCAACAGGTTGTAGCTCAGAGCTAGCTCTCTGAAAGTGACAACTAGTCGTCTAATGCAATCAACCATGTCATCCCCCCTATCTTCAGCTAGATCTGAGGCCAGTGTCAAAAATGATTTTCGCTCATAGGAGGGTTTAAGACGTGCTGGTGGTTGGGGTTTGATAGAACTAGAGCCTTTGACAATGAACAGTTGCGGTTGCGGTTGTTCTTGAGATCGCATTTGGACCTCCTGGATTAGGGCTGGGGATTTAGCAGCTACATTCGATGGACTACTGCCTTCAGAATGGATCATTGTAGTCGGATTGGCTCTAGCGGGTGATGGCTCATGTGACAATGTGTGTCGTTTGGGTCAATAGGCTTGTTCGACTCTCTTGGGCATGTGCGTGGTTGAGCTTGATGGATGTGGGTCTGGAAAGCGCTGTGGCTTATGGTTTTGAGGTTCTATGGGACTTGGGGTGATCAAGCTTGAGGGAGGCGTACGAGTGGTGCGTTTGACCGTGTGGGCTTTAGGGATCCATATCCAGGCATTCCCCTCATAGTAGCCTTGTACATGCAAGAGGGCTTTAGGGACCCACCTTTACTTGAGTTATTCGAGTATCGTTCTTTCGTGTTGCTCTCACCTCTGCCCATTTGGTTAGGTAGTCTATGGGGCCACAATGATGTATTTGGCTTGCCAATACTGCGTAGCCGGGCTGATGGGTCCTATGAAGTTGATTCTCCATTTTTTGAAGGGTTGTCGTGTAATGATTAGGGTCAACTCCATTTGATCCTTGCAAATCGGGACCTTTGTCCGTTGACACTCATCGCAATGCTTAAAAAATCCTGCTGCATCATGAAATATTGTTGGTCATCATAGTTGAGACTGCAGCACCTTATGGGCCAGCATGTCTCCGCTAAAGTGTCCACCAGCAATTCCAATGTGTGCCTCTGAGAGCACGTCGTGCATCTCATGCTCGCACATGCATCTGCGCAACAATCCATCTTGCCCTAGGTGATACAACTGGCCTACTATCAACTAGTAGGGTTGGATCTTGAGAATGAGTCGCCTCAGTCTTGCCTTCTCTATCGGGCATTCAGGTAGTCTGTGCTCAAGCATTTGGACTATGTCATCTGCCCAATATGGCGTTAGATCAGCCTTGAATAAATCTGTCTCGCTAGAAAGGTTAAAGAGATGGGCGTCTGGAAATTCATCGGCAATGCCTTTTCCAGTGGCTTCTCCTATGGGGATGCGTGACATATGGTTAGCCATGTAGTGTTGTTTTCCCTTCCATATAACCATGGAGAAGTCAAACTCCAAAAGCAGAAGGAGCCACCGAGCTATGCGTCTTGTAGTGCAAGGTTTATTCACTAGATATAGCAAGGCTTGATGGTCCGCAAAAAAGGTAAAGGGTGTAGCCAATAGATGTAATGTGTCCACTTGTTATCTTCACGACACATCTTAGCAGTCCATCGGAAAGGATGTCTAGAAAGCTCCGCCCAGCACTCCCATGGAATGTTACGGGGTTTGCGATCTAGGACTTTCCGTGTCTGCCACGTAGCGGAAGTATTCCGGCCATTCCCACTTAGGACCGACCTGAATTAGGGTTTTCCCTATTGGTCATTTCCTAACGGCAACTAGCGTTGAACCCGAGAGAACTACTTTACGCAGAAACTCTAGGTTTGAAGTGGATTCATGCTGCACTTGGTTCAAGGAGAATGGGAAACAAGAGCGATGCAAAGCTCAACCCCTCTACCATAAGGCATAGTCCCATTCCGTTCCCCTAAAACAACATAAATCAGGATCATCTATAACTTAGACTCTAGGTCAATGCTCTTGCAGTTCGTATTCTTTGAATGATCTTCCTGCTGTCCATCTTGATTGAGAAATGTTCCCGGCCAACTGGGACCACCCATTCGTAGGACGGACCTATGGCCACATCCATCGCACTTTCCTCAAGTTTTTTAGTTATTTAATTACCTAACACATTTAGTTGGACATGTATCAATCAGCTTCCTTAATTAGCCCGTTAGATACTGGTTCCTTCACGTAATCATAGCACTTGACATAGAAAAGCAATGTCAAACAAGTTCCTTTTTAACATGTTATCATATTTAACTTTGAAATACATAAAGTCCAGCCCATGGGCTTATCCACAATCCGCCCGCAAGCTATCCAGCAATCCATAGGGATCATTAATCCAAGATTCCACCCGTAGACTAGTATGTGGGCCTCTAGATCCAATCTCGAGTCACGTTAGCCTCTTGTGCAGGGCCCGGAAGGCAAAGGATTTACAGCCAGAGCCCTCTGGGCACCCAAGCGTCCTCCTGCTCCAAGTAGCGCTTAACGGAGAGATCTCTCGCAGCGGTTTCGGTCCACCTTCCCGGCGCGGTTAACAACCCCGTTGGTTAGGGTGAGGCAGGCAATCATGGGTAACTGAAGCTGCCTCTCCCTTCAGGCCTTCAACCTGAAGCATTAGATATCCATTTATCCTTTAATTCTTTGAGCAAACAAAGCAAAACAGTGCTCTTAAAATTGTTTACAAGCACAAACAATTCCATTGGTCGTTATTTTTGGCTAACTGCTAAGGAGTGAATCCTTCTTTCCGAATGCATCCAGCACTCGATCCGCGATTACTTCTGACTTTTCAAGATCCCCTATATCCTGGGTTAGGGCGTATCCTATTAACCTGACTTGATCAATACCTTAAGTTCATACGTTATTCCAATTTATTGGCTTGTCCTTTGCTTCCAAGCAATTATCTTTACCCCAGAAAGATACTATATTAGGACGATTATTCATCCTCTTGCAAGATAACTTACGTAAGAGTCTGCCAATCTCACTCCGAGGAATTTGCCATTCCCTTGTGATCAAATCACAAGATCATGCGACTCTACAACTTGATGCACAAGTGTCGCATCAATTATGGGACTATTTACCCATCGAATGGAGTCATGAAATAATCTGTTCCTGATGGCATTAGGCCGACTTGTTAGTCCTAGGGTTTTGAGTTTCATCTTTTTAGCAAGAGATTCTTAGGAAAACCCTAGATTACTTCTCGCAAGTATGTCCTACTGTCCCTACATTCCATGAATGTGGGCAAGTATTTAGGGTATAGGAGTTTCAGCTTTTAGCAATACGTGCGACTAGGTAAATGTCTTCACCGGGCTAACCCTAGTCAGTTCATTGGGATACATCACATTGAATTAACCCTTTTCTAAACAAGTACTCTGCAATTTTAGGTGTTTAGGTTTATGCCAATTCAACCTATCTATTCCTGAAGATAATTACGCTATAATTTTCATAACCACATGACTTATTGTCTATGCGTAAGTTAATTTTCAAATCCTAACTTTTCGGTTTAAGACCAAGCATAGGTTAGATTATAGCCTAATTCCAATTAATCATTCTATAACATGCAAACAAGATTCATGCTAAAATATGCAGTCTTTTACTACTTTCATTTCTGAATGAATTTGTCGTATGCAGAACTTACACACCCTTCTGTTAAATTAAGTTCTTAGACCACTTGCCTAATTAAATCTTCTTCATGTATTCCTAGCAATTTCCTACGATTGCTAATAACTTTCTTTAAGAATCATTCCAAAAAATATATTCAATAATGCAATATGTGGTTTATTCCTTTCATGCTTAATCGGAGTGTACTTTCATAATTCCGTTTTGTAAATGTGGACATTAATCTACTTTCAATTCATTGCAATGCACAAAAACTACTTGCTAGAAATGCATACCAATTTTCTACTCACTTTATTTTGCTTATTTTATTGAAAGTACTATTGACCAAAGTCTTCCGTCGTGAGCTAATTCTTTTAAATTAACCAAAGTATTTAAGACAAAAAATGCATCCTATCTCCAAAAATCATCCACGAACGTAAAATAAAAATTAGGAAGAAAAACATGGACTTGTGGTGAGATGTCCACGTGGATGTTTTCCACCAAGGTAGAGGGTCTACGATTATTGATGAACAAGCTTCAACCCCCTAATCACTGAGCTAAATGGCTAATCTCTTTTCAAGAGTTATGAGATTCAAAATAAGCTACCACTATAAGAGAAAGGCCCTATAGACGCGCACTGTACACGCGAAATAGCAGGCGTGTTTATCAGCGCATCTATTGGCGCTAGTATATAGATGTGAATAATGCGTCTATATACCCGCGTTTTTAAACATGCTTATAGATGCAAAAATAAATGCACATATTTTTCATTTCTCATAAAGTCCCTAAATATGACCAAACATCTTAACAGCTAGTATTTTTTTGAATACATTACCAACTTTACTTCTTTCTGAGTATTACAAATATACATCCAATCATTCAAAGCTAATTATATATGCTACAATGAATGATCAGTCTCATCTTCAATGAGATCGGCCCTTGCTTGACTATCTACCTCTAGGTCTATGTTACGAATAGACAATGAAACAAATAAGTCTATCCCACTGCCAGATGTATTGCTATGCTAAATTTCTTCATCATCATCTGCAACCATATTTTTATCCTCTTTTGCTCTTCCTTGAACATCCTCGCAGGGATCATCTTGCACTGCATCATGTATATCATCGATCATGGCATCATCATGTGCATCATCATTGATTTTTGGATTGTCATCAACTATCTCTATGTTGGTAGTATTGCCATATAATGGTTCTGAACAATTAGATATGGGGATGATGTGCCACCATCAGTTATTGTTTACCATTGGGTGATACACAACCTACATTTAAAAAACAAAAAGTAAGCAACTTAGATATTTATTGTATTTTGAGAATGTATCAAGAAGTAATATATATGAAAATAAATAGCTTCTAATATACATGCTCACATTGTTGAGATAGTACCAATGTGTCATTCTTGCCTTGGTAAAATTTTGTAGAGTCAATCACTACAAAACCACTTGGATGACGTCTAATTGTGCAATGCTCACCCGTTGTTACTAGTTCTTTAAACCACTTCACATCTACTACATATATAAAAAATCGCCTAAAGTCAAGCTTCAAAATATCTTAGATCAAGCCATAATAACCTTCCATGGTGCCATTGGTAGTACATTGTTGAGATCATATTAATGATTTAGTTAAAGATGAAACATGTGAAATTATTATATCATACATAACTAAAGACAACTTAATTATAAGTATGTCTCACCTTTGATAATCAACCTCGTGCGTATTCCCACTCCTCTTGTGATATATCCATCGCCTCCTCTTTTTCCATCTTCTCCATTTCTTCATGTAGCCAATCTATATCAACATGACGTGGAAGGGCACTTAAATGTTCTAGATATGGGACATTACATCCATGTCTAGCACGAAATGCTCGCCTTTCGCTTACTCTTCTTGCCCTTGCTTCTTTATATAGTGTCACCCATTTGCTCATTACTTCGTTGTTAAGCACACAAAATACATTTAACTTACGAAGTTCCTCTTTCATTAGCACTTTGATCCTTCCTTTTCCTTGAGGTATTATAGAGGTCATCCTCAAATCTTCATCATATTTCCATAGTCATGGTAAAGAGGGGTCCACTTTAGTAAGATATTCAGAGATTTGTATAAGGGATGATTGCACTAACCAACCCTCAGCCATGCTTCCCTCGGGGCGTGCATTTTGCCTTACAAAATCTTTTAGGGTTTTCATAAAGAGCTCTAGAAAAACTCCACCTTGCATGAACTACCCCACAAATTTCGATCTCATCAATCAGATGTACGAGTAAGTGTACTTGAGTAGTCAAAATGGAGCGAGGAAAAGTTTCCTCCACCAAACAAACCACCTCAATGGACAATATTCGAGCCTCTTGCAACATATTTGGATCGATTTCCTTCAAACTCACAAATCTACCAACATGCAATTGAGAACAATGATTAGTTTTGTCCATAAATTCAAGTGGGTTTACTACATGATGTACGTAATATATAAACTAAAAAATAAGTATAATGTATACATACCTCGTGAGCTCACCCATCTTGTAAATGATATCACACACATCTTTCAAAACACAATGGGATATGCTAGTAGGAAGGATGAACTGTATGTAAATATTCATACATTGTTAATTAGTCTACATAGTTACTCTACTAATTAATATATTTATGGCTCTGAAAATCCTTACCTGAATCATTTTGTGCCAATCGTGAGACTTCAAACCGGATAGATGCTCCAGACCTCTTTTCTTTTTCTTTATGAAGGCTCCCTTGAGGCATCTCATATATCCTGTGGGAGTTTGAAAGATACATATCTACTGCTTCATCATCTTTTTTTCGGTCTTCAAGGTGCATGCGGTAACTCAATCTTTCCTTTGGGTTCGATGCGTGGCCAAGCTCGTCTCCTACGTCCAATGCTAGTAAATCGTCCCTTACATTGACAGAATCACGAGCCCCGATTAAGTGATCCCATAATGTAGAGGCAACATTCTTTAAAATATGCAGGGGGTCCAACAAGTGGTTGATCTTGAGTTCAGTCCAATATGGGAGATGAAAAAATATAGAGAATCTAAGGAACAAACAATATATTATTTCTCGTTCTTATAATGGAGTGTACTTTAAAGACAAAGAAAAGTAGTAAACTAGTTACTGACTCATGCCGAGTGGAGGATGATCATTGGCGTGTGTTCAACTGTCCTTCCAATCTTGAATGGTCAGAGATTGTGGAGCTCTTCCATTAGTGAGGGGTGCATATTTGGGGTGGTCAATAGGAAGAAAACGATGATGATGGTCATAAATAACCTTCTTCAAGTGTGTCGGTCTAGAAGAAACTAGAGAGGGACCCCAAATTGGACATGCATGATATCTTGATGTAGTTGAACCTATAAAAACAAATGGGTTAATGATGACATATATTTGATTAAGGGTAACTATGAATAAAATAGAGTATGCAACTACCTGAACACTCTCCATAGCTTGGAAAGTCATGCATGGTCCACAACAACATGCCATTTAAAGTGAAATCTCTAGAGGACAATGATGCACTCATATCTTGCACCTCAATGCCTCTCCATAGCATTTCTAGCTCCTCGATTAAAGGCTCTAAGTAAACGTCCATGTTTTTTACTTTGTGTTTTCCAGGAATCAAAAGGGACAATATTACATGTCCTTTTTCTATTGCCATGGACGAAGGGATATTATAGTTCACCAATACTGCTGGCCATACACTATATGAGGTGCTTTTGATGCCAAATGGATTTATTCCATCTAATCCTAGACCAAAGCTCAAATTTCTAGGCTCTTCTTTGAAAGTAGGCCACAAATTATCTACGTGTTGCCAAGCTGGTGTGTCTGAAGGAATTCTCCACTTTCCATCACTTGAATGGTGACTAACATGTCATGACATGAGTCTCACAATAGATTCACACTTAAAAATAAGTTGAATACGTGGAATAATAGGAAAATATCACAAAACCTTACAAGGCACATCCTTTGATTTCATCTCTTGGTTGTATCTTGGTTCACCACAAATAGGACACTGTCGTGTAGATGCATGATCCCCATGAAACAAGATGCAATCATTGACACATGCATGGATTTTAACGTAATCGAAACCTCCAAGAGATGTCAAGAAACGCCTTGCTTGCTCCCTTCTAGTTGGTAATTTATTTTCATTTGGAAGCATTTATGACAATAACCTACATATATTGTGCAAACAGAGTTAACAAACCACAAATATTGTCTATAAGCATTTATGAATTCATATCAAATGATACATACTTCAATAATGCATTCAAGCTAGCATTACTCCATCCATAAATGGTTTGTAAGTTCAATATCTCAAGAGATGAACGTAGAACGGAGTATGTGCAACCTTCGTACAATGGAGTTTTCGACGCTATGTGTAGCGGGTCATCTGTCTCTCTAGTGGCGCTCTCCCCTCGAACCTCATGGGAAAATAAATCGTGCACCATGTTGTCCAAAATCTCTTTCTCCAAAACTTGATGAGGCATTTGAAGAGGGCTACTATCGTCGTCATCAGTCTCTACTCTTCTTGAGGACTCTGCCCCCTCATGTCGACGCTTCGCAGCCTCTCAACGCCCTAGAGGGACCATTTGAGGATGTGGTACCGCATGTTGCTCAATTAAAAAAATGAGATTTTGTTTAATGGTGAAGACACAACATAAACCAATAATATTTATGCAAATAAAGCATTAAAAATTACTGGGTCTTTTTTTTTGTCCCACTCTCCGTACATGCTGAGGTGTGACATTGTGATTCGACATGCTAAAAAAAAACATCATCGACAACGATCGCACATACATTTGATTTTTCGTCGTAGCCAAGCGTCTCAATTGTGAAGACGCAATGTCTCATCCTCACTAGAGGATGTACTATTTGTTGACTCAACATGTCCCATACTAGTAGAAGATAACGACATAATTACACCTGAATCATACGGACATATATGATTTTATTTGGTATATATGTCATATTCCCTAAATATTTTGATACGTACAACATGGAGACAAACGTTTTAATATTGAAAGACTAGGAAAGTCATATTGATCCAAAAACAATCATAAGCTAGCATTTAATTAGTTTAATTGTAATTGCATGTCTATCAACACGTGTAATATATTTTATCTATGCATATAGATGTGCAATTACATGTGCTTACAGATGCACCACGCAAATATTAAAAAAAATAAAAAGTTGTGGCTTTCTTTTCAAACCAGTGCTTTCCTGCGTTTTTAACACGTTTTCTGCAATTCGAGCTCCATATCACTAATCATGTCTATCTATCACTTCATGAAGACAATGACGGAAGAAAATAAGAGTAAAAAGAGAACAGGAGGAAGGAAGAGCCAAAGAGTAAAGAACAAGAGCCAAACAGCAAGGAAGAGAAGAAGAATCAAGCAACCTACCAAGGGAAGGGAGAAGGAGGACAAGGAGCTTGCAACCTAGCCACCACTCGTCGGAACAAGCAAAGAAGGTGAGTTCTTCTTCTCTCTCTCAATTGTTTGCTTTCTCTTTGTCTGTTTCTCTCTGTCTCTCTCTCTCTGTCTCTCTCTCTCTCTCTTTACATGCTTTAGACTGTCATCTATGGAGGTTTTTTGCGCGTTTCTTATAGCAGTTTGCAAACTATGGTCTAACTTTGCACGTTTGTCAACGCGTCTAGATGATAGTGTAGACGCGTTTTTAGACGCGTATATAGACGCGCTGACAAACACAGGTATAGATGCAGGTATAGATGCAGCATGTAATATCTTTTATCTGCACAGGGTAGTAATGGATTTTTGCTTGTGTAGATGTGGAATCCTGGATCTTCCAGCATTGATCCTGAGTTGGAACGCATGAACAACACCTTAGCGAAGTTTTCTAGAGGTGTTAGTTGTTTTTTTGGAGGTTCTCCGAACAAGGAGCAATTCATGGGGGAGATGACCAATTATCTTGGTCGCCCTCCCACTATAGAGGAGGTTTTTAAAGTCATGTCTGGGACATCTATCACATCTTTGCCTAGCACTGCCGCACAAACACCAAACCTTGGCACACCAAACCTTGGTACACCTCTACTAATAGATACTCCACACACTATGCATACACATAGATCAGCTGATGCACAGGGATCAACTGAAGTGCATGGATTGGCCAAAGCACATGCATCTATAGAAGCACGTGTGTCGAGTGAGGTAGAGGGTAGTGCCCGTCGAGGGAGGAGGGAGAGTCGTGCAGGAGGATGAGGAGGTCAAGGGCTGTGTGGAGGTTGCCTAGGAGGTGGGTCTTGATCACCCTCACCGGGAAATGAGAGAGGTGAGCCTCCACAAATATACTACTTTGTCACAGATGTTGGTGGTATCTTGCATAACCCTGAGGATAGGGAAGTGATAGCGTACTTGAGGAGTGTCGTGCATGCCACATACAAAGATTGTATGATTCCCTTCAAGCACCAAAAAAATGGTTTGTGGCAAGAGGTGTTGCGGGCAGTACATAGAAGTTACCCTAATCCCGAGAATTCAAAATTCTCAGATGATTGGGAATGGTCAAAGGTGAGAGACGCACTTCATAACAAGATGTCTCACCTTATGACACGCGCCAAGGAGTCACTACGAAGATAAGAACAGGGGCGCCCTGGATATGGCCAACCACCCAATTGCCACCGCAGGGAGTGGAAAGAGGCCAAGAAGAGAGCGGCAGAGAAAAGGACAAGCCACCACCATGCAAAGGCACGACATATCCAGATGGCAACCATGGGATCGTCGCATTATGGATCGGGTGGTAGGGAGTCATGGGAGACTGAGTTTGTAAGTATTATTTGATTAATTTTTTAAATTAAATTTTATAATTTTTTTCAATTCATTATGTAGTGTGTTCTAATACATTGTATGTTAAAATTGTTTTATAGTATCATATCGTTGGTAGGATGCCTACTCCTAGAGAGGTAGGCTCCCATCGAGGTCATAACTGGGCATCCACTTGGCAGTATTTCTACAAGGAGGGACTAATCACAGAGGAGCAATATAATCGTGCCATGAGGATTCCACAACCAGAAGAGGTATGTTTTATTTTTTACATGAAAAGTATAGGTAACTCTAATTTATTGTTTGTAATAGTATTTATATACCTTAATCCTTTGTGTAGGTGAACCCTGATGTAGTTGAGGATAGCGAAGGGGGGACTAGCAGTAGCAGTGGCGACAGCGGCACTGACACCGGCAACGGTGGTGGTAGCAACGATGATGCCTCTTCTGAGGAGATGTAGAGGAGCCCCATGCATGCATGCCTCCCCTTGGCTTGTAGTTTTCATTTTTGATATGTATTACTTTCAGCTAGTGTTTGGGACATGCTTGAGGTCACAAGCACTAAAACTCGTCATGTAAAAACGTTTCATCTATATATATGAAATTTCGTATTCTACATATATTGTTTTGTTTTCAGTACAAAAATCTTTGAAATATATACAAATGTTTCAGCACAATACGCTCATCATGTGTTATTATCAATATATGGACTTTGGCTCTCCACATTCTTTTGCTTTTAGTAAAATAATCTTTCTCTGTTTTCCCTAAGCATACAATTTGAGATTGATGGGGGGAAAAAAACTAGAGAGCATGTGGCTCTCTTTTTTTTTCATACCTCTGTTTTGTGCATCTATCCGCACGTCACGCATGTATAGACACAGAATATGAATATATCCACTTTTTTATAAATATGATTATATATTTATGGAGCGCGTCTATATGCGCGTGTAGTTTTTACTATAAGCGCGCTTGTAGACACGAAATTTTAGACGCGGTAATAAACGTGCTTGACATTTTTAAAAATTGTTCAAATATTGCGGCTACAAGCGCGTCTATGGAGCCTTTTTGTTGTAGTGTACTAAAATTTTAGGCTATTATTGAATTTTTAGTAGATTTTGTTGAGCCTAAGAAAGAGTGGGATGATATTAGTGATTGCAAGAATCTATGCAAGATTGATACAACCTCCATCCTATAGTGGTATGCATTGATTATAGATTATCCATCCACACACAACCTTGCAAAAACTCTTTTTAAATCCAAGAAGAGAAAGATTAACCAACAAGAACTTCACCTTTCCATTCTAGCAAGTGTCTTGTATAGAAGGGGAGTGTATGAGGTGTATCATTATTGTGTAGTGCCTAATTAGGTACCATTCATTTTAGAGAAATTCCATGATTCAATATGTGTGGATTATTTTTCTCAATGGTTTATTGCTTTCCTAGAAAGATTTACATGCTAGTAATTAGTAGCCAACGATCTTATAGGATACTTTTACATATGTTGCATGTTGTGATATCTGTCAGAGACACGATGCTAGGGAAAATCACAAGAGGTCACTAAATCCCATTCTAGCCCTTTGAGAAGTGGGGCATTGAGTTCATTGGATGTGTGCATCCTACATTTACTATGTGAAAGCATTATATCATTGTGGCAGTAGACTATTTAATGAAATGGTTTGAAGCCCACACTAGGATTATGAATAATGCCAAGGAGATGGCTAGTTTTATTTTGGAGCAAATTGTTTGCTATTTTGTCTACCTAAAGAGATTGGTCTGATCATAGGATACATTTTTTGAATAAAGTGACTGAGGATTTGATGTAAGGTCTAAAGATTAAACATAATAAGACCACGCCTTACAACCTCAAAGGAAATAGGCAAGTGGAGAGTATCAATAAGCAGTTGGTGGAGATTTTATCTAAGACAATATCCAAAGATAAGCATAGTTGGGAAAAAAATTTATATATGGTTGTCTAGGCTTATAAAAGAGCTAGAGACCATACCCCTTTCAAATTAGTATATGGGAAAGAGTTTGTGTTACCTTTGGAGATTGAGTTGCCTATAATAAGGTTTGCTCTAAACCATTCTTTGGGTGGAGAGAAAGTGTTCCAAGAAAGGTTCACTTCCCTTCCACACCTTGACAAGATTAGATTACAATCCTTGCTATATCAAAAACAAGGGAAGAAGTGGATGAAAATGCTTCATGATCTCTGTGCTAGGAAGTATAAATTCGCAAAGGCTCAATTGGTCCTATATTATGATGCCTATCATGAGCTATTTCCATGAAAGTTAGAACCCAAGTAGGATGGCCCTTATAGGATTGTATGCACATGAAATAATGTCTTCACATCTCTTTTACCAAATTTCCAAGGGGTAGAGTTTAAAACTAAAGTAAATTTCAAGAACTGGAGGCTCTATTATGTGTATGGATTTGTGTTGGACTTGGTGTATTTTTGTAGGTCCTTTACGATTTAGGTTATACTTATAGAGAGTACCAAGACTATTGGATGGGAAAAGTTATTCCCTATCTTGAGCATCCATATTTAGAACATCATTACCATCAAGGCAAAGTGATCTCATGGAGTAAGGGCTATCACATTACGGCATGGAAATATGGATCTTTGACGTGGGACATTCGAGTTTATTGCCACCATTGTCACCAAATTCTTACTTGTGTCCCCATTTTAGTGAGGAAGGAGAGATTGTACATGTCTTACACCCTCTCTATCTTGATTATATACTTTGATTGTCTTAAGTACAAATAGATTAATTGTCATGGAACCTTACATCAATGAAGCCTTGGTTTATACATTATATTTTGATGGAGCTTCTTAAGAACCTACTAAGCATGTGAGTGTTGGGATTTTCATAAAAGACCCCATCATCGAGTTGTTTTGAAAATGGGAGTATATTTGGGTATGACTTCTTTTACTAATAATATGGTGGAATACAAGGCTTTACTTATGGGGTTAAATTTAGCTAGATGTAGTGGTATTTGTCAATTATTGGTGAAAGGAAACTTGCAATCAGTGATCAACCAATTGAATGGGACCTACAGTGTGAGAGATCCCTTTCTAACAATGTACCATTGTGGAGCCTTGCACATTCTTGAGGTCTTTGAGGCAATAACTTTCTAGTTGATTCCCAGCAAGTAGAATCACTTTCCAGACTCCTTGGCTAATTATGCCTTTTTGAAAGATGTCTTTCTTAATCATGGTCCTGAAGGGCTTTTACATTTTCCTTATAATATCAACCCACATATACTATAGGGATTTCATCCTGATGTGTCTTTTTTTGGTCACCAATGGTTACTTTGAGTTATGAGCGAGGTAGAGATTGATCATCTTCCTATTCTTTCATGGATGCATGGGATTGTTCAATGTCGGATTGGTCTGACTCCCCTTGCCATTTATGTAGGGGACTTAGCTCATAAATTGATGCATTTACTATAGGGCATAAGTAGCTCACCTCCTTGGTCTAGTTTTATACTTTAGTAGGGTTTATGTAGGGACCAAGGGTTTGCTTTAAATCGTAGGTTGTTGAATGGTATGCATTATGGTTGATACTATTAGGCCAAGAAGGCCAGGTGATTTGGATATAATGCTCTTTTTCATTAGGTCAAGATTGCTATGTATCTCTTTGGTGTGGGTGCATTTAACGATTTTTTATTTTTGTGTTGCACTAGACAGGTTTGAAGGAGCACCAAGAGGGAGCCAGTTGCTGCAAGGACAATTTTCATGGCTAGTCTAGGTGACATCTTTCATTTTCATATTATTTTTCTTGAAGTAGAATGTGTAATGTGTATTTTCCAGATTTTTCTTGCTTGTGTGGGGAACAAAAAATCAAGGCATGAAGTTCTTAGATTAGGTTAGGTATGTTTGTGGAGGTTTGAGTAGTTGGCTGCCTCTTGCAAAGATATTGTTAAGCATCCAAGGCCTATTTTAGAGGTTAGTCCTAGTGACCCTGTCCGTCTAGCCTACTATGAATTTGGTCCTAAAAACCCATGTTAGTGGTGAGGCAATTAAAGACAAGAATGATACATATATCTAATATATATATAATATGACGGTGTACTAAAAGGAGTTTCAGCCCCTGAAGTAGGAAAATCAAAAGAAATAAAAATTTCAAAGAGCTAATGTTCATCACGTTACAAAGGCTTGGTAGTTTTCTATTGATGAGTCAAGACGAGGCGATCCCATGTCTTCCTAGAGGTGGCATATTGCCAAAAAGAATATGAAGATAATTGGACCAAAAATAAATGTAAGTGGGAACAAAAATAAACATTGTGTTACCTCATAAGATCTTGATAAGCTCTTGGGTATCCAGACTACACTTGAGATGGATGCCCTATTCTCTTTGGGTCACAATATTGTCATCTCCCTCCTTTTTACACATTCCAGTACCAAATAGTAAAGAATTAAGAATGTGAGAAATGAAAAAATGAATATAAATGAGACATGCTATAGGAGTACTTGCCTAGTAGAAGTTTCTAGTCTACATATCATAAGTGAAATAGATGGGTCAGGCCACCACTTAGGATTGCCTCTTTGATAGTTCTTTTAGCGAGATTATTGGAAGAGTTGGTTCGCAGCTACCTCTTGATCTCTTTATTAGATCATGCTTAGTTAGAATTCATTCCTTGAATTTAGTCAGCAGATAGGGTGAGATTTGTATTATGCTAGGTTATGTATTTCATTTGTAGCAACTTGATGCTCTTTATGGTTTATGTATGTGTACAAATCACTTCGTGGGTTTGATAGGAGGAGTTGCCCTATCCTATGGTCACCAATGAGAGTTGATTTTAAGGTGAAATTTAAAGCATAAAAGTGGCCTAGGTACCATAAAAGTGGCATTTTTGGGAAAAAATGTATCGATCATGGATCAAGGAGCTGGAGTTTTTTTAGGTGCATTTGGACGTAAAAAATCCAACACAAGTGTTCATTTGTGGATATTCACAGTCCACTTGACCTCCTATTAATTAATTTCCGCAAGGTGTAGCGTGTCAACAAGTAGTTACTTGATCAAAAAGCCGAAGAGCAACTGATAGAGGCCAATATAATAGTTTTTAATGCCAAGAAGTCCCTCTTCCAGTCTAATCATGAATTTGGGATTATTTGTCCCTTTTTCTTAGCCTGAAAGAACTTTTGAGAAATGCCATCGCAACAGGGCTGAGTTGGTTATTTGGGAAGTTAAAATTGAATGAGGCCTAAAAGATGCCTAAATTCAAAAAACCATATCATGATGAAGAGGGAGGCCCATTTTTAAATGCATTTTTTGAAGATTCACAAAGTGATGGAATCCTACCTTCTCCTCCTGGGGTTGACACTCTTGAGTTTTTCACTTCATATCACAAGAAACATCAAGTGAATTGATGCATTATATGAAAACTTTATATTTCACTCTTTCTCTCTTCTCTTTCTCACCATAATTATTGTTCATAGTATGAGCTAAGATGATGCGGGACAATGGATGCAGGTTGGTGAGGAGATGCCAAGAACGGAACAAGGAAGCACAAAGGTGAGCATCAATGGTTGTGTGATGGCATCAAGGGCTCCATTTTTTCGAAATACGATGCATCATGTGTGTGGAATTTATTGTAAGTGTCAATTTATTGCATATTATATTGTATCTCTTGTGTTTATCATGGAATATGGTTGAAAATGCTGAAGTTATGTTTTCTAATATGTGAAATCATGAAAAAAGTACTTACGTTTAGTCGTTTATATAAAAAATTTAAAACCACAAAACGCAAGATGCAAGATTTAATGCAAAAATTGGAGATTTGTTGGACTTTTGTGAATTCAGTGTTATTCAAATGGAATAATAATTGATATGCTAATGATTCACAATCCATACTAGTCATAAAAAATAGAAAATTAGGAAATTTTATTAATATATGTTCAAACAAAGGAAAAAACCATGAAAGTTGGTCTTATTAAAGAAAAATTAGAAAAAAAATAGTTTCAATGTGCAAACAATTATAAAGAATTAACAGATTGCATGGATGTATAATGAGGATAGATCATGAGGGTGTGCCTCAATCTACCTCCATTTATGTGTGAGAAGTATGTATGTATTGCTTATTTATATTAAAAAATAATGACAAAGTCCTTTTAAACCTCTGCACAAAAGTGAAACTAAAATGATAGGGAAAAAATGATTGAAAATAGATAATGTTTAAATGAGTTCTGATTTCACTGCATATTGTGGCATTTAGGCTTTTTTAAATTTAAGTTTGTAGAGGAATAGTAGCGCAGGTTAGCCTGATACTATCCTTTTGCAATGCAACATTATGTTAGAGAAATGAAATCATGAAACAACTATTTTTGCACGATATATGGTTGGCTTATACTTAAAATTGTTTAAGTACAATGAGTCATGCACTACAAGGAAAGAGAGGTATAGCGACGGCGGGTAGCGACGCAGGAATAGCGACATCGCTATTTCGTCGCAAATGCGACGCAAATAGCAACGCCCCACAGGGAAAAAAAACAGGGCTGAAACACGAGCGCGTTTCATTTCGCACATTTTCGTGAGACATTTCGAGAGGGAGAGCGAACGTTTTGCATCGAGGTTGAGAGAGGGAGAGGAAGAAGGCTTGCCACCGCCGCTGCCATTCGTGAAGGAGAGGAGGAGCCTTCATCACGAAGAGGAGCTACCAAACCCTCACCATATCTTTACGGTGAGTCCATTCTCTCCTTCTTTTGCTTGTTTAGGGTTTGATTCTCTCCTTCTTTTGCTTGTTTAGGCGAAGAAATGAGAGAGAAAGAGAGGGAGAGGGAGAGCGAGGGAGAGAAAGAGAAAGAGAGGGGGAGAGAAAGAGAAAGAGAAAGAGAGGGAGAGGGAGGGGGGAGGAAATGAGAGAGGGAGAGAAAGAGAAAGAGAAAGAGAGGGAGAGGGATGGGGAGGAAATGAGAGAGGGAGAGGGAGGGAGAGTGCATTCTCTCTCTCTTTTACTTTTGCTTATATGATTTGTGCATATAGATTGAGAGAGGGAGAGGAAATGAGAGAGAAAGAGAGGGAGAGGGAGAGGAAATGAGAGAGAAAGAGAGGGAGAGGGAGAGGAAGAGGGAGGAAATGGGAGAGGGAGAGGGAGAGGGAGGGAGAGAGAGAGAGAGAGAGAGAGAAAGAGAGGGAGAGGGAGGGTGAGAGAGAGAAAGAGAGGGAGAGGGAGAGGGAGGAAATGGAAGAGGGAGGGGGATGAAATGAGAGAACGAGAGGGAGGGAGAGTGTATTCTCTCTCTTATTTATTTATTTTTTGTATAATTTGTATATAATGAGAGAGGGAGAAGAAATGAGGGAGAGGGAGAGGGAGAGGGAGGGGGAGCAAATGAGAGAGAGAGGGAGGAAGAGATAGAGGAAACAAGAGAAGGAGAGGAAGAGAGCAAAAGGAAATGAGAGAGAGAGAGGAGAGAGAAAAAAAAGAGAGAATGAGAGAAGAGAGAAAAAGAGATAAGATGTTAAACATAATAGGCAAAGAGAGAAAGAGAGGGTGTGGGTGAGGGTGAGGGCAAGGGAGGGAGAGGAAATGAGAGGGAGAGGAAGAGAGAAAAGGAAATTAGAGAGGGAGAGGAGAGAGAAAAATAAATGAGAGAGAGAGGAGAGAGAAAAAGAGAGAAAGATCATTAGACCTAATGGGAAAATAGAGAAAGAGAGAGTCAGGGTGAGGGAGGGAGAGGAAATGAGAGAGGGAGAAAGAGAAAGAAAGGAAAATGAGAGAGGGAGAGGAGAGAGAAAAAGAGAAAAAAATTATTAAATCTAATAGAGAAAGAGAAAAAGAGAGGGTTAGGGTGAGGGAGGGACAGGAAATGAGAGAGGGAGAGAAAGAGAGAAAGGTAAATGAGAGAGCGTGAGAAGAGAGAAAAAAAATGAGAGAGAGAGAGGAGAGAGAGGAGAGAGAAAAGAGAGAAAAATCATTAAACCTAATAGGGAAAGAGAGAAAGAGAGGGTGAGGGCGAGGGAGGGAGAGAAAATGAGAGAGGGAGAGGAAGAGAGAAAAGGAAATGAGGGGGGAGAGGAGAGAGAAAAAAATTGAGAGAGAGAGGAGAGAGAAAAAGAGAGAAAGATCATTAAACCTAATGGGAAAAGAGAGAAAGAGAGGGTCAGGGTGAGGAAGGGAGAGGAAATGAGAGAGGGAGAGAAAGAAAGAAAGGGAAATGAGAGAGGGAGAGGAGAGAGAGAAAAAGGAATGAGAGAGAGGAGAGAGAAAAAGAGAGAAATATCATTAAATCTAATGGGAAAAGAGAGAATGAGAAGGTCAGGGTGAGGGAGGGAGAGGAAATGAGAGAGGGAGAGAAAGAAAGAAAGTGAAATGAGAGAGGGAGAGGAGAGAGAAAAAGAAAAAAATCATTAAATCTAATAGAGAAAGAGAGAGTCAGGGTGAGGGAGGGACAGGAAATGAGAGAGGGAGAGAAAGAGAGAAAGGGAAATGAAAGAGGGAGAGGAGAGAGAAAAAGGAATGAGAGAGAGGAGAGAGAAAAAGAGAAAAAATCATTAAATCTAATAGGGAAAGAGAGAAAGAGAGGGTTAGGGTGAGGGAGGGAGAGGAAATGAGAGAGGGGGAGAAAGAGAGAAAGGGAAATAAGAGAGGGAGAGGAGAGAGAAAAAAATGAGAGAGGAAGAGGAGAGACGGAAAGAGAAAAAAATCATTAAATCTAATAGAGAAAGAGAGAAAGAGAGAAAGAGAGGGTCAGGGTGAGGGAGGGACAGGAAATGAGAGAGGGAGAGAAAGAGAGAAACGGAAATGAGAGAGGGAGAGGAGAGAGAAAAGGAAATGAGAGAGAGAGAGGGGAGAGAGAAAAAGAGAAAAATCATGAAACCTAATAGGGAAAGAGAGAAAGAGAGGGTTAGGGTGAGGGAGGGAGAGGAAATGAGAGAGGGGGAGAAAGAGAGAAAGGGAAATGAGAGAGGGAGAGGAGAGAGAAAAAATGAGATAGGGAGAGGAGAGAGAAGAAGAGAAAAAATCATTAAACCTAATAGAGAAAGAGAGGGTGAGAGTGAGAGAGGGAGAGGAAATGAGGGAGGGAGAAAGAGAGAAAGGGACATGAGAGTGAAAAGGAAATGAGCTAGATAGGAGAGAGAAAAAGAAATATGAGAGAGAGAGGAGAGAGAAAAAGAGATAAAAATCATTAAACCTAGGGTGAGAAAGAGAGAAAGAGAGGATACCCTATCACCTGCTACATAATATCATAGTACTGGGTACTTGGCACTATGATACTAGAGTACTAGGTGCTAGATACTAAGATGCTATGATATTATGTGCTAGGAACTGAGTACTAGGTACTAAATACTAGTGTTCTATGATACTATATGCTAGGTCATAGAAAAAGAGAAAGATGGAAGGAGAGGATAACAATCTAAGAAAAGAAAAGAATGATAACAAAAACAAATTGTTTGTTGTAACGTAGACAAAATGGAAAATGAAGAAGGTCATGTTGTTCAAGATTGTGAGGCGTATCTTAATCAGCGTGTCCCATGTCCTTGCTCTCAATGCAAGCTAGAAATTAGAGGAAAACGCCGATTTTCTATAGAACACCTATGACGATTTGGCGAGTTTCAATCTGAGATCATTGATCAGGCGATTGCGGATTTTTAGCAAACGGTAATTTGAAGTTAATATCAATCATGCATTGTACTCGCAAGCTAATTGAATACCATATACAATAAGATTGGGTCTCGCTGGTAAATTTTCTATCCAGGGAGGTGATGTCTCATCCCAAGGAGGAGTGCACCCTTTGCGGCCAATTAGAAGAGTACGTGGGCGTGAGATGGATGGAGTGCAGGAGCCAATCCACCACTTGCAAGGCCAGTCTATACCGTCAATGCCAGAGGAGACATGCAACCTTCCGGACCTACCTATAATCCTGGAGCCTGAGATGGAGGCAATGATTGATGCATTGATTCCCATGGATGTCGAGAATTCTGATCCGCTTAGAGAGGAAGCATCCATACCATTATATAATGGGTGCCGAGTATCTCGGCTGAAGACATTGCTTGTACTCTTAAGTGTGCAAGAAAAATACGGGTGGAGCGATACGAGTGTGACCAAGTTGTTTAGGTACCTTGTACATACGCATCGTTGATTTTTTTTCGGCACTATTATGACAAATATTTGTGCTTTTTCAAAGTGTTTATAATTTTTTTCAGGTTACTGAAATATCACATATTACCACGTGCAAATACCATGTCAGAGTCTCATGATGATGCACAATATGTTTTACGAAAGCTTGGCATGAACTACAATAACATCCATGCATGTATCAACGATTGCATACTGTGGAGACATGTCCAAAGTGTGGTACTCACAGGTATCAACAGGACTTGCAAGGGCAAACCATCCCTCAAAAAGTTATCAAACACTTTCCACTTATCCCTCGCATAAACCACATGTTTCGTATGTCCGGCATGGAGAGCTTGACAAAGTGGCATGCGCAGAATAGGTCCACGAATGGAGTTCAACGAATATCAGCGGATTCACGCGCATAGAGCCACATTGACTCTACCTTCCCAGGCTTTGCTCGAGAGCCAAGGAATCTTCGGCTTGGTCTTGCAATGGATGACATGAATCCATTCGGTATGCGCTTAACTTCTTACAGTGTGTGGCCTATAGTACTTGTCAACTACAATATCCCTCCATGGCTTTCTACAAAGAAAGGACATCTCATCCTTAGCTTACTTGTCCGCGGCCGCTACAAAGTCAAAAATATGGACGTGTATCTTCGTCCATTATTCGATGAGCTTAAGAGTTTGCGGGAGGAGGGGGTCACTATGCAAGATATGAGTAGGCGCGATGGTCGGCGGTCAGCCAATATTCGAGCCATTCTTATGTGGACGATGCATGACTTTTCGGGATTCGGAGAGTGCTCAGGTAATCAGGCCTCTGTTCTTGTTGGTAATATCTATATTTTATCTCGTTGAAGCAAGTATTCACTGGGTTGTGGTGTTGGAACATGTTTGGTTACCTCAGGTTATCATGTATGTCCATTGTGCAGGCCACAGTTAGACTCCCGAAGGTCATGAACCATGAAGAAGATGGTATATCAAGGACACGCTGCATTCTTACCAGAGGATCATGAACTCAAGGAAGGTTTCCTTGGACAACCTCCAACACGTATAAACGCCACAAGCTGGTACGAGCTGAAAATGGTCCACGCGGAATCACATCCAAATGGAGTGCGGCAGTTCTTAGTTTTCTACAAGTTGCCATATTGGACCCACTTACAGGTCAACCACTTGTTGGATCCCATGCATATTTTCAAGAATGTGGGCAGCTTGCTATGGGACCACATCACAGGAAAGAGAGACACTATAGGGGCAGGAATGGATTTGAAGGAGGTAGGTAAGATGGAGGAGCTTTGGGCCGCACTCGAGTGCTGATGGTTGCGTGCAGCTTCCTCGCACTCCTTGGGTTTTGTCCACTAAAGAAGAGCGCATTGTGAAGCAAGTAATCAAGTCTATCCGCACTCCGACGGGTATGATGCGTTCTCTTAGATCCGCATTTTCTAAAGACGACCAATTATCAGGGCTAAAATCCCATGACTAGCATAAGATATGTCAGGTTTGTATTACGAATGGATTGTAATTGGCGTGTGCATTTTGCTATTTGGAGTGTAGCCATTATTCATAATGCTTTCTCATTTGTGGTAGTTTGTACTACCGATCGCGATCGCAGGATGTCTTACTCCAGAAATACGCAGGGCCATTTATGCGTTGTCGACTTTGGTGCAATGGATCTCAAAGAAGGAGATTAAGACGTCCTCTATTGAATCCGTGGGGCCGGGAGCAGTGGAGACGGTCCTTCTCTTGGAGAAATACCTGCCCACCAGCATGTTCACGATACAAGTCCACCTTCTTGTGCATCTTGCTTCATGAGAACCCTTAAAGGCTTTGTGCAACAACGAGCTCGGCCAAAAGGTAGCATGGCTGAAGGTTGGTTGGTGTCTAAGGCGCTAGTGCATATTTCATAATGGCTACCAACGGTGGATCCAGACAATGAAATGCTATGGTCGCTGAAGAACGATGATAGACTGATTGGAGATATGGTGGTTGGAAATGGGATAGAAAAAAGAATGGATGCCTCAATGGAGGAGAAGGTGAATCACTTTTGTATGTCGCACCATGCCTCTATGGAGACGTGGCTCGCCAAGTACCAAATCGCTAGACAAGATCGAGAGGAAGCGTGAGCTGAATTCTGACATAGTATGCATCATTGACCGATTCGATATCCCGAAGGCATGGAGGAGATGCCGCGGTTCATGTCAACGCGATGGCTACATGGAGCTTTGACCGCAACGTCTCGCAAAGGGACAGAGGTCTAAAAGGAGGAGTGGGAATTCTCGAGGGGATGTAGTCCAAAGGTGACAAGGGGTTTAGAATTTGTCGTATCTAAATTTTATATGCGACATCTAATTTGAGTGTTTCAATGTATAGTACAAAATATATAGTGTAGCGTGGTCACGCGGACGGCATTTTCTCGTGGAGCGTATTGACAAAATGCGCTCCACAACGGACTATGGTATCATGGCAAGGTTCGAGTGGTGCACAGATCGGATGCTGTATGCTCGCGTAGTGAATGCGGGAAGGTCCCCAAGAACAAAAGAACTCTACTTTTTGCACAAAATTCAATGTAAAAAGCATGAATGACATGAACCAGAGACCAATTGGATGCAATCTCCCCCCATGCCTTGTGTGAGCGCTCCACAAAGCATGTATTTTATATATTAATCATCTTCATGCTCAAATAATAGCCCAAATTACAAAATAGCAAGCTTTTAGCTTTTGAGTTTGCTTTAGCACAAAATAGAAATAAAGCTAACGGACGGTGCCCAAAGAGTCTCAGTCTTCAGCTACATAAATAAATCAACTGGTTAGAAATCAATCCTAACCTTAATTTATTACGAGTGCGCACTCAAAACTCATAAACGTTTATTACTTTAATATGCATTTTGCGGAATCACCCGCTATGGAATCACCCATGTACACACTAAATTAATGAAATTCCCAAAAAGGACAGGCGTCCCCATCAAGTTCTCGCACAAAGAATCCAGTTTGTGTAATGAGCCCCGGTCATCAAAGTTTATGGAATCCATCGTAAAACCTCACAGAATCCACCATGGCAGGGAATCCACCGTGAAATATGCCTCCTGGCATCATACCCCTGGGGTGGGATAGCAATTGACCTCAATTTCTATTAGCTCAATGTGGAGCTAACAGAGTGGGGAAAGCATTTAAGTCTCTAGCGTGCATCCATTGGGCTTCTTCTACAGGATGGTTCTTAAATTTAACTAGATATCTAGAATATTTTCGGCCAGTTCTAGTGGTCATAAAATTAGTATCTATGATAGCTTCAGGTTCAAGTATTTTAGTCTCTTTCTCTAACAAAGGTGGGTTTTCATAAACAGGGTGTACAGGTAATTGGCCTCTAAATGGTCTTAGTAAACTAATGTGAAATGTGTTGTGAATTTTCCAGTGAGGTGATAATTCTAACTTGAATGCATTGTCATTAATTTTATGAATGATCCTAAATGGTCCATAGAATCTAGGGGCTAATTTCACAACTAGGTGTCTATCTACACTTTGTAGTCTACGTTTTTCTATTCTCAACCAAACATAGTCATCAACTTTGAAATTCATTGCTTGTCTTTTCTTATTGGCTTGTTTGGTATATGATTGCTGGGCTTTGGCAATCATGTCTTTAACCTCATCAAAAATAGTATTATGCATACTAGCAATATCATCAGCACTCTGAATTCTATTTGACAAAGATGCAACAGGTGTAGACAATCTATAACCATAAATGACTTCAAATGGTGCTTTCTTTGTAGATGTGTGTGGTGTATTGTTATATGCAAACTGTAATAAATGCAAATTTGTGTCCCATGTCTGCGGTTTAGAAATAATATAAGCACGTAAAAGATCTAGAATAGTGCTATTAGTAGCTTCTGTTTGTCTGTTAGTTTCAGGATGAAATGCAGATGAGAAATCAATTTTTGTGCCTAGGTTAGCAAACAAAGTAATCCAAAAGTTGTTACAAAATCTAGAATCACGATCAGAAATAATAACTTTTGGTAGTCCATGGTTAGTGAAAACAGTTTTCAAAAACAATTGTGCTGCCTGTGATGCTGTTAAAGTTTTCTTACATGGAATGAAATATGCTTGTTTACTAAACCTATCTACTACTGTCCAAATCATATCATGGTTAGATTTAGTATTAGGTAAACCAGTAATAAAATCCATAGAAATTTGTTCCCATGGTCTCGATGGAATAGACAAAGGCATAAGTAATCCATACTTTTTACCATGATGTCTCTTAACTCTTTGACAAATCAAACATTCAGAAACAAAATTAGATACATCAGTGTCCATATGCGGCAAATAAAAATCTTCAGTTAATGTACGTAAAGTAGATATGATACCTCTATGACCTTGATATGGAGGACAATGAATCTCATTCAAAACAAAAGATCTGAATGGAACTGTAACACATAATCTCTTTTCATAAAACATGAATCCATCATTATAAGATAGTGAATCAATAGGAATCAAGCTATTTTGAACTAATTTATTCCAATCATCATGAAAAGTAATGTCTTGATGATAAGTATCTTTCATAGCAATCAAAGAATCAAAAGATATAACAGAAATATTATGAATGGCAGGTCTTCTACTTTATGCATCGGCCACTACATTTTTTTTTACCTAGTTGATATTGAATGATAGGATGAAAACTCTGAATAAAGGATGCCCATTTGATATGTCGGTCATATATTTGAGGTTGGCTAAGTAAAAGTCTAATACTTTGTTGGTCGGTCTTAATCATAAATTCTGAACCCATTAAGTAGTGTTTCCATTGTCTTAAGGCTTGTACAACAGCTAATAATTCTTTGTCATATGTGGAATATTTCAATTCAGAGGGTTTCAGCTTACAACTAGAATAGGCTATGGGATGATTGTCCTGCATAAGTACAGCTCCTATTCCTGATCCACTAGCATTAGTCACTACTAAAAAGAATGGTCTATTAAAATCAGGCAACTGAAGTACAGGAGCATGGGTTAATGCATGTTTCAATAAGTCAAAGGATTTCTGTTGATTATCGAACCAATGATAAACAATACCTTTTTTCAGAAGTTTGGTTAATGGTAAAGCAAGTAATGAAAAATTACGCACAAACTTCTTGTAGAAACTAGCAAGACCTAGGAAAGATCGTAACTCATGCACATTTTTAGGTACAGGCCAATTCAATATTGCATCTATTTTCTTAGGGTCAACTTTAATTCCATCAGATGATATAATATGACATAAATACTCAATTTTTGTTTTAAAGAATTCACTCTTTTCCGGATTTGCATACAGTTGATTATCTTTTAATAACTGGAAAACCAATGACAAATGCTCATAATGTTCTTTCTCATTTTGACTAAACACCAAAATATCATCAAAGAATACAATTACACAATACCGATATTTCAAAAATATACGGTTCATCATTCTACAAAATGTAGCAGGTGCATTAGTCAATCCGAAAGGCATCACTAGAAATTCATAATGACCAAACTGTGTCCTAAATGCAGTCTTGAATATGTCAGACTTATCTAGTCTCACCTATGATAACCAGATTTAAGGTCTATTTTACTAAATATAGCAGAACCTTGCAGTTTATCCATAAGGTCATCGACTCTAGGAATTGGATACCTATTCTTTACAGTGATCTTATTTAAAGCACGATAGTCAATGCACATACGATAGGTATTAGTCTTTTTCTTTACTAACAGAACAGGTGCACCAAATGGAGAACTACTAGGTCTAATCAATCCTTTATTTAGTAATTCCTCAACTTGACTCTGAATTTCTTTTTGCTCTCTCTGGTTATGCCTATATAGTGCTTTGCAAGGTGGTTGGGTACCAGGAATCAAATCTATTTTATGGTCTTCTGGACGTGAAGGAGGTAAACCAGGTGGTAGATCTTCCGCAAAACATGTAATATTCCGCGTTACAAAAAAAAAAAAGAATTAGTTTAATGGATTTTTTTTTTATATTCCCCCCCTTATCCCTCCAGCCGACTGACGAGCTGGAGGGGGGGAGGGGAATAGAAGGAGCTACTAAGCTCCTTGGTGGAGCCTTTGGAGGGAGGGAGGACATGCGTGTCGACACGCAAGGAGGGAAGATCCCCCTCCCTTCCACTATTTAAACGAGGCAGGGGGGGGCCGCTGTAGAAAAAACGGAGGCGGAGCCGTCAGAGAGAAGGCCGAAGGAGACAAGGAGAGCACTGCCATGAAGGCGTACGCCGTCATACTGCCGAGAAGGAGAGAGTGAGTCTCTGAGTGTGTCGTGAGGAGGAGTGGAGAGGAGGCGCTGCAGAGGCTGCCGTCATTCCTCTGCCGGCCCAGCAGCCTGATCTTAGCCGCCATCTGTCGACAGCCTCCAACTCCCATGTGCCTTTGTGAGGCTTCCAGAAGGCTTGGAAGCTTCCAAGGGGGCTTCCTAAGCCCCCTTTTCACACCTTGTTTCCCCCCCCTCCCGGGTTTTAATTCCCCCCTAAGCCCTTGTTCCCCCCCCCCCCCCCCCAGTTTTAATTCCCCCCTAAGTCCTTGTTTCCCCCCCCCCCCCCGAGTTTTAATTCCCCCCTAACCCCTTGTTTCCCCCCCTCCCGGGTTTTAATTCCCCCCTAAGCCCTTGTTCTTTTTCCCCCCTCTTAGCTCTTTAGACTATTCAAGTCACACCCATAGGCCTACTTTGTCCTTAGGCTACCTTGCGGACTTCCATTCTCTTGCATTAATTCCTTCACTCACTTTTTAGATCTTTTTGTGCAAGTGCTCTCTTAGTTGAGCTTTGTGTTCTTAGTTTTATCAAACAAGCCGGTGTCCACACACTCCCATGTCCTAAAAATCAAATTCATCATCATGGCCTCGTATGGTATCCCATAAGGAAGAAATAGCCGTGAGATAAAAGATAGGGAGGGAAGTAGAGGGAGTGAAAAGAGGGAGTGAAGGAGGAAGAGTGGGAAAAAGGTAAAAGAAAAGGAAGGAGAAGACGGTGGAATTCCAAGAAGAAAAAGGAAAAGGCTATCTCACATTCAAACTACGATGCCGCCGAAGAAAGTCCAAGGTGTAGCTGCGGGAGGGTCATCTCTCGGTATCCATGTGGATATCTCACCTCAAAGCCATGTTTTTTCTTCTTGGTGTTAATTCGGTTTTAAGTCGATCATGCAAAGAAAAATTGTTAAGGATAGGATATATTTGTTCGAGTTATTTTTAAACGAAGGAGTTAGCTTGTGAATGACAATGTATACAACTTAGCTTTCTTCAAATTGCATCAAGCATTATAAAATTACAAGCAAGATTAACCATTTACTATAGTAATATATTCCTAAAGTGTAGAAACTATATCTTGCACCATTAGTCTTATTCCCTTTCGCAACGATTCATGGTAAATAGTTAAATTTAAGAAAGGTTTCTTCAATGCTCAAATTACTAGGGAGTTATCTTTGCTAGTTGCACATCTTAGCAAGGAAATTGTTGTTATTTGGCATGAGTTCATCTTTAAAGGAGGCGGAAGTTAAATGTTAGGAATTAACAAGTATAAAAATTAGATATACGAATTCATTTGGAAAGAAAATGTAAAAGGGACTGCTGGATGACACTCTATTAACACTTTTCCCCTGCTATTTGAGGACTTGGGACTAATAAAGTGTGTATATACCAATTTCACAGCTAGGCTTTTTTGTCCCAAGGAGTATTGTCGCTCTTTGTATCACCTTGGCATTATGCTATATGCCAAATTAAACTGTATTGATTGGGAAAGTAAATTGTCACAAGGATAGTAAAACCGTGACAAGACGATTAATATTACCTTCCAAAAGTTAACTAAACCAATCTAAACATAGAAACATTCATACCCTAAACACTTGACTACTTTCCTTACTGTAGGGGCAATAAATTCATAAAGATAAGAAACTAGGGTTTGTCCCTAAGGTTCTTAAATGAAGAAACCCTAGGCCTGGCATTCGTCAGCTTAAAGAATCTAGACAGATTATTCCATCGCAAGACTTGCGCAACATGTATGAAATCATTTTGTGATTGATTCACAAGGAGAAAAGGGAAAAACCCTCATCAAGGACGGCAGATCCTTACGCAAGTTATCTTGCAAAAAGACGTATTTTTGGATATCCTTCTAAATAAGGAAAGTTGTAAACCAGAAACTAGCATATCTAAGGTACCTTAGGGTTAACCAAGTTGGGTATGCCCTACACCGGAATGTAAGAAATCTTGCCAAGTTATAAGACACCTTGGGAACGAGTGCTGATACACTCAAAAAGGAAAGAACACTTCCTTAGCAGTTTGCCATACAACTGGGTTGATTAATGGAAATGTTTGTGCTTGCTAGAGATTTTAGGGCTCTGTTTGAATTATGAATTACAAATTAAATAAATACCTATACTTCAGGTTAAAGGCCTGAAGGGAGAGGCAGCTTCAGTTACCCCCGACTGCCTGCTTGACCCTAACCAAGGGGGTTGTTTGACTGTGCCGGGAACGTGGACCGAACCCGCCGCGAGAGGTCTCTTCGTTGAGTTCTACTTGGAGCAGGAGGACGCTTGGGTGCCAGAGGGGCTCTGGCTGTAAATCCCTCACCTTCCGGGTCCTGCATAAGAGGCTAACGTGACTCGGGATTGGATCTCGAGGCCCGCATACTAGTTGACGGGCGGAAGCTTGGAATAGTGATCCCTGGAGATTACTGGTTAGCCTTCGGGCAGATTATGGAAAAGCCTACGGGCGGAATTCCTTGTATTTCAAAGATAAAATGATGAAATGTTAAAAGAACTTGCTTGATATTGTTTTTCTATGTCACGTGATAAGATTACGTGAAGGAACCAGTGCTTAACAAGGTAATTAAAGAAGTTGATTGTTATATGTCAAATTAATGTGTTAGATAATTACATAACTAAAACAAACCGAGGAAAGTGCGGAGGATGGGCCATGGGTCCGTCCTACGGTTGGGTGGTCTCGGTTAGCCGGGAACTTTTCTCAAAAATCTCGAAGAACAGCGGAATGATCATCATCATCAAAAAGAATAACGAGAACGATGACCTAGAGTTACGTCTTACCCGATTTACGCTGTTTTAGGGGAACGGAATGGGACTATGCGTTATGGCAAAGAGGTTGAGCTTTGCATCCCTCTCGTTTCCCATTCTCCTTGAACCAAGTGCAGCGTGAATCCGCTTCGGACCTGGCGTTTCTGTGTAAAGTAGTTCGCTCGGGTCTGACGCTAGTTGCTGTTAGCTAATGACCCATTAGGAAAACCCTAATTTCGGTCAATCCTAAGTGGAAATGGCCAGGATACTTCCGCTACGTGGCAGACGCGGAAAGAACTAGATCGCAAAACCCGTAACATTCCATGGGAGTGCCAGGCGGAACTTTCTAGACATCCTTTCCGATGGACTGCTAAGACGTGTCCTGGATGATACTAGGGGACACGTTACAGTTGGTATCAGAGCCGACCAACAACGGAATTGTTTTTATGAGATCTCAATAAAATGAAGTAAAGAAATTGTTGCTGTCCAAACATTTCCTCATCTTCAATGCTGTCTTGCAGAACTATGAAGCGTGGAACAAGTTTTTGGTGTTTCGGGTCATGTTTATGACTGTAATGCATTCTCCGCTTTATAGACAAAGAATTGGGATGATGAACATCCTGGAGCAGATTTATAATCCATCACCTTTATACATAGAACGAAGATGGACGGGGTCTTCAGGAATCTACTATATAGCTGCCCACCGGTTCGCTTATCTACAGACCAACCTAAAGAGGATCAAGTGGTTGGAAGACTTGAAAGTCGTGAAGCTGTTCATTTTTGTGGAAGCTCACGTAAATTCGACTTTACATATTCAAGGTCGGAGGGTTGAAATGAACTCATATGTATATGAGGAAGTAACCCGTGTAATCCCAGCCGACAGGATTAAAGTGTTGGGCTGCCATGAGAAGTATGGATTCCAACGAAAAGGGTATCCCGAACTTCCAATGAATTATCGATTCCTAAAGATCCATGACCCAAAACCCTACTATTACACAGTTCCTATAGACAAATGCAATACAACGTTGTTCTCCCCAAACTGAATGTAATGATTGGATTATCATCACACGAGACGTTGTATAAGGCTACGCCCATGTAAATATAAATAAAGACTTCTTTTATCAATAACTGGCTGTGCATCAGAGTTGTTAAAAAGTTAAGTAGCTTCATTATTTACGAGATAGCTGAACTAAAGATAAACTAACGTCAATTATCATATAATAACGTTAAGAAAACTTTTAGCCAGGCACAACCCCAGGTACAGGTTCCAAATTCGCCCCCTATATCAAGTACTGCTGTGACCCAGGAGAAGAAGTTCCTCCTCAAGCAAATAAAGCCACCCGAGTTTGACGGGAGAGGCAGATTCGTCCAGTCTGATGCTGAAATTTGGATTGAATCTATGGAAGATTACTTTGAAGCAGCTGGTACTGCACCTACCAATCAGGCCATGCTCACCAAGTTAAAACTCACCGGAGAAGCCAGACTTTGGTGAAACAATGGTGCAGGGATCAAGGGACTTCAGAGGGGTCCGTTACCTAGGAGAAGTTAAAGAAAGCCGTGCAGGGGAGATATTTGCCACCTGCATATCGTACACAAAAAATGAATGAGTTCTACGAGCTAAAACAGCTAGGACTCACTCTGGACGCATACTACTCTAAATTCATCTCACTTTTAAAGTATGCGCCACAGATGGACATGATGCAACAGGTGTCCAAATTTTGTGCGAGCTTAAATCCACCCGTAAATACCCGTCTCGAATCTATGCGTCCATCACATCTTCAGGATGCACTCATTCGAGCGGCGCCTATAATTCAGGAGGTGCAAGCTAGACCAAGGGGTCTCAAGTGTGGTCACGATCATATCCAACCACCAGCTCAATCTCATGGGGTTCAAGTGGGGCAGCTTGGCCTGGGCTGACCCAAACCAAGTTCCATATTTTGCATGCCAGGACAATCTCATGTTGAAGATAAGAAGGTATCCTGCTTTCTTTGTGGGAATAAAATATTTTTCTGATCAATCCACATATAGTGCTAGGGGCACCCCGTGTGTTTATGCAATTCAGCTTCTCTCTCGGATCCCATGGGGGCCAATACTTCTTTGTTTTCGGAAGCACCTCAAAGATTGTCATGGGAGCAGGGGGAAGGATCAACCTTCTTCTATCTACTAGAAGGTTATAAACATAACCACCTCAGCCTAAAGCATGTTGAAAAATATCTAGAGTCTGTGAACTCTAGATCTATGCCACACTACAACAGAAACGAGGCATAGATGCACACGTTAGACACGCAAAGTCGGGCGCGTCTATCAGAGCATCTATAAATGCGTGTAAACGTGCGTGTAAATAGATGCGAATTTTGCGTCTATATATCCGCGCAAATAGACGCTAATATAGACGCGCTATCAGATGCACAATTATTTAACCACCTAAAATTAGCAATTCACATAATTAAAAAACCAAAGTTAATAATTATTTAACCACTTGAAATTGATTCTTGAGCATGCACATGTGCGCATGATAAAAACCATAGAATTAAGAATACACATTGAATCATTGAATTAAAAAAATAGAGTTAATAACTACTTTTTCATTGCTCTCTAATGAATGGCAATTCCTCTAGTTGACAAGCCTGATATAAGTAATTAGCGGCAAGCGACAGAAACCTTACAATTAGTAGCAAGCATTGCAATATGTATCTCGTAATTTCTCTATGTACTTGAAGATGATAAAATATACTTCCTTTTTATTATGGAAAATTCAATGCTTGCTTTAAAATTGACTATTGATTCTTGAATATGCATGTGTGCGCATGATAAAAAGCATAGAATTAGGAATACACATATATTGAATCAATAAGCAAATTAATTATGTTACAGTGAATGATCCATCTCATCTTCAATGAGATCAGCCCTTGCTAAACTATCTACTTCTAGGTCTATGTTACCAAGAGGTAACGAAAGAAATAAGTCTATCCTACTATCAGATGTGTTGCTATACTGCTCAATAACTTCATCAATATCATCGACAATCACATTATTGTCTTGTTCTGCGTTTCCTTGAACATCATCGCAAGGTTCATCTTGTACTATATCACGCATATCATCCATTATGGTTTCATCATGCAAATCATCATTATTTGTTGGATTGTCATTTTCTATCTCCATGTCGGTAATATTACCATATATTGGTTTTGAACGATTAGATATAGGGATGACATACCACCATCGGTTATTGTTTACCATTGGATGATACACAACCTGTATTTGAAAAACAAAAGCAAAAAACTTAAGTACTTATTATATTGTGTATATGTATCACATGTATACATATAAAAAAATTAGCTTTTGCATATATACCTGCTCGTATTGTTGAGGTAGTACTAATGTGTCATTCTTGTTTTGGTGAAATTTTGTAGAGTCAATGATTACAAAACCACTTCGATGACGTCTGATTGTGCAATGCTCACCATTTGTTACCACTTCTTTAAACCACTTCACATCCAGTACATATATAAAGAACGTCTAAAGTCAAGCTTCAGAATATCTTGGATCAAGCCACAATAACCTTCCATGGTACCATTGGCAGCCTCGAAGTGAGCAAGGACACCACAATCTTGGGTATTTCTCTTTTCATCTATACATTGAGTCTGAAGATGTTTACCCTCACACCAAAGTGCATTGAATAATGTGCACTAGTAGTAAAAGATAAAAGATCAAACATGTCAATTATTTATATAAAATAAAACTTATAGAAACAAATTAATTGATAGTATGTCTCACCTTTGATAAGCAACCTCGTGCGTATTCCCACTCTTCTTGAGATATATTAATTTCCTCCTCTTTTTCCATTCTCTCCATTTCCTCGTGTAACCAATCTATGTCAATATGACGTGGGAGCGCATTTAGATGATCTAGAAATGAGACATTACGTCCATATCTAGTGCGAAATTCTTGTCTTTTGCTTTTTCTTCTTGCCCTTGCTTCATTATATAGTGTCACCCATTTGCTCATAACATCACTATTGAGCACACAAAAACTATTTAACTTACGAAGTTCTTCTTTTGTTAGCACTTTACTCATTCCTTTTCCTTGAGGTACTATAGAGGTCATTCTCAAGTCTTCATCATCTTTCCATAGTCGTGGTTGAGAGGGATCCACTTCAGCAAGATATTCAGAGATAGAAACATCCACCTTACATGAACTACCCCACAAAGTGCGATCTCATCAATCAAATGTACGAGTAAATGTAATTGAGTAGTCAAAATGGATCGACGAAAAATTTCCTCCACCAAACAAACCACCTCAATAGATAATACTCGAGCATCTTGCAATGTGTTTGGATCAATTTCCTTCGAGCTCACGTATCTGTCAAGATATATTTGAGAATTGTTTATTTTTGTGTAGAAATTCAAAGATATATAGTGAAAAAATACAATGTATACACACCTCACAAGCTCTCCCATCTTGTAAATGATATCACGTACATCTTTGGAGGCACAATGGGATATGCTAGTAGGAAGTACGAACTGAATGTAAACAATATTCATAGATGAAAATGATTAGTTGAGGAAAAAGTCATCATACCCCAAAGTTTACACTGAGTTACGCCACTAATTACTATATTCACGGTTAGAGATACCCTTACTTGAATCATTTTGTGCCAATCGTGGGACTTTAAACCTCCACACCTCTTTTCTTTTTCTTTATGAAGGCTCCCTTGAGACATCTCATACATCCTGTGGGTGTTCGAAAGCTATATATTTATTCCTTCACTATTTTTTCCTCGTTCTTTGACAATATCCAAGGTGCATGGGGTAGCTCAATCTTTCCTCTGGGTCCAATTTATGGCCAGGCTCGTCTCATGCGACCAATGTTACATAAATCCTCCCTTACATTAACTGAATCACGAGCCCCTATCAAGTGATCCCATAATGTAGATACAACATTTTTGAATATGTGCATGGGGTCCAATAGGTGATTGATCTTGAGTTCAGTCCAGTACGGAAGACGAAAGAATATAGAGAACCTAACAAACAAACAATAGATTATGTAAACATTTCATCATGCTAAATACTTTAAAGTCAATCGAGAGAAATGCACTTCTTACCGACTCATGCCATGTGGAGGGTGGCTGTCGGCATTAATCCATCTCTCCTTCCAATATCGAATGGTTAGAGATTGTGGAGTCATTCCATTAGTAGGGAGAACATATTTGGGATGATCAATAGGAAGAAATCGATGATGCTTGTTGTAGATAACCTTCTTTAAACATGCCGGCCTAGAGGAAACTAGAGAGGGACCGCAATTGATTCAAGTCTTGAATTAAACCTGACGTGGTTAAACCTGAAAAAACAAGTGAATTAATAAAATGCAATTGATTCAAGTTTTGAATTTCAAATATAGAGTTATATACATGTACCTGAACACTCTCCGTATCCTGGAAAGTCGTGCATGGTCCACAACAACATGGCCTTCAATGTGAAATCTCTAGAGGATGCAGATGCACTTGTATCTTGCACCTCAATACCTTCCCATAACATTTCTAACTCTTCAATCAAAGACTCTAAGTAAATGTCCATGTTTTTTACCTTGTGCTTTCCAGGAATGAGAAGGGACAACATCACATGTCCCTTTTTAATTGCCTCCCAGAGATGTCAAGTAATGTCTTGCTTGCTCTCTCTTAGTTGGCAATTTGTTTCCTTTTGGAAGCATTTGTGATAATAACCTACATATATTTTAAAAGTGAGTTAAAAAACCACCAACATATATTTCTGTCTGATTTCAAAATAGAGAGGTTAACAATTAATATTATGATTCATATATAAGCCAAATTGAATTGATACCTACTTCAATAACGCATCCAAACTGACATTACTCGGAGATCCATAAATTGTTTGCAAGTTAAGTATCTCCACGGACGCATGAAGAACGGAGTACGTACAACCTTCATACAACGGAGTAGATGATGCTACATATAGTGGATCATCTGGCTTCGTAGAGTGACCTTCTCCCTGAACCGATTGTGAAAATAGATGGTGTACCATGTTGTCCAAAATCTCATCCTCTACGACTTGATGGGGCATTTCATGAGGGCTACTATCATGCTCGTCAGTCTCTACTCTTCTTGAAGACTCTGCCTCCTCCCGTCGACGTTTTGCAGCCTCTCGACGCCTGGGAGGGAGCATCTGAGGATGTGGCACCGCATCCTGCTCAACCACAAAAGGGAGTTTCATGTACGTTGATATATAATTCCCGTAACATAGACTAGCAATCTTAGTGGTACAAAAAAACAATGAATACCGGTGATTTTTCTTGGTCCCATTCTCCATACAAGCTGAGGTGTGACATTGCAATTCGATGTGCTCGAAAAATACACCCTCGACAACGATCACACATGCATCTAATTTTTCGTCGTAGCCATGCATCTCGATTATGAAGACGCAATGTTTCATCCTCACTTGAGGATGTGCTCATTGACTCACCAACTTGCACCGCACTAGGTGATGATGATGTCGACATGATTAAACCTAATTCATGACAACATCAAAATATTTGTCATTCATATGTTTACATAAGATCTTAATTTTAAATACACAAAAATCATCATCTTAAAACTTATCTTAACTTATCTTAACTTATCAAAACTTAAGAAGAATTCACAATCAAAACTTATCTTAAAAACAAAAAATTATGATAAATCCCAAATGCGCATCTAAATCCGCGTCTACCTACGCGTCTATTTTCGCGTCTATATTCACGTCTATCCTCGCGTCTATCTGAACAATAGATGCATATATACATGCGAAAATAGACGCACACGTCAAAATTCAAACCATACTTAAATCATTTCTTTTCAAACTGTGCCTTTCCTTTCCTGCGTTTTTTGCGGTTCTGAAGCTTGAGTTTAGCCGACATGCAGTCTCTTCATGCCTCACCTAGTCTCTTCATGCCTCACCTCCTCATGACTCACCTCTTCTTTCATTTCAAACACACAATAAGGGAAAAAGGAAAGCCAATGAGAGGAAGAAAGAGAGAACAAGAAAGAGGAGAACAAGAAGAAGCATCAAGCAAGCAAACAAGCATCAAGGGAGGGTAACTTACCAAGGAGAGGAAGAAGGAGAAGGAGAAGCACCACCACCCGCCACACCAAACACCCAAGGTGAGTCTCTCTCTCTCTCTCTCTCTCTCTCTCTCTCTCTCTCTCTTTGTTTCTCTCTTCCTCTCTCTGCTCTATCTATGTATTTAGGATTTTTGATTCCATTATAATGTATTGCATTATGTAAATCGTCAATGGCTGTCGTCGGCCTAAAATCGGCCGACCCAGCGCGTCTGCTAGCGTGTCTACATCTCAGTGTAGACGCGGACATAGACGCAGAAAAATGTCTCCTCTTAGAGCGTCTTAGAGCGCTTCTTAGAGCGCGTATGCTGGCGCGTGTGCTTTGCAATGTACATGCGATGATACACGCATTGCACAGAAGGTTGACCTGTAGTCTACACGCGATTTTAGATGCGCATTGACCTGGGATGCGCGTCTGGCAGCGCGTCTGTGCTGCACGTTAGATGCGCAAATAGACGCGCTGGACAGAAGATGAACAACAATGTTATGCCAAAGGCTTAAAAACTGCAATGTAGTGTTTTTGTATGCAATAGGAAAGCTATGCTACAATTTAGGACACCCTAGTCATAGTCTTTTATAAATTTTCCTATATTCAAGTTTATAAGGCTACAATCAATAATAAATACTTTTGAGCAAGGTCCTATTGTGTGACATCACCTAGAGCAGAATCTTGTTGTGTCGTATTGATTAACTCCTAAATAGAAGTCTAGTTAGATATAAAAGTGACAAATTAGGAAATGGTATAATTTTATACACATTTATACAAACATTACATTCTTTACATAAAGTGAGATTGAAACTTGTGTGTTCTACATGTGGATCTCGTGAATTAGAGCCCTCACCTAGGCATATAGGCCTCAATGTGTCCTCTAGTCTATGGATAGTCACCTCCACCCCTCATCCATGAGTTGCTTGTACTGCACAATATCCTCCTATATTTTTTGTATGCAAATAAATTTGTCTTTTTTCTGTGTTTTTTTTGCAGATGTTGTATCTTGGTTCATCTAGCAATGACCCAAATGTGGATCACATGAATGATACATTGGCCTCCTTTGGCAGGGGGATCAATGCATTTTTTGGAGGTTTTGCTTGGGACTACTTCCTAGACTCCACATACAGGTACTCCACATACAGGTACTCCATATGCAGGTACTCCATATGTAGGTACTCCATTTGCAGGTACTCCACATGCTCCACGTGCATCGGCTGAAGCACATGCATCTGCAGAAGCTCGTGCGTCCAGCGAGGCAGAGGACAGTCGACAGAGAGGGAGGAGGGAGAGTCGAGGGGGAGGACGAGGGTTGTGTGGGGGTTGCCTAGGAGGTGGCGAGCGATCACCCTCACCAGTAGATCATGTAGAGGAGGTTGTACGCCATTACTATAGAGTTACAGATGCCGGTGGCATCTTTAATGATGATGAGGGAAGGGATGTAATGGCGTACATGAGGAGTGTCGTGCATGCGACATATAAAGATTGTTTCATTGCCTTCAAAAATATAAAGCTTGTAAAAGCGCGTCTAAAAGCGTGTCTATATGCGCGTGTATATGTGCATCTATTGCGCGTCTATTTGTGCGTGTAAATTCGTCGATACATGCGATTATAGACGCGGAATGATAGACGCGCAAATAGATGGGCGGATAGACGCGCCCGTAAGTTTTTCTCTGTATTCAAAAATCGCATCTAAATGTGCGTGTATGAGGCTTTTTTGTTGTAGTGCCATTAAAAAGCCGTTTGATGGTCTCCCACTCTGACTTGGGAACGTTCTCAACATTTTCAAAATAGAAAAAGGGAGGGCCTTCCATCAAACTATTCAATGGTTTTGGCTTGCCTTTAAAAAAGCCAGGAATTCCAAACCCCATGCCCTTTTTGAACTTGAAGGGTGGACGTGATGTTTTTCCATTCATAGATTGAGTCTCGAGCCATAAAACACTCGAGACTTCACTGGCACTTTTATCCAAGTCTAGAGTAGGAGTAATGCTGATCTTTGTTTTAAGGCCCAAGTAAGTGTATCATAGCTTAAGGGCTCTTTCATCTACCCAGTATATTTTGCTACAGACATCTCGTGAGGGTCCAGCATATCTAGTTATTTGAACACCTCGTGAGGGTCCAGCATTTCTAGTTTGATCTTTTATCTTTTACGACTAGTGCACATTATTCAATGCACTTTGGTGTGAGGGTAAACATCTTCGAACTCAACGTATAGATGAAAAGAGAAATACCCAAGATTGTGGTGTCCTTGCTCACTTTGAGGATGCCAATGGTACTTCGAGTAATTATTAACTCTATTTTTTTAATGCACGGATATATAGACGCACAATTCGCGTCTATTTACACGCACGTTTACACGCACTTATAGACGCTATGATAGACGCGCCCGACTTTGCACGTCTAACATGCGTGTCTATGCCTCGTTTTTGTTGTAGTGTTCAAATCTAATCCACATAGAAGTACTATAATTGGTCAACACATGTGGAATGGGAATAGAGGCTTGCAATTTGTGAAACACCTCCTTAAAATTCTTGGAATACGATCAAGCATTCTCATGAGGCTCTTATTGTATCACATTCAACAATCGAAGTCAATATTGACTAGCGCTCTCAGGCGCAAACTCTTATGAAGGCCGCATAGAATAGATCTATCGTGGTTATGGTTTTGGCTTCAAAGCCATAATACCACACCGCAACACTTCCTTTCAAAGTCATATTAAAAAACATCATAAGATGTCCTTTATCCTAGATTCAACAATTAGACATTAACTTTTGAAATTAACTAATCTAGAGCTTTGCATCCTTCTATGCTAACCCATAAAAAGTGGATAGAAAAGAGCCAAGCTCGGGAAAATTTTCCATTCCTACAAGTATCGCAATCGGTTGCACCATCAGAGGTTTGGGTCTAGTCTTGGGATTTGTATCGGAGGGGTTACACTGTCACTTACAGTAGACTGACTCTTTAGGAAAACGGGAATACTAGAGCTTTCTTCTTCCCGTGATGGATTAAATGGGATATTAATTTGATTAATAAAACCTCTCACTCTCACCAATGTCAAAATATTGTGCTTAGCAGAATACCTCCCAATGATCTCAGTTCTTCGTCTTGTCCTTTTAGCTCTTTCTTGTCCTGGAATCTCATCTTGACAGTTTCTATTGGGGTATACTGGATGTACCTACAAACTTTTTAGCATACACTAACTAGTTGGGTCCCTATTAGGGGAGGTTTGAATTTTCCACTTATTAGTAGCTCATGGCAAAACACCACCTATCGGGACCTGAAATCGACCTGATACTAGGTATAAGGCTCTAGCTACACTCCTATAGTTAATGCAAAATGATCTATCTATCACATGATTTAGGAAACATGAGTTTCAAACTATAGTCCAACATATTCTCCACCTTGATTGCAAGCAAAGGGTATGAAAATGGGTGTTTATCTTTGTGCTACTTTTACTAACAATGTGGTAGAATACAATGCCTTATTAATGGAGCTAAATCTTGCCAAACGTGGTGGTCACCTGCCAACTATTAGTAAAATGCGAGTCATAACCAGCATTGATGAGTCAATTAAATGGGATTTATATCCTACGTGATCCAAATTTGGATCTATGAGATTAAAGAGTCCAAAATTTCTTCTTAGACAACATTTTTCAATCCCATACTTTCCAACTTCAGGTGGCCAAAGGCTATTTGAGAGGTATGGTCTCTCTCATATATTTTTTGTGTTCTTTCTTTCATTATGTTTTCAAAATAATGAAAGTAATTCATTCTATTGAGCTATATATATAGCTATTTCACCAAAATATAGAAGGAAAGTACAATCTTACTTATCATAGTTTATAATCTATCAAACACACTTGAGATATAATGTGCCATTATTAACTACATGCTATAAACATTTCATTTGTGACATTTCTTTTTTTTTCAAATTTTTTCTTGTTGTAAGAGAGAGAGATCAGAAGGTTATAGGAAGATAGTAGATCCCTTTCAAAACCATATTATGAATTGAAAGAAAATTAATGTATTAAAACTATAGATCAACACAAAATAATGAAATAATATTTGTACTTAGCATATGTGGGATGTAGAGAGAGAAGATATTTAGAGATGCGAAAGGAAGAGAAGAGACAAACCATGTATATGGGACACCTTTCGATCAAGTAAAGCTTGGTCGATTTGTTCTAACTGTGTGTCCTCTTGTGAGATCATAATTATTTCTTGATTTGTGCATGTTCGTTCATCTCGTTCATGCCAAGTGACTTCCAATGGGATTATTGGCTCGGGAGATCCTTCCGTTGTTCACCCACGAACTCTTCTTATGAGTTGTAATAGATCACTGTAAAGAATAGGTATCCAATTCCTAGAGTCGATGACCTTATGGATAAACTGCAAGGTTCTGCTATATTTAGTAAAATAGACCTTAAATCTGGTTATCATCAGGTGAGACTAGATAAGTCTGACATATTCAAGACTGCATCTAGGACATAATTTGGTCATTATGAATTTTTAGTGATGCCTTTCAGATTGACTAATGACCTGCTACATTTAGTAGAATGATGAACCGTATATTTTTGAAATATCAGTATTGTGTAATTGTATTCTTTGATGATATTTTGGTGTTTAGTCAAAATGAGAAAGAACATTATGAGCATTTGTCATTGGTTTTCCAGTTATTAAAAGATAATCAATTGTATGCAAATCCGAAAAAGAGTGAATTCTTTAAAACAGAAATTGAGTATTTAAGTCATATTGTATCATCTGATGGAATTAAAGTTGACCCTAAGAAAATAGATGCAATATTGAATTGGCCTGTACCTAAAAATGTGCATGAGTTACGATCTTTCCTAGGTCTTGCTAGTTTCTACAGGAAGTTTGTGCGTAATTTTTCATTACTTGCTTTACCATTAACCAAACTTCTGAATAAAGGTATTGTTTATCATTGGTCCAATAATCAACAGAAATCCTTTGACTTATTGAAACATGTATTAACCCATGCTCTTGTACTACAGTTGCCTGATTTAAATAGACCATTATTTTTCGTAGTGACTGATGCTAGTGGATCAGGAATAGGAGCTGTACTTATGCAGGACAATCATCCCATAGCCTATTCTAGTTGTAAGCTGAAACCCTCTGAATTGAAATATTCCACATATGACAAAGAATTATTAGCTGTTGTACAAGCCTTAAGACAGTGGAAACACTACTTAATGGGTTCAGAATTTATGATTAAGACCGACCAACAAATTATTAGACATTTACTTAGCCAACCTCAAATATCTGACCGACATATCAAATGGGCATCCTTTATTCAGAGTTTTCATCCTATCATTCAATATCAACTAGGTAAAGAAAATGTAGTGGCCGATGCATTAAGTAGAAGACCTGCCATTCATAATATTTCTGTTATATCTTTTGATTCTTTGATTGCTATGAAAGATACTTATCATCAAGACATTACTTTTCATGCTGATTGGAATAAATTAGTTCAAAATAACTTGATTCCTATTGATTCACTATCTTATAACGATGGATTCATGTTTTATGAAAAGAGATTATGTGTTACAGTTCCATTCAGATCTTTTGTTTTGAATAAGATTCATTGTCCTCCATATCAAGGTCATAGAGGTATCATATCTACTTTACGTACATTAACTGAAGATTTTTATTGGCCGCATATGGACTCTGATGTATCTAATTTTGTTTCTGAATGTTTGATTTGTTAAAGAGTTAAGAGACATCATGGTAAACAGTATGGATTACTTATGCCTTTGTCTATTCCATCGAGACCATGGGAACAAATTTCTATGGATTTTATTACTGGTTTACCTAATACTAAATCTAACCATGATATGATTTGGACAGTAGTAGATAGGTTTAGTAAACAAGCATATTTCATTCCATGTAAGAAAACTTTAACAGCATCACAGGCAGCACAATTGTTTTTGAAAACTGTTTTCACTAACCATGGACTACCAAAAGTTATTATTTCTGATCGTGATTCTAGATTTTGTAACAACTTTTGGATTACTCTGTTTGCTAACCTAGGCACAAAAATTGATTTCTCATCCGCATTTCATCCTGAAACTAATGGACAAACAGAAGCTACTAATAGCACTATTCTAAATCTTTTACGTGCTTATACTATTTCTAAACCGCAGACATGGGACACACATTTGCATTTATTACAGTTTGCATATAACAATACACCACACACATCTACAAAGAAAGTACCATTTGAAGTCATTTATGGTTATAGATTGTCTACACCTATTGCATCTTTGTCAAATAGAATTCAGAGTGCTGATGATATTGCTAGTATGCATAATACTATTTTTGATGAGGTTAAAGACATGATTGCCAAAGCCCAGCAATCATATACCAAACAAGCCAATAAGAAAAGACAAGCAATGAATTTCAAAGTTGATGACTATGTTTGGTTGAGAATAGAAAAACGTAGACTACAAAGTGTAGATAGACATCCAGTTGTGAAATTAGCCCCTAGATTCTATGGACCATTTAGGATCATTCATAAAATTAATGACAATGCATTCAAGTTAGAATTACCACCTCACTGGAAAATTCACAATACATTTCATATTAGTTTACTAAGACCATTTAGAGGCCAATTACCTGTACACCTTGTTTATGAAAACCCACTTTTGTTAGAGGAAGAGACTGAAATACTTGAACGTGAAGCTATCATAGATACTGATTTTATGACCACTAGAACTGGCCGAAGATATTCTAGATATCTAGTTAAATTTAAGAACCATCCTGTAGAAGAAGCCCAATGGATGCACGCTAGAGACTTAAATGCTTTCCCTACTCTGTTAGCTCCACATTTAGCTAATAGCAATTGAGGTCAATTGCTATCCCACCGTGGGGGTATGATGCCAAGAGGCATATTTCACGGTGGATTCCGTGAGGTTTTACGGTGGATTCCGTAAACTTTGATGACGGGGGCTCATAACAAAGTGGATTCTTTGTGCGAGAAGTTGATGGGGACGCCTGTTCTTTTCGGGCGTTTCATTAATTTAGTGTGTACATGGGTGATTCCATAGCGGGTGATTCTGCAAAATGCATATTAAATTAATAAACGTTTATGAGTTTTGAGTGCGCACTCGTAATAATTTAAGGTTAGGATTGATTTCTAACCAATTTATTTATTTATGTAGCTGAAGACTGCTAGGTATTCACTTTTGTCAGTTTAATTATATTATTTTACTAACGATTGTGAATGCTTCAGTTGATGTGTAGAGATAATAGCAGTGGCAGAGAAAAGCATTGGAGGATAGCGAGTATTCGATTTATCATTTATATTTTGATGGGCGCATACCTTAGGCATGGCACCTATATTTTGTCGCGCCTATTTATTGAGGCGTTGGATATTTGTTTATTATTTTGTATGCGCATGGGCGCACGATTATGTTATTTCTACTTGGGCATTGTATTGGGCATGCCAGACTCTTTGGGCACCGTCTGTTAGCTTTATTTCTATTTTGTGCTAAAGCAAACTCAAAAGCTAAAATATATAAAATACATGCTTTATGGAGCGCTTACACAAGGCATGGGGGGAGATTACACCCAATTGGTCTCTTGTTCATGTCGTTCATGCTTTTTACATTGAATTTTGTGCAAAAAGTAGAGTTCTTTTGTTCTTGGGGACCTTCCCGCATTCACTACGCGAGCGTACAGCATCCGATCTGTGCACCACTCGAACCTTGCCATGATACCATAGTCCATTGTGGAGCGCATTTTGTCAATACGCTCCACGCGAAAATGCCGTCTGCGTGACCACGTTACACTATATATTTTGTACTATACATTGAAACACTCAAATTAGATGTCGCATATAAAATTTAGATACGACAGATTCTAAACCCCTTGTCACCTTTGGACTACATTCCCTCGAGAATTCCCACTCCTCCTTTGAGACCTTTGTCCCTTTGCGAGACGCTGCGGTCAAAGCTCCATGTAGCCATTGTGTTGACATGAACCGCGGCATCTCCTCCATGCCTTCGGGATATCGAATCGGTCGATGATGCATACTACGTCGGAATTCAGCTCGCGCTTCCTCTCGATCTTGCCTAGCGATTTGGTACTTGGGGAGCCACGTCTCCATAGAGGCATGGTGCAACATACAAAAGTGATTCACCTTCTCCTCCATTGAGGCATCCATTCTTTTTTCTATCCCATTTCCAACCACCATATCTCCAATCAGTCTATCATCGTTCTTCAGTGACCATCGCATTTCATTGTCTGGATTTACCGTTGGTAGCCATTATGAAATATGCACTAGCGCCTTAGACACCAACCAACCTTCAGCCATGCTACCTTCTGGCCAAGCTCATTGTTGCACAAAGCCTTTAAGGGTTTTCATGAAGCAAGATGCACAAGAAGGTGGACTTGTATCGTGAACATGCTGGTGGGCAGGTATTTCTCAAAGAGAAGGACCGTCTCCACTCCTCCCGGCCTCACGGATTCAATAGAGGACGTCTTAATCTCCTTCTTTGAGATCCATTGCACCAAAGTCGACAACCTGTAAATGGCCCTGCATATTTTTGGAGTAAGACATCCTGCGATCGCGATCGGTAGTACAAACTGCCACAAATGAGAAAGCATTATGAATAATGGCTACACTCCAAATAGCAAAATGCACACGCCAATTACAATCCATTCGTAATACAAACCTGACATATCTTATGCCAGTCATGGGATTTTAGCCCTGATAATTGGTCGTCTTTAGAAAATGCGGACCTAAGAGAACGCATCATACCCGTCGGAGTGCGGATAGACTTGATTACTTGCTTCACAATGCGCTCTTCTTTAGTGGACAAAACCCAAGGAGTGCGAGGAAGCTGCACACAACCATGAGCACTCGATTGTGGCCCAAAGCGCCTCCATCTTACCTACCTCCTTCAAATCCATTCGTGCCCCTATAGTGTCTCTCTTTCCTGTGATGTGGTCCCATAGCAAGCTGCCCACATTCTTGAAAATATGCATGGGATCCAACAAGTGGTTGACCTGTAAGTGGGTCCAATATGGCAACTCGTAGAAAACTAAGAACTGCCGCATTCCATTTGGATGTGATTCCGCATGGACCATTTTCAGCTCATACCAGCTCGTGGCGTTTATAGGTGTTGGAGGTCGTCCAAGGAAACCTTCCTTGAGTTCATGATCCTCTGGTAAGAATGCAGCATGTCCTTGATATACCATCTTCTTCATGGTTTGTGACCTTCGGGAGTCTAGCTGTGGCCCGCACACTAGACATTCATGATAACCTGAGGTAACCAAACATGTTCCAACACCACAACCCAGTGAATACTTGCTTCAACAAGATAAAATATAGATATTACCAACAAGAACAGAGGCATGCTTACCTTAGCGCTCTCCGAATCCCGAAAAGTCATGCATCGTCCACATGAGAATGGCTCGAATATTGGCTGCCCGCTGACCATCGCGCCTACTCATTTCTTGCACAGTGACCCCCTCCTCCCGCAAAATCTTAAGCTCATCGACTAATGGACGAAGATACACATCCATATTTTTGACTTTGTAGCGGCCGGGGACAAGTAAGCTAAGGATGAGATGTCCTTTCTTTGTAGAAAGCCATGGAGGGATATTGTAGTTGACAAGGACTATAGGCCACACATTGTAAGAAGTTGAGCGCATACCGAATGGGTTCACGCCATCCATTGCAAGACCAAGCTGAAGATTCCTTGGCTCTCGGGCAAAGCCTGGGAAGGTGGAGTCAATGTGGCTCTATGCGCGTGAATCCGCTGATATTCGTTGAACTCCATTCGTGGACCTATTCTCGCATGCCACTTTGTCAAGCTCGCCATGCCGGATGTACGAAACATGTGGTTTATGCGAGGGATAAGCGGAAAGTGTCTGAGAGCATGCATGATTGATATTAACTTCAAATTACCGTTTGCTAAAAATCCGCAATCGCCTGATCAATGATCTCAGATTGTAACTCGCCAAATCGTCATACGTGTTCTATAGAAAATCGGCGTTTTCCTCTAATTGCTAGCTTGCATTGAGAGCAAGGACATGGGACACGCTGATTAAGATACGCCTCGCAATCTTGAACAACATGACCTTCTTCATTTTCCATTTTGTCTACTTTACAACAAACAATTTGTTTTTGTTATCATTCTTTTCTTTTCTTAGATTGTTATCCTCTCCTTCCATCTTTCTCTTTTTCTATGACCTAGCATATAGTATCATAGAACACTACTATTTAGTACCTAGTACTCAGTTTTCCTAGCACATAGTATCATAGCATCTTAGTATCTAGCACCTAGTACTCTAGTATTATAGTGCCAAGTACCCAGTACTATGATACTATGTAGCAGGTGCTAGGGTATCCTCTCTTTCTCTCTTTCTCACCCTAGGTTTAATGATTTTTATCTCTTTTTCTCTCTCCTCTCTCTCTCTCATATTTCTTTTTCTCTCTCCTCTCTAGCTCATTTCCTTTTCACTCTCATTTCCCTTTCTCTCTTTCTCCCTCCCTCATTTCCTCTCCCTCTCTCACCCTCACCCTATCTTTCTCTATTAGGTTTAATGATTTTTTCTCTTCTTCTCTCTCCTCTCCCTATCTCATTTTTTCTCTCTCCTCTCTCTCTCTCATTTCCCTTTCTCTCTTTCTCCCCCTCTCTCATTTCCTCTCCCTCCCTCACCCTAACCCTCTCTTTCTCTCTTTCCCTATTAGGTTTCATGATTTTTCTCTTTTTCTCTCTCCTCTCTCTCTCTCTCTCATTTCCTTTTCTCTCTCCTCTCCCTCTCTCATTTCTGTTTCTCTCTTTCTCTCCCTCTCTCATTTCCTGTCCCTCCCTCACCCTGACCCTCTCTTTCTCTCTTTCTCTATTAGATTTAATGATTTTTTTCTCTTTCCGTCTCTCCTCTCCCTCTCTCATTTTTTTCTCTCTCCTCTCCCTCTCTCATTTCCCTTTCTCTCTTTCTCCCCCTCTCTCATTTCCTCTCCCTCCCTCACCCTAACCCTCTCTTTCTCTCTTTTCTTTTTAGATTTAATGATTTTTTCTCTTTTTCTCTCTCCTCTCTCTCTCATTCCTTTTTCTCTCTCCTCTCCCTCTTTCATTTTCCTTTCTCTCTTTCTCTCCCTCTCTCATTTCCTGTCCCTCCCTCACCTTGACTCTCTCTTTCTCTCTTTCTCTATTAGATTTAATGATTTTTTTCTCTTTTTCTCTCTCCTCTCCCTCTCTCATTTTGTTCTCTCTCCTCTCCCTCTCTCATTTCGCTTTCTTTCTTTCTCTCCCTCTCTCATTTCCTCTCCCTTCCTCACCCTGACCTTCTCATTCTCTCTTTTCCCATTAGGTTTAATGATATTTCTCTCTTTTTCTCTCTCCTCTCTCACATTCCTTTTTCTCTCTCTCCTCTCCCTCTCTCATTTCCCTTTCTTTCTTTCTCTCCCTCTCTCATTTCCTCTCCCTTCCTCACCCTGACCCTCTCTTTCTCTCTTTTCCCATTAGGTTTAATGATCTTTCTCTCTTTTTCTCTCTCCTCTCTCTCTCAATTTTTTTCTCTCTCCTCTCCCCCCTCATTTCCTTTTCTCTCTTCCTCTCCCTCTCTCATTTTCTCTCCCTCTCTCGCCCTCACCCTCTCTTTCTCTCTTTCCCTATTAGGTTTAATGATTTTTCTCTCTTTTCTCTCTCCTCTCTCTCTCTCATTTTTTTTCTCTCTTCTCCCCCTCTCTCATTTACCTTTCTCTCTTTCTCTCCCTCTCTCATTTCCTGTCCCTCCCTCACCCTAACCCTCTCTTTTTCTCTTTCTCTATTAGATTTAATAAATTTTTTCTCTTTTTCTCTCTCCTCTCCCTCTCTCATTTCCCTTTGTTTCTCTCTCTCCCTCTCTCATTTCCTCTCCCTCCCTCACCCTGACTCTCTCTTTCTCTATTTTTCCATTAGGTTTAATGATCTTTCTCTCTTTTTCTCTCTCCTCTCTTTCTCATTTATTTTTCTCTCTCCTCTCCCTCTCTAATTTCCTTTTCTCTCTTCCTCTCCCTCTCTCATTTCCTCTCCCTCCCTCGCCCTCACCCTCACCCACACCCTCTCTTTCTCTCTTTTCCTATTTTGTTTAACATCTTATCTCTTTTTCTCTCTTCTCTCATTCTCTCTTTTTTTCTCTCTCCTCTCTCTCTCTCATTTCCTTTTGCTCTCTTTCTCTCCTTCTCTCATTTCCTCTATCTCTTCCTCCCTCTCTCTCTCATTTCCTCCCCCTCCCTCTCCCTCTCCCTCTCCCTCATTTCTTCTCCCTCTCTCATTATATACAAATTATACAAAAAATAAATAAATAAGAGAGAAAATACACTTTCCCTCCCTCTCGTTCTCTCATTTCATCCCCCTCCCTCTTCCATTTCCTCCCTCTCCCTCTCTTTCTCTCTCTCTCTCTCCCTCCCTCTCCCTCTCCCATTTCCTCCCTCTCCCTCTCCCTCTCCCTCTCTTTCTCTCTCATTTCCTCTCCCTCTCTCAATCTATATACACAAATCATATAAGCAAAAGTAAAAGAGAGAGAGAATGCACTCTCCCTCCCTCTCCCTCTCTCATTTCCTCCCTATCCCTCTCCCTCTTCCTCTCCCTCTCTTTCTCTTTCTCTCCCTCTCTCATTTCCTCCCCCCTCCCTCTCCCTCTCTTTCTCTTTCTCTTTCTCTTCCCCTCTCTTTCTCTTTCTCTCCCTCGCTCTCCCTCTCCCTCTCTTTCTCTCTCATTTCTTCTCCTAAACAAGCAAAAGAAGGAGAGAATCATACCCTAAACAAGCAAAAGAAGGAGAGAATGGACTCACCGTAAAGATATGGTGAGGGTTTGGCAGCTCCTCTTCATGATGAAGGCTCCTCCTCTCCTTCGCGAACGGCAGCGGCGGTGGCAAGCCTTCTTCCTCTCCTTCTCTCAACCCCTATGCAAAACGTTCGCTCTCTCTCTCGCTCTCCCTCTCGAAATGTCTCACGAAAATGCGTGAAATGAAACGCGCTCGGGTATCAGCCATGTTTTTTTTCCCTGTGGGGCGTTGCTATTTGCGTCGCATTTGCGACGAAATAGCGACGCCGCTATTCCTGTGTCGCTACCCGCCGTCGCTATACCTCTCTCTCCTTGTAGTGCATGACTCATTGTGCTTAAACAATTTTAAGTATAAGCCAACCATATATCGTGCAAAAATAGTTGTTTCATGATTTCATTTCTCTAACATAATGTTGCATTGCAAAAGGATAGTATCATGCTAACCTGCGCTACTATTCCTCTACAAACTTAAATTTAAAAAAGCCTAAATGCCACAATATGCACTGAAATCAAAACTCATTTAAACATTATCTATTTTAAATCATTTTTTCCCTATCATTTTAGTTTCACTTTTGTGCAGAGGTTTAAAAGGACTTTGTCGTTATTTTTTAATATAAATAAGCAATACATACATACTTCTCACACATAAATGGAGGTACACAAGGAACTTTCAATCGTTCCCCACATAGGCAATTTGGTGGAATATAGGAAATTCTCCAATATTTCCTATGTAGACAAGTACGTATTCCCCATTTATAACTAGGAAATTGCATTCCCTTCATCTTATAATAGGGAATATAGAGCATTCCCTACATACCTTTGAAAGTCCCTACGTTCCCTACATCTTATAATAGGGAATATAGAGCATTCCCCACATTCCTTTGAAAATCCCTACATAAGGAATTATAAGGATGTGATTAAAGGTACTTTATAGATGTATAACTTATAACAAGCCTACATAGATTTGGAAATCATATATTTTCTATAAGTTGTAGGTCGTCATGTTTATGAGTTTATATTTTTGTAACATACGTTTAAATAGTGCACAACATGATTATAAGTCATGTAGCTTTAACCCTATTACTTAATGAAAAGTTACACAGTATGAGAAATTTTCCTTGGAAAATATAGATTATTTAATACAATTCTTACAATCTACCTTGATGCATTTTATTAAATTTGAATCCTTTATTTATTTTTCATTGTAGCTCCTTAATATTACAACCCTTTTTAATCAACTCGATTAATTTTGTTGGATTTGCAATATTGATGCCCACTTTTGCATTGAGATTTGAAAAAGTAGAGGAAGTTTCATCTTGTGAATATGATTTGATAAACTAGACCAAGTTTGGATCTTGTGCCCAAAAGCTTCATAAATCATTTGACAATTATTCCACATAACTTCCATTTAGAGGGTCCTCTAGTATGAGGTATTCCTCTAGTCACAAAGCAGTTCCCTAAGATTTGTTGAATGAGTAATGCAGTGGTGAACAGTGACAGTGGATGAGCCAAGTTGGCTTAGCCAACTAGAAATGCCCAGTCTCTTGAATGATTAGGAGGTGGATTAGACTTGCAACCTGACTAGCCTACCTAGGCCCTACAAAGGGGGGTGATGCAGTCAAATTTCAAGTAGTGTATCCATAATAGATTAGTTATGCTAGCAGCAATGTACAGAAATCATAGTGCCTAATGAGTGTTGCATTTTCTAGTGCTTGAGGCCGCTCTGGTGTGATGTAGTGCTTCTGGCTATTGATCAGATCCAAATGACTTCTCCCCTACATTGTTTTGTAGTTTTGAAGGCTGCAATTAATGTGCTTCCTTTCCTAGATGGTTCTTCTTGTTGCCCTTAGTTATAGTTTAAATTGAAGGCACATCTTGTGGCTGCTATAGCTACATAATTACCTGAAGGCATGATTGGGGATGCTCCTAGCTGTTGGGCTGTTTTGAGCTTTCACTCCACTTATATTTTACTTCCTTACTGCTAAGATACTATTACTTAAAAGTTATTCTTGCTAGTTGAATTATGACTTGTGTTGGGACCTAATCTGACTGCTCTAGGTGGATAACTCGCTCTCCATGCTAAAGCATCTGTGTCCTACTCTGCTACTACTACTATTGCTCCCTATTCATGGTTGTTGCTTTCAATCATCACTTACCATTGAACCCACATTGGAGGTCTAAGCAGCTAAAGCCTATAGTGAAAGCTGCTCAAATATGTGTGCTTTTTTCTAGCACAATACAATGAGCATAGATGTACAACACATATTTTTCTTACTTTGCAGTCCTAAATTGATCCTTTGGCTACTATGCTTTTTCCAAACTCCTTATTAACCCATCTATGACTCTTAGGTTTGTCAATAATCCTAAGTGCAACTTGAAGCTTCTATTTCTCCACAATGCTTGCCAGCCAAGAAAAAGAAGCCAATGACCCATCATTGTTGCCAAACCTCCAAGAGCAATGGTGCACTTCTCGACACAGCAGAAAACCCTAATGTGACAATAAATGTGTAAACCTATAGAGTATGCTCGTTAAGTTTTTCTGTGAGTTCAAACTAGATAACAAAACATGGTCACGACATGTAATCAAGACAAAAGGATTTCCAGCCATGATTTAGAGGATGTGGTAAATTCTTATGTAGCACTTACGTTCATAAGTGTAAGTTAATATCTTATTGAAAAATTACTACATTCACTTCACATGTGGCATCTTAAAGTCAGTATCTCATTGAGATGCAGAAAACTTAGTATACAATACTTGTTTTCATTAGGCAATACTACTACGTATTAATATATCAATATGTACATCCTAGAATATATATTGATATTATCCCAAATATAAAGTGTAGAAACTCCATTGGATATCTAAAGAGTTATTTAGGGGGTCAAAATAGTTGACAGCTTTAAGATCAAAATTTGTTTAAAACTAAGGTGAAGATAAACAAAATGCATAGTTTTGTGATGGATAAAACTCTTGATAGTTAACCATGTACTAGTGTGAATATAAACTACTTAAAAATATCCAATTTACTAACAATATTTATCACTAAAGAAGTATAATTAAAAAACTACTAGATTTGGGATTTTTTTAAAAATCACATGTTAACATTGAACCCAATTTTTGAAAATGAGTAGTTTTTTCATGATTTTTTAGGAAATATCCTTGGGAGAAACATGCAACTTACCCAAAAGATTTGCAACTATGCTAAAAACTCGAGTGTTGCTTGACCTATAGCGGCTCTCTCATCCACTCACCATATTTACACTCAACATCAAATTAGGGGTTGATAGACTTATGTGATAAAACTAGCAACATCAACTACATGCTCAAGGGGAAACAATCTTCATATCAAACTACAAAGAAGCAACTTTCCTATGCCTTAATTTCCCTTTGCCCAATGGTGGAGTACTCTTACAGACATCTCACCTCCCTCAAAATCCCTTTTCAAGTTGTGAGGATATTTGACAAGTGCTACAACCCTAAGCCACCAACATAGATAATTGAACTCTCCTCCAAGAAGTAGTCTTAAATCTTTCTATCCAATGAGGATCCTTCTATCACCGAATCTAATGTTATTAGACTCAACTCAAACTCTTGATGATATCTTCCTTTTCTTAGGTTTTGTAAGCATGTAAGAACATTCTCAAGTCAAAACACCTAGAACTAGTAGGTTGTTCTTGATTCTCACAATATTCTTCATGCAATCAATCCCTCAAGTAAAGAGTCATCACTCTCTTAATTCAAGATACTAATCTTTCTCTTTTTTAAGAGTTGAACCAAAATAAATTTTGGACATGGCAACAACTCACTAAGCCAACTAGTAGCTAGACATCACCACATGATATATATCACATTTGCCACATGAGGTATAGAGCATTGTATGCATCTCAAGGAAATGACTATTCATTGTATGATCAAAAGATTGTTCCACATGAAGTCTCAAAGGCACCAAATTTTCTTCATACCTTAGCATTGACCTTTATAATTTGAAAAAAAGGTGCACCATATTCCATCACAACAAAACAAAACTCTCACATGTACTTTGTCATCGTATGGAGTAATGTAAACGTTTCCACTTTCAATAAGTTTCCAAAGAAGGCAAGATGAACCATCATAGGCATTATAGAGCTTCAATATCACCCTTATTACAATGAGTACATTAAAATCATTCCAATCTTATGTATGATAGAAGAACACATATTTTAACATTTTTATGATAAAAGATAAAAATGATTTGACTCTTGTAGTAAAAGATTAATGGTCTAACATGCTCTCAAAATAAATGTTATGGACTATAGGTGTTAAGGATTGAAGTTGATTCTCTCTTCTAGGCTTGAGTCTCAAGGGTTGTCTTCTCTGGTCTCTCACGTGCCTCTTCTTGCATTTCAAACTTGGATGCTCTCTAAGTGGTCCACTCTTCCATGAATACAAGGCAACTCCTCCTCCAAATAATGATAGTTTCCTTCAAACTCATTGCCACTCTTGTAGCTTTATCTTTGCTTCTTTAAACTCGGCTATGTTGCTAAAAAGCTAAGTTTACATATAATACCAAGTAGCATTTCTAGTTACAATGTCCACAAAGAAGGATGACACCATGAATAGATATCAGTCTGCTACTATGACCTGAGCAAGTCAGGCTGCTAGACTAATCGCAATAATAAAAGCTGAGCCAAAAGCTATCGAGAGAGGAGTGGTTATAGAGGGGTCTACAGATTTGGATGGAGTGGTATGTGTTACTGAGCAGGGTAACGGTGGTAGAGGAGATCGACTACACTGATGAAGGGTTGTAGCATGGTGGAGTTTTCCAAGGCTGCTCCATAAACTGCAGTGCATTCCCATGCAAGCATTCGAGCTTATTTTCTTATAATCACATTTACAACATATGTCTTTTCTAGAAATGCCAAGTGATAAAGAGATTATTGTGCAACCATAGCATGTGCCTCTTGTGCTAGTACTTGAGCTTGTAGAAAGTGAATGTGCCTTTGCTGCAACTTATACAACACTAAAATTGCCATGAGGCTCTATTATCATTCATTGAAGAATACAATTCCTAAGAGCATCGAAGTACTAGCCAATCTACCAATGGCTCCCAAATGCAATAATGCACTGAAATAAAATATGAGTGTTAGCTACCTAAAATTTGTGCATGTATTTCCTAGAGGGCATCGACATCCTATTGAGGAGGTGGCGTGCGAATGATCTGTGTTAGCTCTTGAGCTTGAAGGGAGCCTAAAGAAATCGGGTCATTGTTCGTGGACCTGGGGCGAATGAAAAGAAACCAAGCCAAATGTGCTTCATGAATTGGACCGAGACTTGTACGCCTCTACGACCTAAACAAGTGAGGGCTCACTTGGTTTTGCAACATCTCAAATACGCAATCATCGATGGTTTATAAGTATGATATTGTGGGACCACAACTTCAAAATAATGAATGTCTTGCAAAATGCTAGCCCTATTTGTAGCCACTCTCCATGTGTATCTATTTTTGCAAGTGTTGCTAGTAGATATTAATTGAAATATCAAAACATTAAACTAGTTAAATGGAGATAAAGGTTTATAATGGAATTTCAAAAACATATTCAAAAGGGCAAGATTCTTGATGTGAATATCGTGTTTGGCCATTATGTTGAGAAATAAGTGACATTTGTTCTATGTTAGTACACAAGGCAAGAATGCCCATTCGGGAGACCTTCCCCTGTTTTCTCCTCCATCTCCAGTACCTGCCGACTAGTGCTGTTCTCGATGCGACGGACTGCGCATGCCCTCCCCTGCTGCTGCTCGGATTACATGCTCTCTCTCCAGCTGAAGATCGTTTGAGAGGATGAAGCTCTTCTCCTTTTAGGGCTTCCTCCAGCTGTACTGGGCGGCACACAGATATTGTGACTGTGCTTCGATGCAATGTTTCAGCTTGACATCAATGTTTAGGGCTTGATACTTGCAAACAGACTGGAAATGGTCTACAGGCTGACGGCTTTTTGATGCCTCAGTACACAAATCAGAGCATTTATTAGGGCTCAAGTACTAGTGAACAAATCGTATGTGGTGAATAGAGCCTCTCAGGCCAATTGCTTTTTGATATCCCAGTACACAGATCAGAGCACTTTTTAGGGCTCTGGTGCTTGGGCATGGTCAACAGAACATGTCTGACTTCTCCAAGTAACCATGGATTGGTCATTCCATGAGGAAACGGATGATGACAATAACCACGATGGAGATCACAGTATACTTCAGCTGGAGCAGATCGAGTGCTAGGCATTTTCCAGCGCCTCCCGGTATCCTCAGTTTTGGCATTTGGGATGACATGCTGATGGTTCAGTGATCTTGCCAATTCAGATGCTCTCTGGGCTCTAATTTGCAGGCGAGAATGGGGGATCAGTGCCATGGATGCTTGGCTTTTGCCTCGTGATGGCAAGATAGGATGGAAGCGCCTGCACAGGCAGATGTTGGCTTTAGGTGCTGCTAGCTGGCATAGATTGTATCAGGGAGATGTCTATCCGGCTGCTCGGGCCTCTATCTCAATGGCTTCTATCTCAGAGACAGTGGTGATTGTTGGAGGTGGATATGATGGAGGTAAGTTCAGGGTTTCTGTTACCTCCAAAACCATCTGGTTCATGACTCCATTTATTTCTTGTTTTTCTCAGTCAATGGAAGTAGAGGGGCAGTATTTTCTTGGTAGGTATTAGAAAGCTGATAGCAATATGTTGTATTTTTTCTTTGGTGAGATGACTGACATTTTAGAATATCAGAGAGCTTTATTTCAGTTTCTATTGGTGCACCCTTTTGAGATGCATTCATGCAGGTGTTGTTTGAGTCAGGGAAACTGCAGAAAGGTATCTGCTCCATTGGTTTGGTGGTCTTTGCTAATGTTATTAACGAAATTACTTAACATGGTTTCAGTCTGATCAACATCACTTAACTACCAAGTGTATGTAACCTGGAATGACTACCTTGGGTCAGTATGCTCTGCTTAGTTTGTAGACGATAGTTGCGAAGGACATAGATGATCACTACTTCAAGCTGAGAAGTTATTTTATGGTGTATTATATCCATTATGCTTTTGGAATGTGGGTTGAGGGTCTGACTTCTGGTGTTCTATAGCTTCTGGTGGAGCTTCATCATAACCAATTAAAGTGCTCCACTTGAAATGTGGAATGTATTACGTATAATAATTATCTATTTTAGAGAAGTATAGAAGCAGCAATCATATTTGTTTTCAGTTGCCACGCTATTGTTAGAATCATCAATGTTTGTATAATTAGACCTAGTGCCACGCTGTTGTTAGAATCATCAATGTTTGTATAATTAGACCTAGTGGATCTAGGCTATTATGTGCGAGATTTGAATAGTTCAATTCAGATTTTGCACTTTCAAAACTTCATCTCTCTAGAAGGATCGTTGTCATCATTTGGATTGTGTTCTGTCACACTTTTTGAGCTACACATTTTTTTTTGGCTATGCGTGCTAGTGTTACATTCCTTATTATTCCAGCTGTTGAGTTGTTCCAGCTGATAATGATACACTGTTTCGTTTATATTCTTTCCAGCTGATGAGGGTCTATATTCCAGCTGATGACAAATTTTTTCGTTTATATTCTTTCCTAATGAGCATCTAAATTCCAGCTGATGACACATTATTTCGTTCCAACTGATGAGCGTCTATATTCTAGTTGATGACAAATTGTTTTATTTATATTCTGTTCATGGGGTCCCACATGTGTTATGTTGTCTATAGAGCAGCGTCACGAACTATCTCTATAGACCTTGTGTTGTAACGTTTTTCTTTAAGTTTTGATGTGACAGATATCCAGCTTACATTCCAAGTTCAGTTGAAGGAATTTCTTGGAGATTTTATCTTTTGCAATGATGTCGCTTATCCCTATTTTACATGTTGCAATGATTATGTTGATAATGAGTCATTTTTTGAAATAGTTATACTAACTAATGATACTTGATCACTTGAGTATCAATAGGAGTGATACGCATACCATCATATGATGATATCTATCGGCCACCCATGTTGAAATTTAGAGAAGAGGGTAGACTTTATAAAAATGCAGATAAAGAGTATATCATGAAAATAATAGCAGAGAATCACCATGAGATTTTACCATTGAAGTTTACTGGATGTGAGTACATATGGAGAGAGAATGACATATATGACTGGTGGAAGGGTACAAAGCAAGATGAAAGAAAGTATTTGAAGAAAAAAGATCTTTTAAAGAAGGTAAGTTGATTGTTACTTTTTTTTATTAGCTTTCCTAATATTTGAGGTGTAGATTCTTAGTTATTGAACTATTAATCTTATGACATATAGAGAGAATTATTCGCATCTCTTGGAGTGGATGATATAGATAAGCTTCAAAATGTATCAAATGACATAACATCATCAATGGTAAGATGATATGATTTATAAGTTTGATATCATAAGTGTAGGATTGGTTTTTTTTCTCCCATACTCATTTAGGGGTGTCTATTGATGGTAGAGTGAACCATATGTTGCTACTATTGATTCTAATCAACTTGATGTATACATTCCTAGCATGGATGATATTGCGAATGAACAAGGTTTGGAAAAGGTATCTTATAATTTTATATGTTTATCATTTTTGTACTTGATTCCATATATTTTGGAGACATTTGATGTATACACATGATCTTATTTTGTTGATGTATTCTCTTGAAGAAAGTAGCTCCTTTGAAGGACAACAATACAAGCAAACAGATTTATCATTGCAGGTAATGCTTTTAAGCTCATATCTAATAACTTTCTTTGAGAATGTCTCTTATACAGATACTTATACATTAACTTTCATTTCCCATAGATGAATATGTTCGTGGAGGAAGAAAAGAGCTTTGAAGAATTTCAATGTTATACATCCGATGAGGTTCTTTGCTTTATATTAAATTTAAGATTGACCATATGATTCATGTTCTTAACAGTATCTTATCCTTTACATGCTTAAAATGTAGGATGTTGAAAATGAAGATGAGACACTTGATATGAAAAATTGTGCCAGCTTTTCAAAGTTATTGTCACATGGTTTAGACAAAATAATGTACTGAACTAAATGTCAAGAAACTTTGGAACAAAGTATCCATAGTTCAAGCAATGATAAGGTATGTAACTTTTTTTTCTATATAAATGTTTTTAATGTGATTACTAATTTTAGTTTTGAATGTAGGCTAATCCAGATGATGACATTAATGAAACATCTCGAAAAAGTCAAAGAAAGAGGAAGGTATTTGATATATGTTTGTGAGAGAACAATAGTGTCATAGTTTAGTGAATAAGTAAAGATATAATTTATTACATAACTATTTATTTTACATGTTGACTAGCCAAGTGAGAAGATGAAAGATCTTTTGCAACAAAGGAGCATGAAACGAGGTACCAATATCAACGAAAAAGAACCAAAGGTGCTAGATGTAAATGTTTATATTTTTGTTTATGTCATACATGAAAAGCATAATCTAATTTTTTTATTTTATTTGAATTAGAAATTGAAAGATCTCCCATACCAAGGCATTGAGATTATCATTTCAAATGATGCTTAAAGGGTAGCTTTATAGTTTATATATATATATATAAAATAGTCATGTAGTTAAATTTATGGCTTTTCATATTATAATTCGTGTCATTTCATTATCTATACATAGTATAATAAGTTACTTATTCTCTTTTTGTTATTCAATGCAAGTTAATATGACAAAAGAAAACATAGAAACCATACTTTTGAAGTATATTGGTGTGCTTACAATTCATGATATGTACTTTTTTTTAAAGAGTACATACATGAATCTCAAAAAGATTGAAGCTAGCTTTTGAGTCTTGATTAAAGATACAAAGAAGCCAACAAGTGATGATATGATTAAGGAGATTATTTATTGGCTAGTAGGAAATAGCAAAGTTGTATTAAACAAAAATAGCAATGTGCTTAGTCTAGATGATGTGGAAGTTTTAGCATAACTTCTACTTTGAGTTAAGAATTTATTGCTTTTCAACATATTGGAGATTTGAGGGATTACTCAAACATTTATTACTTTGCAACATATTGGAGATTTAAGGGATAAAACAATCAAGACACACATGTTGCTTAATTAGTTTTTAGTTCTATGCTCCTTTAAAAGTATTTTCATTTTTCTTTTGGTTGCTAGAAGTAGATGTTGATGTCTTAATTTGTTTAATCTATTTTGATCATTCGATGTATGTTATTGATCCTTACTTAGAAATGATGACATTCTCTATATAATTTTCTATTTAAAAATTTATTATGTAATTTCTTGTTTGATATTAGCATGTCTAAGAGTAAGGACAAAGTAGATAAAGTGATAAGGAAAAAAGAGAATTCCCACGGAATTCCCTAGTTGAAAGTACATATAAGTAGGGAATGTAAAAAATAAGAAAAATGAGAGATTTCCTAGTGAGAGTACCTAGGGAATCACCTCTAGAATTTTTTTCCTATATATGGAATATTTCCTATATAGGAATTGTTCCCTACATAGAAAATTTTGTATTTTCCTATGGAATTTCCTATATAGGAAATATTTCCTACATAGGAAAGGTCTTATGTGATTCCCTACTTATTCTCACTAGGAAATGTCCCATTTTCCCTAGTTTTTACTTTCCCCATTTATATGTATTTTCAACTAGGGAATTCCATGGGGAATTCTCTTTTTTTCCTATATGGGGATCGATTGAAAGTTCCTTGTGGTAGATTGAGGCACACCCTCATGATCTATCCTCACTATACATCCATGCAATCTATTAATTCTTTATAATTGTTTGCACATTGAAACTATTTTTTTTCTAATTTCTCTTTAATAAGACCAACTTTCATGGTTTTTTCCTTTGTTTGAACATACATTAATAAAATTTCCTAATTTTCTATTTTTTATGACTAGTATGGATTGTGAATCATTAGCATATCAATTATTATTCCATTTGAATAACACTGAATTCACAAAAGTCCAACAGATCTCCAATTTTTGCATTAAATCTTGCATCTTGCGTTTTGCGGTTTTAATTTTTTAATATAAACGACTAAACGTAAGTACTTTTTTCATGATTTCACATATTAGAAAACATAACTTCAGCATTTTCAACCATATTCCATGATAAACACAAGAGATACAATATAATATGCAATAAATTGACACTTACAATAAATTCCACACACATGATGCATTGTATTTCGAAAAAATGGAGCCCTTGATGCCATCACACAACCATTGATGCTCACCTTTGTGCTTCCTTGTTCCGTTCTTGGCATCTCCTCACCAACCTGCACCCATTGTCCCGCATCATCTTAGCTCATACTATGAACAATAATTATGGTGAGAAAGAGAAGAGAGAAAGAGTAAAATATGAAGTTTTCATATAATGCATCAATTCACTTGATGTTTCTTGTGATATGAAGTGAAAAACTCAAGAGTGTCAACCCCAGGAGGAGAAGGTAGGATTCCATCACTTTGTGAATCTTCAAAAAATGCATTTAAAAATGGGCCTCCCTCTTCATCATGATATGGTTTTTTGAATTTAGGCATCTTTTAGGCCTCATTCAATTTTAACTTCCCAAATAACCAACTCAGCCCTGTTGCGGTGGCATTTTTCAAAAGTTCTTTCAGGCTAAGAAAAAGGAACAAATAATCCCAAATTCATGATCAGACTGGAAGAGGGACTTCTTGGCATTAAAAACTATTATATTGGCCTCTATCAGTTGCTCTTCGGCTTTTTGATCAAGTAACTACTTGTTGAGACGCTACACCTTGCGGAAATTAATTAATAGGAGGTCAAGTGGACTGTGAATATCCACAAATGAACACTTATGTTGGATTTTTTACGTCCAAATGCACCTAAAAAAACTCCAGCTCCTTGATCCATGATCGATACATTTTTGTCCAAAAATGGCACTTTTATGGTACCTAGGCCACTTTTATGCTTTAAATTTCACCTTAAAATCAACTCTCATTGGTGACCATAGGATAGGGCAACTCCTCCTATCAAACCCACGAAGTGATTTGTACACATACATAAACCATAAAGAGCATCAAGTTGCTACAAATGAAATACATAACCTAGCATAATACAAATCTCACCCTATCTGCTGACAAAATTCAAGGAATGAATTCTAACTAAGCATGATCTGATAAAGAGATCAAGAGGTAGCCGCGAACAAAGTCTTCCAATAATCTCGCTAAAAGAACTATCAAAGAGGCAATCCTAAGTGGTGGCCTGACCCATCTATTTCACTTATGATATGTAGACTAGAAACTTCTACTACGCAAGTACTCCTATAGCATGTCTCTTTTATATTCATTTTTTCATTTCTCACATTCTTAAATCTTTACTATTTGGTACTGGAATGTGTAAAAAGGAGGGAGATGACAATATTGTGACCCAAAGAGAATAGGGCATCCATCTCAAGTCTAGTCTGGATACCCAAGAACTTATCAAGATCTTATGAGGTAACACAATGTTTATTTTTGTTCCCACTTACATTTATTTTTGGTCCAATTATCTTCATATTCTTTTTGGCAATATGCCACCTCTAGGAAGACATGGGATCGCCTCGTCTTGACTCATCCATAGAAAACTACCAAGCCTTCGTAACGTGATGAACATTAGCTCTTTGAAATTTTTATTTCTTTTGATTTTCCTACTACAGGGGCTGAAACTCCTTTTAGTACACCGTCGTATTATATATATATTAGATATATGTATCATTCTTATCTTTAATTTTTTAGGCTTTCTTAATTTCCTCACCACTAAGATGGGTTTTTAGGACCAAATTCATAGTAGGCTAGACGGACAGGGTCACTAGGACTAACCTCTAAAATAGGCCTTGGATGCTTAACAATATCTTTGCAAGAGGCAGGCAACTACTCAAACCTCCACAAACATACCTAACCTAATCTAAGAACTTCATGCCTTGATTTTTTGTTCCCCACACAAGCAAGAAAAATCTGGAAAATACACATTACACATTCTACTTCAAGAAAAATAATATGAAAATGAAAGATGTCACCTAGACTAGCCACAAAAATTGTCCTTGCAGCAATTGGCTCCCTCTTGGTGCTCCTTCAAACCTGTCTAGTGCAACACAAAAATAAAAAATCGTTAAATGCACCCACACCAAAGAGATACATAGCAATCTTGACCTAATGAAAAAGAGCATTATATCCAAATCACCTGGCCTTCTTGGCCTAATAGTATCAACCATAATGCATACCATTCAACAACCTACGATTGAAAGCAAACCCTTGGTCCCTACATAAACCCTACTAAAGTATAAAACTAGACCAAGGAGGTGAGCTACTTATGCCCTATAGTAAATGCATCAATTTATGAGCTAAGTCCCCTACATAAATGGCAAGGGGAGTCTGACCAATCCGACATTGAACAATCCCATGCATCCATGAAAGAATAGGAAGATGATCAATCTCTACCTCGCTCATAACTCAAAGTAACCATTGGTGACCAAAAAAAGACACATTAGGATGAAATCCCTATAGTATATGTGGGCTGATATTATAAGGAAAATGTAAAAGCCCTTCAGGACCATGATTAAGAAAGACATCTTTCAAAAAGGCATAATTAGCCAAGGAGTCTGGAAAGTGATTCTACTTGCTGGGAATCAACTAGAAAGTTATTGCCTCAAAGACCTCAAGAATGTGCAAGGCTGCACAATGGTACATTGTTAGAAAGGGATCTCTCACACTGTAGGTCCCATTCAATTGGTTGATCACTGATTGCAAGTTTCCTTTCACCAATAATTGACAAATACCACTACATCTAGCTAAATTTAACCCCATAAGTAAAGCCTTGTATTCCACCATATTATTAGTAAAAGAATTCATACCCAAATATACTCCCATTTTAAAAACAACTCAATGATGGGGTCTTTTATGAAAATCCCAACACTCACATGCTTAGTAGGTCCTTAAGAAGCTCCATCAAAATATAATGTATAAACCAAGGCTTCATTGATGTAAGGTTCCATGACAATTAATCTATTTGTACTTATGACAATCAAAGTATATAATCAAGATAGAGAGGGTGTAAGATGTACAATCTCTCCTTCCTCACTAAAATGGGGACACAAGTAAGAATTTGGTGACAATGGTGGCAATAAACTCGAATGTCCCACGTCAAAGATCCATATTTCCATGCCGTAATGTGATAGCCCTTACTCCATGAGATCACTTTGCCTTGATGGTAACGATGTTCTAAATATGGTTTCTCAAGATAGGGAATAACTTTTCCCATCTAATAGTCTTGGTACTCTCTGTAAGTATAACCTAAATCGTAAAGGACCTACAAAAATACACCAAGTCCAACACAAATCCATACACATAATAGAGCCTCCATTTCTTGAAATTTACTTTAGTTTTAAACTCTACCCCTTGGAAATTTGGTAAAAGAGATGTGAAGACATTATTTCATGTGCATACAATCCTATAAGGGCCATCCTACTTGGGTTCTAACTTTCATGGAAATAGCTCACGATAGGCATCATAATATAGGACCAATTGAGTAAAAACTACACGTGCATATAGACGCACTCCGTAAATATATAATCATATTTATAAAAAAGTGGATATATTCATATTCTGTGTCTATACATGTGTGTAACTGCGCATCTAAAAAGGCGTGTACTTTGCAAATTTTTGACAATAATAGACGCCCATTTTTCCTGCAATTTAGACGTGCGAATAGACGTGCAAAACAGAGGTATGAAAAAAAAACGAGAGAGCATGCTCTCTAGTTTTTTTCCCCCCATCAACATCAAATTGTATGCTTAGGGAAAACAAAGAAAGATTATTTTACTAAAAGCAAAAGAATGTGGAGAGTCAAAGTCCATATATTGATAATAACACATGATGAGTGTATTGTGCTGATACATTTGTATATATTTCAAAGATTTTTGTACTGAAAACAAAACAATATATGTAGAATACGAAATTTCATATATATAGATGAAACATTTTTACATGAGAGTTTTAGTGCTTGTGACCTCAAGCATGGTCATGGTCGCAAACACTAGCTGAAAGTAATACATATCAAAAATGAAAACTACAAGCCAAGGGGAGGCATGCATGCATGGGGCTCCTCTACATCTCCTCAGAAGAGGCATCATTGTTGCTACCACCACCGCTGCCGGTGTCAGTGCCGCTGCCGCCACTACTACTGCTAGTCCCCCCTTCGCTATCCTCAACTACATCAGGGTTCACCTACACAAAGGATTAAGGTATATAAATACTATAACAAACAATAAATTAGAGTTACCTATACTTTTCATCTAAAAAATAAAACATACCTCTTCTGGTTGTGGAATCCTCATGGCATGATTATATTGCTCCTCTGTGATTAGTCCCTCCTTGTAGAAATACTGCCAAGTGGACGCCCAGTTATGACCTCGATGGTAGCCTACCTCTCTAGGAGTAGGCATCCTACCAACGATATGATACTATAAAACAATTTTAACATACAATGTAAAAGAAGACACTACATAATGAATTGAAAAAATTTCTAAAAATTAATTTTAAAAAAATCAAATAATACTTACAAACTCAGTCTCCCATGACTCCCTACCACCCGATCCATAATGCGACGATCCCATGGTTTCCATCTGGATACGTCGTGCCTTTGCATGCTGGTGACTTGTCATTTTCTCTGCTGCTCTCTTCTTGGCCTCTTTCCACTCCCTGCGGTGGCAATTGGGTGGTTGGCCATATCCAGGGCGCCCTTGCACTTGTCTTCGCAGTGACTCCTTGGCGCGTATCATAAGGTGAGACATCTTGTTATGAAGCGCGTCTCACACCTTTGGCCATTCCCAATCATCTGAGAATTTTGAATTCTCGGGATTAGGGTAACTTCTATGTACTGCCGGCAACACCTCTTGCCACAAACCATTTTTTTGGTGCTTGAAGGGAATCATACAATCTTTGTATGTGGCATGCACGACATTCCTCAAGTAGGCTATCACTTCCCTCCCCTCAGGGTTATGCAAGATACCACCAATATCTGTGACAAAGTAGTATATTTGTGGAGGCTCACCTCTCTCATTTCCCGGTGGGGGTGATCAAGACCCACCTCCTAGGCAACCTCTACAAAGCCCTTGACCTCCTCATCCTCCCGCACAACTCTCCCTCCTCTCTCGACGGGCACTACCCTCTACCTCACTCGACACACGTGCTTCTGCAGATGCACGTGCTTTGGCCGATCCATGCACTTCAGTTGATCCCTGTGCATCAGCTGATCTATGTGTATGCATAGTGCGTGGAGTATCTATTAGTAGAGGCGTACCAAGGTTTGGTGTGCCAAGGTTTGGTGTTTGTGCGGCAGTGCTAGGCAAAGATGTGATAGGTGTCCCAGACATGACTTTAAAAACCTCCTCTATAGTGGGAGGGCGACCAAGATAATTGGTCATCTCCCCCATGAATTGCTCCTTGTTTGGAGAACCTCCAAAAAAACAACTAACACCTCTAGAAAACTTCGCTAAGGTGTTGTTCATGCGTTCCAACTCAGGATCAATGCTGGAAGATCCAGGATTCCACATCTACACAAGCAAAAATCCATTACTACCCTGTGCAGATAAAAGATATTACATCCTGCGTCTATACCTGCATCTATACCTGTGTCTGTCAACGTGTCTAAAAACGCATCTAAAAATGCGTCTAAAAATGCGTCTACACTGTCATCTAGACACGCTGACAAACGCGCAAAGTCAGACCATAGTTTGCAAACTGCTATAAGAAACGCGCAAAAAACCTCAATAGATGATAGTCTAAAGCATGTAAAGAGAGAGAGAGAGAGAGAGAGAGAGAGAGATAGAGACAGAGACAAACAGACAAAGAAAAAGCAAACAATTGAGAGAGAGAAGAAGAACTCACCTTCTTTGCTTGTTCCGATGGGTGGCAGCTAGGTTGCAAGCTCCTTGTCCTCCTTCTCCCTTCCCTTGGTAGGTTGCTTGATTCTTCTTCTCTTCCTTGCTGTTTGGCTCTTGTTCTTTACTCTTTGGCTCTTCCTTCCTCCTGTTCTCTTTTTACTCTTATTTCCTTCCCTCATTGTCTTCATGAAGTGATAGATAGATATGATTAGTGATGTCGAGCTCGAATTGCAGAAAACGTGTTAAAAACGCAGGAAAGCACTGGTTTGAAAAGAAAGCCACAAATTTTTGTTTTTTTTAATATTTGCGTGGCGCATCTGTAGGCGCATGTAATTGCGCATCTATATGCATAGATAAAACATATTACTGTGCTGATAGACACGCAATTACAATTAAACTAATTAAATGCTAGCTTATGATTGTTTTTGGATCAATATGACTTTCCTAGTCTTTCAATATTAAAATGTTTGTCTCCATGTTGTAAGTATCAAAATATTTAGGGAATATGACATATATACCAAATAAAATCATATATGTCCGTATGATTCAGGTGTAATTATGTCGTTATCTTCTACTAGTATGGGACATGTTGAGTCAACAAACAGTACATCCTCCAGTGAGGATGAGACATTGCGTCTTCACAATTGAGATGCTTGGCTATGACGAAAAATCAAATGTATGTGCGATCGTTGTCGATGATGTTTTTTTTAGCACGTCGAATCACAATGTCACACCTCAGCATGTACGGAGAGTGGGATTTAAAAAAAAGACCCAGTAATTTTTAATGCTTTATTTGCATAAATATTATTGGTTTATGTTGTGTCTTCACCATTAAACAAAATCTCTTTTTTTTAATTGAGCAAGATGTGGTACCACATCCTCAAATGGTCCCTCTAGGGCGTGGAGAGGCTACGAAGCGTCGACATGAGGAGGAAGAGTCCTCAAGAAGAGTAGAGACTGATGACAACGATAGTAGCCCTCTTCAAATGCCCCATCAAGTTTTGGAGAAATAGATTTTGGACAACATGGTGCACGATTTATTTTCCCATGAGGTTCGAGGGGAGAGCGCCACTAGAGAGACAGATGACCTCCTACACATAGCGTCGAAAACTCCATTGTACGAAGGTTGCACATACTCCATTCTACATTCATCTCTTGAGATACTGAACTTACAAACCATTTATGGATGGAGTAATGCTAGCTTGAATGCATTATTGAAGTATGTATCATTTGATATGAATTCATAAATGCTTATAGACAATATTTGTGGTTTGTTAACTCTGTTTGCACAATATATGCAGGTTATTGTCATAAATGCTTCCAAATGAAAATAAATTACCAACTAGAAGGGAGAAAGCAAGGCGTTTCTTGACATCTCTTGGAGGTCTCGATTACGTTAAAATCCATGCATGTGTTAATGATTGCATCTTGTTTCATGGGGATCATGCATCTGCACGACAGTGTCCTATTTGTGGTGAACTAAGATACAACCAGGAGATGAAATCAAAGGATGTGTCTTGTAAGGTTTTGCGATATTTTCCTATTATTCCACGTATTCAACTTATTTTTAAGTGTAAATCTATTGTGAGACTCATGTCATGGCATGTTAGTCACCATTCAAGTGGCTTTGGTCTAGGATTAGATGGAATAAATCCATTTGGCATCAAAAGCACCTCATATAGTGTATGGCCAGTAGTATTGGTGAACTATAATATCCCTCCGTTCATGGCAATAGAAAAATGACATGTAATATTGTCCCTTTTGATTCCTAGAAAACACAAAGTAAAAAACATGGACGTTTACTTAGAGCCTTTAATCGAGGAGCTAGAAATGCTATGGAGAGGTATTGAGGTGCAAGATATGAGTGCATCATTGTCCTCTAGAGATTTCACTTTAAATGGCATGTTGTTGTGGACCATGCATGACTTTCCAAGCTATGGAGAGTGTTCAGGTAGTTGTATACTCTATTTTATTCATACTTACCCTTAATCAAATATATGTCATCATTAAAACGTGGGTATATAGACGCATTATTCACGTCTATATACTAGCACCAATAGATGCGCTGATAAATGCGCTGATAAACACGTCCGCTATTTCGCGTGTACAGTGCGCGTCTATAGGGCCTTTCTCTTGTAGTGGTAGCTTATTTTGAATCTCATAACTCTTAAAAAGAGATTAGCCATTTAGCTCAGTGATTAGGGGGTTGAAGCTTGTTCATCAATAATCGTAGACCCTCTACCTTGGTGAAAAACATCCATGTGGACATCTCACCACAAGTCCAGGTTTTTCTTCCTAATTTTTATTTTACGTTCGTGGATGATTTTTGGAGATAGGATGCATTTTTTATCTTAAATAATTTGGTTAATTTAAAAGAAATAGCTCACGACGGAAGAGTTTGGTCAATAGTACTTTCAATAAAATAAGCAAAATAAAGTGAGTAGAAAATTAGTATGCATTTCTAGCAAGTAGTTTTTGTGCATTGCAATGAATTGAAAGTAGATTAATGTCCACATTTACAAAATGGAATTATGAAAGTACACTCCGATTAAGCATGAAAGGAATAAACCACATATTTCATTATTGAATATCTTTTTTGGAATGATTCTTAAAGAAAGTTATTAGCAATCGTAGGAAATTGCTAGGACTACATGAAGAAGATTTAATTAGGCAAGTGGTCCCTCTCTGGTTTCTTCTAGACCGACACGCTTGAAGAAGGTTATTTATGACAATCATCATCGTTTTCTTCCTATTGACCACCCCAAATATGCACCCCTCACTAATGGAAGAGCTCCACAATCTCTGACCATTCAAGATTGGAAGGACAATTGGACACACGCCAATGATCGGCATGAGTCGGTAACTAGTTTACTACTTTTTTTTGTCTTTAAAGTATACTCCATTATGAGAACGAGAAATAATATATTGTTTGTTCCTTAGATTCTCTATATTTTTTCATCTCCCATATTGGACTGAACTCAAGATCAACCACCTGTTGGACCCCATGCATATTTTAAAGAATGTTGCCTCTACATTATGGGATCACTTAATCGGGGCTCGTGATTCTGTCAATGTAAGGGAGGATTTACGTAGCATTGGACGTAGGAGATCAGCTTGGCCACGCATCGAACCCAAAGGAAAGATTGAGTTACCGCATGCACCTTGAAGACCGAAGAAAAGATGATGAAGCAGTAGATATGTAGCTTTCAAACTCCCACAGGATATATGAGATGCCTCAAGGGAGCCTTCATAAAGAAAAAGAAAAGAGGTGTGGAGCATCTATCCAGTTTGAAGTCTCACAATTGGCACAAAATGATTCAGGTAAGGATTTTCAGAGCCATAAATATATTAATTAGTAGAGTACCTATGTAGACTAATTAACAATGTATGAATATTTACATACAGTTCATTCTTCCTACTAGCATATCCCATTATGTTTCGAAAGATGTGTGTGATATAATTTACAAGATGGGTGAGCTCACAAGGTATGTATACATTATACTTATTTTTTAGGTTATATATTACGTACATCATGTAGTAAACCCACTTGAATTTATGGACAAACTAATCATTGTTCTCAATTGCATGTTGGTAGATTTGTGAGTTTGAAGGAAATCGATCCAAATACGTTGCAAGAGGCTCGAGTATTGTCCCTTGAGGTGGTTTGTTTGGTGGAGGAAACTTTTCCTCGCTCCATTTTGACTACTCAAGTACACTTACTCGTACATCTGATTGATGAGATCGCAATTTGTGGGGTAGTTCATGCAAGGTGGAGTTTTTCTAGAGCTCTTTATGAAAACCCTAAAAGATTTTGTAAGGAAAAATGCACGCCCCAAGGGAAGCATGGCTGAGGGTTGGTTAGTGCAATCATCCCTTATACAAATCTCTAAATATCTTACTAAAGTGAACCCCTCTTTACCATGACTATGGAAATATGATGAAGATTTGAGGATGACCTCTATAATACCTCGAGGAAAAGGAAGGAGCAAAGTGCTAATGAAAGAGGAACTTCGTAAGTTAAATGTATTTTGTGTGCTTAACAACGAAGTAATGAGCAAATGGGTGACACTATATAAAGAAGCAAGGGCAAGAAGAGTAAGAGAAAGGCGAGCATTTCGTGCTAGACATGGACGTAATGTCCCATATCTAGAACATTTAAGTGCCCTTCCACGTCATATTGATATAGATTGGCTACATGAAGAAATGGAGAAGATGGAAAAAGAGGAGGCGATGGATATATCACAAGAGGAGTGGGAATACGCACGAGGTTGATTATCAAAGGTGAGACATACTTATAATTAAATTATCTTTAGTTATGTATGATATAATAATTTCACATGTTTCATCTTTAACTAAATCATTAATATGATCTCAACAATGTACTACCAATGGCACCATGGAAGGTTGTTGTGGCTTGATCTAAGATATTTTGAAGCTTGACTTTAGGCGATTTTTTATATATATACTAGATGTGAAGTGGTTTAAAGAAGTAGTAACAATGGGTGAGCATTGCACAGTTAGACGTCATCCAAGTGGTTTTGTAGTGATTGACTCTACAAAATTTTACCAAGGCAAGAATGACACATTGGTACTACCTCAACAATGTGAGCAGGTATATTAGAAGCTATTTATTTTCATATATATTACTTCTTGATACATTCTCAAAATACAATAAATATCTAAGCTGCTTACTTTTTGTTTTTTAAATGTAGGTTGTGTATCACCCAATGGTAAACAATAACTGATGGTGGCACGTCATCCCCATATCTAATCGTTCAAAACCATTATATGGCAATGCTACCAACATAGAGATAGTTGATGACAATCCAATAATCAATGATGATGCACATGATGATGCCATGATCGATGATGTACATGATGCAGTGCAAGATTATCCCCACGAGGATGTTCAAGGAAGAGCAAAAGAGGATAAAAATATGGTTGCAGATGATGATGAAGAAATTGAGCATAGCAATACATCTGGCAGTGGGATAGACTTATTTGTTTCATTGTCTATTGGTAACATAGACCTAGAGGTAGATAGTCAAGCAAGGGCCGATCTCATTGAAGATGAGACTGATCATTCATTGTAGCATATATAATTAGCTTTGAATGATTGGATGTATATTTGTAATACTCAGAAAGAAGTAAAGTTGGTAATGTATTCAAAAAAATACTAGCTGTTAAGATGTTTGGTTATATTTAGGGACTTTATGAGAAATGAAAAATATGTGAATTTATTTTTGCATCTATAAGCGTGTTTAAAAACGTGGGTATATAGACGCATTATTCACGTCTATATACTAGCGCCAATAGATGCGCTGATAAATGCGCTGATAAACACGTCCGCTATTTCGCGTGTACAGTGCGCGTCTATAGGGCCTTTCTCTTGTAGTGGTAGCTTATTTTGAATCTCATAACTCTTAAAAAGAGATTAGCCATTTAGCTCAGTGATTAGGGGGTTGAAGCTTGTTCATCAATAATCGTAGACCCTCTACCTTGGTGAAAAACATCCATGTGGACATCTCACCACAAGTCCAGGTTTTCTTCCTAATTTTTATTTTACGTTCGTGGATGATTTTTGGAGATAGGATGCATTTTTTATCTTAAATAATTTTGTTAATTTAAAAGAATTAGCTCACGACGGAAGAGTTTGGTCAATAGTACTTTCAATAAAATAAGCAAAATAAAGTGAGTAGAAAATTAGTATGCATTTCTAGCAAGTAGTTTTTGTGCATTGCAATGAATTGAAAGTAGATTAATGTCCACATTTACAAAATGGAATTATGAAAGTACACTCCGATTAAGCATGAAAGGAATAAACCACATATTTCATTATTGAATATCTTTTTTGGAATGATTCTTAAAGAAAGTTATTAGCAATCGTAGGAAATTGCTAGGACTACATGAAGAAGATTTAATTAGGCAAGTGGTCTAAGAACTTAATTTAACAGAAGGGTGTGTAAGTTCTGCATACGACAAATTCATTCAGAAATGAAAGTAGTAAAATACTGCATATTTTAGCATGAATCTTGTTTGCATGTTATAGAATGATTAATTGGAATTAGGCTATAACCTAACCTATGCTTGGTCTTAAACCGAAAAGTTAGGATTTGAAAATTAACTTACGCGTAGACAATAAGTCATGTGGTTATGAAAATTATAGCGTAATTATCTTTAGGAATAGATAGGTTGAATTGGCATAGACCTAAACACCTAAAACTGCAGAGTACTTGTTTAGAAAAGGGTTAATTCAATGCGACGTATCCCAACGAACTGACTAGGGTTAGCCCACTGAAGACATTTATCTTGTCGCACGTATTGCTAAAAACTGAAACTCCTATACCCTAAATACTTGCCCACATTCAGAGAATGTAGGGACAGTAGGACATACTTGCGAGAAGTAATCTAGGGTTTTCCTAAGAATCTCTTGCTAAAAAGATGAAACTCGAAACCCTAGGACTGACAAGTCGGCCTAATGCTATCAGGAATAGATTATTTCATGACTCCATTCGATGGGTAAATAGTCCCATAATTGATGTGACACTTGTGCATCAAGTTGTAGAGTCGCATGATCTTGTGATTTGATCACAAGGGAATGGCAAATTCCTCGGAGTGAGATTGGCAGACTCTTACGTAAGTTATCTTGCAAGAGGATGAATAATCGTCTTAATATAGTATCTTTCTGGGGTAAAGATAATTGCTTGGAAGCAAAGGACAAGCCAATAAATTGGAATAACATATGAACTTAAGGTATTGATCAAGTCAGGTTAATAGGATACGCCCTAACCCAGGATATAGGGGATCGTGAAAAGTCAGAAGTAATCCCGGATCGAGTGCGGGATGCATTCGGAAAGAAGGATTCACTCCTTAGCAGTTGGCTAAAAATAACGATCGAAATTGTTTGTGCTTGTAAACAATTTTAAGAGCACTGTTTTGCTTTGTTTGCTCAAAGAATTAAAGGATAAATGGATATCTAATGCTTCAGGTTGAAGGCCTGAAGGGAGAGACAGCTTCAGTTATCCACGATTGCCTGCCTGACCCTAACCAACGGGGTTGTTAACCGCGCCGGGAAGGTGGACCGAACCCGCTGCGAGAAATCTCTCCGTTAAGCGCTACTTGGAGCAGGAGGACGCTTGGGTGCCAGGGGGGGCTCTGGCCGTAAATCCCTTGCCTTCCGAGCCCTGCACAAGAGGCTAACGTGACTCGAGATTGGATCTAGAGGCCCGCATATTAGTCTACGGGTGGAATCTTGGATTAATGATCCCTACGGATTGCTGGATAGCCTGCGGGCGGATTGTGGATAAGCCCACGGGTTGGACTTTATGTATTTCAAAGATAAATATGATAACCTGTTAAAAAGGAACTTGTTTGACATTGCTTTTCTATGTCAAGTGCTATGATTACGTGAAGGAACCAATATCTAACGGGCTAATTAAGGAAGCTAATTGATACATGTCCAACTAAATGTGTTAGGTAATTAAATAACTAAAAAACTTGAGGAAAGTGCGATGGATGTGGCCATAGGTCCGTCCTATGGATGGGTGGTCGCGGTTGGCCGGGAACATTTCTCAATAAAGATGGACAGCAAGAAGATCATTCAAAGAATACGAACCGCAAGAGCATTGACCTAGAGTCTAAGTTATAGATGATCCTGATTTATGTTGTTTTAGGGGAACGGAATGGGACTATGCCTTATGGCAGAGGGGTTGAGCTTCGCATCCCTCTTCTTTCCCATTCTCCTTGAACCAAGTGCAGCATGAATCCAGTTCGAACCTAGAGTTTTTGCGTAAAGTAGTTCGCTCGGGTTCGACACTAGTTGCCGTTAGGAAATGACCAATAGGGAAAACCCTAATTCAGGTCGGTCCTAAGTGGGAATGGCCGGAATACTTCCGCTACGTGGTAGACATGGAAAGTCCTAGATCGGAAACCCCATAACATTCCATGGGAGTGCTGGGCGGAGCTTTCTAGACATCCTTTCCGATGGACTGCTAAGACGTGCCCTGAAGATAACAAGTGGACACATTACATCTATTGGCTACACCCTTTACCTTTTTTGCGGACCATCAAACCTTGCTATATCTAGTGAATAAACCTTGCACTACAGGACGCATAGCTCGGTGGCTCCTTCTGCTTTTGGAGTTTGACTTCTCCATGGTTATACGGAAGGGAAAACAACACTACATGGCTAACCATATGTCACGCATCCTCATAGAAGAAGCCGCTGGAGAAGGCATTGCCGATGAATCGCCATACGCCCATCTCTTTAACCTTTCTAGCGAGAGAGATTTATTCAAGGCTGATCTAACGCCATATTGGGCAGATGACATAGTCCAAGTGCTTGAGCACAGACTACCTGAATGCCCGATAGAGAAGGCAAGACTGAGGTGACTTATTCTCAAGATCCAACCCTACTAGTTGATAGTAGGCCAGTTGTATCACCTAGGGCAAGATGGATTGTTGCGCAGATGCATGTGCGAGCATGAGATGCACGACGTGCTCTCAGAGGCACACATTGAAATTGCTGGTGGACACTTTAGCGGAGACATGCTGGCCCACAAGGTGCTGCAGTCTCAACTATGATGACCAACAATATTTCATGATGCAGCAGGATTTTTTAAGCATTGCGATGAGTGTCAACAGACAAAGGTCCCGATTTGAAAGGATCAAATGGAGTTGACCCTAATCATTACACGACAACCCTTCAAAAAATGGAGAATCAACTTCATACGACCCATCAGCCCGGCTGCGCAGTATTGGCAAGCCAAATACATCATTGTGGCCCCACAGACTACCTAACCAAATGGGCAGAGGTGAGAGCAACACGAAAGAATGATGCTCGAATGACTGCCAAGTTCTTGTAGGAGTAGGTGATCTCATGATTTGACTGCCCCATCGAACTAGTCAGTGACTAGGACACACACTTTATCAATGAAGTGATAGCGCACCTCCTATCCACCTTCCTAATTATCCATGGGAAATCCACTCCATACTACCCTCAAGCAAACAACCAGGCAGAGTCAAAGAATAAGATTCTTGTCAATGTCTTAACCAAGGTAGTCTCTGCCTCGCACACTGCCTCGCGTAGCGCGACTGGGATAACAAGCTGATGGCAGCCTTGTGGGCTTACTGCACAGCTTATAAAACAACTATCGGCTAGACCCCCTTTAGGTTGACCTACAGAACCGAAGCAATTCTCCTTGAGAATCGCACTTCAGGAAGGATGGGAAGGAAAGGAGGCAGGGACGTAATGCCTAATTGAACTCGAATGCCTCTCGGAGACTCCCTTCTAGCCACTTATGTGCTCATATGTGAGAAGGCATGACACAGGAGTTGGTTTGACAAGCACGTCAAGCAACGTGACTTCGAATAGGGAGACTTAGTGCTCATATACTTAGTTAAGGGGCATAAGCCAAAAATGAAATTAGGGGTCTTGGATCTTTCAAAGTTCGTGTAATCAGCCGATGGGCAACATTGAGCTCGAGACTCTAGACTCTGAGGGAATAGGCTTCTTCAATGGCAGTCATATCAAGAAGTACTATCCTCCCATGCATCCTTTACATGAGCAACTGGAACTGCCCGTCAAAGTGCGGGTAGCCACAATCACGGAAGTCGATGAGGAGGATGAGGAAGCCGTAGAGCCCGCATACCTACACATCACGGTCACTGCCAAGAAAACATGCGCCTTCAATGCCTTGATCAATGAGGGAGCAGACTTCAATGCCTTGACTCACAATCATTGGACCCAACTTGACAAACCACCATTACAACCCACTAATGCCAAATTAAGCCCATATGGGGGCCGCTCATACACACTTCTCGGCAAGTGTAGGGCCGCCGTTTCTATTGACTCTGAGACTGTACCAATGATCTTCTACGTGTTGACAAACGCCAAAGAAGCAGGCACGGAGTCGCTGCTAGGGTGAACCTTCAAAAATCAAACTCCTTATAACGTTGACTATGAGTTGCAGCGCATCCACCTCACCATAGGCAACATTCGCATTGTTACAGCTTTCAACAAGGGCTGCACGACCTCATCACAATTCGCAAGGCTATCAATAGAAGTATTAGCAGCCAAATCGAAGGAGAAGGGTAGTGCTCGACCACTACCCACCAACTCTCAAGAACCGTTGCTCATGGCAGCAAAAGCTAAGGTCCAACAGCCTAGGTTTCAATGGAAGCCTAAACAACCGCAACCGTTGCCTAGGAGTCGATGCACACATCCTTATAAGACTCGAAGCTCTAAATCTAGGAAACCAAGGCGTAGCCCAGAAATCGGAGCATGATCAAGTAAAGGTGGGTCCCTAAAGCCCTTTTACACGTACAAGGCTACTATGAGGGGAACGCTTGGATATGGATCCGCTCAACCACGCACATGCCCAAGAGTGTCAAACAAGCCTATTGACCCAAACGACAGACATCGTCACATGAGCCATCACCCGCTAGAGCCAATCTGACTACAATGATCCATTCTGAAGGCAGTAGTCCATCGGATGTAGCTGCTACTTCCCCAACCCTAATCCAAGAGGTCCAAATGCGATCTCAAGAACAACCGCAACCGCAACTGTTCATTGTCAAAGGCTCTAGTTCTATCAAACCCCAACCACCAGCACGTCTTAAACCCTCCTATGAGCGAAAATCATTTTTGACACTGGCCTCAGATCTAGCTGAAGATAGGGGGGATGACATGGTTGATTGCATTAGACGACTAGATGTCACTTTCAGAGAGCTAGCTCTGAGCTACAATCTGTTGGACTTAGGATTGTTGCGCGAACCTTTTGCAATCGAAGTTTGTACGATGCCTTGTTCTTGGGAGACGTTTGAACTTGCCTTCGCAAAAACAGCTAACTCCGTGTTGAATCGCTCAACAGAGAGATCTCTAAAGAGCAAGCCCTCAAATAGTGTCTCATCACGTCATATGATCAACGAACCACTTCTGCCATCACCAACCAAGAAATTGTAGAAATATCAAAACTTGCTGATACTGAATCCCCGTTCTTGAGGCACTGGTACACTCTTAGGTTGCAATGGGAAGTTGAAGGGTGCCAAGTCATGACAAACGCTGAGCAGCAACGTGCAATCAAAACAGCGGAGTACGATCCCACTTACGTCGCACCAGCCTCGTATAGAGTGTTAACCACTCTTCGTGGCCAACCCCTGGAAGAGTAAATCAAAGGACACCCTTATCTTAATTTCCTATTGAGTGAGAAAGAGCTACATATTGCTAGTCGCGTCGCTTCCGGTGACTTTCTAACAGCTTAGTTAGAATACAACCCCAATTTCTACAGTTGGTTCCTATGCTCGTAACTTATAGACCCATTGCAAAATGCCCCTGACCTCCTAACCTTGAAACCTAGGAAGGTTTCTTCTCGAGCTAGAAGGGGAGGGGGGTGAGATGAAATGCATAAACATGTAAAAAACGGGCGAGGTAGGAAAAATGGCACGAGAACTTTGAAATAAAGGGAAAAAAGTTAAATTCTGAAGGGAAGATTCTACATTGGATGGGATTTTAATGCTTTCATTCAATAAACATATAGAGTCTTTCTTTCTAATTATGACTTTTCCAAGAAATTATTAATTTGGAAGCACTAATGGAAACTTGGGATCATGACATGAATAAAAGATATCGCAGCAAGACCATGCCCACTGACTTCTGTTCACGGAGGAGGAAAGAACGCAATACCGCATCACCCTTGAAAGCCGCGCCTACAGCCAGCTCAAGTTCTGAACCATTCATAATGTAGAGGGTGTGGTGGCGAAGGAGGAAGCGGCCAAGAGAGTCATCGAGCAATGCAACCTAACCAAGTACCTTGAGAAATTTGTGCAAGAGCCTGATCACACGAAGTATGTGGAGTTTCTTAGGACATACGACCCTGACAATGAGTGCGGTACCGTGACGGTGGGAAGGGAAAAAAATGCTAAACAGGTGCAGGTTTACGTAAACCCAGCCTTGGTGGAGAAGGCATTGGGATTGGAGCCAAAGATAGAGAAAAAGCAGAAGAGGGATGTGTATGCCATGCTGAAAATGAAAAAGGAGGATGTGCTAACTAATGACGGCATCAACATCCGGGTCATTCCTGATGTGAAAGCTAGACTACAAGCGAAGCTAGTGCATGCGCTCTTCTCCAACAAGCACTACAACATCTTAATGCATCAAATCAGCATGCTTGTGTTGGAGAATGTAGCAGCTTACACCTTGCTATTGGCCAGCCTAACCCCCCAGATCACAATATTAGTGAGTTTGGGAATCTCCCAATTCCCATTTTTTGAATAATAAAAAGGTAGCACCCGGATAACATGCCCATAAATTTCTCAAAAGCATATGATGTGACCTATCATTGGAAAGAGCTTGAAAAATGGAATCTATTGAGCTATAGAGTGCTCAATTTGGAGCTATAGTGTTCAAGTTACGACAAATCCAAAGATTTGACCACGTGTCCCAAACTTATGGGAAATTCCCATATCCCCAATATAGTGTTCCAGGAAATTGATGCAATGGGCTTTGAAGAAGGAGCACAACAAGAAGACCAGCAAGGGGAGGAGGGTGAGCTTGAATTCGATATGGGGAGATTCAGAGAAGAGGTGATCCCACAACCCCCCTCGCCGCATTCCCAAGAGCAACAACAGGTTGGTCCATCTGCAGAGAGACAAGCCCCACTCAGGGAAAGATGGAGAAAGTTAGTCGAAGAAACTAGAAAGCAATTAAGAGCCAAACCAGTCGTGCAGCCATCCGCACCTCTCCCACCGTGCCTTGATGACATCCCCACTAGATTCCATGTAGAGTTGGTAGTTTGGGAGTGGCAGGAAAGAGAAAAAGACCCATTCACCTTCAGCTTCCTCATGCCCAATAGCTTGCGGAGGGTCCTACAGCTCAAGGTGATGGAGGAGGTGATTACTGGCAGCCGATAGGGAGAGAAGTGGCTGGAGGAAAGGGAGAGGATCCCCACTCTTTGGGGATATGAAGAAGCTGAGTTTTGGCAAAACAAGGTGTTTGAAGTACCACATACTATACAGGGATATAACTGCCAACCCCTTTGGAGAAGGGGGGTGTGCAACATCAGCATGCTTGCCTGGATGGCTTTTTGTAACACCCTACCCTACGAGAGAAGCAACCCCACGTTCATGGCGTACCCTCCTAGGGTAGGTGTGGATTTTGTTGCCACTCTCCATGGGCGTTATGATTTTCTTATCATCTACAACTCTAATGCTACCTCCTTTGAACATACCCTCCTCTTCAACTCGGGAAGCCTAGATGATTCCATGATGCATTTCCTCGTGGATTTCTCTTCATGCCCCAATCCATCCTTTGTAACTACATGTAATTATCTTAGGTTACTTAAGTTATTACTTAAGCAGGACCTGACCCCACAAGAACGTGGCTTGCCTCCCCTCTTCTTTGGCCCTAACACCATCGACAGTTGTGCCATGGCTCGTCTGATGATGAGGGCTAGCCTCCTCCCCTCTTTTTGCCTAGCTCTCCTAGAAGATATAAACAATAGCCAGTTCACTAGATGCAATCATCATTTTCTCTCCACCACCTCCCTCCACATCCGCATGAATCTGAAAGGATACATGCAAAGCTATCAAATTTTTAGCAAATCCATCTGACCCCCTTCTCCGCCTAAATGAGGCAAGGAGAATTAGGCACTGGCTATCGTTCTACTAGTGTAATACTGTAATATTTCCACTCAAAGAAATATTATTAAACTTGACTCCCTGCACGCCGCATAAAACCTCTGCAAGGTTATCTCCCGCATCATAATTACCGATAGCTTAATCCTTACCTTGCACGTGCAAAGATGAGGCCTCCACATTGTGAAATCGAGCTCGGGGTTGAGGACCCTGAAAACCTGCGGGGAAACACCCTTTTGGAAGGGGAAAAATGGATAGTGGTTAAAAAATATGCAAATTTTTTAATTATTATCCCTTTCCCCCAGCCGATGCATGGCTGGAGGAGAGGTGTTAACCCTCAAACGAACCAAACGAACAAAGGTGGAAAATCCGAAAAAGCTAAAGCAGAAGACAAAGAAAAAGGCCAAGGCAAAGAGAAACGGAAGACAAAGACGCACAAGGAGAAGAGTCCTAAATAAGGGAGAAAGGCGCACAAGGAAAAGCGCAAGTCAAAACTTTTGTAAAAGAGCGCAACCGCATCATGGTTTAATTCAAGGAGCGCCGGGCTCTCACCCGTGCAATTTGTAAATGTAGATGGGCGGTGGAAAGGAAGCTAGGAAGATAGAAGGACAATGGGAAAAAAGGCCTAGGCTATGGCCGGCCATGTAAAAAAGGGGAAAAGGGGATGACCGCCCAAAAAGGATTTAGGGTTTTGTATATAAAGTTGAAAAGTGAATGAGAAGCTCATTCTTGTGTGTGGCCAAAAGTAGCTCTCCTCTTCTTCTTCTTCTTCTTGTTCTTGCTTGCTTAAGCTTGTGCTTGAGAGAGGGAGTGTGAGAGTGTGAGGGAGTGAGTGTGTGAGGGTGAGGGACCGTGGGATGGAGAAGCTCTCCATCTTCTCCTCCCTTCTTCTCTTCTCTTCTCTTCTCTTGTCTTGCTTGCGGCAATGGAGCTCGGAGCTTGGAGCGAGAGGATCGAGCTTGCTTAAAGCTTGCACTTGGATCGTGGAGCTACCGGAGTGTGCGGGAGAGGAGGTAACTCGAACGGCACGGAGGTCAGCTCACTACACCCGTAGATATGGATGGCGCGTCAGCTATGTGAGAGGTAGCCATTAGTGCTCGGCTTGGAACGCTTGAAACAATAAGCGGTCCATGGGTCTTGGTGGTTGAGTAAAAGCTCCCACATTTTGGTTTCGTTGCCAGGACCAACGGATTCAAGCCTTGAGCGCTTGCGCGCTTCACATCGAGCATTGGAGTAGGGTTTTCCCCGAACCGGTGCTTGAGGTAGAAAGGTAGGAAGCGAGGGAGTTTGAAGAGGTATTTGATCTCCTTAGCAAGTAGGTTTTGGGTTTTTGGATTTGGAAAAGCATGTGGGAGTAGTGTAGGTGATTGCTTTGTGATTTGTATGCATTTAGGATAGGAAAAAAAACAAAGAAAAAAGAAGCAAATAGTAGGGTTTTCTGTTACTGTATAACATGCTAAAACAGGGAAATAGGGGACCAGATTCAAGTTTCTGGGTGAGACAGGGACAGGGAACTGGCTGTAAGGTTCTGTAGTGCTGGGAAAGGACCTTAAGAGGCTTGGGAAGCCAGGACAAACCTCATTTCTTTAGTTGGCCTTGTGTGTGTGTGTGTGAGAGAGAGAGAGAGAGAGAGAGAGAGCTTCTGGTTCACAGGACGAGGAAGCGCTACCCCGATTCTAGGCGCCAACGATTCGTGCTGCTCCAAGTGAGTCCGATGTTCTCCAATAGTGCTCTAATCAGATATGGGAGGTCTGTGGTGAGTGTGTGCAGTAGACAGTAAGGAGGATTCAAACGCCTCGGAATCGCGCCCGCCGCCGACGCAGTCGGACCAACTCGCAATGGTCCGATTCCCAGAATCAGACCACTCGTGCTCTGAAGTCAGACCGTCCGACTTTCAGAATCGGACCGTCCGGCTGAGAGTGAGTTGGACCAGTCTGGTCCGATTACCAGAATCGGACCAGCCCGATTGGACGTGTCACGTGGCACTCGGATTGCCCTTAGAATCGGACCACTCAGATTCAGACCATCCTGTCCGATCGGACCACTGGGACCAATCGGACCTCGCAGAATCGGACCAGAGTCCAAAATCGGACCAGTCTAGAATCCGACCACCCTTTTCCAATTCATTGGACACTCACCCGTCCGATTTTGAAAATTGGACACTCGGACTCTGAGAATCGGACAGAAAACTGTCAAAATCGGACAGGTATCTAGAACACAAATTTTGACACATCTAAACCCTGAAATTGACCCCAAAGGCTACGTAGAGCCAAAGGCACATCATAAGTCCATCACTGGGCTAAAACTTAGAGCAAGTAGTTCAAAATTTGGCTATTCTCTTGTTCTTTCTTTGTTTTCCTTTCTTTTTTTCCCTCTCTCATTTCCTCTCTTTCGCACTCAATGCACATCATTGTAAAAAAAACAAACAAAACAAGATGAAATTAAAGAACAAGAACAAACCCTCTCTTTGTTTTTCTCTATCCCCTCGTGTTTTCTCATTCATTTTCCTCTCTCCCTCCCTCTCTCTCTCTCTCTATTTCTCTCTTTCTTCATTATTTTTCATGTTTATTTCCTCTCTCTCTCGTTCTTTTTTCCTTTTTCTTTCTTCTTCTCTCTCTCTCATTTCCTCTCTTTCTCCCTCAAAGCACCTCATTCTCAACAAAAACAGACAAAAGAAAAGGAGAATTAACAAGAACAAACCAAGAGGGAGAAATGTACTCACCGCAAAGGCCCAAGGAGGAAGTATACGCAAATACTGACGCCACTAATATGTGTCGGAACTGCCTGTCACTATTCTCCTATATCCTTGTAGTGTTCCTTAGATAGTCCATTAAATCACAGGTTTCTTCACATAATTTATTTCACGGATATGCTTATAATTCAAATAACCCTTGAATAAAAAACAAATTCATTTATTATATTTAAACCTGACTCCCCACACACTGCGTAAAACCTGTGCAAGGTTATCTCCCGCATCGTAATTACTAGCAGCGAACATGCAAAGATGAGGCCTCCGCGTTGTGAAATCGAGCCCGGGGTTGAAGACCGTAAAAACCCGCGGGGAAACACCCTTTTGGAAGGGGAAAAATGGATAATGGTTAAAAAATAGGTAAAATTTTTTATTATTATCCCTTTCCCCCAGCCGATGCATGGCTAGAGGAGAGGGAGTGAGAGATGAAGTAAGAGAGGTGGAGATGCATGGGTGAGGAGGGAAGCATGGGGGGCTCCATGTGTGTGGAGACTCTCCCCCCCCCTTAAGCCTATATAAACACCCCTTAGTGGGGGACATGGGGAAGGAGGAGAACGCAGCCGTCAAGCCACCATGCTGGAGACGCCACCACCAGGAAGACACCGCCCTCATCCGCCTGCTGCCGTCACCATATTCGCCTCCCTGCCATCGTCCCAATCACCCCCGTCGACAATCTTTACCCCACCCCAATCATTGGGGCCCTTCCACATCGTTTTTGTTCAGTCAGAAGCTTCTTAGAAGCTTCTTTAAGAAGCTTCTAAGGATAAGGGACATAGGCCTTGTTCTTACGTGGCCTTCCCCGGATTTAAAACCGGGCTCGATAAACTCCAACTCTTACGCGAGGAGAAGGTATCGACCTCCAGGCCGCGTCTCGGAGAGCGAGAGTTAAGGCTAGAGGGAATCCGCGGTGTCAGTAATCACGCCTACGGTGGCTCCCAAGAAGTCGCAAGGCCTACCTGCGGGAGGTTCTTCCGTGAACTTACACGTGGATATCACCGCCGATCCATAAATCCAGGTTCCACGAATTTATTTCCACATGAAGAGATGTTTTAAGTACGCTTAATTCCATAGGGAAAATACATTCTACGTTATCATTAATTCATGGGTAGTGATAAAAGTACATTTGATAAATTATCTATTTGAACGATAGATAAAGGATTTGTGCATATCATGCATCTCCAAAGTTATGAATGAAAAGCACTTACTCGCCCTATGAACTTAGTCACAAATTACCTTGTCATGCATTTTCAAAGTGAAAGCCTAAAATGCATATTGCCTAGGGTTAAAGAGGAAATTGTTAAGTGCATTGGCAGTGAAGGAAAGGGGTATCTTGCATTTAGTCAATAACTCCCTTCGCTATGATTTGCATGAGGAAATTGTTAACTTCCGTTGCATGGCATGAAAATGAACCCCAGTCTTGTAAGTTGCATGGAAAAAGATGCTTGGAAATGCATTAAATAAACACTAGACCTAGTGTTGCATGAACTTCATTTACGATGTTGTTGTATCTAAGGGTCGCATGTTACATATTCGTAAATTTCATTTCATGCATTTAAAAAAGATGGCATGCCTTATCAAAGCATGAATTTCAAATACTTAGACAAAAGGTTGTAGGCATTATTCCTCGATGTAAATCCTAGTAGGCCCTATGTAAGTTATTCTTCAAATTATCGTGCATTTTGTCTTTAGTAAGAAAAGATAGGGCTATTGCGGATCTTGTGGTGCGTAGAAGCAATGAATCGCATGTTTACATGTATTGTGACATTTTGCAACTATTTTTCTACTTTAGATCAAGTTTATCATCTCTAGGAAAGAATTGTCCTTTAAGACAAGTAGGTCAATTTACCCAAATCATTTGTGGTATTATAACCGTTAGGGTTTCGTATAGGCCTAACTAGCCGATTCGATAAAAACCTCAAGTACTAGCTAGGGCTTGGCACGTTAGAAATGTAGGCAAGTATCGTACTTGGACGCCAAGTCGAAGCCCTCAAACCCAAAGGTCCTACCCACATTCACGGAATGTTGGGTCAATTGGACGCTCATCCAAATATCGATCTAGGGTTTCTACCCTAAGGATCGTTCGACCTAATGCTAAAACTCGGATTAAGTTTGGAATAGGACCGAACGTTGTTGGCCTAGTACAATTAGGATTGGGTTGGGTAAGAAGATGCCCTAATCCCTGCATATTGTCTAAACAAAAGTCCTTGACCAAGAAACGCCGTTCAATGGGTGAGATGATCCCATGAGCTAGGTGCGACACTTGTGCAACAAGTTGCAACGTCGGATGTCTTTGTGGTCTATCCACAAGATAAATTTCTCATTCCTTGGAATGAGGTTGGCAGGTTTTAGCGCAAGTCTAACTTGCAAGAGGATGAGTAGACATCCTGTTACGTCACCTTTCTTGGGCTGATTTGCCAAGTTAGGGAAAGTTATGTATTTGCCTTGTAAGCAAAGGATCAATCAAGTTAGAGCGACATGGTCGCCAGGATTCACTATCTTAATTTATGAAACCTAAGGTGTTGGTTAAGCTGGGTTAACAGGATATGGTCCTAACCCAAGGACAAAAGGGTAAACAAACAAACCCTTGTGGATCTTGCCAAGTTGCAATTGATCTCGGATCGAATGCTGGATGCATTCGGAGATAAGGATTCACTCTTTAGCAGTTGGCCAAATAAACGACCACTGGATTGATTGTGCTTATAACAGTTTAGGAGCACTGTTTGCATTGTTTGCTCAAGGAACTAAATGATGAAAAGTTAATTAATGCTTCAGGTTGAAGGCCTGAAGGGAGAGGCAGCATCAGTTACCCCCGATTGTCTGCCTAACCCTAACCAAGGGGGTTGTTAGCTGCACCGAGAATGTGGACTAAACCCGCCGTGAGAGGTCTCTCCATTGGGCACTACTTGGAGCAGGAGGACGCTTGGGTGCTAGGGGGGCTCTGGCCGTAAATCCCTTGCCTTCCAGGCCCTGCACAAGAGGCTAACGCGACTCGGGATTGGATCTCGAGGTCCGCATACTAGTCTACGGGCAGAATCTTGGATTAGTAATCCCTGTGGATTGCTGGATAGCCTTTGAGCGGATTATGGATAGCCTTCGGGCAGATTATGGATTAGCCTACGGGCTGGAGTTTATGGATGTATTCCAAAGATAAATAAGATAATCTATTGAAGAGGAACTTGTTTGACACTATTTTTCTATGTCAAGTGCTAAGATTATGTGAAGGAACCGGTGTCTAACTGGCTAATTAAGGACGTTGTTTTATGCGTGTCCAACTAATTGTGGTAAGTAATTAGACAACTAAAGCAACCCTAAGGAAAGTGCGGTGGATGTGGCCATGGGTCCGTTCTACGGATGGGTGGTCCCGTTTGGCTTGAAACTTTTCTGAATCGAAATGGACAGCAAGAAGCTCTTCTCAAATGGAATGAACAGCAAGGGCACTGACCCAGAGTTTAGGTTACTAGAATTCCGATTTATATTGTTTTAGGGGAACGGAATGGGACTATGCCTAATGGGCAGAGAGGTCAAGCTTTGCATCCCTCTCGTTTCCCGTTCTCCTTGAACCAAGTGTAGCATGAATCCGCTTCGACCCTACCGTTTCTGCGTAAAGTACTTCGCCTGGGGTTCAATGCTAGCTACCATTCTAGGAGTTTGACCACTAGGAAAACCATGATTCAGGTCGGTCCTAAGTGGGAACGGCCAGAATACTTCCGCTACGTGGCAGACTCAGAAAGACCTAGATCGCAAACCCCGTAACATTCCATGGGAGTGCCGAGCGAAGCTTTCTAGACCCTCTTTCCAATGGGCTGCTAAGACGTGTCCTAAATGCAACAAAAGAGAAAGAGAAAAAGCATGAAAGGAAAAGCAAGAAGAACATTACACATGGAATGGACAAAACAACTCACTTACAAAAGCACTTAGTACCACATAAAGCAGGATCACTGCACCTAGGGGTCCTTAAGTTAGGCGTACCCGATGGCTTCGATCAGCTGGCTCCGCTCCTAACCCCCTAGCCCTTTTTGCTCTCCCACTTCACGCTTAAGGCCCACCAAGGGCAGGTCATACCTAGGGAGGTAACACTCACCTATGGCTAGACCTGTCACCCTAAGCTACTGGCACTGCACCTTCCTTTGCAAAAATGGGGTCCTCAAGTGTGGGACATCACCCAAGCTAGCCTGTTCTTAGACCCAAATCCCCATTTCACTAGCACGAGCACAATACACTACACAATAAGGTAGACACTCCCCTTAGGTAGAGCATCACAACTTTTTCTTCCAGGCATCACAAAGGCGAAAAACCACCAACTTCAGAGGCCCCCATCATCTACTTGCTATCCATTTGGCTTCTCTAACAAACCTCATTACCAAGCTTCCATGAGCACCCAAGTTTACACGTGGTCCTATCCTCACATGATTATTTTGCCAGTTGCCTATTAAACCCCAACAACAACCAAGAGTGCCATGGAATTAGCACTCGTCTCGGAGGGGGGTAATGTTAACCCCAAGTGAAGAAGGCGAAAAAATGAATGAAAAAGCGAGAAGAAGATGGAAAAAGAGCAAAGACATGTAGGCAGCCTCTAAAGCTAAGTTGGGGCCAAAAGTGTAATTTTAAATGAAAGGCGCCTCAAAAAAGTCCAAAATCTCGTGCAAAAGAGCACCAGGCTCCCTCCTGTGCCAAATGTAAAGTATTAGACGGGTGTAGGTTAGAGGCATAAGGCTAGAAGAGGGAAATAGAGAAAGGACCTTGCCACAATGGCCGCTCATGTAAAAAAAAGGGGATGGGTGCCCATGGGATTTTAGGGCTTGTATATAAAGTTCAAAAAGTGAATGGAAGCTCATTCTTTGGTGTGCGGCTAACAAGAGATCTCTTCTTCTCTATTCCTTGCTTGTGTGTGCTCTTGAGAGAGGGAGTGTGAGAGTGTAAGAGAGTGAGTGTGTGGGAGTGAGGGATCAAGAGGGTCAAGCTATTCACCATCTCCTCTTCTCTTCTTCTCTTCTCTTCTCTTCTCTTGCGCGCACGGCTATGGTGGATGGAGCTTGGAGATGGAGGAGGCTTGAGGATGCTTGAGCTAGCATCAAGGATCGTGGAGCTACCAACGTGTGCGAAAGAGAAGGCAACTTATATCGGCATCAAGGTAAGCGCAGTACACTTGTAGGATCGACACCGCGTAGGCTAGGTGAGAGATAGCCATTAGAGCTCACTTGGAACGCTTGAAACAATAAGCGGTCCATGGGTCTTGGTGGTTGAGCGAAAGCTCCCACAAAAGGGTATAGAAGTGGGTGTTCATCTTGGTGCTACTTTTACAATGCCTTCTTAATGGAGCTAAATCTTAGCAAACATGGTGGTATTTTCCAACTATCAATAAAAATACGAGTCATAATTAGTAGTGATCAATCAATTGAATGGGACTTATATTCTACATGATCCAGATTTGGATCTATGAGATTGAAGACTCCAAAAATTCTTCTTAGAAAACATTTTTCAATCCCAAACTTTCCAACTTCAAGTGGCCAAAGGCTATTTGAGAGGTATGGTCTCTCTCATATATTATTGGTATACTCCACAAGTTTTGAAAAGAGGAAAGAGACCTTCACTTTAGTCAACAAATGTAGAAAGGCCACTAGTCACCCAACCCTCACACAACCTTAACTTTAGTCAACAAACATAGAAAGGCCACGAGTCACCCAACCTTGAGAAATCCCATGATATTTGGACTACAAAAATAAAGGATTGTTGCCACTATATGAGCAGGAATATACTTGATGTTGTGCATATAGATGTTTTGGAGCCTACACAAAACATATCTCTTAGTGTTAGCAAATAATTTGTCACATTTATAATTGATGATTGTTCAAGAAAGCTATGGTTATATTTCATAAAGAAAAAAAGTGATGTATTTAAGAACCTCAAAACTTCCAAGGCTATTATTAAAACAAAGACATGCTTGAAAGTAAAGTATTTGAGATTATATGGAAAGGGAGAGTATCTCTCTAATGAGTTGAGTGACTTTTTAAGGTCGCATGGGATAAAGAGACAACTTACTTACAAGTATATCCCACAGCAAAATGGGATTGCAAAAACAAAAAATGGACATATTGTAAAAGTTGCAGGGGTATTGATGGCCAAAAAGAATTGGTCAATATTTTTATTTTGAAGTTGTTCATATTTCTATCTATATTATGAATAGAACTCCCACACTTATAGTGGGTGGAATGATCCTCGAAGAATGCTTTGCACGTAAGAAGTTCAATGTGTCAAACTTAAAAGTGTTTGGTTTTATTACATATATTGATATGCCAAATGAGCTATAAAGGAAAGTTGATTAAAAGACTAAAAAATGTAGTTTTATTGGATACTCTTTAGAGCAAAAGGGTATCATTGTTACAACCCTATCACAGGTGAGTTGGAAGTAAGCAAATATGTTATTTTTTATGAGATGACAAATTGGTATGCATCTAGTGGTGGTGCATTGGATGATAGTCGGGATTGTGATAGTTATATGGAGAAACAAAAGCAAGAATCACAATCTCTTAGTGGACCAAAAACATAGTCTCATATTACATCTATAGTTAGCCCTTGGTCTAGAAGCTTAAGGAGAGACTAAGGAATAGCCCCACATCTTTAAGTATATCTACAAGTAGTGCAAGTAAAGAGAAAGGGAAGAAGAAAGTGGTGAATGATAATGATACATCTACAGTTAGTCATTTGAGATTTGATGGAGATTCCAGTTGTTCAAAGAGTTGGGATGATAAGCTTGGTGTTTCTTCAGTTTGGACACTAGGTATACAAACATCACATGGTAATGTAAAGGCTCTACTAAGTGATCTAGTGGTATGTAGGTGTAGCAGGATCAAATTCCCTCTTTAAAATATTTAGTTTTGAAGGTTATATAGCTCACCATTATGCTTATATGATAAAGGTGATTGAGGATGTTGAGCCCAATTCTTTTGACAATGTTGTTGGTCATGATCATTGGAATGCAACGATAGATGAGGAGATGGTTGCATTAGAAACTAATAAGACTTGGACTCCCATACCATACTAGAAACACAAGACACTCATAGGTCAAAATACGATGTTTGAATGTAGTTTCCATGTAGAAAACTCTCTGCTTTGCACTAGATTTGAGTTTGAATTAACTATAGAGAAATGCCTCCATGTAGAAAACTCTCTGCTTTGCACTAGATTTGAGTTTGAATTAACTATAGAGAAATGCCTCAAATAGCTTGAAAGTGCTCAAAGAGATAATTATTTGAAGCTATAGCAGGCATCCACAAACATGTAATTGTTGCTCCCAGTCTCTTCCATGCTTGTCAAACAATCTTGACACAGTCAGTGGGAAACTTCTACAACAAGCTTTTGCAAGAATTAAGCCCTGATCTTCATTCTCTTGGCTGAAAACCCTAAAATACAGCAAGGCAACCATAGCAATAGATCTACAAGCTTTAATTTCTTCAATATTTGGTTCTTCTAGGCCTCTAAGGTTTCACTACTACCATTTGCGAGCAAGATTAGCTTCACGATTGATGACATTTCAAATATTTTAGCACATTGAGCCTCTGGAATCCATAATCACCATTGCCCTTCACACTAGGTACCACTTCTCGTGTGTTGGATTCCTTAATAAATTGAGGATCAATTTTTATCATCATCAATAGGTCCATCTCCATTGTCCTCAACAATATGGGCTAGACATGTGCCAGAGTCATGCAAAGAAGTAGTGAGATGTAGATTAGGGCACAATCACCATCTTCATGTCCCTCTCTTTCATGATTGAACATCTCCAAGGTGTGCAATCTAAGAGGCCTTGAAGAATGTATTATTGGTGTTGATCCCGCATCCACCTATTGGTCATGTCTCCACCTTCGATTTCTCAATGCCATGGACACACATTGCTAGCAATCTGTGAGGCCTTGAAGCACACATTAAGGGCACATTGCTTGCAATTTGAGAGACCTTGGGCATGTTTATCTCCTACAATCTTAGAGATAGGTAGATAGATTAAAATGTGATTGCAAAAGGACTACTAATCCTAGGGTTTTAATATAGGGTAATCTTGCTTAAGGCTTCTACTTGCCTTCTATTGATGGATGCTTTGGGCAATCAAAAGATTGTTTGTAATCCAAGAGGGTGTGTACAATGTATGAATTCTTTTACAAAGTAATACAGTGAGTATTTCTCGGTGTCTCCATTCTTCCTTCCATCTTGTCTATCCTCTTGAACCGTTGTGGTTTGTGGGTTTGACATATATCCCCCTTAACAATGTGTCAATATATGCACTAGTATTTGCATAGTTATATATGTTATATATACACTGGTAGTTCCAACGATCATATCGACGTACATAAACCAAAGCTTATACCGACCCATATTTCGATGGCAAGGCTTGATATTTTGAAACACATTGGCATATATCTTTGTCTTATTTCTAATTGGTGTACCCTCCATGTTGTAGTGGACTACATGCATCGAATTGTGCCCACAACGTGTAGCTATCATCCTCAAAGTCCCATGTTAGGCTCATATGAATTGTCACTTTTCAATAGAGATATATTGAGACAATGTTAAGCCATTGCTCTTTGAAACAAGAGATTCAATCTATAAGGGTCAGGATGCGCAAATAGTTGTAAAACACTACCATTTCAAAACCATGGCTTCCTTGGCTACATAAAGAGAATTGTAATCCAAATTAAGTATTGAAAAGTTCTAGTTGTCACCTTGGGAGCCCCATATCAAGCCATACATATCAGATTCCAATTTCAATGTTGTGAACCAGTTACAAACCAATAGTCCTTCAACATTGCTCAAGGCAAGGGCATGTAAATTACTTATTCAAAGTGTAGAGTCTCTAGATTTTGTCATGCGCACTAGGTAGTTTAGGGAGTTCACCATTGCATGAGATTGTTGACGGCCAGATTGAAGCTTCCAATTACTTAGAGTGAAAACACGTCCACCAAAAATTTTGTTCACCTATTGTGGCTAAGGTCCAAGGTTGGGCTTCACTCATTAGGAAATTATTGTGTTCCCGTAAGAACTAACGATCCCGGTTGAAGCAGTGTGTGAATCTAGTTTACTTGAGCGCTAACTCGAACGTATATTAGTTCCACATGAGTATAACGTTTAACTGAATGACTCGAGGGTGTAGGCTACGTTGGCGTGGAAGCGTGGCGGGTGGGAGCTCTCCAGCAGCTAGACTTGTAGTGTCGGAGTGCGTCGACATCAAAAAGAGGGAGTCTGATTGTGCACGGTTGACAGGCAATCTCATGGAAACGTCATAGCGAAGGGGCAAGTATACAGTCGATCACGTAAATGTGTGCATGTAAAGAGTCACACTACGGAAAAACAGCTCATCAAAGCGTCTGCAAGGAGTGAGAAAGCTTATGTCCCAGCCTTGTTTGGAGTCAGAAGCTTTGGCGTGGAAAGAACGAAAGACGGGTTATCATTTTGTGATCATCGGGCAAGGTAACAGTGAGCGGTAAAGACAAGAGGATGAGAAAGCTTGTAGGCGGGGAGTACTCGCCCGTGCGAGGAAAGTTATATATATATGTAGGCGGGTCTCTGATGGGTATGCAATCAGCGTCGTGTGATTTGTATCAATCACCCAATCCCTCATTCCTTAGCTAGTCCTTTGCACCTTCCACGGGATCCAGTCGTATTTGGTAGACAATATTATAATTGTATCCACAGCACTACTTGATGTGGATGATGATGATGATGACGATAATGAGCAGCCGGAGAAATGCAGGGATGAAGTCGAGACTGATCTGCAGCAGCAGCCACCTGGTCTTGATAGCTGTAATACTACTGTGCCCCTGCAACAATAACTATATGAGCGTGGTAGTGCAGGCCTCCGATCCGGATCCACTTCAGGACTACTGCGTGGCGGACCTGTCGCAGCAGCTCAACGTGAACGGGTATCCGTGCAAGGAGGCAGCCAAGGCGACGGAGGAGGACTTCATCTTCCACGGCCTAACCCAGGCTGCGGCCAATGTGACCGAGAGCCCGGTGCTGGCAGTGGCCACGTTTGGGCTTGTGGAGCAGTTTCCGGGCCTGAACACACTAGGGCTGTCGGTAGCGCGCCTGGACTTTGCGCCGGGCGGGGTGATCGTGCCCCACACGCACCCCAGGGCCAGCGAGATCATCTTCGTGCTGTCTGGCAACCTCTACTGCGCCTTCGTGGACACCTCTAACAAGCTCTTCGCCAAGGTCCTCAGCCCAGGCGACGTCATGATCTTCCCACGCGGCCTCCTGCACTTCCAGCTCAACGTCGGCTCTGGCGCCGCCCACGCTGTCGTGGCCCTCAACAGCCAACAGCCGGGCTTCCAACTGGTAGCCAGCTCCCTCTTCACGCCCAACATCCCCAATGCCGTCCTCCGCAAAACCTTCTTCCTCGACGACACCACCCTTGACTCCATCAAGGCCACCTTCCAGCTGGGCATTCAAGATGTAACATACAGCTCGGAGCTCCGATCGTAATGGCCTGATATCTTGTGTACTAATGGCTCTCCGCATAGGTATTACAATAATCAGCAACGCCAGCTTAGCTTTGTGTTCCGCACAGACGTCTCAAAAATCCGCCTGCCTGAATGAAGCTTCATGTATGTACCCTTATTGTCCTCAAGTAAATTGGAAGTCTCCCGTGCCATATATCCGATTATGTACCCTTATTGTCCTCAAATCCAGGAGCTTCATGTATGTACCCTTATTGTCTTCAAGTAAATTGGAAGTCTCCCGTGCCATATATCCGATTATTATGTTCGCCCCCAAGCCAGACTTTGAACGGGCATGGAGCTCACCGAAATATTGGTTGTATAGTTACTATCAAGGCTAGGCCAAACTTGGCATATAGTGTGCCAATCATTGGATTTTAGTCATATTATTTGGTCATCTTTAAAAAATGTGAGTTTGAGAGACCATATTGTACCCTTCAGCAGATAGATAGACTTGATAATTTGCTTCATCATGTACTCCACTTTAGTGGATAGGACCCAAGGAGCATGAGATAATCAAAGCTCATCTATGGCTAAAGTGTCTCCATCTTGTCTACCTTCTTCAAACCCATCCATGCCCTATAGTGTCTCTCTTTCCTATGCTATAATCCCACAGAAAGCTCCCAACATTCTTGAAAATGATTAGTATAATATGTAATTGTAGAAAGTTGAGGAGGTTTTTACTACTAGAACCCTTTACAATTTTGACAAGCTATACACTATTGCCATGATTAGTAAATAACCCAAACCTTTTGAGGAGAGCTAGAAAATGGATTGTTGAGATTGAGGAATTGAAATATAAATTTCAAGTTAAAGATTCAACTTGAGCTACAATAGTAGATCTTTTGACTTATAGGGGCAATTGATTCTTGCTAAAAAGAAAATTTGGAGATAAAGAAGTGAAACCAAAGATTGAATACTCGTTTTTGATGTACTTCAATGGATCATATCGAAAATTACATCAAGCATCATCAAAAGAGATTTTAGTTTATGTTCCACTTGATAAGTTGATAAGTAAAGAAATTGTTGAACTTGAGGCAACTAGTAACAATGAAGCTGAATATGCAACATTGCAAGGAACTATCTTACTTTGTCAAAGGATAGGAATTCAAAGATTGAGGATTAGAGGACATGCTCTACTTTTAGTAAAATAGATTCTCGGAGTCTAAAAAATCAAGAATCCTAAACTTAAAAGGATTGTGTAATAGAATTTGAAGAGATTTAAATCTATTTGAGGCTTGGAGTTTGAAATACATACCCAAGAAAGAGAAGTAGAAAGCTCATAATGCAGCCCAAGAAGCAATGTGTCAAGTAGTCGCTATTAAACTAGATTTTCCTTTGTATAGAGCAAGAGAAACCTTTGAATTGGAAGAATAATTTCTCTTAACTAGTAGAGTACCATCGAATGTTCCCAAAGACAAAAAATATAGGTTTTTGAGAAGAATTGGAAGGTATTAATTAGTAAATGATATTCTTTAAGCCAAGGGAGTGGATTTGATTTTGAGAATAGTACCTTGGAAGGAGGAAATATATCATATTCTTGAAAATAATCATGTGGGAGTATGTGGAGGACATTATTCCTACAAAATAACTCTTCAAAAAATTTTAACTACAGGACATATGTGGTCAAATGTGCGTAACGATGTCAATCTCTAGTGTAGATCATGTCATAAATGCGAGAGAATGAGTAAGATAATATTAAAACAAAAAACAAGAAAAACAATTCTTGCTTATGATATTTTGAAAAATGAAGAATAGATGCAATCGATCCATTGTCACATACATCAAGAGAAAACATATACATTTTGACTACATGTACAATTGATTACCTTTTTCATTAGGGCAGAAGCTCTTTGAATTGGCCCCTCTTTTGGAACATTATACATGCACTTTAGGGTTTTCAAATCATGTGCTCGATACCATTCTACTTTGAATCTTCCAAATCCTTCCACGTCCAAAATTCTTACATTCCTTTACTCACTAATGATTTGGGGTACATTTGTATTTGGAAAATCTAATGCAAGGTTTCAAAATTCCTAGACATAACCTAAAATACACACATATTATAAGCATGTGACCCAACAACCGTATTAGTATAAGTAAACTTTCAATTTAAAATATATTGATCATCTCAAAGAACCCCAGAGAGAATATATTGTTCTTGGACTGGACACTGAACCATTTTGGATTGTACTTTGAAATTGTTGCATCAAGTGCCCTATTCATCAGGGTGATGGTGACCCATTCTAGCTTTCTATCCCTCACAATTTGGTACTCATCAAGCTTGAGTACAAATTTCACGAGACCATTACATTCATTGGAGTCACCTCAAGTAATTGAACAAAGTATGGATGTAGGGCCTTCAAGTTGTAAAATATATTGTTGTATTTGTTGTAAACCATCATTTCCCCTAGTGTTAAATGATAGGCATCTTCAATATTAAATGGAGATCCTAGGAGTTGTAGAACTTGATCATTCACTTATTTTCACATTCTTTTGAGTGATATTGGATTTGGAAATATTAAATTTTATAGCTTAGATTTCCTCATCTTCCTGTAAAGAGATTTGTAAATAGTTGTGTATCCCCTACTAGATATATCTACCTCGTCCAACAAAGTTTTCATATCACTTGAGCTAAGTGGACTCCCCCTCAGGAAAATCTCAATCCCCTATCCTGCAAGATTTCAATACGTTGGATCCTTCAAGATTTCTTTGATAGCTTCCTTATTTAGAAGCATTTTAAAGTGTTCAATTGATGCCTCCATGCTTGAAGTCGTTTCTTCATTAGGTTGTAGAGTATCTCTCTATTCATAATAATAAATGTTCAGTTATCATAAATTATTTTACAAATACTTTATGAGATGGAGAGAAAAGTAACAAAGAACTTACTTACTTCAGTGCATGTATTCTTTCAAAGTTCCATGTCTTAATATTTCAATGTTTATTGCATCATTTGTGAACCCCCAATATTCTTTCATTAAGCCTCAATTGATCTCTCTATTTCTCTAGCTCTAAAATAGTCTTTTTGTTCTGTAGTAATTTATGCTTACATTGCTCTAATGTTTTCCTCAAAGAGGCATTCTCCTTGTCTAACAAATCTCTTTGTAACTTATGTACATTGCTAATGGCATCCAAATGTTGAGTATATCCTAAGAGGCTATTATAAAAGTTTCCAATGAAGCTTACTAAGGATATAATATCCATGAAGGGAGGCACCAAGTTATGCAAAGGATCTTTTGGATATAGTTTCCCATAAGTCCATAGATCTATATTCCTCTTTCCTTGCAACCTCTTGTGATTTTCCCTAGCATCGTGTCTCTAATAGATATCACAATATGTAACATATGTAAAAGTATCATGGAAGATCGTTGGATACCAATAACTAGCATGCAAAGCTTTTTCAGGAGTAAACCATTGAGAAAAATGATCTGCACATGCTGAATCCTGGCATTTCTCTAAAATGAATGGTACCTCATCAGGCACTATACACAATGATATACCTCATACACTCCCCTTCTGTACAAGACACTTGCTATAATGGAAAAGCAAAGTGCTTGTTTCTTAATCTTTCTCTTCTTAGATTCAAAAGGAGAATCTGCAGGGTTGCTTGTGGATAGATTATCAGTAATTAATGCATACCACTACGAGATTGAGGGTGCATCAATCTTGCATAGATCTTCGTAGTCACTAATATCAGCCCACTTTTTCTAAGGCTCAACAAAATCTACTAAAAATTCAATAACAGCCTACACTTTTAGTGGCTTACTTTGAATTTTGTAGCCAAACTCCTAAAAATAGATTAGTCATTTAGCTAGGTGGTTAGGGGTTGAAGCTTGTTCATCAATAATCATAGACCCTCTACCTTGGTGAAAAACACCACCTTCTCATAAAGAATGTAATGTCTAAAGTTCTTGCTGCTGAACACTGTCGCCAAATACACTTTTCTAAATAACTATATTAGCACTTTGAAACCCGTAATTTTTGGCTTGCAAAAGCACTTGGATGATACACCTGTGTCTCCTAAATTTGGTATAGGCAACAATTGATACCATGCCTTCTTGTAGCTATAAAGATATAAAAAACCTCACCCCTATTTTGAGCTTTTAGCATTGGAATTTTGGATAATTATAGCTTAACATCCTCAAAAACCATTGCAGAGTGTTCAATCCATTCGAAAACATGGTTGTGTGCGAAGAGATCAACCAATGCATTAATGAGCTGACAATAATATTTCAGATATGAAACAAAGCTCTGAACCTCCCTAGGACTTGTGGGTGGGCTCATGGTCACAATTACTGCTACTTTCTCAAGATTAATGGAAATGCCAATTGCACTCACATTATGGCCAAGCTATAATCTATAGGATATCCTAAATACATACTTTTGAGGATCTAATGCTATGCAATACTCATAACAACACTCAAAACATTTACGTAGAAGCATGAGTTGCCTATCATGGGTTGTGACAGCCACTCTCAAATCGTCTATAAAATCCTTAAACTTTTTAGGGGAGATATTGGTAAAGGTCTTATCAATCATTCTTTGGCAAGACCTTGGAGCATTACATAGACTTTGACATGGTACACAGAGGTACCAAAGACTGTATTGAACATCACTTTTAATTGATCCTCCTCAACTATGGCCATTTGATTATAGCCCATAAAGAATCCATAAAGGAGTCCATTTCTTGCCCTACTAAGTGATCTTAAATTTCTTAAATAAAGGGAAAAGGATAGTAGTCCTTTATTGTCAGCTTCTTCAACACTTTCAAATCTACACATACGTGATTTTGATTGTTCTTATTTTCCTTATCACAACTGGTGAACACCATTCAATATGTTTCATAGGAATGATTAGACCTACCTTTCTTAACTACATGAAGTCCTAAAAAAGAGGCCCTCTCAACTTAAAAGGAATTCATCTAATCTTCTATCTTACTACCTTACTGCCTTCTTTCAATGGGATTGTATGCACGACGATAGTAGGGGGAATCCTCTTCAACTCATCATACCTTCATGCAAATATATCTCTAAACTCCTGTAGGTGCAATACATATTTTGCACACTCATCATAAAATAGTATAGTACCGAGTCTGATTAGATGGGGAGTATTAGGAATCCCAAGAATCTCCCACTCTATTACATCAACATTGCATATTTGATATTTTGCCCCCATAAGCTCATTTAAGCACACTTGATAGAATTCCTTTTTTGTGGAACCCCCATTAGACTCACTAGAGCTCAAAGTTCAAGCAATAGACGTTCCATCAAGTGCATCCCATTTTGAAGTTGGAGTGGTGTCCTTTCATTTAGTGGTGGGTGTTCAGGGTAAACATGCAAAATCATTCTCCTTGATGCATGCCCAAAGATCAATTGACTAGTTGGGATGTCTACCAAAAAATCAAAGTGTAATATCCACAATCCTCCTACCAACAAATCATAGCTTGGTCTCCTAGGAAATCGGATAACACAGAAATCACAAACACACTCAATATGCGTTATTGTTACATGTACTTCAGAGACTATTCCTTCTCGCTATCTTAAACTATTGTCAGCCTTTTTTAGTATAGTTGTGACTTCCTTTTGAATGGGTAAACGAAGCCTCTCTAGTAAGTCCATAATCACAATGTTTAGATAGAGACAAGCTCAGGTCTACCACAACATTTTCTAACAAGATGCCATCAACATATGCCTGAACTTTAGGGTAGTGCTTCTCCACATGTTCCTACCATTCACTACCCACTCACTTTGTACTAGCAATTTCTAAAACATAATATATTTTTGTGATTTTCTTGAATTCATTGCAAACTTTAGGTGACAATTGTATTATTTGTAGCAAGCTCACATCTAGTTTGACTCCATATAGAACATTTGCTAGATCCAACTCATGCAAGTTTGAAATAGCATTTTTTTATTGCCACACCATCCTCTCTTTTGGCTTTCTAATAGCCTTAACAACGTCCTTCACTTTTGACTTAAACTTGCTCTTAGCCACCCACTCCTCCAAAATAACTTCAAATTTAAGAGGACCCATCTCGGTGTTGACATTTGCAACCTTCTTATAAATCGTGATAGACTTAGAGTTAGATTTGTTTATACTAGGGTTATCATTCTGAATCTGTTTCATTTTCTACCCCTTGGTGACCACTCTTAAATTGTTAGAGGCTACATTTCCATCAAAGTGAAGTCCCTCTACTAGACTAACCCCACTTGGCACTTCCTCTAAGGTGGCTTCTCCCTTTTGCAATATTTTCTTAGGGTCCTCCCCTCAATGATTTACATCATTTGATCAATGATTCATGTATTGGTCATATGTCCTAACTTCTCACATATATCACTCTTCACATGAGGGAAAATATGTGGGAGAGGTACTGAATACCACACCACTTACAACTAAATCTTGATGGACCACCCTCTTCATGGTCTAGACTTCCTATTAAGTTTTACTACTTCTTTAGAATGTTTATATCTATGGATATTTGTCCATATCATTTAGTTAACATGTTAGTATAATGTTTCATCATGTCCTTTACTTTACCAAGAAAATTTTATGCACTAGACTCATAAACATAATCATCCCCTTGACATCTCAATGGCTTAACCACCTAGTTAGGTATTCCGGGCTAATTAGTTGGCCTTACATTGGGATTTATCATTTGGCTTCTCCTATTTAATGAGCTTATGTGGCTAGCCATTGGATGGAAACGTTAGGGGGAGCTCGCACTATATTTACATTTTGCATAATGTCTCCTGATCTTGCATTAGGATTTGTTGTGGACTTATCCAAGCTTAACCACCACTAGTTGTAGGTAATGACAAATTATTGTTAGGACCTATACTTGAATAGAAATTTTCCCTCGATGCATGGGATACTTTTATTTGTGACTTTATCTCCTCTACTCGAGCAATTGCAATATCTATATTAGCAAAAGGAACACTACTGAGTTGCACTTGGATATTCCACTACAACAAAAAGGGTTCATAGATGCGCTTGTAGACGCAATATTTGAATTGTGAAAAAAAATGTCAGACACGTTTATTAACGCGTCTATTTGCGCGTCTACAAAATCACGTCTAAAAGTGCGCTTATAATCAGAGTTACACGGACACTTAGATGCACCTATAGACGTGCGTATAAACGCACTATGTAAATATATAATCATATTTATAAAAAAGTGGACATATTCATATTGTGCATCTATACAAGCGTGTATCTACGCGTCTAAAACTGCGTTTACTCTGAAAGTTTTTTATGAGAATAGATGCGCATTTATCCTGCAATTTAGATGCGCTGATAGACGTGCAAAACAGAGGTATGAAAAAAAAAACAGAGAGCATGTGGCTTTGCAAGCCACATGCTCTCTGGTTTTTTTCCCCCCATCAACATCAAATTGTATGCTTAGGGAGAACAGAGAAAGATTATTTCGAAGATTGGATACTGAAAACAAAATAATGTATGTAGCACACGAAATTTCATATATATAGATGAAACGTTTTTACATTATGAGTTCTAGTGCTTGTGACGTCATGGTCGCAAGCACTAGCTGAAAGTAATACATATCAAAAATGAAAATTACAAGCCAAGGGGAGGCATGCATGCATGGGGCTCCTCTATATCTCCTCAGAAGAGACATCATCATCGCTACCACCACCGCTTCATGTGCCACTGCCATTGCCGCCACCACTACTGCTAGTCCCCCCTTCGCTATCCTCAACTACATCAGGGTTCGCCTATACAAAGGATTAAGGTATATAAATACCATTACAAACAATAAATTAGAGTTATCTATACTTTTCATGTAAAAAATAAAACATACCTCTTCTGGTGGTGGAATCCTCATGGTGAGATTATATTGCTCCTCCATGATGAGTCCCTCCTCATAAAAATGCTGCCAAGTGGACACCCGGTTATGACCTTGATGGTAGCCTACCTCTCTAAGAGTAGGCATCCTACCAACGATATGATACTACAAAACAATTTGAACATACAACGTATTAAAACACACTACATAATGAAGTGAAACAAATTACAAAATTTAATTTAAAAAAAGAAATCAAATAAAACTTACAAACTCAGCCTCCCATGACACCCTGCCACCCGATCCATAATGCGACGATCCCATGGTTGCCATCTGGATACGTAGCGCCTCTACATGTTGGCGACTTGTCATTTTCTCCGCTGCTCTCTTCTTGGCCTCTTTCCACTCCTTGCGGTGGCAATTGAGTGGTTGGCCATATCCAGGGCGCCCCTGCTCTTGTCTCCGCAATGACTCCTTGGTACGCGTCATAAGGTGAGACCTCTTGTTATGAAGTGCGTCTCTCACCTTTGACCGTCCCCAATCATCTGAGAATCATGAATTCTCGGGATTAGGGTACCTTTTATGTACTGCCCGCAGCACATCTTGCCACAAACCATTTTTTTGGTGCTTGAAGGGAATCATGAAATCTTTGTATGTGGCATGCATGACACTCCTCAAGTAGGCTATCACTTCCCTCCCCTCAAAGTCATGCAAGATACCACCAACATCAGTGATAGAGTAGCACATTTGTGGAGGCTCACCTCTCTCATTTTCCGGTGAGGGTGATCGAGAGCCACCACCTATGCAACCCCCACAAAGCCCTCGACCTCCTTTTCCTCCCGCACCACTCTCCCTCCTCCCTCGACGTGCACTACCCTCTATCTCACTCGATACACGTGCTTCTGCAGATGCACGTGCTTTGGCCGATCCATGTACCTCAACTGATCCCTGTGTAGGCAAAGATGTGATAGGTGTCCCAGACATCACACTGAAAACCTCATCTGCAGTGGGAGGGCAACCAAGATAATTGGTCATCTCCCCCATGAATTGCTCCTTGTTGAATGGGGTGCTGGAGGATCCAGTATTCCACAACTACACAAGAAAAATCATATTACCCTGTGCAGATAAAACATATTACATACATCATCTATACCTACGTCTCTATGCGCGTCTATACCTGCGTCTCCGTGAGCATCTGTCAGTGCATCTTTGTGGGCGTCTGTCACCGCATCTATTTCCGCGTCTATAGCTGCATCTACACTGTTATCTAGACGCGCTGACAGACGCGCACAGTCACACCATTTCTTCTCAAACTTGCTTAAAAAACAAAGCAAGAAATCCTCCATAGATGACAAGATCTAGCATGTGAAGAGAGAGAAGAGAGAGACAAACAAACAGAGAAACCAAACAAGATTGAGAGAGAGAAGAAGAACTCACCTTCTTTGCTTGTTCCAATGGGCGGCGGCAGCTAGGTTGCAAGCTCCTTGTCCTCCTTCTCCCTTCCCTTGGTAAGTTGCTTCAATCTTGTTCTCTTCCTTGCTGTTTGGATCTTGTTCTTTACTCTTTGGCTCTTCTTTCCTCCTGTCCTCTTTTTACTCTTATTTCCTTGCCTCATTGTCTTCATGAAGTGATAGATAGGCATGAGTAGTGATGTCGAGCTCGAACTGCAGAAAATGCAGGAAAGCACAGGTTTGAAAAGAAAGCCATAACTTTTTTTAAATTTTTCTATACTTGCGTGGCGCGTCTGTCAGCGCGTGTATATACGCAGATAATTCCTGTTACACGCACTTACAGACGCGCAACAACAATTTAAGAAATCAATGCATGCATTTAGGGAATCAATTGACCTATGTGGTGACATATATAACAAAGCTTGAGGATAAGAGATAACACATTGGCAAGTCAATTGGCACATATATATGTAGTGACTTACTAGACCATCCCACTTACAATTGCATATTATCCCACTTACGTATCAATAGGTGGATAAAGCACGAATGGTTTTTAGCTAGAGAAAGATAATGCAATGAAGGTGTACACGAAAGAGATAGAGAAAGGCATATTATCCATCAATCAATCAAAGATATGTGAGCTATAAGTGCACCTTGACATGATTGGAATAGCTTGCATATGCACAAGCTACCAACTGATTTACATCAATGTACTCATGCTATGAATTCGCATGCATGGCTAGGTTAAGTGCACAACATTAAATGAGACATGTGAGTGTATTGATCAGTTCTCTATATATATATATATTGCAAATGAACAAGTCAGCCTTTGATTTATATATACATCCAATCATCATGCCCTATCCAATCACATTTGTATAGGGCATGATTGGATGTATATAGGGCATGAAATCACATATATGTAATTAGCTTTGAATGATTGGATGTATATTTGTAATACTCAGAAAGAAGTAAAGTTGGTAATGTATATCATGTCCTATGCATGTATATGCCCTATACATGTATATCATGTCGTATATACATGTATATCATGTCCGTATGATCCTATACATGTATATCATGTCCTAGTGTATGATCCAGGTGTAATTATGTCGTATATACATCCAATCATGCCCTATCCAATCATGCCCTATTCAAAAAAATACTAGCTGTTAAGAGGTTTGGTCATATTCAGGTAACCTCTTGCTTGCATGATATGTTTTAAACAACTCACAATCTTGGGAAATTTAAAGAAAAGATAGGATTCTTTGCCACCCAAGCCTACCCTGCTTACTCTATTGTTGCCTGAGAGATTGTTGCAGGGGCTTCCCCCAATTATGAGGTTAATCTTTCCCACTGCATCCACAATCTCAGCCAACTTATCATCAGTAAGATCTCTAACATCATCCTCCATTTGAAATCGGCCTGTTTGGAAGGTTTTGTTCCACTAGCTGGCTATTATGTTTTTACATTTATCATTGATCTCCACAATAACAACAGCCTTCAAAATTATACCCAATTTGTGCAATGCCACTTCTTTCCCACCAAGGCTCGAGAATAAGGACAGAACTGTTAAACCTTGCGGATATAATTCTTTCAGTGGTGGTGAAAGACTGTACGCAATAGTATTGACCTGAAATGAGTTGCCCAATGCATTATACCGATTTGAAAGGGTAGAGCAGCCTCAAGTGTGGTCACGATCATATCCAACCACCAGCTCAATCTCATGGGGTTCAAGTGGGGCAGCTTGGCCTGGGCTCCAAACCAAGTTCCATATTTTGCATGCCAGGACAATCTCATGTTGAAGATAAGAAGGTATCTTGCTTTCTTTGTGGGAAGAAAATATTTTTCTGATCAATCCACATATAGTGCTAGGGGCACCCCGTGTGTTTATGCAATTCAGCTTCTCTCTCGGATCCCATGGGGGCCAATACTTCTTTGTTTTCGAAAGCACCTCAAAGATTGTCATGGGAGCAGGGGGAAGGATCAACCTTCTTCTATCTACTGGAAGGTTATAAACATAACCACCTCAGCCTAAAGCATGTTGAAAAATATCTAGAGTCTGTGAACTCTAGATCTATGCCACACTACAACAGAAACGAGGCATAGACGCGCACGTTAGATGCGCAAAGTCGGGCGCGTCTATCAGAGCGTCTATAAATGCGTGTAAACGTGCGTGTAAATAGACGTGAATTTTGCGTCTATATATCCGCACAAATAGACGCTAATATAGATGCGCTATCAGACGCACAATTATTTAACCACCTAAAATCAGCAATTCACATAATTGAAAAACCAAAGTTAATAATTATTTAACCACCTGAAATTGATTCTTGAGCATGCACATGTACGCATGATAAAAACCATAGAATTAAGAATACACATTGAATCATTGAATTAAAAAAATAGAGTTAATAATTACTTTTTCATTGCTCTCTAATGAATGGCAGTTCCTCCAGTTGACAAGCCTGATATAAGTAATTAGCGGCAAGCGACAGAAACCTTACAATTAGTAGCAAGCATTGCAATATGTATCTCGTAATTTCTCTATGTACTTGAAGATGATAAAAGATACTTTCTTTTTATTATGGAAAATTCAATGCTTGCTTTAAAATTGACTATTGATTCTTGAATATGCACGTGTGCGCATGATAAAAAGCATAGAATTAGGAATACACATATATTGAATCAATAAGAAAATTAATTATGTCACAGTGAATGATCCATCTCATCTTCAATGAGATCATTTGCTAAACTATCTACTTCTAGGTCTATGTTACCAAGAGGTAACGAAACAAATAAGTCTATCCCACTATCAGATGTGTTGCTATATTGCTCAATAACTTCATCAATATCATTGATAATCACATTATTGTCTTGTTCTGTGTTTCCTTGAACATCATCGCAAGGTTCATCTTGTACTATATCATGCATATCATCCATTATGGTGTCATCATGCACATCATCATTATTTGTTGGATTGTCATCTGCTATCTCCATGTCGGTAATATTACCATATATTGGTTTTGAACGATTAGATATAGGGATGACATACCACCATCGGTTATTGTTTACCATTGGATGATACACAACCTGTATTTGAAAAACAAAAGCAAAAAACTTAAGTACTTATTATATTGTGTATATGTATCACATGTATACATATAAAAAAATTAGCTTTTGCATATATACCTGCTCGCATTGTTGAGGTAGTACTAATGTGTCATTCTTGTTTTGGTGAAATTTTGTAGAGTCAATGATTAGAAAACCACTTGGATGACGTCTGATTGTGCAATACTCACCATTTGTTACCACTTCTTTAAACCACTTCACATCCAGTACATATATAAAGAATCGTCTAAAGTCAAGCTTCAGAATATCTTGGATCAAACCACAATAACCTTCCATGGTACCATTGGCAGCCTTGAAGTGAGCAAGGACACCACAATCTTGGGTATTTCTCTTTTCATCTATACATTGAGTTCGAAGATGTTTACCCTCACACCAAAGTGCATTGAATAATGTGCACTAGTAGTAAAAGATAAAAGATCAAACATGTCAATTATTTATATAAAATAAAACTTATAGAAACAAATTAATTGATAGTATGTCTCACCTTTGATAAGAAACCTCGTGCGTATTCCCACTCTTCTTGAGATATATTAATTTTCTCCTCTTTTTCCATTCTCTTCATTTCCTCATGTAACCAATCTATGTCAATATGACGTGGGAGCGCATTTAGATGATCTGGAAATGAGACATTACGTCCATATCTAGTGCGAAATTCTTATCTCTCGCTTTTTCTTCTTGCCCTTGCTTCATTATATAGTATCACCCATTTTCTCATAACATCATTATTGAGCACACAAAAACTATTTAACTTACGAAGTTCTTCTTTTGTTAGCACTTTACTCATTCCTTTTCCTTGAGGTACTATAGAGGTCATCCTCAAGTATTCATCATCTTTCCATAGTCGTGGTTGAGAGGGATCCACTTCAGCAAGATATTCAGAGATAGAAACAAGGGATGATTGCACTAACCAACCCTCAGCCATGCTTCCCTCAGGCCGTGCTTTTTGCCTCACAAAATCTTTCAAGGTTTTCATGAAGCGCTCAAGAAAAAACATCCACCTTACATGAACTGCCCCACAAAGTGCGATCTCATCAATCAAATGTACGAGTAAATGTAATTGAGTAGTCAAAATGGATCGAGGAAAAATTTCCTTCACCAAACAAACCACCTCAATAGATAATACTCGAGCATCTTGCAATGTGTTTGGATCAATTTCCTTCGAGCTCACGTATCTGTCAAGATGTATTTGAGAATTGTTTATTTTTGTGTAGAAATTCAAACGTATATAATGAAAAAATACAATGTATACACACCTCACAAGCTCTCCCATCTTGTAAATGATATCACGTACATCTTTGGAGGCACAATGGGATATGCTAGTAGGAAGTACAAATTGAATGTAAACAATATTCATAGATGCAAATGATTAGTTGAGGAAAAATTCATCATACCCCAAAGTTTACACATAGTTATGCCACTAATTACTATATTCACAGTTAGAGATACCCTTACTTGAATCATTTTGTGCCAATCCTGGGACTTCAAACCAGTTAGTTGCTCCAAACCTCTTTTCTTTTTCTTTATGAAGGCTCCCTTGAGACATCTCATACATCCTGTGGGTGTTCGAAAGCTATATATTTGTTCCTTCACTATTTTTTCCTCGTTCTTTGACAATATCCAAGGTGCATGGGGTAGCTCAATCTTTTCTCTGGGTCCAATTCATGGCCAGGCTTGTCTCATGTGACCAATGTTACGTAAATCCTCCCTTACATTAACTGAATCGCGAGCCCCTATCAAGTAATCCCATAATGTAGATACAACATTTTTGAATATGTGCATGGGGTCCAACAGGTGATTGATCTTGAGTTCAGTCCAGTACGGAAGACAAAAGAATATAGAAAACCTAACAAACAAACAATATATTATGTAAACATTTCATCATGCTAAATACTTTAAAGTCAATCGAGAGAAATGCACTTCTTACCGACTCATGCCATGTGGAGGGTGGCTGTCGGCATTAATCCATCTCTCCTTCCAATCTCGAATGGTTAGAGATTGTGGAGTCATTCCATTAGTAGGGAGAACATATTTGGGATGGTCAATAGGAAGAAATCGATGATGATTGTCATAGATAACCTTCTTTAAACGTGCCGGCCTAGAGGAAACTAGAGAGGGACCACAAATAGGACATGCATGATATCCTGACGTGGTTAAACCTGAAAAAACAAGTGAATTAATAAAATGCAATTGATTCAAGTCTTGAATTTCAAATATAGAGTTATATACATGTACCTGAACACTCTCCGTATCCTGGAAAGTCGTGCATGGTCCACAACAACATGGCCTTCAATGTGAAATCTCTAGAGGATGCAGATGCACTTGCATCTTGCACCTCAATACCTTCCCATAACATTTCTAACTCTTCAATCAAAGACTCTAAGTAAATTTCCATGTTTTTTACCTTGTGCTTTCCAGGAATGAGAAGGGACAACATCACATGTCCCTTTTTAATTGCCTCCCAGAGATGTCAAGTAATGTCTTGCTTGCTCTCTCTTAGTTGGCAATTTGTTTCCTTTTGGAAGCATTTGTGATAATAACCTACATATATTTTAAAATTGAGTTAAAAAACCACCAACATATATTTCTATCTGATTTCAAAATAGAGAGGTTAACAATTAATATTATGATTCATATATAAGCCAAACTGAATTGATACCTACTTCAATAACGCATCCAAACTGACATTACTCCATCCATAAATTGTTTGCAAGTTAAGTATCTCCAGGGACGCATGAAGAACGGAGTACGTACAACCTTCATACAATGGAGTAGATGATGCTACATATAGTGGATCATTTGGCTTCGTAGAGTGACCTTCTCCCTGAACCGGTTGTGAAAATAGATGGTGTACCATGTTGTCCAAAATCTCATCCTCTACGACTTGATGGGGCATTTCATGAGGGCTACTATCATGGTCGTCAGTCTCTACTCTTCTTGAAGACTCTGCCTCCTCGCGTCGACGTTTTACAGTCTCTTGACGCCCGGGAGGGAGCATCTGAGGATGTGGCACCGTATCCTGCTCAACCACAAAAGGGAGTTTTATGTACATTGATATATAATTCCCGTAACATAGACTAGAAATCTTAGTGGTAAAAAAAAACAATGAATACCGGTGATTTTTCTTGGTCCCATTCTCCATACAAGTTGAGGTGTGACATTGCAATTCGACGTGCTCGAAAAATACACCCTCGACAATGATCACACATGCATCTAATTTTTCGTCGTAGCCATGCATCTCGATTATGAAGATGCAATGTTTCATCCTCACTTGAGGATGTGCTCATTGACTCACCAACTTGCACCGCACTAGGTGATGATGACGTCGACATGATTAAACCTAATTCATGACAAGATCAAAATATTTGTCATTCATATGTTTACATAAGATCTTAATTTTAAGTACACAAAAATCATAATCTTAAAACTTATCAAAACTTAAGAAGAATTCACTATCAAAACTTATCTTAAAAACAAAAAATTATGATAAATCCCAAATGCGCATCTAAATCCGCGTCTACCTACGCGTCTATTTTTGCGTATATATTCGCGTCTATCCTTGCGTCTATCTAAACAATAGATGCACATATACACGCGAAAATAGACGCACACGTCAAAATTCAAACCATACTTAAATCATTTCTTTTCAAACTGTGCCTTTCCTTTCCTGCGTTTTTTGCGGTTCTGAAGCTTGAGTTTAGCCAACATGCAGTCTCTTCATGCCTCACCTCCTCATGACTCACCTCTTCTTTCATTTCAAACACACAATAAGGGAAAAAGGAAAGCCAATGAGAGGAAGAAAGAGAGAACAAGAAAGACGAGAACAAGAAGAAGTATCAAGCAAGCAAACAAGCATCAAGGGAGGGTAACTTACCAAGGAGAGGAAGAAGGAGAAGGAGAAGCGCCACCACCGGCCACACCAAACACCCAAGGTGACTCTCTCTCTCTCTCTCTCTCTCTCTCTCTCTCTCTCTTTGTTTCTCTCTTCCTCTCTCTGCTCTGTCTGTGTATTTAGGATTTGTGATTCCATTATAATGTATTGCATTATGTAAATTTTTAATGGCTATCGTCGGCCTAAAATCGGCCGACCCAGTGCGTCTGCTAGCGTGTCTACATCTCAGTGTAGACACGGACATAGACGCACAAAAATGTCTCCTCTCATAGCGTCTAAGAGCACGTCTTAGAGTGCGTGTGCTGGCGCGTGTGCTCTGCAATGTACACGCGATGATACACGCGCTGCACAGAAGGTTGACCTACAGTCTACACGCGATTTTAGACGCGCATTGACCTGGGATACGCGTCTGGCAGCGCGTCTGTGCTGCACGTTAGATGTGCAAATAGACGCGCTGGACAGAAGATGAACAGCAATGTTATGTCAAAGGATTAAAAATTGCAATGTAGTGTTTTTGTATGCAATAGGAAAGCTATGCTACAATTTAGAACACCCTAGTCATAGTCTTTTATAAATTTTCCTATATTCAGGTTTATAAGGCTGCAATCAATAATAAATACTTTTGAGCAAGGTCCTATTGTGTGACATCACCTAGAGCAGAATCTTGTTGCGTGGTATTGATTAACTCCTAAATAGAAGTCTAGTTAGATCTAAAAGTGACAAATTAGGAAATGGTATAATTTTATACACATTTATACAAACATTACATTCTTTACATAAAGTGAGATTGAAACTTGTGTGTTCTACATGTGGATCTCGTGAATTAGAGCCCTCACCTAGGCATATAGGCCTCAATATGCCCTCTAGTCTATGGATAGTCACCTCCACCTCTCATCCATGAGTTGCTTGTACTGCACAATATCCTCCTATATTTTTTGTATGCAAATAAATTTGTCTTTTTCCTGTGTTTTTTTTGCAGATGTCGTATCCTGGTTCATCTAGCAATGACCCAGATGTGGATCGCATGAATGATACATTGGCCTCCTTTGGCAGGGGGTCAATGCATTTTCTGGAGGTTTTCCTAGTAGGGAAGACTTCATGGGAGAGATGACCAGACACCTTGGCCACTCTCCCACAGCGGACGAGGTGTTCAGTGTCATGTCTGGGATGCCTTTGGCGTCTTTGCTTGGCACTACTTCCCAGACTCCACATGCAGGTACTCCACATATAGGTACTCCATATGCAGGTACTCCATATGCAGGTACTCCATTTGCAGGTACTCCACGTGCTCCACATGCATCAGCTGAAGCACGTGCATCTGCAGAAGCTCGTGCATCTGCAGAAGCTCGTGCGTCCAGTGAGGTAGAGGGAAGTCGACAGAGAGGGAGGAGGGAGAGTCGAGGGGGAGGACGAGGGTTGTGTGGGGGTTGCCTAGGAGGTGGCGAGCGATCACCCTCACCAATAGATCATGTAGAGGAGGTTGTACGCCATTACTATAGAGTTACAGATGCCGGTGGCATCTTTCATGATGATGAGGGAAGGGATGTAATGGCGTACATGAGGAGCGTCGTGCATGCGACATATAAAGATTGTTTCATTGCCTTCAAAAATCAGAAAAGCGGCTTGTGGCAGGAGGTGTTGAGGGCAGTCCATAGGAGGTACCCAAATCCTAAGGGTCAGCGATTCTCGGATGATTGGGGACGTACAAAAGTGAGGGATATGCTTCACAACAAAAGACCTCATGACACGGGCCAGGGACTCACTGCGGAGGCTGGAGGAGGGGCGTGGAGCCTACAGCCAACCACCTATGTGCCACCGCATAGAGTGGAAGAAAGCCAAGAAGAAAGCAGCTGAGAAAGTGAAGAGTCGCCAGCACGCAGAGGCGCGACGGATCCAAATGGAAACAATGGGATCGTCGCATTATGGATCGGGCGGTAGAGAGTCATGGGAGGCAGAGTTTGTAAGTATATTTTGATTTCTAGTTTTTTTAAATTTATATTTCTTTAAATTCTTTATATATTTTAGTCTAATATATTGTGACATGTAATTATTTGTATATCTCTAAATGTTTTGCAGACTACCATCGTTGGTAGGACACCTGCCCCTAGAGAGGTAGGTTACCATTGAGGCCATAACTGCGCAGTGACATGGCTTCACTTTTATGAGGAGGATCTCATCACTGAGGACCAATACAACCGGGCCATGAGGATTCGACAGCTAGAGGAGGTATGTTTTTCTTACTTTCGTATTAAAAGTATAACTAATTATAACTTTTTCTCCACCTTGTCTATGTAAGCAACCCTGATCTTTTGTGTGTGCAGGCGAACCCGGATGTGGAGCACAGCAAGGAGGGGGATAGCGACGCTAGTAGCCATGGTGGTACTAGCGAGGATGTTTCCTCTTCAGATTCGTAGAGGAGCACCATACCTCCTCATGAGGCCTTCTTTTCTTGTATATGTATGATATCTCTTTGAGCCTATTGCTTGCGGCCACGCTTTAGGTCGCAAGCACTCAAAACTTCCCTTGTAAATGCTTTGATATATAATGAATACATAGACTTTTACTTTCAATTCTCGTGCCCGTAAGATACATTGTCTTTTTCCCAAATACACAATCTGATGTATGGGAGGGGAAAAAAAAAACCAGAGTTTGCAACCACATGCTCTCTGGTTTTTTTTTTCCAGTTCTGTTTTGCGCGTCTATCAGTGCGTCTAAATTACAGGTAATTCGCGTTTATTCGCGTGTCTATAATGCAGACTACACGCGCTGCATAATTCAAATTAAAAAAGGAAATTAAATATCTTTTTAAAAAATGGACATTTTTGTTTTCCATTCGCATCTATCAGTGCTTGTAAAAGCGCGTCTATATACGCGTGTATATGTGCATCTATTGCATGTCTATTTGTGCGTGTAAATTCATCGATACATGCGATTATAAACGCAGAATGATAGACGCGCAAATAGACGGACGGATAGACGCGCCCGTAAGTTTTTCTCTGTATTCAAAAATCGCGTCTAAATGTGCGTGTATGAGGCTTTTTTGTTGTAGTGCCATTAAAATGCTGTTTGATGGTCTCCCACTCTGAATTGGGAACGTTCTCAACATTTTCAAAATAGAAAAAGGGAGGGCCTTCCATCAAACTATTCAATGGTTTTGGCTTACCTTTAAAAAAGCCAGGAATTCTAAACCCCATGCCCTTTTTGAACTTGAAGGGTGGACGTGATGTTTTTCCATTCATAGATTGAGTCTCGAGCCATAAAACACTCGAGACTTCACTGGCACTTTTATCCAAGTCTAGAGTAGGAGTAATGCTGATCTTTGTTTTAAGGCCCAAGTAAGTGTACCATAGCTTAAGGGCTCTTTCATCTACCCAGTATATTTTGCTATAGACACCTCGTGAGGGTCCAGCATGTCTAGTTATTTGAACACCTCATGAGGGTCCAGCATGTCTAGTTTGATCTTTTATCTTTTACGACTAGTGCACATTATTCAAGGCACTTTGGTGTGAGGGTAAACATCTTCGAACTCAACGTATAGATGAAAAGAGAAATACCCAAGATTGTGGTGTCCTTGCTCACTTCGAGGATGCCAATGGTACTTCGAGTAATTATTAACTCTATTTTTTTAATTCAATCATTCAATGTGTATTCTTAATTCTATGGTTTTTATCATGCGCATACGTGCATGCTCAAGAATCAATTTCAGGTGGTTAAATAATTATTAAATTTGGTTTTTTAATTATGTGAATTGCAATTTTAGGTGGTTAAATAATTGTGCGTCTGCTGACGCATCTATATTAGCGTTTATTTGCGCGGATATATAGACGCACAATTTGCGTCTATTTACACGCACATTTACATGCACTTATAGACGCTACGATAGACGCGCCCAACTTTGCGCGTCTAACATGCGCGTCTATGCCTCGTTTCTATTGTAGTGTTCAAATCTAATCCACATAGAAGTACTATAATTGGTCAACACATGTGGAATGGGAATAGAGGCTTGCAATTTGTGAAACACCTCCTTAAAATTCTTGGAATAAGATCAAGCATTCTCATGAGGCTCTTATTGTATCACATTCAACAATCGAAGTCAATATTGACCAGCGCTCTCAGGGGCAAACTCTCTTCTGAAGGCCGCATAGAATAGATCTATCGTGGTTATGGTTTTGGCTTCAAAGCCATAATACCACACCGCAACACTTCCTTTCAAAGTCATATTAAAAAACATCATAAGATGTCCTTTATCCTAGATTCAACAATTAGACATTAACTTTTGAAATTAACTAATCTAGAGTTTTGCATCCTTCTATGCTAACCCATAAAAAGTGGATAGGAAAGAGCCAAGCTCGGAAAAATTTCCATTCCTACAAGTATTGCAATCGGTTGCACCATCGTGAGGTTTGGGTCTAGTCTTGGGATTTGTATCGGAGGGGTTACACTGCCACTTACAGTAGACTGACTCTTTAGGAAAACGGGAATACTAGAGCTTTCTTCTTCCCGTGATGGATTAAATGGGATATTAATTTGATTAATAAAACCTCTCACTCTCACCAATGTCAAAATATTGTGCTTAGCAGAATACCTCCCAATGATCTCAGTTCTTCATCTTGTTCTTTTAGCTCTTTCTTGTCATGGAATCTCATCTTGATAGTTTCTATTGGGGTATATTGGATGTACCTACAAACTTTTTGGCATACACTAACTAGTTGGGTCCCTATTAGGGGAGGTTTGAAAATTGCCACTTATTAGTAGCTCATGGCAAAGCACCACCTATCAGGACCTGAAATCGACCTGATACTAGGTATAATGCTCTAGCTGCACTCCTATACTCTCCAAACAACCCCCATGGCCCAAGAGCATCTAGATAATGCAAAATGATCTATCTATCACATGATTTAGGAAACATGAGTTTCAAACTATAGTCCAACATATTCTCCATCTTGATTGCAAGCAAAGGGTATGAAAATGGGTGTTTATCTTGGTGCTACTTTTACTAACAATGTGGCAGAATACAATGCCTTATTAATGGAGCTAAATCTTGCCAAACGTGGTGGTATCTCCCAACTATTAGTAAAATGCGAGTCATAACTAGCATTGATGAGTCAATTCAATGGGATTTATATCCTACATGATCCAAATTTGGATCTATGAGATTAAAGAGTCCAACATTTCTTCTTAGACAACATTTTTCAATCCCATACTTTCCAACTTCAGGTGGCCAAAGGCTATTTGAGAGGTATGGTCTCTCTCATATATTTTTTGTGTTCTTTCTTTCATTATGTTTTCAAAATAATGAAAGTAATTCATTCTATTGAGCTATATATATAGCTATTTCACCAAAATATAGAAGGAAAGTACAATCTTACTTATCATAGTTTATAATCTATCAGACACACTTGAGATATAATATGCCAATATTAACTAGATGCTATAAACATTTCATTTGTGACATTTCTTTTTTTTTCAATTTTTTTCTTGTTGTAAGAGAGAGAGATCAGAAGGTTATAGGAAGATAGTAGATCCCTTTCAAAACCATAGTATGAATTGAAAGAAACTTAATGTATTAAAACTATAGATCAACACAAAATAATGAAATAATATTTGTACTTAGTATATGTGGGATGTAGAGAGAGAAGATATTTAGAGATGCGAAAGGAAGAGAAGAGACAAACCATGTATATGGGACACCTTTTGATCAAGTAAAGCTTGGTCAATTTGTTCTAACTGTGTGTCCTCTTGTGAGATCATAATTATTTCTTGATTTGTGCATGTTCGTTCATCTCGTTCATGCCAAGTGATTTCCAATGGGATTATTGGCTCGGGAGATCCTTCCGTTGTTCACCCACGAACTCTTCTTATGAGCTGTAATAGGTGCATTGCTTGAAATGGACTGATACCTCTTTATGGACATTTCTAGGGCACATATAATAGTATTAAATTTTTTATCAATTAGAGTTTGACTACAAAGCATGATTAGTACACACTTTCCTCACCATGAACTCAAAGCCCAAGATCACTTAATCAATGATTGTAGATTGAAACTTGCCAAAGCATTGCACATGGTCTATAAATAAGTGATATTTTCATTGAATTGTAAGGTTACGCTAAGTGAGAGGATATGGGATATATTGATTGAGATGTGTCTCTCAACCTTGAATGTGAATGGCCCTCATCATTGTTCAATTTTTCTATATCATGACAAATAATACATCTCTCTTTCAATTCATTACTCCCTCTCCCTCTCTATCTACATATATCCCCTTCTACTCTCTCCTTCCCTCTCACATTTCTCTCTATCCCTCTCTAACCATTTCTTTGTTTTTCCCTCTCTTTATACACACACACACACACACACACACATCTCTCCCTCTCTCTATCCTCCATTTTTTTCTTTATTTTTATTTTTCACTATTTCTATTTCTCTCGCTTCCACCCTCTATTTCTTTATTTCTCTCTCTCTCTCTCTCCCTATTTTTATTTTTTTCTACACGTCTCTCTATTTTTTTCTCTCCCCCTCCCCCCTCTCTCTCTACCTCTCCATCCCTGTGTTTGTTTCTCCTCTATACCTTTCCATCCCTCTCTTTCTTTCAATTCCCCCTCTCTCTCTCTCATCGTTTCTCTTCCTCTCCCATATCTCTCTTTCTCTATTTTTCTCTCTCCCCTATCTCTCCCTCTTTGTTTCTCTTCCTCTCCCTTCTCTTTCTCTTTCTCTATTTTTTCCTCCCCCTCTGTGTTTCTCTTCCTCTCCCTCCTCTCTCTTTCTCTATTTTTCTCTATCCCCTCTCTCTCCCTCCCTTTCTCTCTCTATTTCTCTCTCTTTCTCACTCCCTCTCTCTTTCAATGCATCTATCCACAAACAAAAAGAAAGAGTGAAGAGAAGAAAATATAAAATCAAAGAGAGGAGAAATAATATACCTACCTCAAAGGCTCGAATGAGAATTCCTTTGTGATTCTCTTCACACACACACACAAACACACACACACACACACACACACACACTCTCTCTCTCTCTCTCTCCCTCCTGTTGTGTCTCACTCACACACAAACACTCCTAAAGCTTTGAGCACTCTCCGTTTGTCTTTCATTCTTCTTCATGTGTTCATGATGAAAAAGTTGTCTTCCAATTGTCACTATTTTTTTTCTTAATATACCATCATTATATACATCCCAATATGTGTCACAAAGTGTTGCTATTTGCATCACAAGCATCACTATATAGGATGCTATTTGCATCATTATAAATAGCGGCAAAAATCTTGACATGTGTAGTAGTATTATTAGTGACGTAGATAGCGATGCTTTTATTGTCTATGCTAATTCACATAAAAAATAACCTTAGCTATGTATGTGTTTCCTTGTAGTGAAGTTTTATGACGCCTCAAATTTGCAATATGCTTTCATTGCATGTCATCATTTATTTATCCACAGCCTGATGAAATATCTTTTGAAATTAAAAAGAGGAAGATTAAACAATATCATCACTTTTCATTAATACTAGGTATTTTATAGGAAAGAGACATGGATGAGGTATATTGTTGATGGGTGGTGCTTGATCAGGTGCCATTCATTCAAAAGAATACCATGATTTAGAATGTAGTGTTCATTTTGCAAGATGGATTAGTATCGAAAAGTCTTTACATATTGAAGCATTTTGATATTGTCTAAAGGAATGACAGTGTGAAAATTTGTAGGGAATCTCTAAACCCCATTCTTGTGATGCTACCCTTTGAAAAGTGCGATATATATATTTTTTAAAACATGTACATTATGTTGTGTCTTAGCAATGCTACCCTTTGAAACATGGGGCATTGAGTTTTTTAAACTAGTATAACTTCTATCTCCACAACACTGAGGTGTTGGATTATTGTGGCAACAAACTATTTTATGAAATGTTTTGAAGCTTGCAACATCATAAACAACAATGTGAAGGAGATGGCAAGTTTTATTATTGACCAAATCATATGCCATTTCAATCCACTTAAAGAGATTATTTCCAATAGAGTGAAACATTTTTTGATTAAGATCATTACAGCATTGATTTAGAGACCTAAAACAGGCCCGATACTAACTATAAGGCTCTAGTTGGGCTCCTATACTCTCCAAAAAGTGCCCATGGCCTCATAGCCAAAGGCCTCTAGATGATGCAAAATTATCTATCTATCAAATGCATTTGTAGACATGAGTTTCAAATTATAGTCCAATGTACTACCCATCTAAATTCCATGAAAAGGGAGTATCCCATACATATAGGTGATTGACACCTCATTATATAGACAAATACAACATCCCCCAATCAATTATTATGGCTCCTATAGCTCTCCTACATCCTAGGATGTTCCCTCTCAAACATAAAGAACAAATGTGATAAAATCCTCTCATGATACGTATACGATCAAAGAACATTTCAACTTGACATAAAGTCTTTCCAAAGATCAGTGTTCTATCCTACAACAAAGGGAACCTCGCACACTCATTGTAGGTCACAACTAGGAATACAAGTGCTATGCATCCATAAGTTTCACTTTTCATACCATGCTCAAATGCAAATGAAATGTGCATTACTATAAGATATATGCCTTATACTGACGTTTAAAGCGACGAAAATTCAAATAACAAAATTTGCCCCCATCATCACAAAAAGCATAGTTATTGGCGACGCCATAGAACAGTCGGTATCACTGTCGCTATCAGTGTCAGTATTGGCGTCGGTATCAGCGTCACAATGGGTGTCGGTATCAGCATCGCATTGCGACGCTGATTTGCGACGCTGATACCAACTCCAATATCGACGCTGATAGCGACAGTTTGTGACATAAATAACGACGCCAATAATGAGGCGAGTAGTAAAATTTGCGACGCAAATAGCGACGGTAACAGGGAATTTTTTTTGTGGCAGTGCAGCATAGCACTGTGTGCTTTATTAGAGCCATACAAAATAGTTTCTGCACTGTGTACAATGCACTTGCAAACAAAAACAATGTATACTAAAATCATAACACTAATACATGAAATAAATACATGATCGCATAATAAGAGATTGGTACAATCATGACAAGATATCACTAATACATAGAAAATTTCTACATAGATCAGGCGACTCAAAAATAAATGTATGTGAGCTCCAAGGATCCAAGGGCAAGCTACATATCCTTGTCCCCTGAAAGCTCGTCCCGCCGCAAAGGAGCATCGAACGGACTCTGCAAATAAAGAAACAACACATTAGTTCACCATACAATAATGCATTCTAATTAAACATGGTAACTACGAACAAGAAAGATGAGTGACTTATAGGGACGCATCTATACAATTGGTCGATCAATGAAGTGAGACCATGCCTTTCTGCATATCGAGTCTCAAGGCCAGTCGGATCGCAATTTGTAATGGAGTGCTGCAAAGAAAACAAAATGCTAACTGTTAGAAACATGATTGTCAGCACAAAGAATATTACAAAAAAATAAACAAGCAAAACAAAAGAAAAACTTACAAAGTCATCCACACATGTCCTGTGGCCGCCACTCCCAAGATGATGGACCACTCCGGCCTCGAGTCATGCCCTCGCCGCCTCGCGCTGCTGACTCCAATGTCCTGGAGAATCTGTAGCCTCCTCCCTTAGTCGGCGCCAGTCGTCTGCATCTAACCACTTGGGCTTTGCAGCCCCACTCTTGATTGCCTTGCATGTGTCTGATTGACTATGTGACATGTATGCACGCATGCAATCCATCATCCAACACGTAGAGAATCTATCTACTGAGGCTAGCACCGAAAAATCCTCGTGCAAGGATGCTACTATGTAGACCTTGCTCCCATTCGGTATGTCCTTCCAATGATCCAAGACATTGTGCCGAAAAACTTGTTGGCACAACTCTCTCATGCAAGCCATCACCCTCCTCCCCTCATCATTCATGGTGATGGCTCCTGACCTACCATCGACTAGATATCCATATCCCCCTGGAGTCTGCCTAAGATAGGTTCTCTCCTATCTGAGTTCAAGCTCCTACGCATATCCAGGAAACCCTTGTGCATCCGGTGTACCGACCGGGGTAATATCTCTCGGAGTGGCATCCACAGGGGTGCCACCTACTCACGGCTGAGCAAAAGCTGGAGTAACTGGAGTAGACGTCCCCACATGCGTGACAAATCCTTGAGGTGACGCAGCTCCATCTGAACGATGAGATGGAGACATCGCGTCCGTGCCTCCACAGCATCCACCTGAGCTTGAGCCACGCTCCCTGGAAGTACCACGAGAGCGAGGAGTCGCACCTGTATCCCGTGTCGACCGTGGGCTCACTGCCTCAGTATCTCTGCAGCATCCTCCTGACCCCGAAGCACTTCCTCCCTCTAGCCCAAGTCTAGAGCGTCGAGCTCGTCTGCTTGAAGTCGAAGCATCCAATCGCGCTGAAGTAGATCTAGCAAAGCGCCCTGACGAAGACCGAGACAGCTCCTGGTCTGCCATATCTCTGAATCTCGCAATCTGGTCTGGAGACATGCATATGAAGATATCCTGTAACTCCTCATCGCTCATCCCTCGATTCATCCTGAAAATGTCACATGTACAGACAAAAAATGATGTTAAAATAATCAATTTAAATCATACAAAGCACAGTAATATGAATCATTTAAAAAAAAATCTCACTTAAAATGCATATCTTATGTACCCTTATAAGTGATTGGTCAACGAATTGAGTAAGTGGATGCTCCAAGTATGAAGTATCCTATGGTCCCATGTTAATCTCTTGACACAACTCCGCATACACTAGAAGGTCGATAGAAATGTCACCACAAAAGAATGAGTCCACCTCGTTCTCAAAGAATTCTTGGACTCCTGTATTTCCATCATTGTTAGCCGATGCTAGCTCCAAGCTTTTGACGGCTTCCACCCCTTGCAATATCGACCTCTCTATTTGCATATTATCTTCATCTATGCTCGGAATATCGCTTTGATCATATACTCTCACACTTTGGGGAGTTAAAGGTATAACACACCACCATTGAGGTTGTCGGGGGATTGGATAGAAGATTACCTGTTCACAAACACATACAAGAGAGTTCAAACCATTGTGACATAAACCATGTCGTAATACAATTAGAAAACAAATGAGTCCATGCACCTATTCACAATGAGCCGGCAACACAAAGGTGTCGCGCAAATCCATCCATTTTTTTTCGGAATCTATTTCGAGAAATCTAGATGGACCTCGTCGAACTGTTGCTCTAGCTCCTCCAAGTACTACTTTGAACCACTGCACATCAAATAGTATCATGGAGAAACTACGGTAATCCACCCTAACAATACTTTGCAAGTTCCCAAAATACTCCATCTCATCCACAACTGTGTTTGGATCCATTCCTTATTGTCGACTCTCTTGCTCGATGATGCCAGGAGGCATATTTCACGGTGGATTCCCTGCCATGGTGGATTCCGTGAGGTTTTACGGTGGATTCCATAAACTTTGATGACCGGGGCTCATACACAAAGTGGATTCTTTGTGCGAGAAGTTGATGGGGACGCCTGTCCTTTTTGGGCATTTCATTAATCTAGTGTGTACATGGGTGATTCCATAGCGGGTGATTCCGCAAAATGCATATTAAATTAATAAACGTTTATGAGTTTTGAGTGCGCACTCGTAATAAATTAAGGTTAGGATTGATTTCTAACCAGTTGATTTATTTATGTAGCTGAAGACTGCTAGGTATTCACTTTTGTCGGTTTAATTGTATTATTTTACTAACGATTGTGAATGCTTCAGTTGATGTGTAGAGATAGCAGCAGTGGCGGAGAAAAGCATTGGAGGATAGCGAGTATTCGATTTATCATTTATATTTTGATGGGCGCATACCTTAGGCATGGCGCCTATATTTTGTCGCACCTATTTATTGAGGCGTTGGATATTTGTTTATTATTTTGTATGCGCATGGGTACACGATTATGTTATTTCTACTTGGACATTGTATTGGGCATGCCAGACTCTTTGGGCACCGTCCGTTAGCTTTATTTCTATTTTGTGCTAAAGCAAACTCAAAAGCTAAAAGCTTGCTATTTTGTAATTTGGGCTATTATTTGAGCATGAAGATGATTAATATATAAAATACATGCTTTGTGGAGCGCTCACACAAGGCATGGGGGGAGATTGCACCCAATTGGTCTCTTGTTCATGTCATTCATGCTTTTTACATTGAATTTTGTGCAAAAAGTAGAGTTCTTTTGTTCTTGGGGACCTTCCAGCATTCACTACGCAAGCGTACAGCATCCGATCTGTGCACTAGTCGTATTAGAGCAAATCTGAGATCAAGAGCTTCCAATCGCTACCCATCTTGTGCGAAGGCGGAGCTCGTGGAACAATCGGGCTCTACGGTCAATCTCGTTGCGAACGGTCGATACGGGTGGATTTGTGGTGATCAAGAACCTCTGTTTCCATCATCAGACTGTGAAGGACCAGGTTGCAGAGGCGGAGGACCACTCCTACATCCTCTTCTTCAAGTCGTCAAGAACAGAGATAAGCCATATTTCTTGCCAAGCTTAAAAGCTTCAATCTTTAAGTTACAAAGCTTAGTTAATTAGAAGATTTACTTAAGCTTCAAAAATGACTGATTACGAGGACGTAAGGATGTTCTGAGCGCCGAAATTTGCGCCGACATATTCATGTCCTTAAAAACGACGACTGGTTAGGAAGCATAAAGCTTCTTAATCCCCTAAGTCACCTAAAGTCATTCAACCATTAAAGTCTTCAAAGTTCTTTCAAGTCAAGTTCTGCAAGTCACATAAAGCAACCAAGTTTTGCAAGTCCTGGAACTCTGCAAGTCACATAAGTCTGCAACTTTGCAAGTCAGACAAGTCACCTGGAGTCAAAATTGACTTCTGTTCAAAACTCATAGAAGGGATGTACCTGTGCAGAAACTCCGAACTGCAAAGTTGTTCATTGGAAGGTACTCTTCGCATACGCAGGTTTGCTGAAGCATTTTCAGCATACGAAGAAGGATAAAATTCAGATTTCTCAAAAATTACAAATCCCACAATAGCCAAAGACGAAGATTATAGCCACACCCAAAAGTATATAAGCCTTGTATACCCAATCTTGAGCTACGCTCATCCCGCTAACTTGATTTTGAGAGTGAGAGGTCTTTTGAGTTTTACAGGATGACAGAACCACATATGGATGATTTAATGGCTGAAGGCGACCTACCTGAACCTATGATGGAGCAAAAGCTAGACTTAATTATGATGCAATTGGATGAAGAACGACGAGCTACAAGTTCAATTGGCTAATTTACAAAGATCGACTACCGATAAAGACGAACCTCAATCTGAAGATCTTATTCGACGTACCATTGACGCAACTCTCGAAGCTCAATCTATCCGCAAGGAAGCAAAGATAAGTAAAAGAAATTTCAAATTCCGTACTTTCAATGACACTCGAGAGGGAAAAACTGTTCTTGCATTCATTAGTCAGTTTGACGACACTTTCATGAGGAAATCTATGCAGAAAAAGATAAAATCAAGTGTGTCACTAATCATTTAGTGGATAGAGCATCTCTTTGGTGGACTGTGGTATGCAAGAGTATAGATTGTCCCACTACCTGGGAGAATTTCAAGAAGAAGAATATGCAGAATTTCCTTCCTCCACAATTTCATGAGAAAGCCATAAAGCAATGGGATCTTCTTCAGCAACGGGATCAGGAGCCTATTCCTCAGTACAGTGAGCATTTTTGGAATGCATTACTCCAGTTACGCATGCTTGAAGACGTACCTGAAGCGACACATAAGCACAAGTATATGTCTGGACTCCTTGGGCATTACTACGCTGAAGTTAATATGTTCAAGCCTGCAACTCTAGAAGACGCAATTTCATTAGCTCACGACACTGAAGACAAGCTGCGAGGTAGAGACAGACGTCCACAGCAATTCCAAGCTAATGGTAACTATGGATCTAAACAATTCAATTCAAATTTTAGAAGATTTAATCAAGGTCGTTTTCCTTCATCATCTTTCCGTAAGAATTGGGCAAAACCACCTGCTTTACCATCCAATATCAATCAAAACCCCAAACCTATTCCACAGCCAAATCCTAATGTCCCTAGACTTCCCGCCATTGCAAACAATATAACCAAAGCAAAGCCTATAGTGTGTTATAAATGCTACCAGCCTGGACATCTAGCAGCAAATTGCCATTCGAAGAAACCACCTGCCCATATCAACTACCTTGGAGCAATGAAAGATGAAGAACATGAAGAAATGCCTGATTTCACGGAAGATGAAGACGACACTACTACTCCTTCGGATACTTTACCAGGTATGCCAACTCCACATTCTTTATTGACAATGAAATGTTTAGTGCATGGAAAGAAAAAGATTATTTTGCATGATGATGATAGTACTCATGATTTTATTTCTGCAAAGCTAGTAAAAGAATTGAAGTTACAGACTGTACCTACGCATTATCGCATCAAAGCAGCATTCTTAAGCACTAGGTATAATGGTACACAGGAAGTGCATGACTTAGAAATTCAAATTGGTGAATACATTGAAAGAAGAAATTTTCTAGTTTGTACCACTACAGTCTAGTGATATTATTTTAGGTATGCCTTGGCGTCATCAGCATAATCCAGATATAGATTATTCCACACATTCAATTAATATTCAATTTCAAGGAAAACATCTTACATTGTATGGTATGCATGCATCTAATGCTTTTCCACTGCTTTCGCATACTCAAGCTAAACGTGCATTACACAAAAGTAGTAAATCTTATCTCATTTGGGTGAATGAACTGCAAGTTAAAGAAAATCATATGCACCCTAGGCATAAAGAATTTCTTGCACATTTTAAAGACTGTTTTGTAACGTGTCCCCTAGTATCATCCAGGACACGTCTTAGCAGTCCATCGGAAAGGATGTCTAGAAAGTTCCGCCCGGCACACCCATGGAATGTTACGGGTTTTACGATCTAGTTCTTTCCGCATCTGCCACGTAGCGGAAGTATCCTGGCCATTCTCACTTAGGATTGACCGGAATTAGGGTTTTCCTAATGGGTCATTAGCTAACAGCAACTAGCGTCAGACCCGAGCGAACTACTTTACGCAGAAATGCCAGGTCCAAAGCGGATTCACGCTGCACTTCGTTCAAGGAGAATGGAAAACGAGAGGGATGCAAAGCTCAACCTCTCTGCCATAAGGCATAGTCCCATTCCGTTCCCCTAAAACAACATAAATCGGGTAAGACGTAACTCTAGGTCATCGTTCTCGTTATTCTTTTTTATGATGATGATCATTCCGCTGTTCTTCGAGATTTTTGAGAAAAGTTCCCGGCTAACCGGGACCACCCAACCGTAGGACGGACCCATGGCCCACCCTCCGCACTTTCCTTGTTTGTTTTAGTTATGTAATTATCTAACACATTAATTTGACATATAACAATCAGCTTCTTTAATTAACCTTGTTAAGCACTGGTTCCTTCACGTAATCTTATCACGTGATATAGAAAAACAACATCAAGCAAGTTCTTTTAATATTTCATCATTTTATCTTTGAAATACAAGGAATTCCGCCCATAGGCTTTTCCATAATCTGCCCGAAGGCTAACCAGTAATCTCCAGGGATCACTATTCCAAGCTTCCGCCCGTCAACTAGTATGCGGGCCTTGAGATCCAATCCCGAGTCACGTTAGCCTCTAGTGCAGGACCCGGAAGGTGAGGGATTTACAGCCTGAGCCCCCCCTGGCACCCAAGCGTCCTCCTGCTCCAAGTAGAACTCAACGGAGAGACCTCTCGCGGCGGGTTTGATCCACGTTCCCGGCGCGGTCAAACAAACCCCTTGGTTAGGGTCAGGCAAGCAGTTGGGGGTAACTGAAGCTGCCTCTCCCTTCAGGCCTTTAACCTGAAGTATAGGTATTTATTTAATTTGTAATTCATAATTCAAATAGAGCCTAAAATCTCTAGCAAGCACAAACATTTCTATTAATCAACCCAGTTGTATGGCAAACTGCTAAGGAAGTGTTCTTTCCTTTTTGAGTGTATCAGCACTCGTTCCCAAGGTGTCTTGTAACTTGGCAAGATTTCTTACATTCCGATGTAGAGCATACCCAACTTGGTTAACCCTAAGGTACCTTAGATATGCTAGTTTCTGGTTTACAACTTTCCTTATTTAGAAGGATATCCAAAAATACGTCTTTTTGCAAGATAACTTGCGTAAGGATCTGCCGTCCTTGATGAGGGTTTTTCCCTTTTCTCCTTGTGAATCAATCACAAAATGATTTCATACATGTTGCGCAAGTCCTGCAATGGAATAATCTATCTAGATTCTTTAAGCTGACGAATGTCAGGCCTAGGGTTTCTTCATTTAAGAACCTTAGGGACAAACCCTAGTTTCTTATCTTTATGAATTTATTGCCCCTACAGTAAGGAAAGTAGTCAAGTGTTTAGGGTATGAATGTTTCTATGTTTAGATTGGTTTAGTTAACTTTTGGAAGGTAATATTAATCGTCTTGTCACAGTTTTACTATCCTTGTGACAATTTACTTTCCCAATCAATACAGTTTAATTTGGCATATAGCATAATGTCAAGGTGATACAAAGAGCGACAATACTCCTTGGGACAAAAAAGCCTAGCTGTGAAATTGGTGTATACACACTTTATTAGTCCCAAGTCCTCAAATAGCAGGGGAAAAGTGTTAATAGAGTGTCATCCAGCAGTCCCTTTTACATTTTCTTTCCAAATGAATTCGTATATCTAATTTTTATACTTGTTAATTCCTAACATTTAACTTCCGCCTCCTTTAAAGATGAACTCATGCCAAATAACAACAATTTCCTTGCTAAGATGTGCAACTAGCAAAGATAACTCCCTAGTAATTTGAGCATTGAAGAAACCTTTCTTGAATTTAGCTATTTACCATGAATAATTGCGAAAGGGAATAAGACTAATGGTGCAAGATATAGTTTCTACACTTTAGGAATATATTACTATAGTAAATGGTTAATCTTTCTTGTAATTTTATAATGCTTGATGCAATTTGAAGAAAGCTAAGTTGTATACATTGTCATTCATAAGCTAACTCCTTCGTTTAAAAATAACTCGAACAAATATATCCTATCCTTAACAATTTTTCTTTGCATGATCGACTTAAAACCGAATTAACACCAAGAAGAAAAAACCTGGCTTTGAGGTGAGATATACACATGGATACCGGGAGATGACCCTCCCGTAGCTACACCTTGGACTTTCTTCGGCGGCATCGTAGTTCGAATGTGAGATAGACTTTTTCTTTTTCTTCTTGGAATTCCACCGTCTTCTCCTTCCTTTTCTTTTACCTTTTTCCCACTCTTCCTCCTTCACTCCCTCTTTTCACTCCCTCTACTTCCCTCCCTATCTTTTATCTCACGGCTATTTCTTCCTTACGGGATACCATACGAGGCCATGATGATGAATTGGATTTTTAGGACATGGGAGTGTGTGGACACCGGCTTGTTTGATAAAACTAAGAACACAAAGCTCAACTAAGAGAGCACTTTCACAAAAAGATCTAAAAAGTGAGTGAAGGAATTAATGCAAGAGAATGGAAGTCCGCAAGGTAGCCTAAGGACAAAGTAGGCCTATGGGTGTGACTTGAATAGTCTAAAGAGCTAAGAGGGGGGAAAAAGAACAAGGGCTTAGGGGGGAATTAAAACCTGGGAGGGGGGGGAAACAAGGGGTTAGGGGGGAATTAAAACCCGAGGGGGGGGGGAAACAAGGGCTTAGGGGGGAATTAAAACCCGGGAGGGGGGGGAAACAAGGGCTTAGGGGGGAATTAAAATCCGGGAGGGGGGAAACAAGGGCTTAGGGGGGAATTAAAACTTGGGAGGGGGGGAAACAAGGTGTGAAAATGGGGCTTAGAAAGCCCCCTTGGAAGCTTCCAAGCCTTCTGGAAGCCTCACAAAGGCACGTGGGAGTTGGAGGCTGTTGACAGATGGCAGCTAAGATCAGGCTGCTGGGCCGGCAGAGGAATGACGGCAGCCTCTGCAGCGCCTCCTCTCCACTCCTCCTCACGACGCACTCAGAGACTCACTCTCTCCTTCTCGGCAGTATGACGGCGTACGGCTTCATGGCAGTGCTCTCCTTGTCTCCTTCGGCCTTCTCTCTGATGGCTCTGCCTCCGTTTTTTCTACAGCGGCCCCCCTGCCTCGTTTAAATAGTGGAAGGGAGGGGGATCTTCCCTCCTTGCGTGTCGACACGCATGTCCTCCCTCCCTCCAAAGGCTCCACCAAGGAGCTTAGTAGCTCCTTCTATTCCCCTCCCCCCCTCCAGCTCGTCAGTCGGCTGGAGGGATAAGGGGGGGAATTAAAAAAATTTCCATTAAACTAATTCATTTTTTTTTTTGTAACGCGGAATATTACATTCTCTCCCCGTTGGAGAAATCAAGATGTCCTCATCTCGAGATAAACTGGGGATATTGATGGTTGAGAGAGCTTTCATCTATCCAAGTGGCATCCTCTTCGGGATAATCTTTCCACTGGACAAGGCATTCTTTCAAGGTTCTAGATCTTAACTGTTTTTCCCTTAACATCTAAGATCCTTTCCGACCTTAGTTCAAGGACTCCTTGACTAGGCATTACAATTTGTTGGTCATCAAGTACATGATTAGGATTGGGTACATATTTTTTCAATAGGCTGATATGGAATACATTGTGAACCTTTAGGTTCTCAGGGAGTTGCAATCTATAAGCATTGGGTCCTAGGCATTTGAGGATTTTATACGGCCCACAATACCTTGGACTTAGCTTCTTGCATTCTCCTAGGGATAGAGAACTCTTTTTAGGGCGTACCCGAATGAAGACCATGTCTCCTTCTTCGAAGACTCTTTCTTGACGTTTCAAATCTGCATATGCCTTTTGTCTATCGTTGGCTGCTTGTATGTCTTGTCTTATTGACCTTATTTGATCATCCATGTCCTCCAACATTTGTCTTGAAGCTTCAACTCTTAGGGTTGGATCAGAAAAGTTTAGGGGACTTCGACAATCATGACCATACAATGCCTGGAAAGGGGTCATTTGAATGCTCTGCTGGTAAGAAGCATTGTAGGCAAATTCAACTAATGGCAAGTATTGAATCCACCTCTTCGGCTCTCGATAGCAGTATGTCCTAAGCATATCCTCAATGATTTGATTTACTCGCTGTGTTTGGCCATCTGTTTGGGGATGGTAGGCAGTGCTAAAACAGAGTTGAGTCCCAATAGCTTCAAAGATAGCTCTCCAAAAGTGTGATGTGAAGAGAGAATCTCGATCACTAATGATTCTTTTAGGTAACCCATGTAGCTTGAATATCTCCTTGATAAACAATCTTGCAATGTCGGAGGCTTTATAGTTTGTCTTTACTGGAATCAGGTGTGCAACCTTGGTAAGCATGTCAACCACAACCAAAATGGAATTGTATCCTCCTTGGACTTGGGGTAAGCCCACAACAAAATCCATACTGATGAATTCGCATTTCATTTGGGGAATGTCAAGCGGTTGCAGTTTCCCTGGCATCATGACATGTTCGGCCTTGATACGTTGGCAAGACAAACATTCAGTGACATACTTGAGAACGTCACCTTTAAGCCTCTCCCAATGGTAGCTCTTCCTAACTGCATTAAGATTTTTTGCATAGCCAGGATGTCCTGCGAAAGGAGAATCATGAGCTTCCCATAATATCTTCTGCTTAAGTGACTGGCTTGTTGGTATACACAGCCTTGTTCTGTAGTAGACAAGCCCATTATCAATGGAAAATTCCTGATACTTAGCTTGCAACTTCTGATTCTGCTCCTTGGTAGATATTTCCTTTATCATTGTTTGGTAGGTCAAATCATGGCATGCTTCCTCTCTGGCTAGTTCAAGTATAGGGTTGTTTGGCATAGATACCTTTGTAGCCAGAGATCTGGCCGTTGATGGATTCTGCAAGATTAGGGAATTTAGGAATGCCTTGCAATTGAGTACATCGGCAACTACATTCTCCTTCCCTGGTCGGTACTTGATTTCAAAATCATATTCCTCCAATACTTCAATCCACCGACATTGCCTCATGTTGAGCTCGTTCTGGGTAAAAATCCATTTGAGACTCTTATGATCGGTTACTAGAGTAAACTTGTTACCCAACAGGTAGTGTCTCCAAAGCTTTAGAGCATGGATGACAGCTAATAATTCCAGATCATGCGTGGTATAATTCTTTTCATGACTCTTCAATTTCCTTGAAGAGTATGCAACTGGATGACCTTCCTGCATAAGTACACACCCCAAGGCAAGAATGCTGGCATCAGTTACTACCTCGAACTCCTTATTGAGGTCAGGAAGTTTTAGAATAGGTGCTGATACCAAACTTTGCTTCAATTTGTCGAAGCTATTTTGTTCGGGAGTTGACCATGTAATAGAAGTCTGCTTCTTTAGTAAGTCTGTAAGAGGTGCTGCAATCAAAGCATAGTTTTTTATAAAGACCCTATACCATCCTGTCAAGCCAAGAAAGCTACGTATTTCTTTGATGGATACTGGTATTGGCCATTCAAGCACATCTGGCTGGGTCTACTGATATTCCTTCTGATGATACTATGAATCCCAGATATTCAATCTGACGCTTGAAGAATGCACACTTCTTCATTTTTGTATACAGCTTATGGGACCTCATTGTCTCAAGGACAATCCAAAGTTGAGGTTCATGATCTTCTTCCTGTTTGGAATAGACTAAAGTGTCATCAAAGAAGACAAGCACAAAATCATCAAGATATGGTCTAAAAATATCCTGCATTAATCTATTGAAGGTGGCAGGTGCATTTGTAAGCCCGAATGACATAACCAAGAACTCAAAGTGCCCATATCTTGTATTGAAGGCCGTTTTTGGAATATCTTCTTCCTTTATCCTTATTTGATAGTAACCTGACCTGAGATCAATCTTGGAGAAGATCTTTGCACCTTGATGATGATCAAGAAGCTCATCTATTCTAGGAATAGGATACTTGTTCTTGGCTGTTGATTGATTCAACCCTCGATAATCAATACATAGTCGAAGTGTCCCATCTTTCTTTTTCTGGAATAGTACTGGAGCTCCCCACAGTGAGTTGCTAGGCTGGATGTAACCCTGATCCAACAGTTGCTTGAGTTGTTCCTTCAACTCAATTGCTTTAGGTATGGACATTCTATAAGGTCTCTTTGCAATTGGTGTAGCTCCAGGCACTAGCCTAATTTCATGATCTACTTCTCTTGGAGGCGGAAGTTCAATCAATGCCTTAGGGAATACGTCAGCATATTCCTTTAGCCAAGAAGGTCCTTCATGAGACTCTTGCTTTTGATCTAACTTATTGAGTTTGATTAGGTAAACGGGTAATCCTTTTCTGACTCCTTTTATGATCCGAGATACTTTGGCTAATTGGATTCTTGGCACTCCTGCCTCACCTTGAGTTGTGACAAATTCCCTTTCAGAGTTTCGAAAGGAAACTTGACCCTTTCCACAGTGGATGTGGGCGTCATTAGGCTTAAGCCAATCCATCCCAAGTAGACACTCATGGATACCTAAATTCATGACTCTGAATTTAACTGAGGTTTCCTTTCCTCCCAGAAAGAATTCCACCTTAGCAGTTTGCCTGGTACAAGTTACCTCACGACCATTTGCCGACTCCACAAGCAGGGTAGGTGCTTCTACTGTGGCTATTCCTAATCTTTTTGCACATGCTGGTGAGATAAAGGAATGTGTACTGCCACAATCAATCAAGGTTTTGAAACCTTTACCTTGATAGTCCGACGGTGTCTGAATCACCGAGAACTGGCGATTCGGCCCTTTCTTGTGTAAAGCGGCACGGACGGTCGCTCTTTCGAATTCTGCTTCCATAGTCGGATCTTCCTCATCTTCTTCTTCACTTCTACCCTTTCAGATCGGTATGATGCATTGGGCAACTCATTTCAGGTCAATACTATTGCGTACAGTCTTTCACCACTGAAAGAATTATATCCGCAAGGTTTAACAGTTCTGTCCTTATTCTCGAGCCTTGGTGGAAAAGCAGTGGCATTGCACAAATTGGGTATAATTTTGAAGGCTGTTGTTATTGTGGAGATCAATGATAAATGTAAAAACATAATAGCCAGCTAGTGGAACAAAACCTTCCAAACAGGCCGATTTCAAATGGAGGATGATGTTAGAGATCTTACTGATGATAAGTTGGCTGAGATTGTGGATGCAGTGGGAAAGATTGACCTCATAATTGGGGGAAGCCCCTGCAACAATCTCTCAGGCAACAATAGAGTAAGCAGGGTAGGCTTGGGTGGCAAAGAATCCTATCTTTTCTTTAAATTTCCCAAGATTCTGAGTTGTTTAAAACATATCATGCAAGCAAGAGGTTACCTAAATATGACCAAACCTCTTAACAGCTAGTATTTTTTTGAATAGGGCATGATTGGATGTATATACGACATAATTACACCTGGATCATACGCTAGGACATGATATACATGTATAGGATCATACGGACATGATATACATGTATATACGACATGATATACATGTATAGGGCATATACATGCATAGGACTTGATATACATTACCAACTTTACTTCTTTCTGAGTATTACAAATATACATGCAGAAATAGATACGCTGACAAACGCCCATAGAGACGCGTTGACAGACTCTCACAGAGACGCAGGTATAGACGCGCATAGAGACGTAGGTATAGATGTTGTATGTAATATGTTTTATCTACACAGGGTAATATGATTTTTCTTGTGTATATGTGGAATACTGGATCCTCCAGCACCCCATTCAACAAGGAGCAATTCATGGGGGAGATGACCAATTATCTTGGTTGCCCTCCCACTGCAGATGAGGTTTTCAGTGTGATGTCTGGGACACCTATCACATCTTTGCCTACACAGGGATCAACTGAGGTACATGGATCAGCCGAAGCACGTGTATCGAGTGAGGTAGAGGGTAGTGCACGTCGAGGGAGAAGGGAGAGTGGTGCGGGAGGACAAGGAGGTCGAGGGCTTTGTGGGGGTTGCCTAGGTGGTGGCTCTCGATCACCCTCACCGGAAAATGAGAGAGGTGAGCCTCCACAAATGTACTACTCTATCACTGATGTTGGTGGTATCTTGCATGACTTTGAGGGGAGGGAAGTGATAGCCTACTTGAGAAGTGTCATGCATGCCACATACAAAGATTGCTTGATTCCCTTCAAGCACCAAAAAAATAGTTTGTGGCAAGACGTACTGCGGGCAGTACATAAAAGGTACCCTAATCTCGAGAATTCACGATTCTCAAATGATTGGGGACGGTCAAAGGCGAGAGACGCGCTTCATAACAAGAGGTCTCACCTTATGACGCGCGCCAAGGAGTCATTGCGGAGACAAGAGCAGGGGCGCCCTGGATATGGCCAACCACCCAATTGCCACCGCAAGGAGTGGAAAGAGGCCAAGAAGAGAGCAGCGGAGAAAATGACAAGTCGCCAACATGCAGAGGTGCTACGTATCCAGATGGCAACCATGGGATCGTCGCATTATGGATAGGGTGGCAGGGTGTCATGGGAGGCTGAGTTTGTAAGTTTTATTTGATTTCTTTTTTTAAATTAAATTTTGTAATTTGTTTCACTTCATTATGTACTGTGTTTTAATACGTTGTATGTTCAAATTGTTTTGTAGTATCATATCGTTGGTAGGATGCCTACTCCTAGAGAGGTAGGCTACCATCGAGGTCATAACCGGGCATCCAGTTGGCGGCATTTCTACGAGGAGGGACTCATCACGGAGGAGCAATATAATCGCACCATGAGGATTCCACCACCAGAAGAGGTATGTTTTATTTTTTACATGAAAAGTATAGATAACTCTAATTTATTGTTTGTAATGGTATTTATATACCTTAATTCTTTGTGTAGGCGAACCCTGATGCAGTTGAGGATAGCGAAGGGGGGACTAGCAGTAGCGGTGGCGGCAACGGCAGCGGCACAAGAAGTGGTGGTGGTAGCGATGATGATGTCTCTTCTGAGGAGATATAGAGGAGCCCCATGCATGCATGCCTCCCCTTGGCTTGTAATTTTCATTTTTGATATGTATTACTTTTAGCTAGTGCTTGCGACCATGACGTCACAAGCATTAGAACTGATAATGTAAAAACGTTTCATCTATATATATGAAATTTTGTGTGCTACATACATTGTTTTGTTTTCAGTATCCAATCTTCGAAATAATCTTTCTCTATTTTCCCTAAGCATACAATTTGATGTTGATGGGGGGGAAAAAACCAAAAGGCATGTGGCTTGCAAAGCCACATGCTCTCTGTTTTTTTTTTCATACCTCTGTTTTGCATGTCTATCAGCACATCTAAATTGCAGGATAAATGCGCATCTATTCTCGTCAAAAACTTTCAGAGTAAACGCGATTTTAGACGCGTAGATACACGCTTGTATAGATGCACAATATGAATATGTCCACTTTTTTATAAATATGATTATATATTTACGTAGCGCGTTTATACGCGCATCTATAGGTGCATCTAAGTGTGCGTGTAACTCTGATTATAAGCGCACTTTTAGACGTGATTTTGTAAACGTGCAAATAGACGCGTTAATAAATGCGACTGACTTTTTTTTTCACAATTGAAATATTGCGTCCACAAGCGCGTCTATGAACCCTTTTTGTTGTAGTGGAATATCCAAGTGTAACTCAGTAGTGTTCCTTTTGCTAATATAGATATTGCAATTGCTCGAGTAGAGGAGATAAAGTCACAAATAAAAGTATCCCATGCATCGAGGGAAAATTTCTATTCAAGTATAGGTCCTAACAATAATTTGTCATTACCTACAACTAGTGGTGGTTAAGCTTAGATAAGTCCACAACAAATCCTAATGCAAGATCAGGAGACATTATGCAAAATGTAAATATGGTGCGAGCTCCCCCTAATGTTGCCATGCCAATGGCTAACCACATAAGCTCATTAAATAGGAGAAGCCAAATGATAAATCCCAATGTAAGGCTAGCTAATTAGCCCGGAATACCTAACTAGGTGGTTAAGCCATTGAGATGTCAAGGGGATGATTATGTTTATGAGTCTAGTACATAAAATGTTCTTGGTAAAGTAAAGGACATGATGAAACATTATACTAACATGTTAACTAAATGATATGGACAAATATCCATAGATATAAACATTCTAAAGAAGTAGTAAAACTTAATAGGAAGTCTAGACCCTGAAGAGGGTGGTCCATCAAGATTTAGTTGTAAGTGGTGTGGTATTCAGTACCTCTCCCACATATTCTCCCTCATTAGAAGAGTGATATATGTGAGAAGTTAGGACATATGACCAATACATGAATCATTGATCAAATGATGTAAATCATTGAGGGGAGGACCCTAAGAAAATATTGCAAAAGGGAGAAGCCACCTTAGAGGAAGTGCCAAGTGGGGTTAGTCTAGTAGAGGGACTTCACTTTGATGGAAATGTAGCCTCTAACAATTTAAGAGTGGTCACCAAGGGATAGAAAATGAAACAGATTCAGAATGATAACCCTAGCATAAGCAAATCTAACTCTAAGTCTATCACGATTTATAAGAAGGTTGCAAATGTCAACACCGAGATGGGTCCTCTTAAATCTGAAGTTATTTTGGAGGAGTGGGTGGCTAAGAGCAAGTTTAAGTCAAAAGTGAAGGACGTTGTTAAGGCTATTAGAAAGCCAAAAGAGGATGGTGTGGCAAGAAAAAAATGCTATTGCAAACTTGCATGAGTTGGATCTAGCAAATGTTCTATATGGAGTCAAACTAGATGTGAGCTTGCTACAAATAATACAATTGTCACCTAAAGTTTGCAATGAATTCAAGAAAATCACAAAAATATATTATGTTTTAGAAATTTCTAGTACAAAGCGAGTGGGTAGTGAATTGTAGGAACATGTGGAGAAGCACTACCCTAAAGTTCAGGCATATGTTGATGGCATCTTGTTAGAAAATGTTGTGGTAGACCTGAGCTTGTCTCTATCTAAACATTGTGATTATGGACTTACTAGAGAGGCTTCGTTTACCCATTCAAAAGGAAGTCACAACTATACTAAAAAAGGCTGACGATAGTTTAAGATAGCGAGAAGGAATAGTCTCTGAAGTACATGTAACAATAACGCATATTGAGTGTGTTCGTGATTTCTGTGTTATCCGATTTCCTAGGAGACCAAGCTATGATTTGTTGGTAGGAGGATTGTGGATATTACACTTTAATTTTTTGGTAGGCATCCCAACTAGTCAATTGATCTTTGGGCATGCATCAAGGAGAATGATTTTGCATGTTTACCCTGAACACGCACCACTAAATGAAAGGACACCACTCCAACTTCAAAATGGGATGCACTTGATGGAACCTCTATTGCTTGAACTTTGAGCTCTAGTGAGTCTAATGGGGGTTCCACAACAAAGGAATTCTATCAAGTGTGCTTAAATGAGCTTATGGGGGCAAAATATCAAATATGCAATGTTGATGTAATAGAGTGGGAGATTCTTAGGATTCCTAATAATCCCCATCTAATCAGACTCGGTACTATACTATTTGATGATGAGTGTGCAAAATATGTATTGCACCTACAGGAGTTTAGAGATATATTTGCATGAAGGTATGATGAGTTGAAGAGGATTCTCCCTACTATTGTCGTGCATACAATCCCATTGAAAGAAGGCAGTAAGGTAGTAAGATAGAAGATTAGATGAATTCCTTTTGAGTTGAGAGGGCCTCTTTTTTAGGACTTCATGTAGTTAAGAAAGGTAGGTCTAATCATTCCTATGAAACATATTGAATGGTGTTCACCAGTTGTGATAAGGAAAATAAGAACAATCCAAATCGTGTATGTGTAGATTTGAAAGTGCTGAAGAAGCTGACAATAAAGGACTACTATCCTTTTCCCTTTATTTAAGAAATTTAAGATCACTTAGTAGGGCAAGAAATGCACTCCTTTATGGATTCTTTGTGGGCTATAATCAAATGGCCATAGTTGAGGAGGATCAATTAAAAGTGATGTTCAATACAGTCTTTGGTACCTCTGTGTACCATGTCAAAGTCTATGTAATGCTCCAAGGTCTTGCCAAAGAATGATTGATAAGACCTTTACCAATATCTCCACTAAAAAGTTTAAGGATTTTATAGACGATTTGAGAGTGGCTGTCACAACCCATGATAGGCAACTCATGCTTCTACGTAAATGTTTTGAGTGTTGTTATGAGTATTGCATAGCATTAGATCCTCAAAAGTATGTATTTAGGATATCCTACATATTATATCTTGGCCATAATGTGAGTGCAATTGGCATTGCCATTAATCTTGAGAAAGTAGCAATAATTGTTGCCATGAGCCCACCCACAAGTCCTAGGGAGGTTCAGAGCTTTGTTTCATATCTGAAATATTATTGTCAGCTCATTAATGCATTGGTTGATCTCTTCACACACAACCATGTTTTCGAATGGATTGAACACTCTGCAATGGTTTTTGAGGATGTTAAGCTATAATTATCCAAAATTCCAATGCTAAAAGCTCAAAATAGGGGTGAGGTTTTTTATATCTTTATAGCTACAAGAAGGCATGGTATCAATTGTTGCCTATACCAAATTTAGGAGACACAGGTGTATCATCCAAGTGCTTTTGCAAGCCAAAAATTACGGGTTTCAAAGTGCTAATATAGTTATTTAGAAAAGTGTATTTGGCGACAATGTTCACCAGCAAGGAATTTAGACATTACATTCTTTATGAGAAGGTGGTGTTTTTCACCAAGGTAGAGGGTCTATGATTATTGATGAACAAGCTTCAACCCCTAACCACCTAGCTAAATGACTAATCTATTTTTAGGAGTTTGGCTATGAAATTCAAAGTAAGCCACTAAAAGTGTAGGCTGTTATTGAATTTTTAGTAGATTTTGTTGAGCCTTAGAAAAAGTGGGCTGATATTAGTGACTACGAAGATCTATGCAAGATTGATGCACCCTCAATCTCGTAGTGGTATTCATTAATTACTGATAATCTATCCACAAGCAACCTTGCAGATTCTCCTTTTGAATCTAAGAAGAGCAAGATTAAGAAATAAGCACTTTGCTTTTCCATTATAGCAAGTGTCTTGTACAGAAGGGGAGTGTATGAGGTATATCATTGTGTATAGTGCCTAATGACCATTCATTTTAGAGAAATGCCAGGATTCAGCATGTGCAGATCATTTTTCTCAATGGTTTACTCCTGAAAAAGCTTTGCATGCTAGTTATTGGTATCCAACGATCTTCCATGATACTTTTACATATGTTACATGTTGTGATATCTATTAGAGACACGATGCTAGGGAAAATCACAAGAGGTTGCAAGGAAAGAGGAATATAGATCTATGGACTTATGGGAAACTATATCCAAAAGATCCTTTGCATAACTTGGTGCCTCCCTTCATGGATATTATATCCTTAGTAAGCTTCATTGGAAATAGCTATAATAGCCTCTTAGGATATACTCAACATTTGGATGCCATTAGCAATGTACATAAGTTACAAAGAGATTTGTTAGACAAGGAGAATGCCTCTTTGAGGAAAACATTAGAGCAATGTAAGCATAAATTACTACAGAACAAAAAGACTATTTTAGAGCTAGAGAAATAGAGAGATCAATTGAGGCTTAATGAAAGAATATTGGGGGTTCACAAATGATGCAATAAACTTTGAAATATTAAGACCTGGAACTTTGAAAGAATACATGCACTGAAGTAAGTAAGTTCTTTGTTACTTTTCTCTCCATCTCATAAAGTATTTGTAAAATAATTTATGATAACTAAACATTTATTATTATGAATAGAGAGATACTCTACAACCTAATGAAGAAACGACTTCAAGCATGGAGGCATCAATTGAACACTTTAAAATGCTTCTAAATAAGGAAGCTATCAAAGAAATCTTGAAGGATCCAATGTATTGAAATCTTGCAGGATAGGGGATTGAGATTTTCCTGAGGCGGAGTCCACTTAGCTCAAGTGATATGCAAACTTTGTTGGATGAGGTAGATATATCTAGTAGGGGATACACAACTATTTACAAATCTCTTTACAGGAAGATGAAGAAATCTAAGCTATAAAAAATAATATTTCCAAATCCAATATCACTCAAAAGAATGTGAAAATAAGTGAATGATCAAGTTCTACAACTCCTAGGATCTCCATTTAATATTGAAGATGCCTATCATTTAACACTAGGGGAAACTATGGTTTACAACAAATACAAAAATATATTTTACAACTTGAAGGCCCTACATCCATACTTTGTTCAATTATTTGAGGTGACTCCAATGAATGTAGTGGTCTCGTGAAATTTGTACTCAAGCTTGATGAGTACCAAATTGTGAGGGATAGAAAGCTAGAATGGGTCACCATCACCCTGATGAATAGGGCACTTGATCCAACAATTTCAAAGTACAATCCAAAATGGTTCAGTGTCCAGTCCAAGAACAATATATTCTCTCTGGGGTTCTTTGAGATGATCAATATATTTTAAATTGAAAGTTTAATTATACTAATACGGTTGTTGGGTCACATGCTTATAATATGTGTGTATTCTAGGTTATGTCTAAGAATTTTGAAACCTTGCATTGGATTTCAAAAATGATCCTTAACTTGAAATTTATTTTTAAATTCATCAATCTCAAAAATCCATTTTATAACTCTCCTCAAAAGGTTTGGGTTACTTACTAATCATGGCAATAGTGTATAGCTTGTCAAAATTGTAAAGGGTTTTAGTAGTAAAAACCTCCTAAACATTCTGCAAGTACATATTATACTAATCATATTCAAGAATGTTGGGAGCTTTCTGTGGGACCATAACATAGGAAAGAGAGACACTCAAGGGCATGGATGGATTTAAAGAAGGTAGGCAAGATGGAGACACTTTGGCCATAGATGAACTTTGATTATCTCATGCTCCTTGGGTCCTATCCACTAAATAGAAGTACATGATGAAGCAAATTAGCATGTCTATATATATGCCGAAGGGTACAATATGGTCTCTCAGATTCACATTTTTTAAAGATGACCAAATAATATGACTAAAATCCAATGATTGGCTGTACAATAAGTATTTCATTATTTTGTATATATCTATAGTTTGTAATACATTAAATTTTTCATAGATCATACTACCAATCACGATCACAAGGTGTCTCACTCTAGAGGTACTATTACAAAGAGAGTTTACTGTCAAAAGTCTTGCATTGCTCCCCATCACATGGGTTTGAAAGGCATATACTATCTTGTCATAATCTTGTCATCCCTCTCTTACAACAAGAAAAACTTAGAACAAAAAAGAAATGTCACAAATCAAATGTTTACAACATTTGGGTACTAGTGAGATATTATATCTCAAGTGTATTCGATAGATTACAAATTGTGATAAGTTAGATTCTATTTCCTTCTCTATTTTGGTGAAATAACTATATATATAGTTCAATACAATGAACTAAATCCATTGTTTTGAGAACATAATGAAAGAGAGAAAACTAAACCTTGCCTTTTTAAAAGACTTTTCCCATAATCATATTGGAATCATCACACAAACTAGTAAGGAAATTCAAAAGTGAGGGATTTGTTTCACAACAAAAGATCCCACCTCATGACACGCGCCATGGACTCACTGCAGAGACAGGAGGAGGGGCGTGGAGCCTATAGCCAACCACCTATATGCCACTGCATAGAGTGGAAGAAAGCCAAGAAGAAAGCAAAAGAAAAAGTGAAGAGTCTCATCACTGAGGACCAATACAACCGGGCTATGAGGATTCGACAGCCAGAGGAGGTATGTTTTTCTTACTTTCCTATTAAAAGTATAGCTAATTATAACTTTCTCTCCACCATGTGTACGTAAGCAACCTTGATCTTTTGTGTGTGTAGGCGAACCCCGATGTGGAGCATAGCGAGGAGGGGAATAGCGACCGTAGTAGCCATGGTGGTGCTAGCGAATATGTTTCTTCTTCAGATTCGTAGAGGAGCACCATACCTCCTCTATGGCCTTGTTTTCTTATATATCTATTATCCATCTTTGAGCCTACTGCTTGCGGCCACGCTTTAGGTCGCAAGCACATAAACTCCCCATGTAAATGCTTTTTATCTATAATGAATACAAGGACTTTTGTTTTCAGTTCTCATGCTTTCAGATCCATTGTCTTTTTCCCAAATGCACAATTTGATGTATGGGAGTCTATCTACGCGTCTAAATTGCAAAAAATGCGCGTTTATAAGCGCGTCTAAAATGCAGAGTACACACGCTCATACACGCGCTACATAATTCAAATTTTAAAAAATAAATTAAATATCTTTTTTAAAAAAGGGAGATTTTTTGTTTTGCATTTGCGTCTATGGGCGCTTGTAAAAGCGCGTCTATGGGCGTGTCTATATGCCCGTCTAATTTTCCATGTAGACGCGCTGGTAGAAGCACAAAAGAAATTAAATAAATAAAAATTTTGGTTTTTTTATGCGCTTGTATTCACACGTGTATATACGCGTCTATTACGCGTCTATTTCTGCGTGTAAATTTCTCCATACATGCGACTATAGACACGAGTTTGTAGACGCACAAATAGACGGGCGGGTAGACACGCCCGTAAGATCATCTCTATATTCAAAAATCGCATCTAAAAGTGTGTCTAAGAGGCCTTTTTGTTGTAGTGATAATCCCCATCTAATCAAACTCGCTACTATACTATTTGATGATGAGTGTGCAAAATATGTATTCTTTGTGGGCTATAATCAAATGGCCGTAGTTGAAGAGGATCAATTAAAAGTAATGTTCAATACAGTCTTTGGTACCTCTGTGTACCATGTCAAAGTCTATGTAATGCTCCAAGGTCTTGCCAAACAATGATTGATAAGACCTTTATCAATATCTCCCCTAAAAATTTTAAGGATTTTATAGATGATTTGAGAGTGGCTATCATAACCCATGATAGGCAACTCATCCTTCTACGTAAATGTTTTGAGTGTTGTTATGAGTATTGCATAGCATTAAATCCTCAAAAGTATGTATTTAGGGTATCCTATAGATTATAGCTTTGCCATAATGTGAGTGCAATTGGCATTGCCACTAATCTTGAGAAAGTAGCAGTAATTGTGGCCATGAGCCCACCCACAAGTCCTAGGGAGGTTCAGAGCTTTGTTTCATATTTGGAATATTATCGTCAGCTCATTAATGCATTGGTTGATCTCTTGGCGCACAACCATGTTTTCGAATGCATTGAACACTATGCAATGGTTTTTGAGGGTGTTAAGCTATAATTATCCAAAATTCCAATGCTAAAAGCTCAAAATATGGGTGAAGTTTTTTATACCTTTATAGCTACAAGAAGGCATGGTATCAATTGTTGCCTATACCAAATTTAGGAGGCATAGGTGTATCATCCAAGCACTTTTGCAAGCCAAAATTTATGGGTTTCAAAGTGCTAATATAGTTATTTAGAAAAGTGTGTTTGGCGACGGTGTTCACCAGCAAGAACTTTAGACATTACATTCTTTATGAGAAAGTGGTGTTTTTCACCAAGGTAGAGGGTCTATGATTATTGATGAACAAGATTCAACCCCTAACCACCTAGCTAAATGACTAGTCTCTTTTTAGGAGTTTGGCTATGAAATTCAAAGTAAGCCACTAAAAGTGTAGGCTATTATTGAATTTTTTAGTAGATTTTGTTGACCCTTAGAAAAAGTGGGTTGATATTAGTGACTACGAGGATCTATGCAAGACTGATACACCCTCAATCTCCTAGTGCATTAATTAATGATAATCTATCCACAAGCAACCCTGCAGATTCTCCTTTTGAATCTAAGAAGAGAAATATTAAGAAACAAGCACTTTGCTTTTCCATTATAGCAAGTGTGTTGTACAGAAGGGGAGTGTATGAGGTATATCATTGTGTGTAGTGCTTGATGAGATACCATTCATTTTAGAGAAATGCCATGATTCAGCATGTGTGGATAATTTTTCTCAATGGTTTACTCCTGAAAAAACTTTGCATGCTAGTTGTTGGTAGCCAACGATCTTCCAGGATACTTTTACATATGTTACATGTTGTGATATCTATTAGAGACACGATGCTAGGGAAAATCACAAGAGGTTGCAAGGAAAGAGGAATATAGATCTATGGACTTATGGGAAACTATATCCAAAAGATCCTTTGCATAACTTGGTGCCTCCCTTCATGGATATTATATCCTTAGTAAGCTTCATTGGAAATGGTTATAATAGCCTCTTAGGATATACTCAACATTTGGATGCCATTAGCAATGTACATAAGTTACAAAGAGATTTGTTAGACAAGGAGAATGCCTCTTTGAGGAAAACATTAGAGCAATGTAAGCATAAATTACTACAGAACAAAGAGACTATTTTAGAGCTAGAGAAATAGAGAGATCAATTGAGGCTTAATGAAAGAATATTGGGGGTTCACAAATGATGCAATAAACTTTGAAATATTAAGACATGGAAATTTGAAAGAATACATGCAGTGAAGTAAGTAAGTTCTTTGTTACTTTTTTCTCCATCTCATAAAGTATTTGTAAAATAATTTATGATAACTAAACATTTATTATTATGAATAGAAGGATACTTTACAACCTAATGAAGAGACAACTTCAAGCATGGAGACATCAATTGAACACTTTAAAATGCTTCTAAATAAGGAAGCTATCAAAGAAATCTTGAAGGATCCAATGTATTGAAATCTTGCAGGATAGGGGATTGTGATTTTCCTGAGGGGGAGTCCACTTAGCTCAAGTGATATGCAATTTTTTTTGGATGAGGTAGATATATCTAGCAGGGGATACACAACTATTTACACATCTCTTTGCAGGAAGATGAAGAAATCTAAGCTACAAAAATCAATATTTCCAAATCCAATATCACTCAAAAGAATGTGAAAATAAATGAATGATCAAGGATCTAGATTTCATATTGAAGATGCCTATCATTTAACACTAGGGGAGACGATGGTTTAGAACAAATACAACAATATATTTTACAACTTGAAGGCCCTACATCCATACTTTGTTCAATTATTTGAGGTGACTCCAAATGAATGTAATGGTCTCATGAAAGTTGTACTCTAGCTCGATGAGTATCAAATTGTGAGGGATAAAAAGCTAGAACGGGCCACCATCACCCTGATGAATAGGGCACTTGATGCAACAATTTCAAAGTACAATCCAAAATGGTTCAGTGTCCAGTCCAAGAACAATATATTCTCTCTGGGGTTCTTTGAGATGATCAATATATTTTAAATTGAAAGTTTACTTATACTAATACGGTTGTTGGGTCACATGCTTATAATATGTGTGTATTCTAGGTTATGTCTAAGAAATTTGAAACCTTGCATTAGATTTTCCAAATACAAATGTACCCCAAATCATTAGTGAGTAAAGGAATATAAGAATTTTGGACGTGGAAGGATTTGGAAGATTCAAAGTAGAATGGTATCGAGCACATGATTTGAAAACCCTAAAGTGCATGTATAATGTCCCAAAAGAGGGGCCAATTCAAAGAGCTTCTGCCCTAATGAAAAAGGTAATCAATTGTACATGTAGTCAAAATGTATATGTTTTCTCTTGATGTATGTGACAATGGATCGATTGCATCTATTCTTCATTTTTCAAAATATCATAAGCAAGAATTGTTTTTCTTGTTTTTGGTTTTAATATTGTCTTACTCATTCTCTCGCATTCATGACATGATCTACACTAGAGATTGACATCGTTACGCACATTTGACCACATATGTCCTGTAGTTAAAATTTTTTGAAGAGTTATTTTGTAGGAATAATGTCCTCCACATACTCCCACATGATTATTTTCAAGAATATGATATATTTCCTCCTTCCAAGGTACTATTCTCAAAATCAAATCCACTCCCTTGGCTTAAAGAATATCATTTACTAATTAATACCTTCCAATTCTTCTCAAAAACCTATATTTTTTGTCTTTGGGAACATTCGATGGTACTCTACTAGTTAAGAGAAATTATTCTTCCAATTCAAAGGTTTCTCTTGCTCTATACAAAGAAAAATCTAGTTTAATAGCGACTACTTGACACATTGCTTCTTGGGCTGCATTATGAGCTTTCTAATTCTCTTTCTTGGGTATGTATTTCAAACTCCAAGCCTCAAATAGATTTAAATCTCTTCAAATTCTATTACACAATCCTTTTAAGTTTAGGATTCTTGATTTTTTAGACTCCGAGAATCTATTTTACTAAAAGTAGAGCATGTCCTCTAATCCTCAATCTTTGAATTCCTATCCTTTGACAAAGTAAGATAGTTCCTTGCAATGTTGCATATTCAGCTTCATTGTTACTAGTTGCCTCAAGTTCAACAATTTCTTTACTTATCAACTTATCAAGTGGAACATAAACTAAAATCTCTTTTGATGATGCTTGATGTAATTTTCGATATGGTCCATTGAAGTACATAAAAAACGAGTATTCAATCTTTGGTTTCACTTCTTTATCTCCAAATTTTCTTTTTAGCAAGAATCAATTGCCCCTATAAGTCAAAAGATCTACTATTGTAGCTCAAGTTGAATCTTTAACTTGAAATTTATATTTAAATTCCTCAATCTCAACAATCCATTTTCTAGCTCTCCTCAAAAGGTTTGGGTTGTTTACTAATCATGGCAATAGTGTATAGCTTGTCAAAATTGTAAAGGGTTCTAGTAGTAAAAACCTCCTCAACTTTCTACAATTACATATTATACTAATCATTTTCAAGAATGTTGGGAGCTTTCTGTGGGATTATAGCATAGGAAAGAGAGACACTATAGGGCATGGATGGGTTTGAAGAAGGTAGGCAAGATGGAGACACTTTAGCCATAGATGAGCTTTGATTATCTCATGCTCCTTGGGTTCTATCCACTAACGTGGAGTACATGATGAAGCAAATTATCAAGTCTATCTATATGCTGAAGGGTACAATATGGTCTCTCAAACTCACATTTTTTAAAGATGACCAAATAATATGACTAAAATCCAATGATTGGCACACTATATGCCAAGTTTGGCCTAGCCTTGATAGTAACTATACAACCAATATTTCGGTGAGCTCCATGCCCGTTCAAAGTCTGGCTTGGGGGCGAACATAATAATCGGATATATGGCACGGGAGACTTCCAATTTACTTGAGGACAATAAGGGTACATACATGAAGCTCCTGGATTTGAGGACAATAAGGGTACATAATCGGATATATGGCACGGGAGACTTCCAATTTACTTGAGGACAATAAGGGTACATACATGAAGCTTCATTCAGGCAGGCGGATTTTTGAGACGTCTGTGCGGAACACAAAGCTAAGCTGGCGTTGCTGATTATTGTAATACCTATACGGAGAGCCATTAGTGCACAAGATATCAGGCGATTACGATCAGAGCTCCGAGCTGTATGTTACATCTTGAATGCCCAGCTGGAAGGTGGCCTTGATGGAGTCAAGGGTGGTGTCGTCGAGGAAGAAGGTCTTGCGGAGGACGGCATTGGGGATGTTGGGCGTGAAGAGGGAGCTGGCTACCAGTTGGAAGCCCGGCTGTTGGCTGTTGAGGGCCACGACAGCGTGGGCGGCGCCAGAGCCGACGTTGAGCTGGAAGTGCAGGAGGCCGCGTGGGAAGATCATGACGTCGCCTGGGCTGAGGACCTTGGCGAAGAGCTTGTTAGAGGTGTCCACGAAGGCGCAGTAGAGGTTGCCAGACAGCACGAAGATGATCTCGCTGGCCCTGGGGTGCGTGTGGGGCACGATCACCCCGCCCGGCGCAAAGTCCAGGCGCGCTACCGACAGCCCTAGTGTGTTCAGGCCCGGAAACTGCTCCACAAGCCCAAACGTGGCCACTGCCAGCACCGGGCTCTCGGTCACATTGGCCGCAGCCTGGGTTAGGCCGTGGAAGATGAAGTCCTCCTCCGTCGCCTTGGCTGCCTCCTTGCACGGATACCCGTTCACGTTGAGCTGCTGCGACAGGTCCGCCACGCAGTAGTCCTGAAGTGGATCCGGATCGGAGGCCTGCACTACCACGCTCATATAGTTATTGTTGCAGGGGCACAGTAGTATTACAGCTATCAAGACCAGGTGGCTGCTGCTGCAGATCAGTCTCGACTTCATCCCTGCATTTCTCCGGCTGCTCATTATCGTCATCATCCACATCAAGTAGTGCTGTGGATACAATTATAATATTGTCTACCAAATACTACTGGATCCCGTGGAAGGTGCAAAGGACTAGCTAAGGAATGAGGGATTGGGTGATTGATACAAATCACACGACGCTGATTGCATACCCATCAGAGACCCGCCTACATATATATATAACTTTCCTCGCACGGGCGAGTACTCCCCGCCTACAAGCTTTCTCATCCTCTTGTCTTTACCGCTCACTGTTACCTTGCCCGATGATCACAAAATGATAACCCGTCTTTCGTTCTTTCCACGCCAAAGCTTCTGACTCCAAACAAGGCTGGGACATAAGTTTTCTCACTCCTTGCAGACGCTTTGATGAGCTGTTTTTCCGTAGTGTGACTCTTTACATGCACACATTTACGTGATCGACTGTATACTTGCCCCTTCGCTATGACGTTTCCATGAGATTGCCTGTCAACCGTGCACAATCAGACTCCCTCTTTTTGATGTCGACGCACTCCGACACTACAAGTCTAGCTGCTGGAGAGCTCCCACCCGCCACGCTTCCACGCCAACGTAGCCTACACCCTCGAGTCATTCAGTTAAACGTTATACTCATGTGGAACTAATATACGTTCGAGTTAGCGCTCAAGTAAACTAGATTCACACACTGCTTCAACCGGGATCGTTAGTTCTTACGGGAACACAATAATTTCCTAATGAGTGAAGCCCAACCTTGGACCTTAGCCACAATAGGTGAACAAAATTTTTGGTGGACGTGTTTTCACTCTAAGTAATTGGAAGCTTCAATCTGGCCGTCAACAATCTCATGCAATGGTGAACTCCCTAAACTACCTAGTGCGCATGACAAAATCTAGAGACTCTGCACTTTGAATAAGTAATTTACATGCCCTTGCCTTGAGCAATGTTGAAGGACTATTGGTTTGTAACTGGTTCACAACATTGAAATTGGAATCTGATATGTATGGCTTGATATGGGGCTCCCAAGGTGACAACTAGAACTTTTCAATACTTAATTTGGATTACAATTCTCTTTATGTAGCCAAGGAAGCCATGGTTTTGAAATGGTAGTGTTTTACAACTATTTGCGCATCCTTACCCTTATAGATTGAATCTCTTGTTTCAAAGAGCAATGGCTTAACATTGTCTCAATATATCTCTATTGAAAAGTGACAATTCATATGAGCTTGACATGGGACTTTGAGGATGATAGCTACACGTTGTGGGCACAATTCGATGCATGTAGTCCACTACAACATGGAGGGTACACCAATTAGAAATAAGACAAAGATATATGCCAATGTGTTTCAAAATATCAAGCCTTGCCATCGAAATATGGGTCGGTATAAGCTGTCGATATGATCGTTGGAACTACCAGTGTATATATAACATATATAACTATGCAAATACTAGTGCATATATTGACACATTGTTAAGGGGGATATATGTCAAACCCACAAACCACAACGGTTCAAGAGGATAGACAAGATGGAAGGAAGAATGGAGACACCGAGAAATACTCACTGTATTACTTTGTAAAAGAATTCATACATTGTACACACCCTCTTGGATTACAAACAATCTTTTGATAGCCCAAAGCATCCATCAATAGAAGGCAAGTAGAAGCCTTAAGCAAGATTACCCTATATTAAAACCCTAGGATCAGTAGTCCTTTTGCAATCACATTTTAATCTATCTACCTATCTCTAAGATTGTAGGAGATAAACATGCCCAAGGTCTCTCAAATTGCAAGCAATGTGCCCTTAATGTGTGCTTCAAGGCGTCACAGATTGCTAGCAATGTGTGTCCATGGCATTGAGAAATCGAAGGTGGAGACATGACCAATAGGTGGATGCGGGATCAACACCAATAATACATTCTTCAAGGCCTCTTAGTTTGCACACCTTGGAGATGTTCAATCATGAAAGAGAGGGACATGAAGATGGTGATTGTGCCCTAATCTACATCTCACTACTTCTTTGCATGACTCTGGCACATGTCTAGCCCGTATTGTTGAGGACAATGGAGATGGACCTATTGATGATGATAAAAATTGATCCTCAATTTATTAAGGAATCCAACACACGAGAAGTGGTACCTAGTGTGAAGGGCAATGGTGATTATGGATTCCAGAGGCTCAATGTGCTAAAATATTTGAAATGTCATCAATCGTGAAGCCAATCTTGCTCGCAAATGGTAGTAGTGAAACCTTAGAGGCCTAGAAGAACCAAATATTGAAGAAATTAAAGCTTGTAGATCTATTGCTATGGTTGCCTTGCTGTATTTTAGGGTTTTCAGCCAAGAGAATGAAGATCAGGGCTTAATTCTTGCAAAAGCTTGTTGTAGAAGTTTCCCACTGACTGTGTCAAGATTGTTTGACAAGCATGGAAGAGACTGGGAGCAACAATTACATGTTTGTGGATGCCTGCTATAGCTTCAAATAATTATCTCTTTGAGCACTTTCAAGCTATTTGAGGCATTTCTCTATAGTTAATTCAAACTCAAATCTAGTGCAAAGCAGAGAGTTTTCTACATGGAGGCATTTCTCTATAGTTAATTCAAACTCAAATCTAGTGCAAAGCAGAGAGTTTTCTACATGGAAACTACATTCAAACATCGTATTTTGACCTATGAGTGTCTTGTGTTTCTAGTATGGTATGCGAGTCCAAGTCTTATTAGTTTCTAATGCAACCATCTCCTCATCTATCGTTGCATTCCAATGATCATGACCAACAACATTGTCAAAAGAATTGGGCTCAACATCCTCAATCACCTTTATCATATAAGCATAATGGTGAGCTATATAACCTTCAAAACTAAATATTTTAAAGAGGGAATTCGATCCTGCTACACCTACATACCACTAGATCACTTAGTAGAGCCTTTACATTACCATGTGATGTTTGTACACCTAGTGTCCAAACTGAAGAAACACCAAGCTTATCATCCCAACTCTTTGAACAACTGGAATCTCCATCAAATCTCAAATGACTAACTGTAGATGTATCATTATCATTCACCACTTTCTTCTTCCCTTTCTCTTTACTTGCACTACTTGTAGATATACTTAAAGATGTGGGGCTATTCCTTAGTCTCTCCTTAAGCTTCTAGACCAAGGGCTAACTATAGATGTAATATGAGACTATGTTTTTGGTCCACTAAGAGATTGTGATTCTTGCTTTTGTTTCTCCATATAACTATCACAATCCCGACTATCATCCAATGCACCACCACTAGATGCATACCAATTTGTCATCTCATAAAAAATAACATATTTGCTTACTTCCAACTCACCTGTGATAGGGTTGTAACAATGATACCCTTTTGCTCTAAAGAGTATCCAATAAAACTACATTTTTTAGTCTTTTAATCAACTTTCCTTTATAGCTCATTTGGCATATCAATATATGTAATAAAACCAAACACTTTTAAGTTTGACACATTGAACTTCTTACGCGCAAAGCATTCTTCGAGGATCATTCCACCCACTATAAGTGTGGGAGTTCTATTCATAATATAGATAGAAATATGAACAACTTCAAAATAAAAATATTGACCAATTCTTTTTGGCCATCAATACCCCTGCAACTTTTACAATATGTCCATTTTTTGTTTTTGCAATCCCATTTTGCTATGGGATATACTTGTAAGTAAGTTGTCTCTTTATCCCATGCGACCTTAAAAAGTCACTCAACTCATTAGAGAGATACTCTCCCTTTCCATATAATCTCAAATACTTTACTTTCAAGCATGTCTTTGTTTTAATAATAGCCTTGGAAGTTTTGAGGTTCTTAAATACATCACTTTTTTTCTTTATGAAATATAACCATAGCTTTCTTGAACAATCATCAATTATAAATGTGACAAATTATTTGCTAACACTAAGAGATATGTTTTGTGTAGGCTCCAAAACATCTATATGCACAACATCAAGTATATTCCTGCTCATATAGTGGCAACAATCCTTTATTTGTGTAGTCCAAATATCATGGGATTTCTCAAGGTTCAGAACTTGCTGTAGGCGCGGCTTTGAAGGGTGATGCGGTATTGCGTTCTTTCCTCCTCCGTGAACAGAAGTCAGTGGGCGTGGTCTTGTTGTGATATCTTTTATTCATGTCATGATCCCAAGTTTCCATTAGTGCTTCCAAATTAATAATTCCTTGGAAAAGTCATATTAGAAAGAAAGACTCTATATGTTTATTGAATGAAAGCATTAAAATCCCATCCAATGTAGAATCTTCCCTTCAGAATTTAACTTTTTTCCCTTTATTTCAAAGTTCTCGTGCCATTTTTCCTACCTCGCCCGTTTTTTACATGTTTATGCATTTCATCTCACCCCCCTCCCCTTCTAGCTCGAGAAGAAACCTTCCTAGGTTTCAAGGTTAGGAGGTCAGGGGCATTTTGCAATGGGTCTATAAGTTACGAGCATAGGAACCAACTATAGAAATTGGGGTTGTATTCTAACTAAGCTGTTAGAAAGTCACCGGAAGCGACGCGACTAGCAATATGTAGCTCTTTCTCACTCAATAGGAAATTAAGATAAGGGTGTCCTTTGATTTACTCTTCCAGGGGTTGGCCACGAAGAGTGGTTAACACTCTATACGAGGGTGGCGTGACGTAAGTGGGATCGTACTCCGCTGTTTTGATTGCACGTTGCTGCTCAGCGTTTGTCATGACTTGGCACCCTTCAACTTCCCATTGCAACCTAAGAGTGTACCAGTGCCTCAAGAACGGGGATTCAGTAGCAGCAAGTTTTGATATTTCTACAATTTCTTGGTTGGTGATGGCAGAAGTGGTTCGTTGATCATATGACGTGATGAGACACTATTTGAGGGCTTGCTCTTTAGAGATCTCGCTGTTGAGCGATTCAACACGGAGTTAGCTGTTTTTGCGAAGGCAAGTTCAAACGTCTCCCAAGAACAAGGCATCGTACAAACTTCGATTGCAAAAGGTTCGCGCAACAAGCCTAAGTCCAATAGATTGTAGCTCAGAGCTAGCTCTCTGAAAGTGACATCTAGTCGTCTAATGCAATCAACCATGTCATCCCCCCTATCTTCAGCTAGATCTGAGGCCAGTGTCAAAAATGATTTTCGCTCATAGGAGGGTTTAAGACGTGCTGGTGGTTGGGGTTTGATAGAACTAGAGCCTTTGACAATGAACAGTTGCGGTTGCGGTTGTTCTTGAGATCGCATTTGGACCTCTTGGATTAGGGTTGGGGAAGTAGCAGCTACATCCGATGGACTACTGCCTTCAGAATGGATCATTGTAGTCGGATTGGCTCTAGCGGGTGATGGCTCATGTGACGATGTCTGTCATTTGGGTCAATAGGCTTGTTTGACTCTCTTGGGCATGTGCGTGGTTGAGCGGATCCATATCCAAGCATTCCCCTCATAGTAGCCTTGTACGTGCAAGAGGGCTTTAGGGACCCACCTTTACTTGATCATGCTCCGATTTCTGGGCTACGCCTTGGTTTCCTAGATTTAGAGCTTCGAGTCTTATAAGGATGTGTGCATCGACTCCTAGGCAACGGTTGCGGTTGTTTAGGCTTCCATTGAAACCTAGGCTGTTGGACCTTAGCTTTTGCTGCCATGAGCAACGGTTCTTGAGAGTTGGTGGGTAGTGGTCGAGCACTACCCTTCTCCTTTGATTTGGCTGCTAATACTTCTATTGATAGCCTTGCGAATTGTGATGAGGTCGTGCAGCCCTTGTTGAAAGCTGTAACAATGCGAATGTTGCCTATGGCGAGGTGGATGCGCTGCAACTCATAGTCAACGTTACAAGGAGTTTGATTTTTGAAGGTTCACCCTAGCAGCGACTCCGTGCTTGCTTCTTTGGCATCTGTCAGCACGTAGAAGATCATTGGTACAGTCTCAGAGTCAATAGAAACGGCGGCCCTACACTTGCCGAGAAGTGTGTATGAGCGGCCCCCATATGGGCTTAATTTGGCATTAGTGGGTTGTAATGGTGGTTTGTCAAGTTGGGTCCAATGATTGTGAGTCAAGGCATTGAAGTCTGCTCCCTCATTGATCAAGGCATTGAAGGCGCATGTTTTCTTGGCAGTGACCGTGATGTGTACGTATGCGGGCTCTATGGCTTCCTCATCCTCCTCATCAACTTCCGTGATTGTGGCTACCCGCACTTTGACGGGCAGTTCCAGTGGCTCATGTAAAGGATGCATGGGAGGATAGTACTTCTTGATATGACTGCCATTGAAGAAGCCTATTCCCTCAGAGTCTAGAGTCTCGAGCTCAATGTTGCCCATCGGCTGATTACACGAACTTTGAAAGATCCAAGACCCCTAAATTTCATTTTTGGCTTATGCCCCTTAACTAAGTATATGAGCACTAAGTCTCCCTATTCAAAGTCACGTTGCTTGACGTGCTTGTCAAACCAACTCCTGCGTCATGCCTTCTCACATATGAGCACATAAGTGGCTAGAAGGGAGTCTCCGAGAGGCATTCGAGTTCAATTAGGCATTATGTCCCTGCCTCCTTTCCTTCCCATCCTTCCTGAAGTGCGATTCTCAAGGAGAATTGCTTCGGTTCTGTAGGTCAACCTAAAGGGGGTCTGGCCGATAGTTGTTTTATAAGCTGTGCAGTAAGCCCACAAGGCTGCCATCAGCTTGTTATCCCAGTCGCGCTACGTGAGGCAGTGTGCGAGGCAGAGACTACCTTGGTTAAGACATTGACAAGAATCTTATTCTTTGACTCTGCCTGGTTGTTTGCTTGAGGGTAGTATGGAGTGGATTTCCCATGGATAATTAGGAAGGTGGATAGGAGGTGCGCTATCACTTCATTGATAAAGTGTGTGTCCTAGTCACTGACTAGTTTGATGGGGCAGTCAAATCATGAGATCACCTACTCCTACAAGAACTTGGCAGTCATTCGAGCATCGTTCTTTCGTGTTGCTCTCACCTCTGCCCATTTGGTTAGGTAGTCTGTGGGGCCACAATGATGTATTTGGCTTTGTACAGACAAAAAATGATGTTAGAATAATCAATTTAAATCATATAAAGCAGAATAATATAAATCATTTAAAAAAAATCTCACTTAAAATGCATATCTTATGTACCCTTATAAGCGATTGGTCAACGAATTGAGTAAGTGGATGCTCCAAGTATGAAGTATCCTATGGTCCCATGTTAATCTCTTGATACAACTCCACATACACTTGAAGGTTGATAGACATGTCACCACAAAAGAATGAGTCCACCTCGTTCTCAAAGATTTCTTGGACTCCTGTATTTCCATCATTATTAGCCGATGCTGGCTCCAAGCTTTTTGACGGCCTCCACCCCTTGCAATATCAACCTCTTTATTTGCATATTATCTTCATCTATGCTTGAAACATCGCTTTGATAATATACTCTCACACTTCGGGGAGTTGAAGGTATAACATACCACCGTCAAGGTTGTCGGGGGTTTGGATAGAAGATTACATGTTCACAAACACATACAAGAGAGTTCAAACCATTGTGACATAAACCATGTCGTAATACAATTAGCAAACAAATGAGTCCATGCAACTGTTCACAATGAGCCGGCAACACAAAGGTGTCACGCAAATTCGTCCATTTTTTTTCGGAATCTATTTCAAGAAATCTAGATGGACCTCGTCGAACTATTGCTCTAGCTCCTCCAAGTACCACTTTGAACCACTGCACATCGAATAGTATCATGGAGAAGCTACGGTAATCCACCCTTACAATACTTTGCAAGTTCCCAAAGTACTCCATCTCATCCACAACTGTGTTTGGATCCATTCCTTGTTGCGACTCTCTTGCTCGAACCTTGCCATGATACCATAGTCCATTGTGGAGCGCATTTTGTCAATACGCTCCACGCGAAAATGCCGTCCGCATGACCACGCTGCACTATATATTTTGTACTGTACATTGAAACACTCAAATAAGATGTCGCATATAAAATTTAGATACGACAGATTCTGAACCCCTCGTCACCTTTGGACTACATCCCCTCGAGAATTCCCACTCCTCCTTTGAGACCTCTGTCCCTTCCCGAGACACTGCGGTCAAAGCTCCATATAGCCATCGCGTTGAATGAACCGCGGCATCTCCTCCATGCCTTTGGGATATCGAATTGGTCGATGACGCATCCTACATCGGAATTCAGCTCGCGCTTCCTCTCGATCTTGCCTAGCGATTTGGTACTTGGTGAGCCACGTCTCCATAGAGGCATGGTGCAACATACAAAAGTGATTCACCTTCTCCTCCATTGAGGCATCCATTCTTTTTTCTACCCCATTTCCAACCACCATATCTCCAATCAGTCTATCATCGTTCTTCAGCAACCATAGCATTTCATTGTCTGGATCCACCGTTGGTAGCCATTATGAAATATGCACTAGCGCCTTAGACACCAACCAACCTTTAGCCATGCTACCCTCTGGCCGAGCTCGTTGTTGCACAAAGCCTTTAAGGGTTTTCATGAAGCAAGATGCACAAGAAGGTGGACTTGTATCGTGAACATGCTGGTGGGCAGGTATTTCTCAAGGAGAAAGACCGTCTCCACTGCTCCCCGCCTCAGGAATTCAATAGAGGACGTCTTAATCTCGTTCTTTGAGATCCATTGCACCAAAGTCGACAACCTATAAATGGCCCTGCGTATTTCTGGAGTAAGACATCCTGCGATCGCGATCAGTAGTACAAACTGCCACAAATGAGAAAGCATTATGAATAATGGCTACACTCCAAATAGCAAAATGCACACGCCAATTACAATCCATTCGTAATACAAACCTGATATATCTTATGCTAGTCATGGGATTTTAGCCCTGATAATTGGTCGTCTTTAGAAAATATGGACCTAAGAGAACGCATCATACCCGTCGGAGTGCGGATAGACTTGATTACTTGCTTCACAATGCGCTCTTCTTTAGTGGACAAAACCCAAGGAGTGAGAGGAAGCTGCACGCAACCATCAGCACACTCGACTGCGGCCCAAAGCGCCTCCATCTTACCTACCTCCTTCAAATCCATTCATGCCCCTATAGTGTCTCTCTTTCCTGTGATGTGGTCCCATAGCAAGCTGCCCATATTCTTAAAAATATGCATGGGATCCAACAAGTGGTTGACCTATAAGTGGGTCCAATATGGCAACTCGTAGAAAACTAAGAACCACCACATTCCATTTGGATGTGATTCCGCGTGGACCATTTTCAGCTCGTACCAGCTTGTGGCGTTTATACGTGTTGGAGGTCGTCCAAGGAAACCTTCCTTGAGTTCATGATCCTCTGGCAAGAATGCAGTGTGTCCTTGATATACCATCTTCTTCATGGTTCGTGACCTTCGGGAGTCTAACTGTGTCCCGCACAATGGACATGCATGATAACTAGAGGTAACCAAATATGTTCCAACACCACAACCCAGTGAATACTTGCTTCAACGAGATAAAATATAGATATTACCAACAAGAACGGAGGCCTGTTTACCTGAGCACTCTCCGAATCCCGGAAAGTCATGCATCATCCACATGAGAATGGCTCGAATATTGGCTGACCGCCGACCATCGTGCTTGCTCATATCTTGCACGGTGACCCCCTCCTCTCGCAAAATCTTAAGCTCATCGACTAATAGACGAAGATACACGTCCATATTTTTGACTTTGTAGCGGCCGGGGACAAGTAAGCTAAGGATGAGATGTCCTTTCTTTGTAGAAATCCATGGAGGGATATTGTAGTTGACAAGGACTATAGGCCACACACTGTAAGAAGTTGAGTGCAGACCGAATGGGTTCACGCCATCCATTGCAAGACCAAGCCGAAGATTCCTTGGCTCTTGGGCAAAGCCTGGGAAGGTAGAGTCAATGTGGCTCTATGCGTGTGAATCCGCTGATATTCATTGAACTCCATTCGTGGACCTATTCTGCGCATGCCACGTTGTCAAGCTCACCATGCCGGAGGTACGAAACATGTGGTTTATGCGAGGGATAAGCGGAAAGTGTCTGAGAACTTTTTTAGGGATGGTTTGTCCTTGCAAGTCCTTTCAATACCTATGAGTACCACACTTTGGACATGTCTCCACAATATGCAATCGTTGATACATGCATGAATGTTATTGTAGTCCATGCCAAGCTTTCGTAAAACATGTCGTGCATCATCATGAGACTCAGACATGGTATTTGCAGGTGGTAATATATGATATTTCAATAACCTGAAAAAATTTATAAACACCTTGAAAAAGCACAAATATTTGTCATAATAGTGTCGAAAAAAAATCAACGATGCGTATGTACAAGGTACCTAAACAACTCGGTCACACTCGTATCGCTCCACCCGTATTTTGCTTACACACTTAAGAGTGCAAGCAGTGTCTTCAGCCGAGATACTCGGCACCCATCATATAATGGTATGGATGCTTTCTCTCTAAGCGGATCAGAAGTCTCGACATCCATGGGAATCAATGCATCGATCATTGCCTCCATCTCAGGCTCTAGGATTATAGGTAGGTCTAGAAGGTTGCCAATCTCCTCTAGCATTAACGGTATAGACTGGCCTTGCAAGTGGTGGATTGGCTCCTGCACTCCATCCATCGCACGCCCACGTACTCTTCTAATTGGCCGCAAAGGGTACACTCCTCCTTGGGATGAGACATCACCTCCCTGGATAGAAAATTTACCAGCGAGACCCAATCTTATTGTATATGGTATTCAATTAGCTTGCGAGTACAATGCATGATTGATATTAACTTCAAATTACTGTTTGCTAAAAATCTGCAATCGCCTGATCAATGATCTCAGATTGAAACTCGCCAAATCGTCATACGTGTTCTATAGAAAATCGGCGTTTTCCTCTAATTGTCAGCTTGCATTGAGAGCAAGGACATGGGACACGCTGATTAAGATACGCCTCACAATCTTGAACAACACGACCTTCTTCATTTTCTATTTTGTCTATGTTACAACAAACAATTTGTTTTTGTTATCATTCTTTTCTTTTCTTAGATTGTTATCCTCTCCTTCCATCTTTCTCTTTCTCTATGACCTAGCATATAGTATCATAGAACACTAGTATTTAGTACCTAGTACTCAGTACCTAGCACATAATATCATAGCATCTTAGTATCTAGCACCTAGTACTCTAGTATCATAGTGCCAAGTACCCAGTACTATGATACTATGTAGCAGGTGCTAGGGTATCCTCTCTTTCTCTCTTTCTCACCCTAGTTTTAATGATTTTTATCTCTTTTTCTCTCTCCTCTCTCTCTCTCTCATATTTCTTTTTCTCTCTCCTCTTTAGCTCATTTCCTTTTCACTCTCATTTTCGTTTCTCTCTTTCTCCCTCCCTCATTTCCTCTCCCTCTCTCACCCTCACCCTCTCTTTCTCTCTTTCTCTATTAGGTTTAATGATTTTTTCTCTTCTTCTCTCTCCTCTCCCTCTCTCATTTCCCTTTCTCTCTTTCTCCCCCTCTCTCATTTCCTCTCCCTCCCTCACCCTAATGGGAAAAGAGAGAAAGAGAAGGTTAGGGTGAGGGAGGGAGAGGAAATGAGAGAGGGAGAGAAAGAAAGAAAGGGAAATGAGAGAGGGAGAGGAGAGAGAGAAAAAGGAATGAGAGAGAGAGGAGAGAGAAATATCATTAAACCTAATGGGAAAAGAGAGAATGAGAAGGTCATGATGAGGGAGGGAGAGGAAATGAGAGAGGAAGAGAAAGAAAGAAAGTGAAATGAGAGAGGGAGAGGAGAGAGAACAAAATGAGAGAGGGAGAGGAGAGAGAAAAAGAGAAAAAAAATCATTAAATCCAATGGAGAAAGAGAGAAAGAGAGAGTCAGGGTGAGGGAGGGATAGGAAATGAGAGAGGGAGAGAAAGAGAGAAAGGGAAATGAAAGAGGGAGAGGAGAGAAAAAGAAATGAAAGAGAGAGGAGAGAGAAAAAGAGAAAAAATCATTAAATGTAATAGGGAAAGAGAGGGTTAGGGTGAGGGAGGGAGAGGAAATGAGAGAGGGAGAGGAGAGAGAAAAAAATGAGAGAGGGAGAGGAGAGAGGGAAAGAGAAAAAAATAATTAAATCTAATAGAGAAAGAGAGAAAGAGAGGGTCAGGGTGAGGGAGGGACAGGAAATGAGAGAGGGAGAGAAAGAGAGAAAGGGAAATGAGAGAGGAAGAGGAGAGAGAAAAGGAAATGAGAGAGAGGAGAGAGAAAAAGAGAAAATCATTAAACCTAATAGGGAAAGAGAGAAAGAGAGGGTTAGGGTGAGGGAGGGAGAGGAAATGAGAGAGGGGGAGAAAGAGAGAAAGGGAAATGAGAGAGGGAGAGGAGAGAGAAGAAGAGAAAAAATCATTAAACCTAATAGAGAAAGAGAGAAAGAGAGGGTGAGGGTGAGAGAGGGAGAGGAAATGAGGGAGGGAGAAAGAGAGAAACGAAAATGAGAGTGAAAAGGAAATGAGCTAAAGAGGAGAGAGAAAAAGAAATATGAGAGAGAGAGAGAGGAGAGAGAAAAAGAGATAAAAATCATTAAAACTAGGGTGAGAAAGAGAGAAAGAGAGGATACCCTAGCACCTGCTACATAGTATCATAGTACTGGGTACTTGGCACTATGATACTAGAGTACTAGGTGCTAGATACTAAGATGCTATGATATTATGTGCTAGGTACTGAGTACTAGGTACTAAATACTAGTGTTCTATGATACTATATGCTAGGTCATAGAGAAAGAGAAAGATGGAAGGAGAGGATAACAATCTAAGAAAAGAAAAGAATGATAACAAAAACAAATTGTTTGTTGTAACATAGACAAAATAGAAAATGAAGAAGGTCGTGTTGTTCAAGATTGTGAGGCGTATCTTAATCAGCGTGTCCACATTTACAAAACAGAATTATGAAAGTACACTCCGATTAAGCATGAAAGGAATAAACCACATATTGCATTATTGAATATCTTTTTTGGAAACATTCTTAAAGAAAGTTATTAGCAATCGTAGGAAATTGCTAGGACTACATGAAGAAGATTTAATTAGGCAAGTGGTCTAAGAACTTAATTTAACAGGAAGGGTGTGTAAGTTCTGCATACGAAAAATTCATTCCGAAATGAAAGTAGTAAAAGACTGCATATTTTAGCATGAATCTTGTTTGCATGTTATAGAATGATTAATTGGAATTAGGCTATAACCTAACCTATGCTTGGTCTTAAACCGAAAAGTTAGGATTTGAAAATCAACTTACGCATAGACAATAAGTCATGTGGTTATGAAAATTATAGCGTAATTATCTTCATGAATAGATAGGTTGAATTGGCATAAACCTAAACACCTAAAACTGCGGAGTACTTGTTTAGAAAAGGGTTCATTCAATGCAACGTATCCCAACGAACTGACTAGGGTTAGCCCAGTGAAGACATTTACCTAGTCGCACGTATTGCTAAAAACCGAAACTCCTATACCCTAAATACTTGCCCACATTCACGGAATGTAGGGACAGTAGGACATACTTGCGAGAAGTAATCTAGGGTTTTTCTAAGAATCTCTCGCTAAAAAGATGAAACTCGAAACCCTAGGACTTACAAATCGGCCTAATGCCATCAGGAACAAATTATTTCGTGACTCCATTCGATGGGTAAATAGTCCCATAATTGATGTGACACTTGTGCATCAAGTTGTAGAGTCACATGATCTTGTGATTTGATCACAAGGGAATGGCAAATTCCTCGGAGTGAGATTGGCAGACTCTTACGTAAGTTATCTTGCAAGAGGATGAATAATCATCCTAATATAGTATCTTTTTGGGGTAAAGATAATTGCTCGGAAGCAAAGGACAAGCCAATAAATTGGAATAACATATGAACTTAAGGTATTGATCAAGTCAGGTTAATAGGGTATGACCTAACCCAGGATATAGGGGATCTTGAAAAGTTAGAAGTAATCCCGGATCGAGTGCTGGATGCATTCGGAAAGAAGGATTCACTCCTTAGCAGTTAGCCAAAAATAACAACCAATGGAATTGTTTGTGCTTGTAAACAATTTTAAGAGCACTGTTTTGCTTTGTTTGCTCAAAGAATTAAAGGATAAATTTATATCTAATGCTTCAGGTTGAAGGCCTGAAGGGAGAGGCAACTTCAGTTACCCACGACGACTGCCTGCCTGACCCTAACCAAGGGGGTTTTTAACCGCGCCGGGAAGGTGGACCGAACCCGCTGCGAGAGATCTCTCCGTTAAGCACTACTTGGAGTAGGAGGATGCTTGGGTGCCAGGGGGGCTCTGGCCATAAATCCCTTGCCTTCTGGGCCCTGCACAAGAGGCTAACGTGACTCGAGATTGGATCTAGAGGCCCGCATACTAGTCTACGGGTGGAATCTTGGATTAATGATCCCTATGGATTGTTGGATAGCCTGCAGGCAGATTGTGGATAAGCCCACGGGCTGGACTTTATGCATTTCAAAGATAAATATGATAACTTGTTAAAAAGGAACTTGTTTGACATTGCTTTTCTATGTCAAGTGCTATGATTACGTGAAGGAACCAGTACCTAACGGGCTAATTAAGGAAGCTGATTGATACATGTCCAACTAAATGTGTTAGGTAATTAAATAACTAAAAAACTTGAGGAAAGTGCGATGGATGTGGCCATAGGTCCGTCCTACGGATGGGTGGTCCCGGTTGGCTAGGAACGTTTCTTAATCAAGATGGACAGCAGGAAGATCATTCAAAGAATACGAACTGCAAGAGCATTGACCTAGAGTCTAAGTTATAGATGATTCTGATTTATGTTGTTTTAGGGGAACGGAATGGGACTATGCCTTATGGCAGAGAGGTTGAGCTTTGCATCCCTCTCGTTTTCCATTCTCCTTGAACCAAGTGCAACATGAATCCACTTCGAACCTGGAGTTTCTGCGTAAAGTAGTTCGCTCGGGTTCGACGCTAGTTGCCGTTAGGAAATGACCGATAGGAAAAACCCTAATTCAGGTCGGTCCTAAGTGGGAACGGCCAAATACTTCCGCTACGTGGCAGACACGGAAAGTCCTAGATCGCAAACCCCGTAACATTCCATGGGAGTGCTGGGCGGAGCTTTCTAGACATCCTTTCTGATGGACTGCTAAGACGTGTCTTGAAGATAACAAGTGGACACGTTACATCTTTTGGCTACACCCTTTACCTTTTTTGTGGACCATCAAGCCTTGCTATATCTAGTGAATAACCTTGCGCTACAGGACGCATAGCTCGGTGGATCCTTTTGCTTTTGGAGTTTGACTTCTCCATGGTTATACGGAAGGGAAAACAACACTACATGACTAACCATATGTTACGCATCCCCATAGGAGAAGCCGCTGGAGAAGGCATTGCCGATGCAAACGCCCATCTCTTTAACCTTTCTAGTGAGAGAGATTTATTCAAGGCTGATCTAATGCCATATTGGGCAGATGAATAGTCCAAGTGCTTGAGCACAGACTACCTCAATGCCCGATAGAGAAGGCAAGACTGAGGCGACTCATTCTCAAGATCCAACCCTACTAGTTGATAGTAGGCCAGCTGTATCACCTAGGGCAAGATGGATTGTTGCGAAGATACATGTGCGAGCATGAGATGCAAGACGTGCTCTTAGAGGCACACATTGGAATTACTGGTGGACACTTTAGCGGAGACATGCTGGCCCAGAAGGTGCTGCAGTCTCAACTATGATGACCAACAATATTTCATGATGCAGCAGGATTTGTTAAGCATTGTGATGAGTGTCAACAAACAAAGGTCCAGATTTGCAAGGATCAAATGGATTTGACCTAATCATTACACGACAACCCTTCAAAAAATGGAAAATCAACTTCATAGGACCCATCAGCCCGGCTGCGCAGTATTGGCAAGCCAAATACATCATTGTGGCCACAGACTACCTAACGAAATAGGCAGAGGTGAGAGCAACACGAAAGAATGATACTCAAATGACTACCAAGTTCTTGTGGGAGTAGGTGATCTCATGATTCGACTACCCCATCGAACTAGTCAGTGACCAGGGCACACACTTTATCAAAGAAGTGATAGCGCACCTCCTATCCACCTTCCTAATTATCCATGGGAAATCCACTCCATACTACCCTCAAGCAAACAACCAAGCAGAGTCAAAGAATAACATTATTGTCAACGTCTTAACCAAGGTAGTCTCTGCCTCGCACTAGCGCGACTGGGATAACAAGTTGATGGCAGCCTTGTGGGCTTACCACACAGCTTATAAAACAACTATCGGCCAGACCCCCTTTAGGTGACCTACAGAACCGAAGCAATTCTCCTTGAGAATCGCACTTCAGGAAGGATGGGAAGGAAAGTAGGCAGGGACGTAACGCCCAATTGAACTCGAATGCCTCTCGAAGACTCCCTTCTAGCCACTCATGTGCTCATATGTGAGAAGGCATGACGCAAGAGTTGTTTTGAGAAGCACGTCAAGCAACGTGACTTTGAATAGGGAGACTTAGTGCTCATATACTTAGTTAAGGGGCATAAGCCAAAAATGAAATTTAGGGGTCTTGGATCTTTCAAAGTTCGTGTAATCAGCCGATGGGCAATGTTGAGCTCGAGACTCTAGACGGTGAGGGAATAGGCTTCTTCAATGGCAGTCATATCAAGAAGTACTATCCTCCCATGCATCCTTTACATGAGCCACTGGAACAGCCCATCAAAGTGCGGGTAGCCACAATCACGGAAGTCGATGAGGAGGATGAGGAAGTCGTAGAGCCCGCATACCTACACATCACGGTCACTGCCAAGAAAACATGCGCCTTCAATGCCTTGATCAATGAGGGAGCAGACTTCAATGTCTTGACTCACAATCATTGGACCCAACTTGACAAACCACCATTACAACCCACTAATGCCAAATTAAGCCCATATGGGGGCCGCTCATACGCACTTCTCGGCAAGTGTAGGGCCGTCATTTCTATCGACTCTGAGACTGTACCAATGATCTTCTTCATGTTGATAGACGCCAAAGAAGCAGGCACGGAGTCGCTGCTAGGGTGAACCTTCAAAAATCAAACTCGTTGCAACGTTGACTATGAGTTGCAGTGCATCCACCTCGCCATAGGCAACATTCGCATTGTTACAGCTTTCAGCAAGGGCTGCATGAACTCATAACAATTTGCAAGGCTACCAGTAGAAGTATTAGTAGCCAAATCGAAGGAGAAGGGTAGTGCTCGACTCTCAAGAACCGTTGCTCATGGTAGAAAAAGCTAAGGCCCAACAACCTAGGTTTCAATGAAAGCCTAAACAACCGCAACCATTGCCTAGGAGTCGATGCACACATCCTTATAAGACCCGAAGCTCTAAATCTAAAAAACCAAGGCGCAGCCCAGAAATCAGAGCATGATCAAGTAAAGGTGGGTCCCTAAATCCCTCTTGCACGTACAAGGCTACTATGAGGGGAATGCCTAAATATGGATCCCTAAAGCCCACACGGTCAAATGCACCACTCGTACGCCGCCCTCAAGCTTGATCACCCCAAGTCCCATAGAACCTCAAAGCCATAGCGCTTTCCAGACCCACATCCATCAAGCTCAACCACGCACATGCCCAAGAGAGTCGAACAAGCCTATCGGCCCTAATCCATTCTGAAGGCAATAGTCCATCGGATGTAGCTACTACTTCCCTAGCCCTAATCCAGGAGGTCCAAATGCAATCTCAAGAACAACTGCAACCGCAACTGTTCATTGTCAAAGGCTCTAGTTCTATCAAACCCCAACCACCAGCACGTCTTAAACGCTCCTATGAGTGAAAATCATTTTTGACACTAGCCTCTGATCTAGCTGAAGATAGGGGGGATGACATGGTTGATTGCATTAGACGACTAGATGCCACTTTCAGAGAGCTAGCTTTGAGCTGCAACCGGTTGGACTTATGCTTGTTGCGCGAACCTTTTGCAACCGAAGTTTGTACGATGCCTTATTCTTGGGAGACGTTTGAACTTGCCTTTGCAAAAACAGCTAACTCCGCTGTGCTGAATTGCTCAACAGCGAGATCTTTAAAGAGCTAGCCCTCAAATAGTGCCTCATCACGTCATATGATCAACGAACACTTCTGCCATCACCAACCAAGAAATTGTAGAAATATCAAAAACTTGCTGATACTGAATCCCTGTTCTTGAGGCAGTGGTACACTCTTGGGTTGCAATGGGAAGTTGAGGGGTGTCAAGTCATGACAAACGCTGAGCAGCAGCGTGCAATCAAAACAGCGGAGTATGATCCCACTTACGTCGCGCCAACCTCGTATAGAGTGTTAACCACTCTTCGTGGCCAACCCCTGGAAGAGTAAATCAAAGGACACCCTTATCTTAATCGCCTATTGAGTGAGAAAGAGCTACATATTGCTAGCCGCATCACTTCCGGTGACTTTCTAACAGATGTTCTCACTTACATCACACATGTGGGCACTCGACCTTTTGATCTAGACCGCGAAGCTTAGTTAGAATACAACCCCAAATTCTACACTTGGTTCCTATGCTCGTAACTCCTAGACCCATTGCAAAATGCCCTTGACCTCCTAACCTTGAAACATAGGAAGGATTCTTCTCGAGCTAGAAGGGGAGGGGGGTGAGGTGAAATGCATAAACATGTAAACAGCGGGCGAGGTAGGAAAAATGGCACAAGAACTTTGAAATAAAGGGAAAAAAGTTAAAGTCTGAAGGGAAGATTCTACATTGGATGGGATTTTAATGCTTTCATTCAATAAACATATAGAGTCTTTCTTTCTAATTATGACTTTTCCAGTGAATTATTAATTTGGAAGCACTAATGGAAACTTGGGATCATGACATGAATAAAAGATATCGCAGCAAGACCGCGGCCACTGACTTCTGTTCACGGAGGAGGAAAAAGAACGCAATACCGCATCACCCTTGAAAGCCGCGCCTACAGCCAGCTCAAGTTCCGAACCATTCATAATGTAGAGGGTGTGGTGGCCAAGGAGGAAGCGGCCAAGAGAGTCATCCAGCAATGCAACCTAACCAAGTACCTCGAGAAATTTGTGCAAGAGCCTAACCACACGCAGTGTGTGGAGTTTCTTAGGACATACGACCCTGACAATGAGTGCGGTACCATGACGGTGGGAAGGGAAAAAAATGCTAAACAGGTGCAGGTTTACGTAAACCCAGCCTTGGTGGAGAAGGCATTGGGATTGGAGTCGAAGATAGAGAAAAAGCAAAAGAGGGATTTGTATACCATGCTGAAAATGAAAAAGGAGGATGTGCTAACTAATGACGGCATCAGCATCCGGGACATTCCTGATGCGAAAGCTAGACTACAAGCAAAGCTAGTGCACACGCTCTTCTCCAACCAGCACTACAACATTTTAATGCATCGAATCAGCATGCCTGTGTTGGAGAATGTAGCAACTTACACCTTGCATGAAGTCAACTGGAATGGATATGTCCGCAAAACCACAGAAAGAAAGAAGGCCTCGTCCAAGGCCTCATTCATTGCCTATGGAAGCATTTTGACTGCGCTCATTCAGGAGGCAGTGAAGGAGACACAAGGTGTAGAAGAAGGAGAAGGAGAAACGCCTAACAGGTCATCCCCTCACCAGGACCAAGTGAGGTCCAGTGACAGGACCCAGAGTGATAGGAAGGGCAGGAATAAGAAGAAAAATTGGGCAAAAAGTAGGCCAAGAAACTCAAGAAGAAGACGGCACAAAAGAAAAAGAAGCAAGATGAAGGCCGCAAGAAGGAGAAAGAGGATTTGGAGAAGGCAAAAAGAGAGTCCCTCAAGTAGGCCGAGGAGAGGGAGAAGAAGAAGAAACAGGAAGAAGAAAAAGCAAAAGAAGAAGTCAACAAGGCTAAAAAGGTGTCGAAACAGGAGGCCAAGAAGAGAAAAAAGAAAGAATAGGAAGAAAAAGAGAAATTGGAGGAAGAGTACAGGAAAATTGAAGAAGAAAGGCAAAGAAGAGCTGCCGAGGAAGAATAGGAACTGAGAAGGAAGGAGGAGGAGGACTTGGCCAAAGCTACACACTGCTCAATCAAGCACCAGAGCATGGCCGATGATCTGGGAGCTTGGAGCCCGTTGAGGGAAGAAGGGCCTGGTTCCAGCACACAGGTATCAGAAATCATGCCGCCTGCTGTCCTTGAAGGCAAAGCAAGGCCCTTATCCATCCTATCCCTACCCTCATGGTGCCTCTCACATCGAACCAACCACCCTCACCCCTAGTATCCCCACTAGTGCAGAGGTCTCCAACTTCATGTCATGGATGCAATATTCTATTAATAAAGAAATGGCCCATGGAAAGAGCACGGAGACCATGGCCACGGGGCAAAAGAGACCACCAGCAGATGCTGAGTCGAGACAGGACCAGAAACATTAGAAAGTGGAGGCCTCGACCACTCCAATCCACACAACAATGACGCCACTAGCCAATTACGACGATTATGTTGCCGAGCTGCTCTCCCAACTGGAGAAGGCTAAGGAGGAAAAGAAGATGGCAGTGGCTGAGTTGGTGGCGGAAAAGGAGTCGGTAGCTGCTTTCCAGCTCGAAAAGACCCACACAATAGCCATGCAACAACGAGAGATCTTTGATCTCAAACAGGAACTAAAGGCCAAGGAGGACATGGAGGAGAGCTACAAGCAGTGGTTGGAGGATGAAAATTAGGAGTTGGTGCAGATGGAGAGAGAGTATAAGCTCCTCCTGATGCAACATGGGGAATTGGAGGCAAAAATTGCCAACATCGAGCAAATGACAGAGGAATTGAATACCAAAGAAGAGGCGAGAAAGTAGGAGAGGGAGCAGCAGCAAAAGGAGATGGAGTCTATGACTGATCAGCTACACTTGGAAAAGAAAGAGAAAGAGAACATGAGCAGGGAACTGAAAGACCAAGAGCAGAAGCTCGTAACCCTAGTACAGAAGCAGGGAGAGAGCATGGAAGAAATGAACAAGAGAGCAAAGGAATGAGTAGTGCAGAACAACAAAAGAGTGAAGACACTCGCACGGTGCCTTGTTTTGGTGGAGAAAGAAAAAATCCTCGCAGAGAGTAAAGCAGAAGCCGCCCAGACAACCTTCAATGCCTAGCAAAAGGCCTTCATTAACACACTAATGGACACATCTCGCCCAAAGGGAAAGGAGTCATTGGAGGTGGTATAGAAATAACTCAACATTGCACGCAGAGCTCTGCACGTAGGGCTGTAGATGCCACCCCAACCTATGGAGGTTAGGCTGAGCCTAGAAGAGCAACGAAAGTACCTGCTATTGGCCAACCTAACCCCCCAGAACACAATATTAGTGAGTTTGGGAAGCTCCCAATTCCCATTTTTTGAATACTAAAAAGTTAGCACCCAGATAACATGCCCATAAGTTTCTCAAAACCATATGATGTGACCTATCATTGGAAAGAGCTTGAAAAATGGAATCTATTGAGCTATAGAGCGCTCAATTTGGAGTTATAGTGTTCAAGTTACGACAAATCCAAAGATTTGACCACGTGTCCCAAACTTATGGGAAATTCCCATATTCCCCAATATGGTGTTCCAAGAAATTGATGCAATGGGATTTGAAGAAGGAGCACAAGAAGACCAGCAAGGGGAGGAGGCTGAGCTTGAATTTGATATGGGGAGATTCAGAGAAGAGGTGATCCCACAACCGCCCTCGTCACATTTCCAAGAGCAACAAAACGTTGGTCCATCTGCAGAGAGACAAGCCCCACTCAGGGAAAGATGGAGAAAGTTAATCGAAGAAACTAGAAAGAAATTAAGAGCCAAACCAGTTGTGCAGCCGTCCGCACCTCTCCCACCGTGCCTTGATGACATCCCCACTAGATTCCATGTAGAGTTGGTAGTTTGGGAGCGGCAAGAAAGAGAAAAAGACCCATTCACCTTCAGCTTCCTCATGCCCAACAGCTTGCGGAGGGTCCTACAGCTGAAGGTGATGGAGGAGGTGATTACTGGCAGCCGACAGGGAGAGAAGTGGCTCGAGGAAAGGGAGAGGATCCCCTCTCTTTAGGGATATGAAGAAGCTGAGTTTGGCAAAACAAGGTATTTGAAGTACCACATACTGTACAGGGATATAACTGCCAACCCCTTTGGAGAAGGCAGGTGTGCGACATCAGCATGCTTGCCTGGATGGCTTTTTGTAACACCCTACCCTACGAGAGAAACAGCCCCATGTTCATGACGTACCCTCCTAGGGTAGGTGTGGATTTTGTTGCCACTCTCCATGGGCGTTATGATTTTCTTATCATCTACAACTCTAATGCTACCTCCTTTGAACATTCCCTCCTCTTCAACTCGGGAAGCCTAGATGATTCCATGATGCATTTCCTCGTGGATTTCTCTTCATGCCCCAATCCATCCTTTGTAACTACATGTAATTATCTTAGGCTACTTAAGTTATTACTTAAGCAGGACCTGACCCCACAAGAACATGGCTTGCCTCCCCTCTTCTTTGGCCCTAACACCATCGAAAGTTGTGCCATGGCTCGTCTGATGATGAGGGCTAGCCTCCTCCCCTCTTTTTTCCTAGCTCTCCTAGAAGATATAAAAAATAGCTAGTTCACTAGATGCAATCATCCTTTTCTCTCCACCACCTCCCTCCACATCCGCATGAATCTGAAAGGATACATGCAAAGCTATCAATTTTTTAGCAAATCCATCCGACCCCCTTCTCCGCCTAAATGAGACAAGGAGAATTAGGCATTGGCTGTCGTTCTACTAGTGTAATACTGTAATATTTCCACTCAAAAAAATATTATTAAACCTGACTCCCTGCACGCCGCGTAAAACCTGTGCAAGGTTATCTCCCGCATCATAATTACCGGCAGCTTAATCCTTACCCTGCACGTGCAAAGATGAGGCCTCCACATTGTGAAATCGAGCTCGGGGTTGAGGACCCTGAAAACCCGCGGGGAAACACCCTTTTGGAAGGGGCAAAATGGATAGTGGTTAAAAAATAGGCAAATTTTTTAATTATTATCCCTTTCCCCAGCTGATGCATGGCTGGAGGAGAGGGAGTGAGAGATGAGGTAAGAGAGGTGGAGATGCATGGGTGAGGAGGGAAGCATGGGGGGGCTCCACGTGTGTGGAGACTCTCCCCTCCCTTAAGCCTATATAAACACCCCTTAGTGGGGGATATGGGGATGGAGGAGAACATCGTCGTGAAGCCGCCATGCTGGAGATGCCACCGCCAGGAAGACGCTGCCCTCATACGCTTGTTGCCACCGCCGTCAGAAGCTTCTTTAAGAAGCTTCTAACGATAAGGGATATAGGCCTTGTTCTTACGTGGCCTTCCCCGGGTTTAAAACCGGGCTCGATAAACTCCAACTCTTACGCGAGGAGAAGGTATTGACCTCCAGGCCGTCTCGGAGAGCGAGAGTAAAGGCTAGAGGGAATCCACAAGGTCAGTAATCACGCCTACGATGGCTCCCAAGAAGTCACAAGGTACACCTGTAGGAGGTCCTTCCCCAAACTTACACGTGGATATCACCGCGGATCCACAAATCCAGGTTCCACGAATTATTTATTTCCACATGAAGAGATGTTTTAAGTACACTTAATTCCACAGGGAAAATGCATTCTACGTTATCGTTAATTCAAGGGTAGTGATAAAAGTATATTTGATAAATTATCTTTTTGAACGATAGATAGAGGATTTGTGCATATCATGCATCTCCAAAGTTATGAATGAAAAGCACTTACTCGCCCTATGAACTTAGTAAAAAATTGCCTTGTCGTGCATTTTCAAAGTGAAAGCCTAGAACGCATATTGCCTAGGGTTAAAGAGGAAATTGTTACGTGCATTGGCCATGAAGGAAAGGAGTATCTTGCATTTAGTCAATAAATCCCTTCGTTATGATTCGCATGAGGAAATTGTTAACTTCCGTTGCAAGGCATGAAAATGAACCCCGCTCTTGTAAACTGCATGGAAAAAGATGCTTGGAAATGGATTAAATAAACACTAGCCTTAGTGTTGCATGAATTTCATTTACGATGTTGTTGTATCTAAGGGTCACATGTTACATATTCGTAAATTTCATTTCATCGAGTTGCATTTAGAAAAGATTGCATGGCTTATCAAAGCATGAAATTCAAATACTTAGACAAAAGGTTGTAGGTATTATTCCTCGATGTAAATCCTAGTAGGCCCTATGTAAGTTATTCTTCAAATTATCATGCATTTTGACTTTAGCAAGAAAAGATAGGGCTATTGCGGATCTTGTGGTGCATAGAAGCAATGAATCACATGTTTACATGTATTGTGACATTTTGCAACTATTTTTCTACTTTAGATCAAGTTTATCATCTCTAGGAAAGAATCGTCCTTGTCGTAAGACAAGTAGGTCAATTTACCCAAATCATTTTTGGTATTATAACCGTTAGGGTTTCGTGTAGGCATAACTAGCCGATTCAATAAAAACCTCAAGTACTAGTAGGGCTTGGCACATTAGAAATGCAGCCAAGTATCGTACTTGGATGCCAAATTGAAGCCCTCAAACCCAAAGGTCCTACCCACATTCACGGAATGTTGGGTAAATTGGACGCTCATGCAAATAACAATCTAGGGTTTCTACACTAAGGACCTAATGCTAAAACTCGGATTGAATTTGGAAACCCTAGGACCGGCCTAGTACAATTAGGATTGGGTTGGGTAAGAAGACGCCCTAATCCCTGCATATTGTCTAAAGAAAAGTCCTTGATAAGGAAACGCCGTTCAATGGGTGAGATGATCCCATGAGTTAGGTGCAACACTTGTGCAACAAGTTGCAACGTCACACAACTTTGTGGTCTATCCACAAGATAAATTTGTCATTCCTTGGAATGAGGTTGGTAGGTTTTAGCGTAAGTCTAACTTGCAGGAGGATGAGTAGACATCCTGTTGCGTCACCTTTCTTGGGCTGATTTCCCAAGTTAAGGTAAGTTATGTATTTGCCTCGTAAGCAAAGGATCAATCAAGTTAGAGAGAAATGGTCGCCAGGATTCGCTGTTTTAATTTATGAAACCTAAGGTGTTGGTTAAGATGGATTAATAGGGTACGGCCCTAACCCAAGGGATCTTGCCAAGTCGCAATTGATGCCGAATCAAATGCTGGATGCATTCGGAGATAAGGATTCACTCTTTAGCAGTTGGCCAAATAAATGACCACTGGATTGATTGTGCTTGTAATAGTTTAGGAGCACAGTTTGCATTGTTTACTCAAGGAACTAAAAGATAAAAAGTTAATTAATGCTTCAGGTTGAAGGCCTGAAGGGAGAGGCAGCATCAGTTACCCCCAACTGTCTGCCTGACCCTAACCAAGGGGGTTGTTAGCCGCGCCGGGAATGTGGACCGAACCCGCCATGAGAGGTCTCTCCATTGGACACTACTTGGAGCAAGAGGACGCTTGGGTGCCAGGGGGGTCTGGCCATAGATCCCTTGCCTTTCGTGCCCTGCACAAGAGGCAAACGCGACTCGGGATTGGATCTCGAGGCCCGCATACTAGTCTACGAGCAGAATCTTGGATTAGTAATCCTTGTGGATTGCTGGATAGTCTTCGAGCGGATTATAGATAGCCTTCGGGCGGATTATGGATTAGCCTACGGGCTGGATTATATGGATGTATTCCAAAGATAAGTAAGATAACCTATTGAAAATGAACTTGTTTGGCGTTGTTTTTCTATGTCAAGTTCTAAGATTACGTGAAAGAACCGATGTCTAACTAGCTAATTAAGGAAGCTATTTTATGCGTGTCCAACTAATTGTGGTAGGTAATTAGACAACTAATGCAACTGTGAGGAAAGTGCGGTGGATGTGGTCATGGGTCCGTCCTATGGATGGGTGGTCCCGGTTGGCCGGGAACTTTTCTCAATCAAAATGGATAGCAAGGAGCTCTTCTCAAACGAAATGAATAGCAAGGGCGCTGACCCAGAGTTTAGGTTACTAGAATCCCGATTTATGCTATACTTTTAGGGGAACAGAATGGGACTATGCCTGATGGGAAGAGAGGTCGAGCTTTAAATCCCTCTTGTTTCCCATTCTCATTGAACCAAGTGCAGCATGAATCCGCTTCGACCCTAATGTTTTTGCATAAAGTAGTTCACCTGGGGTTCGATGCTAGCTGTCGTTCTAGAAGTTTGACCACTAGGAAAACCTTGATTCAGGTCGGTCCTAAGTGGGAACAGCCAGAATACTTCCGCTACGGGTGGTAGACTCGAAAAGACCTAGATCGCAGACCTCGTAACATTCCATGGGAGTGCCGGACGGAGCTTTCTAGACCCTCTTTCCGATGAGCTGCTAAGATGTGTCGTACACACAACAGGTGGACACGTTACAGTTGGTATCAGAGCGAACCAACAAAGGATTTGTCTTTATAAGAAAACTTAATAAGAAGAATTAAAACAAATGTTGTTGTTAGGAACATTTCCTTACTTATCGATGCTGTCTTGTAGAGTTATGAGGCATGGAATAGATTCATGGTGTTCCATCTCATGTTTATGACCGCGATGCATGCCCCGGATTATTGACGAAGGATCGATATGATGAACATCCTAGACCGCATTTACAATCCATCGCCTCTGTACGTGGAATGGATATGGACGGGTGATTCGGGAATTTATTACATAGCTGCCCACCGGTTACCTTCAAACCAACCTAAAGAGAATCAAATGGTTGGAGGACTTGAAGATCGTAAAGCTGTTCATCTTTGTTGAGGCTCACGTAAACACAACTTTACATGTCAAAGGTCGAAAGGTCGAGCTGAACACATATGTGTACGTGGAAGTGACCTGCATAATCCCCCCGACAGGATCAAGGTGTCGGGACACTACGAGAAGAATGGGTACCAAAGGAAAGGATACCGTAATCTTCGGATGACTTGTCGATTCCTGAAGATCCATGAACCAAATCCATACTATTACCTAGTTCCCGTAGCTAAATGTAACACAACCTTATTCTCCCCAAATAATTAATGTATCAGCTTGCTCTACCATCCCAAGAAATATTATACTCCAAAAGGGCTATGCCCATATGAATGAAATAAGACTTCTTTTTATCAATGATTGTCTTGTCTATGAGTATTGATAAAAAGTTAAGTGATTAGGTTTCTTGGCTGAAAGCTGAGTTGGGCATAATATGTAATGTAAGAAACGTTTAGCGAGTTGTTAACGTTAAGAATCTCAATGCCCAGGCACAACCCCAGGTACAGATTCCTAGTCCGACCCCTACACCAAGTACGGCCGTGATTCAGGAGAAGAAGTTTCTTCTCAAGCAGATCAAGCCACCAGAATTTGATGGAAAAGGAAGGAATGTCCAAGCTGATGCTGAGATTTGGATAGAGTCCATGGAAGATTACTTTGAAGCGACTGGTACGGCACTCGCCAACCAGGCAATGCTTGCCAAGTTGAAGCTCATCGACGAAGCCAGACTTTGGTGGAAGCAATGGGGCAGAGACCAAGGGATCTCGGAAGGGTCCGTTACCTGGGAAAAGCTGAAAAAAGCTATGCAAGGAAGGTACTTACCACCTACGTATCGCACACAAAAGATGAATGAGTTCTATGAGTTGAAACAGCTGGGTTTGACTCTTGACGCATACTACTCAAAGTTCATCTCTCTTCTGAAGTATGTGCCACAAATGGATATGACACAACAGGTATCAAAGTTTTGTGCTGGATTAAACCCACCTGTGAATACCTGCCTCGAATCAATGCGCCCAACAAATATTCAGGATGCACTCATTCGAGCTGCGCCCATAATTCAGGAGGTGTAGGCCACGCCAAGAAGTAACAAGACTTCGTCTTATAATGATCAGAACAAAGGAGTATATAGGTCCCAAGCAAAGAGAGTTCAAGATCAAAACTGGGGACAAAGGAAGAAAGAGAGGACCAACAATGTCAATAACTTTGTTCCTACCCATGGTAATGCCCGTAATATTCGTTGCTTCCATTGTAACAAGCCCCATCATTTCAAAAGGCAATGTCCCAAAGTTGGTAGGGGACAACGACAAGGACCTTTCCAAGGAACCGCCCGTAGCCAAGGAGCCACCACCCGAGGTAGAGGAAGAACTATTGTCGTACTGTTGTGCATCCGAGATGTGGAATCCACCAAAAATTTGTGTGTGTGACATTTATTACTTTGTGCATACTTAGTCATTGTGTTTGCATTTTTGTTCTGCGTGGTCAGTATAGTAGAGAGAGGGGTCTTTTACCGCCTTTCCTTTCAGCTGGGGTTGCACCTGATAGATCCTCTTTCAACAATGTTGGGCATGATGGGATGCTTTCAGCCTATGTTGAGCAGGGTCCAGTGGAAAGCAGTTTATGGTGCTACAAACAAATGCAAGAAGAAGGTTGTATTCCTTGCAAGGCAACATTTGTCTAATGCCTTCAGGCATGCAACACCCTTTTGAAGAAAGGTGAGCCATATCCTGACTAGAAAGCCATGGACGTATTGGAGATTGAAAAGGCATTGCATGCTGATGCCTCTAGGATGGGTTATAGTGTAGACATTTCTGTCTGTAATGGTCTTCTGACTATATATAGTATGTATGGAGATATGGAGGAAGCAGAGAATGTGTTCAATGGGTTGTTAGAGCACAATTCAATGACATGGCACAACATGGTTTCAGCATATGTTGAGTATAGTGAGGGTGATAAGCAGTTTTTGGTTGATATAAGTATGTCAAGCTGAGAGTCTAGAAAAGGCACCTGCACCTAAACCACAATGATGCCTGGTGTTGTGTGGGCTGTAGCAAGCTTTGCTCCCTGAATTTTGAGGATGAATTAAACATCAAACAAAAAAAAGTTTGTCTCTAAAGAACACCATGCACAACGATCGTCTCATTGAAGAGGATGTAAATCCTTGGTAGAATTCTTTGGAAATAGTTGTTGGCGTTTGCTCTACACCAACTACACCGATTTACAGACTTGTGTCAAGAGCCTCTTTGAATGTTCATTCTTCTCCTACAATACTACACTTTCGATAATAACAATCCTGGACGTATGGTGGTTGGTCAGACATTCACTATAGAGCCAATGTTGACAATGGGGAGCATTGAAGATGAATTATGGGATGACAATTGGACTGCGGTAATAGCTGATTGTGGTATGTCTGCACAATTTGAACATACACTTCTCATAATAGAGACAAGACAACAGTTACATAATGAGATAACAAAAAGGGGTTCGGAAACAGAGCTTATGTAGGCAATGCACTAGTGGATTTGTATGGCAAATGTTCATCATTTGCTGAATCATACCATGTGATTGAAAAGCTTCCATTCCGAGATGTCGTCTCCTGGAATGCACTTGTTACAGCATATGTTGAAATTGGCCCGCTTTTCTGGTAAAAAAGGGGGGCTTATTGTAGGCCGCATGGGGGGAAGAAAAAATAGAGGATTGTGAAGAAAAGCATGGGAGAGAGGCTTTGATCAGATCGAGAAGCTTTTTGAATTACGGTGGGAGAAGCTTTTTGAATTACTGTGGGGAGAAGCTTTTTGAATTACTGTGGGAGAAGCTTTTGGGGGGATTATGGTGGAAGGAAGCTCAAAAAGGGGAAGAAAAAGCAAGGAATGAAGGAGAAAGCTGCTGAGAAAAAAAGATTCAGTGGTCCAGACTGCAGAGTAGGCGAAGGATCGGGCTTACGAGACTGGGCAGCAAGAAAAAGAGAAGACATCTGAGACAATGCAGAGTGCGAAGGATACTATTGCAGGGAAAACTGGAGAATACAAGGACCGGACTTATGAGACTATTGAGCAAGCGAAAGAGAAGAACACCCTGGTGCAAAGAGCCTTGAAACACCTTGTCCAGAGAGCCATCGGCATGGTTCAAAAAGGCTCGAGTATTCGAGAAGTCTATGATTTATTGCATGGGACACGATCAGAATTCGAAGCGACTGAGCAAGCAAATAGTTGACATTCTGGTTTATGTTCTTTTGTGTATCAGAGTGTAGCAATGCTACAGCGAAGTGCTTGATTTAAGTTGGTAGATACATCCTAGCTCTGTTGGTCCTGCCCAATGCTGGGGATACAACTAAGTAAACACAGCAACAGGCACTCCTTGCTACCATCTTGAAATCTAGTCTGTATTTGATCCTTTGGCTCAAATATATACACAATACTTAGTCGATACCTGTTACATGCCAAATTGGTACAATGCCTATAGATTTTTGGTTCAGACTGCGATCCAAATCAAGATTGAATGTGGAACTCCTTTTATTCCTTTAAACTACAGAGATTTGCAGATATACAGGGTCTCAAATCTTGATTGATGACAATCCTCGATATGTTGTGGACTGTGCTTTGCATGGCATTGAAGTGCTTCTCTTCGATTACAATAATAGTTACCCTTGGAGCAAAACTGCAGATGGGCCTGTTCATCCTCTTATAACCAGAGTTCAAGATTGACAAGAAATCAAAAACAACTTGTTTGCTCATGCCTATGAAAGGAACTAAAAAGAATTTTTTTCAAGGAGGAGCTGAAGCTAATGCTAAGGGGTACAGAGTTGAGGGGAGCCAATTGAGGACTGCAACAAGCGGAGTGAAGGACTTCAGTTTTTGAGCAGCCAGTTTCTAAATCAGATTTGTTTCCTTTATGAAGCTGAAGCTATTGATGTTGAACAAGTTGATTATAGCGCCATTATTTGATATTGAGGTGACCTTCTTTCAAATTAAATCATGACCTTGCTTGATTGATCTTCTATCTTGAAATTAGTCAAGGTCCTCTGTGGTCGCGACTTTGCTTTCGAAAACCCTTCGACACCGCCTGTGTTGCCAACAGAAAAATGTGCAAAGAAGAAGACCTGACCATGGAAGCAGATTTTGAGAGGGCAACAGTCCATGCTGCCCTTCACAAGAAAGACCCGAATCGCCAATTTTCGGTGATTCGCTATCAAGGTAAAGGCTTCAAAACCTTGATTGATTGTGGCAGTGTGTATTTCTTTATCTCACCAGCTTGTGCAAGAAGATTAGGAATAGCCACAATAGAAGCACCTACCTTGCTTGTGGAATTAGCAAATGGTCGTGAGGTCACTTGTACCATGCAAACTGCTAAGGTGGAATTCTTTCTGGGAGGAAAGTCGACTTTGGTCAGATTCAGGGTCATAAACCTAGGTATCCATGAGTGTTTACTCAGAATGGATTGGCTTAAACCTAATGACGCCCACATTCATTGTGGAAAGGGTCAAGTTTTCTTTCGAAACTCCGAAGGGGAATTGGTCAAACTCAAGGAGAGACTCGAAAGCCAAAAATTCAATTGGCCAAAGCATCTCGGATTATAAAGGGAGTTAGAAAGGGACTACCTGTCTACTTGATTAAGCTTAATAAGATAGATTGGAATCAGGAGTCTATTGAAGAACCTTCATGGCTAAAGGAGTACGCAGACATATTTCCCGAAGAGCTAACAGAACTTCCACCTCAAAGGAAAGTTGATCATGAGATCAAGTACCGGGAGCTGCGCCAATTGCAAATAGGCCTTATAGAATGTCCATCTCGGAAGCGATTGAGCTGAAGGAGCAACTCAAGCAACTGTTAGATCAAGGCTACATCTGTCCTAGCACTTCGCCATGGGGAGCTCCAGTGCTGTTCCAGAAGAAGAAAGATGGAACGCTTCGGCTGTGTTTTGATTACAGAGGGTTGAATCAATCAATCATTAAGAACAAGTACCCTATTCCAAGAATAGATGAACTTCTTGACCATCTTCAGGGTGCGAAGATCTTCTCCAAGATTGATCTCAGGTCTGGATACTATCAGATATAAGAATCAAGGAAGAAGATATCCCAAAGACGGCATTCAACACAAGATATGGACACTTTGAGTTCCTAGTCATGTCATTCGGGCTTACGAATGCAACTGCCACCTTCAATAGGTTAATGCTGGATATCTTTAGGCCATATCTTGATGACTTCGTACTCGTCTTCTTTGACGATACCTTAGTCTACTCCAAATAGGAAGAAGATCATGAACCCCAGCTTCGGATTGTCCTTGAGACAATGAGGGCACACAAGCTTTATGCCAAGATGAAGAAGTGTGCATTCTTCAAATGTCGGATTGAATATCTGGGATTCATCGTGTCAGCGGAAGGAATCTCAGTGGATTCGGCCAAAGTCAGAGATGTTCTAGAATGGCCAATACCAACAACAGTCAAAGAAATACATTCGAAGTAGTAAAACTGATGCTAGCACACTTGCCCTAGGATGTGTGCTTATGCAAGAAGGTCATCCTGTAGCATACTCTTCAAGGAAACTGAAGAGCCATGAGAGGAATTATGCTACCCATGATTTAGAGCTATTAGTTGTCATCCATGCTCTAAAGCTTTGGAGACACTACCTGTTGGGTAACAAGTCTACCCTAATGACGAATCATAAAAGTCTCAAGTGGATCTTTACCCAGAACGAACTCAACATGAGGCAACGTCGATGAATTGAAGTGCTGGAGGAGTATGATTTTGAAATCAAATACCGGTCTGGAAAGGAGAATGTAGTTGTCGATGCACTTAGTCGCAAGGCATTCCTTAATTCTCTAATCTTGCAAAACCCATCAACAGCTAGATCTCTAGCCACCAAGGTATCCATGCCAAACAACCTGATACTTGAGCTAGCTAGAGAAGAAGCTTGCCATGACCCAACCTATCAAAAGATGCTAAGGGAGATCCCTATCAAGGATCAAGACCTGAAGCTATAGGCTAAGTATCAAGAATTCTCTATCAATAGTGGACTTGTCTACTATAGAACGAGATTATGTATACCGCCAAGCCAGTCACTCAAGCAAAAGATACTTTGGGAAGCTCATGATTCCCCCTTCACAGGACATCCTGGCTATGCCAAGACCCTCAATGCAGTCAAAAAGAGCTACTATTGGGTGAGGCTTGAAGGTGACGTTCTCAAATATGTCACTGAGTGTTTGTCTTGCCAATGTATTAAGGTTGAACATGTCAAAATGCTAGGAAAGTTGCAACCACTTGACATTCCCCAAATGAAATGGAAATTCATCAGTATGGACTTTGTTGTTGGCCTACTGCAAGTTCAGGGAGGATACAACTCCATTATGATTGTGGTTGATATGCTTACTAAGGTTGCACACCTTATTCCTATTAGGACAAACTATAAAGCCTCAGACATTGCAAGGTTGTTCATCAAGGAGATATTCAAGCTACATGGGTTGCCTAGAAGAATCATTAGTGATCGTGATTCTCTCTTCACATCACACTTCTGGAGAGCTATCTTTGAAGCTATTGGGACTCAACTCTGTTTTAGTACAGTTTACCATCCCCAAACCGATGGTCAAACGGAGCGAGTCAACCAAGTCATCGAGGATATGCTAAGGGCACACTGCTGCCGTGAACCAAAAAGGTGGATTCAATACTTGCCACTGGTTGAGTTTTCCTACAATGCTTCTTATCAACAAAGCATTCAGATGACCCCTTTTCAAGCATTGTATGGGCATGACTGTCGAAGTCCTTTAAACTTCTCGAATCCAACCTTGATGATTGAAGCTTCAAGGCAAATGCTAGAAGATATGGATGACCAAATGAAGTCAATAAGACAAGACATCCAAGCCGCCAAGGACAGGCAGAAGGCATATGCAGATTTGAAACATCAAGATAGAACCTTCGAGGAAGGAAACATGGTCTTCATTCGCGTACGCCCAAAGAAGAGTTCCCTATCCTTAGGAGATTGCAAGAAGCTAAGTCCAAGGTATTGTGGACCCTACAAGATCCTCAAGTGCCTAGGACCCAATGCTTACAGATTGCAACTCCCTGAGAGCCTAAAGGTTCATAATGTATTCCGTATCAGCCTACTGAAGAAGTATGCACCTAATCCTAACCATGTACTTGATGACCAACAAGTTGTAATGCCTAGCCAAGGAGTCCTTCAGCTACTACGGCTTGACAGGATCTTAGATGTTAGGGAGAGACAATTAAGATCCAAAACCTTGAGAGAATGTCTCGTCCAGTGGAAAGATTATCCCGAGGAGGATGCCACTTAGATAGATGAAAGTACTCTCAACCAACAATACCCCCAATTCCTATTGAGATGAGGACATCTCAATTTCTCCAAGGGGGAGAGAATGTAATATTTCCACTCAAAAAATAATTATTAAACCTGACTCCCTGCACGCTGCGTAAAACCTGTGCAAGGTTATCTCCCGCATCGTAATTACTGGCAGCTTAATCCGTACCCCGCACATGCAAAGATGAGGCCTCCGCATTGTGAAATCGAGCCCGGGGTTGAAGACCGTAAAAACCCGCGAGGAAACACCCTTTTGGAAGGGGAAAAATGGATAGTGGTTAAAAAATAGGTAAATTTTTTTATTATTATCCCTTTCCCCCAACCAATGCATGGCTAGAGGAGAGGGAGTGAGAGATGAAGTAAGAGAGGTGGAGATGCATGGGTGAGGAGGGAAGCATGGGGGGCTCCATGTGTGTGGAGACTCTCCCCCCCCTTAAGCCTATATAAACACCCCTTAGTGGGGGACATGGGGAAGGAGGAGAAGGCCGCCGTGAAGACACCGTGCTGGAGATGCCACCACCAGGAAGACACCGCCCTCATACGCCTGCTGCTGCAGTCACCATAATCGCCTCCCTGCCATCATCCTAATCACCCCCTCGACAATCTTTACCCCACCCCAATCATTGGGGCCCTTCCATGTCGTTTTTGTTCAGTCCAAAAGCTTCATAGAAGCTTCTTTAAGAAGCTTCTAAGGATAAGGGACATAGGCCTTGTTCTTACGTGGCCTTCCCTGGATTTAAAACCGGGCTCGATAAACTCCAACTCTTACATGAGGAGAAGGTATCGACCTCCAGGCTGCGTCTCAGAGAGCGAAAGGCTAGAGGGAATCTGCGGTGTCAGTAAACACGCCTACGATGGCTCCCAAGAAGTCGCAAGGCCTACTTGCGGGAGGTTCTTCCCCGAACTTATACGTGGATATCACCGCGGATCCATAAATCCAAGTTCCACGAATTTATTTCCACATGAAGAGATGTTTTAAGTACGCTTAATTCCATAGGAAAATGCATTCTACGTTATCATTAATTCATGGATAGTGATAAAAGTACATTTGATAAATTATCTATTTGAACGATAGATAAAGGATTTGTGCATATCATGCATGTCCAAAGTTATGAATGAAAAGCACTTACTCGCCCTATGAACTTAGTCGCAAATTACCTTGTCATGCATTTTCAAAGTGAAAGCCTAAAATGCATATTGCCTAGGGTTAAAGAGGAAATTGTTAAGTGCATTGGCAGTGAAGGAAAGGGGTATCTTGCATTTAGTCAATAACTCCCTTCACTATGATTTGAATGAGGAAATTGTTAACTTCCGTTGCATGGCATGAAAATGAACCCCAATCTTGTAAGTTGCATGGAAAAATACGCTTGAAAATGCATTAAATAAACACTAGACTTAGTGTTGCATGAACTTCATTTACGATGTTGTTGTATCTAAGGGTTGCATGTTACATATTCGTAAAATACTTAGACAAAAGGTTGTAGGCATTATTCCTCGATGTAAATCCTAGTAGGCCCTATGTAAGTTATTCTTCAAATTATCATGCATTTTGTCTTTAGCAAGAAAAGATAGGGCTATTGCAGATCTTGTGGTGCGTAGAAGCAATGAATCGCATGTTTACATGTATTGTGACATTTTGCAATTATTTTTCTACTTTAGATCAAGTTTATCATCTCTAGGAAAGAATCGTCCTTGTCATAAGACAAGTAGGTCAATTTACCCAAATCATTTGTGGTATTATAACCGTTAGGGTTTCGTATAGGCATAACTAGCGAATTCGATAAAAACCTCAAGTACTAGCTAGGGCTTGGCACGTTAGAAATGCAGCCAAGTATCGTACTTGGACACCAAGTCGAAGCCCTCAAACCCAAAGGTCCTACCCACATTCACGGAATGTTGGGTCAATTGGATGCTCATGCAAATAACGATCTAGGGTTTCTACCAAGGACAAAAGGGTAAACAAACAAACCCTTGGGGATCTTGCCAAGTTGCAATTGATCCCGGATCGAATGCTGGATGCATTCGGAGATAAGGATTCACTCTTTAGCAGTTGGCCAAATAAATAACCACTGGATTGATTGTGCTTGTAACAATTTAGGAGCACTGTTTGCATTGATGAAAAGTTAATTAATGCTTCAGGTTGAAGGCCTGAAGGGAGAGGCAGCATCAGTTTCCCCCAATTTTCTGCCTGACCCTAACCAAGGGGGTTGTTAGCTGCACCGAGAACGTGGACTAAACCCGCCGTGATAGGTCTCTCCATTGGGCACTACTTGGAGCAGGAGGACGCTTGGGTGCCAAGGGGCTCTGGCCGTAAATCCCTTGCCTTCCGGGCCCTGCACAAGAGGCTAACGCGACTCGGGATTGGATCTCGAGGCCCGCATACTAGTCTACGGGCGGAATCTTGGATTAATAATCCTAGTGGATTGCTGGATAGCCTTTGAGCGGATTATGGATAGCCTTCGAGCAGATTATGGATTAGCCTACGGGCTGGATTATATGGATGTATTCCAAAGATAAATAAGATAATTATTGAAGAGGAACTTGTTTGACATTGTTTTTCTATGTCAAGTGCTAAGATTATGTGAAGGAACCGGTGTCTAACTGGCTAATTAAGGAAGCTGTTTTATGCGTGTCCAACTAATTGTGGTAGGTAATTAGACAACTAAAGCAACCCTGAGGAAAGTGCGGTGGATGTGGCCATGGGTCTGTCCTACGGATGGGTGGTCCCGTTTGGCTGGAAACTTTTCTCAATCGAAATGGATAGCAAGAAGCTCTTCTCAAACGGAATGAACAGCAAGGGCACTGACCCAGAGTTTACGTTACTAGAATTCCGATTTATATTGTTTTAGGGGAACGGAATGGGACTATGCTTGATGGGCAGAGAGGTCAAGCTTTGCATCCCTCTCGTTTTCCATTCTCCTTGAACCAAGTGCAGCATGAATCCGCTTCGACCCTACCGTTTCTGCATAAAGTACTTCGCCTGGGATTCGATGCTAGCTACCGTTCTAGGAGTTTGACCACTAGGAAAACCCTGATTCAGGTCGGTCCTAAGTGGGAACGGCCGGAATACTTCCGCTACGTGGCAGACTCAGAAAGACCTAGATCGCAAACCCTGTAACATTCCATGGGAGTGCCGGGTGGAGCTTTCTAGACCCTCTTTCCGATGGGCTGCTAAGACGTGTCCTACACGCAAAAGGTGGACACATTACAAATACTATTTATATTTATTTTAAAAAAGAAAAAGAAAAAGAGAAAAAGCATGAAAGGAAAAGCAAAAAGAACATTACACATGGAATGGACAAAACAACTCACTTACAGAAGCACTTAATACCACATAAAGCAGGATCACTGCACCTAGGGGTCCTCAAGTTACGCGTACCCAATGGCTTCGATCAGTTGGCTCCGCTCCTAACCCCCTAGCCCTTTTTGCTCTCCCACTTCATGCTTAAGGCCCATCAAGGGCATGTCATACCTAGGGAGGTAACACTCACCTATGGCTAGACCTGTCACCCTAAGCTACTGGCACCGCACCTTCCTTTGCACAAATGGGGTCCTCAAGTGTGGGACATCACCCAGGCTAGCCTGTTCTTAGACCCAAATCCCCATTTCACCAGCATGAGCACAATACACTACACAATAAGATAGATGCCCCCCTTAGGTAGAGCATCACAGCTTTTTCTTCCAGGCATCACAAAGGCAACAAACCACTGACTTCAGAGGCCCCCGTCATCCACTTGCTATCCATTTGGCTTCTCTAACAAACCTCATTACCAAGCTTCCACGAGCACCCAAGTTTACACGTGGCCCTACCCTCACACGACTATTTTGCTAGTTGCCTATTAAATCCCCACAACAACCAAGAGTGCCATGGGACTAGCACTCATCTCGGAGGGAGGTAATGTTAACCCCAAGTCAAGAAGGCGAAAAAATGAATGAAAAAGCAAGAAGAGGATGGAAAAAGAGCAAAGACATGCAGGCAGCCTCTAAAGCTAAGCTGGGACCAAAAGTGTAATTTTAAATGAAAGGCACCTCAAAAAACTCCAAAATCTCGTGCAAAAGAGCGCCAAGCTCCCTCCTGTGCCAATTGTAAAGTATTAGACGGGTGTAGGCTAGAGGCATAAGGCTAGAAGAGGGAAATAGAGAAAGGACCTTACCACAATGGCCGGTCATGTAAAAAAAAGGGGATGGGTGCCCATGGGATTTTAGGGCTTGTATATAAAGTTCAAAAAGTGAATGGAAGCTCATTCTTTGGTGTGCGGCTAACAAGAGCTCTCTTCTTCTCTTCTCCTTGCTTGTGTGTGCTCTTGAGAGAGGGAGTGTGAGAGTGTAAGAGAGTGAGTGTGTGGGAGTGAGGGATCAAGGGGGTCAAGCTATTCACCATCTCCTCTTCTCTTCTTCTCTTCTCTTCTCTTCTCTTCTCTTGCGTGCGCGGCTATGGTGGATGGAGCTTGGAGATGGAGGAGGCTTGAGGATGCTTGAGCTAGCATCAAGGATCGTGGAGCTACCAACGTGTGCGAAAGAAAGGCAACTCATATCAGCATCAAGGTAAGCGCACTACACTCGTAGGATCGACGCCGCGTAGGCTAGGTGAGAGATAGCCATTAGAGCTCGCTTGGAACGCTTGAAACAATAAGCGGTCCGTGGGTCTTGGTGGTTGAGCAAAAGCTCCCACAAAAGGGTATAGAAATGGGTGTTCATCTTGGTGCTACTTTTACAATGCCTTCTTAATGGAGCTAAATCTTGGCAAACATGGTGGTATTTTCCAACTATCAATAAAAATGTGAGTCATAATTAGTAGTGAAGATCAATCAATTGAATGGGACTTATATTCTACATGATCCAGATTTGGATCTATGAGATTGAAGACTCCAAAAATTCTTCTTAGAAAACATTTTTCAATCCCAAACTTTCCAACTTCAAGTGGCGAAAGGCTATTTGAGAGGTATGGTCTCTCTCATATATTATTGGTATACTCCACAAGTTTTGAAAAGAGGAAAGAGACCTTCACTTTAGTCAACAAATGTAGAAAGGCCACTAGTCACCCAACCCTCACACAACCGTAACTTTAGTCAACAAACATAGAAAGGCCACGAGTCACCCAACCCTGAGAAATCCCATAAAAGGATTGTTGCCACTATATGTAATTAGAGCAACTCAATACAGCATATCCTATAGAAAATTTACATGAATGACTAAAACATGAGAGCTCTAGAGGAAGAGCTGGATGGTAGAGTAGAGGCTTTGAAAATTTTGATATTTATTATTGTGGCAAAACATGTCATATTGCAATCCATTATTATACTAATAAGAATGATATATGTAGTGATAAATTGCACCATCAAGCAAGTTATACATCATGTTCACGACATAATGAAGACGAAAATGACTGCCTATTTGTTATGCAATATGTGATGAATGCTCTTACACGAAAGGAAACACATGATGATATATGATATGTTTATTTAGGTGCATCTAATCATATAACTAGTCATACTTAATGGTTTGGAGAGATGTAGGATTTACAAAATCTAGGTTATGTGAAGATGAGTGATGATTCATGCAACCCAACTCACACATTGGAAAAGCTTCCTTGTCCTTGCCTGATGATAAAACAAATAATCTATCAGATGTATTACATGTGCCATCCATCATAAAGAATTTAGTGTTTCTTGGTCAAATTGTAGAGCAAGTGTTGCAAAGTCAAATTCATGCAAAAGGCTCCTTTATTAAAGATCTTAATGATAAGTATAGGTTGGTCACAAAAGGAAGTAGAGTTAGCCACATGTTCATTTTAGATGCTCTAATTCTTGCTATAAATACACTTGTGTATAGAAAAAAAAAGTGGTTGTAGACATTGAAATATGACATAAATGTATTAGACATGCAAATATGCAAATGCTCAAATTAATGTAGTCTAAAGGGTCAGTTATTATAGGGTTGCCTATCTTTAGAGTTGCAATATTTCATAAAGCATGTGAAGCATGTAAAGGCTCAAATTAATGTACTCTAAAGGGTCAGTTATTATAGGGTTTCCTACCTTTAGAGTTGCAAAATTTCATAAAGCATGTGAAGCATGCAAATTTGCTAAGTAAGCAAGACAACGTTTTTCACATGTGAGCAGGAATATACTTGATGTTGTGCATATAGATGTTTTGGAGCCTACACAAAACGTATCTCTTAGTATTAGCAAATAATTTGTCACATTTATAATTGATGATTGTTCAAGAAAGCTATGGTTATATTTCATAAAGAAAAAAAGTGATGTATTTAAGAACTTCAAAACTTCCAAGGCTATTATTAAAACAAAGACATGCTTGAAAGTAAAGTGTTTGAGATTATATGGAAAGGGAGAGTATCTCTCTAATGATTTGAGTGACTTTTTAAGGTCGCATGGGATAAAGAGACAACTTACTTACAAGTATATCCCACAGAAAAATGGGATTGCAAAAACAAAAAATGGACATATTGCAAAAGTTGCAGGGGTATTGATGGCCAAAAAGAATTGGTCAATATTTTTATTTTGAAGTTGTTCATATTTCTATCTATATTATGAATAGAACTCCCACACTTATAGTGGGTGGAATGATCCTCGAAGAATGCTTTACGCGTAAGAAGTTCAATGTGTCAAACTTAAAAGTGTTTGGTTTTATTACATATATTGATATGCCAAATGAGCTATAAAGGAAAGTTGATTAAAAGACTAAAAAATGTAGTTTTATTGGATACTCTTTAGAGCAAAAGGGTATCATTGTTACAACCCTGTCACAGGTGAGTTGGAAGTAAGCAAATATGTTATTTTTTATGAGATGACAAATTGGTATGCATCTAGCGGTGGTGCATTGGATGATAGTCAGGATTGTGATAGTTATATGGAGAAACAAAAGCAAGAATCACAATCTCTTAGTGGACCAAAAACATAATCTCATATTACATCTATAGTTAGCCCTTGGTCTAGAAGTTTAAGGAGAGACTAAGGAATAGCCCCACATCTTTAAGTATATCTACAAGTATTGCAAGTAAAGAGAAAGGGAAGAAGAAAGTGGTGAATGATAATGATACATCTACAGTTAGTCATTTGAGATTTGATGGAGATTCCAGTTGTTCAAAGAGTTGGGATGATAAGCTTGGTGTTTCTTCAGTTTGGACACTAGGTGTACAAACAGCACATGGTAATGTAAAGGCTCCACTAAGTGATCTAGTGGTATGTAGGTCTAGCAGGATCGAATTTCCTCTTTAAATATTTAGTTTTGAAGGTTATATAGCTCACCATTATGTTTATATGATAAAGGTGATTGAGGATGTTGAGCCCAATTCTTTTGACAATGTTGTTGGTCATGATCATTGGAATGCAACAATAGATGAGGAGATGGTTGCATTAGAAACTAATAAGACTTGGACTCTCATACCGTTCTAGAAACACAAGACACTCACATAGGTCAAAATACGATGTTTGAATGTAGTTTCCATGTAGAAAACTCTCTGCTTTGCACTAGATTTGAGTTTGAATTAACTATAGAGAAATGTCTCCATGTAGAAAACTCTCTACTACATGCATCGAATTGTGCCCACAACGTGTAGCTATCATCTTCAAAGTCCCATGTCAAGCTCATATGAATTGTCACTTTTCAATAGAGATATATTGAGACAATGTTAAGCCATTGCTCTTTGAAACAAGAGATTCAATCTATAAGGGTAAGGATGCACAAATAGTGTAAAACACTACCATTTCAAAACCATGGCTTTCCCTGGCTACATAAAGAGAATTGTAATCCAAATTAAGTATTCAAAAGTTCTAGTTGTCACCCTGGGAGCCCCATATCAAGCCATACATATGAGATTCCAATTTCAATGTTGTGAACCAGTTACAAACCAATAGTCCTTCAACATTGCTCAAGGCAAGGGCATGTAAATTACTTATTCAAAGTGCAGAGTCTCTAGATTTTGTCATGCGCACTAGGTAGTTTAGGGAGTTCACCATTGTATGAGATTGTTGACGGCCAGATTGAAGCTTCCAATTACTTAGAGTGAACACACGTCCACCAAAAATTTTGTTCACCTATTGTGGCTAAGGTCCAAGGTTGGGCTTCACTCATTAGGAAATTATTGTGTTCCCGTAAGGACTAACGATCCCGGTTGAAGCAGTGTGTGAATCTAGTTTACTTGAGCGCTAACTCGAACGTATATTAGTTCCACATGAGTATAACGTTTAACTGAATGACTCGAGGGTGTAGGCTACGTTGGCGTGGAAGCGTGGCGGGTGGGAGCTCTCCAGCAGCTAGACTTGTAGTGTCGGAGTGCGTCGACATCAAAAAGAGGGAGTCTGATTGTGCACGGTTGACAGGCAATCTCATGGAAACGTCATAGCGAAGGGGCAAGTATACAGTCGATCACGTAAATGTGTGCATGTAAAGAGTCACACTACGGAAAAACAGCTCATCAAAGCGTCTGCAAGGAGTGAGAAAGCTTATGTCCCAGCCTTGTTTGGAGTCAGAAGCTTTGGCGTGGAAAGAACGAAAGACGGGTTATCATTTTGTGATCATCGGGCAAGGTAACAGTGAGCGGTAAAGACAAGAGGATGAGAAAGCTTGTAGGCGGGGAGTACTCGCCCGTGCGAGGAAAGTTATATATATATGTAGGCGGGTCTCTGATGGGTATGCAATCAGCTTGTGGAGCAGTTTCCGGGCCTGAACACACTGGGGCTGTCGGTAGCGCGCCTGGACTTTGCGCCGGGCGGGGTGATCGTGCCCCACACGCACCCCAGGGCCAGCGAGATCATCTTCGTGCTGTCTGGCAACCTCTACTGCGCCTTCGTGGATACCTCTAACAAGCTCTTCGCCAAGGTCCTCAGCCCAGGCGACGTCATGATCTTCCCACGCGGCCTCCTGCACTTCCAGCTCAACGTCGGCTCTGGCGCCGCCCACGCTGTCGTGGCCCTCAACAGCCAACAGCCGGGCTTCCAACTGGTAGCCAGCTCCCTCTTCACGCCCAACATCCCCAATGCCGTCCTCCGCAAGACCTTCTTCCTCGACGACACCACCCTTGACTCCATCAAGGCCACCTTCCAGCTGGGCATTCAAGATGTAACATACAGCTCGGAGCTCTGATCGTAATCGCCTGATATCTTGTGCACTAATGGCTCTCCGTATAGGTATTACAATAATCAGCAACGCCAGCTTAGCTTTGTGTTCCGCACAGACGTCTCAAAAATCCGCCTGCCTGAATGAAGCTTCATGTATGTACCCTTATTGTCCTCAAGTAAATTGGAAGTCTCCCGTGCCATATATCCGATTATGTACCCTTATTGTCCTCAAATCCAGGAGCTTCATGTATGTACCCTTATTGTCCTCAAGTAAATTGGAAGTCTCCCGTGCCATATATCCGATTATTATGTTCGCCCCCAAGCCAGACTTTGAACGGGCATGGAGCTCACCGAAATATTGGTTGTATAGTTACTATCAAGGCTAGGCCAAACTTGGCATATAGTGTGCCAATCATTGGATTTTAGTCATATTATTTGGTCATCTTTAAAAAATGTGAGTTTGAGAGACCATATTGTACCCTTCAGCATATAGATAGACTTGATAATTTGCTTCATCATGTACTCCACTTTAGTGGATAGGACCCAAGGAGCATGAGATAATCAAAGCTCATCTATGGCTAAAGTGTCTCCATCTTGCCTACCTTCTTCAAACCCATCCATGCCCTATAGTGTCTCTCTTTCCTATGCTATAATCCCACAGAAAGCTCCCAACATTCTTGAAAATGATTAGTATAATATGTAATTGTAGAAAGTTGAGGAGGTTTTTACTACTAGAACCCTTTACAATTTTGACAAGCTATACACTATTGCCATGATTAGTAAATAACCCAAACCTTTTGAGGAGAGCTAGAAAATGGATTGTTGAGATTGAGGAATTTAAATATAAATTTCAAGTTAAAGATTCAACTTGAGCTACAATAGTAGATCTTTTGACTTATAGGGGCAATTGATTCTTGCTAAAAAGAAAATTTGGAGATAAAGAAGTGAAACCAAAGATTGAATACTCGTTTTTGATGTACTTCAATGGATGATATCGAAAATTACATCAAGCATCATCAAAAGAGATTTTAGTTTATGTTCCACTTGATAAGTTGATAAGTAAAGAAATTGTTGAACTTGAGGCAACTAGTAACAATGAAGCTGAATATGCAACATTGCAAGGAACTATCTTACTTTGTCAAAGGATAGGAATTCAAAGATTGAGGATTAGAGGACATGCTCTACTTTTAGTAAAATAGATTCTCGGAGTCTAAAAAATCAAGAATCCTAAACTTAAAAGGATTGTGTAATAGAATTTGAAGAGATTTAAATCTATTTGAGGCTTGGAGTTTGAAATACATACCCAAGAAAGAGAATTAGAAAGCTCATAATGCAGCCCAAGAAGCAATGTGTCAAGTAGTTGTTATTAAACTAGATTTTCCTTTGTATAGAGCAAGAGAAGTGGATTTGATTTTGAGAATAGTACCTTGGAAGGAGGAAATATATCATATTCTTGAAAATAATCATGTGGGAGTATGTGGAGGACATTATTCCTACAAAATAACTCTTCAAAAAATTTTAACTACAGGACATATGTGGTCAAATGTGTGTAACGATGTCAATCTCTAGTGTAGATCATGTCATGAATGCGAGAGAATGAGTAAGACAATATTAAAACCAAAAACAAGAAAAACAATTCTTGCTTATGATATTTTGAAAAATGAAGAATAGATGCAATCGATCCATTGTCACATACATCAAGAGAAAACATAGACATTTTGACTACATGTACAATTGATTACCTTTTTCATTAGGGCAGAAGCTCTTTGAATTGGCCCCTCTTTTGGGACATTATACATGCACTTTAGGGTTTTCAAATCATGTGCTCGATACCATTCTACTTTGAATCTTCCAAATCCTTCCCGTCCAAAATTCTTACATTCCTTTACTGACTAATGATTTGGGGTACATTTGTATTTGGAAAATCTAATGCAAGGTTTCAAATTTCTTAGACATAACCTAAAATACACACATATTATAAGCATGTGACCCAACAACCGTATTAGTATAAGTAAACTTTCAATTTAAAATATATTGATCATCTCAAAGAACCCCAGAGAGAATATATTGTTCTTGGACTGGACACTGAACCATTTTGGATTGTACTTTGAAATTGTTGCATCAAGTGCCCTATTCATCAGGGTGATGGTGGCCCGTTCTAGCTTTTTATCCCTCACAATTTGATACTCATCGAGCTAGAGTACAAATTTCATGAGACCATTACATTGATCACAATGTTTAGATAGAGCCAAGCTCAGGTCTACCACAACATTTTCTATCAAGATGCCATCAACATATGCCTAAACTTTAGGGTAGTGCTTCTCCACATGTTCCTACCATTCACTACCCACTCGCTTTGTACTAGCAATTTCTAAAACATAATATACTTTTGTGACTTTCTTGAATTCATTGCAAACTTTAGGTGACAATTGTATTATTTGTAGCAAGCTCACATCTAGTTTGACTCCATATAGAACATTTGCTAGATCCAACTCATGCAAGTTTGCAATAGCATTTTTTTCTTGCCACACCATCCTCTCTTTTGACTTTCTAATAGCCTTAACAACGTCCTTCACTTTTGACTTAAACTTGCTCTTAGCCACCCACTCCTCCAAAATAACTTCAAATTTAAGAGGACCCATCTTGATGTTGACATTTGCAACCTTCTTATAAATCGTGATAGACTTAGAGTTAGATTTGCTTATACTAGGGTTATCATTTTGAATCTGTTTCATTTTCTAGCCCTTGGTGACCACTCTTAAATTGTTAGAGGCTACATTTCCATCAAAGTGAAGTCCCTCTACTAGACTAACCCCACTTGGCACTTCCTCTAAGGTGGCTTCTCCCTTTTGCAATATTTTCTTAGGGTCCTCCCCTCAAGGATTCACATCATTTGATCAATGATTCATGTATTGGTCATATGTCCTAACTTCTCACATATATCGCTCTTCACATGAGGGAAAATATGTGGGAGAGGTACTGAATACCACACCACTTACAACTAAATCTTGATGGACCACCCTCTTCAGGGTCTAGACTTCCTATTAAGTTTTACTACTTCTTTAGAATGTTTATATCTATAGATATTTGTCCATATCATTTAGTTAACATGTTAGTATAATGTTTCATCATGTCCTTTACTTTACCAAGAACATTTTATGCACTAGACTCATAAACATAATCATCCCCTTGACATCTCAATGGCTTAACCACCTAGTTAGGTATTTCAGGCTAATTAGTTGGCCTTACATTGGGATTTATCATTTGGCTTCTCCTATTTAATGAGCTTATGTGGCTAGCCATTGGCATGGCAACATTAGGGGGAGCTCGCACCATATTTACATTTTGCATAATGTCTCGTGATCTTGCATTAGGATTTGTTGTGGACTTATCCAAGCTTAACCACGGCTAGTTGTAGGTAATGACAAATTATTGTTAGGACCTATAGTTGAATAGAAATTTTCCCTCGATGCATGGGATACTTTTATTTGTAACTTTATCTCCTCTACTCGAGCAATTGCAATATCTATATTAGCAAAAGGAACACTACTGAGTTGCACTTGGATATTCCACTACAACAAAAAGGGTTCATAGACGCGCTTATAGACGCAATATTTGAATTGTGAAAAAAAATGACGGGCGCATTTATTAACACGTCTATTTGCGCGTCTACAAAATCGCGTCTAAAAGCGTGCTTATAATCAGAGTTACACTCACACTTAGACGCGCCTATACACGTGCGTATAAACGTGCTACGTAAATATATAATCATATTTATAAAAAAGTGGACATATTCATATTGTGCGTCTATACAAGCATTTATCTACGCGCCTAAAATTGTGTTTACTCTGAAAGTTTTTGACGAGAATAGACGCAACGCACATTTATCTTGCAATTTAGACGCGCTGATAGACGCGCAAAACAGAGGTATGAAAAAAAAAACAGAGAGCATGTGGCTTTGCATGCTCTCTGGTTTTTTTCCCCCCATTAACATCAAATTGTATGCTTAGCGAAAACAGAGAAAGATTATTTTGAAGATTGGATACTGAAAACAAAACAATGTATGTAGCACACGAAATTTCATATATATAGATGAAATGTTTTTACATTATGAGTTCTAGTGCTTGTGACGTCATGGTCGCAAGCACTAGCTGAAAGTAATACATATCAAAAATGAAAATTACAAGCCAAGGGGAGGCATGCATGAATGGGGCTCCTCTATATCTCCTCAGAAGAGGCATCATCATCGCTACCACCACTGCTGCCTGTGCCATTGCCGTTGCCGCCAACACTACTGGTAGTCCCCCCTTCGCTATCCTCAACTGCATCAGGGTTCGCCTACACAAAGGATTAAGGTATATAAATACCATTACAAACAATAAATTAGAGTTATCTATACTTTTCATGTAAAAAATAAAACATACCTCTTCTGGTGGTGGAATCCTCATGGCGCGATTATATTGCCCCTCCGTGATGAGTCCCTCCTCGTAAAAATGCTACGAAGTGGATGCCCGGTTATGACCTCGATGGTAGCCTACCTCTCTAGGAGTAGGCATCCTACCAACGATATGATACTACAAAACAATTTGAACATACAACGTATTAAAACACACTACATAATGAAGTGAAACAAATTACAAAATTTAAATTAAAAAAAGAAATCAAATAAAACTTACAAACTCAGCCTCCCATGGCTCCCTACCACCCGATCCATAATGCAACGATCCCATGGTTGCCATCTGGATACGTCTCGCCTCTGCATGCTAGCAACTTGTCATTTTCTCCGCTGCTCTCTTCTTGGCCTCTTTCCACTCCTTGCGGTGGCAATTGGGTGGTTGGCCATATCCAGGGCGCCCCTGCTCTTGTCTCCGCAATGACTCCTTGGCGCGCATCATAAGGTGAGACCTCTTATTATGAAGCGCGTCTCTTACCTTTGACCGTCCCCAATCATCTGAGAATCGTGAATTCTCGGGATTAGGGTACCTTTTATGTACTACCCGCAGCACCTCTTGCCACAAACCATTTTTTTGGTGCTTGAAGGGAATCATGCAATCTTTATATGTGGCATGCACAACACTCCTCAAGTAGGATATCACTTCCCTCCCCTCAAAGTCATGCAAGATACCACCAACATCAGTGATAGAGTAGTACATTTGTGGAGGCTCACCTCTCTCATTTTCTGATGAGGGTGATCAAGAGCCACCACCTAGGCAACCCCCACAAAGCCCTCGACCTCCTCATCCTCCTGCACCACTCTCCCTCCTCCCTCGACGTGCACTACCCTCTACCTCACTCGATACACGTGCTTCTGCAGATGCACATGCTTCGTCCGATCCATGTACCTCAGCTGATCCCTGTGTAGGCAAAGATGTGATAGGTGTCCCAGACATCACACTGAAAACCTCATCTACTGTGGGAGGGTGACCAAGATAATTGGTCATCTCCCCCATGAATTGCTCCTTGTTGAATGGGGTGCTGGAGGATCCAGGATTCCACATCTACACAAGAAAAATCATATTACCCTGTGCAGATAAAACATATTACATACAGCGTCTATACCTGAGTCTCTGTGCGCGTCTATACCTGCCTCTCTGTGAGCGTCTGTCAGCGTGTCTATTTCCGCATCTATAGCTACGTCTACACTGTTATCTAGACGCGCTGATAGACGCACACAGTCGCACCATTTCTTCTCAAACTTGCTTTAAAAACAAAGCTAAAAAACCTCCATAGATGACAAGATCCAGCATGTGAAGAGAGAGACAAACAAATAGAGAAACCAAACAAGATTGAGAGAGAGAAGAAGAACTCACCTTCTTTGCTTGTTCCAACGGGTGGCGGCGGCTAAGTTGCAAGCTCCTTGTCCTCCTTCTCCCTTCCCTTGATAAGTTGCTTCAATCTTGTTCTCTTACTTTCTGTTTGGCTCTTGTTCTTTACTCTTTGGCTCTTCTTTCCTCTTGTCCTCTTTTTACTCTTATTTCCTTGCCTGATTGTCTTCATGAAGTGATAGATAGGCACGAGTAGTGACATCGAGCTCGAACTGCAGAAAACGCGCAAAAAACGCAGGAAAGCACAGGTTTGAAAAGAAAGCCACAACTTTTTTTAAATTTTTCTATACTTGCGTGGCACGTCTGTCAGCGCATGTATATACGTAGATAATTCCTGTTACACGCGCTTACAGATGCGCAACAACAATTTAAGAAATCAATGCATGCATTTAGGGAATCAATTGACCTATGTGGTGACATATATAACAAAGCTTGAGGATAAGAGATAACACATTGGCAAGTCAATTGATACATATATATGTAGTGACTTACTAGACCATCCCACTTACAATTGCATATTATCCCACTTACGTATCAATAGGTGGATAATGCACGAATGGTTTTTAGCTAGAGAAAGATAATGCAATGAAGGTGTACACGAAAGAGATAGAGAAAGGCATATTATCCATCAATCAATCAAAGATATGTGAGCTATAAGTGCACCTTGACATGATTGGAATAGCTTGCATATGCACAAGCTGCCAACTAATTTACATCAATCTACTCATGCTATGAATTGGCATGCATGGCTAGGTTGAGTGCACAACATTAAATGAGACATGTGAGTGTATTGATCAGTTCTCTCTCTCTATCTCTATATATATATATATATTGCAAATGCACAAGTCAACCTTTGATTTATATATACATCCAATCATCATGCCCTATCCAATCACATTTGTATAGGGCATGATTGGATGTATATAGGGCGTGAAATCACATATATGTAATTAGCTTTGAATGATTGGATGTATATTTGTAATACTCAGAATGAAGTAAAGTTGGTAATGTATATCATGTCCTATGCATGTATATGCCCTATACATGTATATCATGTCGTATATACATGTATATTATGTCCGTATGATCCTATACATGTATATCATGTCCTAGCGTATGATCCAGGTGTAATTATGTCGTATATACATCCAATCATGCCCTGTTCAAAAAAATACTAGCTGTTAAGAGGTTTGGTCATATTTAGGTAACCTCTTGCTTGCATGATATGTTTTAAACTACTCAGAATCTTGGGAAATTTAAAGAAAAGATAGGATTCTTTGCCACCTAAGCCTACCGTGCTTACTCTATTGTTGCCTGAGAGATTGTTGCAGGGGCTTTCCCCAATTATGAGGTCAATCTTTCCCACTACATTCACAATCTCAGCCAACTTATCATTAGTAAGATCTCTAACATCATCCTCCATTTGAAATTGGTCTATTTGGAAGGTTTTGTTCCACTAGCTAGCTATTATGTATTTACATTTATCATTGATCTCCACAATAACAACAACCTTCAAAATTATATCCAATTTATGCAATGCCACTTCTTTCCCACCAAGGCTCGAGAATAAGGACAGAACTGTTAAACCTTGCAGATATAATTCTTTCAGTGGTGAAAGACTGTATGCAATAGTATTGACCTGAAATGAGTTGCCCAATGCATCATACCGATCTGAAAGGGTAGAGCAGCCTCAAGTGTGGTCACGATCATATCCAAGCACTAGCTCAATCTCATGGGGTTCAAGTGGGGCAGCTTGGCCTGGGCTGACCCAAACCAAGTTCCATATTTTGCATGCCAGGACAATCTCATGTTGAAGATAAGAAGGTATCTTGCTTTCTTTGTGGGAAGAAAATATTTTTCTAATCAATCCACATATAGTGCTAAGGGTACCCCGTGTGTTTATGCAATTCAGCTTCTCTCTCGGATCCCGTGGGGGCCAATACTTCTTTGTTTTGGGAAGCACCTCAAAGATTGTCATGGGAGCAGGGGGAAGGATCAACCTTCTTCCATCTACTGGAAGGTTATAATCATAACCACCTCAGCCTAAAGCATGCTGAAAAATATCTAGAGTCTGTGAACTCTGGATCTATGCCATTAAAATGCCGTTTGATGGTCTCCCATTCTGAATTGGGAATGTTCTCAATATTTTCAAAATAGAAAAAGGGAGGGCCTTCCACCAAACTATTCAATGGTTTTGGCTTGCCTTTAAAAAAGCCAGGAATTCCAAACCCCATGACCTTTTTGAACTTGAAGGGTGGGATAGAACCTAGATGTGGACGTGATGTTTTTCCATTCATAGATTGAGTCTCGAGCCATAAAACACTCGAGTCTTCACTGGCACTTTTATCCAAGTCTAGAGTAGGAGTAATGCTGATCTTTGTTTTAAGGCCCACGTAAGTGTACCATAGCTTAAGGGCTCTTTCATCTACCCAGTATATTTTGCTACAGACACCTCATGAGGGTCCAACATGTCTAGTTATTTGAACACCTCGTGAGGGTCCAGCATGTCTAGTTTGATCTTTTATCTTTTATGACTAGTGCACATTATTCAATGCACTTTGGTGTGAGGGTAAACATCTTCGAACTCAACATATAGATGAAAAGAGAAATACCCAAGATTGTGGTGTCCTCACTTCGAGGATGCCAACGGTACTTCGAGTAATTATTAACTCTATTTTTTTAATTTAATGATTCAATGTGTATTCTTAATTCTATGGTTTTTATCATGCGCACACGTGCATGCTCAAGAATCAATTTCAGGTGGTTAAATAATTATTAAATTTGGTTTTTTAATTATGTGAGTTGCAATTTTAGGTGGTTAAATAATTGTGCATCTGCTGGTGCGTCTATATTAGTGTCTATTTGCGTGGATATATAGACACACAATTCACGTCTATTTACACGCATGTTCACACGCACTTATAGATGCTATGATAGACGCGCCCGACTTTGCGCGTCTAACATGCGCGTCTATGCCTCGTTTCTGTTGTAGTGTTCAAATCTAATCCACATAGAAGTACTGTAATTGGTCAACACATGTGGAATGGGAATAGAGGCTTGCAATTTGTGAAACACCTCCTTAAAATTCTTGGAATAAGATCAAGCATTCTCATGAGGCTCTTATTGTATCACATTCAACAATCGAAGTCAATATTGACCAGCGCTCTCAGGGGCAAACTCTCTTCTGAAGGCCGCATAGAATAGATCTATCGTGGTTATGGTTTTGGCTTCAAAGCCATAATACCACACCGCAACACTTCCTTTCAAAGTCATATTAAAAAAAATCATAAGATGTCCTTTATCCTAGATTCAACAATTAGACATTAACTTTTGAAATTAACTAATCTAGAGTTTTGCATCCTTCTATGCTAACCCATAAAAAGTGGATAGGAAAGAGCCAAGCTTGGGAAAAATTTACATTCCTACAAGTATCGCAATCGGTTGCACCATCGTGAGATTTGGGTCTAGTCTTGGGATTTGTATCGGAGGGGTTACACTGCCACTTACAGTAGACTGACTCTTTAGGAAAACGGGAATACTAGAGCTTTCTTCTTCCCGTGATGGATTGAATGGGATATTAATTTGATTAATAAAACCTCTCACTCTCACCAATGTCAAAATATTGTGCTTAACAGAATACCTCCCAATGATCTCAGTTCTTCGTCTTGTCCTTTTAGCTCTTTCTTGTCATGGAATCTCATCTTGACAGTTTCTATTGGGGTATATTGGATGTACCTACAAACTTTTTGGCATACACTAACTAGTTGGGTTCCTATTAGGGGAGGTTTGAAAATTGCCACTTATTAGTAGGTCATGGCAAAGCACCACCTATCGGGACCTGAAATCGACTTGATACTAGGTATAAGGCTCTAGCTGCACTCCTGTACTCTCCAAACAACCCCCACGGCCCAAGACCATCTAGATAATGCAAAATGATCTATCTATCACATGATTTAGGAAACATGAGTTTCAAACTATAGTCCAACATATTCTCCATCTTGATTGCAAGCAAAGGGTATGAAAATGGGTGTTTATCTTGGTGCTACTTTTACTAACAATGTGGCAGAATACAATGCCTTATTAATGGAGCTAAATCTTGCCAAACGTGGTGGTATCTGCCAACTATCAGTAAAATGCGAGTCATAACCAGCATTGATGAGTCAATTAAATGGGATTTATATCCTACATGATCCAAATTTGGATCTATGAGATTAAAGAGTCCAAAATTTCTTCTTAGACAACATTTTTCAATCCCATACTTTCCAACTTCAGGTGGCCAAAGGCTATTTGAGAGGTATGGTCTCTCTCATATATTTTTTGTGTTCTTTATTTCATTATGTTTTCAAAATAATGAAAGTAATTCATTCTATTGAGCTATATATATAGCTATTTCACCAAAATATAGAACGAAAGTACAATCTTACTTATCATAGTTTATAATCTATCAAACACACTTGAGATATAATATGCCATTATTAACTAGATGTTATAAACATTTCATTTGTGACATTTCTTTTTTTTTCAAATTTTTTCTTGTTGTAAGAGAGAGAGATCAGAAGGTTATAGGAAGATAGTAAATCCCTTTCAAAACCATAGTATGAATGGAAAGAAACTTAATGTATTAAAACTATAGATCAACACAAAATAATGAAATAATATTTGTACTTAGTATATGTGGGATGTAGAGAGAGAAGATATTTAGAGATGCGAAAGGAAGAGAAGAGACAAACCATGTATATGGGACACCTTTCGATCAAGTAAAGCTTGGTCAATTTGTTCTAACTGTGTGTCCTCTTGTGAGATCATAATTATTTCTTGATTTGTGCATGTTCGTTCATCTCGTTCATGCCAAGTGACTTCCAATGGGATTATTGGCTCGGGAGATCCTTCCATTGTTCATCCACGAACTCTTCTTATGAGCTGTAATAGGTGCATTGCTTGAAATGGACTGATACCTCTTTATGGATATTTCTAGGGCACATATAATAGTATTAAATTTTTTATCAATTAGAGTTTGACTACAAACATGATTAGTACACACTTTCCTCACCATGAACTCAAAGCCCAATATCACTTAATCAATGATTGTAGATTGAAACTTGCCAAAGCATTGCACATGGTCTATAAATAAGTGATATTTTCATTGAATTGTAAGGTTGCACTGAGTGAGAGGATATGGGATATATTGATTGAGATGTGTCTCTCAACCTTGAATGTGAATGGCCCTCATCATTGTTCAAATTTTCTATATCATGACAAATAATACATCTCTCTTTCAATTAATTACTCCCTCTCCCTCTCTATCTACATATATCCCCTTCTACTCTCTCCTTCCCTCTCACATTTCTCTCTATCCCTCTCTAACCATTTCTTTGTTTTTCCCTCTCTTTATACACACACACACACACACACACACATCTCTCCCTCTCTCTATCCTCCATTTTTTTCTTTATTTTTATTTTTCACTATTTCTATTTCTCTCGCTTCCACCCTCTATTTCTTTATTTCTCTCTCTCTCTCTCTCTCTCTCTCTCTCTCTCTCTCTCTCCCTATTTTTATTTTTCTCTCCACTTCTCTCTATTTTTTTCTCTCCCCCTCCCCCCTCTCTCTCTACCTCTCCATCCCTGTGTTTGTTTCTCCTCTATACCTTTCCATCCCTCTCTTTATTTCAATTCCCCCTCTCTCTCTCTCATCGTTTCTCTTCCTCTCCCATATCTCTCTTTCTGTATTTTTCTCTCTCCCCTATCTCTCCCTCTTTGTTTCTCTTCCTCTCCCTTCTCTTTCTGTTTCTCTATTTTTTCCTCCCCCTCTGTGTTTCTCTTCCTCTCCCTCCTCTCTCTTTCTCTATTTTTCTCTATCCCCTCTCTCTCCCTCCCTTTCTCTCTCTATTTCTCTCTCTTCCTCACTCCCTCTCTCTTTCAATGCATCTATCCACAAACAAAAAGAAAGAGTGAAGAGAAGAAAATATAAAATCAAAGAGAGGAGAAATAATATACCTACCTCAAAGGCTCGAATGAGAATTCCTTTGTGATTCTCTTCACACACACACACACTCTCTCTCTCACTCACTCTCTCTCTCTCTCTCTCTCTCTCTCTCTCCCCCCTTTTGTGTCTCACTCACACATACACACTCCTAAAGCTTTGAGCGCTCTCCGTTTGTCTTTCATTCTTCTTCATGTGTTCATGATGAAAAAGTTGTCTTCCAATTGTCACTATTTTTTTTTCTTAATATACCATCATTATATACATTCCAATATGTGTCACAAAGTGTTGCTATTTGCATCACAAGAATCACTATATAGGATGCTATTTGCATCATTATAAATACCGACAAAAATCTTGACATGTGTAGTAGTATTATTAGTGATGTAGATAGCGATGCTTTTATTGTCTATGCTAATTCACATAAAAAATAACCTTAGCTATGTATGTGTTTCCTTGTAGTGAAGTTTTATGACGCCTCAAATTTGTTGCAATATGCTTTCATTACATGTCATCATTTATGTATCCACAGCCTGATGAAACATATTTTGAAATTAAAAAGAGGAAGATTAAACAATATCGTCACTTTTCATTAATACTAGGTATTTTATATGAAAGAGACATGGATGAGGTATATTGTTGATGGGTGGTGCTTGATGAGGTGCCATTCATTCAAAAGAATACCATGATTTAGAATGTAGTGTTCATTTTGCAAGATGGATTAGTATCGAAAAGTCTTTACATGTTGAATATGTGAAGCATTTTGATATTGTCTAAAGGAATGATAGTGTGAAAATTTGTAGGGAATCTCTAAATCCCATTCTTGTGATGCTACCCTTTGAAAAGTGCGATATATATTTTTTTAAAACATGTACATTATGTTGTGTCTTAGCAATGCTACCATTTGAAACATGGGGCATTGAGTTTTTTAAACTAGTATGACTTCTGTCTCCACAACACTGAGGTGTTGGATTATTGTGGCAACAAACTATTTTATGAAATGTTTTGAAGCTTGCAATATGATAAACAACAATGTGAAGGAGATGGCAAGTTTTATTATTGACCAAATCATATGCCATTTCAATCCACTTAAAGAGATTATTTCCAATAGAGGGAAACATTTTTTGATTAATATCATTAGAGCATTGATTTAGAGACCTAAAACAGGCCCGATACTAACTATAAGGCTCTAATTGGGCTCCTATACTCTCCAAACAGTGCCCATAGCCAAGAGCGTCTAGATGATGCAAAATTATCAATCTATCAGACGCATTTGTAAACATGAGTTTCAAATTATAGTCCAATGTACTACCCATCTAAATTCCACGAAAAGGGAGTATCCCATACATATAGGTGATTAACACCTCATTATATAGACAAATACAACATCCCCCAATCAATTATTATGGCTCCTATAGCTCTCCTACATCCTAGGATGTTCCCTCTCAAACATAAAGAACAAATGTGATAAAATCCTCTCATGATACGTATACGATCCAAGAATATTTCAACTTGACATAAAGTCTTTCCAAAGATCAGTGTTCTATCCTGCAACAAAGGGAACCTCACACACTCATTGTAGATCACAACTAGGAATACAAGTGCTATGCATCCATAAGTTTCACTTTTCATACCATGCTCAAATGCAAATGAAATGTGCATTACTACAAGATATATGCCTTATACTGACGTTTAAAGCGACGAAAATTCAAATAACAAAATTTGCCCCCGTCGTCACAAAAAGCGTATAGAACAATCGGTATCACCGTCGCTATCAGCGTCGGTATTGGCGTCGGTATCAGCTGATACCAATGCCAATACCAACACTGATAGCGACAGTTTGCGACATAAATAACGATGCCAATAACAAGGCGAGCAGTAAAATTTGCGACGCTAATAGCGACGGTAACAGGGAAATTTTTTTTTGGTGGCAGGGCAGCATAGCACTGTGTGCTTTATTAGAGCCATACAAAATAGTTTCTGCACTGTGTACAATGCGCTTGCAAACAAAAACAATGTATACTAAAATCATAACACTAATACATGAAATAAATACATGATCGCATAATAAGCGATTGGTACAATCATGACAAGATATCACTAATACATAGAAAATGTCTACATAGATCATGCGACTCAAAAATAAAGGTGTGTGAGCTCCAGGGATCCAAGGGCGAGCTATATATCCTTGTCCCCCGAAAGCTCGTCCTGCCGCAAAGGAGCATCGAACGGACTCTGCAGATAAAGAAACAACACATCAGTTCACCATACAATAATGCATTCTAATTAAACATGGTAACTACGAACAAGAAAGATGAGTGACTTATAGGGCCGCCGCATTTATACAATTGGTCGATCAATGAAGTGAGACCATGCCTCTCTGCATATCAGGTCTCAAGGCCAGTCGGATCGCGATTTGTAATGGAGGTGCTAACGATTAGAAACATGATTGTCAGCACAAAGAATATTACAAAAAAAAAAACAAGCAAAACAAAAGAAAAACTTACAAAGTCCTCCAAATATGTCATGTGGCTGCCACTCCCAAGATGATGGACCACTTCGGCCTCGAGTCGTGCCCTCGCCGCCTCGCGCTGCTGACTCCAATGTCCTGGAGAATCTATAGCCTCCTCTCTTAGTCGGCGCCAGTCGTCTACATCTAACCACTTGGGCTTTGCAGCCCCACTCTTGATTGCCTTGCATGTGTCAGATTGACTATGTGACATGTATGCACACATGCAATCCATCATCCAGCACGTAGAGAATCTATCTACTGAGGCTAACACCAAAAATTCCTTGTGCAAGGATGCTACTATGTAGTCCTTGCTCCCATTCGTTATACGTATGTCCTTCCAATGATCCAAGACATTGTGCCGAAAAACTTGTTGGCACAACTCTCTCATGCGAGCCATCACCCTCCTCCCCTCATCATTCATGGTGATGGCTCCTGACCTACCATCGACTAGATATCCATATCCCCCTGGAGTCTACCTAAGATGGGTCCTCTCCTATCTGCGTTCACGCTCCTGGGCATATCCAGGAAACCCCTGTGCATTCGGTGTACCGACCGGGGTAATATCTCTCAGAGTGGCATCCACAGGGGTGCCACCTACTGACGGCTAAGCAAAAGCCGGAGCAACTGGAGTAGACATCCCCACAGGTGTGACAAATCCTTGAGGTGACGCAGCTCCAGCTGAATGATGAGACGGAGACATCGCGTCCGTGCCTCCACAGCATCCAACTGAGCTTGAGTCACGCTCCCTGGAAGTACCACGAGAGCGAGGAGTCGCACCTGTATCCCGTGTCGACCATGGGCTCACTGCCTCAGTATCTCTATAGCATCCTCCTGACCCCAAAGCACTCCCTTCCTCTAGCCCAAGTCTAGAGCGTCGAGCTCGTCTGCTCAAAGTCAAAGCATCCAATCGTGCTGAAGTAGATCTAGCAGAGCGCCCTGACAAAGAACAAGACAGCTCCTAGTCTGCCATATCTCTGAATCTCGCAATCTGATCTGGAGACATTCGTGTGAAGATGTCCTGTAACTCCTCATAGCTCATCCCTCGATTCATCCTGAAAATGTCACATGTACAGACAAAAAATGATGTTAGAATAATCAATTTAAATCATACAAAGCACAATAATATAAATCATTTTTAAAAAAATCTCACTTAAAATGCATATCTTATGTACTCTTATAAGCGATTGGTCAACGAATTGAGTAAGTGGATGCTCCAAGTATGAAGTATCCTGTGGTCCCATGTTAATCTCTTGACACAACTCCGCATACACTGGAAGGTCAATAGACATGTCACCAGAAAAGAATGAGTCCACCTCGTTCTCAAAGAATTCTTGGACTCCTATATTTCCATCATTGTTAGCCGATGCTGGCTCCAAGCTTTTGACAGCCTCCACACCTTGCAATATCGACCTCTCTATTTGCATATTATCTTCATCTATGCTCGGAACATCTCTTTGATTATATACTCTCACACTTCGGGGAGTTGAAGGTATAACATACCACCGTTGAGGTTGTCGGGGGTTTGGATAGAAGATTACATGTTCACAAACACATATAAGAGAGTTCAAACCATTGTGACATAAACCATGTCGTAATACAATTAGCAAACAAATGAGTCCATGCACCTATTCACAATGAACCGGCAACACAGAGGTGTCGCGTAAATCCGTCCATTTTTTTTCAGAATCTATTTTGAGAAATCTAGATGGACCTTGTCAAACTGTTGCTCTAGCTCCTCCAAGTACCACTTTGAACTACTGCACATCGAATAGTATCATGGAGAAGCTACGGTAATCCACCCTAACAATACTTTGCAAGTTCCCAAAATACTCCATCTCATCCACAACTGTGTTTGGATCCATTTCTCGTTGCTGACTCTCTTGCTCGAACCTTGCTATGATACCATGGTCCATTGTGGAGCGCATTTTGTCAATACGCTCCACGCAAAAATGTCGTGCGCGTGACCATGCTGCACTATATATTTTGTACTGTACATTGAAACACTCAAATTAGATGTCGCATATAAAATTTAGATATGACAGATTCTAAAACCCTCGTCACCTTTGGACTACATCCCCTCGAGAATTCCCACTCCTCCTTTGAGACCTCTGTCCATTTGCGAGACGCTGCGGTCAAAGCTCCATGTAGCCATCGCGTTGACATGAACCACGGCATGTCCTCCATGCCTTCGGGATATTGAATTGGTCGATGATGCATACTACGTTGGAATTTAGCTCGCGCTTTCTCTCGATCTTGCCTAGCGATTTGGTACTTGGCGAGCCACGTCTCCATAGAGGCATGGTGCAACATACAAAAGTGATTCACCTTCTCCTCCATTGAGGCATCCATTCTTTTTTCTAACCCATTTCCAACCACCATATCTCCAATCAGTCTATCATCGTTCTTCAGCGACCATAGCATTTCATTGTCAAGATCCACCGTCGGTAGCCATTATGAAATATGAACTAGCGCCTTAGACACCAACCAACCTTCAGCCATGCTACCTTCTGGCCGAGCTCGTTGTTGCACAAAGCCTTTAAGGGTTTTCATGAAGCTAGATGCACAAGAAGGTGGACTTGTATCATGAGCATGCTGGTGGGTAGGTATTTCTCAAAGAGAAAGACCGTCTCCACTGCTCCCCGCCTCACGGATTCAATAAAGGACGTCTTAATCTTCTTCTTTGAGATCCATTGCACCAAAGTCGACAACCTGTAAATGGCCCTGCGTATTTCTAGAGTAAGATATCCTGCGATCGCGATCGGTAGTACAAACTGCCACAGATGAGAAAGCATTATGAATAATGGCTACACTCCAAATAGCAAAATGCACACGCCAATTACAATCTATTCATAATACAAACCTGACATATCTTATGCCAGTCATGGGATTTTAGCCCTGATAATTTGTCGTCTTTAGAAAATGCGGACCTAAGAGAACGCATCATACCCGTCGGAGTGCGGATAGACTTGATTACTTGCTTCACAATGCGCTCTTCTTTAGTGGACAAAACCCAAGGAGTGCGAGGAAGCTGCACGCAACCATCAGCACTCAACTGCGGCCCAAAGCGCCTCCATCTTACCTACCTCCTTCAAATCCATTCGTGCCCCTATAGTGTCTCTCTTTCCTGTGATGTGGTCCCATAGCAAGCTACCCACATTCTTGAAAATATGCATGGGATCCAACAAGTGGTTGACCTGTAAGTGGGTCCAATATGGCAACTCGTAGAAAACTAAGAACCGCCGCATTCCATTTGGATGTGATTCCGCGTGGACCATTTTCAGCTCGTACCAGCTTGTGGCATTTATACGTGTTGGAGGTCATCCAAGGAAACCTTCCTTGAGTTCATGATCCTCTGGCAAGAATGTAGCGTGTCCTTGATATACCATCTTCTTCATGATTCGTGACCTTCGGGAGTCTAACTGTGGCCCGCACAATGGACATGCATGATAACCTGAGGTAACCAAACATGTTCCAACACCACAACCTAGTGAATAATTGCTTCAACGAGATAAAATATAGATATTACCAACAAGAATGGAGGCCTGCTTACCTGAGCACTCTCCGAATCCCGAAAAGTCATGCATCGTCCACATGAGAATGGCTCAAATATTGCCTGACTGCCGACCATCGCGCCTACTCATATGTTGCACAATGACCCCCTCCTCCCGCAAAATCTTAAGCTCATGGACTAATGGATGAAGATACACGTCCATATTTTTGACTTTGTAGCGGCCGGGGACAAGTAAGCTAAGGATGAGATGTCCTTTCTTTGTAGAAAGCCATGGAGGGATATTGTAGTTGACAAGGACTATAGGCCACACACTATAGTTAGTTGAGTGCAGACCGAATGGGTTCACGCCATCCATTGCAAGACCAAGCTGAAGATTCATTGGCTCTCGAGCAAAGCTTGGGAATGTAGAGTCAATGTGGCTCTATGCGCGTGAATCCGCTAATATTCATTGAACTCCATTCGTGGACCTATTCTGCGCATACCACATTGTCAAGCTCGCCATGCCGGACGTACAAAACATGTGGTTTATGCGAGGGATAAGAGAAAAGTGTCTGAGAACTTTTTGAGGGATGGTTTGCCCTTGCAAGTCCTGTCGATACCTGTGAGTACCACACTTTGGACATGTCTCCACAGTATGCAATCGTTGATACATGCATGGATGTTATTGTAGTTCATGCCAAGCTTTCGTAAAACATGTCATGCATCATCATGAGACTCAGACATGGTATTTGCAGGTGGCAATATATGATATTTCAATAACCTGAAAAAAATTATAAACACCTTGAAAAAGCACAAATATTTTTCATAATAGTGCCGAAAAAAAATCAACGATGTGTATATACAAGGTACCTAAACACCTCGGTCACACTCGTATCGCTTCACCCGTATTTTACTTGCACACTTAAGAGTGCAAGCAATGTCTTTAGCCAAGATACTCGGTACCCATCATATAATGGTATGGATGCTTCCTCTCTAAGCGGATCAGAAGTCTCGACATCCATGGGAATCAATGCATCGATCATTGCCTCCATCTCAGGCTCCAGGATTATAGGTAGGTCTGGAAGGTTGCTTGTCTCCTCTGGCATTGACGGTATAGATTGGCCTTGCAAGTGGTGGATTGGCTCCTGCACTCCATCCATCACACGCCTACATACTCTTCTAATTGGCCACAAAGGGTGCACTCCTCCTTGGGATGAGACATCACCTCCCTGGATAGAAAATTTGCCAGTGAGACCCAATCTTATTGTATATGGTATTCAATTGGCTTGCGAGAACAATGCATGATTGATATTAACTTCAAATTATTGTTTGCTAAAAATCTGCAATTGCCTGATCAATGATCTCAGATTGAAACTCGCCAAATCGTCATATGTGTTCTATAGAAAATCAGCATTTTCTTCTAATTGCCAGCTTGCATTGAGAGCAAGGAACATGGGACACGCTGATTAAGATATGCCTCGCAATCTTGAACAACACAACCTTCTTCATTTTCCATTTTGTCTACGTTACAACAAACAATTTGTTTTTGTTATCATTCTTTTCTTTTCTTAGATTGTTATCCTCTCCTTCCATCTTTCTCTTTTTCTATGACCTAGCATATAGTATCATAGAATACTAGTATTTAGTACCTAGTACTCAATACCTAGCACATAATATCATAGCATCTTAGTATCTAGCACCTAGTACTCTAGTATCATAGTGCCAAGTACCCAGTACTATGATACTATGTAGCAGGTGCTAGGGTATCCTCTCTTTCTCTCTTTCTCACCCTAGGTTTAATGATTTTTATCTCTTTTTCTCTCTCCTCTCTCTCTCTCTCATATTTCTTTTTCACTCTCCTCTCTAGCTCATTTCCTTTTCACTCTCATTTCCCTTTCTCTCTTTCTCCCTCTCTCACCCTCACCCTCTCTTTCTCTCTTTCTCTATTAGGTTTAATGATTTTTTCTCTTCTTCTCTCTCCTCTTCCTATCTCATTTTTTCTCTCTCCTCTCCCTCTCTCATTTCCCTTTCTCTCTTTCTCATTTCCTCTCCCTCCCTCACCCTAACCCTCTCTTTCTCTCTTTCCCTATTAGGTTTAATGATTTTTCTCTTTTTCTCTCTCCTCTCTCTCTCTCATTTCCTTTTCTCTCTCATTTCCCTTTCTCTCTTTCTCTCCCTCTCTCATTTCTTGTCCCTCCCTCACCCTGACCCTCTCTTTCTCTCTTTCTCTATTAGATTTAATGATTTTTTTCTCTTTCCCTCTCTCCTCTCCCTCTCTCATTTTTTTCTCTCTCCTCTCCCTCTCTCATTTCCCTTTCTCTCTTTCTCCCCCTCTCTCATTTCCTCTCCCTCCCTCACCCTAACCCTCTCTTTCTCTCTTTCCCTATTAGATTTAATGATTTTTTTCTCTTTTTCTCTCTCCTCTCCCTCTCTCATTTTGTTCTCTCTCCTCTCCCTCTCTCATTTCGCTTTCTTTCTTTCTCTCCCTTTCTCATTTCCTCTCCCTCCCTCACCCTGACCTTCTCATTCTCTCTTTTCCCATTAGGTTTAATGATATTTCTCTCTTTTTCTCTCTCCTCTCTCTCTCACTTACTGATATTTCTCTCTTTTCCCATTAGGTTTAATGATATTTCTCTCTCTTTTTCTCTCTCCTCGTTTTCTCTTCTATATGATACTCAGGCTCCCACTTACACCCTCTCTCTCTCTGAGAGGAACAGAGTCATCAGACAGGAGATATGGCATATTTATATACAGAGGACATGGGTCAGCCCTGCACAGCCACTGCCATCGAAGATGGCACATTATTATACACAGTTCTTGAGCATATCAGAGCAGGGATTCATAGAGATTCCGAGATATATGCAGATCTATATGCCAATTCGATTGAGAGTTCATATTGGACAGCTCAGGGTATCATCACATCAGCTTATGATTGAGAGTGGCAGAGCCAGTGGCATCCCACGGGAGGAGAGGATATGCCCCCTTTGCAGATCAGAGGTGGAGAGTGAGGAGCATTTTGTTCTCAGATGCCCGGCATACTCAGAGTTGAGATCTAGATACACATTGAGCAGCTCACTTCAGGGATGTATGACTGACATGGATCAGAGATCATTTGGCCGTTTTCTGGGAGAGGCATGGCACATTAGAGAGCAGAGCACACAGCGGGTCCCAGTCAGAGAGGGGCCCACCCAGACGACTAGGCAAGTACTCCTATAGCATGTCTCTTTTATATTCATTTTTTCATTTCTCACATTCTTAATTCTTTACTATTTGGTACTGGAATGTGTAAAAAGGAGGGAGATGACAATATTGTGACCCAAAGAGAATAGGGCATCCATCTCAAGTCAAGTCTGGATACCCAAGAACTTATCAAGATCTTATGAGGTAACACAATGTTTATTTTAGTTCCCACTTACATTTATTTTTGGTCCAATTATCTTCATATTCTTTTTGGCAATATGCCACCTCTAGGAAGACATGGGATCACCTCGTCTTGACTCATCCATAAAAAACTACCAAGCCTTTATAACGTGATGAACATTAGCTCTTTGAAATTTTTATTTCTTTTGATTTTCCTACTTCAGGGGCTGAAACTCCTTTTAGTATACCGTCATATTATATATATATTAGATATATGTATCATTCTTGTCTTTAATTTTTTAGGCTTTCTTAATTGCCTCACCACTAACATGGGTTTCTAGGACCAAATTCATAGTAGGCTAGATGGACAGGGTCACTAGGACTAACCTCTAAAATAGGCCTTGGATGCTTAACAATATCTTTGCAAGAGGCAGCCAACTACTCAAACCTCCACAAATATACCTAACCTAATTTAAGAACTTCATGCCTTGATTTTCTGTTCCCCACACAAGCAAGAAAAATATGGAAAATACACATTACACATTCTACTTAAAAAATAATAATATGAAAATGAAAGATGTCACCTAGACTAGCCACAAAAATTGTCCTTGCAGCAATTGGCTCCCTCTTGGTGCTCCTTCAAACCTGTCTAGTGCAACACAAAAATAAAAATTTGTTAAATGCACCCACACCAAAGAGATACATAGCAATCTTGACCTAATGAAAAAGAGCATTATATCCAAATCACATGGCCTTCTTGGCCTAATAGTATCAACCATAATCCATACCATTCAACAACCTACGATTGTAAGCAAACCCTTGGTCCCTACATAAACCCTACTAAAGTATAAAACTAGACCAAGGAGGTGAGCTACTTATGCCCTATAGTAAATGCATCAATTTATGAGCTAAGTCCCCTACATAAATGGCAAGGGGAGTCTGACGAATCTGACATTGAACAATCCCATACATCCATGAAAGAATAGGAAGATGATCAATCTCTACCTCGCTCATAACTCAAAGTAGCCATTGGTGACCAAAAAAAGACACATCAAGATGAAATCCCTATAGTATATGTGGGTTGATATTATAGGGAAAATGTAAAAGCCCTTCAGGACCATGATTAAGAAAGACATCTTTCAAAAAGGCATAATTAGCCAAGGAGTCTAGAAAGTGATTCTACTTGCTGGGAATCAACTAGAAAGTTATTGCCTCAAAGACCTAAAGAATGTGCAAGGCTGCACAATGATACATTCTTAGAAAGGGATCTCTCACACTGTAGGTCCCATTCAATTGGTTGATCACTGATTGCAAGTTTCCTTTCACCAATAATTGACAAATACCACTACATCTAGCTAAATTTAACCCCATAAGTAAAGCCTTGTATTCCACCATATTATTAGTAAAAGAATTCATACCCAAATATACTCCCATTTTCAAAACAACTCGATGATGGGGTCTTTTATGAAAATCCCAACACTCACATGCTTAGTAGGTCCTTAAGAAGCTCCATCAAAATATAATGTATAAACCAAGGCTTCATTGATGTAAGGTTCCATGACAATTAATCTATTTGTACTTATGATAATAAAAGTATATAATCAAGATAGAGAGGGTGTAAGATATGTACAATCTCTCCTTCCTCACTAAAATGGGGACACAAGTAAGAATTTGGTGACAATGGTGGCAATAAACTCCAATGTCTCACGTCAAAGATCCATATTGCCATGCCGTAATGTGATAGCCCTTACTCCATGAGATCACTTTGCCTTGATGGTAATGATGTTCTAAATATGGATGCTCAAGATAGGGAATAACTTTTCCCATCCAATAGTCTTGGTACTCTCTGTAAGTATAACCTAAATCGTAAAGGACCTACAAAAATACACCAAGTCCAACACAAATCCATACACATAATAGAGCCTCCATTTCTTGAAATTTACTTTAGTTTTAAACTCTACCCCTTGGAAATTTGGTAAAAGAGATGTGAAGACATTATTTCATGTGCATACAATCCTAAAAGGGCCATCCTACTTGGGTTCTAACTTTCATGGAAATAGCTCACAATAGGCATCATAATATAGGACCAATTGAGCCTTTGCGAATTTATACTTCCTAGCACAGAGATCATGAAGCATTTTCATCCACTTCTTCCCTTGTTTTTGATATAGCAAGGATTGTAATCTAATCTTGTCAAGGTGTGCAAGGGAAGTGAACCTTTCTTGGAACACTTCCTCTCCACCCAAAGAATGGTTTAGAGCAAACCTTATTATAGGCAACTCAATCTCCAAAGGTAACACAACCTCTTTCCCATATACTAATTTGAAAGGGGTATGGTCTCTAGCTCTTTAATTATAAGCCTAGACAACCATATATAATTTTTTTCCCCAACTACGCTTATCTTTGGATATTGTCTTAGATAAAATCTCCACCAACTGCTTATTGGTACTCTCTACTTGCCTATTTCCTTTGAGGTTGTAAGGCGTGGTCTTATTATGTTTAATCTTTAGACCTTCCATCAAAGCCTCAGTCACTTTATTCAAAAAATGTATCCTATGATCAAACCAATCTCTTTAGGTAGACAAAATAGCAAACAATTTTCTCCAAAATAAAACTAGCCATCTCCTTGGCATTATTCATAATCCTAGTGTGGGCTTCAAACCATTTCATTAAATAGTCTATTGCCACAATGATATAATGCTTTCACATAGTAAATGTAGGATGCAAACATCCAATGAACTCAATGCCCCACTTCTCAAAGGGCAAGGTGACTAGAATGGGATTTAGTGACCTCTTGTGATTTTCCCTAGCATCATGTCTCTGACAGATATCACAACATGCAACATATGTAAAAGTATCCTATAAGATCATTGGCTGCCAATTACTAGCATGTAAATCTTTCTAGGAAAGCAATAAACCATTGAGAAAAATAATCCACACATATTGAATCATGGAATTTCTCTAAAATGAATGGTACCTAATTAGGCACTACACAATAATGATACACCTCATACACTCCCCTTCTATACAAGCCACTTGCTAGAATGGAAAGGTAAAGTTCTTGTTGGTTAATCTTTCTCTTCTCGGATTTAAAAAGAGTTTTTTCAAGGTTGTGTGTGAATGGATAATCTGTAATCAATGCATACCACTACAGGATGGAGGTTGTATCAATCTTGCATAGATTCTCGCAATCACTAATATCATCCCACTCTTTCTTAGGCTCAAAAAAATCTACTGAAAATTCAATAATAGCCTAAAATTTTAGTACACTACAACAAAAAGGCTCCATAGACGCGCTTGTAGCCGCAATATTGGAACAATTTTTAAAAATGTCAAGCACGTTTATTACCGTGTCTAAAATTTTTTGTCTACAAGCGCACTTATAGTGAAAACTACACGCGCATATAGACGCGCTCCGTAAATATATAATCATATTTATAAAAAAGTGGATATATTCATATTCTGCGTCTATACATGCGTGTAACTGCGTGTCTAAAAAGGCGTGTACTTTGCAAATTTTTGACAATAATAGACGTGCATTTTTCCTGCAATTTAGACGTGCGGATAGACGCGCAAAACAGAGTTATGAAAAAAAAACGAGAGAGCATGTGGCTTTGCAAGCCACATGCTCTCTAGTTTTTTTTCCCCCATCAATATCAAATTGTATGCTTAGGGAAAACAAAGAAAGATTATTTTACTAAAAGCAAAAGAATGTTGAGAGCCAAAGTCCATATATTGATAATAACACATGATGAGCGTATTGTGCTAAAACATTTGTATATATTTCGAAGATTTTTGTACTGAAAACAAAACAATATATGTAGAATACGAAATTTCATATATATAGATGAAACGTTTTTACATGACGAGTTTTAGTGCTTGTGAGCTCAAGCATGGTCATGGTCGCAAACACTAGGTGAAAGTAATACATATCAAAAATGAAAACTACAAGCCAAGGGGAGGCATGCATGCATGGGGCTCCTCTACATCTCCTCAGAAGAGGCATCATCGTTGCTACCACCACCGCTGCCGGTGGCAGTGCCGCTGCCGCCACTGCTACTGCTAGTCCCCCCTTCGCTATCCTCAACTGCATCAGGGTTCACCTACACAAAGGATTAAGGTATATAAATACTATTACAAACAATAAATTAGAGTTACCTATACTTTTCATGTAAAAAATAAAACATACCTCTTTTGGTTGTGGAATCCTCATGGCATGATTATATTGCTCCTCTGTGATTAGTCCCTCCTTGTAGAAATATTGCCAAGTGGATGCCCATTTATGACCTCGATGGGAGCCTACCTCTCTAGGAGTAGGCATCCTACCAACGATATAATACTATTAAATTTTTTTAACATACAACATATTAGAACACACTACATAATGAATTGAAACAAATTATAAAATTTAATTAAAAAAACAAAAATAATACTTACAAACTCAGCCTCCCATGACTCCCTACCACCCGATCCATAATGCGACGATCCCATGGTTGCCATCTGGATACGTCGTGCCTTTGCATGCTGGTGACTTGTCCTTTTCTTTGCTGCTCTCTTCTTGGCCTCTTTCCACTCCCTGCAATGGCAATTGGGTGGTTGGCCATATCCAGGGCACCCCTGCTCTTGTCTTTGCAGTGACTCCTTGGCGCGTGCCATAAGGTGAGACCTCTTGTTATGAAGCGCGTCTCTCACCTTCCATTTTTTTTGTGCTTGAAGGGAATCATACAATCTTTGTATGTGGCATGCATGACACTCCTCAAGTAGGCTATCACTTCCCTCCCCTCAGGGTTATGCAAGATACCACCAACATCTGTGACAAAGTAGTATATTTGTGGAGACTCACCTCTCATTTCCCGGTGAGGGTGATCAAGAGCCACCTCCTAGGCAACCTCCACAAAGCCCTTGACCTCCTCATCCTCCCGCATGACTCTCCCTCCTCTTTTGATGGGCACTACCCTCTACCTCACTCGACACACGTGCTTTTGCAGATGCATGTGCTTTGGCCGATCCATGCACTTCAGTTGATCCCTGTGCATCAGCTGATCTATGTGTATGCATAGTGCGTGGAGTATCTATTAGTAGAGGTGTACCAAGGTTTGGTGTGCCAAGGTTTTTGGTGTTTGTGCGGCAGTGCTAGGCAAAGATGTGATAGGTGTCCCAGACATGACTTTAAAAACCCCCTCTATAGTGGGAGGGCGACCAAGATAATTGGTCATCTCCCCCATGAATTGCTCCTTGTTCGGAGATTCTCCAAAAAAACAACTAACACCTCTAGAAAAATTTGCTAAGGTGTTGTTCATGCATTCCAACTCAGGATCAATGCTGGAAGATCTAGGATTCCACATCTACACAAGCAAAAATCCATTACTACCCTGTGCAGATAAAAGATATTACACGCTGCGTCTATACCTACATCTATACCCGTGTCTGTCAGCGCGTCTATATACGCGTCTAAAAAGGCGTCTACACTATCATCTAGGCGCGCTGACAAACACGCAAAGTCAGACCATAGTTTCCAAACTGTTATAAGAAACGCGCAAAAAACCTCCATAGATGACAGTCTAAAGCATGTAAAGAGAGAGAGAGAGAGAGAGAGAGAGAGAGAGAGAGAGAGAGAGAGAGAGAGAGAGAGAAACAGACAAAGAGAAAGCAAACAAGATTGAGAGAGAGAAGAAGAACTCACCTTCTTTGCTTGTTCTGACGGGTGGCGGCTAGGTTGCAAGCTCCTTGTCCTCCTTCTCCCTTCCCTTGGTAGGTTGCTTGATTCTTCTTCTCTTCCTTGCTGTTTGGCTCTTGTTCTTTACTCTTTGGCTCTTCCTTCCTCGTGTCCTCTTTTTACTCTTATTTTCTTCCCTCATTGTCTTCATGAAGTGATAGATAGACATGATTAGTGATGTCGAGCTCGAATTGCAGAAAACGTGTAAAAAATGCATCTGTAAATATTTGCGTGGCGCATCTGTAAGCGCGTGTAATTGCGCATCTATATGCATAGATAAAACATATTACACGTGCTAATAGACACGCAATTACAATTAAACTAATTAAATGCTAGCTTATGGTTGTTTTTGGATCAATATGACTTTCCTAGTCTTTCAATATTAAAATGTTTGTCTCCATGTTGTAAGTATCAAAATATTTAGGGAATATGACATATATACCAAATAAAATCATATATATCCGTATGATTTAGGTATAATTATGTCGTTATCTTCTACTAGTATGGGACATGTTGAGTCAACAAATAGTACATCCTCCAGTGAGGATGAGACATGCGTCTTCACAATCGAGACGCTTGGCTACGATGAAAAATCAAATGTATGTGCGATCGTTGTCGATGATTTTTTTTTTAGCACGTCGAATCACAATGTCACACCTCAGCATGTACGGAGAGTGGGACAAAAAAAAAGACCCAGTAAATTTTAATGCTTTATTTGCACAAATATTATTGGTTTATGTTGCGTCTTCACCATTAAACAAAATCTCCTTTTTTTAATTGAGCAAGATGCGGTACCACATCCTCAAATGGTCCCTCTAGGGCGTCGAGAGGCTGCGAAGCGTCGACATAAGGAGGCAGAGTCCTCAAGAAGAGTAGAGACTGATGACGATGATAGTAGCCCTTTTCAAATGCCCATCAAGTTTTGGAGAAAGAGATTTTGGACAACATGGTGCACGATTTATTTTTCCATGAGGTTCGAGGGGAGAGCGCCACTAGAGAGACAGATGACCCACTACACATAGCGTCGAAAACTCCATTGTACGAAGGTTGCACATACTCCGTTCTACGTTCATCTCTCGAGATATTGAACTTACAAACCATTTATGGATGGAGTAATGCTAGCTTGAATGCATTATTGAAGTATGTATCATTTGATGTGAATTCATAAATGCTTATAGACAATATTTGTGGTTTGTTAACTCTGTTTGCACAATATATGCAGGTTATTGTCATAAATGCTTCCAAATGAAAATAAATTACCAACTAGAAGGAAGCAAGCAAGGCGTTTCTTGACATCTCTTGGAGGTCTCGATTACGTTAAAATCAACGCATGTGTCAATGATTGCATCTTGTTTCGTGGGGATCATGCATCTGCACGACAGTGTCCTATTTGTGGTGAACCAAGATACAACCAGGAGATGAAATCAAAGGATGTGCCTTGTAAGGTTTTACGATATTTTCCTATTATTCCACTTATTCAACTTATTTTTAAGTGTGAATCTATTGTGAGGCTCATGTCATGGCATGCTAGTCACCATTCAAGTGATGGAAAGTGGAGAATTCCTTTAGACACACCAGCTTGGCAACATGTAGATAATTTGTGGCCTACTTTCAAAGAAGAGCATAGAAATTTGAGCTTTGGTCTAGGATTAGATGGAATAAATCCATTTGGCATCAAAAGCACCTCATATAGTGTATGGCCAGTGGTATTGGTGAACTATAATATCCCTCCGTCCATGGCAATGGAAAAAGGACATGTAATATTGTCCCTTTTGATTCCTGGAAAACACAAAGTAAAAAACATGGACATTTACTTAGAGCCTTTAATCGAGGAGCTAGAAATGCTATGGAGAGGTATTGAGGTGCAAGATATGAGTGCATCATTGTCCTCTAGAGATTTCACTTTAAATGGCATGTTGTTGTGGACCATGCATGGCTGTCCAAGCTATGGAGAGTGTTCAGGTAGTTGCATACTCTATTTTATTCATAATTACCATTAATCAAATATATGTCATCATTAATCCACTTGTTTTAACAGGTTCAACTACATCAGGATATCATGCATGTCCAATTTGCGGTCCCTCTCTGGTTTCTTCTAGACCCACACGCTTGAAGAAGGTTATTTATGACAATCATCATCGTTTTCTTCCTATTGACCACCCCAAATATGCACCCCTCACTAATGGAAGAGCTCCACAATCTCTGACCATTCAAGATTGGAAGGACAGTTGGACACACGCCAATGATCATCCTCCACTCGACATGAGTTGGTAGCTAGTTTACTACTTTTTTTTGTCTTTAAAGTACACTCCATTATGAGAACGAGAAATAATATATTGTTTGTTCCTTAGATTCTCTACATTTTTTCATCTCCCATATTGGAATGAACTCAAGATCAACCACCTATTGGACCCCATGCATATATTAAAGAATGTTGCCTCTACATTATGGGATCACTTAATCAGGGCTCGTGATTCTGTCAATGTAAGGGAGGATTTACGTAGCATTGGACGTAGGAGACGAGCTTGGCCACGCATCGAACCCAAAGGAAAGATTGAGTTACCGCATGCACCTTGAAGAATGAAGAAAAGATGGTGAAGCAGTAGATATGTAGCTTTCAAACTCCCACAGGATATATGAGATGCCTCAAGGGAGCCTTCATAAAGAAAAAGAAAAGAGGTGTGGAGCATCTATCCGGTTTGAAGTCTCATGATTGGCACAAAATGATTCAGGTAAGGATTTTCAGAGCCATAAATATATTAATTAGTGGAGTAACTATGTAGACTAATTAACAATGTATGAATATTTACATACAGTTCATCCTTCCTACTAGCATATCCCATTGTGTTTCGAAAGATGTGTGTGATATCATTTACAAGATGGGTGAGCTCACGAGGTATGTATACATTATACTTATTTTTTAGTTTATATATTACGTACATCACGTAGTAAACCCACTTGAATTTATGGACGAAACTAATCATTCTTCTCAATTGCATGTTGGTAGATTTGTGAGTTTGAAGGAAATCGATCCAAATATGTTGCAAGAGGCTCGAGTATTTTCCATTGAGGTGGTTTGTTTGGTGGAGGAAACTTTTCCTCGCTCCATTTTGACTACTCAAGTACACTTACTCATACATCTGATTGATGAGATCGCAATTTGTGGGGTAGTTCATGCAAGGTGGAGTTTTTCTAGAGCTCTTTATGAAAACCCTAAAAGATTTTGTAAGGCAAAATGCACGGCCTGAGGGAAGCATGGCTGAGGGTTGGTTAGTGCAATCATCCCTTGTACAAATCTCTGAATATCTTACTAAAGTGGACCCCTCTTTACCATGACTATGGAAATATGATGAAGATTTGAGGATGACCTCTATAATACCTCAAGGAAAAGGAAGGAGCAAAGTGCTAATGAAAGAGGAACTTCGTAAGTTAAATGTATTTTGTGTGCTTAACAATGAAGTAATGAGAAAATGGGTGACACTATATAAAGAAGCAAGGGAAAGAAGAGTAAGCGAAAGGCGAGCATTTCATGCTAGACATGGACGTAATGTCCCATATCTAGAACATTTAAGTGCCCTTCCACGTCATATTGATATAGATTGGCTACATGAAGAAATGGAGAAGATGGAAAAAGAGGAGGCGATGGATGTATCGCAAAAGGAGTGGGAATACGCACGAGGTTGATTATCAAAGGTGAGACATACTTATAATTAAATTATCTTTAGTTATGTATGATATAATAATTTCACATGTTTCATCTTTAACTAAATCATTAATATGATCTCAACAATGTACTACCAATGGCACCATGGAAGGTTATTGTGGCTTGATCTAAGATATTTTGAAGCTTGACTTTAGGCAATTTTTTATATATGTACTAGATGTGAAGTGGTTTAAAGAAGTAGTAACAATGGGTGAGCATGCACAATTAGACGTCATCCAAGTGGTTTTGTAGTGATTGACTCTACAAAATTTTTCCAAGGCAAGAATGACACATTGGTACTACCTCAACAATGTGAGCAGGTATATTAGAAGCTATTTATTTTCATATATATTACTTCTTGATACATTCTCAAAATACAATAAATATCTAAGTTGCTTACTTTTTGTTTTTTAAATGTAGGTTGTGTATCACCCAATGGTAAACAATAATTGATGGTGGCACGTCATCCCCATATCTAATCGTTCAAAACCATTATATGGCAATGCTACCAACATAGAGATAGTTGATGACAATCCAATAATCAATGATGATGCACATGATGATGCCATGATTGATGATATACATGATGCAGTGCAAGATGATCCCTGCGAGGATGTTCAAGGAAGAGCAAAAGAGGATAACAATATGGTTGCAGATGATGATGAAGAAATTGAGCATAGCAATACATCTGGCAGTGGGATAAACTTATTTGTTTCATTGCCTATTGGTAACATAGACCTAGAGGTAGATAGTCAAGCAAGGGCTGATCTCATTGAAGATGAGATTGATCATTCATTGTAGCATATATAATTAGCTTTGAATGATTGGATGTATATTTGTAATACTCAGAAAGAAGTAAAGTTGGTAATGTATTCAAAAAAATACTAGCTGTTAAGATGTTTGGTCATATTTAGGGACTTTATGAGAAATGAAAAATATGTGCATTTATTTTTGCATCTATAAGCGTGTTTGCAAACGCGAGTATATAGATGCATTATTCACGTCTATATACTAGCGCCAGTAGATGCACTGATAAATGCGCTGATAAACATGCCCGCTATTTCGCGTGTACAATGCGCGTCTATAGGGCCTTTCTCTTGTAGTGGTACCTTATTTTGAATCTCATAAATCTTAAAAAGAGATTAGCCATTTAGCTCAATGATTAGGGGGTTGAAGCTTGTTCATCAATAATCGTAGACCCTCTACCTTGGTGAAAAACATCCACGTGGACATCTCACCACAAGTCCAGGTTTTTCTTCCTAATTTTTATTTTACGTGCGTGGATGATTTTTGGAGATAGGATGCATTTTTTGTCTTAAATACTTTGGTTAATTTAAAAGAATTAGCTCACGACGGAAGAGTTTGGTCAATAGTACTTTCAATAAAATAAGCAAAATAAAGTGAGTAGAAAATTGGTATGCATTTCTAGCAAGTAGTTTTTGTGCATTGCAATGAATTGAAAGTAGATTAATGTCCACATTTACAAAACGGAATTATGAAAGTACACTCCGATTAAGCATGAAAGGAATAAACCACATATTTCATTATTGAATATCTTTTTTGGAATGATTCTTAAAGAAAGTTATTAGCAATCGTAGGAAATTGCTAGGACTACATGAAGAAGATTTAATTAGGCAAGTGGTCTAAGAACTTTATTTAACAGAAGGGTGTGTAAGTTCTGCATACGACAAATTCATTCGGAAATGAAAGTAGTAAAAGACTGCATATTTTAGCATGAATCTTGTTTGCATGTTATAGAATGATTAATTGGAATTAGGCTATAACCTAACCTATGCGTGGTCTTAAACCGAAAAGTTAGGATTTGAAAATCAACTTACGCATAGACAATAAGTCATGTGGTTATGAAAATTATAGCGTAATTATCTTCAGGAATAGATAGGTTGAATTGGCATAAACCTAAACACCTAAAACTGTGGAGTACTTATTTAGAAAAGGGTTAATTCAATGCGACGTATCCCAACGAACTGACTAGGGTTAGCCTGGTGAAGACATTTACCTAGTCGCACGCATTGCTAAAAACTGAAACTCCTATACCCTAAATACTTGCCCACATTCATGGAATGTAGGGACAGTAGGTCATACTTGCGAGAAGTAATCTAGGGTTTTCCTAAGAATCTCTCACTAAAAGATGAAACTCGAAACCCTAGGAGTGACAAGTTAGCCTAATGCCATCAGGAACAGATTATTTCGTGACTCCATTCGATGGGTAAATAGTCCCATAATTGATGCGACACTTGTGCATCAAGTTGTAGAGTTGTATGATCTTGTGATTTAATCACAAGGGAATGGAAAATTCCTCGGAGTGAGATTGGCAGACTCTTACATAAGTTATCTTGCAAGAGGATGAATAATCGTCCTAATATAGTATCTTTCTGGGATAAAGATAATTTCTTGGAAGCAAAGGACAAGCCAATAAATTGGAATAACATATGAACTTAAGATATTGATCAAGTCAGATTAATAGGGTATTCCCTAACCCAGGATATAGGGGATCTTGAAAAGTTAGAAGTAATCCTGGATCGAGTGCTGGATGCATTTGGAAAGAAGGATTTACTCCTTAGCAGTTGGCCAAAAATAATGACCAATGGAATTGTTTGTGCTTGTAAACAATTTTAAGAGCACTGTTTTGCTTTGTTTGCTCAAAGAATTAAAGGATAAATGGATATCTAATGCTTCAGGTTGAAGGCCTGAAGGGAGACGCTGCTTCAGTTACCCACGACTGCCTGCCTGACCCTAACCAAGGGGGTTGTTAACCGCGTCAGGAAGGTGGATCGAATCCGCTGCGAGAGGTCTCTCCATTAAGCGCTACTTGGAGCAGGAGGACGCTTGGGTGCCAGGGGGGCTCTGGCCGTAAATCCCTTGCCTTCCGGGCCCTACACAAGAGGCTAACGTGACTCGAGATTGGATCTAGAGGCCCGCATACTAGTCTACGGGTGGAATCTTGGATTAATGATCCCTATGGATTGCTGGATAGCCTGCGGGCGGATTGTGGATAAGCCCACGGGTTGGACTTTATGTATTTCAAAGATAAATATGATAACCTGTTAAAAAGAAACTTGTTTGACATTGCTTTTCTATGTCAAGTGCTATGATTACGTGAAGGAACCAGTACTTAACGGGCTAATTAAGGAAGCTGATTGATACATGTCTAACTAAATGTGTTAGGTAATTAAATAACTAAAAAACTTGAGGAAAGTGCGATGGATGTGGCCATAGGTCCATCCTACAGATGGGTGGTCCCGGTTGGCCGGGAACATTTCTCAATCAAGATGGACAGCAGGAAGATCATTCAAAGAATACGAACTGCAAGAGCGTTGACCTAGAGTCTAAGTTATAGATGATCCTGATTTATGTTGTTTTAGGGGAACGGAATGGGACTATGCCTTATGGCAAAGAGGTTGAGCTTTGCATCCCTCTCGTTTTCCATTCTCCTTGAACCAAGTGCAGCATGAATCCACTTCGAACCTAGAGTTTCTGCATAAATTAGTTTGCTCGGGTTCGACGCTAGTTGCCGTTAGGAAATGACCAATAGGGAAAACCCTAATTCAGGTCAGTCCTAAGTGGGAACGGCTGGAATACTTCCGCTACGTGGCAGAAACGGAAAGTCCTAGATCGCAAACCCCGTAACATTCCATGGGAGTGCTAGGCGGAGCTTTCTAGACATCCTTTCCGATGGACTGCTAAGACGTGTCCTGAAGATAACAAGTGGACACGTTACATCTATTGGCTACACCCTTTACCTTTTTTGTGGACCATCAAGCCTTGCTATATCTAGTGAATAAACCTTGCACTACAGGACGCATAGCTCGGTGGCTCCTTCTGCTTTTGGAGTTTGACTTCTCCATGGTTATACGGAAGGGAAAATAACACTACATGACTAACCATATGTCACGCATCCCCATAGGAGAAGCCGCTGGAGAAGGCAGACACAAAGACAAGATAAAACAAGATCAAACACTTCCTTAACTTATCTTCGAATTAATGTGTGTCTCCTGCCCATACAGGAGAATTAAGTGTTCCTTTCTGCCTCCACAGAAAAAATCCTTCTGTCTTCCGGCAACAAACCCCGAAGGTTTATCCTACCAAGATTCTGCCTTGTAACTTGTATCAAGGCCTCGAGATCCCATCTCGAGTCACATAGAACACTTGTGTAGGGCCCGAAGACATTGGGATTTACGGCTAGAGCCCCTACTGGCACCCAAGCGTCCTCCTACGCCAAGTAATTTCCACGGAGAGACCTCTTGTGGTGGGTTCTCGGTCTACTTTCGTGGCGCGGATTCACAACCCCCTTGGTTAGGGTTTGGTGGTTCGTGGGGGGTAGCTAGCGCCATCCTTCCTTAATTATCCCTTTAGGAAATCAACCACAGCTGAAGCACCCAAGCCAGACACCCATCTCTTTAACCTTTCTAGAGAGAGAGATTTATTCAAGTCTGATCTAACGCCATATTGGGCAGATGACATAGTCCAAGTGCTTGAGCACAGACTACCTGAATGCCCAATAGAGAAGCCAAGACTGAGGCGACTCATTCTCAAGATCCAACCCTACTAGTTGATAGTAGGCCAGTTGTATCACCTAAGGCAAGATGGATTGTTGCGCAGATGCATGTGCGAGCATGAGATGCACGACGTGCTCTCAGAGGCACACATTGACATTGCTGGTGGACACTTTAGCGGAGACATGTTGGCCCACAAGGTGCTGCAGTCTCAACTATGATGACCAACAATATTTCATGATGCAGCAGGATTTGTTAAGCATTGTGATGAGTGTCAATGGACAAAGGTCCCAATTTGCAAGGATCAAATGGAGTTGACCCTAATCATTACATGACAACCCTTCAAAAAATGGGGAATCAACTTCATAGGACCCATCATCCCGGCTGCGCAGTATTGGCAAGCCAAATACATCATTGTGGCCACAGACTACCTAACGAAATGGGTAGAGGTGAGAGCAACACGAAAGAACGATACTCGAATGACTGCCAAGTTCTTGTGGGAGTAGGTGATCTCATGATTTGACTGCCCCATCGAACTAGTCAGTGACTAGGGCACACACTTTATCAATGAAGTGATAGCGCACCTCCTATCCACCTTCCTAATTATCCATGGGAAATCCACTCCATACTACCCTCAAGCAAACAACCAGGCAGTGTCAAAGAATAAGATTCTTGTCAACGTCTTAACCAAGGTAGTCTCTGCCTCACACACTGCCTCGCATAGTGCGACTGGGATAACAAGCTGATGGCAGCCTTGTGGGCTTACCGCACAGCTTGTAAAACAACTATCGGCCAGACCCCCTTTAGGTTGACCTACAGAATCGAAGCGATTCTCCATGAGAATCACACTTCAGGAAGGATGGGAAGGAAAGGAGGCAGGGACGTAATGCCTAGTTGAACTCAAATGCCTCTCGGAGACTCCCTTCTAGCCACTCATGTGCTCATATGTGAGAAGGTATGACACAGGAGTTGGTTTGATAAGCACGTCAAGCAACGTGACTTCGAATAGGGAGACTTAGTGCTCATATACTTAGTTAAGGGGCATAAGCCAAAAATGAAATTTAGGGGTCTTGGATCTTTCAAAGTGCGTGTAATCAGCCGATGGGCAACGTTGAGCTCGAGACTCTAGACGGTGAGCGAATAGGCTTCTTCAATGGCAGTCATATCAAGAAGTACTATCCTCCCATGCATCCTTTACATGAGCCACTAGAACCACCCGTCAAAGTGCGGGTGGCCACAATCACGGAAGTCGATGAGGAGGATGAGGAAGCTATAGAGCCCGCATACCTACACATACTGCCAAGAAAACATGCGCCTTCAATGCCTTGATCAATGAGGGAGCAGACTTCAATGTCTTGACTCACAATCATTGGACCCAACTTGACAAACCACCATTACAACCTACTAATGCCAAATTAAGCCCATATGGGGGCCGCTCATGCGCACTTCTCGGCAAGTGTAGGGCCGCCGTTTCTATCGACTCTGAGACTCTACCAATGATCTTCTTCGTGTTGACAGACACCAAAGAAGCAAGCATGGAGTCGCTGCTAGGGTGAACCTTCAAAAATCAAACTCGTTGCAATGTTGATGACTATGAGTTGCAGTGCATCCACCTCACCATAGGCAACATTCGCATTGTTATAGCTTTCAGCAAGGGCTGTATGGCCTCATCACAATTCGCAAGGCTACCAGTAGAAGTATTAGTAGCCAAATCGAAGGAGAAGGGTAGTGCTCGACCACTACCCACAAACTCTCAAGAATGTTTGCTCATGCCAGCAAAAGCTAAGGCCCAACAGCCTAGGTTTCAATGGAAGCCTAAACAACCACAACCGTTGCCTAGGAGTCGATGTACACATCCTTATAAGACCCGAAGCTCTAAATCTTGGAAACCAAGGCGTAGCCCAAAAATCGGAGCATGATCAAGTAAAGGTGGGTCCCTAAAGCCCTCTTGCACGTACAAGGCTACTATGAGGGGAATGCCTGGATATGGATCCCTAAAGCCCACACAGTCAAATGCACCACTCGTACGCCGCCCTCAAGCTTGATCACCCCAAGTCCCATAGAACCTCAAACCAATAAGCCACAGCGCTTTCCAGACCCACATGCCCAAGAGAGTCAAACAAGCCTATTGGCCCAAACGACAGACATTGTCACATAAGCCATCATCCGCTAGAGCCAATCCGGCTACAATCATCCATTCTGAAGGCAGTAGTCCATCGGATGTAGCTGCTACTTCCCTAGCCCTAATCTAGGAGGTCCAAATGCGATCTCAAGAACAACTGCAACCGCAACTGTTCCTTGTCAAAGGCTCTAGTTCTATCAAACCCCAACCACCAGCACGTCTTAAACCCTCCTATGAGCGAAAATCATTTTTGACACTGGCCTCAGATCTAGTTGAAGATAGGGGGGATAACATGGTTGATGGCATTAGACGACTAGATGCCACTTTCAGAGAGCTAGCTCTGAGCTACAACCGGTTGGACTTAGGCTTGTTACGCGAACATTTTGGAACCGAAGTTTGTACGATGCCTTGTTCTTGGGAGACGTTTGAACTTGCCTTCGCAAAAACAGCTAACTCCATGCTGAATTGCTCAACAGCGAGATCTCTAAAGAGCAAGCCCTCAAATAGTGCCTCATCACGTCGTATGATCAACGAACCACTTTTGCCATCACCAACCAAGAAATTGTAGAAATATCAAAACTTGCTGATACCGAATCCCTATTCTTGAGGCACTGGTACACTCTTAGGTTGCAATGGGAAGTTCAAGGGTGCCAAGTCATGACAAACGCTGAGCAGTAGCGTGCAATCAAAATAGCGGAGTACGATCCCACTTACGTCGTGCCAACCTCGTAGAGAGTGTTAACCACTCTTCGTGGCCAACCCCTGGAAGAGTAAATCAAAGGACACCCTTATCTTAATCGCCTATTGAGTGAGAAAGAGCTACATATTGCTAGCCGCGTCACTTCCGGTGACTTTCTAACAGATGTCTCACTTACATCACACATGTGGGCACTCGACCTTTTGATCTAGACCGCGAAGCTTAGTTAGAATACAACCCCAATTTCTACACTTGGTTCCTATGCTCGTAACTCCTAGACTCATTGCAAAATGCCCCTGACCTCCTAACCTTGAAACCTAGGAAGGATTCTTCTCGAGCTAGAAGGGGAGGGGGGTGAGGTGAAATGCATAAACATGTAAACAACGGGCGAGGTAGGAAAAATGGCACGAGAACTTTGAAATAAAGGGAAAAAAGTTAAAGTCTGAAGGGAAGATTCTACATTGGATGGGATTTTAATGCTTTCATTCAATAAACATATAGAGTCTTTCTTTCTAATTATGACTTTTCCAGTGAATTATTAATTTGGAAGCACTAATGGAAACTTGGGATCCTGACATGAATAAAATATATCGCAGCAAGACTGCGCCCACTGACTTCTGTTCACAGAGGAGGAAAGAACGCAATACCGTATCACCCTTGAAAGCCACGCCTACAGCCAGCTCAAGTTCCGAACCATTCATAATGTAGAGGGTGTGGTGGCCAAGGAGGAAGCGGCCAAGAGAGTCATTGAGCAATGCAACCTAACCAAGTACCTCAAGAAATTTGTGCAAGAGCCTGACCACACGAAGTGTGTGGAGTTTCTTAGGACATACGACCCTGACAATGAGTGGGGTACCGTGATGGTGGGAAGGGAAAAAAATGCTAAACAGGTTCAGGTTTACATAAACCCAGCCTTGGTGGAGAAGGCATTGGGATTGGAGCCGAAGATAGAGAAAAAGCAGAAGAGGGATGTGTATGCCATGCTGAAAATGAAAAAGGAGGATGTGCTAACTAATGACGACATCAGCATCCGGGACATTCCTAATGCGAAAGCTAGACTACAAGCAAAGCTAGTGCACGCGCTCTTCTCCAACAAGCACTACAACATCTTAATGCATCGAATCAGCATGCCTGTGTTGGAGAATGTAGCACCTTACACCTTGCATGAAGTCGGCTGGAATGGATATGTCTACAAAACCATTGACCAGGCGGCTAAAGCACTTGGATAAAGCACTAGCTTTAGGAAGTACACTAGTAGGCGGGGAGCCCCTAGCTTCCAAGGCCACAGAAAGAAACAAGGCCTCATTCATTGCCTATGGAAGCATTTTGACTGCGCTCATTCAGGAGGTAGTGAAGGAGGCACAAGGTGCAGAAGAAGGAGAAGGAGAAACGCCTCACAGGTCATCCCCTCACCAGGACCAAGAGAGGTCCAATGATAGGACCCAGAGTGATAGGAAGGGCAGGAATAAGAAGAAAAATTGGGCAAAAAGTAGGCCAAGAAACCCAAGAAGAAGACGCCACAAAAGAAAAAGAAGCAAGATGAAGGCCGCAAGAAGGAGAAAGAGGATTTGGAGAAGGCAAAAAGAGAATCCCTCAAGGAGGCCGAGGAGAGGGAGAAGAAGAAGAAAAAGCAAAAGAAGAAGTCAACAAGGCTAAAAAGGTGTCGAAACAGGAGGATGAGAAGAGAAAAAAGAAAGAACAGGAAGAAAAAGAGAAATTGGAGGAAGAGTACAGGAAAATTGAAGAAGAAAGGCAAAGAAGAGCTGCTGAGGAAGAATAGGAACTGAGAAGGAAGGAGGAGGAGGACTTGGCCAAAGCTACACGCTACTCAATCGAGCAGCTGTAACGTTCTAAAAATCTTTTCTTCGCGTGGACTACCTCTTGTAGGAAAAAAGGATAATGATATAGCAATTTTTTCTTTTCTAAGGATAATGGGAAATTATTTTCCTTATCCCCCCTGCCGACTGACGAGCTGGAGGGGGAGGGGAATAGTAACCAAGAAGAAGGTCCTCAGTGGAGCTCGCGGGCATGGCACGGCCATGCATGCCGCCACGTCAAGAGCGAGGATCCCCCTCCCCTCCCCTATTTAAATCGAGGGGGACGAAGCTGAGGGAGGAGGATCCACACGCTGTGAAGAAGACGAACAGAGAGAGAAGAAGGACTCTAGTGCTGCCATCGCCGTGATGAGGAGAGAGTGGAGATTCTGTGTATGGCCGTGTAGGAGGGTGGGAAAATAACTGTCGTGAGGAAGAAAGAGGAGGCTGACGGCATTGCAGAGATCGTCGTGGGGAGGAGAGGACCACCACTATGCCGCCTCGCTGGCCGAAAGGGAGGGAAAAGTCACCGTTGCCATTCGTCACGCCATCATTGCTGCTAGCTCGCCGCCAGAAGTCTCCTCTTTTTCCCTCCACGTGGCTCCACAGTACCCCCCAGAAGCTTTGGAAGCTTCTTGGGGAAGCTTCTAAAGCCCTGAATAAGCCCCTTTTCACCTTTTCTTTTTTCTCATGGGCTTAAAAATTTCCCCACAAAACCCCCTAAGCCCCCTTTCACCCCCCATGTCAAAAACCCCATTTCCATGGGTGTTAGAACCCCCCCTTGCCGGGTTTTAAAAACCCCTTAAGTCCCCTTTCACCCTCATGCTAAAACCCATTTCCTTTCACTTTGGAGTCACTCCCCCCTAGAGCACGAAGGCCTTAAGGGTCTTATTACTTTTTTTCCCCCGTGAATAATCCCTAAAAGCCCTTTCCCTAGTTCAAACCCACCTTACCCCCCCTCCCCGTGTCTTAAACAAAAAAACCCCCTAGGGCCCCTTCCTGTGGGATTGGAGATTTTCCCCCATAAAAGGGTTTTTGACCTTAAAGGTCTTATCTTCCCAGTTTTTATTTCCCCCTTAGGGCCCTTGCTCATTATAACCCTCGGACTACCCCCTTATATCTTCTCCTAAGGCCTCGTTAGGCCCCCTTTTTCAATAACCTTTAAGGCTACTTTCCCCCCTTGGAGTTCCTCCCTTAGAATTCTGTAAGGCCCTTTTTTCCCAAGAGAATTTGTCCTTAGCCTTTCATTCAAACTCACAAAATACCTTGGAGTTTTGTTCTTCTTCCCCCACTAGTAAAAGGGAGGAGAGTGCTGAGTGTTTTTCTGAAAGAAGTGTAAAGCTGCTTCCACGTTCGACGGACTACAATTGCAATGCCTCCTAAGAAAGTCCAAGGCGTAGCTGCGGGAGGGTCATCTCCCGGTATCCATGTGGATATCTCACCCCAAAACCAGGTTTTTCTTCTTGGCTTTAATTCGGTTTTAAGTCGATCACGCAAAGAGAAATTGTTAGGGATAGGATATATTTGTTCGAGTTATTTGTAATGAAGGAGTTTAGCTTATTTGAATGAATGATAATGTATAGAACTTGGTTTCCTTCGAATTGCATCAAGCATTATAAATTACAAGCAAGATTATCCATTTACTATAGTAGTATATTTTAGTTAGATCCTAAAGATATAGAAATTATATCTTGCGCCATTAGTCTTATTCCTTTCGCAACGAATCATTGTAAATGATTAAATTCATGAAAGGTTTCTTCCGTTGCTCAAATTACTAGGAAGTTATCATTGATAATTGCACATCGTAGCAAGGGAAATGTTTGTTATTTGGCATGAGTTCATCTGCAAGGAAAAAGGAAGTTTAAATTGAACTGTATGGACTGAAAAGTAAATTGTCACAAGGATAGCAAAACTGTGACAAGACGATTAATATTACCTTCCAAAAATTATCCAAACCAATCTAAACATAGAAATATTCATATCCTAAGCACTTGACTATTTTCCTTATTGTAGGGTCAACCAAATTCGTAATGATAAAGAACTAGGGTTGTCCCCGAGATCCTTAAAAAGAAACGCTAGGCCCGACATACGTCAGCTTAAAGGATCTAAAACAGATTACTCCATCGCAGGACTTGCGCAACAAGTACAAAATCATTTAGTCTTGTGATTGATTCACAAGGAGAAAGGGTAAAAACCCTCATCAAGGATGACAGATCCCTACGCAAGTTATCTTGCAAAACGACGTATTTTTGGATATCCTTCTAAATAAGGAAAGTTGTAAACCGGAAACTAGCATATCTAAGGAAATTTAGGGTTGATCAAGTTGGGTTAATAAGGTACACCCTACACCAGGAATGTAAAGGATCTTGCCAATTTATAAGACACCTTGGGAACGAGTGATGATACACTCAAAAAGGAAAGAACACTTCCTTAGCAGTTTGCCAAACAACACGGTTGATTAATGGAAATCTTTGTGCTTGCTAGAGATTTTAGGGCTCTGTTTGAATTATGAATTTACAAATTAAATGAGTACCTATACTTCAGGTTAAAAGCTGAAGGAAGAGGCAGTTTCAGTTACCCCCGACTACCTGCCTAACCCTAACCAAGGGTGTTGTTCACCGCGCCGGGAATGTGGACCGAACCCGCCGCGAGAGATCTCTCCGTTGAGCTCTACTTGGAGTAGGAGGACGCTTGGGTGCCAGGGGGGCTCTGGCCGTAAATCCCTCGCCTTCCGGGTCCTGCACAAGAGGCTAACGTGACTCGGGATTGGATCTCGAGGCCCGCATACTAGTTTACGAGCGGAAGCTTGGAATAGTGATCCTTGAGGATTACTGGATAGCCCTCGGGCGGATTATGGACAAGCCTACGGGCGGAACTTCTTGTATTTCAAAGATAAAATGATGAAATGTTAAAAAAGGAACTTGCTTGATATTGTTTTTCTATGTCACGTGATAAGGTTACGTGAAGGAACCAGTGCTTAACAGGATTAATTAAAGAAGCTGATTGTTATATGTCAAATTAATTTGTTAGACAATTACATAACTAAAACAAATCAAGGAAAGTGCAGAGGATGGGCCATGGGTCCGTCCTACAGTTGGGTGGTCCCGGTTAGCCGGGAACTTTTCTCAAAAATCTCGAAGAACAGCGGGATGATTATCATCATCAAAACGAATAACGAGAGCAAGGACCTAGAGTTACATCTTACTCGATTTACGTTGTTTTAGGGGAACGGAATGGGACTATGCCTTATGGCAGAGAGGTTGAGCCTTGCATCCCTCTCGTTTCCCATTCTCCTTGAACCAAGTGCAGCGTGAATCCGCTTCGGACCTAGCAGTTCTGCGTAAAGTAGTTCGCTCGAGTCTGACGCTAGTTGCTGTTAGTTAATGACCAATCAAGAAAACCCTAATTCCGGTCGATCCTAAGTAGGAACGGCCAGGATACTTCTGCTACGTGGCAGACGCGGGAAGACCTAGATCGCAAAACCCGTAACATTCCATGGGAGTGCCGGGCGGAGTTTTCTAGACATCCTTTCCGATGGACTGCTAAGACGTGTCCTGGATGATATTAGTGGACACGTTACAGTTGGTATCAGAGCCGACCAACAACGGAATTGTTTTTATGAGATCTCAATAAAAGAAAGTAAAGAAATTATTACTGTCCAAATATTTTCTCACCTTCAATGCTGTCTTGCAGAATTATGAAGCGTGGAACAAGTTTTTGGTATTTTGGGTCATGTTTATGACTGCAATGCATTCTTCCCTTTATAGACAAAGAATTGGGATGATGAACATCTTGGAGTAGATTACATAGAACGAAGATGGATGGGGTCTTAAGAAATCTACTATATAGCCGCCCACCGGTTTGCTTATCTGCAGACCAACCTAAAAAGGATCAAGTGGTTGGAAGACTTGAAAGTCGTGAAGCTGTTTATTTTTGTGGAAGCTCACGTAAATTCGACTTTACATATTCAAGGTCGGAGGGTTGAACTGAACTCATATGTATATGAGGAAGTAACCCGTGTAATCCCAGCTGACAGGATTAAAGTGTTGGGCTGCCATGAGAAGTATGGATTCCAACGGAAAGGGTATCCTGAACTTCCAATGAATTATCGATTCCTAAAGATCCATGACCCAAAACCCTACTATTACACAGTTCCTCTAGACAAATGCAATACAACGTTGTTCTCCCCAAACTGAATGTAATGATTGGCTTATCATCACACGAAACATTGTATAAGGCTATGCCCATGTAAATACAAATAAAGACTTCTTTTTATCAATATCTGGATGTGCATAAGAGTTGTTAAAAAGTTAAGTAGCTTCATTGTTTACGAGATAGCTGAACTAAAAATGAAAGATAAGATATCGTCATTATCATATACTAACATTAAGAAAACTTTTATCTAGGCACAACCCCAGGTATAGGTTCCAAATTCACCTCCTACATCAAGTACTGCTGTGACCCAGGAGAAGAAGTTCCTCCTCAAGCAGATAAAGCCACCCGAGTTTGACGGGAGAGGCAGATTAGTCCAGTCTGATGCTGAAATTTGGATTGAATCCATGGAGGATTACTTTGAAGTAGATGGTACTGCACCTACCAATCAGGCCATGCTCGCCAAGTTAAAACTCACCGGCGAAGCCAGACTTTGGTGGAAGCAATGGTGCAGGGATTAAGGGATTTCAGAGGGGTCCGTTACCTGGGAGAAGTTGAAGAAAGCTGTGCAGGGAAGATATTTACCACCTGCATATTGTACGCAGAAAATGAATGAGTTCTACGAGCTAAAACAGCTAGGACTCACTATTGACGCATACTACTCTAAATTCGTCTCACTTTTAAAGTATGGGCCACAGATGGACATGACGCAGCAGGTGTCCAAATTTTGTGCGGGCTTAAATCCACCCGTAAATACCCGTCTCGAATCTATGCGTCCATCAGATCTTCAGGATGCACTCATTCGAGCAGCACCTATAATTCAAGAGGTGCAAGTTAGACCAAGGGGTAATAAAACTTGGTCCTATAGTGACCCGAACAGAGGAGCATTCAGACCTCAAATGAAGAGAGTTCAAGGTCACAATCAGGAACAAAGGAAGAAAGCAAGGACAAACAACGTCAACAACTTTGTTCCTACTCAAAGTAATGGCCGAAACCTCCGTTGTTTCCACTGCAACGAACTCGGTCACTTCAAGAGGCAATGTCCCAAGCTCAGCGGAGGACATCGTCAAACGCCTTTCCAAGGTGCAAGCCGCGGTCAAGGAGCCGTTATACGTGGAAGAGGAAGAACCGCTTGCGTTGCCAATAGGCAAAAATGCGAAGAAGAAGAAGAGGAAGATCCAACTATGAAAGCTGAATTTGAAAAAGCGACAGTTCATGCCGCTTTACACAAGAAAGGGCCGAATCGCCAGTTCTCGGTGATTCAGACACCCTCGGACTATCAAGGTAAAGGTTTCAAAACCTTGATTGATTGTGGCAGTACACATTCCTTTATCTCACTAGCATGTGCAAAAAGTTTAGGAATAACCACAGTAGAAGCACCTACCCTGCTTGTGGAGTTGGCAAATGGTCGTGAGGTAACTTGTACCAGGCAAACTGCTAAGGTGGAATTCTTTCTGGGAGGAAAGAAGACTTCAGTCAAATTCAGAGTCATGAATTTAGGTATCCATGAGTGTCTACTTTGTCAAGATTGTGGGAGAGAAGGAAGGAGTCTCACTTGTAGCTTTCTTGCTTGCACAATGGGGGAATACACACAAGGGTGGAGGCTGAAAACAGTTTTTCTCTTCTTAGTTGTGTAAGCCAAAAGAACTATCATACAAAGAAATAGAAAAACCCTATATATGGGTCTCAAACCAAACTCAACTAACTAAGGTGGCATACTAACTGAGCCACAAACTAGAGTAGATAAGGATAGCTGTCATCTAGCTATTATTCATGGGCGATGTACCAACCGCATCTACAACTGACAAGTCAGTGACATAAATGCACAACGGTCACCCTGGCATATCACGAGTGGAGCTCGATATCTCAACACTCCCCCTCAAGCTCAATCACAATTCCTACACACCAAGCAGGTCTTTGAACTTGCGCAGCTTCTCTGCGCCCAATGCCTTCGTAAATATGTCAGCTACCTGATCCTCTGTGCTGGCATAAACTAGATCAATAAGACCTAGTAAAACCCTCTCCCGCACATAGTGATAATGCACCTCAATGTGCTTTGTTCTAGCATGATAAACTGGGTTATTTGCCAAGTGTATATTGCTCATGTTGTCACAATAAATGACAACTGGCCCATCTGTAGGCTGATGCATATCATAAAGTAGCTTATGCAACCAAGCTACCTCACATGCAGCCATTGCTGCGCCCCTGTACTCAGCCTCTGTGCTCGACAAGGCAACTGTAGGCTGTTTCTTGCTGCTCCAAGTGACTGCAGCACTCCCAAAAGAGAACACATATCCATTGGTAGATCTTCTATCAGAAATACTACTAGCCCAATCAGCATCAGTGTATCCATGCAACTGTATCTGAACCCCAATCTCATAAAGTAGTCCATACTGCAATGTGGACTTCACATACCTGAGTATGCGTTTAGTTGCATCCAAATGCGGTTTCCTTGGAGCCTGCATAAACTGACTTACCACTCCAACAGCATAGCTCAAATCTGGCTTGGTAATAGTCATATAAATCAAGCTTCCTACTATGCCACTACAAGATATAGACCTTATAGCGACGTTTAAAGCGACAAAAATACAAACAACAAAATTTGCCCCCGTCGTCGCAAAAAGCGTCGTTATTGACGACGCTATAGAATCGTCGCTATTTGCGTCGCTATATACGTCGCTATTGGCGTCGCTATATGCGTCGCAAATGCGACGCATATAGCGACGCCAATAGCGACGTATATAGCGACGGTTGCAAACAATTTGCGACGCTGATAGCGACGATAATAGCGACGCCTGCAGTAAATTTGCGACGCAAATAGCGACGGTAACAGAGAAAAAAAAAATTGTGGCAGGGCAGCACTGTGTGCTGTATGAGAGCCATACAAAATAGTTTCTGCACTGCTGCATACAAAGCGTTGGCAAACAAAAAGAATGTATACTGAAATCATAAAACTGATAGATGAAATAAATACATGATATCGCATAAAATGCGATTGGTACAATCATAAAACAATATCACTAATACATAGAAAATGTCTACATAGATCGGGTGACTAAAAACTAAAGGTATGTGAGCGCTAAGGATCCAAGGGCGAGCTACAAATCGTCGTCCCTCGAAAGCTCTTCCCGCTGTAAAGGAGCATCAAACGGATTTTGCAGAAAAAGAAACAACATATCAATCCACCATACAATAAAGCATTCAAATATCTCATGGTAACTACGGACATGAAAGATGAGAGACTTACTGGGCCGCCGCGTCTGTACAATCGGTCGATCAATGATCTGAGACCGTGCCTCTCTGCATATCGAGTCTCAAGGCCTTGCGGATCGCGATTTGTAATGGAGTGCTGCAAAGAAAACAAAATGCTAACTCTTAGAAACATGATTGTCAGTACAAATAATATCTCAAAAAAACAAATAAGCAAAACAAAAGAGAAACTTACAAAGTCCTCCAAATATGTCCTGTGGCCGCCACTCCCAAGATGATGTACCGATCCGGCCTCGATTCGTGCCCTCGCCGCCTCCCGCTGCTGACTCCAACGTCCTGGCGAATTTGTAGCCTCCTCCCTCAGTCGGCGCCAGTCATCTGCATCTAACCACTCGGGCTTTGGAGCCCCACTCTTGATTGCCTTGCATGCGTCGGATCGTCTATGTGACATGTATGCACGCATGCAATCCATCATCCAGCCCGTAGAGAATCTATCCACTGCGGCTGGCACCGGGAACTCCTCGTGCAAGGATGCTACTATGTACTCCTTGCTCCCCTCCGGTATGTTCCTCCAATGATCCAGGACGTTGTGCCGAAAAACTTGTTGGCACAACTCCCTCATGCGAGCCATCACCCTCCTCCCCTCATCATTCATGATGATAGCTCCTGACCTGCCATCCACTAGGTATCCATAATCCCTAGGAGTGTACCTTGTATGGGCCCTCTCCCATCTCCGTCCACGCTCCTGGGCATATCCAGGAGACCCCTGAACATCTGGTGTACCGACGGGGGTACCCTCTCCCGGAGTGCCACTAAAAGGGGTGCCACCAGAGCGGGTGCCACCAAAAGGAGTGCCACCAGAGGGGGTGCCACCAAAAGGAGTGCCACCAGAGGGGGTGCCACCAAAAGGAGTGCCACCAAAAGGCGTGACATCTGCCGATGGCTGCGCAAAAGCCGGACTAACTGGAGTGGACGTCCCCACAGGTGTGACAAATCCTGGAGGTGACCGAGCTCCAGCTGAACGACGAGACGGAGATACCGCGTCCGTGTCTCCACAGCAGCACCCCCCTGATCCTCCTGCAGTCGCAGTCCCTCCCTCTGGCCCAAGTCGCGAGCGTCGAGATCGTCTGCTCGAAGCTGAAGCATCTGATCGCACTGAAGCTGATCTAGCAGAGCGCCCTGACGAAGAACGAGACAGCTCCTGATCTGCTATCTCTCTGAATCTCGCGAGCTGATCTGGAGACATACGTGCCATCATCTCCTGAAACTCCTCATCGCTCATCCCTCGACTCATTCTGAAAATATCGATACCTGCACAGATAAAAAATAATGTTAGAATAATCAATTTATACTATACAAAGCACATTAATATAAATCATTTTTGAAAAATCCCTCTTAAAATGCATATCTTATCTACCTTTATGGAAGATCTAAACAACGAATTGAGTAATACAATTCTCCAAGAATGAAGTATTCTATGGTCCCATGTTAATCTCCTGACACAACTCTTCATACACTGGAAGGTCGATAGACATGTCACCACAAAAGAACGAGTCTGCCTCGTTCTCAAAAAATTCTACGACTTCTGTATTTCCATCATTGTTAGCCGATGCGGGCTCCAAGCTTGCGGTGGCCTCCACCCCTTGTAATTTCGATCCCTCTATTTGCATATATTCTTCATCTATGCCTGGAACATCGCTTTGATCGTATACTCTCGCACCTCGAGGAGTTGAAGGTATAACATACCACCATCGAGGTTGTCGGGGATTTGGATAGAAGATTACCTGTTCACAAACACTTACAAACCGTCTTCAAACCATTGTGACATAAAGCATGTCGTATTACAATTAGCAAGCAAATGACTAGTTGTACCTGTTCACAATGTGCCGGCAACACAAAGGTGTCGCGCAAATCCATCCATTTTTTTTCGGAATCTATTTCGAGAAATCTAGATGGACCTCGTCGAACCGTTGCGCCAGCTCCTCCAAGTACCACTTTGAACCACTGCACATCGAATATTATCATGGAGAAGCTACGGTAATCCACCGTAATAATACTTTGCAAATTCCCAAAATACTCCATCTCATTCACAACCGTGTTCGGATCCGTTGCTCGTCGCCGGCTCTCTTGCTCAAACCTTGCCATGACACCACAATCCATTGTGGAGCGCATTTTGTCAATACGCTCCACCCGAAAATGCCATCCGCGCGACCACGCTGCACTATATATTTTGTACTGCACATTGAAACACTCAAATTAGATGTAGCAAACAAATTCAGATACGACACATTCTAAACCCCTCATTACCTTTGGACTACATCCCCTCGAGAACTCCCACTCCTCCATTGAGACCTCTGCCCCTTCGCTGGATGCTGCGATCAAGGCTCCATGCAACCATCGTGTTGACATAAACTGCGGCATCTCCTCCATGCCTTCGGGATATCGAATCGGTCGGTGACGCGTACTGCGTCGGAATTCAGCTCGCGCTTCCTCTCGATCTTGCCTTGCAATCTGGTACTTGGCAAGCCACGTCTCCATGGAGGCATGGTGCAACATACAAAAGTGATTCACCTTCTCTTCCATTGAGGCATCCATTCTTTTTTCTACCCCATTTCCAACCACCACATCTCCAGTCAGCCTGTCATCGTCCTTGAGCGTCCATAGCATTTCATTGTCTGGTTCCACCGTTGGTAGCCATTCTGAGATATGCACTAACGCCTCTGACACCAACCAACCCTCCTCCATGCTACCTTCCGGACGAGCTCGTTGTCGCACAAAGCCTTTCAGGGTTTTCATGAAGCGCTCCAGGAAGAACATCCATCGCGTATGGATAGGTCCGGCAATCTCCACTTCGTCCACAAGATGCACAAGAAGGTGAACTTGTATCGTGAGCATGCTAGTGGGCAGGTATTTCTCAAAGAGACAGACCGTCTCAACTGCTCCCCGCCTTGCGGATTCAATAGAGGACGTCTTAATCTCTTTCTGTGAGATCCATTGCACCAAAGTTGACAGCTTGTAAATGGCCCCGCGAATTTCTGGAGTTAGGCATCCCGCGATCGCGATCGGTAGGACAAACTGCCACAAATGAGAAAGCATTAAGAATAATGGTCACTTTTCAAATTTCAAAATGTCCACGCTAATTAAAATCCATTCTGTTCACAAACCTGACATATCTTATGCCAATCATGGGATTTTAGCCCAGACATTTGGTCATCTTTAGAAAATGCGGACCTGAGAGAACGCATCATACCCGTCGGAGTGCGGATAGACTTGATTACTTGCTTCACAATGCGCTCTTCTTTGGTAGACAAAACTCAGGGAGCGCGAGGAAGCTGCACTCCCCCTTCAGCACTCGACTGCGGCCAAAGCGCCTCCATCTTACCTACCTCCTTTAAATCCATTCGTGACCCTATAGTGTCTCTCTTTCCTGTGATGTGGTCCCATAGCAAGCTGCCCACATTTTTGAAAATATGCATGGGATCCAACAAGTGGTTGACCTGTAAGTGGGTCCAATATGGCAACTCGTAGAAAACTGAGAACCGTCGCATTCCATTTGGATGTGATTCCGGGTTTACCATTTTCAGCTCGTACCAGCTTGCAGCGTTCATACGTGCTGGAGGTCGTCCAAGAAAACCTTCCCTGAGTTTATGATCCTCCGGCAAGAAAGTGGCGTGTCCTTGATATACCATCTTCTTCATGGTTCGTGACCTTTGGGAGTCTAACTGTGGCCCACACAATGGACATGCATGATAACCTGAGGTAACGAGACCTGCAAGGCGATCCACGACCTAGTGAATACTTGATTGAATGAAATAAAATATAGATATTACCAGCGTGAACAAAGGTCTGCTCACCTGAGCACTCTCCCAATCCCGGAAAGTCATGCATCGTCCACATGAGAATGGCTCGAATGTTGGCTGACCGCCGACCATCGCGCCTGCTCATATCTTGCACCGTGACCCCCTCCTTCCACAAAATCTTAAGCTCATCGACTAATGGACGAAGATACACGTCCATATTTTTTACTTTGTAGCGGCCCGGGACAAGCAAGCTAAGGATGAGATGTCATTTCTTCGTAGAAAGCCATGGAGGAATGTTGTAGTTGACAAGCACTATAGGCCACACACTGTAAGAAGTCGAGCGCAGACCAAATGGGTTCACACCATCCATGGCGAGACCGAGCCGAAGATTCCTTGGCTCTCGCGCAAAGCCTGGGAAGGTAGAGTCAATGTGGCTCCATGCGCGCGAATTTGCTGATATTCGTTGCACTCCATCCGTAGACCTATTCTGCACATGCCACGTTGTCAAGCTTGCCATGGCAGACGTGCGAAACATGTGGTTTATGCAGGGGATGAGCGGAAAGTGTCTGAGGACTTTTTGAGGGATGGTCTGTCCTTGCAAGTCCTGTCGATACCTGTGAGCACCACACTTTGGACATGTCTCCATAGTCTCGTATTCATCTCGAAACAATATGCAGTCGTTGATACATGCATGGATGTTATTGTAGTCCATGCCAAGCTTCCGTAAAACATGTCGTGCATCATCACGAGACTCAGGCATGGTGTTTGCAGGTGGCAATATATGATATTTCAATAACCTGAAAAAATCATAAAACACCTTGAAAAATCCATCCATATTTACAATAATACTGTTTTTTTAAAAAACAATGAAGTCTGTGTGCAAGGTACCTGAATAACTCAGTCACACTCGTATCGCTCCAACCGTATTTTGCTTGCACACTTAAGAGTGCAACAATGTCTTTAACCGAGATACTCGGCACCCATCATATAATGGTATGGATGCTTCCTCTCTAAGCGGGTCAGATGTCTCAACATCCATGGGAATCAATGCATCGATCATTGCCTCCATCTCAGGCTCCAAGATTGTAGGCAAGTCGGGAAGGTTGTCTGTCTCCTCTGGCATTGACGATATAGATGGGCCTTGCGAGTGGTCTATTGGCTCCTGCCATCCATCCATCGCACGTCCACGAACTCTTCTAATTGGCCGCAAAGGGTGCACTCCCCCTTGGGTCGAGACATCACCCCCCTGGATACAAAATTTGCCAACAAGACCCAATCTTATTGTGTATGGTTTTCAATTAGCTTGAGAGTACAATGCATGAAAAATGCTAACTTGAAATTACCGTTTGCTGAAAATCTGCAATCGCCTGATCAATGATCTCAGATTGAAACTCGCCAAATCGTCGTACGTGTTCTATAGACAATCGGCGTTTTCGTCTAATTGCCAACTTGCATTGAGAGCAAGGACATGGGACACGCTGATTAAGATACGACTCGCGGTCTTGAACAATAGGACCTTCTTCGTTTGCCATCTTATCTACATTACAGCAAACGAGGCTTAAATGGATAGCTTTATGGAGATGTACGTCAACTTGCAAGTTGACCATAAACCTTGCATTGTATATAGTAGTCGAGAGATTTTCCGATGTTATATCTCGGCCTTGTATCATGCTCAACGATTTGTTTGTCCCGGTAGATAATTTTTTGTTATATCTCGGCTTTGAGTATAAGTAATCCATTTTAAAATTAATGTGCGCCATCTATGAAATTTTACAACTATAGTAATAAAATTTATTTCAATCAATTCTACTCATAGTCATAAGACCTGAGAGAAATTATCCTATACTCAATTTAAGGGATCTCCACTTCTATAACAATAATTTTGGGTTAATTTTGATGAAGTACGTGGCCGTATGCAAAGCACATTGCATACCATTATCGATACGTATATTATCTTAAATTTCATTTCCTTCCCTCTCCCTCTCCCTCTCTTCCTCTCTTTCTCTCACCCTCTCCCTCACCCTCTCGTTCTCTTTCTCTCCCTCTCTCATTTCCTCCCTCCTCCTCCCTCTCCCTCTCCCTCCCTCTTTCTCCCTCTTTCTTCCTCTCCCTCTCCCTCGCTCCCTCGCTCCCTCTCCCTCCCCCTCCCTCTTTCTCTCCCTCTCTCATTTCCTTCCCCTCCCCCTCCCTCTCCCTCTTCCTCTCCATCTCCCTCTCTTTCTCTTTTTCTCCCTCTCCCTCTCTATCTCTCTTTCTCTCTCATTTCCTAAACAAGCAAAAAATAAAGTGATTTAAACATCCTCCAAGCAAAAGGGAGAGGGAGAGATACAATGCACTCTCCCTCTCTTTCTCTTTCTATCCCTCTCTCATTTCCTTCCCCTTCCTCTCCCTCTCACTCTCTTTCTCTCTCATTTCCTCTCCTAAACAAGCAAAAAATAAAGTGATTCAAACATTAAACAAGCAAAAGGGAGAGGGAGGGAGAGAGAGAATGCACTCTCCCTCCTTCTCCCTCTCTTTCTCTTTCTCTCCCTCTCCTATTTCCTCCCCCTCCCTCTCCCTCTCCCTCTATTTCTCTTTCTCTTTCTTTCTCTTTCTTTCCCTTTCCCTCTCCCTCTCCCTCTCCCTCTCTTTCTCTCTTACTCTCTCATTTCCTCTCCTAAACAAGCAAAGAAGAAAGTAATTTAAACATTAAACAAGCAAAAGGGAGAGAGAGAGAGAGAATGCACTCTCACTCTCTTTCTCTCCCTCTCCCTCTCTTTCTCTCCCTCTCCCTCTCCTTCTCTTTCTTTTCCTCTCCTAAACAAACAAAAGAGAACGATTTAAACCTTCAACAAGTAAAAGAAAGAGAGAGGGAGACTCACCAATGAGATATGGCGAGCGTGGGCGGCTTCTCTTTGCAACGAGGGCTCCTCCTCTCCTTCGCGAACAACGACGGTGGCGGTGGCGGTGGCGGCGGCGGCGGCAGCAAGTCTCTTCCTCCTCTTCTCTCACAAAGCCTTGGCTCTCTCCCTCGCTCTCTCCCTCGCTCTCGCTCTCAAAAGGCGAAGAAAACAAAATGAAAACGGCGCTCTGGTTTCGGTCGCGCTTTTTTTCCCTGCGGAGTCGCTATTGGCTTCGCTATATGCGTCGCTATTTGCGTCGCATTTGCGACGCAAATAGCGACGCCAATAGCGACGCCAATTGCGACGCCGATAAACGCCGTCGCTAATCGGCGTCGCTATTGCCCCAGTCCCTTCTAGTGTGCGTCTGTACATAGTAGGGTCTTCCAGAAGCTCACCTGCATCTGCACTCAGCTTCACATTCTACTCCAAAGGAACTGAAATAGGCTTACAGCCTGTCATCCCATATTTGGACAGCATGTCCAATCCATACTGCCTCTGCAAGAGCTGTATCCCAGTTGGTGATCTAATCACCTCAATGCCCAAGAAATAACGCAGCTCTCCCAAATCCTTCATCTCAAACTTCTGCTTCAATAGCATTTTCACATGAAGGATATCTTCATCACTGTCACCTGTCATAATCAAATCATCAACATAAATGACAAGTAGCATAATACCTTTCTCTGTTTTTCTCACATAAAGTGAGAAATCTGCCTTGGAAATTTGAAAGCCAATAGTGACAAGATACTGTCCTATCTTGTCAAACCATGCTCTAGGTGCTTGCTTTAAGCCATACAAGGCTTTCTTCAACCTGCAAACAAACTCAGGATGAACAGCATGCACATAACCTGGTGGCTGCTCCATATATACCTCTTCTTGCAAATCGCCATGCAAGAAGGCATTCTTTACATCCATTTGATGTAAAGACCATTCCTTTGATGCAGCCATAGCAATGACTGCTCTTACAGTTGCCATCCTTGCAACCGAACTGAATGTTTCTTCATAATCAATGCCATATGTTTGTGCATACCCCTTGACTACTAATCTTGCCTTGTATCTGTTCACAGAACCATCTGCATTGTGCTTCACCTTATAAACCCACTTACAGCCAATTGCATTCTTACCTTTAGGCAAAGGTACAAATTCCCATGTAGCATTTGCTTCCAAGGCATCCATTTCTTCATCCATGGCTTTCTCCCATTTTTCTTTTCCCATGGCTTGCTCAAAAGAAGTGGGTTCTGGTTCTTGTATCACTTTGACCATATATGCATAGTGAATGGCTATAAATCCATCATATTTCAGCCTATCCACATGATACCTAGCTCTCGTAGACCTGCGCAAAGTAGGTTCACTCCCAGATACTCTCAAAACATCCCTGGTTTTCCTTACTCCAGGTGTAACAATAGAAGGAATACCCAACTCATCATCAATGCTTTGTTCTGAGCCACTGGATTCACCATCCACATAAGAGTGACCTGCATTCACATCAAACATGGGCTGATCAACCTTCTCTTTTCCTTTTTGTGATACCTGCATACCACTATCTGCATTGCTTTGAGAAGATTCTCCTGATCTCAATCTGCCTGTCCATGGCGAAGAATGTGAACCACTGCTAGAGGACGCTCCAAGTCCACTAATATTTTGTGACTGCTGCTGTGAATTCTGTGCAGCATTACCATTTTGTGCATCTACATCATCAATCACATTTACTGGTTTATACCAGCTACTCATCTCATCAAAAACAATATCTCTGCTCACTGTAAACTTACGAGTAGAAGGGTTATAGCATCTATACCCTTTTTGCTGCAGAGAGTAACCAATAAAGATGCACTTCTCAGCTTTTGGATCCAACTTGGATCTCAACTCATCTGGCACATGTACATAGGCAATGCAACCAAAAATTTTCAAATGAGAAATATCTGGTTTCCTACCAGTATACCTCTCCTCTGGAGTCATCCCATGTATTGCTGCAGTGGGAGTCCTATTCATTATATAGACTGTTGTAGCAACTGCTTCAGCCCAGTAAAAATCTGGCAAGTCTTTTTCGTTGAGCATGGCACGAGATACCTCTCCAATATGCCTGTTTTTCCTTTTTGCAATTCCATTTTGTTGTGGGGTATGACTGCATGAATATTGCTGCTTTATGCCATGCTCCTACAGGAACCTTGCAAACTCATTTGAGAGGTACTCTCCCCCTCCATCTGACCTTAGGCATTTTATTTGCAGGCCTGTTTCTTTTTCAACCATAGCTTTAAGAGTTTTGAAATGCCCAAAAACTTCACATTTCTTTTTCATAAAATACACCCAAACTTTTCTGCTATAGTCATCAATAAAAGTGACAAAATAATGACAGCCTCCAAGAGATGCAGCTTTAGTAGTCCACACATCAGAGTGGATTAATTCCAATGGCTTCTTACTCTCTTGAACATGTCTAGGAAATGGTTTCCTTGCCTGTTTTCCAAATTGGCATGCTTCACATACCTTATGCATTTCTGCAACCTTGAATTTAGGCAATCCTGCAATAATATTTTGGGTCTGCATTGATTTAAGTCGTTGTACATTAACATGACCAATGCGTTTATGCCAGATATCAATATCTGCAACTACACCGGTCCCATGTGCAAACATTGCTGCACTCAATTCAGACATGTCTGCATCCAACGTAAACATTCTGCCCTTCTTCTTTCCTTTTGCTATCAAGCGACCTTTATTTTTCATATCCTCAACAAAGCATCCATGAGGAATAAATCTGACCTGCAAGCCCTGCTCAACCATTTGACTAACAGAAACCAGATTCTTCGTGATATTCGGGACATGAAATACATCGGACAGGTATTTCTTTTTCCCATCCTGCATAGACAAAGGAATTTTTCCAATCTGCACAATAGGATGTGCAGTATCATCACCAGTCTCCACAAATCCTGGTTTTTCCATTTTTCTTGCATCCTCCATCCATTCTGCATGACCTGTCATGTGGTTTGATGCACCTGAGTCAACATACCATACATCGTTGCTTTCTTCTGCACTTGTCACAGAATTATTCATGTGCTGCACCATAAACAAATGCTCATTTCTGTCATCACCTTGTCTACTAGAAGATGCATAATTCCCTTGTTGCAATTTTCCATTCATGATATCATTATGCTTTTTATAGTAGTCTTTAGCCATATGACCCATTTTACCACAGTAGTAGCATTCAACATTACTGTTTGCATTTTGGCCTCTTTGCCATCCACCACGACCTCTTTGGCTCCCCCTGCCTCTAGAGTTACCACGTCCTCCTCCATAGGACTGGTTTTCTTGAGTTTGCTGCATATTCTGATTTCTACCACGGCCTCCAGATCGGCCTCCTCTACCTCTGCCTCTACCTCTTCCAGCATTTGAGTAGAAGACAGCTTCTTTTGAGGTTCCTCCTGAAGAAGATGCAGCACCATTTCTCTGCTCCTCAGAAATTAGAAGAGCAATCAACTCCTCAAAATCAGAAAATCTTTCACGAACTGAAATGGATGTCCGAAACTGTGCATAATCCTTTCCTAGACCATTCAAGGTCACAGAAACTAAATCATCATCTTCCACTGGCGACCCAATGGAAGCAAGTGCATCTGCAATCTTCTTCACCTTCATGTGGTAGTCATTAATGCTCATATTTTCTCTTTGCACATTATGCAACTCTTGCTTGAGCTACATTTTCCTGGCTTGTGTATTTGTGCTATACATTTTTTACAAAGTATCCCATGCCTCCTTTGGCGTACTTGCATCCTGAATATGCACAATAATAGAGTCTAAAATACTGATAGACAGCTAGTACATAACTTTCCTGGCTCTCTCATCCCATGCTTTAAATGCCTGCATTTGCTGTTGATTGGGAATATCAGGAAGAACTGGTTCTTCTTCATTTCCTGCAACAAATTCCCAATATCCTTTTCCCATAAGGAAATTTGTCATTCTAAACTTCCATGCTTGGAAGTTGTTCTTCTCAAGCTTTTCAGTGACAATCTGTGAAAGAGAATCAGATGCCATTACAGAACACTGCAAAAAATTCTGTCACTGCAAAGAACACAACTTTAGCCTCGCAAGGGCTAATCTACAAAACTGACGAAAGTGGTATTTAACCACACAGTCACTTCCTAGTGACGATTTTGCATCAACAGGCAACAAGGATGATTCTGTAACTTCCAATGTCTCTGCGCACAGGCATACGATGCAATTTCTACAGTAACTTTTCACCAACCTGTAGAATAGTGGCTGCACAGCATAATACCGGGCCTTTTCCCCAGTGCGTGCAAAAAACTTCCACCTCCAAAACAGGCCCCGAAATGGCCCCGAAATGGCTGAAAATAGTTTATCTCTTCTTAGTTGTGTAAGCCAAAAGAACTCTCATACAAAAAAATAGAAGAACCCTATATATGGGTCTCAAACCAAACTCAACTACCTAAGGTGGCATACTAACTGAGCCACGAACTAGAGTAGATAAGGATAGCTGTCATCTAGCTATTATTCATGGGCGGTGTACCAACCGCATCTACAACTGACAAGTCGGTGACATAAATGCACAACGGTCACCCTGGCATATCACGAGTGGAGCTCGATATCTCAACATACTCGGGATGGATTGGCTTAAGCCCAACGACGCCCACATCCACTGTGGAAAGGATCAAGTTTCCTTTCGAAACTCTGAAAGGGAATTTGTCACAACTCAAGGTGAGGCAGGAGTGCCAAGAATCCAATTAGCCAAAGTATCTCAGATCATAAAAGGAGTCAGTAAAGGATTACCCGTTTACCTGATCAAACTCAACAAGTTAGATCAAAAGCAAGAGTCTCATGAAGGACCTTCTTGGCTAAAGGAATACGCTGATGTATTCCCTGAGGAATTGATTGAACTTCCGCCTCAAAGAGAAGTAGATCATGAGATTAGGATAGTGCCTGGAGCTGCACCAATTGCAAAGAGACCTTATAGAATGTCCATACCGGAAGTAATTGAGTTGAAGGAACAACTCAAGCAACTATTAGATCAGGGTTACATCCGGCCTAGCAATTCACCGTGGGGAGCTCCAGTACTATTCCAGAAAAAGAAAGATGGGACACTTCAACTATGTATTGATTACCGAGGGTTGAATCAATCAACAGTCAAGAACAAGTATCCTATTCCTAGAATAGATGAGCTTCTTGATCGTCTTCAAGGTGCAAAGATCTTCTCCAAGATTGATCTCAGGTCAGGTTACTATCAGATAAGGATCAAGGAAGAAGATATTCCAAAGACGGCCTTCAATACAAGATATGGGCACTTTGAGTTCATGGTTATGTCATTCTGGCTTACAAATGCACCTGCCACCTTCAATAGATTAATGCAAGATATTTTTAGACCATATCTTGATGATTTCGTGCTTGTCTTCTTCGATGACACTTTAGTCTATTCTAAACAGGAAGAAGATCATGAACCTCAACTTCGGATTGTCCTTGAGACAATGAGGTCTCATAAGCTGTATGGAAAAATGAAGAAGTGTGCATTCTTCAAGCGTCAGATTGAATATCTGGGATTCATAGTATCATCAGAAGGAATATCAGTAGACCCAGCCAAGGTCAGAGATGTGCTTGAATGGCCAATACCAGTATCCGTCAAAGAGATACGTAGCTTTCTTGGATTGACAGGATGGTATAGGGTCTTCATCAAAAACTATGCTTTGATTGCAGCACCTCTTACAGAATTACTAAAGAAGCAGACTTCCATTACATGGTCAACTTCGGAACAAAATAGCTTCGACAAATTGAAGCAAAGTTTGGTATCAGCACCTATTCTAAAACTTCCTGACCTCAATAAGGAGTTCGAGGTAGTAATTGATGCTAGCATTCTTGCCTTGGGGTGTGTACTTATGCAGGAAGGTCATCCAGTAGCATACTCTTCAAGAAAATTGAAGAGTCATGAAAAGAATTATGCCACGCATGATCTGGAATTACTAGATGTCATCCATGCTCTGAATCTTTGGAGACACTACCTGTTATGTAACAAGTTTACTCTAGTAACCGATCATAAGAGTCTCAAATGGATTTTTACCCAGAACGAGCTCAACATGAGATGTCGGTGGATTGAAGTATTGGAGGAATATGATTTTGAAATCAAGTACCGACCAAGGAAGGAGAATGTATTTGCCGATGCACTCAGTCGCAAGGCATTCCTAAATTCCCTAATCTTGCAGAATCCATCAACGGCCAGATCTCTGGCTACAAAAGTATCTATGCCAAACAACCCTATACTTGAACTAGCTAGAGAGGAAGCATGCCATGATTTGGCCTACCAAACAATGATAAAGGAAATATCTACCCAGGAGCAGAATCACAAGTTGCAAGCTAAGTATCAGGAATTTTCCATTGATAATGGACTTGTCTACTACAGAACAAGGTTGTGTATACCAGCAAGCCAGTCACTTAAGTAGAAGATATTATGGGAAGCTCATGATTCTCCTTTCGCAGGACATCCTAGCTATGCTAAAACTCTTAATGCAGTTAGGAAGAGCTACCATTGGGAGAGGCTTAAAGGTGACGTTCTCAAATATGTCACTGAGTGTTTGTCTTGCCAACGTATCAACGCCGAAGATGTAATGATGCCAGGGAAACTACAACCACTTGACATTCCCCAAATGAAATGGGAATTCATCAGTATGGATTTTGTTGTGGGCCTACCCCAAGTCCAAGGAGGATACAATTCCATTATGGTTGTGGTTGACATGCTTACCAAGGTTGCGCACCTGATTCCAGTAAAGACAAACTACAAATCCTCCGACATTACAAGATTGTTTATCAAGGAGATATTCAAGCTACATGGGTTACCTAGAAGAATCATTAGTGATCGAGATTCTCTCTTCACATCACACTTCTGGAGAGCTATCTTTGAAGCTATTGGGACTCAACTCTGTTTTAGCACCGCTTACCATCCCCAAACGGATGGCCAAACAGAGCGAGTAAATCAAATCATCGAAGATATGATTAGGACATGCTGCTGTCGAGAGCCGAAGAGGTGGATTCAATACTTGCCTTTGGTTGAATTTGCCTACAATGCTTCTTACCAGCAGAGCATTCAGATGACCCCTTTTCAAGCATTATATGGTCATGATTGCAGAAGTCCCCTAAACTTTTCTGATCCAACCCTAAGAGTTGAAGCATCAAGACAGATGTTGGAAGACATGGATGATCAAATAAAGTCAATAAGACAAGACATACAAGTGGCCAAGGATAGACAAAAGGCATACGCAGATTTGAAACGTCAAGAAAGAGTCTTCGAAGAAGGAGACATGGTCTTCATTCGTGTATGCCCTAAAAAGAGTTCTCTATCCCTAAGAGAATGCAAGAAGCTAAGTCCAAGGTATTGTGGGCCGTACAAAATCCTCAAATGCCTAGGACCCAATGCTTATAGATTGCAACTCCCTGAGAACCTAAAGGTTCATAATGTATTCCATATCAGCCTATTGAAAAAATATGTACCCAACCCTAATCATGTACTTGATGGCCAACAAATTGTAATGGCTAGTCAAGGAGTCCTTGAACTAAGGCCAGATAGGATCTTAGATGTTAGGGAGAGACAGTTAAGATCTAGAACCTTAAGAGAATGCCTCGTCAAGTGGAAAGATTATCCCGAAGAGAATGCCACTTGGATAGATGAAGGCACTCTCAACCATCAGTATCCCCAGTTTATCTTGAGATGAGGACATCTCGATTCCTCTAAGAGGGAGAGAATGTAACGTTCTAAAAATCTTTTCTTCGCGTGGACTACCTCTTGTAGGAAAAAAGGATAATGATATAGCAATTTTTTCTTTTCTAAGGATAATGGGAAATTATTTTCCTTATCCCCCCTGCCGACTGACGAGCTAAAAGGGGAGGGGAATAGTAACCAAGAAGAAGCTCCTCAGTGGAGCTCGCGGGCATGGCACGGCCATGCATGCCACCACGTCAAGAGGGAGGATCCCCCTCCCCTCCCCTATTTAAATCGAGGGGGATGAAGCTGAGGGAGGAGGGTCCACACGCTGTGAAGGAGACAAACGGAGAGAGAAGAAGGACTCTGGTGCTGCCATCGCCGTGCTGAGGAGAGAGTGGAGATTCTGTGTATGGCCGTGTAGGAGGGTGGGAAAATAACTGTCGTGAGGAAGAAAGAGGAGGCTGACGGCATTGCAAAGATTGTCGTGGGGAGGAGAGGACCACCACTGTGCCGCCTCGCTGGCCGAAAGGAGGGAAAAGTCGCCGTTGCCATTCGTCACGCCATCATTGCTGCCAGCTCGCCGCCAGAAGTCTCCTCTTTTTCCCTCCGCGTGGCTCCATAGTACCCCCCAGAAGCTTTGGAAGCTTCTTGGGGAAGCTTCTAAAGCCCTTAATAAGCCCCTTTTCACCTTTTCTTTTTTCTCTCGGGTTTAAAAATTTCCCCACAAAACCCCCTAAAACCCCTTTCACCCCCCATGTCAAAAACCCCATTTCCATGGGTATTAGAACCCCCCCTTGCCGGGTTTTAAAAACCCCTTAAGTCCCCTTTCACCCTCATGCTAAAACCCATTTCCTTTCACTTTGGAGTCACTCCCCCCTGGAGCACGAAGGCCTTAAGGGTCTTATTACTTTTTTCCCCCCGTAAATAATCCCTAAAATCCCTTTCCCCTAGTTCAAATCCACCTTACCCCCCCTCCCCGTGTCTTAAACAAAAAAACCCCCTAAGGCCCCTTCCTGTGGGATTGGAGATTTTCCCCCATAAAAGGGTTTTTGACCTTAAAGGTCTTATCTTCCCTGTTTTTATTTCCCCCTTAGGGCCCTTGCTCATTATAACCCTCGGACTATCCCCTTATATCTTCTCCTAAGGCCTCGTTAGGCCCCCTTTTTCAATAACCTTTAAGGCTACTTTCTCCCCTTGGAGTTCCTCCCTTAGAATTCTGTAAGGCCCTTTTTCCCCAAGAGAATTTGTCCTTAGCCTTTTCTTCAAACTCGCAAAATACCTTGGAGTTTTGATCTTCTTCCCCCACTAGTAAAAGGGAGGAGAGTGCTGAGTGTTTTTCCGAAAGAAGTGTAAAGCTGCTTCCACGTTCGACGGACTACAATTGCGATGCCTCCTAAGAAAGTCCAAGGTGTAGCTGCGGGAGGGTCATCTCCCGGTATCCATGTGGATATCTCACCCCAAAACCATGTTTTTCTTCTTGGCTTTAATTCGGTTTTAAGTCAATCACGCAAAGAGAAATTGTTAGGGATAGGATATATTTGTTCGAGTTATTTGTAATGAAGGAGTTTAGCTTATTTGAATGAATGATAATGTATAGAACTTGGTTTCCTTCGAATTGCATCAAGCATTATAAATTACGAGCAAGATTATCCATTTACTATAGTAGTATATTTTAGTTAGATCCTAAAGATATAGAAATTATATCTTGCACCATTAGTCTTATTCCTTTCGCAACGAATCATTGTAAATGATTAAATTCATGAAAGGTTTCTTCCGTTGCTCAAATTACTAGGAAGTTATCATTGCTAATTGCACATCGTAGCAAGGGAAATGTTTGTTATTTGGCATGAGTTCATCTGCAAGGAAAAAGGAAGTTTAAATTGAACTGTATTGACTGAAAAGTAAATTGTCACAAGGATAGCAAAACTGTTACAAGACGATTAATATTACCTTCCAAAAATTATCCAAACCAATCTAAACATAGAAATATTCATACCCTAAGCACTTGACTATTTTCCTTATTGTAGGATCAACCAAATTCGTAAAGATAAAGAACTAGGGCTGTCCCCGAGATCCTTAAAAAGAAACCCTAGGCCCGACATACGTCAGCTTAAAGGATCTAAAACGGATTACTCCATCGCAGGACTTGCGCACCAAGTACAAAATCATTTAGTCTTGTGATTGATTGAGAAGGAGAAAGGGTAAAAACCCTCATCAAGGATGGCAGATCCCTACGCAAGTTATCTTGCAAAAGGATGTATTTTTGGATATCCTTCTAAATAAGGAAAGTTGTAAACCGAAAACTAGCATATCTGAGGAACTTTAGGGTTGACCAAGTTGGGTTAATAAGGTACGCCCTACACCAGGAATGTAAAGGATCTTACCAATTTACAAGACACCTTGGGAACGAGTGCTGATACACTCAAAAAGGAAAGAACACTTCCTTAGCTGTTTGCCAAACAACACGGTTGATTAATGGAAATGTTTGTGCTTGCTAGAGATTTTAGGGCTCTGTTTGAATTATGAATTTACAAATTAAATGAGTACCTATACTTCAGGTTAAAAGCTGAAGGAAGAGGCAAATTCAGTTACCCCCGACTACCTGCCTAACCCTAACCAAGGGGGTTGTTCACCGCGCCGGGAACGTGGACCGAACCCGCCGTGAGAGGTCTCTCCATTGAGCTCTACTTGGAGTAGGAGGACGCTTGGGTGCCAGGGGGGGCTCTGGCCGTAAATCCCTCGCCTTCCGGTCCTGCACAAGAGGCTAACGTGACTCGGGATTGGGTCTCGAGGCCCGCATACTAGTTTACAGGCGGAAGCTTGGAATAGTGATCCTTGAGGATTACTGGATAGCCCTCGGGCGGATTATGGACAAGCCTACGGGCGGAACTTCTTGTATTTCAAAGATAAAATGATAAAATGTTAAAAAAGGAACTTTCTTGATATTGTTTTTCTATGTCACGTGATAAGGTTACGTGAAGGAACCAGTGCTTAACAGGATTAATTAAAGAAGGTGATTGTTATATATCAAATTAATGTGTTAGATAATTACATAACTAAAACAAACCGAGGAAAGTGCGGAGGATGGGCCATGGGTCTGTCCTACGGTTGGTGGTCCCGGTTAGCCGGGAACTTTTCTCAAAAATCTCGAAGAACAGCGGGATGATCATCATCATCAAAACGAATAACGAGAGCAAGGACAGCAGCAGATGCTGAGTCGAGACAGGACCAGAAACGTTAGAAAGTGGAGGCCTCGACCACTCCAATCCACACAACAATGACGCCACCAGCCAATTACGACGATTATGTTGCTGAGCTGCTCTCCCAACTGGAGAAGGCTAAGGAGGAAAAGAAGATAGCAGTGGCTGAGTTGGTGGCAGAAAAGGAGTCGGTAGCTGCTTTCCAGCTTGAAAAGACCCGCACAATAGCCATGCAACAACGAGAGATCTTTGATCCCAAACAGGAACTAAAGGCCAAGGAGGACATGGAGGAGAGCTAGAAGCAGCGGTTCGAGGATGAAAATTAGGAGTTGGTGCAGATGGAGAGAGAGTATAAGCTCCTCCTGATGCAACATGGGGAATTGGAGGCAAAAACTGCCAACATCGAGCAAATGACAGCGGAATTGAATACCAAAGAAGAGGAGAGAAAGTAGGAGAGGGAGCAACAGCAAAAGGAGATGGAGTCTATGACTGATTAGCTACACTTGGGAAAGAAAGAGCAAGAGAACATGAGCAGGGAACTGAAAGACCAAGAGCAGAAGCTCATAACCCTGGTACAGAAGCAGGGAGAGAGCATGGAAGAAATGAACAAGAGAGCAAAGGAATGGGCAGTGCAGAACAACAAAAGAGTGAAGACACAGGCACGGTGCCTTGTTTTGGTGGAGAAAGAAAAAATCCTCGCAGAGAGTAAAGCAGAAGCCGCCCAGACAACCTTCAATGCCTAGAAAAAGGCCTTCATTAACACACTAATGGACACCTCTCGCCCAAACGGAAAGGAGTCATTGGAGGTGGTATAGAAATAACTCAACATCGCACGCAGAGCTCTGCACATAGGGCTGTAGATGCCACCCCAACTTGTGGAGGTTAGGCTGATCCTAGAAGAGCAATGAAAGTACCTGCTATTGGCCAGCCTAACCCCCCAGAACACAATATTAGTGAGTTTGGGAATCTCCCAATTCCCATTTTTTGAATACTAAAAAGGTAGCACCCGGATAACATGCCCATAAGTTTCTCAAAACCATATGATGTGACCTATCATTGGAAAGAGCTTGAAAAATGGAATCTATTGAGCTATAGAGCACTCAATTTGGAGTTATAGTGTTCAAGTTACGACAAATCCAAAGATTTGACCACGTGTCCCAAACTTATGGGAAATTCCCATATTCCCCAATATGGTGTTCCAGGAAATTGATGCAATGGGATTTGAAGAAGAGCACAATAAGAAGACCAGCAAGGGGAGGAGGCTGAGCTTGAATTCGATATGGGGAGATTCAGATAAGAGGTGATCCCATAACCCCCCTCGCCGCATTCCCAAGAGCAACAACAGGTTGGTCCATCTGCAGAGAGACAAGCCCCACTCAGGGAAAGACGAAGAAAGTTAGTCGAAGAAACTAGAAAGCAATTAAGAGCCAAACCAATCGTGCGGCCGTCCGCACCTCTCCCATCGTGCCTTGATGACATCCCCACTAGATTCCATGTAGAGTTGGTAGTTTGGGAGTGGCAGGAAAGAGAAAAAGACCCATTCACCTTCAGCTTCCTCATGCCCAACAGCTTGCGGAGGGTCCTACAGCTCAAGGTGATGGAGGAGGTGATTACTGGCAGCCGATAGGGAGAGAAGTGGCTGGAGGAAAGGGAGAGGATCCCCACTCTTTGGGGATATGAAGAAGCTAAGTTTTGGCAAAACAAGGTATTTGAAGTACCACATACTGTACAGGGATATAACTGCCAACCCCTTTGGAGAAGGCGGGTGTGCGACATCAGCATGCTTGCCTGGATGGCTTTTTGTAACACCCTACCCTACAATAGAAACATCCCCACGTTCATGGCGTACCCTCCTAGGGTAGGTGTGGATTTTGTTGCCACTATCCATGGGCGTTATGATTTTCTTATCATCTACAACTCTAATGCTACCTCCTTTGAACATGCCCTCCTCTTTAACTCGGGAAGCCTAGATGATTCCATGATGCGTTTCCTCATGGATTTCTCTTCGTGCCCCAATCCATCCTTTGTAATTACATGTAATTATCTTAGGTTACTTAAGTTATTACTTAAGCAGGGCTTGACCCCACAAGAACGTGGCTTGCCTCCCCTCTTCTTTGGCCCTAACACCATCGACAATTGTGCCATGGCTCGTCTAATGATGAGGGCTAGCCTCCTCCCCTCTTTTTGCCTAGCTCTCCTAAAAGATATAAACAATAGCCAGTTCACTAGATGCAATCATCATTTTCTCTCACCACCTCGCTCCACATCCGCATGAATCTGAAAGGATACATGCAAAGCTATCAATTTTTTAGCAAATCCATCCGACCCCCTTCTCCGCCTAAATGAGACAAGGAGAATTGGGCACTAGCTATCATTCTACTAGTGTAATACTGTAATATTTCCACTCAAAAAGATATTATTAAACCTGACTCCCCGCACGCTGCGTGAAACCTGTGCAAGGTTATCTCCCACATCATAATTACCGGCAGCTTAATCCTTACCCTACACGTGCAAAGATGAGGCCTCCACATTGTGAAATCAAGCTCAGGGTTGAGGACCCTGAAAACCCGCGGGGAAACACCCTTTTGGAAGGGGCAAAATGGATAGTGGTTAAAAAATAGGAATTTTTTTTAATTATTATCTCTTTCCCCCAGCCGATGCATGGCTGGAGGAGAGGGAGTGAGAGATGAGGTAAGAGAGGTGGAGATGCATGGGTGAGGAGGGAAGCATGGGGGGGCTCCACGTGTGTGGAGACTCTCCCCTCCCTTAAGCCTATATAAACACCCCTTAGTGGGGGATATGGGGAAGGAGGAGAACCTCCTCGTGAAGCCGCCGTGCTGGAGATGCCACCACCAGGAAGACGTTGCCCTCATACGCTTGCTGCCGCCGCCATAATCGCCTCCCTAACATCATCCCAATCACCCCTGTCGACAATCTTTACCCCTCCCTAATCATTGGAGCCCTTCCATGTCGTTTCTGTTCAGTCAGAAGCTTCTTTAAGAAGCTTCTAAGGATAAGGAACATAGGCCTTGTTCTTACGTGGCCTTCCTCGAGTTTAAAACCGGGCTCTATAAACTCCAACTCTTACGCGAGGAGAAGGTATCGACCTCCAGGTGAGAGCGAGAGTAAAGGCTAGAGGGAATCCGCGGAGTCAGTAATCATGCCTACGATGGCTCCCAAGAAGTCACAAGGTACACCTACAGGAGGTTCTTCCCCGAACTTACACGTGGATATCACCGCGGATCCACAAATCCAGGCTCCACGAATTTATTTCCACATGAAGAGATGTTTTAAGTACACTTAATTCCATAGGAAAAATGCATTCTACGTTATCGTTAATTCATGGGTACTGATAAAAGTACATTTGATAAATTATATTTTTGAACGATAGATAGAGGATTTGTGCATATCATGCATCTCCAAAGTTATGAATGAAAAGCACTTACTCGCCCTATGAACTTAGTAACAAATTGCCTTGTCGTGCATTTTCAAAGTGAAAGCCTAAAACGCATATTGCCTAGGGTTAAAGAGGAAATTTTTATGTGCATTGGCCGTGAAGGAAAGGAGTATCTTGCATTTAGTCAATAAATCCCTTCGTTATGATTCGCATGAGGAAATTGTTAACTTTCGTTGCACGGCATGAAAATGAACCCCGGTCTTGTAAGTTGCATGGAAAAAGATGCTTGGAAATGGATTAAATAAACACTAGCCTTAGTGTTGCATGAATTTCATTTACGATGTTATTGTATCTAAGGGTCACATGTTACATATTCATAGATTTCATTTCATCGAGTTGCATTTAGAAAAGATTGCATGGCTTATCAAAGCATGAAATTCAAATACTTAGACAAAAGGTTGTAGGTATTATTCCTCGATGTAAATACTAGTAGGCCCTATGTAAGTTATTCTTCAAATTATCATGCATTTTGAATTTAGCAAGAAAAGATAGGGCTATTGCGGATCTTGTGGTGCATAAAAGCAATGAATCGCATGTTTACATGTATTGTGACATTTTGCAACTATTTTTCTACTTTAGATCAAGTTTATCATCTCTAGGAAAGAATTGTCCTTGTCGTAAGACAAGTAGGTCAATTTACCCAAATCATTTGTGGTATTATAACCATTAGGGTTTCGTGTAGGCATAACTAGCCGATTCAATAAAAACCTCAAGTACTAGTAGGGCTTGGCACATTAGAAATGCAGCCAAGTATCGTACTTGGATGCCAAATTGAAGCCCTCAAACCCAAAGGTCCTACCCACATTCACGGAATGTTGGGTAAATTGGACGCTCATGCAAATAACAATCTAGGGTTTCTACCCTAAGGATCGTTTGACCTAGTGCTAAAACTTGGATTGAATTTGGAAACCCTAGGACCAGCCTAGTACAATTAGGATTGGGTTGGGTAAGAAGACGCCCTAATCCCTGCATATTGTCTAAACAAAAGTCCTTGATAAGGAAACGCCGTTCAATGGGTGAGATGATCCCATGAGTTAGGTGCAACACTTGTGCAACAAGTTGCAATGTCACACGGCTTTGTGGTCTATCCACAAGATAAATTTTTCATTCCTTGGAATGAGGTTGGCAGGTTCTAGTGTAAGTCTAACTTGCAGGAGGATGAGTAGACATCCTGTTACGTAAACTTTCTTGGGCTGATTTCCCAAGTTAAGGGAAGTTATGTATTTGCCTCGTAAGCAAAGGATCAGTCAAGTTAGAGCGAAATGGTCGCCAGGATGAACGGACAAAAGGATGAACAAACAAACCCTTGGGGATCTTGCCAAGTCGCAATTGATCCCAGATCGAATGCTGGATGCATTCGGAGATAAGGATTCACTCTTTAGCAGTTGGCCAAATAAATGACCACCGGATTGATTGTGCTTGTAACAGTTTAGGAGCGTCGTTTGCATTGTTTGCTCAAGGAACTAAAAGATGAAAAGTTAATTAATGCTTCAGGTTGAAGGCTTGAAGGGAGAGGCAACATCAGTTACCCCCGACTGTCTACCTGACCCTAACCAAGGGGGTTATTAGCCGTGCCGGGAATGTGGACCGAACCCGCCACGAGAGGTCTCTCCATTGGGCACTACTTGGAGCAAGAGAACGCTTGGGTGCCAGGGGGGGCTTTGGCCATAGATCCCTTGCCTTCCGGGCCCTGCACAAGAGGCAAACGCGACTCGGGATTGGATCTCGAGGCCCGCATACTAGTCTACGGGCGGAATCTTGGATTAGTAATCCTTGTGGATTGTTGGATAGCCTTCGGGCGGATTATGGATAGCCTTCGGGCGGATTATGGATTAGCCTACGGGCTGGATTATATGGATGTATTCCAAAGATAAGTAAGATAACCTATTGAAAATGAACTTGTTTGGCACTATTTTTCTATGTCAAGTGCTAAGATTACGTGAAAGAACCGATGTCTAACTGGCTAATTAAGGAAGCTATTTTATGCGTGTCCAACTAATTGTGGTAGGTAATTAGACAACTAATGCAACCGTGAGGAAAGTGCGGTGGATGTGGTCATGGGTCTGTCCTATAGATGAGTGGTCCCGGTTGGCCGGGAACTTTTCTCAATCGAAATGGACAGCAAGGAGCTCTTCTCAAACGAAATGAATAGCAAGGGCACTGACCCAGAGTTTAGGTTACTAGAATCCTAATTTATGATGTATTTTTAGGTGAACGGAATGGGACTATGCCTGATGGAAAGAGAGGTCGAGCTTTGAATCCCTCTTGTTTCCCATTCTCCTTGAACCAAGTGCAGCATGAATCCGCTTCGACCCTAATGTTTTTGCATAAAGTAGTTCACCTGGGGTTCGATGCTAGCTGTCGTTCTAGAAGTTTGACCACTAGAAAAACCCTGATTCAGGTTGGTCCTAAGTGGGAACGGCCGGAATACTTCCGCTACGGGTGGTAGACTCAAAAAGACCTAGATCGCAAACCCCGTAACATTCCATGGGAGTGCGGGGCGGAGCTTTCTAGACCCTCTTTTCGATGGGCTGCTAAGATGTGTCCTACACACAACAGGTGGACACGTTACAGTTGGTATCAGAGCGAACCAACAAAGGATCTGTCTTTATAAGAAAACTTAATAGGAAGAATTAAAACAAATGTTGTTGTTAGGAATATTTCCTTACTTATCGATGCTGTCTTGCAGAGTTATGAGGCATGGAACAGATTCATGGTGTTCTAAGTCATGTTTATGACCGCGATGCATGCCCCGGATTATTGACGAATGATCGATATGATGAACATCCTAGACCGCATTTACAATCCATCGCCTCTGTACGTGGAATGGAGATAGACGGGTGATTCGGGAATTTATTACATAGCTGCCCACCAGTTACCTTCAAACCAACCTAAAGAGAATCAAATGGTTGGAGTACTTGAAGATCGTGAAGCTGTTCATCTTTGTTGAGGCTCACGTAAACACAACTTTACATGTCAAAGGTCGAAAGGTCGAGCTGAACACACATGTGTACGAGGAAGTGACCTGCATAATCCCCTCGACAGGATCAAGGTGTCGGGACGCTATGAGAAGAATGGGTACCAAAGGAAAGGATACCCTAATCTTCGGATGACTTATCGATTCCTGAAGATCCATGAACCCAATCCATACTATTACCTAGTTCCCGTAGCTAAATGTAACACAACCTTATTCTCCCCGAATAATTAATGTATAAGCTTGCTCTACCATCCCAAGAAATATTATACTCCAAAAGGGCTATGCCCATATGAAGGAAATAAGACTTCTTTTTATCAATGATTGTCTTGTCTATGAGTATTCATAAAAAGTTAAGTGATTAGGTTTCTTGGCTGAAAGCTGAGTTGGGCATAATATGTAATGTAAGAAACGTTTAGCGAGTTGTTAACGTTAAGAATCTCAATGCCCAGGCACAACCCCAAGTACAAATTCCTAGTCCGACCCCTACACCAAGTACGGCCGTGATTCAGGAGAAGAAGTTTCTTCTCAAGCAGATCAAGCCACCAGAATTTGATGGAAAAGCCACCAGAATACTGAGATTTGGATAGAGTCCATGGAAGATTACTTTGAAGCAGGTGGTACTGCACTCGCCAACCAGGCAATACTTGCCAAGTTGAAGCTCACCGACGAAGCCAGACTTTGGTGGAAGCAATGGTGCAGAGACCAAGGGAACTTGGAAGGGTCCGTTACCTAGGAAAAGCTGAAAAAAGCTATGCAAGGAAGATATTTAACACCTGCATATCGCACACAAAAGATGAATGAGTTCTATGAGCTGAAACAGCTGGGTTTGACTCTTGACGCATACTACTCAAAGTTCATCTCTCTTTTGAAGTATGCACCACAAATGGATATGACACAACAGGTATCAAAGTTTTGTGTTGGATTAAACCCACCTGTGAATACCTGCCTCGAATCAATGCGCCCAACAAATCTTCAGGATGCATTCATTCGAGCTGCGCCCATAATTCAGGAGGTGCAGGCCAGGCCAAGAAGTAACAAGACTTCGTCTTATAATGATCAGAACAAAGGAGTATATAGGTCCCAAGCAAAGAGAGTTCAAGATCAAAACCGGGGACAAAGGAAGAAAGAGAGGACCAACAATGTCAATAACTTTGTTCCTACCCATGGTAATGCCCGTAATCTCCGTTGCTTCCATTGCAACAAGCCCTGTCATTTCAAAAGGCAATGTCCCAAAGTTGGCAAGGGACAATGACAAGGACCATTCCAAGGAACCGCCCGTGGCCAAGGAGCCACCACCCGAGGTAGAGGAAGAACCGTTGTCGTACTGCTGTGCATTCAAGATGTGGAATCCACCAAAAATTTGTGTGTGTGACATTTGTTACTTTGCACATACTTAGTCATTGTGTTTGCATTTTTGTTCTGCGTGGTCAGTATAGTAGAGAGAGGGGTCTTCTACCGCCTTTCCTTTCAGTTGGGGTTGCACCTGATAGATCCTCCTTCAACAATGTTGGGCATGATGGGATGCTTTCAACCTATGTTGAGCAGGGTCTAGTGGAAAGCAGTTTATGGTGCTACAAACAAATGCAAGCAGAAGGTTGTATTCCTTGCAAGGCAACATTTGTCTAATGCCTTCAGGCATGCAACACCCTTTTGAAGAAAGGTGAGCCATATCCTGACTAGAAAGCCATGGACGTATTGGAGATTGGAAGGGCATTGCTTGCTGATGCCTCTAGGATGGGTTATAGTGTAGACATTTCTGTCTGTAATGGTCTTCTGACTATATATAGTATGTATGGAGATATGGAGGAAGCAAAGAATGTGTTCAATGGGTTTTCAGAGCACAATTCAATGACATGGCACAACATGCTTTCAGCATATGTTGAGTATAGTGAGGGTGATAAGCAGTTTTTGTTTGATATAAGTATGTCAAGCTGAGAGTCTAGAAGAGGCACCTGCACCTAAACCACAATGATGCCTGGTGTTGTGTGGGCTGTAGCAAGCTTTGCTCCCTGAATTTTGAGGATGAATTAAACATCAAACAAAAAAAAGTTTTTCTCTAAAGAATACCATGCACAACGATCGTCTCAATGAAGAGAATGTAAATCCTTGGTAGAATTCTTTGGAAACAGCTGTTGGCGTTTGCTCTACACGGAGTACACCGATTTACAGACTTATGTCAAGTTCATTCTTCTAATACAATACTACATTTCGGTAATAACAATCCTGGACGTATGGTGGTTGGTCAGACATTCACTATAGAGCTAATGTTGACAATGGGGAGCATTGAAGATGAATTATGGGATGACAATTGGACTGCGGTAATAGCTGATTGTAGTATGTCTGCACAATTTGAACATACACTTCTCATAATAGAGACAGGACAACAGTTACATAATGAGATAACAAAAAGGGGTTTGGAAACAGAGCTTATGTAGGCAATGCACTAGTGGATTTGTATGGCAAATGTTCATCATTTGCTGAATCATACCATGTGATTGAAAAGCTTCCATAACATACTTAATTTGCTTATTGATTCAATGTGTATTCCTAATTCTATGGTTTTTATCATGCGCACACGTGCATACTCACTACAACAAAAAGGCTCCATAGACGCGCTTGTAGATGCAATATTTGAATTGTGAAAAAAAAAGTCGGATGCGTTTATTAAAGCGTCTATTTTCACGTCTACAAAATCGCGTCTAAAAGCGTGCTTATAGGCAGAAGTAGACGCACACTTAAGCGCGCCTATAGACGCAGGTATAAACGCACTACGTAAATATATAATCATATTTATAAAAAAGTGGATATATTCATATTGTGCGTCTATACACGCGTGTATCTATGCATCTAAAACCGCGTTTACTCTGAAAGTTTTTGACGAGAATAGACGCGCATTGATCCTGTAATTTAGACGCACTGATAGACGTGCAAAAAAAAGGTATGAAAAAAAACCAGAGAGCATGTGGCCTGGCCTTGCAGGCCACATGCTCTCTTGTTTTTTTTCCCCCCCATCAACATCAAATTGTATACTTAGGGAAAACAGAGAAAGATTATTTCGAAGATTGGATACTGAAAATAAAACAATGTATGTAACACACGAAATTTCATATATATAGATGAAACGTTTTTACATTATGCGTTCTAGTGCTTGTGACGTCATGATCGCAAGCACTAGCTGAAAGTAATACATATCAAAAATGAAAATTACAAGCCAAGGGGAGGCATGCATGCATGGGGCTCCTCTATATCTCCTTAGAAGAGGCATCATCATCGCTACCACCACCGCTGCCTGTGCCACTGCCGTTGCCGCCACCGCTACTGCTAGTCCCCCCTTCGCTATCCTCAACTGCATCAGGGTTCGCCTACACAAAGGATTAAAGTATATAAATACCATTACAAACAATAAATCATATTGATCTATACTTTTCATGTAAAAAATAAAACATACCTCTTCTGGTGGTGGAATCCTCATGGCGTGATTATATTTCTCCTCCGTGTTGAGTCCCTCCTCGTAGAAATGATGCCAAGTGGACGCTCGGTTATGACCTCGATGGTAGCCTACCTCTCTAGGAGTAGGCATCCTACCAACGATATGGAACTAGAAAACAATTTGAACATAGAACGTATTAAAACACACTACATAATGAAGTGAAACAAATTACAAAATTTAATTTTAAAAAAATCAAATAATACTTACAAACTCAGCCTCCCATGACTCCCTGCCACCCGATCCATAATGCGACGATCCCATGGTTTCCATCTGGATATGTCATGCCTCTGCATGCTAGCGACTTGTCATTTTCTCCGTTGCTCTCTTCTTGGCCTCTTTCCACTCCTTGCGGTGGCAATTGGGTGGTTGGCCATATCGAGGGCGCCCCTGCTCTTGTCTCCGCAATGACTCCTTGGCGCGCGTCATAAGGTGAGACCTCTTGTTATGAAGCGCGTCTCTCACCTTTGACCGTCCCCAATCATCTGAGAATCGTGAATTCTCGGGATTAGGGTACCTTTTATGTACTGCCCGCAGTACCTCTTGCCACAAACCATTTTTTTGGTGCTTGAAGGGAATCATGCAATCTTTGTATGTGGCATGCACGACACTCCTCAAGAAGGCTATCACTTCCCTCCCCTTGAAGTCATGCAAGATACCACCAACATCAGTGATAGAGTAGTACATTTGTGGAGGCTCACCTCTCTCATTTTCCGGTGAGGGTGATCGAGAGGCACCACCTAGGCAACCCCCACAAAGCCCTTGACCTCCTTGTCCTCCCGCACCACTCTCCCTCCTCCCTCGACGTGCACTACCCTCTACCTCACTCAATACATGTGCCTCTGCAGATGTACGTGCTTCGGCCGATCCATGTACCTCAGTTGATCCCTGTGTAGGCAAAGATGTGATAGGTGTCCCAGACATCACACTAAAAACCTCATCTGCAGTGGGAGGGCGACCAAGATAATTGGTCATCTCCCCCATGAATTGCTCCTTATTGAATGGGGTGCTGGAGGATCCAGGATTCCACATCTACACAAGAAAAATCATATTACCCTGTGTAGATAAAACATATTACATTCAGTGTCTATACCTGCGTCTCTGTGCGCGTCTATACCTACATCTCTGTGGGCGTCTGTCAGCGCGTGTATCCTCGCGTGTACACTGCAGAGCACATGCGTCCGCACACGTGCTCAAAGACGCGCCCCCAGAAAAACGTTTTCTGCGTCTATATCTGCGTCTACACTGAGATGTAGACGCGCTATCAGACGCGCTTGGTCGGCTGATTTTAGCAGAGGACCTCCATTATTGATTTACAAAATGCAATACATAATGGAATCACAAATCCTAAATACACAGACAGAGTAGAGAGAGGAAGATAGAAAGAGAGAGAGAGAGAGAGAGAGAGAGAGAGAGAGAGAGAGAGAGAGAGAGACTCACCTTGGGTATTTGGTGTGGCAGGTGGTGGCACTTCTTCCTTCTCCTTCTTCCTCTCCTTGGTAAGTTACCCTCCCTTGATGCTTGCTTGCTTGCTTACTGCTTCTTCTTGTTCTCCTCTCTCTTGTTCTCTTCCTCTCCTTGGCTTTCCTTTTTCCCTTCTTGTGTATTTGAAATGAAAGAAGAGGTGAGTCATGAGGAGATGAGGCATGAAAAGACTAGGTGAGGCATGAAGAGACTGCATGTCGGCTAAACTCAAGCTTCAGAACCGCAAAAAGCGTAGGAAAGGAAAGGCGTAGTTTGAAAAGAAATGATTTAGTATGATTTGAATTTTGACGTGTGCATCTATTTTTGCGTGTATAAGCGCATCTATTTGCGCAGATATATAGACGCGAAAGTCGCGTCTATTTACACTCACGTTTAGACGTGCCTATAGATGCTGTGATAGATGCGCCCGACTTTGCGCGTCTAACATGCACGTCTATGCCTCGTTTATGTTGTAGTGACTCAAGAATCAATAGTCAATTTTAAAGCTAAATTGAATTTTCCATAATAAAAAGGAAGTATCTTTTATCATCTTCAAGTACATAGAGAAATTACGAGATACATATTGCAATGCTTACTACTAATTGTAAGGTTTCTGTTGCTTGCCGCTAATTACTTATATCAGGCTTGTCAACTGGAGGAACTGCCATTCATTAGAGAGCAATGAAAAAGTAATTATTAACTCTATTTTTTTAATTCAATGATTCAATGTGTATTCTTAATTCTATGGTTTTTATCATGCGTACATGTGCATGCTCAAGAATCAATTTCAGGTGGTTAAATAATTATTAACTTTGGTTTTTTAATTATGTGAATTGCTAATTTTAGGTGGTTAAATAATTGTGTGTCTGCTGGCGCGTCTATATTGGCATCTATTTGCGCGGATATATAGATGCAAAATTCGCATCTATTTACACGCACTTTTACACGCACTTATAGACGCTCTGATAGACGCGCCCGACTTTGCGCGTCTATGCCTCGTTTCTGTTGTAGTGAGAAAAATAGCCTAGAGCAAAGAGCCTTGAAACACCTTGTCCAAAGAGCCATCAGCATGGTTCAAAAAGGCTCGAGTATTCGAGAAGTCTATGATTTATTGCATGGGACAGGATCAGAATTCGAAGTGACTGAGCAAGCAAATAGTTGACACTCTGGTTTATGTTCTTTTGTGTATCAGAGTGTAGCAATGCTACAGCAAAGTGCTTGATTTAAGTTGGTAGATACATCCTAGCTCTGTTGGTCCTGCCCAAAGCTGGAGGTACAACTAAGTAAACACAGCAACAGGCACTCCTTGCTACCATCTTGAAATCTAGTCTGTATTTGATCCTTTGGCTCAAATATATACACAATACTTAGTGGATACCTGTTACATGCCAAATTGGTACAATGCCTATAGATTTTTGGTTCAGACTGCGATCCAAATCAAGATTGAATGTGGAACTCCTTTTATTTCTTTAAACTACAGAGATTTGCAGATCTACAGGGTCTCAAATCTTGATTGATAACAATCCTCGATATGCTGTGGACTATGCTTCGCATGGCATTGAAGTGCTTCTCTTCGATTACAATAATAGTTATCCTTGGAGCAAAACTGCAGATGGGCCTGTTTATCCTCTTATAACTAGAGTTCAAGATTGACAAGAAATCGAAAATAGCTTGTTTGCTCATGCCTATGAGAGGAACTAAAAAGAATTTTTGTCAAGGAGGAGCTGAAGTTGATGCTAAGGGGTGCAGAGTTGAGGGGAGCCAATTGAGGCCTACAACAAGCGGAGTGAAGGACTTCAATTTTTGAGCAGCTAGTTTATAAATCAGATTTGTTTCCTTTATGAAGCTGAAGCTATTGATGTTGAACAAGTTGATTATAGGGCCATTATTTGAAACTGAGGTGATCTTCTTTCAAATTGAATCGTGATCTTGCTTGATTGATCTTCTATCTTGAAATTAGTCAAGGTCCTCTGTGGTCGCGACTTTGCTTTTGAAAACCCTTCGACACTACCTGTGTTGCCAACAGGAAAATGTTCAAAGAAGAAGACTCGACCATGGAAGAAGATTTTGAGAGGGCAACAGTCCATACTGCCCTTCACAAGAAAGGCCCGAATCGCCAATTTTTGGTGATTCACTATCAAGGTAAAGGCTTCAAAACCTTGATTGATTGTGGCAGTGTGCATTCCTTTATCTCACTAACTTGTGCAAGAAGATTAGGAATAGCCACAATAGAAGCACCTACCTTTCTTGTGGAATTAGCAAATGGTCGTGAGGTCACTTGTACCATGCAAACTGCTAAGGTGGAATTCTTTCTGGGAGGAAAGTCGACTTTGGTCAGATTCAGGGTCATGAACCTAGGTATCCATGAGTGTTTGCTCAGAATGGATTGGCTTAAACCTAATGACACCCACATTCATTGTGGAAAGGGTCAAGTTTTCTTTCGAAACTCCGAAGGGGAATTGGTCAACAACACTCAAAACATTTACGTAGAAGGATGAGTTGCTTATCATGGGTTATGATAGCCACTCTCAAATCGTCTATAAAATCCTTAAAATTTTTAGGGGAGATATTGATAAAGGTCTTATCAATCATTGTTTGGCAAGACCTTGGAGCATTACATAGACTTTGACATGGTACACAGAGGTACCAAAGACTGTATTGAACATTACTTTTAATTGATCCTCTTCAACTACGGCCATTTGATTATAGCCCACAAAGAATACATATTTTGCACACTCATCATCAAATAGTATAGTAGCGAGTTTGATTAGATGGGGATTATCACTACAACAAAAAGGCCTCTTAGACACACTTTTAGATGCGATTTTTGAATATAGAGATGATCTTACGGGCATGTCTACCCACCCGTCTATTTGTGCGTCTACAAACTCGTGTCTATAGTCGCATGTATGGAGAAATTTACACGCAGAAATAGACGCGTAATAGACGCGTATATACACGTGTGAATACAAGCGCATAAAAAAACCAAAATTTTTATTTATTTAATTTCTTTTGTGCTTCTACCAGTGCGTCTACATGGAAAATTAGACGGGCATATAGACACGCCCATAGACGCGCTTTTACAAGCACCCATAGATGCAAACGCAAAACAAAAAATCTCCCTTTTTTAAAAAAGATATTTAATTTATTTTTTTAAATTTGAATTATGTAGCGCGTGTATGAGCGTGTGTACTCTGCATTTTAGACGCGCTTATAAACACGCATTTTTTGCAATTTAGACGCGCAGATAGACTCCCATACATCAAATTGTGCATTTGGAAAAAAGACAATGGATCTGAAAGCATGAGAACTGAAAACATGGTGCGCAGATCGGTCGCAGATAGCTCACGTGGTGAATCCCGGAAGGTCCCCAAGAACAATGAACTCTACCTTTTTGCACAAAAAACCATGTAAAAGCATGCACGACAAGAGGCAAGAGACAAATTGGGTTCAATCTCCCCCATGCCTTGTGTGAGCGCTTCACAAAGCATGTATTTAATGTATATTTCCAATCTTCATGCTCAATAATAGCCCAATTACAAAAATATGACAAGCTTTTTAGCTTTTGAGTTTGCTTTCTACAAAAATAGGAAAATAAAGCTAGTGGATGGTGCCCATAGAGTCTGGCACGCCCAATCTCAATGTCCAAATAGAAATAACATATCCGGGCGCATAAGCGCATACAAAATAATAATCAATAATCAATGTCTCAATAGACATAACAAAATATAGGCGTGGCGCCTATCAAAATATAGTCCAAAAGTCGAAAACCCGCTAGACTCCAATGCTTTCCTCCGCCACTGCTGCTATCTCTACACATCAACTGAAGCATTCACAATTGTTAGTAAAATAATACAATTAAACCGACAAAAGTGAATACCTAGCAGTCTTCAGCTACATAAATAAATCAACTGGTTAGAAATAAATCCTAACCTTAATTTATTACGAGTGCGCACTCTAAACTCATAAACGTTTATTAATTCAATATGCATTTTGCGGAATCACCCGCTATGGAATCACCCATGTACACACTAAATTAATGAAACACCCGAAAAGGACAGGCGTCCCCATCAACTTCTCGCACAAAGAATCCTCTTTGTGTATGAGCCCCGGTCATCTAAGTTTACGGAATCCACCGTAAAGCCTCACGGAATCCACCGTGGCACGGAATCCACCGTGGAATATGCCTCCTAGCATCATACCCTCGGGGTGGGATAGCAATTGACCTCAATTGCTATTAGCTCAATGTGGAGCTAACAGAGTGGGGAAAGCATTTAAGTCTCTAGCGTGCATCCATTGTGCTTCCTCTACAGGATGGTTCTTAAATTTGACTAGATATCTAGAGTACCTTCGGCCAGTTCTAATGGTCATGTAGTCAGTGTCTATGATGGCTTCTGGTTCAAGTATTTCAGTCTCTTCCTCTAATAAAGGTGGATTTTCATAAACAGGGTGGATAGGTAATTGGCCTCTAAATGGTCTCAATAAACTAATATGAAATGTATTATGAATTTTCCAATGAGATGGCAATTCTAACTTGAATGCATTGTCATTAATCTTATGAATAATTCTAAATGGTCCATAGAATCTAGGAGCTAATTTGACAACTGGATGTCTATCTACACTTTGCAGTCTACGCTTTTCTATTCTAAGCCAAACATAATCATCAACTTTGAAATTCATGGCTTGTCTTTTCTTGTTGGCTTGTTTGGTATATGATTGTTGGGCTTTAGCAATCATATCCTTAACCTCATCAAAAATACTATTATGCATAACAGAAATATCATCAGCGCTCTGTATTCTATTAGACAAAGATGCAACAGGTGTAGATAATCTATATCCATAAATAACTTCAAAAGGTGCTTTCTTTGTAGATGTGTGCGGTGTATTATTGTAAGCAAACTATAATAAATGTAAATGAGTATCCCAAGTCTGAGGTTTAGAGATAGTGTATGCACGTAAAAGATCTAGAATGGTGCTATTTTTGGCTTCTGTTTGTCCATTTGTTTCTGGATGAAATGCAGATGAGAAATCAATCTTTGTGCCTAGATTTGCAAACAGTGTAATCCAAAAATTATTACAAAATCTAGAATCTCGATCTGAAATAATCACTTTTGGCAATCCATGGTTAGTAAAAACAGTTTTCAAAAATAACTGTGCTGCTTGTGATGCTGTTAAAGTTTTCTTACATGCAATGAAATATGCTTGCTTACTAAATCTATCTACAATTGTCCAAATCATGTCATGGTTAGATTTAGTATTTGGTAAACCAGTAATGAAATCCATAGAAATATGTTCCCAAGGTTTAGATGGAATAGATAAAGGCATTAATAATCCATACTGTTTACCATGATGTCTCTTTATTCTTTGACAAATCAAACATTCAGAAACGAAATTAGATACATCTGCATCCATATGCGACCAATAAAAATCTTCAGTTAACATGCGTAATGTAGAAATGATACCTCTATGACCTTGATATGGGGGACAATGAATTTCATTCAAAACAAAAGATCGGAATGGAATAGTAACACACAGTCTCTTTTCAAAGAACATAAATCCATCATTATATGACAATGAATCAACAGGAATGAAATTATTTTGAACTAATTTTTGCCAATCAGAATGAAAAGTAATATCCTGGTGATATGTGTCTTTCATAGCAATCAAAGAATCAAAAGATATGATAGAAATATTATGAATTACAGGTCTTCTACTCAATGCATCAGCAACTACATTTTCTTTTCCAAGTTGGTATTGAATGATAGGATGGAAACTTTGAATGAAGGAAGCCCATTTGATATGACGGTCAGAAATTTGGGGTTGGCTAAGTAGATGTCTAATGCTTTGCTGGTCAGTCTTTATCATGAATTCTGAACCCATTAAATAATGCTTCCATTGTTTTAATGCTTGTACAACTGCTAATAGTTCCTTATCATAAGTGGAATATTTGAGCTCAGAGGGTTTCAGCTTAGAACTAGAATATGCTATTGGATGGTTGTCTTGCATTAATACGGCTCCTATTCCTGATCCGCTAGCATCGGTCACAACTAGAAAGAATGGTCTGTTAAAGTCAGGCAATTGTAAAACAGGGGCATTGGTTAATGCACGTTTCAGTAAATCAAAGGATCTCTGCTGAGTTTCAGTCCATTGATAAACAATTCCTTTCTTAAGAAGTTTGGTTAATGGTAAAGCAAGTAATGAAAAATTACGTACAAACTTCCTATAGAAACTAGCAAGACCAAGGAATGAGCGTAATTCATGTACATTTTTAGGAATAGGCCAATGCAATATTGCATCAATTTTCTTAGGATCAACTTTAATTCCTTCTTTTGATACAATATGACCTAAATATTCTATTTCTGTCTTAAAGAATTCACTCTTGTCAGGATTTGCAAACAATTGATTTTCTTTCAGTAATTGAAAAACTAATGATAAATGCTCATAATGCTCTTTTTCACTTTGACTGAACACCAAAATGTCATCAAAGAAAACAATCACACAATACTGATATTTCAGAAAAATACGGTTCATCATTCTACTGAAAGTAGCAGGTGCATTAGTTAATCCGAATGGCATGACTAAGAATTCGTAATGGCCAAACTGTGTCCTGAATGCAGTCTTAAATATGTCGGATTTATCTAACCTCACCTGATGATATCCAGACTTAAGGTCAATTTTACTAAATATAGAAGATCCTTGCAGCTTGTCCATAAGGTCATCAACTCTAGGTATAGGATACCTATTCTTTACAGTGATCTTATTTAATGCTCGGTAGTCAATACACATACGATAGGTATTATTCTTTTTCTTGACTAAGAGCACAGGTGCACCGAATGGAGAACTGCTAGGTCGAATTAAGCCTCTATTTAGTAATTCTTCAACTTGATTCTGGATTTCTTTTTGCTCTATTTGATTGTGCCTATATGGTGCTTTGCAAGGTGGTTGTGTGCCAGTAATTAAATCAATCTTATGGTCTTCTGGACGTGATGGTGGTAAACCTGGTGGTAGGTCTTCTGCAAAACAGTCCTTAAAATATGCAAGAAATTCTTTATGCCTAGGGTGCATATGATTTTCCTTTGCATGCAATTCATTCACCCAAATGAGATATGATTTAGTATTCTTGCGTAGTGCACGTTTTGCTTGAGTATGCGAAAGCAGTGGAAAAATATGAGATGCATGCATACCAAATAATGTAATAGATTTTCCTTGAAAATTAATATTCATTATGTGTGTGGAATAATCTATATTGGGATTATGTTGGTGTCTCCATGGCATTCCTAGGATAATGTCGCTTGACTGTAATGGGACAACTAAGAAATTTCTTCTTTCAATATATGGACCAATTTGAATTTCTAAATCTTGAACTTCTTGTGTGCCATTGTACCTAGTGCCTAAAAATGCAGCTTTTATGCGATAATGCGTAGGTACAGTATGCAATTTCAATTCCTTTACCAATTTTGCTGAAATAAAGTTATGGGTACTACCGTCATCATGCAATATAGTTCTTTCTTTTCCATGCACCATACATTTCATAGTCAACAATGAATGTGAGGTAGGCATACCTGGTAAAGTGTCGGAAGTAGTAGTAATATCATCCTCTTCTTCAGTGAAATCTGGCATATCCTCATGCTCGTCTTCATCCATGGCTCCAAGGTAGTTGATATGTGCTGGTGGCTTCTTTGAATGACAATTTGCTGCGAGATGCCCTGGCTGGTGACACTTGTAGCATACTATTGGCTTGGCTTTTGTTACATTATTTGCAATGGCTGGAAGTCTGGGTACATTTGGATTTGCTTGTGGAATAGGCTTAGGATTTGGATTGGCAGTGGATGGTAATGCAGGTGGTTTAGGCCAATTCTTGCGGAAAGATGGTGATGAGAAACGACCTGGATTAAACCTTCTGAAATTGGAATTGAATTGTTTAGATCCATAATTACCGTTTGCTTGGAATTGCTGTGGTCGTCGATCTCTTCCGCGTAACTTATCTTCAGTGTCGTGAGCTAAGGAGATGGCATCTTCAAGGGTAGCAGGCTTGAACATGTTCACTTCAGCGTAGTAATGTCCAAGAAGTCCAGACATATACTTCCGCTTATGTGTCGTCTCTGGTACGTCTTCAAGCATGCGTAGCTGTAGGAGTGCATTCCAAAAACGCTCTGTATACTGTGGAATAGGCTCACGATCTCGCTGTTGAAGCAAATCCCATTGCTTGATAGCCTTCTCATGGAATTGCGGTGGAAGGAAATTTTGCATGAACTTCTTCTTGAAATCTTCCCATGTAGCAGGACATTCTATGCTCTTGCGGACTACAGTCCACCAAAGTGATGCTCTGTCTATCAGATGATTAGTAACACACTTGATTTTATCTTTTTCGGGATAAGTTTCCTCATGGAAATAGTCATCAAACTGGCTAATGAATGATAAAAAAGTCTTTCCTTCTCTTATGCCATTGAAAGTGCGAAACTTGAAACTTCGTTTACTTATCTTGGATTCCTTGCGAATGGTTTGTGCTTCAAGAGTGGCGTCGATGGTACAGCGAATCAAATCTTCAGCTTGAGGTTCTTCTTTATCGGTGGACGCTCCTTGTAGCTTTGTCAATTGCGCTTGCAAGGCTTGCCTAGCTCTTCGCTCTTCTTCCAATTGTAGCATGATAAGATCCAGCTTTTGTTCCATGGTAGGCTCGGGTAGGTCGTCTTCAGTCATAGGATCATCCATATGTGGGGTAGTCATCCTATAAAACTCAACAAACCTTTCTCTCTCAAAATCAGGTTAGAGGGATGAGCGTAGCTCAAATTTGGGGTTACAAGGCTATGTATTTTTGGGTATTTTCTTCTTCAATTTTCAGAAATTCTGCAATATTTCTGTCTCCGTTTGCTGAAAGTACTTCAACAAACTTGTAGATAGGTAGAACAGCTTGTTGTGAACAACTTTCCAGTTCAGAGTTTTTGCATACGAACAAGTCTTCTATGAGTTTTAAGCACTAGTCAGTTCTGATTTAGTCTGACTTGCAGAGTTGCAGACTTAGCAGACTTGTAGAGTTGTTGACTTGCTGAACTTAGGCCGACTTGCAGAACTTGCAGAACTTGATTACAATTGACTTGCGGAACTTAACTTCAGAAGTGCGAGACCCGGAGTTTTCCGACTTATCTGACCTGTGTAACTTGCAGGAAGCCTTAAGCTTAAGTGATTAAGCTTAAGCTTATGAAGCTTAAGGAGGATTAACAGGCCGTCGTCAATTTCGTGAGGGGGGGTCCGTTTTTTGCGCCGGATTTCTCGGAATGAAGCTGTTTTGTCACGATTTTGAGGATTAGGCCTTCCTAAGCTTAAGATTAAGCTTTCTTATGATAATAAACTTGATTATGAAGAGAGCTTATCTCTGTAACTCCACGACTTGATGATGGAAGTGTATGAGTGGTCCTCCGCCTGCAGAGCTTGGTCCTTCGCGATCTGACAGTGGAAACACGGGTTCTTGATCGCCAGAAGTCTGCCTGTATCGACGGTTCGCGACGAGATTGACTGTAGAGCCCGTTTGTTCCTGGAGCTCCGCCTTCGCCCGAGATTGGTAGCGATTGGAAGCTCTTGATCTCTGCTCCGCTCTGCGCAGATTGGTCGCAGATAGCTCACGTGGTGAATCCCGGAAGGTCCCCAAGAACAATGAACTCTACCTTTTTGCACAAAAAACCATGTAAAAGCATGCAAGACAAGAGGCAAGAGACAAATTGGGTTCAATCTTCCCCATGCCTTGTGTGAGCGCTTCACAAAGCATGTATTTAATGTATATTTCCAATCTTCATGCTCAATAATAGCCCAATTACAAAAATATGACAAGCTTTTTAGCTTTTGAGTTTGCTTTCTACAAAAATAGGAAAATAAAGCTAGTGGATGGTGCCCATAGAGTCTGGCACGCCCAATCTCAATGTCCAAATAGAAATAACATATCCGGGCGCATAAGCGAATACAAAATAATAATCAATAATCAATGTCTCAATAGACATAACAAAATATAGGCGTGGCGCCTATCAAAATATAGTCCAAAAGTCGAAAACCCGCTAGACTCCAATGCTTTCCTCCGCCACTGCTGCTATCTCTACACATCAACTGAAGCATTCACAATTGTTAGTAAAATAATACAATTAAACCGACAAAAGTGAATACCTAGCAGTCTTCAGCTACATAAATAAATCAACTGGTTAGAAATAAATCCTAACCTTAATTTATTACGAGTGCGCACTCTAAACTCATAAACGTTTATTAATTCAATATGCATTTTGCGGAATCACCCGCTATGGAATCACCCATGTACACACTAAATTAATGAAACGCCCGAAAAGGACAGGCGTCCCCATCAACTTCTCGCACAAAGAATCCTCTTTGTGTATGAGCCCCGGTCATCTAAGTTTACGGAATCCACCGTAAAGCCTCACGGAATCCACCGTGGCACGGAATCCACCGTGGAATATGCCTCCTGGCATCAAAACAAAAGTCCATGTATTCATTATAGATAAAAAGCATTTACATGGGGAGTTTATGTGCTTGCGACCTAAAGCATGGCCGCAAGCAGTAGGCTCAAAGATGGATAATAGATATATAAGAAAACAAGGCCATAGAGGAGGTATGGTGCTCCTCTACGAATCTGAAGAAGAAACATATTCGCTAGCACCACCATGGCTACTAGGGTCGCTATTCCCCTCCTCGCTATGCTCCACATCGGGGTTCGCCTACACACACAAAAGATCAAGGTTGCTTACGTACACATGGTGGAGAGAAAGTTATAATTAGCTATACTTTTAATAGGAAAGTAAGAAAAACATACCTCCTCTGGCTGTCGAATCCTCATAGCCCGGTTGTATTGGTCCTCAGTGATGAGACTCTTCACTTTTTCTGTTGCTTTCTTCTTGGCTTTCTTCCACTCTATGCGGTGGCATATAGGTGGTTGACTATAGGCTCCACGCCCCTCCTCCTGTCTCCGCAGTGAGTCCATGGCGCGTGTCATGAGGTGGGATCTTTTGTTGTGAAGCAAATCCCTCACTTTTGAATTTCCTTACTAGTTTGTGTGATGATTCCAATATGATTATGGGAAAAGTCTTTAAAAAAGGCAAGGTTTAGTTTTCTCTCTTTCATTATGTTCTCAAAACAATGGATTTAGTTCATTGTATTGAACTATATATATAGTTATTTCACCAAAATAGAGAAGGAAATAGAATCTAACTTATCACAATTTGTAATCTATCGAATACACTTGAGATATAATATCTCACTAGTACCCAAATGTTGTAAACATTTGATTTGTGACATTTCTTTTTTGTTCTAAGCTTTTCTTCTTGTAAGAGAGGGATGACAAGATTATGACAAGATAGTATATGCCTTTCAAACCCATGTGATGGGGAGCAATGCAAGACTTTTGACAGTAAACTCTCTTTGTAATAGTACCTCTAGAGTGAGACACCCTGTGATCGTGATTGGTAGTATGATCTATGAGAAATTTAATGTATTACAAACTATAGATATATACAAAATAATGAAATACTTATTGTACAGCCAATCATTGGATTTTAGTCATATTATTTGGTCATCTTTAAAAAATGTGAATCTGAGAGACCATATTGTACCCTTTGGCATATATATAGACATGCTAATTTGCTTCATCATGTACTTCTATTTAGTGGATAGGACCCAAGGAGCATGAGATAATCAAAGTTCATCTATGGCCAAAGTGTCTCCATCTTGCCTACCTTCTTTAAATCCATCCATGCCCTTGAGTGTCTCTCTTTCCTATGTTATGGTCCCACAGAAAGCTCCCAACATTCTTGAATATGATTAGTATAATATGTACTTGTAGAATGTTTAGGAGGTTTTTACTACTAAAACCCTTTACAATTTTGACAAGCTATACACTATTGCCATGATTAGTAAGTAACCCAAACCTTTTGAGGAGAGTTATAAAATGGATTTTTGAGATTGAGGAATTTAAGTATAAATTTCAAGTTAAGGATCATTTTTGAAATCCAATGCAAGGTTTCAAAATTCTTAGACATAACCTAGAATACACACATATTATAAGCATGTGACCCAACAACCGTATTAGTATAATTAAACTTTCAATTTAAAATATATTGATCATCTCAAAGAACCCCAGAGAGAATATATTGTTCTTGGACTGGACACTGAACCATTTTGGATTGTACTTTGAAATTTTTGGATCAAGTGCCCTATTCATCAGGGTGATGGTGACCCATTCTAGCTTTCTATCCCTCACAATTTGGTACTCATCAAGCTTGAGTACAAATTTCACGAGACCACTACATTCATTGGAGTCACCTCAAATAATTGAACAAAGTATGGATGTAGGGCCTTCAAGTTGTAAAATATATTTTTGTATTTGTTGTAAACCATCGTTTCCCCTAGTGTTAAATGATAGGCATCTTCAATATTAAATGGAGATCCTAGGAGTTGTAGAACTTGATCATTCACTTATTTTCACATTCTTTTGAGTGATATTGGATTTGGAAATATTATTTTTTATAGCTTAGATTTCTTCATCTTCCTGTAAAGAGATTTGTAAATAGTTGTGTATCCCCTACTAGATATATCTACCTCATCCAACAAAGTTTGCATATCACTTGAGCTAAGTGGACTCCGCCTCAGGAAAATCTCAATCCCCTATCCTGCAAGATTTCAATACGTTGGATCCTTCAAGATTTCTTTGATAGCTTCCTTATTTAGAAGCATTTTAAAGTGTTCAATTGATGCCTCCATGCTTGAAGTCGTTTCTTCATTAGGTTGTAGAGTATCTCTCTATTCATAATAATAAATGTTTAGTTATCATAAATTATTTTACAAATACTTTATGAGATGGAGAGAAAAGTAACAAAGAACTTACTTACTTCAGTGCATGTATTCTTTCAAAGTTCCAGGTCTTAATATTTCAAAGTTTATTGCATCATTTGTGAACCCCCAATATTCTTTCATTAAGCCTCAATTGATCTCTCTATTTCTCTAGCTCTAAAATAGTCTTTTTGCTCTGTAGTAATTTATGCTTACATTGCTCTAATGTTTTCCTCAAAGAGACATTCTCCTTGTCTAACAAATCTCTTTGTAACTTATGTACATTGCTAATGGCATCCAAATGTTGAGTATATCCTAAGAGGCTATTATAACTGTTTCCAATGAAGCTTACTAAGGATATAATATCCATGAAGGGAGGCACCAAGTTATGCAAAGGATCTTTTGGATATAGTTTCCCATAAGTCCATAGATCTATATTCCTCTTTCCTTGCAACCTCTTGTGATTTTCCCTAGCATCGTGTCTCTAATAGATATCACAACATGTAACATATGTAAAAGTATCATGGAAGATCGTTGGATACCAATAACTAGCATGCAAAGCTTTTTCAGGAGTAAACCATTGAGAAAAATGATCTGCACATCCTGAATCCTGGCATTTCTCTAAAATGAATGGTACCTCATTAGGCACTATACACAATGATATACCTCATACACTCCCCTTCTGTACAAGACACTTGCTATAATGGAAAAGCAAAGTGCTTGTTTCTTAATCTTGCTCTTCTTAGATTCAAAAGGAGAATCTGCAGGGTTGCTTGTGGATAGATTATCAGTAATTAATGCATACCACTACGAGATTGAGGGTGCATCAATCTTGCATAGATCTTCGTAGTCACTAATATCAGCCCACTTTTTCTAAGGCTCAACAAAATCTACTAAAAATTCAATAACAGCCTACACTTTTAGTGGCTTACTTTGAATTTCATAGCCAAACTCCTAAAAATAGATTAGTCATTTAGCTAGGTGGTTAGGGGTTGAAGCTTGTTCATCAATAATCATAGACCCTCTACCTTGGTGAAAAACACCACCTTCTCATAAAGAATGTAATGTCTAAAGTTCTTGCTAGTGAACACTGTCGCCAAATACACTTTTCTAAATAACTATATTAGCACTTTGAAACTCGTAATTTTTGGCTTGCAAAAGCACTTGGATGATACACCTGTGTCTCCTAAATTTGGTATAGGCAACAATTGATACCATGCCTTCTTGTAGCTATAAAGATATAAAAAACCTCACCCCTATTTTGAGCTTTTAGCATTGGAATTTTGGATAATTATAGCTTAACATCCTCAAAAACCATTGCAGAGTGTTCAATCCATTCGAAAACATGGTTGTGTGCGAAGAGATCAACCAATGCATTAATGAGCTGACAATAATATTTCAGATATGAAACAAAGCTCTGAACCTCCCTAGGACTTGTGGGTGGGCTCATGGCAACAATTATTGCTACTTTCTCAAGATTAATGGCAATGCCAATTGCACTCACATTATGGCCAAGATATAATATGTAGGATATCCTAAATACATACTTTTGAGGATCTAATGCTATGCAATACTCATAACAACACTCAAAACATTTACGTAGAAGCATGAGTTGCCTATCATGGGTTGTGACAGCCACTCTCAAATCGTCTATAAAATCCTTAAACTTTTTAGGGGAGATATTGGTAAAGGTCTTATCAATCATTCTTTGGCAAGACCTTGGAGCATTACATAGACTTTGACATGGTACACAGAGGTACCAAAGACTGTATTGAACATCACTTTTAATTGATCCTCCCCAACTATGGCCATTTGATTATAGCCCACAAAGAATCCATAAAGGAGTGCATTTCTTGCCCTACTAAGTGATCTTAAATTTCTTAAATAAAGGGAAAAGGATAGTAGTCCTTTATTGTCAGCTTCTTCAGCACTTTCAAATCTACACATACACGATTTTGATTGTTCTTATTTTCCTTATCACAACTGGTGAACACCATTCAATATGTTTCATAGGAATGATTAGACCTACCTTTCTTAACTATATGAAGTCCTAAAAAAGAGGCCCTCTCAACTCAAAAGGAATTCATCTAATCTTTTATCTTACTACCTTACTGCCTTCTTTCAATGGGATTGTATGCACGACAATAGTAGGGGGAATCCTCTTCAACTCATCATACCTTCATGCAAATATATCTCTAAACTCCTGTAGGTGCAATACATATTTTGCACACTCATCATCAAATAGTATAGTACCGAGTCTAATTAGATGGGGATTATTAGGAATCCTAAGAATCTCCCACTCTATTACATCAACATTGCATATTTGATATTTTGCCCCCATAAGCTCATTTAAGCACACTTGATAGAATTCCTTTGTTGTGGAACCCCCATTAGACTCACTAGAGCTCAAAGTTCAAGCAATAGAGGTTCCATCAAGTGCATCCCATTTTGAAGTTGGAGTGGTGTCCTTTCATTTAGTGGTGCATGTTCAGGGTAAACATGCAAAATCATTCTCCTTGATGCATGCCCAAAGATCAATTGACTAGTTGGGATGTCTACCAAAAAATCAAAGTATAATATCCACAATCCTCCTACCAACAAATCATAGCTTGGTCTCCTAGGAAATCGGATAACACAGAAATCACGAACACACTCAATATGCGTTATTGTTACATGTACTTCAGAGACTATTCCTTCTCGCTATCTTAAACTATCGTCAGCCTTTTTTAGTATAGTTGTGACTTCCTTTTGAATGGGTAAACGAAGCCTCTCTAGTAAGTCCATAATCACAATGTTTAGATAGAGACAAGCTCAGGTCTACCACAACATTTTCTAACAAGATGCCATCAACATATGCCTGAACTTTAGGGTAGTGCTTCTCCACATGTTCCTACCATTCACTACCCACTCGCTTTGTACTAGAAATTTCTAAAACATAATATATTTTTGTGATTTTCTTGAATTCATTGCAAACTTTAGGTGACAATTGTATTATTTGTAGCAAGCTCACATCTAGTTTGACTCCATATAGAACATTTGCTAGATCCAACTCATGCAAGTTTGAAATAGCATTTTTTTCTTGCCACACCATCCTCTCTTTTGGCTTTCTAATAGCCTTAACAACGTCCTTCGCTTTTGACTTAAACTTGCTCTTAGCCACCCACTCCTCCAAAATAACTTCAAATTTAAGAGGACCCATCTCGGTGTTGACATTTGCAACCTTCTTATAAATCGTGATAGACTTAGAGTTAGATTTGCTTATACTAGGGTTATCATTCTGAATCTGTTTCATTTTCTATCCCTTGGTGTCCACTCTTAAATTGTTAGAGGCTACATTTCCATCAAAGTGAAGTCCCTCTACTAGACTAACCCCACTTGGCACTTCCTCTAAGGTGGCTTCTCCCTTTTGCAATATTTTCTTAGGGTCCTCCCCTCAATGATTTACATCATTTGATCAATGATTCATGTATTGGTCATATGTCCTATCTTCTCACATATATCACTCTTCTAATGAGGGAAAATATGTGGGAGAGGTACTGAATACCACACCACTTACAACTAAATCTTGATGGACCACCCTCTTCAGGGTCTAGACTTCCTATTAAGTTTTACTACTAATTCTTTAGAATGTTTATATCTATGGATATTTGTCCATATCATTTAGTTAACATGTTAGTATAATGTTTCATCATGTCCTTTACTTTACCAAGAACATTTTATGTACTAGACTCATAAACATAATCATCCCCTTGACATCTCAATGGCTTAACCACCTAGTTAGGTATTCCGGGTTAATTAGCTGGCCTTACATTGGGATTTATCATTTGGCTTCTCCTATTTAATGAGCTTATGTGGTTAGCCATTGGCATGGCAACATTAGGGGGAGCTCGCACCATATTTACATTTTGCATAATGTCTCCTGATCTTGCATTAGGATTTGTTGTGGACTTATCCAAGCTTAACCACCACTAGTTGTAGGTAATGACAAATTATTGTTAGGACCTATACTTGAATAGAAATTTTCCCTCGATGCATGGGATACTTTTATTTGTGACTTTATCTCCTCTACTCGAGCAATTGCAATATCTATATTAGCAAAAGGAACACTACTGAGTTACACTTGGATATTCCACTACAACAAAAAGGGTTCATAGACGTGCTTGTGGACGCAATATTTGAATTGTGAAAAAAAATGTCAGTCGCGTTTATTAACGCGTCTATTTACACGTTTACAAAATCGCGTCTAAAAGTGCGCTTATAATCAGAGTTACACGCACACTTAGATGCACCTATAGATGCGCGTATAAACACGCTACGTAAATATATAATCATATTTATAAAAAAGTGGACATATTCATATTGTGCATCTATACAAGCGTGTATCTACGCGTCTAAAATCGCGTTTACTCTGAAAGTTTTTGACGAGAATAGATGCGCATTTATCCTGCAATTTAGACGTGCTGATAGACATGCAAAACAGAGGTATGAAAAAAAAAACAGAGAGCATGTGGCTTTGCAAGCCACATGCTCTTTGGTTTTTTCCCCCCCATCAACATCAAATTGTATGCTTAGGAAAAATAGAGAAAGATTATTTCGAAGATTGGATACTGAAAACAAAACAATGTATGTAGCACACAAAATTTCATATATATAGATGAAACGTTTTTACATTATCAGTTCTAGTGCTTGTGACGTCATGGTCGCAAGCACTAGCTGAAAGTAATACATATCAAAAATGAAAATTACAAGCCAAGGGGAGGCATGCATGCATGGGGCTCCTCTATATCTCCTCAGAAGAGACATCATCATCGCTACCACCACCACTTCCTGTGCCGCTGCCGTTGCCGCCACCGCTACTGCTAGTCCCCCCTTCGCTATCCTCAACTGCATCAGGGTTCGCCTACACAAAGAATTAAGGTATATAAATACCATTACAAACAATCAATTAGAGTTATCTATACTTTTCATGTAAAAAATAAAACATACCTCTTCTGGTGGTGGAATCCTCATGGTGCGATTATATTGCTCCTCCGTGATGAGTCCCTCCTCATAGAAATGCCGCCAACTGGATGCCCGGTTATGACCTCGATGGTAGCCTACCTCTCTAGGAGTAGGCATCCTACCAACGATATGATACTACAAAACAATTTGAACATACAACGTATTAAAACACACTACATAATGAAGTGAAACAAATTACAAAATTTAATTTAAAAAAAGAAATCAAATAAAACTTACAAACTCAGCCTCCCATGACACCCTGCCACCCGATCCATAATGCGACGATCCCATGGTTGCCATCTGGATACGTAGCACCTCTGCATGCTGGCGACTTGTCATTTTCTCCGCTGCTCTCTTCTTGGCCTCTTTCCACTCCTTGCGGTGGCAATTGGGTGGTTGGCCATATCCAGGGCGCCCCTGCTCTTGTCTCCGCAATGACTCCTTGGCGCGCGTCATAAGGTGAGACCTCTTGTTATGAAGCACGTCTCTCGCCTTTGACCGTCCCCAATCATTTGAGAATCGTGAATTCTCGGGATTAGGGTACCTTTTATGTACTGCCCGCAGCACATCTTGCCACAAACTATTTTTTTGGTGCTTGAAGGGAATCAAGCAATCTTTGTATGTGGCATGCATGACACTTCTCAAGTAGGCTATCACTTCCCTCCCCTCAAAGTCATGCAAGATACCACCAACATCAGTGATAGAGTAGTACATTTGTGGAGGCTCACCTCTCTCATTTTCCGGTGAGGGTGATCGAGAGGCACCACCTAGGCAACCCCCACAAAGCCCTCGACCTCCTTGTCCTCCCACACCACTCTCCCTCCTCCCTCGACGTGCACTACCCTCTACCTCACTCGATACACGTGCTTCTGCAGATGCAAGTGCTTCGGCTGATCCATGTACCTCAGTTGATCCCTGTGTAGGCAAAGATGTGATAGGTGTCCCAGACATCACACTGAAAACCTCATCTGCAATGGGAGGGCAACCAAGATAATTGGTCATCTCCCCCATGAATTGCTCCTTGTTGAATGGGGTGCTGGAGGATCCAGTATTCCACATATACACAAGAAAAATCATATTACCCTATGTAGATAAAACATATTACATACAACATCTATACCTATGTCTCTATGCGCGTCTATACATGCGTCTCTGTGAGAGTCTGTCAACGCGTCTCTATGGGCGTCTGTCAGCGTATCTATTTCCGCGTCTATAGCTGCGTCTACACTGTTATCTGGACGCACTGACATACGTGCACAGTCGCACCATTTCTTCTCAAACTTGCTTAAAAAACAAAGCAAAAAAACCTCCATAGATGACAAGATCCAGCATGTGAAGAGAGACAAGAGAGAGAAAACAAACAGAGAAACCAAACAAGATTGAGAGAGAGAAGAAGAGCTCACCTTGTTTGCCTTGTTCCAACGGGTGGCGGCGGCTAGGTTGCAAGCTCCTTGTTCTCCTTCTCCCTTCCCTTGGTAAGTTGCTTCAATATTGTTCTCTTCCTTGCTGTTTGGATCTTGTTCTTTACTCTTTGGCTCTTCTTTCCTCCTGTCCTCTTTTTACTCTTATTTCCTTGCCTCATTGTCTTCATGAAGTGATAGATAGGCACGAGTAGTGATGTCGAGCTCGAACTGCAGAAAACATGCAAAAAACGTAGGAAAGCACAGGTTTGAAAAGAAAGCCACAACTTTTTTTAAATTTTTCTATACTTGCGTGGCGCGTCTGTCAGCGCGTGTATATACGCAGATAATTCCTGTTACATGCGCTTACAGACACGCAGCAACAATTTAAGAAATCAATGCATGCATTTAGGAAATCAATTGACCTATGTGGTGACATATATAACAAAGCTTGAGGATAAGAGATAACACATTGACAAGTCAATTGGCACATATATATGTAGTGACTTACTAGACCATCCCACTTACAATTGCATATTATCCCACTTACATATCAATAGGTGGATAAAGTACGAATGGTTTTTAGCTAGAGAAAGATAATGCAATGAAGGTGTACAAGAAAGAGATAGAGAAAGGCATATTATCCATCAATCAATCAAAGATATGTGAGCTATAAGTGCACCTTGACATGATTGGAATAGCTTGCATATGTACAAGCTGCCAACTGATTTACATCAATCTACTCATGCTATGAATCGGCATGCATGGCTAGGTTAAGTGCACAACATTAAATGAGACATGTGAGTGTATTGATCAGTTCTCTGTATATATATTGAAAATGCACAAGTCAGCCTTTGATTTATATATACATCCAATCATCATGCCCTATCCAATTACATTTGTATAGGGCATGATTGGATGTATATAGGGCATGAAATCACATATATGTAATTAGCTTTGAATGATTGGATGTATATTTGTAATACTCAGAAAGAAGTAAAGTTGGTAATGTATATCATGTCCTATGCATGTATATGCCCTATACATGTATATCATGTCGTATATACATGTATATCATGTCCGTATGATCCTATACATGTATATCATGTCCTAGCGTATGATCCAGGTGTAATTATGTCGTATATACATCCAATCATGCCCTATTCAAAAAAATACTACTGTTAAGAGGTTTGATCATATTCATGTAACCTCTTGCTTGCATGATATGTTTTAAACAACTCAGAATCTTGGGAAATTTAAAGAAAAGATAGGATTCTTTGCCACCCAAGCCTACCCTGCTTACTCTATTGTTGCCTGAGAGATTGTTGCAGGGGCTTCCCCCAATTATGAGGTCAATCTTTCCCACTGCATCCACAATCTCAGCCAACTTATCATCAGTAAGATCTCTAACATCATCCTCCATTTGAAATCGGCCTGTTTGGAAGGTTTTGTTCCACTAGCTGGCTATTATGTTTTTACATTTATCATTGATCTCCACAATAACAACAGCCTTCAAAATTATACCCAATTTGTGCAATGCCACTGCTTTTCCACCAAGGCTCGAGAATAAGGACAGAACTGTTAAACCTTGCGGATATAATTCTTTCAGTGGTGAAAGACTGTACGCAATAGTATTGACCTGAAATGAGTTGCCCAATGCATCATACCGATCTAAAAGGGTAGAGCAGCCTCAAGTGTGGTCATGATCATATCCAACCACCAGCTCAATCTCATGGGGTTCAAGTGGGGCAGCTTGGCCTGGGTTGACCCAAACCAAGTTCCATATTTTGCATGCCAGGACAATCTCATGTTGAAGATAAGAAGGTATCCTGCTTTCTTTGTGGGAATAAAATATTTTTCTGATCAATCCACATATAGTGCTAGGGGCACCCCGTGTGTTTATGCAATTCAGCTTCTCTCTCGGATCCCATGGGGGCCAATACTTCTTTGTTTTCGGAAGCACCTCAAAGATTGTCATGGGAGCAGGGGAAAGGATCAACCTTCTTCTATCTACTAGAAGGTTATAAACATAACCACCTCAGCCTATAGCATGTTGAAAAATATCTAGAGTCTGTGAACTCTAGATCTATGCCACACTACAACAGAAACGAGGCATAGATGCACACGTTAGACACGCAAAGTCGGGCGCGTCTATCAGAGCGTCTATAAATGCGTGTAAATGTGCGTGTAAATAGACGCGAATTTTGCGTCTATATATCCGCGCAAATAGACGCTAATATAGACGCGCTATCAGACGCACAATTATTTAACCACCTAAAATTAGCAATTCACATAATTAAAAAACCAAAGTTAATAATTATTTAACCACTTGAAATTGATTCTTGAGCATGCACATGTGCGCATGATAAAAACCATAGAATTAAGAATACACATTGAATCATTGAATTGAAAAAATAAAGTTAATAACTACTTTTTCATTGCTCTCTAATGAATGGCAGTAAGTAATTAGCGGCAAGCGACAGAAACCTTACAATTAGTAGCAAGCATTGCAATATGTATCTCGTAATTTCTCTATGTACTTGAAGATGATAAAATATACTTCCTTTTTATTATGGAAAATTCAATGCTTGCTTTAAAATTGACTATTGATTCTTGAATATGCACGTGTGCGCATGATAAAAAGCATAGAATTAGGAATACACATATATTGAATCAATAAGCAAATTAATTATGTTACAGTGAATGATCCATCTCATCTTCAATGAGATCAGCCCTTGCTAAACTATCTACTTCTAGGTCTATGTTACCAAGAGGTAACGAAAGAAATAAGTCTATCCCACTATCAGATGTGTTGCTATACTGCTCAATAACTTCATCAATATCATCGACAATCACATTATTGTCTTGTTCTGCGTTTCCTTGAACATCATCGCAAGGTTCATCTTGTACTATATCACGCATATCATCCATTATGGTTTCATCATGCACATCATCATTATTTGTTGGATTGTCATTTTCTATCTCCATGTCGGTAATATTACCATATATTGGTTTTGAACGATTAGATATAGGGATGACATACCACCATCGGTTATTGTTTACCATTGGATGATACACAACCTGTATTTGAAAAAAAAAAGCAAAAAACTTAAGTACTTATTATATTGTGTATATGTATCACATGTATACATATAAAAAATTTAGCTTTTGCATATATACCTGCTCGCATTGTTGAGGTAGTACTAATGTGTCATTCTTGTTTTGGTGAAATTTTGTAGAGTCAATGATTACAAAACCACTTCGATGACGTCTGATTGTGCAACGCTCACCATTTGTTACCACTTCTTTAAACCACTTCACATCCAGTACATATATAAAGAATCGTCTAAAGTCAAGCTTCAGAATATCTTGATCAAGCCACAATAACCTTCCATGGTACCATTGGCAGCGTCGAAGTGAGCAAGGACACCACAATCTTAGGTATTTCTCTTTTCATCTATACATTGAGTCTGAAGATGTTTACCCTCACACCAAAGTGCATTGAATAATGTGCACTAGTAGTAAAAGATAAAAGATCAAACATGTCAATTATTTATATAAAATAAAACTTATAGAAACAAATTAATTGATAGTATGTCTCACCTTTGATAAGCAACCTCGTGCGTATTCCCACTCTTCTTGAGATATATTAATTTCCTCCTCTTTTTCCATTCTCTCCATTTCCTCGTGTAACCAATCTATGTCAATATGACGTGGGAGCGCATTTAGATGATCTAGAAATGAGACATTACGTCCATATCTAGTGCGAAATTCTTGTCTTTTGCTTTTTCTTCTTGCCCTTGCTTCATTTATAGTGTCACCCATTTGCTCATAACATCACTATTGAGCACACAAAAACTATTTAACTTACGAAGTTCTTCTTTTGTTAGCACTTTACTCATTCCTTTTCCTTGAGGTACTATAGAGGTCATCCTCAAGTCTTCATCATCTTTCCATAGTCGTGGTTGAGAGGGATCCACTTCAGTAAGATATTCAGAGATAGAAACAAGGGATGATTGTACTAACCAACCCTCAGCCATGCTTCCCTCAGGCCGTGCTTTTTGCCTCACAAAATCTTTCAAGGTTTTCATGAAGCACTCAAGAAAAAACATCCACCTTACATGAACTACCCCACAAAGTGCGATCTCATCAATCAAATGTACGAGTAAATGTAATTGAGTAGTCAAAATGGATCGACAAAAAATTTCCTCCACCAAACAAACCACCTCAATAGATAATACTCGAGCATCTTGCAATGTGTTTGGATCAATTTCCTTCGAGCTCACGTATCTGTCAAGATATATTTGAGAATTGTTTATTTTTGTGTAGAAATTCAAAGATATATAGTGAAAAAATACAATGTATACACACCTCACAAGCTCTCCCATCTTGTAAATGATATCACGTACATCTTTGGAGGCACAATGGGATATGCTAGTAGGAAGTACGAACTGAATGTAAACAATATTCATAGATGAAAATGATTAGTTGAGGAAAAAGTCATCATACCCCAAAGTTTACACATAGTTACGCCACTAATTACTATATTCACGGTTAGAGATACCCTTACTTGAATCATTTTGTGCCAATCGTGGGACTTCAAACCAGATAGTTGCTCCACACCTCTTTTCTTTTTCTTTATGAAGGCTCCCTTGAGACATCTCATACATCCTGTGGGTGTTCGAACGCTATATATTTATTCCTTCACTTTTTTTTCCTCGTTCTTTGACAATATCCAAGGTGCATGGGGTAGCTCAATCTTTCCTCTGGGTCCAATTCATGGCCAGGCTCGTCTCATGCGACCAATGTTACATAAATCCTCCCTTACATTAACTGAATCGCGAGCCCCTATCAAGTGATCCCATAATGTAGATACAACATTTTTGAATATGTGCATGGGGTCCAATAGGTGATTGATCTTGAGTTCAGTCCAGTACGGAAGACGAAAGAATATAGAGAACCTAACAAACAAACAATAGATTATGTAAACATTTCATCATGCTAAATACTTTAAAGTCAATCGAGAGAAATGCACTTCTTACCAACTCATGCCATGTGGAGGGTGGCTGTCGGCATTAATCCATCTCTCCTTCCAATCTCGAATGGTTAGAGATTGTGGAGTCATTTCATTAGTAGGGAGAACATATTTGGGATGGTCAATAGGAAGAAATCGATGATGATTGTTGTAGATAACCTTCTTTAAACATGCCGGCCTAGAGGAAACTAGAGAGGGACCACAATTGATTCAAGTCTTGAATTAAACCTGACGTGGTTAAACCTGAAAAAACAAGTGAATTAATAAAATGCAATTGATTCAAGTTTTGAATTTCAAATATAGAGTTATATACATGTACCTGAACACTCTCCGTATCCTGGAAAGTCGTGCATGGTCCACAACAACATGGCCTTCAATGTGAAATCTCTAGAGGATGCAGATGCACTTGTATCTTGCACCTCAATACCTTCCCATAACATTTCTAACTCTTCAATCAAAGACTCTAAGTAAATGTCCATGTTTTTTACCTTGTGCTTTCCAGGATTAATGAGAAGGGACAACATCACATGTCCCTTTTTAATTGCCTCCCAGAGATGTCAAGTAATGTCTTGCTTGCTCTCTCTTAGTTGGCAATTTGTTTCCTTTTGGAAGCATTTGTGATAATAACCTACATATATTTTAAAAGTGAGTTAAAAAACCACCAACATATATTTCTGTCTGATTTCAAAATAGAGAGGTTAACAATTAATATTATGATTCATATATAAGCCAAACTGAATTGATACCTACTTCAATAACGCATCCAAACTGACATTACTCCATCCATAAATTGTTTGCAAGTTAAGTATCTCCACGGACGCACGAAGAACGGAGTACGTACAACCTTCATACAACGGAGTAGATGATGCTACATATAGTGGATCATCTGGCTTCGTAGAGTGACCTTCTCCCTGAACCGATTATGAAAATAGATGGTGTACCATGTTGTCCAAAATCTCATCCTCTACGACTTGATGGGACATTTCATGAGGGCTACTATCATGCTCGTCAGTCTCTACTCTTCTTGAAGACTCTGCCTCCTCCCGTCGACGTTTTGCAGCCTCTCGACGCCCGGGAGGGAGCATCTGAGGATGTGGCACCGCATCCAGCTCAACCACAAAAGGGAGTTTCATGTACGTTGATATATAATTCCCGTAACATAGACTAGCAATCTTAGTGGTACAAAAAAACAATGAATACCGGTGATTTTTCTTGGTCCCATTCTCCATACAAGCTGAGGTGTGACATTGCAATTCGATGTGCTCGAAAAATACACCCTCGACAACGATCACACATGCATCTAATTTTTCGTCGTAGCCATGCATCTCGATTATGAAGATGCAATGTTTCATCCTCACTTGAGGATGTGCTCATTGACTCACCAACTTGCACCACACTAGGTGATGATGACATCGACATGATTAAACCTAATTCATGACAACATCAAAATATTTGTCATTCATATGTTTACATAAGATCTTAATTTTAAATACACAAAAATCATCATCTTAAAACTTATCTTAACTTATCTTAACTTATCAAAACTTAAGAAGAATTCACTATCAAAACTTATCTTAAAAACAAAAAATTATGATAAATCCCAAATGCGCATCTAAATCCGCGTCTACCTACGTGTCTATTTTCGCGTCTATATTCGCGTCTATCCTCGCGTCTATCTGAACAATAGATGCACATATACATGCGAAAATAGACGCACACGTCAAAATTCAAACCATACTTAAATCATTTATTTTCAAACTGTGCCTTTCCTTTCCTGCGTTTTTTGCGGTTCTGAAGCTTGAGTTTAGCCGACATGCAGTCTCTTCATGCCTCACCTAGTCTCTTCATGCCTCACCTCCTCATGACTCACCTCTTCTTTCATTTCAAACACACAATAAGGGAAAAAGGAAAGCCAATGAGAGGAAGAAAGAGAGAACAAGAAAGAGGAGAACAAGAAGAAGCATCAAGCAAGCAAACAAGCATCAAGGGAGGGTAACTTACCAAGGAGAGGAAGAAGGAGAAGGAGAAGCACCACCAAACACCCAAGGTGAGTCTCTCTCTCTCTCTCTCTCTCTCTCTCTCTCTTTGTTTCTCTCTTCCTCTCTCTGCTCTGTCTATGTATTTAGGATTTTTGATTCTATTATAATGTATTGCATTATGTAAATCGTCAATGGCTATCGTCGGCCTAAAATCGGCCGACCCAGCACGTCTGCTAGCGTGTCTACATCTCAGTGTAGACGCAGACATAGACGCAGAAAAATGTCTCCTCTTAGAGCGTCTTCGAGCGCTTCTTAGAGCGCGTGTGCTGGCGCGTGTGCTTTGCAATGTACATGCGATGATACACGCATTGCACAGAAGGTTGACCTGCAGTCTACACGCGATTTTAGATGCGCATTGACCTGGGATGCGCGTCTGGCAGCGCGTCTGTGCTGCACGTTAGATGCGCAAATAGACGCGCTGGACAGAAGATGAACAGCAATGTTATGTCAAAGGCTTAAAAACTGCAATGTAGTGTTTTTGTATGCAATAGGAAAGCTATGCTACAATTTAGGACACCCTAGTCATAGTCTTTTATAAATTTTCCTATATTCAAGTTTATAAGGCTACAATCAATAATAAATACTTTTGAGCAAGGTCCTATTGTGTGACATCACCTAGAGCAGAATCTTGTTGTGTGGTATTGATTAACTCCTAAGTAGAAGTCTAGTTAGATCTAAAAGTGACAAATTAGGAAATGGTATAATTTTATACACATTTATACAAACATTACATTCTTTACATAAAGTGAGATTGAAACTTGTGTGTTCTACATGTGGATCTCGTGAATTAGAGCCCTCACCTAGGCATATAGGCCTCAATGTGTCCTCTAGTCTATGGATAGTCACCTCCACCCCTCATCCATGAGTTGCTTGTACTACACAATATCCTCCTATATTTTTTGTATGCAAATAAATTTGTCTTTTTTCTGTGTTTTTTTTACAGATGTTGTATCTTGGTTCATCTAGCAATGACCCAAATGTGGATCACATGAATGATACATTGGCCTCCTTTGGCAGGGGGATCAATGCATTTTTTGGAGGTTTTCCTAGTAGGGAAGACTTCATGGGAGAGATGACCAGACACCTTGGCCGCTCTCCCACAGCGGACGAGGTGTTCAGTGTCATGTCTGGGACGCCTCTAGCATCTTTGCTTGGCACTACTTCCCAGACTCCACATGCAGGTACTCCACATACAGGTACTCCATATGCAGGTACTCCATATGCAAGTACTCCATTTGCAGGTACTCCACATGCTCCACGTGCATCTGCAGAAGCTCGTGCGTCCAGCGAGGCAGAGGGCAGTCGACAGAGAGGGAGGAGGGAGAGTCGAGGGGGAGGACGAGGGTTGTGTGGGGGTTGCCTAGGAGGTGGCGAGCGATCACCCTCACCAGTAGATCATGTAGAGGAGGTTGTACGCCATTACTATAGAGTTACAGATGCCGGTGGCATCTTTAATGATGATGAGGGAAGGGATGTAATGGTGTACATGAGGAGCGTCGTGCATGCGACATATAAAGATTGTTTCATTGCCTTCAAAAATCAGAAAAGCGGCTTATGGCAGGAGGTGTTGAGGGCAGTCCATAAGAGGTACCCAAATCCTGAGGGTCAGCGATTCTCGGATGATTGGGGACGTACAAAAGTGAGGGATATGCTTCACAACAAAAGATCCCACCTCATGACACGGGCCAGGGACTCACTGCGGAGGTTGGAGGAGGGGCGTGGAGCCTACAGCCAACCACCTATGTGCCACCGCATAGAGTGGAAGAAAGCCAAGAAGAAAGCAGCTGTTGTTTATGTGGTGTTGTGGTGCTGGTTTTGTGATATTTTGACTTTTATTTTTGACTCTCCCAACTTCTTGTAATTAAGATATGAGAGTTAAGACTATCAAAAAGAGGAGTCTCGATAAAAATAATCTATATTCCGTAAGCGGACACCTTCTAGGACTGAGAAAACTACAAACATCTTTCCACGAAAATTATCATACGCATGGTGGTCATGGCTCATAAGTCCAAAATTGACTAAACACATTTAAAACTTTGAGAAAGTGAAGAGTCGCCAGCACGCAGAGGCGTAGCGGATCCAAATGGAAACAATGGGATCGTCGCATTACGGATCGGGCGGTAGAGAGTCGTGGGAGGCAGAGTTTGTAAGTATATTTTGATTTCTAGTTTTTTTAAATTTATATTTCTTTAAATTCTTTATATATTTTAGTCTAATATATTGTGACGTCTAATTGTTTGTATATCTCTAAATGTTTTGCAGACTACCATCGTTGGTAGGACACCTACCCCTAGAGAGGTAGGTTACCATCGAGGCCATAACCACGCAGCGACATGGCTTCACTTTTATGAGGAGGGTCTCATCACTGAGGACCAATACAACCGGGCCATGACGATTCGACAGCCAGAGGAGGTATGTTTTTCTTACTTTCCTATTAAAAGTATAACTAATTATAACTTTTTCTCCACCTTGTCTATGTAAGCAACCCTGATCTTTTGTGTGTGTAGGTGAACCCGGATGTGGAGCATAGTGAGGAGGGGGATAGCGACGCTAGTAGCCATGGTGGTACTAGCGAGGATGTTTCCTCTTCAGATTCGTAGAGGAGCACCATACCTCCTCATGAGGCCTTCTTTTCTTGTATATGTATGATATCTCTTTGAGCCTACTACTTGCGGCCACGCTTTAGGTCGCAAGCACTCAAAACTTCCCTTGTAAATGCTTTGATATATAATGAATACATGGAATTTTACTTTCAATTCTCGTGCCCGTAAGATACGTTGTCTTTTTCCCAAATACACAATCTGATGTATGGGAGGGGGGAAAAAAAAAACCAGAGAGCATCTTTGCAACCACATGCTCTCTGGTTTTTTTTTTCCAGTTCTGTTTTGCGCGTCTATCAACGCGTCTAAATTACAGGTAATTCGCGTTTATTCGCGTGTCTATAATGCAGACTACACGCGCTTATACACGCGCTGCATAATTCAAATTAAAAAAGAAAATTAAATATCTTTTTAAAAATGGACATTTTTTGTTTTCCGTTCCCATCTATCAGTGCTTGTAAAAGCGCGTCTAAAAGCGTGTCTATATGCGCGTGTATATGTGCATCTATTGCGCGTCTATTTGTGCGTGTAAATTCGTCGATACATGCGATTATAGACGCGGAATGATAGACGCGCAAATAGACGGGCGGATAGACGCGCCCGTAAGTTTTTCTCTGTATTCAAAAATCGCGTCTAAATGTGCGTGTATGAGGCTTTTTTATTGTAGTGCCATTAAAAAGCCGTTTGATGGTCTCCCACTCTGACTTGGGAACGTTCTCAACATTTTCAAAATAGAAAAAGGGAGGGCCTTCCATCAAACTATTCAATGCTTTTGGCTTGCCTTTAAAAAAGCCAGGAATTCCAAACCCCATGCCCTTTTTGAACTTGAAGGGTGGACGTGATGTTTTTCCATTCATAGATTGAGTCTCGAGCCATAAAACACTCGAGACTTCATTGGCACTTTTATCCAAGTCTAGAGTAGGAGTAATGCTGATCTTTGTTTTAAGGCCCAAGTAAGTGTATCATAGCTTAAGGGCTCTTTCATCTACCCAGTATATTTTGCTACAGACATCTCGTGAGGGTCCAGCATATCTAGTTATTTGAACACCTCGTGAGGGTCCAACATTTTTAGTTTGATCTTTTATCTTTTACGACTAGTGCACATTATTCAATGCACTTTGGTGTGAGGGTAAACATCTTCGAACTCAACGTATAGATGAAAAGAGAAATACCCAAGATTGTGGTGTCCTTGCTCACTTTGAGGATGCCAATGGTACTTCGAGTAATTATTAACTCTATTTTTTTAATTCAATCATTCAATGTGTATTCTTAACTCTATGGTTTTTATCATGCGCACACGTGCATGCTCAAGAATCAATTTCAGGTGGTTAAATAATTATTAAATTTGGTTTTTTAATTATGTGAATTGCAATTTTAGGTGGTTAAATAATTGTGTGTCTGCTGGCGCGTCTATATTAGCGTTTATTTGCGCGGATATATAGACGCACAATTCGCGTCTATTTACACACACGTTTACACGCACTTATAGACGCTATGATAGACGCGCCCGACTTTGCACGTCTAACATGCGCGTCTATGCCTCGTTTCTGTTGTAGTGTTCAAATCTTATCCACATAGAAGTACTATAATTGGTCAACACATGTGGAATGGGAATAGAGGCTTGCAATTTGTGAAACACCTCCTTAAAATTCTTGGAATAAGATCAAGCATTCTCATGAGGCTCTTATTGTATCACATTCAACAATCGAAGTCAATATTGACCAGCGCTCTCAGGCGCAAACTCTTATGAAGGCCGCATAGAATAGATCTATCGTGGTTATGGTTTTGGCTTCAAAGCCATAATACCACACCGCAACACTTCCTTTCAAAGTCATATTAAAAAACATCATAAGATGTCCTTTATCCTAGATTCAACAATTAGACATTAACTTTTGAAATTAAGTAATCTAGAGTTTTGCATCCTTCTATGCTAACCCATAAAAAGTGGATAGAAAAGAGCCAAGCTCGGGAAAATTTTCCATTCCTACAAGTATCGCAATCGGTTGCACCATCAGAGGTTTGGGTCTAGTCTTGGGATTTGTATCGGAGGGGTTACACTATCACTTACAGTAGACTGACTCTTTAGGAAAACGGGAATACTAGAGCTTTCTTCTTCCCGTGATGGATTAAATGGGATATTAATTTGATTAATAAAACCTCTCACTCTCACCAATGTCAAAATATTGTGCTTAGCAGAATACCTCCCAATGATCTCAGTTCTTCTAGTGCGCAGATCGGTCGCAGTATGCTCACGTAGTGAATCCCGGAAGGTCCCCAAGAACAATGAACTCTACCTTTTTGCACAAAAAACCATGTAAAAGCATGAACGACAAGAAGCAAGAGACCAATTGGGTTCAATCTCCCCCCATGCCTTGTGTGAGCGCTTCACAAAGCATGTATTTTATGTATATTTCAATCTTCATGCTCAATAATAGCCCAATTTACAAAAATATGACAAGCTTTTAGCTTTTGAGTTTTCTTTCTACAAAAATAGGAAAATAAAGCTAATGGACGGTGCCCGTAGAGTCTGGTACGCCCAATCTCAATGTCCCAAATAGAAATAACATATCCGTGTGCATAGGCGCATACAAAATAATAATCAATAATTGATGTCTCAATAGACATAACAAAATATAGGCGTGGCGCCTATCAAAATATAATCCAAAGGTCGAATACTCGCTAGACTCCAATGCTTTCCTCCGCCACTGCTGCTATCTCTACACATCAACTGAAGCATTCACAATCGTTAGTAAAATAATACAATTAAACCGACAAAAGTGAATACCTAGCAGTCTTCAGCTACATAAATAAATCAACTGGTTAGAAATAAATCCTAACCTTAATTTATTACGAGTGCGCACCCTAAACTCATAAACGTTTATTAATTTAATATGCATTTTGCGGAATCACCCGCTATGGAATCACCCATGTACACACTAAATTAATGAAATGCCCGAAAAGGACAGGCGTCCCCATCAACTTCTTGCACAAAGAATCCTCTTTGTGTATGAGCCCCGGTCATCTAAGTTTACGGAATCCACCGTAAAACCTCATGGAATATCCGAATGGCATGACTAAGAATTCATAATGGCCAAACTGTGTTCTGAATGCAGTCTTAAATATGTCAGATCTATCTAGCCTCACCTGATGATATCCAGACTTAAGGTCAATTTTACTAAATATAGAAGATCCTTGCAGTTTGTCCATAAGGTCATCAACTCTAGGTATAGGATACCTATTCTTTACAGTGATCTTATTTAATGCTAAGTAGTCAATACACATACGATAAGTATTATTTTTTTTCTTGAATAAGAGTACAGGTGCACCGAATGGAGAACTGCTAGGTCGAATTAGGCCTCTATTTAGTAATTCTTCAACTTGACTCTGGATTTCTTTTTGCTCTATTTGATTGTGCCTATATGGTGCTTTGCAAGGTGGTTGTGTGCCAGGGATCAAATCAATCTTATGGTCTTCCGGTCGTGAAGGTGGTAAACCTGGTGGTAGGTCTTCTGCAAAACAGTCCTTAAAATATGCAATAAATTCCTTATGCCTAGGATTCATATGATTTTCCTTTGCATGCAATTCATTCACCCAAATGAGATATGATTTAGTACTCTTGCGTAGTGCACGTTTTGCTTGAGTATGCGAAAGCAGTGGAAAAATATTAGATACATGCATACCATATAATATAATAGATTTTCCTTGAAAATTAATATTCATTGTGTACGTGGAATAATCTATATTTGGATTATGCTGGTGTCTCCAAGGCATTCCTAAAATAATGTCGCTTGACTGTAATGGAACAACTAAGAAATTTCTTCTTTCAATATATGAACCAATTTGAATCTCTAAATCTTGTACTTCTTGTGTGCCATTGTACCTAGTGCCTAAAAATGCAGCTTTTATGCGATAATGCGTAGGTACAGTCTGTAATTTCAATTCCTTTACCAATTTTGCTGAAATAAAGTCATGAGTACTACAGTCATAATGCAAGATAGTTCTTTCCTTTCCATGCACCAAACATTTCATAGTCAATAATGAATGTGGAGTAGGCATACCTGGTAAAGTGTCGGAAGTAGTAGTAGGATCATCCTCATCTTCAGTGAAATCTGGCATATCCTCATGCTCGTCTTCGTCCATGGCTCCAAGATAGTTGATATATGCTGGTGGCTTCTTTGAATGACAATTTGCTGCGAGATGCCCCGGTTGGTGACATTTATAGCATACTATTGGCTTGGTTTTGGTTACATTATTTGCAATGGCTGGAAGTCTGGGTACATTTGGATTTGCTTGTGGAATAGGCTTAGGAATTGTATTGACATTGGATGGTAATGCAGGTGGTTTAGCCCAATTCTTGCGGAAAGATGGTGATGAGAAACGACCTAGATTAAACCTTCTAAAATTGGAATTGAATTGTTTAGATCCATAATTACCATTAGCTTGGAATTGCTGTGGTCGTCTGTCTCTTCCGCGTAACTTATCTTCAGCATCGTGAGCTAGTGAGATGGCGTCTTCAAGGGTAGCAGGCTTGAACATGTTCACTTCAGCGTAGTAATGTCCAAGGAGTCCAGACATATACTTCTGCTTATGTGTCGTCTCTGGTACGTCTTCAAGCATGCGTAGCTGTAGGAGTGCATTCCAAAAACGCTCTGTATACTGTGGAATAGGCTCACGATCCCGTTGTTGAAGTAAATCCCATTGCTTAATAGCCTTCTCATGAAATTGCGGTGGAAGGAAATTCTGCATGAACTTCTTCTTGAAATCTTCCCAAGTAGCAGGACATTCTATGCTCTTGCGTACTACAGTCCACCAAAGTGATGCTCTGTCTATCAGATGATTAGTAACACACTTGATTTTATCTTTTTCTAGATAAGTTTCCTCATGGAAATAGTCATCAAACTGGCTAATGAATGATAAAACAGTCTTTCCTTCTCGTATGCCATTGAAAGTGCGAAATTTGAAACTTCGTTTACTTATCTTGGATTCCTTGCGAATGGTTTGTGCTTCAAGAGTGGCGTCGATGGTACGTCGAATCAAATCTTCAGCTTGAGGTTCTTCTTTGTCGGTGGACGCTCTTTGTAGTTTTGTCAATTGCGCTTGCAATGCTTGCCTAGCCCTTCGCTCTTCTTCCAATTGTAACATGATTAGATCCAGCTTTTGTTCCATGATAGGCTCAGGTAGGTCGTCTTCAGCCATAGGATCATCCATATGTGGGGTCGTCATCCTTAAAATTCAATAAACCTTTCTCACTCAAAATCAGGTTAGCGGGATGAGCGTAGCTCAAATTCGGGGTTACAAGGCTATGTATTTTTGGGTATTTCTTTCTCAATTTTCAGAAAATCTGCAATATTTCCGTCTTCGTTTGCTGAAAATACTTCAGCGAACTGTAGATAGGTAGAACACCTTGCCACGAACAACTTTCCAGTTCAGAGTTTTTGCGTAGGAACAAGCCTTCTAGGAGTTTTAAGCACTAGTCAGTTCTGACCCCAGTTTACTAGTCTGACTTGCAGAGTTGCAGACTTAGCCAACTTGCAGAGTTGCAGACTTGCAGAACTTAGGCCGACTTGATGAACTTGCAGGACTTGATTCCACTTGACTTGCAAAACTTGACTTCTGATGCGCAGGACCCGGAGTTTAGTGACTGTTGCCCTGTGTGACTTGCAGAAAGCTTAGCTTGACTTAGAAGATTAAGCTTAAGAGCTTAAACAGCAGGTCGTCAGATTTCGTTGGGGGGGGGCCGTTTTCCGTGACGGCGTGAAAAACCCGGGCCTCTTCTGATAGCTCGATGTGAAATTTTGAAGCTTATTAAGCTTCTTAAGCTTCTTCTAAGCTTAACTTAAGCTTAAACTTATGAGAGATGAAAGATATGAATTTTGTTTTCTCACTGTTTCTTGACGACTTGATGAAGGAGATGGATGCGTGGTCCTCCGCCTACAGAGCCTGGTCCTTCGCGATCTGACAGTGGAAACAGGGGTTCTTGATCGCCAGAAGTCTGCCTGTATCGACGGTTCGCGATGAGATTGACTGTAGAGCCCGATCGTTCCTGGAGCTCCGCCTTCGCCCGAGATTGGTAGCGATTGGAATCTCTTGATCTCAGCTCCGCTCTGATACCACTAGTGCGCAGATCGGTCGCAGTATGCTCACGTAGTGAATCCCGGAAGGTCCCCAAGAACAATGAACTCTACCTTTTTGCACAAAAAACCATGTAAAAGCATGAACGACAAGAAGCAAGAGACCAATTGGGTTCAATCTCCCCCCATGCCTTGTGTGAGCGCTTCACAAAGCATGTATTTTATGTATATTTCAATCTTCATGCTCAATAATAGCCCAATTTACAAAAATATGACAAGCTTTTAGCTTTTGAGTTTGCTTTCTACAAAAATAGGAAAATAAAGCTAATGGACGGTGCCCATAGAGTCTGGCACGCCCAATCTCAATGTCCAAAATAGAAATAACATATCCGTGCGCATAGGCGCATACAAAATAATAATCAATAATCGATGTCTCAATAGACATAACAAAATATAGGCGTGGCGCCTATCAAAATATAATCCAAAGGTCGAATACTTGCTAGACTCCAATGCTTTCCTCCGCCACTGCTGCTATCTCTACACATCAACTGAAGCATTCACAATCGTTAGTAAAATAATGCAATTAAATCGACAAAAGTGAATACCTAGCAGTCTTCAGCTACATAAATAAATCAACTGGTTAGAAATAAATCCTAACCTTAATTTATTACGAGTGCGCACTCTAAACTCATAAACGTTTATTAATTGAATATCCATTTTGCAGAATCACCCGCTATGGAATCACCCATGTACACACTAAATTAATGAAACGCCCGAAAAGAACAGGCGTCCCCATCAACTTCTCACACAAAGAATCCTCTTTGGGTAAGAGCCCCGGTCATCTAAGTTTACGGAATCCACCGTAAAACCTCACGGAATCCACCGTGGAATATGCCTCCTGGCATCATCTTCGTCTTGTCCTTTTAGCTCTTTCTTGTCCTGGAATCTCATCTTGACAGTTTCTATTGGGGTATACTGGATGTACCTACGAACTTTTTGGCATACACTAACTAGTTGGGTCCCTATTAGGGGAGGTTTGAATTTTCCACTTATTAGTAGCTCATGGCAAAACACCACCTATCAGGACCTGAAATCGACCTGATACTAGGTATAAGGCTCTAGTTGCACTCCTATAGTTAATGCAAAATGATCTATCTATCACATGATTTAGGAAACATGAGTTTCAAACTATAGTCCAACATATTCTCCACCTTGATTGCAAGCAAAGGGTATGAAAATGGGTGTTTATCTTTGTGCTACTTTTACTAACAATGTGGTAGAATACAATGCCTTATTAATGGAGCTAAATCTTGCCAAACGTGGTGGTATCTGCCAACTATTAGTAAAATGCGAGTCATAACCAGCATTGATGAGTCAATTAAATGGGATTTATATCCTATATGATCCAAATTTGGATCTATGAGATTAAAGAGTCCAAAATTTCTTCTTAGACAACATTTTTCAATCCCATACTTTCCAACTTCAGGTGGCCAAAGGCTATTTGAGAGGTATGGTCTCTCTCATATATTTTTTGTGTTCTTTCTTTCATTATGTTTTCAAAATAATGAAAGTAATTCATTCTATTGAGCTATATATATAGCTATTTCACCAAAATATAGAAGGAAAGTACAATCTTACTTATCATAGTTTATAATCTATCAAACACACTTGAGATATAATGTGCCATTATTAACTAGATGCTATAAACATTTCATTTGTGACATTTCTTTTTTTTTCAAATTTTTTCTTGTTGTAAGAGAGAGAGATCAGAAGGTTATAGGAAGATAGTAGATCCCTTTCAAAACCATATTATGAATTGAAAGAAAATTAATGTATTAAAACTATAGATCAACACAAAATAATGAAATAATATTTGTACTTAGCATATGTGGGATGTAGAGAGAGAAGATATTTAGAGATGCGAAAGGAAGAGAAGAGACAAACCATGTATATGGGACACCTTTCGATCAAGTAAAGCTTGGTCGATTTGTTCTAACTGTGTGTCCTCTTGTGAGATCATAATTATTTCTTGATTTGTGCATGTTCGTTCATCTCGTTCATGCCAAGTGAATTCCAATGGGATTATTGGCTCGGGAGATCCTTCCGTTGTTCACCCACGAACTCTTCTTATGAGCTGTAATAGGTGCATTGCTTAAAATGGACTGATACCTCTTTATGGACATTTTTAGGGCACATATAATAGTATTAAATTTTTTATCAATTAGAGTTTGACTGCAAAGCATGATTAGTACACACTTTCCTCACCATGAACTCAAAGCCCAAGATCACTTAATCAATGATTGTAGATTGAAACTTGCCAAAGCATTGCACATGGTCTATAAATAAGTGATATTTTGATTGAATTGTAAGGTTGCACTGAGTGAGAGGATATGGGATATATTGATTGAGATGTGTCTCTCAACCTTGAATGTGAATGGCCCTCATCATTGTTCAATTTTTCTATATCATGACAAATAATACATCTCTCTTTCAATTCATTACTCCCTCTCCCTCTCTATCTACATATATCCCCTTCTACTCTCTCCTTCCCTCTCACATTTCTCTCTATCCCTCTCTAACCATTTCTTTGTTTTTCCCTCTCTTTATACACACACACACACACACACATCTCTCCCTCTCTCTATCCTCCATTTTTTTCTTTATTTTTATTTTTCACTATTTCTATTTCTCTCGCTTCCACCCTCTATTTCTTTATCTCTCTCTCTCTCTCTCTCTCTCTCTCTCTCTCTCTCTCTCTCTCTCTCTCTCCCCCTATTTTTATTTTTCTCTCCATGTCTCTCTATTTTTTTCTCTCCCCCTCCCCCCTCTCTCTCTACCTCTCCATCTCTGTGTTTGTTTCTCCTCTATACCTTTCCATCCCTCTCTTTATTTCAATTCCCCCTCTCTCTCTCTCATCGTTTCTCTTCCTCTCCCATATCTCTCTTTCTCTATTTTTCTCTCTCCCCTATCTCTCCCTCTTTGTTTCTCTTCCTCTCCCTTCTCTTTCTCTTTCTCTATTTTTTCCTCCCCCTCTGTGTTTCTCTTCCTCTCCCTCCTCTCTCTTTCTCTATTTTTCTTATCCCCTCTCTCTCCCTCCCTTTCTCTCTCTATTTCTCTCTCTTTCTCACTCCCTCTCTCTTTCAATGCATCTATCCACAAACAAAAAGAAAGAGTGAAGAGAAGAAAATATAAAATCAAAGAGAGGAGAAATAATATACCTACCTCAAAGGCTCGAATGAGAATTCCTTTGTGATTCTCTTCACACACACACAAACACATACACACACACACACACACACACACACACACACTCTCTCTCTCTCTCTCTCTCTCTCTCTCTCTCTCTCTCTCTCTCTCTCTCTCTCTCCCCTTTTGTGTCTCACTCACACACACACACTCCTAAAGCTTTGAGCGCTCTCCGTTTGTCTTTCATTCTTCTTCATGTGTTCATGATGAAAAAGTTGTCTTCCAATTGTCAATATTTTTTTTATTAATATACCATCATTATATACATCCCAATATGTGTCACAAAGTGTTGCTATTTGCATCACAAGCATCACTATATAGGATGCTATTTGCATCATTATAAATAGCGACAAAAATCTTGACATGTGTAGTAGTATTATTAGTGACGTAGATAGCGATGCTTTTATTGTCTATGCTAATTCACATAAAAAATAACCTTAGCTATGTATGTGTTTCCTTGTAGTGAAGTTTTATGATGCCTCAAATTTGCAATATGCTTTCATTACATGTCATCATTTATCTATCCACAGCCTGATGAAACATCTTTTGAAATTAAAAAGAGGAAGATTAAACAATATCATCACTTTTCATTAATACTAAGTATTTTATATGAAAGAGACATGGAGGAGGTATATTGTTGATGGGTGGTGCTTGATGAGGTGCCATTCATTCAAAAGAATACCATGATTTAGAATGTAGTGTTCATTTTGCAAGATGGATTAGTATCGAAAAGTTTTTACATATTGAAGCATTTTGATATTGTCTAAAGGAATGACAGTGTGAAAATTTGTAGGGAATCTCTAAACCCCATTCTTGTGATGCTACCCTTTGAAAAGTGCGATATATATATTTTTAAAAACATGTACATTATGTTGTGTCTTAGCAATGCTACCCTTTGAAATATGGGGCATTGAGTTTTTTAAACTAGTATAACTTCTGTCTCCACAACACTGAGGTGTTGGATTATTGTGGCAACAAACTATTTTATGAAATGTTTTGAAGCTTGCAACATGATAAACAACAATGTGAAGGAGATGGCAAGTTTTATTATTGACCAAATCGTATGCCATTTCAATCCACTTAAAGAGATTATTTCCAATAGAGGGAAACATTTTTTGATCAAGATCATTACAGCATTGATTTAGAGACCTAAAACAGGCCCGATACTAACTATAAGGCTCTAGTTGGGCTCCTATACTCTCCAAAAAGTACCCATGGCCTGATAACCAAGAGCGTCTAGATGATGCAAAATTATCTATCTATCAAATGCATTTGTAGACATGAGTTTCAAATTATAGTCCAATGTACTACCCATCTAAATTCCACGAAAAGGGAGTATCCCATACATATAGGTGATTAACACCTCATTATATAGACAAATACAACATCCCCCAATCAATTATTATGGCTCCTATAGCTCTCCTACATCCTAGGATGTTCCCTCTCAAACATAAAGAACAAATGTGATAAAATCCTCTCATGATACGTATACGATCCAAGAACATTTTAACTTGACATAAAGTCTTTCCAAAGATCTGTGTTCTATCCTACAACAAAGGGAACCTCGCACACTCATTGTAGGCCACAACTAGGAATACAAGTGCTATGCATCCATAAGTTTCACTTTTTATACCAAGCTCAAATGCAAATGAACTGTGCATTACTACAAGATATATGCCTTATACTGACTTCCCCCGTCGTCGCAAAAAGAGTAGTTATTGGCGACGCCATAGAACAGTCGGTATCACTGTCGCTATCAGTGTCAGTATTGGCGTCGGTATCAGCGTCGCAATGGGCATCGGTATCAGCGTCGCATTGCGACACTGATACCGACGCCAATATCGACGCTGATAGCGACAGTTTGCGACATAAATAACGACGCCAATAATGAGGCGAGCAGTAAAATTTGCGATGCAAATAGCGATGGTAACAGGGAATTTTTTTTTGTGGCAGGGCAGCATAGCACTGTGTGCTTTATTAGAGCCATACAAAATAGTTTCTGCACTGTGTACAATGCGCTTGCAAACAAAAACAATGTATACTAAAGGCATAACACTAATACATGAAATAAATACATGATCACATAATAAGAGATTGGTACAATCATGACAAGATATCACTAATACATAGAAAATGTCTACATAGATCAGGCAACTCAAAAATAAAGGTATGTGAGCTGCAGGGATCCAAGGGCAATCTACATATCCTTGTCCCCCGAAAGCTCATCCCGCCGCAAAGGAGCATCCAACGAACTCTGCAAATAAAGAAACAACATATCAGTTCACCATACAATAATGCATTCTAATTAAAGATGGTAACTACGAACAAGAAATATTAGTGACTTATAGGGCCGCCGCATCGATACAATTGGTCGATCAATGAAGTGAGACAATGCCTCTCTGCATATCGAGTCTCAAGGCCAGTCGGATCGCAATTTGTAATGGAGTGCTGCAAAGAAAACAAAATGCTAACTGTTAGAAACATGATTGTCAGCACAAAGAATATTACAAAAAAATAAACAAGCAAAACAAAAGAAAAACTTACAAAGTCCTTCACATATGTCCTGTGGCCGCCACTCCCAAGATGATGGACCACTCCGGCCTCGAGTCGTGCCCTCGCCGCCTCGCGCTGCTGACTCCAATGTCCTGGAGAATCTATAGCCTCCTCCCTTAGTCGGCGCCAGTCGTCTGCATCTAACCAGTTGGGCTTGGCAGCCACACTCTTGATTGCCTTGCATGTGTTCGATTGACTATGTGACATGTATACATGCATGCAATCTATCATCCAGCACGTAGAGAATCTATCTACTGAGGCTAGCACTGAAAACTCCTCGTGCAAGGATGCTACTATGTAGTCCTTGCTCCCATTCGGTATGTCCTTCCAATGATCCAAGACATTGTGCCAAAAAACTTGTTGGCACAACTCTCTCATGCAAGCCATCACCCTCCTCCCCTCATCATTCATGGTGATGGCTCCTGACCTACCATCGACTAGACATCCATATCCCCCTGGAGTCTGCCTAAGATAGGTCCTCTCCTATCTGCGTTCACGCTCCTAGGCATATCCAGGAAACCCCTGTGCATCCGGTGTACCGACTGGGATAATATCTCTCGGAGTGGCATCCACAGGGGTGCCACCTACTAACGGCTGAGCGGAGTAACTGGAGTAGACGTCCCCACAGGTGTGACAAATCCTTGAGGTGACGTAGCTCCAGCTGAACGATGAGACGGAGACATCGCGTCCGTGCCTCCACAGCATCCACCTGAGCTTGAGCCACGCTCCCTGGAAGTACCATGAGAGCGAGGAGTCGCACCTGTATCCTGTGTCGACCGTGAGCTCACTGCCTTAGTATCTCTGCAGCATCCAACTGACCCCGAAGCACTCCCTCCCTCTAGCCCAAGTCTAGAGTGTCGAGCTCGTCTGCTCGAAGTCGAAGCATCCAATCGCGCTGAAGTAGATCTAGCAAAGTGCCCTGACGAAGACCGAGACAGCTCCTGGTGTGCCATATCTCTGAATCTCGCAATCTGATCTGGAGACATGCGTGTGAAGATGTCCTGTAACTCCTCATCGCTCATCCCTCGATTCATCCTGAAAATGTCACATGTACAGACAAAAAATAATGTTAGAATAATCAATTTAAATCATACAAAGCACAGTAATATAAATCATTTAAAAAAAAATCTCACTTAAAATGCATATCTTATGTACCCTTATAAGCGATTGGTCAACGAATTGAGTAAGTGGATGCTCCAAGTATGAAGTATCCTATGGTCCCATGTTAATCCCTTGACACAACTCCGCATACACTGGAAGGTCGATAGAAATGTCACCACAAAAGAATGAGTCCACCTCATTCTCAAAGAATTCTTGGACTCCTGTATTTCCATCATTGTTAGCCAATGCTGGCTCCAAGCTTTTGATGGCCTCCACCCCTTGCAATATCGACCTCTCTATTTGCATATTATCTTCATCTATGCTCGGAACATCGCTTTGATCATATACTCTCACACTTCGGGGAGTTGAAGGTATAACATACCACCGTCGAGGTTGTCGGGGAATTGGATAGAAGATTACCTGTTCACAAATACGTACAAGAGAGTTCAAACCATTGTGACATAAACCATGTTGTAATACAATTAGAAAACAAATGAGTCCATGCACCTGTTCACAATGAGCCGGCAACACAAAGGTGTCACGCAAATCTGTCCATTTTTTTTCGGAATCTATTTCGAGAAATCTAGATGGACCTCGTCGAACTGTTGCTCTAGCTCCTCCAAGTACCACTTTGAACCATTGCACATCGAATAGTATCATGGAGAAGCTATGGTAATCCACCCTAACAATACTTTGCAAGTTCCCAAAATACTCCATCTCATCCACAACTGTGTTTGGATCCATTCCTTATTGCCGACTCTCTTACTCGATGATGCTAGGAGGCATATTTCACGGTGGATTCCGTGCCACAGTGGATTCCGTGAGGTTTTACGGTGGATTCCGTAAACTTTGATGACCAGGGCTCATACACAAAGTGGATTCTTTGTGCGAGAAGTTGATGGGGACACCTGTCCTTTTCGGGCTTTTCATTAATTTAGTGTGTACATGGGTGATTCCATAGCGGGTGATTCCTCAAAATGCATATTAAATTAATAAACGTTTATGAGTTTTGAGTGCGCACTCGTAATAAATTAAGGTTAGGATTGATTTCTAACCAGTTGATTTATTTATGTAGCTGAAGACTGCTAGGTATTCACTTTTGTTGGTTTAATTGTATTATTTTACTAACGATTGTGAATGCTTCAGTTGATGTGTAGAGATAGCAGCAGTGGCGGAGGAAAGCATTGGAGGATAGCGAGTATTCGATTTATCATTTATATTTTGATGGACGCATACCTTAGGCATGGCGTCTATATTTTGTCGCGCCTATTTATTGAGGCGTTGGATATTTGTTTATTATTTTGTATGCGCATGGGTACACGATTATGTTATTTCTACTTGGACATTGTATTGGGCATGCCAGACTCTTTGGGCGCCATCCGTTAGCTTTATTTCTATTTTGTGCTAAAGCAAACTCAAAAGCTAAAAGCTTGCTATTTTGTAATTTGGGCTATTATTTGAGCTTGAAGATGATTAATATATAAAATACATGCTTTGTGGAGCACTCACACAAGGCATGGGGGGAGATTGCACCCAATTGGTCTCTTGTTCATGTCGTTCATGCTTTTTACATTGAATTTTTTGCAAAAAGTAGAGTTCTTTTGTTCTTGGGAACCTTTTGGCATTCACTACGCGAGCGTACAGCATCCGATCTGTGCACCAGTCGTATCGGAGCAAAGCTGAGATCAAGAGCTTCCAATCGCTACCCATCTTGTGCAAAGGCGGAGCTCGTGGAACAATCGGGCTCTACGATCAATCTCGTTGTGCAAACGGTCGATACGGGTGGATTCCTAGCGATCAAGAACCTCTGTTTTCATCATCAGACTACGAAGGACCAGCTTGCAGAGGCAGAGGACCACTCCTACATCCTCTTCTTCAAGTCGTCAAGAACAGAGATAAGCCATATTTCTTGCCAAGCTTAAAAGCTTCAATCTTTAAGTTACAAAGCTTAGTTAATTAGAAGCTTTACTTAAGCTTCAAAAATGACTGATTACGAGGACGTAAGGATGTTCTGAGTGCTGAAATTTGCGCCGAGGACATATTCATGTCCTTAAAAACGACGACTGGTTAGGAAGCATAAAGCTTCTTAATCCCCTAAGTCACCTAAAGTCATTCAACCAGTCAAGTCTTCAAAGCTCTTTCAAGTCAAGTTCTACAAGTCACATAAAGCAACCAAGTTTTGCAAGTCCTGGAACTCTGCAAGTCACATAAGTCTGGAACTCTGCAAGTCAAACAAATCACCTGGAGTCGAAACTGACTTCTGTTCAAAACTCATAGAAGGGCTATTCCTGCGCAGAAACTCTGAACTGCAAAGTTGTTCATTGGAAGGTACTCTTCGCATACGCAGGTTTGCTGAAGCATTTTCAGCATACAAAGAAGGATAAAACGCAGATTTCTCAAAAATTACAAATCTCGCAATAGCCAAAGACGAAGATTGTGAAAGCCACACCCAAAAATATATAAGCCTTGTATACCCAATCTTGAGCTATGCTCATCCTGCTAACTTGATTTTGAGAGTGAGAGGTCTTTTAAGTTTTACAGGATAACGGAACCATATATGGATGATTTAATGGCTGAAGGCGACCTACCTGAACCTACGATGAAGCAAAAGCTGGACTTAATTATGATACAATTGGATGAAGAATAACGAGCTAGGCAAGCATTACAAGCTCAATTGGCTAATTTACAAAGATCGACTACCGATAAAGACGAACCTCAATCTGAAGATCTTATTCGAGGTACCATTGACGCAAGTCTCGAAGCTCAATCTATCTGCAAGGAAGCAAAGATAAGTAAAAGAAATTTCAAATTCTATACTTTCAATGGCACTCGAGAGGGAAAAACTGTTCTTGCATTCATTAGTTAGTTTGACGACTACTTTCATGAGGAAATCTATGCAGAAAAAGATAAAATCAAGTGTGTCACTAATCATTTAGTGGATAGAGCATCTCTTTGGTGGACTGTGGTACGCAAGAGTATAGATTGTCCCACTACTTGGGAGAATTTCAAGAAGAAGTTTATGCAGAATTTCCTTCCTCCACAATTTCATGAGAAAGCCATAAAGCAATGGGATCTTCTTCAGCAACGGGATCATGAGCCTATTCCTTAGTACAGTGAGCGTTTTTGGAATGCATTACTCCAGTTATGCATGCTTGAAGACGTACCTGAAGCGACACACAAGCGCAAGTATATGTCTAGACTCCTTGGGCATTACTACGCTAAAGTTAATATATTCAAGCCTGCAACTCTAGAAGACACAATTTCATTAGCTCACGACACTGAAGACAAGCTGCGAGGTAGAGACAGACGTCCACAGCAATTCCAAGCTAATGGTAACTATGGATCTAAACAATTCAATTCAAATTTTAGAAGATTTAATCAAGGTCGTTTTCCTTCATCATCTTTTCGTAAGAATTGAGCAAAACCACCTGCTTTACCATCCAATATCAATCAAAACCCCAAGCCTATTCCACAGCCAAATCCTAATGTCCCTAGACTTCCCGCCATTGCAAACAATGTAACCAAAGCAAAGCCTATAGTGTGTTATAAATGCCACCAACCTGGACATCTAGCAGCAAATTGCCATTCGAAGAAACCACCTACCCATATCAACTACCTTGGAGCAATGGAAGATGAAGAACATGAAGAAATGCCTGATTTCACGGAAGATGAAGACGACACTACTACTCCTTCGGATACTTTACCAGGTATGCCAACTCCACATTCTTTATTGACAATGAAATGTTTAGTGCATGGAAAGAAAAAGATTATTTTGCATGATGATGGTAGTACTCATGATTTTATTTCTGCAAAGCTAGTAAAAGAATTGAAGTTACAGACTGTACCTACGCATTATCGCATCAAAGCAGCATTCTTAGGTACTAGGTATAATGGTACACAGGAAGTGCATGACTTAGAAATTCAAATTGGTGAATACATTGAAAGAAGAAATTTTCTAGTTGTACCACTACAGTCTAGTGATATTATTTTAGGTATGCCTTGGCGTCATCAGTATAATCCAGATATAGATTATTCCACACATTCAATTAATATTCAATTTCAAGGAAAACATCTTACATTGTATGGTATGCATGCATCTAATGCTTTTCCACTGCTTTCGCATACTCAAGCTAAACGTGCATTACGCAAAAGTAGTAAATCTTATCTCATTTGGGTGAATGAACTGCAAGTTAAAGAAAATCATATGCACCCTAGGCATAAAGAATTTCTTGCACATTTTAAAGACTGTTTTGCCGAAGATCTACCACCTGGTTTACCTCCTTCACGTCCAGAAGACCATAAAATAGTTTTGATTCCTGGTACCCAACCACCTTGCAAAGCACCATATAGACATAACCAGATAGAGCAAAAAGAAATTCAGAGTCAAGTTGAGGAATTACTAAATAGAGGATTGATTAGACCTAGTAGTTCTCCATTTGGTGCACCTGTTCTGTTAGTAAAGAAAAAGAATAATACCTATCGTATGTGCATTGACTATCATGCTTTAAATAAGATCACTGTAAAGAATAGGTATCCAATTCCTAGAGTCGATGATCTTATGGATAAACTGCAAGGTTCTGCTATATTTAGTAAAATATACCTTAAATCTGGTTATCATCAGGTGAGACTAGATAAGTCTGACATATTCAAGACTGCATTTAGGGCATAGTTTGATCATTATGAATTTTTAGTGATGCCTTTCGGATTGACTAATGACCTGCTACATTTAGTAGAATGATGAACCGTATATTTTTGAAATTTTGGTGTTTAGTCAAAATGAGAAAGAACATTATGAGCATTTGTCATTGGTTTTCCAGTTATTAAAAGATAATCAATTGTATGCAAATCCGAAAAAGAGTGAATTCTTTAAAACAGAAATTGAGTATTTAAGTCATATTGTATCATCTGATGGAATTAAAGTTGACCCTAAGAAAATAGATGCAATATTGAATTGGCCTGTACCTAAAAATGTGCATGAGTTACGATCTTTCCTAGGTCTTGCTAGTTTCTACAGGAAGTTTGTGCGTAATTTTTCATTACTTGCTTTACCATTAACCAAACTTCTGAATAAAGGTATTGTTTATCATTGGTCCGATAATCAACAGAAATCCTTTGACTTATTGAAACATGTATTAACCCATGCTCTTGTACTACAGTTGCCTGATTTAAATAGACCATTCTTTTTCGTAGTGACTGATGCTAGTGGATCAGGAATAGGAGCTGTACTTATGCAGGACAATCATCCCATAGCCTATTCTAGTTGTAAGCTGAAACCCTCTGAATTGAAATATTCCACATATGACAAAGAATTATTAGCTGTTGTACAAGCCTTAAGACAGTGGAAACACTACTTAGTGGGTTCAGAATTTATGATTAAGACCGACCAACAAATTATCAGACATTTACTTAGCCAACCTCAAATATCTGACCGACATATCAAATGGGCATCCTTTATTTAGAGTTTTCATCCTATCATTCAATATCAACTAGGTAAAGAAAATGTAGTGGCCGATGCATTAAGTAGAAGACCTGCCATTCATAATATTTCTGTTATATCTTTTGATTCTTTGATTGCTATGAAACATACTTATCATCAAGACATTACTTTTCATGCTGATTGGAATAAATTAGTTCAAAATAACTTGACTCCTATTGATTCACTATCTTATAACGATGGATTCATGTTTTATGAAAAGAGATTATGTGTTACAGTTCCATTCAGACCTTTTGTTTTGAATAAGATTCATTGTCCTCCATATCAAGGTCATAGAGGTATCATATCTACTTTACGTACATTAACTGAAGATTTTTATTGGCCGCATATGGACTCTGATGTATCTAATTTTGTTTCTGAATGTTTGATTTGTTAAAGAGTTAAGAGACATCATGGTAAACAGTATGGATTACTTATGCCTTTGTCTATTCCATCGAGACCATGGGAACAAATTTCTATGGATTTTATTACTGGTTTACCTAATACTAAATCTAACCATGATATGATTTGGACAGTAGTAGATAGGTTTAGTAAACAAGCATATTTCATTCCATGTAAGAAAACTTTAACAGCATCACAGGCAGCACAATTGTTTTTGAAAACTGTTTTCACTAACCATGGACTACCAAAAGTTATTATTTCTGATCGTGATTCTAGATTTTGTAACAACTTTTGGATTACTTTGTTTGCTAACCTAGGCACAAAAATTGATTTCTCATCCGCATTTCATCCTGAAACTAATGGACAAACAGAAGCTACTAATAGCACTATTCTAAATCTTTTACGTGCTTATACTATTTCTAAACCGCAGACATGGGACACACATTTGCATTTATTACAGTTTTCATATAACAATACATCACACACATCTACAAAGAAAGCACCATTTGAAGTCATTTATGGTTATAGATTGTCTACACCTATTGCATCTTTGTCAAATAGAATTCAGAGTGCTGATGATATTGCTAGTATGCATAATACTATTTTTGATGAGGTTAAAGACATGATTGCCAAAGCCCAGCAATCATATACCAAACAAGCCAATAAGAAAAGACAAGCAATGAATTTCAAAGTTGATGACTATGTTTGGTTGAGAATAGAAAAACGTAGACTACAAAGTGTAGATAGACACCCAGTTGTGAAATTAGCCCCTAGATTCTATGGACCATTTAGGATCATTCATAAAATTAATGACAATGCATTCAAGTTAGAGTTACCACCTCACTGGAAAATTCGCAATACATTTCACATTAGTTTACTAAGACCATTTAGAGGCCAATTACCTGTACACCTTGTTTATGAAAACCCACTTTTGTTAGAGGAAGAGACTGAAATGCTTGAACCTGAAGCTATCATAGATACTGATTTTATGACCACTAGAACTGGCCGAAGATATTCTAGATATCTAGTTAAATTTAAGAACCATCCTGTAGAAGAAGCCCAATGGATGCACGCTAGAGACTTAAATGCTTTCCCTACTCTGTTAGCTCCACATTGAGCTAATAGCAATTGAGGTCAATTGCTATCCCACCCTGGGGGTATGATGCCAAGAGGCATATTTCACGGTGGATTCCCTGCCACGGTGGATTCCATGAGGTTTTATGGTGGATTCCGTAAACTTTGATGACGGGGGCTCATAACAAAGTGGATTCTTTGTGCGAGAAGTTGATGGGGACGCCTGTCCTTTTCGGGCGTTTCATTAATTTAGTGTGTACATGGGTGATTCCATAGCGGGTGATTCTGCAAAATGCATATTAAATTAATAAACGTTTATGAGTTTTGAGTGCGCACTCGTAATAATTTAAGGTTAGGATTGATTTCTAACCAATTTATTTATTTATGTAGCTGAAGACTGCTAGGTATTCACTTTTGTCGGTTTAATTGTATTATTTTACTAACGATTGTGAATGCTTCAGTTGATGTGTAGAGATAGCAGCAGTGGCGGAGAAAAGCATTTGAGGATAGCGAGTATTCGATTTATCATTTATATTTTGATGGGCGCATACCTTAGGCATGGCGCCTATATTTTGTCGCGCCTATTTATTGAGGCGTTGGATATTTGTTTATTATTTTGTATGCGCATGGGCGCACGATTATGTTATTTCTACTTGGACATTGTATTGGGCATGACAGACTCTTTGGGCACCGTCTGTTAGCTTTATTTCTATTTTGTGCTAAAGAAAACTCAAAAGCTAAAAGCTTGCTATTTTGTAATTTGGGCTATTATTTGAGCTTGAAGATGATTAATATATAAAATACATGCTTTATGGAGCGCTCACACAAGGCATGGGGGGAGATTACACCCAATTGGTCTCTTGTTCATGTCGTTCATGCTTTTTACATTGAATTTTGTGCAAAAAGTAGAGTTCTTTTGTTCTTGGGGACCTTTTGGCATTCACTACGCGAGCGTACAGCATCCGATCTATGCACCACTCGAACCTTGCCATGATACCATAGTCCATTGTGGAGCGCATTTTGTCAATACGCTCCACGCGAAAATGCCGTCTGCGTGACCATGCTACACTATATATTTTGTACTGTACATTGAAACACTCAAATTAGATGTCGCATATAAAATTTAGATACGACAGATTCTAAACCCCTTGTCACCTTTGGACTACATCCCCTCGAGAATTCCCACTCCTCCTTTGAGACCTTTGTCCCTTCGCGAGACGCTGCGGTCAAAGCTCCATGTAGCCATCGCGTTGACATGAACCACGGCATCTCCTCCATGCCTTCGGGATATCGAATCGGTCGATGATGCATACTACGTCGGAATTCAGCTCGCGCTTCCTCTCGATCTTGCCTAGCGATTTGGTACTTGGCGAGCCACGTCTCCATAGAGGCATGGTGCAACATACAAAAGTGATTCACCTTCTCCTCCATTGAGGCATCCATTCTTTTTTCTATCCCATTTTCAACCACCATATCTCCAATCAGTCTATCATCGTTCTTCAGCGACCATAGCATTTCATTGTCTGGATCCACCGTTGGTAGCCATTATGAAATATGCACTAGCATCTTAGACACCAACCAACCTTCAGCCATGCTACCTTCTGGCCAAGCTCGTTGTTGCACAAAGCCTTTAAGAGTTTTCATGAAGCAAGATGCACAAGAAGGTGGACTTGTATCGTGAACATGCTGGTGGGAAGGTATTTCTCAAAGAGAAGGACCGTCTCCACTGCTCCCGGCCTCACGGATTCAATAGAGGACGTCTTAATCTCCTTCTTTGAGATCCATTGCACCAAAGTCGACAACCTGTAAATGGCCCTGCATATTTCTGGAGTAAGACATCCTGCGATCGCGATCGTGTTGAGAATCAGCAATCACACTCAAACAGCCTCTTTGTATGGAATCTCAGGGTCAAGGATATGCAGGCTAACTTATCCCATATGCACAATGGTGCCTACTGCAGTTTCCTACTTTCCTATAAAGCATTGTACTTGCTTCCTTTCTTAATGCAATGATAGTACTCTTTTCATTTCAGTAAAGTGTCAATGTCATTGTCCACATACACAAGATTGTGTTTATGAGTCCAAGTCTCAATCTTGGAACCTAATTCACTTGTGTAACAAACAGTGTCCATTCCATCATGAGTCTACACTTCTCCTTCCATCCTCCATAGCTTCCGGTTATGTCATGCTCTAGATCCCGCATTTCTAACATGGTATCAGAGCCCAGTTGGGCATGGCATTGCTTCTCCAGCCTCTCTTGATTCTTCTGAACCTCCATCTAGCTCAGTGTCAGTGTATGACTTCTTTTCTCAACTCTACTCTCACTGAAGCTTCCATGGCAGCCATAGCCAGCAGCACCCTGTCAGATTGAACTGCTTATATCTCACTCCACAGGTCAAATCTCTTGGAGCTTCCTTCTGGAAAAGTATTCCCCAACTCATAAAGCTTCCATGTATCACATCAATCTAGGACATTGGACCATCTGGAGCTCAGCATTGTGAAAATCCCCAATCTCTGTTCTGTGTCTGCCATAGCCAGACAGGACCTACCTTGCTTGGAGCTTTCATAACTCTTCAACCAGGCAGAATTTCAATACGATTTCTTCTGGAGAAATGTTCCTTGGCTCAGGGCACAGCTTCCTGTCACTTTAAACACCAACATTGATGATCTACAGCTCCAGCATTGCTCAAATTCGACCTCGCTGTCCAGATCTGCGCCGATTCTGTTCGCGGCACCTGCGCGCTGCATACTGACCACGATGTTGACAATCTCCATGGGGCTTTGGTAGCCCATGACATAAGCTTCCTAGATATGTAAAAAGTTTTGAAAATGATGCACTGTAGCTCCTGCAATCAGCAAAAAACCAGGCCCCTGTCTCAGAAACCCTAATTCCACCATAGCCAAAAGCTTCAAAATCTTGACATTTTTCACTGTTTCTCTCACTGAAGTTATCAACAGTGATTTTAATCACTGAGCAATACTCTCTGAAGTTCGTTAAAGTACTGTCACTCAGATCTGAAGGCATCAGCATCAAATCAAGAAGGGGAAGATCACTTGAAGTAAAAGACTTTTGTAGATTTGGTATTCATTGACACTCAGTTAGTGCTTTTTAGCACTTGTGTCTCTCAATCAATTCTTCTGTTGCTCAAATCTAATAAAGTCTGAAGTTGATTTGCTACTGTTCCCGTAAAATCTAACATGGGCAAAGACTCGCCAAATGCTCGATTCAAAGGAGTCGGATTCCACACTTGGCAAACCCGCATCAAGCTCATCCTGATGAAGAAGGGTCTCTGGGCCATCACAAATGGCAAAGAGAAGAAACCGCGGGACGCGGACCTTGCAACTACTTGGCAAAAGAATGATGACAGAGCCCAGGCCATTATCAAATTGGAGCTAGATGACAGTTATATCCATCACGTGGATAACTGTGAGACCTCACAGGATACATGGAAAAGACTTGACACCCTGTTCGGTGCACAATCTAAATCATCAAAGTATGGTCTCCTAATTGAATTCTTGAGGCTTGAAATGTAGTCCAGCACATCACTTGCCACACATCTTAATTACATGGAAGGACTCCTAACCCAACTTGCAGGAATCAACATTAAAATGGATGAAGATGTTTGCATCGGTGTTCTACTTAAGAGCTTGCCTCCTGAATATAATAATGTATCAACAACTCTAATCAACATGCCAAATCCTGAACTTGTTGATATCCAGGCATCACTGTTAGAAGAAGAAAAGAAGCTAAAAACTAAAGAAGAACCAAGTACCTCTAGAGATGAGCATGCATTATATGTTGGCAACAGGTACAAAGGCAAGAAAGATGAGCTCTTTTGTGACTTCTGCAAAAGGACCGGACACACCGAGAAGTTCTGCCACGCAAGAAAGAGATCCCAAAAGGCCTCTCTAGTTGCAGTCAAAGAAGAAGAAGAAAATGAAGCAAAGGAAGAAGAAGATGAAGATCACCAGGATCGGAAGGACAAGACTCATCAGTCCTTGTACTCTCATAATTCTGATAGACTGTTTTAATAGCCTTGTATTTTTTCCTTGCCCTAATGCTTCCTGCCATAAGCTATGTAAACTCCTTATGTAACTTGGCATTACAGTCCCTGTACACTTTATGAGGCCCCTGTTACAGCCTCTGGATGTCCACCATGTTTATGGTACCCACACTTAGCTTTTTCTGCGACAGCCTCTGGTGTTTTGCCATGTCTGTGGTATACCCACACTTTGCAGGTGGTTCTCATTACAGCCTCTACACACTTTGTGCCTTTCCTAGTTGTGATTGAGGAGGGGTGTTGAGAATCAGCAATCACACTCAAACAGCCTCTTTGTATGGAATCTCAGGGTCAAGGATATGCAGGCTAACTTATCCCATATGCACAATGGTGCCTACTGCAGTTTCCTACTTTCCTATAAAGCATTGTACTTGCTTCCTTTCTTAATGCAATGATAGTACTCTTTTCATTTCAGTAAAGTGTCAATGTCATTGTCCACATACACAAGATTGTGTTTATGAGTCCAAGTCTCAATCTTGGAACCTAATTCACTTGTGTAACAAACAGTGTCCATTCCATCATGAGTCTACACTTCTCCTTCCATCCTCCATAGCTTCCGGTTATGTCATGCTCTAGATCCCGCATTTCTAACAGATCGGTAGAACAAACTGCCACAAATGAGAAAGCATTATGAATAATGGCTACACTCCAAATAGCAAAATGCACACGCCAATTACAATCCATTCGTAATACAAACCTGACATATCTTATGCCAGTCATGGGATTTTAGCCCTGATAATTGGTCGTCTTTAGAAAATGCGGACCTAAGAGAACACATCATACCCGTCGGAGTGCGGATAGACTTGATTACTTGCTTCACAATGCGCTCTTCTTTAGTGGACAAAACCCAAGGAGTGCGAGGAAGCTGCACACAACCATGAGCACTCGATTGTGGCCCAAAGCGCCTCCATCTTACCTACCTCCTTCAAATCCATTCGTGCCCCTATAGTGTCTCTCTTTCCTGTGATGTGGTCCCATAGCAAGCTACCCACATTCTTGAAAATATGCATGGGATCCAACAAGTGGTTGACCTGTAAGTGGGTCCAATATGGCAACTCATAGAAAACTAAGAACTGCCGCATTCCATTTGGATGTGATTCCGCATGGACCATTTTTAGCTCGTACCAGCTCGTGGCGTTTATAGGTGTTGGAGGTCGTCCAAGGAAACCTTCCTTGAGTTCATGATCCTCTGGTAAGAATGCAACGTATCCTTGATATACCATCTTCTTCATGGTTTGTGACCTTCGGGAGTCTAGCTGTGGCCCGCACACTGGACATTCATGATAACCTGAGGTAACCAAACATGTTCCAACACCACAACCCAGTGAATACTTGCTTCAATGAGATAAAATATAGATATTACCAACAAGAACAGAGGCCTGCTTACCTTAGCGCTCTCCGAATCCCGAAAAGTCATGCATCGTCCACATGAGAATGGCTCGAATATTGGCTGCCCACCGACCATCGCGCCTACTCATTTCTTGCACAGTGACCCCCTCCTCCCGCAAAATCTTAAGCTCATCGACTAATGGACAAAGATAACGTCCATATTTTTGACTTTGTAGCGGCCGGGGACAAGTAAGCTAAGGATGAGATGTCCTTTCTTTGTAGAAAGCCATGGAGGGATATAGTAGTTGACAAGGACTATAGGCCACACACTGTAAGAAGTTGAGCGCATACCAAATGGGTTCACGCCATCCATTGCAAGACCAAGCTGAAGATTCCTTGGCTCTTGGGCAAAGCCTGGGAAGGTAGAGTCAATGTGGCTCTATGCGCGTGAATCCGCTGATATTCGTTGAACTCCATTCGTGGACCTATTCTGCGCATGCCACTTTGTCAAGCTCGCCATGCCGGATGCACGAAACATGTGGTTTATGCGAGGGATAAGCGGAAAGTGTCTGAGAGCTTTTTGAGGGATGGTTTGCCCTTGCAAGTCCTGTCAATACCTGTGAGTACCACACTTTGGACATGTCTCCACAGTATGCAATCGTTGATACATGCATGGATGTTATTGTAGTTCATGCCAAGCTTTCGTAAAACATATCGTGCATCATCACGAGACTCAGACATGGTATTTGCAGGTGGTAATATATGATATTTTAGTAACCTGAAAAAAATTATAAACACTTTGAAAAAGCACAAATATTTGTCATAATAGTGCCGAAAAAAATCAACGATGCATATGTACAAGGTACCTAAACAACTCGGTCACAATCGTATCGCTCCACCCGTATTTTGCTTGCACACTTAAGAGTACAAGCAGTGTCTTCAGCCGAGATACTCGGCACCCATTATATAATGGTATGGATGCTTCCTCTCTAAGAGGATCAGAAGTCTCGACATCCATGGGAATCAATGCATCGATCATTGCCTCCATCTCAGGCTCCAGGATTATAGGTAGGTCTGGAAGGTTGCCTGTCTCCTCTGACATTGACGGTATAGACTGGCCTTGCAAGTGGTGGATTGGCTCCTGCACTCCATCCATCGCACGCCCATGTACTCTTCTAATTGGCCGCAAAGGGTACACTCCTCCTTGGGATGAGACATCACCTCCCTGGATAGAAAATTTGCCAGCAAGACCCAATCTTATTGTATATGGTATTCAATTAGCTTGCGAGTACAATGCATGATTGATATTAACTTCAAATTACCGTTTGCTAAAAATCCGCAATCGCCTGATCAATGATCTCAGATTGAAACTCGCCAAATCGTCATACGTGTTCTATAGAAAATCGGCGTTTTTCTCTATTTGCTAGCTTGCATTGAGAGCAAGGACATGGGACACGCTGATTAAGATACGCCTCGCAATCTTGAACAACATGACCTTCTTCATTTTCCATTTTGTCTACGTTACAACAAACAATTTGTTTTTGTTATCATTCTTTTCTTTTCGTAGATTGTTATCCTCTCCTTCCATCTTTCTCTTTTTCTATGACCTAGCATATAGTATCATAGAACACTAGTATTTAGTACCTAGTACTTAGTTTTCCTAGCACATAGTATCATAGCATCTTAGTATCTAGCACCTAGTACTCTAGTATTATAGTGCCAAGTACCCAGTACTATGATACTATGTAGCAGGTGCTAGGGTTATCCTCTCTTTCTCTCTTTCTCACCCTAGGTTTAATGATTTTTATCTCTTTTTCTCTCTCCTCTCTCTCTCTCTCATATTTCTTTTTCTCTCTCCTCTCTAGCTCATTTCCTTTTCACTCTCATTTCCCTTTCTCTCTTTCTCCCTCCCTCATTTCCTCTCCCTCTCTCACCCTCACCCTATCTTTCTCTATTAGGTTTAATGATTTTTTCTCTTCTTCTCTCTCCTCTCCCTATCTCATTTTTTCTCTCTCCTCTCTCTCTCTCATTTCCCTTTCTCTCTTTCTCCCCCTCTCTCATTTCCTCTCCCTCCCTCACCCTAACCCTCTCTTTCTCTCTTTCCCTATTAGGTTTTATGATTTTTCTCTTTTTCTCTCTCCTCTCTCTCTTTCTCATTTCTTTTTCTCTCTCCTCTCCCTCTCTCATTTCTGTTTTCCTCTTTCTCTCCCTCTCTCATTTCCTGTCCCTCCCTCACCCTGACCCTCTCTTTCTCTCTTTCTCTATTAGATTTAATGATTTTTTTCTCTTTCCGTCTCTCCTCTCCCTCTCTCATTTTTTTCTCTCTCCTCTCCCTCTCTCATTTCCCTTTCTCTCTTTCTCCCCCTCTCTCATTTCCTCTCCCTCCCTCACCCTAACCCTCTCTTTCTCTCTTTTCTTATTAGATTTAATGATTTTTTTCTCTTTTTCTCTCTCCTCTCTCTCTCATTCCTTTTTCTCTCTCCTCTCCCTCTTTCATTTTCCTTTCTCTCTTTCTCTCCCTCTCTCATTTCCTATCCCTCCCTCACCCTGACTCTCTCTTTCTCTCTTTCTCTATTAGATTTAATGATTTTTTTCTCTTTTTCTCTCTCCTCTCCCTCTCTCATTTTGTTCTTTCTCCTCTCCCTCTCTCATTTCGCTTTCTTTCTTTCTCTCCCTCTCTCATTTCCTCTCCCTTCCTCACCCTGACCTTGCTCCCTCTCTCATTTCCCTTTCTTTCTTTCTCTCCCTCTCTCATTTCCTCTCCCTTCCTCACCCTGACCCTCTCTTTCTCTCTTTTCCCATTAGGTTTAATGATCTTTCTCTCTTTTTCTCTCTCCTCTCTCTCTTAATTTTTTTCTCTCTCCTCTCCCCCCTCATTTCCTTTTCTCTCTTCCTCTCCCTCTCTCATTTTCTCTCCCTCCCTCGCCCTCACCCTCTCTTTCTCTCTTTCCCTATTAGGTTTAATGATTTTTCTCTCTTTTCTCTCTCCTCTCTCTCTCTCATTTTTTTTCTCTCTTCTCCCCCTCTCTCATTTACCTTTCTCTCTTTCTCTCCCTCTCTCATTTCCTGTCCCTCCCTCACCCTAACCCTCTCTTTTTCTCTTTCTCTATTAGATTTAATAATTTTTTTCTCTTTTTCTCTCTCCTCTCCCTCTCTCATTTCCCTTTGTTTCTCTCTCTCCCTCTCTCATTTCCTCTCCCTCCCTCACCCTGACTCTCTCTTTCTCTATTTTTCCATTAGGTTTAATGATCTTTCTCTCTTTTTCTCTCTCCTCTCTCTCTCTCATTTATTTTTCTCTCTCCTCTCCCTCTCTAATTTCCTTTTCTCTCTTCCTCTCCCTCTCTCATTTCCTCTCCCTCCCTCGCCCTCACCCTCACCCACACCCTCTCTTTCTCTCTTTTCCTATTATGTTTAACATCTTATCTCTTTTTCTCTCTTCTCTCATTCTCTCTTTTTTTTCTCTCTCCTCTCCTCTCTCTCATTTCCTTTTGCTCTCTTCCTCTCCTTCTCTCATTTCCTCTATCTCTTCCTCCCTCTCTCTCTCATTTCCTCCCCCTCCCTCTCCCTCTCCCTCTCCCTCATTTCTTCTCCCTCTCTCATTATATACAAATTATACAAAAAATAAATAAATAAGAGAGAAAATGCACTCTCCCTCCCTCTCGTTCTCTCATTTCATCCCCCTCCCTCTTCCATTTCCTCCCTCTCCCTCTCCCTCTCTTTCTCTCTCTCACCCTCCCTCTCCCTCTCCCTCTCTTTCTCTCTCTCTCTCCCTCCCTCTCCCTCTCCCATTTCCTCCCTCTCCCTCTCCCTCTCCCTCTCTTTCTCTCTCATTTCCTCTCCCTCTTCCTCCCCATCCCTCTCCCTCTTCCTCTCCCTCTCTTTCTCTTTCTCTCCCTCTCTCATTTCCTCCCCCCTCCCTCTCCCTCTCTTTCTCTTTCTCTCCCCCTCTCTTTCTCTTTCTCTCCCTCGCTCTCCCTCTCCCTCTCTTTCTCTCTCTCATTTCTTCTCCTAAACAAGCAAAAGAAGGAGAGAATCAAACCCTAAACAAGCAAAAGAAGGAGAGAATGGACTCACCGTAAAGATATGGTGAGGGTTTGGCAGCTCCTCTTCGTGATGAAGGCTCCTCCTCTCCTTCGCGAACGGTAGCGGCGGTAGCAGTGGCGGTGGCAAGGCTTCTTCCTCTCCTTCTCTCAACCTCTATGCAAAACGTTTGCTCTCTCTCTCGCTCTCCCTCTCGAAATGTCTCACGAAAATGCGCGAAATGAAACGCACTCGGGTTTCAGCCCTATTTTTTTTCCCTGTGGGGCGTTGCTATTTGCGTCGCATTTGTGACGAAATATCCTGTGTCGCTACCCGTCGTCGCTATACCTCTCTCTCCTTGTAGTGCATGACTCATTGTGCTTAAACAATTTTAAGTATAAGCCAACCATATATCGTGCAAAAATAGTTGTTTCATGATTTCATTTCTCTAACATAATGTTGAATTGCAAAAGGATAGTATCAGGCTAACCTGCGCTACTATTCCTCTACAAACTTAAATTTAAAAAAGCCTAAATGCCACAATATGCAGTGAAATCAAAACTCATTTAAACATTATCTATTTTCAATCATTTTTTCCCTATCATTTTAGTTTCACTTTTGTGCAGAGGTTTAAAAGGACTTTGTCGTTATTTTTTAATATAAATAAGCAATACATACATACTTCTCACACATAAATGGAGGTAGATTGAGGCACACCCTCATGATCTATCCTCACTATACATCCATGCAATCTGTTAATTCTTTATAATTGTTTGCACATTGAAACGATTTTTTTTCTAATTTCTCTTTAATAAGACCAACTTTCATGGTTTTTTCCTTTGTTTGAACATACATTAATAAAATTTCCTAATTTTCTATTTTTTATGACTAGTATGGATTGTGAATCATTAGCATATCAATTATTATTCCATTTGAATAACACTGAATTCACAAAAGTCCAACAGATCTCCAATTTTTGCATTAAATCTTGCATCTTGCATTTTGCGGTTTTAATTTTTTAATATAAACGACTAAACGTAAGTACTTTTTTCATGATTTCACATATTAGAAAACATAACTTCAGCATTTTCAACCATATTCCATGATAAACACAAGAGATACAATATAATATGCAATACATTGACACTTACAATAAATTCCACACACATGATGCATTGTATTTCGAAAAAATGGAGCCCTTGATGCCATCACACAACCATTGATGCTCACCTTTGTGCTTCCTTGTTCCGTTCTTGGCATCTCCTCACCAACCTGCACCCATTGTCCCGCATCATCTTAGCTCATACTATGAACAATAATTATGGTGAGAAAGAGAAGAGAGAAAGAGTGAAATATGAAGTTTTCATATAATGCATCAATTCACTTGATGTTTCTTGTGATATGAAGTGAAAAACTCAAGAGTGTCAACCCCAGGAGGAGAAGGTAGGATTCTATCACTTTGTGAATCTTCAAAAAATGCATTTAAAAATGGGCCTCCCTCTTCATCATGATATGGTTTTTTGAATTTAGGCATCTTTTAGGCCTCATTCAATTTTAACTTCCCAAATAACCAACTCAGCCCTGTTGCGGTGGCATTTTTCAAAAGTTCTTTCAGGCTAAGAAAAAGGGACAAATAATCCCAAATTCATGATCAGACTGGAAGAGGGACTTCTTGGCATTAAAAACTATTATATTGGCCTCTATCAGTTGCTCTTCGGCTTTTTGATCAAGTAACTACTTGTTGAGATGCTACATCTTGCGGAAATTAATTAATAGGAGGTCAAGTGGACTGTGAATATCCACAAATGAACACTTGTGTTGGATTTTTTACGTCCAAATGCACCTTAAAAAACTCCAGCTCCTTGATCCATGATCGATACATTTTTTTCCAAAAATGGCACTTTTATGGTACCTAGGCCACTTTTATGCTTTAAATTTCACCTTAAAATCAACTCTCATTGGTGACCATAGGATAGGGCAACTCCTCCTATCAAACCCACGAAGTGATTTGTACACATACATAAACCATAAAGAGCATCAAGTTGCTACAAATGAAATACATAACCTAGCATAATACAAATCTCACCCTATCTGCTGACAAAATTCAAGGAATGAATTCTAACTAAGCATGATCTGATAAAGAGATCAAGAGGTAGCTACGAACCAACTCTTCCAATAATCTCGCTAAAAGAACTATCAAAGAGGCAATCCTAAGTGGTGACCTGACCCATCTATTTCACTTATGATATGTAGACTAGAAACTTCTACTAGGCAAGTACTCCTATAGCATGTCTCTTTTATATTCATTTTTTCATTTCTCACATTCTTAATTCTTTATTATTTGATACTGGAATGTGTAAAAAGGAGGGAGATGACAATATTGTGACCCAAAGAGAATAGGGCATCCATCTCAAGTCTAGTCTGGATACCCAAGAACTTATCAAGATCTTATGAGGTAACACAATGTTTATTTTTGTTCCCACTTACATTTATTTTTGGTCCAATTATCTTCATATTCTTTTTGGCAATATGCCACCTCTAGGAAGACATGGGATCGCCTCGTCTTGACTCATCCATAGAAAACTACCAAGCCTTCGTAACGTGATGAACATTAGCTCTTTGAAATTTTTATTTCTTTTGATTTTCCTACTTCAGGGGCTGAAACTCCTTTTAGTACACCGTCATATTATATATATATATTAGATATATGTATCATTCTTATCTTTAATTTTTTAGGCTTTCTTAATTTCCTCACCACTAACATGGGTTTTTAGGACCAAATTCATAGTAGGCTAGACGGACAGGGTCACTAGGACTAACATCTAAAATAGGCCTTGGATGCTTAACAATATCTTTGCAAGAGGCAGGCAACTACTCAAACCTCCACAAACATACCTAACCTAATCTAAGAACTTCATGCCTTGATTTTTTGTTCTCCACACAAGCAAGAAAAATCTGGAAAATACACATTACACATTCTACTTCAAGAAAAATAATATGAAAATGAAAGATGTCACCTAGACTAGCCACAAAAATTGTCCTTGCAGCAATTGGCTCCCTCTTGGTGCTCCTTCAAATCTGTCTAATGCAACACAAAAATAAAAAATCATTAAATGCACCCACACCAAAGAGATACATAGCAATCTTGACCTAATGAAAAAGAGCATTATATCCAAATCACCTGGCCTTCTTGGCCTAATAGTATCAACCATAATGCATACCATTCAACAACCTACGATTGAAAGCAAACCCTTGGTCCCTACATAAACCCTACTAAAGTATAAAACTAGACCAAGGAGGTGAGCTACTTATGCCCTATAGTAAATGCATCAATTTATGAGCTAAGTCCCCTACATAAATGGCAAGGGGAGTCTGACCAATCCGACATTGATCAATCCCATGCATCCATGAAAGAATAGGAAGATGATCAATCTCTACCTCGCTCATAACTCAAAGTAACCATTGGTGACCAAAAAAAGACACATTAGGATGAAATCCCTATAGTATATGTGGGCTGATATTATAAGGAAAATGTAAAAGCCCTTCAGGACCATGATTAAGAAAGACATCTTTCAAAAAGGCATAATTAGCCAAGGAGTCTGGAAAGTGATTCTACTTGCTGGGAATCAACTAGAAAGTTATTGCCTCAAAGACCTCAAGAATGTGCAAGGCTGCACAATGGTACATTGTTAGAAAGGGATCTCTCACACTGTAGGTCCCATTCAATTGGTTGATCACTGATTGCAAGTTTCCTTTCACCAATAATTGACAAATACCACTACATCTAGCTAAATTTAACCCCATAAGTAAAGCCTTGTATTCCACCATATTATTAGTAAAAGAAATCATACCCAAATATACTCCCATTTTAAAAACAACTCAATGATGGGGTCTTTTATGAAAATCCCAACACTCACATGCTTAGTAGGTCCTTAAGAAGATCCATCAAAATATAATGTATAAACCAAGGCTTCATTGATGTAAGGTTCCATGACAATTAATCTATTTGTACTTATGACAATCAAAGTATATAATCAAGATAGAGAGGGTGTAAGATGTACAATCTCTCCTTCCTCACTAAAATGGGGACACAAGTAAGAATTTGGTGACAATGGTGGCAATAAACTCGAATGTCCCACGTCAAAGATCCATATTTCCATGCCGTAATGTGATAGCCCTTACTCCATGAGATCACTTTGCCTTGATGGTAACGATGTTCTAAATATGGATGCTCAAGATAGGGAATAACTTTTCCCATCCAATAGTCTTGGTACTCTCTGTAAGTATAACCTAAATCGTAAAGGACCTACAAAAATACACCAAGTCCAACACAAATCCATACACATAATAGAGCCTCCATTTCTTGAAATTTACTTTAGTTTTAAACTCTACCCCTTGGAAATTTGGTAAAAGAGATGTGAAGACATTATTTCATGTGCATACAATCCTATAAGGGCCATCCTACTTGGGTTCTAACTTTCATGGAAATAGCTCACGATAGGCATCATAATATAGGACCAATTGAGTAAAAACTACACGTGCATAGAGACGCGCTCCGTAAATATATAATCATATTTATAAAAAAGTGGATATATTCATATTCTACGTCTATACATGTGTGTAACTGCGTGTCTAAAAAGGCGTGTATTTTGCAAATTTTTGACAATAATAGACGCCCATTTTTCCTACAATTTAGACGTGCGAATAGACGCGCAAAACACGAAGAGCATGTGGCTTTGCCACATGCTCTCTAGTTTTTTTCCCCCCATCAACATCAAATTGTATGCTTAGGGAAAGCAGAGAAAGATTATTTTACTAAAAGCAAAAGAATGTGGAGAGCCAAAGTCCATATATTGATAATAACACATGATGAGCGTATTGTGCTGATACATTTGTATATTTCGAAGATTTTTGTACTGAAAACAAAACAATATATGTAGAATACGAAATTTCATATATATAGATGAAACATTTTTACATGACGAGTTTTAGTGCTTGTGACCTCAAGCATGGTCATGGTCGCAAACACTAGCTGAAAGTAATACATATCAAAAATGAAAACTACAAGCCAAGGGGAGGCATGCATGCATGGGGCTCCTCTACATCTCCTCAAAAGAGGCATCATTGTTGCTACCACCACCGCTGCCGGTGTCAGTGCCGCTTCCGCCACTGCTACTGCTAGTCCCCCCTTCGCTATCCTCAACTACATCAGGGTTCACCTACACAAAGGATTAAGGTATATAAATACTATAACAAACAATAAATTAGAGTTACCTATACTTTTCATCTAAAAAATAAAACATACCTCTTCTGGTTGTGGAATCCTCATGGCACGATTATATTGCTCCTCTGTGATTAGTCCCTCCTTGTAGAAATACTGCCAAGTGGACGCCCAGTTATGACCTCGATGGTAGCCTACCTCTCTAGGAGTAGGCATCCTACCAACGATATGATACTATAAAACAATTTTAACATACAATGTATTAGAACACACTACATAATGAATTGAAAAAAATTATAAAAATTAATTTAAAAAAAATCAAATAATACTTACAAACTCAGTCTCACATGACTCCCTACCACCCGATCCATAATGCGACGATCCCATGGTTTCCATCTGGATACGTGGTGCCTTTGCATGCTGGTGACTTGTCATTTTCTCTGCTGCTCTCTTCTTGGCCTCTTTCCACTCCCTGCGGTGGCAATTGGGTGGTTGGCCATATCCAGGGCGCCCTTGCTCTTGTCTTCGCAGTGACTCCTTGGCGCATGTCATAAGGTGAGACATCTTGTTATGAAGCGCGTCTCTCACCTTTGACCATTCCCAATCATCTGAGAATTTTGAATTCTCGGGATTAGGGTAACTTCTATGTACTGCCCACAACACCTCTTGCCACAAACCATTTTTTTGGTGCTTGAAGGGAATCATACAATCTTTGTATGTGGCATGCATGACACTCCTCAAGTAGGCTATCACTTCCCTCCCCTCAGGGTTATGCAAGATACCACCAACATCTGTGACAAAGTAGTATATTTGTGGAGGCTCACCTCTCTCATTTCCCGGTGGGGGTGATCAAGACCCACCTCCTAGGCAACCTCCACAAAGCCCTTGACCTCCTCATCCTCCCGCACAACTCTCCCTCCTCTCTCGACGGGCACTACCCTCTACCTCACTCGACACACGTGCTTCTGCAGATGCACGTGCTTTGGCCGATCCATGCACTTCAGTTGATCCCTGTGCATCAGCTGATCTATGTGTATGCATAGTGCGTGGAGTATCTATTAGTAGAGGCGTACCAAGGTTTGGTGTGCCAAGGTTTGGTGTTTGTGCGGCAGTGCTAGGCAAAGATGTGATAGGTGTCCCAGACATGACTTTAAAAACCTCCTCTATAGTGGGAGGGCGACCAAGATAATTGGTCATCTCCCCATGAATTGCTCCTTGTTCGGAGAACCTCCAAAAAAACAACTGACACCTCTAGAAAACTTCGCTAAGGTGTTGTTCATGCGTTCCAACTCAGGATCAATGCTGGAATATCCAGGATTCCACATCTACACAAGCAAAAATCCATTACTACCCTGTGCAGATAAAAGATATTACATGCTGCGTCTATACCTGCATCTATACCTGTGTCTGTCAGCGTGTCTAAAAACGCGTCTAAAAACACGTCTACACTGTCATCTAGACGCGCTGACAAACGCGCAAAGTCAGACCATAGTTTGCAAACTGCTATAAGAAACACGCAAAAAACCTCCATAGATGATAGTCTAAAGCATGTAAAGAGAGAGAGAGAGAGAGAGAGAGAGAGAGAGAGAGAGAGAGAGATAGAGACAGAGACAAACAGACAAAGAGAAAGCAAACAATTGAGAGAGAGAAGAAGAACTCACCTTCTTTGCTTGTTTCGACGGGTGGCGGCTAGGTTGCAAGCTCATTGTCCTCCTTCTCCCTTTCCTTGGTAGGTTGCTTGATTCTTCTTCTCTTCCTTGCTGTTTGGCTCTTGTTCTTTACTCTTTGGCTCTTCCTTCCTCCTGTTCTCTTTTTACTCTTATTTCCTTCCCTCATTGTCTTCATGAAGTGATAGATAGATATGATTAGTGATGTCGAGCTCGAATTGCAGAAAACGTGTTAAAAACGCAGGAAAGCACTAGTTTGAAAAGAAAGCTACAAATTTTTATTTTTTTAAATATTTGTGTGGCGCATCTGTAAGCGCATGTAATTGCGCATCTATATGCATAGATAAAATATATTACTGTGCTGATAGACACGCAATTACAATTAAACTAATTAAATGCTAGCTTATGATTATTTTTGGATCAATATGACTTTCCTAGTCTTTCAATATTAAAATGTTTTTCTCCATGTTGTAAGTATCAAAATATTTAGGGAATATGACATATATACCAAATAAAATCATATATGTCCGTATGATTCAGGTGTAATTATGTCGTTATCTTCTACTAGTATGGGACATGTTGAGTCAACAAATAGTACATCCTCCAATGAAGATGAGACATTGCGTCTTCACAATTGAGACGCTTGGCTATGACAAAAAATCAAATGTATGTGCGATCGTTGTCGATGATGTTTTTTTTTAGCACGTCGAATCACAATGTCACACCTCAGCATGTACGGAGAGTGGGACAAACTCTTTTTTTAATTGAGCAAGATGTTGTACCACATCCTCAAATGGTCCCTCTAGGGCGTCGAGAGGCTACGAAGCGTCGACATGAGGAGGCAGAGTCCTCAAGAAGAGTAGAGACTGATGACAACGATAGTAGCCCTCTTCAAATGCCCCATCAAGTTTTGGAGAAAGAGATTTTGGACAACATGGTGCACGATTTATTTTCCCATGAGGTTCGAGGGGAGAGCGCCACTAGAGAGACAGATGACCTGCTACACATAGCGTTGAAAACTCCATTGTACGAAGGTTGCACATACTCCATTCTACGTTCATCTCTTGAGATACTGAACTTACAAACCATTTATGGATGGAGTAATGCTAGCTTGAATGCATTATTGAAGTATGTATCATTTGATATGAATTCATAAATGCTTATAGACAATATTTGTGGTTTGTTAACTCTGTTTGCACAATATATGCAGGTTATTGTCATAAATGCTTCCAAATGAAAATAAATTACCAACTAGAAGGGAGAAAGCAAGGCGTTTCTTGACATCTCTTGGAGGTCTCGATTACGTTAAAATCCATGCATGTGTCAATGATTGCATCTTGTTTCATGGGGATCATGCATTTGCACGACAGTGTCCTATTTGTGGTGAACCAAGATACAACCAGGAGATGAAATCAAAGGATGTGCCTTGTAAGGTTTTGCGATATTTTCCTATTATTCCACGTATTCAACTTATTTTTAAGTGTAAATCTATTGTGAGACTCATGTCATGGCATGTTAGTCACCATTCAAGTGGCTTTGGTCTAGGATTAGATGGAATAAATCCATTTGGCATCAAAAGCACCTCATATAGTGTATGGCCAGTGGTATTGGTGAACTATAATATCCCTCCATCCATGGCAATAGAAAAAGGACATGTAATATTGTCCCTTTTGATTCCTAGAAAACACAAAGTAAAAAACATGGACGTTTACTTAGAGCCTTTAATCGAGGAGCTAGAAATGCTATGGATAGGTATTGAGGTGCAAGATATGAGTGCATCATTGTCCTCTAGAGATTTCACTTTAAATGGCATGTTGTTGTGGACCATGCATGACTTTCCAAGCTATGGAGAGTGTTCAGGTAGTTGCATACTCTATTTTATTCATACTTACCCTTAATCAAATATATGTCATCATTAAACCACTTGTTTTTACAGGTTCAACTACATCAGGATATCATGCATGTCCAATTTGCGGTCCCTCTTTGGTTTCTTCTAGACCGACACACTTGAAGAAGGTTATTTATGACAATCATCATCGTTTTCTTCCTATTGACCACCCCAAATATGCACCCCTCACTAATGGAAGAGCTCCACAATCTCTGACCATTCAAGACTGGAAGGACAGTTGGACACATGCCAATGATCGGCATGAGTCGGTAACTAGTTTACTACTTTTTTTTGTCTTTAAAGTACACTCCATTATGAGAACGAGAAATAATATATTGTTTGTTCCTTAGATTCTCTATATTTTTTCATCTCCCATATTGGACTGAACTCAAGATCAACCACATGTTGGACCCCATGCATATTTTAAAGAATGTTGCCTCTACATTATGGGATCACTTAATCGGGGCTCGTGATTCTGTCAATGTAAGGGAGGATTTACGTAGCATTGGACGTAGGAGATGAGCTTGGCCACGCATCGAACCCAAAGGAAAGATTGAGTTACCGCATGCACCTTGAAGACCGAAGAAAAGATGATGAAGCAATAGATATGTAGCTTTCAAACTCCCACAGGATATATGAGATGCCTCAAGGGAGCCTTCATAAAGAAAAAGAAAAGAGGTGTGGAGCATCAATCCAGTTTGAAGTCTTACGATTGGCACAAAATGATTCAGGTAAGGATTTTCAGAGCCATAAATATATTAATTAGTAGAGTACCTATGTAGACTAATTAACAATGTATGAATATTTACATACAGTTCATCCTTCCTACTAGCATATCCCATTGTGTTTCGAAAGATGTGTGTGATATCATTTACAAGATGGGTGAGCTCACGAGGTATGTATACATTATACTTATTTTTTAGTTTATATATTACGTACATCATGTAGTAAACCCACTTGAATTTATGGACAAACTAATCATTGTTCTCAATTGCATGTTGGTAGATTTGTGAGTTTGAAGGAAATCGATCCAAATACGTTGCAAGAGGCTCGAGTATTGTCCCTTGAGGTGGTTTGTTTGGTGGAGGAAACTTTTCCTCGCTCTGTTTTGACTACTCAAGTACACTTACTCGTACATCTGATTGATGAGATCGCAATTTGTGGGGTAGTTCATGCAAGGTGGAGTTTTTCTAGAGCTCTTTATGAAAACCCTAAAAGATTTTGTAAGGAAAAATGCACGCCCCAAGGGAAGCATGGCTGAGGGTTGGTTAGTGCAATCATCCCTTATACAAATCTCTAAATATCTTACTAAAGTGGACCCCTCTTTACCATGACTATGGAAATATGATGAAGATTTGAGGATGACCTCTATAATACCTCAAGGAAAAGGAAGGAGCAAAGTGCTAATGAAAGAGGAACTTCGTAAGTTAAATGTATTTTGTGTGCTTAACAACGAAGTAATGAGCAAATGGGTGACACTATATAAAGAAGCAAGGGCAAGAAGAGTACGCGAAAGGCGAGCATTTCGTGCTAGACATGGACGTAATGTCCCATATCTAGAACATTTAAGTGCCCTTCCACGTCATATTGATATAGATTGGCTACATGAAGAAATGGAGAAGATGGAAAAAGAGGAGGTGATGGATATATCAGAAGAGGAGTGGGAATATGCACGAGATTGATTATCAAAGGTGAGACATACTTATAATTAAATTATCTTTAGTTATGTATGATATAATAATTTCACATGTTTCATCTTTAACTAAATCATTAATATGATCTCAACAATGTACTACCAATGGCACCATGGAAGGTTGTTGTGGCTTGATCTAAGATATTTTGAAGCTTGACTTTAGGCGATTTTTTATATATGTACTAGATGTGAAGTGGTTTAAAGAAGTAGTAACAACGGGTGAGCATTGTACAATTAGACGTCATCCAAGTGGTTTTGTAGTGATTGACTCTACAAAATTTTACCAAGGCAAGAATGACACATTGGTACTACCTCAACAATGTGAGCAGGTATATTAGAAGCTATTTATTTTCATATATATTACTTCTTGATACATTCTCAAAATACAATAAATATCTAAGTTGCTTACTTTTTGTTTTTTAAATGTAGGTTGTGTATCACCCAATGGTAAACAATAACTGATGGTGGCACGTCATCCCCATATCTAATCGTTCAAAACCATTATATGGCAATGCTACCAACATAGAGATAGTTGATGACAATCCAATAATCAATGATGATGCACATGATGATGCCATGATCGATGATATACATGATGCAGTGCAAGATGATCCCCGCGAGGATGTTCAAGGAAGAGCAAAAGAGGATAAAAATATGGTTGCAGATGATGATGAAGAAATTGAGCATAGCAATACATCTGGCAGTGGGATAGATTTATTTGTTTCATTGTCTATTGGTAACATAGACCTAGAGGTAGATAGTCAAGCAAGGGCCGATCTCATTGAAGATGAGACTGATCATTCATTGTAGCATATATAATTAGCTTTGAATGATTGGATGTATATTTGTAATACTCAGAAAGAAGTAAAGTTGGTAATGTATTCAAAAAAATACTAGCTGTTAAGATGTTTGGTCATATTTAGGGACTTTATGAGAAATGAAAAATATGTGAATTTATTTTTGCATCTATAAGCGTGTTTAAAAACGTGGGTATATAGACGCATTATTCACGTCTATATACTAGCGCCAATAGATGTGCTGATAAACACGCCCGCTATTTCGCGTGTACAGTGTGCGTCTATAGGGCCTTTCTCTTGTAGTGGTAGCTTATTTTGAATCTCATAACTCTTAAAAAGAGATTAGCCATTTAGCTCTGTGATTAGGGGGTTGAAGCTTGTTCATCAATAATCGTAGACCCTCTACCTTGGTGAAAAACATCCACGTGGACATCTCACCACAAGTCCAGGTTTTTCTTCCTAATTTTTATTTTACGTTCGTGGATGATTTTTGGAGATAGGATGCATTTTTTATCTTAAATACTTTGGTTAATTTAAAAGAATTAGCTCACGACGGAAGAGTTTGTTCAATAGTACTTTCAATAAAATAAGCAAAATAAAGTGAGTAGAAAATTGGTATGCATTTCTAGCAAGTAGTTTTTGTGCATTGCAATGAATTGAAAGTAGATTAATGTCCACATTTACAAAATGGAATTATGAAAGTATACTCCGATTAAGCATGAAAGGAATAAACCACATATTTCATTATTGAATATCTTTTTTGGAATGATTCTTAAAGAAAGTTATTAGCAATCGTAGGAAATTGCTAGGACTACATGAAGAAGATTTAATTAGGCAAGTGGTCTAAGAACTTAATTTAACAGAAGGGTGTGTAAGTTCTGCATACGACAAATTCATTCAGAAATGAAAGTAGTAAAATACTGCATATTTTAGCATGAATCTTGTTTGCATGTTATAGAATGATTAATTGGAATTAGGCTATAACCTAACCTATGCTTGGTCTTAAATCGAAAAGTTAGGATTTGAAAATTAACTTACGCGTAGACAATAAGTCATGTGGTTATGAAAATTATAGTGTAATTATCTTTAGGAATAGATAGGTTGAATTGGCATAAACCTAAACACCTAAAACTGCAGAGTACTTGTTTAGAAAAGGGTTAATTCAATGCGACGTATCCCAACGAACTGACTAGGGTTAGCCCAGTGAAGACATTTATCTTGTCGCACGTATTGCTAAAAACTAAAACTCCTATACCCTAAATACTTGCCCACATTCAGGGAATGTAGGGACAGTAGGACATACTTGCGAGAAGTAATCTAGGGTTTTCCTAAGAATCTCTTGCTAAAAAGATGAAACTCGAAACCCTAGGACTGACAAGTCGGCCTAATGCTATCAGGAACAGATTATTTCATGACTCCATTCGATAGGTAAATAGTCCCATAATTGATGTGACACTTGTGCATCAAGTTGTAGAGTCGCATGATCTTGTGATTTGATCACAAGGGAATGGCAAATTCCTCGGAGTGAGATTGGCAGACTCTTACGTAAGTTATCTTGCAAGAGGATGAATAATCGTCCTAATATAGTATCTTTCTGGGGTAAAGATAATTGCTTGGAAGCAAAGGACAAGCCAATAAATTGGAATAACATATGAACTTAAGGTATTGATCAAGTCAGGTTAATAGGATACGCCCTAACCTAGGATATAGGGGATCTTGAAAAGTCAGAAGTAATCCCGGATCGAGTGCTGGATGCATTTGGAAAGAAGGATTCACTCCTTAGCAGTTGGCTAAAAATAACGACCGAAATTGTTTGTGCTTGTAAACAATTTTAAGAGCATTGTTTTGCTTTGTTTGCTCAAAGAATTAAAGGATAAATGGATATCTAATGCTTCAGGTTGAAGGCCTGAAGGGAGAGATAGCTTCAGTTATCCACGATTGCTTGCCTGACCCTAACCAACGGGGTTGTTAACCGCGCCGGGAAGGTGGACCGAACCCGCTGCGAGAAATCTCTCCGTTAAGCGCTACTTGGAGCAAGAGGACGCTTGGGTGCCAGGGGGGGCTCTGGTCGTAAATCCCTTGCCTTCCGGGCCCTGCACAAGAGGCTAACGTGACTCGAGATTGGATCTAGAGGCCCGCATACTAGTCTACGGGTGGAATCTTGGATTAATGATCCCTACGGATTGCTGGATAGCCTGCGGGCGGATTGTGGATAAGCCCACGGGTTGGACTTTATGTATTTCAAAGATAAATATGATAACCTGTTAAAAAGGAACTTGTTTGACATTGCTTTTCTATGTCAAGTGCTATGATTACGTGAAGGAACCAATATCTAACGGGCTAATTAAGGAAGCTAATTGATACATGTCCAACTAAATGTGTTAGGTAATTAAATAACCAAAAAACTTGAGGAAAGTGCGATGGATGTGGCCATAGGTCCATCCTATGGATGGGTGGTCGCGGTTGGCCGGGAACATTTTTCAATAAAGATGGACAGCAGGAAGATCATTCAAAGAATACGAACCGCAAGAGCATTGACCTAGAGTCTAAGTTATAGATGATCCTGATTTATGTTGTTTTAGGGGAACGGAATGGGACTATGCCTTATGGCAGAGGGGTTGAGCTTCGCATCCCTCTTGTTTCCCATTCTCCTTGAACCAAGTGCAGCATGAATCCACTTCAAACCTGGAGTTTCTGCGTAAAGTAGTTCGCTCGGATTTGACACTAGTTGCCGTTAGGAAATGACCAATAGGGAAAACCCTAATTCAGGTCGGTCCTAAGTGGGAATAGCCGGAATACTTCTGCTACGTGGTAGACACAGAAAGTCCTAGATCGCAAACCCCATAACATTCCATGGGAGTGCTGGGCGGAGCTTTCTAGACATCCTTTCCGATGGACTGCTAAGACGTGCCCTGAAGATAACAAGTGGACACGTTACATCTATTGGCTACACCCTTTACCTTTTTTGCGGACCATCAAGCCTTGCTATATCTAGTGAATAAACCTTGCACTACAGGACGCATAGCTTGGTGGCTCCTTCTGCTTTTGGAGTTTGACTTCTCCATGGTTATACGGAAGGGAAAACAACACTACATGGCTAACCATATGTCACACATCCCCGTAGGAGAAGCCGCTGGAGAAGGCATTGCCGATGAATCGCCAGACGCCCATCTCTTTAACCTTTCTATATCTAGTCGATGGTAGGTTAGGAGCCATCACCATGAATGATGAGGGGAGGAGGGTGATGGCTCGCATGAGAGAGTTGTGCCAACAAGTTTTTCAGCACAATGTCTTGGATCATTGGAAGAACATACCGAATGGGAGCAAGGACTACATAGTAGCATCCTTGCACAAGGAGTTTTCGGTGCTAGCCTCAGTAGATAGATTCTCTACGTGCTGGATGATGGATTGCATACGTACATACATGTCACATAGTCAATCCGACACATGCAAGGCAATCAAGAGTGGGGCTGCAAAGCCGAAGTGGTTAGATGCAGACGACTGGTGCCAACTGAGGGAGGAGGCTACAGATTCTCCAGGACATTGGAGTCAGCAGCGCGAGGCGACGAGGGCACTACTCGGGGCCGGAGTGGTCCATCATCTTGGGAGTGGCGGCCACAGGACATATTTGGAGGACTTTGTAATTTTTTCTTTTGTTTTTCTTGTTTATTTTTTTGTAATATTCTTTGTGCTGACAATCATGTTTCTAACAGTTAGCATTTTGTTTTCTTTGCAGCACTCCATTACAAATCGCGATCCGACTGGCCTTGAGATTCGATATGCAGAGAGGCATGGTCTCACTTCATTGATTGACCAATTGTATAGATGTGGCGGCCCTATAAGTCACTCATCTTTCTTGTTCGTAGTTACCATGTTTAATTAGAATGCATTATTGTATGGTGAACTGATGTGTTGTTTCTTTATCTGCAAAGTCCGTTCGATGCTCCTTTGCGGCGGGATGAGCTTTCGGGGGACAAGGATATGTAGCTCGCCCTTGGATCCCTGGAGCTCACACACCTTTATTTTTGAGTCGCCTGATCTATGTAGACATTTTCTATGTATTAGTGATATCTTGTCATGATTGTACCAATCGCTTATTATGCGATCATGTATTTATTTCATGTATTAGTGTTATGATTTTAGTATACATTGTTTTTGTTTGCAAGCGCATTGTACACAGTGCAGAAACTATTTTGTATGTCTCTAATAAAGAACACAGTGCTATGCTGCCTGCCACAGAAAAAAAATTCCCTGTTACCGTTGCTATTAGTATCGCAAATTTTACTGCTCACCTCGTTATTGGCGTCGTTATTTATGTCGCAAACTGTCGCTATCAGCGTTGGTATTGGCGTCGATATTAGCGTCGCAAATGCAACGCTGATACCGCTGCCAATATCAACGCTGATAGCAACGGTGATACCGATTGTTCTATGGCGTCGCCAATAACTACGCTTTTTGCGACGACGGGGGCAAATTTTGTTATTTGAATTTTTGTCGCTTTAAACGTCAGTATAAGGCATATATCTTGTAGTAATGCACATTTCATTTTCATTTGAGCATGGTATGAAAAGTGAAACTTATGGATGCATAGCACTTGTATTCCTAGTTATGACCTACAATGAGTGTGCGAGGTTCCCTTTGTTGTAGGATAGAACACTGATCTTTGGAAAGACTTTATGTCAGGTTGAAATGTTCTTGGATCGTATACGTATCATGAGAGGATTTTATCACATTTGTTCTTTATGTTTGAGAGGGAACATCCTAGGATGTAGGAGAGCTATAGGAGCCATAATAATTGATTGGGGGATATTGTATTTGTCTATATAATGAGGTGTTAATCACCTATATGTATGGGATACTCTCTTTTCGTGGAATTTAGATGGATAGTACATTGGACTATAATTTGAAACTCATGTCTACAAATGCATTTGATAGATAGATAATTTTGCATCATCTAGATGGTCTTGGCTATGAGGCCATGGGCACTGTTTGGAGAGTATAAGAGCCCAAACAGCAACACTTTGTGACACATATTGGGATGTATATAACGATGGTATATTAAGAAAAAAAATAGTGACAATTGGAAGACAACTTTTTCATCATGAACACATGAAGAAGAATGAAAGACAAATGGAGAGCGCTCAAAGTTTTAGGAGTGTCTGTGTGTGAGTGAGACACAAAAGGAGACAGAGAGAGAGAGAGAGAGAGAGAGAGAGAGTGTGTGTGTGTGTGTGTGTGTGTATGTGTGAAGAGAATCACAAAGGAATTCTCATTCGAGCCTTTGAGGTAGGTATATTATTTCTCCTCTCTTTGATTTTATATTTTCTTCTCTTCACTCTTTCTTTTTGTTTGTGGATAGATGCATTGAAAGAGAGAGGGAGTGAGGAAGAGAGAGAAATAGAGAGAGAAAGGGAGGGAGAGAGAGGGGATAGAGAAAAATAGAGAAAGAGAGAGGAGGGAGAGGAAGAGAAACACAGAGGGGGAGGAAAAAATAGAGAAAGAGAAAGAGAAGGGAGAGGAAGAGAAACAAAGAGGGAGAGATAGGGGAGAGAGAAAAATAGAGAAAGAGAGATATGGGAGAGGAAGAGAAACGATGAGAGAGAGAGAGGGGGAATTGAAATAAAGAGAGGGATGGAAAGGTATAGAGGAGAAACAAACACAGGGATGGAGAGGTAGAGAGAGAGGGGGGAGGGGGAGAGAAAAAAAAAGAGAGACGTGGAGAGAAAAATAAAAATAGGGAGAGAGACAGAGAGAGAGAGAGAGAGAAATAAAGAAATAGAGGGTGGAAGCGAGAGAAATAGAAATAGTGAAAAATAAAAATAAAGAAAAAAATGGAGGATAGAGAGAGGGAGAGATGTGTGTGTGTGTGTGTATAAAGAGAGGGAAAAACAAAGAAATTGTTAGAGAGGGATAGAGAGAAATGTGAGAGGGAAGGAGAGAGTAGAAGGGGATATATGTAGATAGAGAGGGAGAGGGAGTAATGAATTGAAAGAGAGATCTATTATTTGTCGTGATATAGAAAAATTGAACAATGATGAGGGCCATTCACATTCAAGGTTGAGAGACACATCTCAATCAATATATCCCATATCCTCTCACTCAATGCAACCTTACAATTCAATGAAAATATCACTTATTTATAGACCATGTGCAATGCTTTGGCAAGTTTCAATCTACAATCATTGATTAAGTGATCTTGGGCTTTGAGTTCATGGTGAGGAAAGTGTGTACTAATCATGCTTTGTAGTCAAACTCTAATTGATAAAAAATTTAATACTATTATATGTGCCCTAGAAATGTCCATAAAGAGGTATCAGTCCATTTCAAGCAATGCACCTATTACAGCTCATAAGAAGAGTTCGTGGGTGAAAAAAGGAAGGATCTCCTGAGCCAATAATCCCATTGGAAGTCACTTGGCATGAACGAGATGAACGAACATGCACAAATCAAGAAATAATTATGATCTCACAAGAGGACACGCAATTAGAACAAATTGACCAAGCTTTACTTGATCGAAAGGTGTCCCATATACATGGTTTGTCTCTTCTCTTCCTTTCGCATCTCTAAATATCTTCTCTCTCTACATCCCACATATACTAAGTACAAATATTATTTCGTTGTTTGTGTTGATCTATAGTTTTAATACATTAAGTTTCTTTCAATTCATACTATGGCTTTGAAAGGGATCTACTATCTTCCTATAACCTTCTGATCTCTCTCTCTTACAACAAGAAAAAATTTGAAAAAAAAAGAAATGTCACAAATGAAATGTTTATAGCATCTAGTTAATAATGGCATATTATATCTCAATTGTGTTTGATAGATTATAAACTATGATAAGTAAGATTGTACTTTCCTTCTATATTTTGGTGAAATAGCTATATATATAGCTCAATAGAATGAATTACTTTCATTATTTTGAAAACATAATGAAAGAAAGAACACAAAAAATATATGAGAGAGACCATACCTCTCAAATAGCCTTTGGCCACCAGAAGTTGGAAAGTATGGGATTGAAAAATGTTGTCTCAGAAGAAATTTTGGACTCTTTAATCTCATAGATCCAAATTTGGATCATGTAGGATATAAATCCCATTTAATTGACTCATCAATGCTGGTCATGACTCGCATTTTACTGATAGTTGGCAGATACCACCACATTTGGCAAGATTTAGCTCCATTAATAAGGCATTGTATTCTGCCACATTGTTAGTAAAAGTAGCACCAAGATAAACACCCATTTTCATACCCTTTGCTTGCAATCAAGATGGAGAATATGTTGGACTATAGTTTGAAACTCATTTTCCTAAATCATGTGATAGATAGATCATTTTGCATTATCTAGATGCTCTTGGGCTGTGGGGGTTGTTTGGAGAGTATAGGAGTACAGCTAGAGCCTTATACCTAGTATCAGGTCGATTTTAGGTCCCGATAGGTGGTGCTTTGCCATGAGCTACTAATAAGTGGCAATTTTCAAACCTCCCCTAATAGCGACCCAACTAGTTAGTGTATGCCAAAAAGTTTGTAGGTACATCCAATACACCCCAATAGAAACTGTCAAGATGAGATTCCATGACAAGAAAGAGCTAAAAGGACAAGACAAAGAACTGAGATCATTGGGAGGTATTCTGCTAAGCACAATATTTTGACATTGGTGAGAGTGAGAAGTTTTATTAATCAAATTAATATCCCATTTAATCCATCACGGGAAGAAGAAAGCTCTAGTATTCCCGTTTTCCTAAAGAGTCAGTCTATTGTAAGTGGCAGTGTAACCCCTTCGATACAAATCCCAAGACTAGACCCAAACCTCACGATGGTGCAACCGATTGCGATACTTGTAGGAATGGAAAATTTTCCCGAGCTTGGCTCTTTCCTATCCACTTTTTATGGGTTAGCATAGAAGGATGCAAAACTCTAGATTAGTTAATTTCAAAAGTTAATGTCTAATTGTTGAATCTAGGATAAAGGACATCTTATGATGTTTTTTAATATGACTTTGAAAGGAAGTGTTGCGGTGTGGTATTATGGCTTTGAAGCCAAAACCATAACCACGATAGATCTATTCTATGCGGCCTTCAGAAGAGAGTTTGCCCTTGAGAGCACTGGTCAATATTGACTTCGATTGTTTAATGTGATACAATAAGAGCCTCATGAGAATGCTTGATCTTATTCCAAGAATTTTAAGGAGGTGTTTCACAAATTGCAAGTCTCTATTCCCATTCCACATGTATTGACCAATTATAGTACTTCTATGTGGATTAGATTTGAACACTACAACAAAAACGAGGTATAGACGTGCATGTTAGACGTGCAAAGTCGGGCGCGTCTATCATAGCGTCTATAAGTGCGTGTAAACGTACGTGTAAATAGACGCGAATTGTGCGTCTATATATCCGTGCAAATAGACGCTAATATAGACGCGCCAGCAGACGCACAATTATTTAACCACCTAAAATTACAATTCACATAATTAAAAAACCAAATTTAATAATTATTTAACCACCTGAAATTGATTCTTGAGCATGCACGTGTGCGCATGATAAAAACCATAGAATTAAGAATACACATTGAATCATTGAATCAAAAAAATAGAGTTAATAATTACTCGAAGTACCATTGGCATCCTCGAAGTGAGCAAGGACACCACAATCTTGGGTATTTCTCTTTTCATCTATACGTTGAGTTCGAAGATGTTTACCCTCACACCAAAGTGCATTGAATAATGTGCACTAGTCGTAAAAGATAAAAGATCAAACTAGACATGCTGGACCCTCATGAGGTGTTCAAATAACTAGACATGCTGGACCCTCACGAGGTGTCTATAGCAAAATATATACCGGGTAGATGAAAGAGCCCTTAAGCTATCGTACACGTACTTGGTCCTTAAAACAAAGATCAGCATTACTCCTACTCTAGACTTGGATAAAAGTGCCAGTGAAGACTCGAGTGTTTTATGGCTCGAGACTCAATCTATGAATGGAAAAACATCACGTCCACATCTAGGTTCTATCCCACCCTTCAAGTTCAAAAAGGGCATGGGGTTTGGAATTCCTGGCTTTTTTAAAGGCAAGCCAAAACCATTGAATAGTTTGATGGAAGGCCCTCCCTTTTTCTATTTTGAAAATGTTGAGAACGTTCCCAATTCAAAGTGGGAGACCATCAAACGGCATTTTAATGGCATAGATCCAGAGTTCACAGACTCTAGATATTTTTTAGCATGCTTTAGGCTGAGGTGGTTATGTTTATAACCTTCCAGTAGATGGAAGAAGGTTGATCCTTCCCCCTGCTCCCATGACAATCTTTGAGGTGCTTCCGAAAACAAAGAAGTATTAGCCCCCATGGGATCTGAGAGAGAAGCTGAATTGCATAAACAAACGGGGTGCCCCTAGCACTATATGTGGATTGATCAGAAAAATATTTTCTTCCCACAAAGAAAGCAAGATACCCTCTTATCTTCAACATGAGATTGTCCTGGCATGCAAAATATGGAACTTGGTTTGGGTCAGCCTAGGCCAAGCTGCCCCACTTGAACCCCATGAGATTGAGCTGGTGCTTGGATATGATCGTGACCACACTTGAGGCTGCTCTACCCTTTTAGATTGGTATGATGCATTGGGCAACTCATTTCAGGTCAATACTATTGCATACAGTCTTTCACCACTGAAAGAATTATATTCAGAAGGTTTAACAGCTCTGTCATTCTCGAGCCTTGGTGGGAAAGAAGTGGCATTGCACAAATTGGGTATAATTTTGAAGGCTGTTGTTAGTGTGGAGATCAATGATAAATGTAAAAACATAATAGCCAGCTAGTGGAACAAAACCTTCCAAATAGGCCGATTTCAAATGGAGGATGATGTTAGAGATCTTACTGATGATAAGTTGGCTAAGATTGTGGATGCAGTGGGAAAGATTGACCTCATAATTGGGGGAAGCCCCTGCAACAATCTCTCAGGCAACAATAGAGTAAGCAGGGTAGGCTTGGGTGGCAAAGAATCCTATATTTTCTTTTAATTTCCCAAGATTCTGAGTAGTTTAAAAACATATCATGCAAGCAAGAGGTTACCTGAATATGACCAAACCTCTTAACAGCTAGTATTTTTTTGAATAGGATATGATTCGATAGGGCATGATTGGATGTATATACGACATAATTACACCTGGATCATACGCTAGGACATGATATACATGTATATGATCATACGGACATGATATACATGTATATACGACATGATATACATGTATAGGGCATATACATGCATAGGACATGATATACATTACCAACTTTACTTCTTTCGGAGTATTACAAATATACATCCAATCATTCAAAGCTAATTACATATATGTGATTTCATGCCCTATATACATCCAATCATGCCCTATACAAATGTGATTGGATAGGGCATGATGATTGGATGTATATATAAATCAAAGGTTGATTTGTGCATTTGCAATATATATATATATAGAGAGAGAGAGAGAACTGATCAATACACTCACATGTCTCATTTAATGTTGTACACTTAACCTAGCCATGCATGCCAATTCATAGCATGAGTAGATTGATGTAAATCAGTTGGCAGCTTGTGCATATGCAAGCTATTCCAATCATGTCAAGGTGCACTTATAGCTCACATATCTTTGATTGATTGATGGATAATATGCCTTTCTCTATCTCTTTCGTGTACACCTTCATTGCATTATCTTTCTCTAGCTAAAAACTATTCGTGCTTTATCCACCTATTGATACATAAGTGGGATAATATGCAATTGTAAGTGGGATGGTCTAGTAAGTCACTACATATATATGTGCCAATTGACTTGCCAATGTGTTATCTCTTATCCTCAAGCTTTGTTATATATGTCACCACATAGGTCAATTGATTCCCTAAATGCATGCATTGATTTCTTAAATTATTGTTGCGCGTCTGTAAGCGCGTGTCACAGGAATTATCTGCGTATATACACGCGCTATTACATGCGCTGACAAACGCGCCACACAAGTATAGAAAAATTTAAAAAAAGTTGTGGCTTTCTTTTCAAACCTGTGCTTTCCTGCGTTTTTTGTGTGTTTTTTGCAGTTCGAGCTCGAGATCACTACTCGTGCCTATCTATCACTTCATGAAGACAATGAGGCAAGGAAATAGGAGTAAAAAGAGGACAGGAGGAAAGAAGAGCCAAAGAGTAAAGAACAAGAGCCAAACATCAAGGAAGAGAACAAGATTGAAGCAACTTACCAAGGGAAGGGAGAAGGAGGACAAGGAGCTTGCAACCTAGCCACCGCCACCCGTTCGAACAAGCAAAGAAGGTGAGTTCTTCTTCTCTCTCTCAATCTTGTTTGGTTTCTCTGTTTGTTTGTCTCTCTCTTCACATGCTGGATCTTGTCATCTATGGAGGTTTTTTAGCTTTGTTTTTTAAGCAAGTTTGAGAAGAAATGGTGCGACTGTGCGCGTCTGTCAGCGCGTCCAGATAATAGTGTAGATGCAGCTATAGACGCAAAATAGACCCGCGTCAGACGCCCACAAAGACGCGCTGACAGACGCTCACAGAGACGCAGGTATAGACGCACACAGAGACACAGGTATAGATGCTGTATGTAATATGTTTTATCTGCACATGGTAATATGATTTTTCTTGTGTAGATGTGGAATCCTGGATCCTCCAGCACCCCATTCAACAAGGAGCAATTTATGGGGGAGATGACCAATTATCTTGGTCGCCCTCCCACTGCAGATGAGGTTTTCAGTGTGATGTCTGGGACACCTATCACATCTTTGCCTACATAGGGATCAGCTGAGGTAATGGATCGGCCGAAGCACGTGCATCAGCAAAAGCACGTGTATCAAGTGAGGTAGAGGGTAGTGCACATCGAGGGAGGAGGGAGAGTGGTGCGGGAGGACGAGGAGGTCGAGGGCTTTGTGGGGGTTGCCTAGGTGGTGGCTCTCGATCACCCTCACCGGAAAATGAGAGAGGTGAGCCTCCACAAATGTATTACTCTATCACTAATGTTGGTGGTATCTTGCATGACTTTGAGGGGAGGGAAGTGATAGCCTACTTGAGGAGTGTCGTGCATGCCACATACAAAGATTGCATGATTTCCTTCAAGCACCAAAAAAATGGTTTGTGGCAAGAGGTGCTGCGGGCAGTACATAAAAGGTACCCTAATCCCGAGAATTCATAATTCTCAGATGATTGGGGACGGTCAAAGGTGAGAGACGCGCTTCATAACAAGAGGTCTCACCTTATGATGCGCGCCAAGGAGTCATTGCGGAGACAAGATCAGGGGCGCCCTGGATATGGCCAACCACCCAATTGCCACCGCAAGGAGTGGAAAGACGCCAAGAAGAGAGCAGCGGAGAAAATGACAAGTCGCCAGTATGCAGAGGCGGGACGTATCCAGATGGCAACCATGGGATCGTCGCATTATGGATCGGGTGGCAGGGAGTCATGGGAGGCTGAGTTTATAAGTTTTATTTGATTTCTTTTTTTAAATTAAATTTTGTAATTTGTTTCACTTCATTATGTAGTGTGTTTTAATACGTTGTATGTTCAAATTGTTTTGTAGTATCATATCGTTGGTAGGATGCCTACTCCTAGAGAGGTAGGCTACCATCGAGGTCATAACCGGGCGTCCACTTGGAAGCATTTCTACGAGGAGGGACTCATCACGGAGAAGTAATACAATCGTGCCATGAGGATTCCACCACCAGAAGAGGTATGTTTTATTTTTTACATGAAAAGTATAGATAACTCTAATTTATTGTTTGTAATGGTATTTATATACCTTAATCCTTTATGTAGGCGAATCTTGATGCAGTTGAGGATAGCGAAGGGGGGACTAGAAGTAGCGGTGGCAGCAACGGCGGCGGCACAGGCAGCGGTGGTGGTAGCGATGATGATGCCTCTTCTGAGGAGATATAGAGGAGCCCCATGCATGCATGCTTCCCCTTGGCTTGTAATTTTCATTTTTGATATGTATTACTTTCAGCTAGTGCTTGCGACCATGACATCACAAGCACTAGAACTCATAATGTAAAAACGTTTCATCTATATATATGAAATTTCGTGTGCTATATACATTATTTTGTTTTCAGTATCCAATCTTCGAAATAATCTTTCTCTGTTTTCCCTAAGCATACAATTTGATGTTGATGGGGGGAAAAAACCTAGAGAGCATGTGGCTTGCAAAGCCACATGCTCTCTGGTTTTTTTTCATACCTTTGTTTTGGGCGTCTATCAGCGCGTCTAAATTGCAGGATAAATGCGCGTCTATTCTCCTCAAAACCTTTCAGAGTAAACGCGGTTTTAGATGCATAGATACATGCTTGTATAGACGCACAATATGAATATGTCCACTTTTTTATAAATATGATTATATATTTACGTAGCGCGTTTATATGCGCGTCTAAGTGTGCGTGTAACTCTGATTATAAGCGCGCTTTTAGATGCGATTTTGTAGACGTGCAAATAGACGTGTTAATAAACGCGCCCGACATTTTTTTTCACAATTCAAATATTGCGTCTACAAGCGCGACTATGAACCCTTTTTGTTGTAGTGGAATATCCAAGTGCAACTCAGTAGTGTTCCTTTTGCTAATATAGATATTGCAATTGCCCGAGTAGAGGAGATAAAGTCACAAATAAAAGTATCCCATGCATCGAGGGAAAAATTCTATTCAAGTATAGGTCCTAACAATAATTTGTCATTACCTACAACTAGTGGTGGTTAAGCTTGGATAAGTCCACAACAAATCCTAATGCAAGATCAGGAGACATTATGCAAAATGAAAATATGGTGCGAGCTCCCCCTAATGTTGCCATGCCAATGGCTAGCCACATAAGCTCATTAAATAGGAGAAGCCAAATGATAAATCCCAATGTAAGGCCAACTAATTAGCCCAGAATACCTAACTAGGTGGTTAAGCCATTGAGATGTCAAGGGGATGATTATGTTTATGAGTCTAGTGCATAAAATGTTCTTGATAAAGTAATGGACATGATGAAACATTATACTAACATGTTAACTAAATGATATGGACAAATATCCATAGATATAAACATTCTAAAGAAGTAGTAAAACTTAATAGGAAGTCTAGACCCTGAAGAGGGTGGTCCATCAAGATTTAGTTGTAAGTGGTGTGGTATTCAGTACCTCTCCCACATATTTTCCCTCATGTGAAGAGCGATACATGTGAGAAGTATGGACATATGACCAATACATGAATCATTGATCAAATGATGTGAATCCTTGAGGGGAGGACCCTAAGAAAATATTGCAAAAGGGAGAAGCCACCTTAGAGGAAGTGCCAAGTGGGGTTAGTCTAGTAGAGGGACTTCACTTTGATGGAAATGTAGCCTCTAACAATTTAAGAGTGGTCACCAAGGGCCAGAAAATGAAAGAGATTCAGAATGATAACCCTAGTATAAGCAAATCTAACTCTAAGTCTATCACGATTTATAAGAAGGTTGCAAATGTCAACACCGAGATGGGTCCTCTTAAATTTGAAGTTATTTTGGAGGAGTGGGTGGCTAAGAGCAAGTTTAAGTCAAAAGTGAAGGACGTTGTTAAGGCTATTAGAAAGCCAAAAGAGAGGATGGTGTGGCAAGAAAAAAATGCTATTGCAAACTTGCATGAGTTGGATCTAGCAAATGTTCTATATGGAGTCAAACTAGATGTGAGCTTGCTACAAATAATACAATTGTCACCTAAAGTTTGCAATGAATTCAAGAAAATCACAAAAATATATTATGTTTTAGAAATTGCTAGTACGAAGCGAGTGGGTAGTGAATGGTAGGAACATGTGGAGAAGCACTACCCTAAAGTTCAGGCATATGTTGATGGCATCTTGATAGAAAATGTTGTGGTAGACCTGAGCTTGTCTCTATCTAAACATTGTGATTATGGACTTACTAGAGAGGCTTCGTTTACCCATTCAAAAGGAAGTCACAACTATACTAAAAAAGGCTGACGATAGTTTAAGATAGCAAGAAGGAATAGTCTCTGAAGTACATGCAACAATAATGCATATTGAGTGTGTTCGTGATTTCCGTGTTATCCGATTTCCTAGGAGACCAAGCTATGATTTGTTGGTAGGAGGATTGTGGATATTACACTTTGATTTTTTGGTAGACATCCCAACTAGTCAATTGATCTTTGGGCATGCATCAAGGAGAATGATTTTGCATGTTTACCCTGAACACCCACCACTAAATGAAAGGACACCACTCCAACTTCAAAATGGGATGCACTTGATGGAACCTCTATTGCTTGAACTTTGAGCTCTAGTGAGTCTAATGGGGGTTCCACAACAAAGGAATTCTATCAAGTGTGCTTAAGTGAGCTTATGGGGGCAAAATATCAAATATGCAATGTTGATGTAATAGAGTGGGAGATTCTTGGGATTCCTTATAATCCCCATCTAATCAAACTCGGTACTATACTATTTGATGATGAGTGTGCAAAATATGTATTGCACCTACAGGAGTTTAGAGATATATTTGCATGAAGGTATGATGAGTTGAAGAGGATTCCCCCTACTATTGTCGTGCATACAATCCCATTGAAAGAAGGCAGTAAGGTAGTAAGATAGAAGATTAGATGAATTCCTTTTGAGTTGAGAGGGCCTCTTTTTTAGGACTTCATGTAGTTAAGAAAGGTAGGTCTAGTCTTTCCTATGAAACATATTGAATGGTGTTCACTAGTTGTGATAAGGAAAATAAGAACAATCAAAATCACGTATGTGTAGATTTGAAAGTGCTAAAGAAGCTGAAAATAAAGGACTACTATCCTTTTCCCTTTATTTAAAAAATTTAAGATCACTTAGTAGGGCAAGAAATGCACTCCTTTATGGATTCTTTGTGGGTTATAATCAAATGGCCATAGTTGAGGAGGATCAATTAAAAGTGATGTTCAATACAATCTTTGGTACCTCTGTGTACCATGTCAAAATCTATGTAATGCTCCAAGGTCTTGCCAAAGAATGATTGATAAGACCTTTACCAATATCTCCCCTAAAAAGTTTAAGGATTTTATAGACACTTTGAGAGTGGCTGTCACAACCCATGATAGGCAACTCATGCTTCTACATAAATGTTTTGAGTGTTGTTATGAGTATTGCATAGCATTAGATCCTCAAAAGTATGTATTTAGGATATCCTACAAATTATAGCTTGGCCATAATGTGAGTGCAATTGGCATTGCCATTAATCTTGAGAAAGTAGTAGTAATTGTGGCCATGAGCCCACCCACAAGTCCTAGGGAGGTTCAGAGCTTTGTTTCATATCTGAAATATTATCGTCAGCTCATTAATGCATTGGTTGATCTCTTCACACACAACCATGTTTTCGAATGGATTGAACACTCTGCAATGGTTTTTGAGGATGGTAAGCTATAATTATCCAAAATTCCAATGCTAAAAGCTCAAAATAGGGGTGAGGTTTTTTATATCTTTATAGCTACAAGAAGGCATGGTATCAATTGTTGCCTATACCAAATTTAGGAGACACAGGTGTATCATCCAAGTGCTTTTGCAAGCCAAAAATTACGGGTTTCAAAGTGCTAATATAGTTATTTAGAAAAGTGTATTTGGCGACGGTGTTCACCAGCAAGAACTTTAGACATTACATTCTTTATGAGAAGGTGGTGTTTTTCACCAAGGTAGAGGGTCTATAATTATTGATGAACAAGCTTCAACCCCTCACCACCTAGCTAAATGACTAATCTATTTTTAGGAGTTTGGCTACGAAATTCAAAGTAAGCCAATAAAAGTGTAGGCTGTTATTGAATTTTTAGTAGATTTTGTTGAGCCTTAGAAAAAGTGGGCTGATATTAGTGACTACGAAGATCTATGCAAGATTGATACACCCTCAATCTCGTAGTGGTATGCATTAATTAGTGATAATCTATCCACAAGCAACCCTGCAGATTCTCCTTTTGAATCTAAGAAGAGAAAGATTAAGAAACAAGCACTTTGATTTTCCATTATAGCAAGTGTCTTGTACAAAAGGGGAGTGTATGAGGTATATCATTGTGTATAGTGCCTGATGAGGTACCATTCATTTTAGAGAAATGCCAGGATTCAGCATGTGCAGATCATTTTTCTCAATGGTTTACTCCTGAAAAAGCTTTGCATGCTAGTTATTGGTATCCAACGATCTTCCATAATACTTTTACATATGTTACATGTTGTGATATCTATTAGAGACACGATGCTAGGGAAAATCACAAGAGGTTGCAAGGAAAGAGGAATATAGATCTATGGACTTATGGGAAACTATATCCAAAAGATCCTTTGCATAACTTGGTGCCTCCCTTCATGGATATTATATCCTTAGTAAGCTTCATTGGAAACTGTTATAATAGCCTCTTAGGATATACTCAACATTTGGATGCCATTAGCAATGTACATAAGTTACAAAGAGATTTGTTAGACAAGGATAATGCCTCTTTGAGGAAAACATTAGAGCAATGTAAGCATAAATTACTACAGAACAAAAAGACTATTTTAGAGCTAGAGAAATAGAGAGATCAATTGAGGCTTAATGAAAGAATATTGGGGGTTCACAAATGATGCAATAAACTTTGAAATATTAAGACATGGAACTTTGAAAGAATACATGCACTAAAGTAAGTAAGTTCTTTGTTACTTTTCTCTCCATCTCATAAAGTATTTGTAAAATAATTTATGATAACTAAACATTTATTATTATGAATAGAGAGATACTCTACAACCTAATGAAGAAACGACTTCAAGCATGGAGGCATCAATTGAACACTTTAAAATGCTTCTAAATAAGGAAGCTATCAAAGAAATCTTGAAGGATCCAACGTATTGAAATCTTGCAGGATAGGGGATTGAGATTTTCCTGAGGGGGAGTCCACTTAGCTCAAGTGATATGCAAACTTTGTTGGATGAGGTAGATATATCTAGTAGGGGATACACAACTATTTACAAATCTCCTTACAGGAAGATGAAGAAATCTAAGCGATAAAAATCAATATTTCCAAATTCAATATCACTCAAAAGAATGTGAAAATAAGTGAATGATCAAGTTCTACAACTCCTAGGATCTCCATTTAATATTGAAGATGCCTATCATTTAACACTAGGGGAAACGATGGTTTACAACAAATACAACAATATATTTTACAACTTGAAGGCCCTACATCCATACTTTGTTCAATTATTTGAGGTGACTCCAATGAATGCAATGGTCTCGTGAAATTTGTACTCAAGCTTGATGAGTACCAAATTGTGAGGGATGGAAAGCTAGAATGGGTCACCATCACCCTGATGAATAGGGCACTTGATCCAACAATTTCAAAGTACAATCCAAAATGGTTCAGTGTCCAGTCCAAGAACAATATATTCTCTCTGGGGTTCTTTGAGATGATCAATATATTTTAAATTGAAAGTTTAATTATACTAATACGGTTGTTGGGTCACATGCTTATAATATGTGTGTATTCTAGGTTATGTCTAAGAATTTTGAAACCTTGCATTGGATTTCAAAAATGATCCTTAACTTGAAATTTATACTTAGATTCCTCAATCTCAAAAATCCGTTTTATATCTCTCCTCAAAAAGTTTGGGTTATTTACTAATCATGGCAATAGTGTATAGCTTGTCAAAATTGTAAAGGGTTTTAGTAGTAAAAACCTCCTAAATATTCTGCAAGTACATATTATACTAATCATATTCAAGAATGTTGGGAGCTTTCTGTGGGACCATAACATAGGAAAGAGAGACACTCAAGGGCATGGATGGATTTAAAGAAGGTAGGCAAGATGGAGACACTTTGGCCATAGATGAGCTTTGATTATCTCATGCTCCTTGGGTCCTATCCACTAAATAGAAGTACATGATGAAGCAAATTAGCATGTCTATATATATGCCGAAGGGTACAATATGGTCTCTCAGATTCACATTTTTTAAAGATGACCAAATAATATGACTAAAATCCAATGATTGGCTGTACAATAAGTATTTCATTATTTTGTATATATCTATAGTTTGTAATACATTAAATTTCTCATAGGTCATACTACCAATCACGATCACAGGGTGTCTCACTCTAGAGGTACTATTACGAAGAGAGTTTACTGTCAAAAGTCTTGCATTGCTCCCCATCACACGGTTTTGAAAGGCATATACTATCTTGTCATAATCTTGCCATCCCTTTCTTACAACAATAAAAACTTAGAACAAAAAAGAAATGTCACAAATCAAATGTTTACGACATTTGGGTATTAGTGAGATATTATATCTCAAGTGTATTCGATAGATTACAAATTGTGATAAGTTAGATTCTATTTCCTTCTCTATTTTGGTGAAATAACTATATATATAGTTCAATACAATGAACTAAATCCATTGTTTTGAGAACATAATGAAAGAGAGAAAACTAGACCTTGCCTTTTTTTAAGACTTTTCCCATAATTGTATTGGAATCATCACACAAACTAGTAAGGAAATTCAAAGGGACAATTATGCTCCATTGACATTCAATGCGAACTTATGAGTCTTCTACTCAAATTCTTTTCCCATAAACTTTGTAATGTTGATCCCTATCTCTTTACTAATGTGTTCATGAACCTTTGTTGCTATTAATTGCAAAGGTATTTTAAAATGGGGCTACTTCTCAAAATGCTAGAGATGTATTCACATTTCTATGTTTTAAAGTGTTTGAAATCACACACACACACACACACACACACAGAGTTTCTATGTATGTGTGGTGTTGAGAGAGAGAGAGAGAGAGAGAGAGAGAGAGAGAGAGAGAGAGAGAGAGAGTGTGTGTGTGAGTTAGAGAGTATGTGTGTATCCACTAGAGGTCAAAAATAAACTAGAAGACAAAAATAAAAAGCAATAGCAATCTTGTGATTGTGAGAGATACACACACTTGAGTGTCTCATTAGGGGGCATCGCCAAAGTTAGAAATTTACCACAGGGGTTCACCACAATGAGGTTTTTGAGAAAATTTGAGTAAATCTACAAGTCTAGAAAAATATAAATGTATTGCATTAGCACACCATGGTGGGGTTTTTTAATGAACTTTAAACCAATTTACAAGGTTACACATGTAGAAAGCAATGGTTAATTGTCCCCATGTATTTCTAAGTAAAGAAGGGCCATTTTATTATATCATGACAAAAAGGGGTGCATGAAGCACAAGAGCATGGCCCTTTTGTTATGCAAACTATTTGGCAAAATCAAGCTCTAATAAGGAAAATTTCAACATTCCTAGGAGCATCTACGTCAGGTTGATTGAAAGTCTCAGAATGAGTCTCTTAACTCAATTATAATAGGGTAAATTTTTTAATGAAGATCAACCATGCCAACATAGAATGCTAGTACCATATAGGGTAATGGAAAAGCAACTCTTCAATACACACATGTCCCTTCCATGCCCATTTATAGACACTTCCCTCATGCTTGTGCTTTCCTCGTCGTGGCTTCATGAGCACCCAAGATCCCTTAGAGATGAGAACTTCTGTCCATGTATTCCCATCAAGGGTAATGGGAACCAATATAGAGAAGACAGAAGTTGAAGGTCTGTGAAGCAAGGGAGTAGCATTGTTTGTGACCACTGCAGAACATCGAGAACTTAGATGATGAGGGTGGGAAGCCATTAGAGATTGACAACAAAGAAAGAGTGCAAAGAGCTCTAGAAGGAGGAGAAGGTCTCGGTAGCTAGAAGAAGGCAGGGAGTTTTTGAAAAACCTCCCTCCCAAAACCTCCCCAAACCTACCTCCATAATTTTTCCAAATCTTCTTCTTGCCCCCATAATAGTGACATTTATAGGGTATTCTCCTTAAACAAAAAAGGTTTTCAAGTATTTTTCTCTATTTTGTGAGTAATTTTTGAGAAAATCCAACGTAACGTTGGCCTCCATCCTATTGGAGGCGCTACTCCTTCTCTCTCCTATTATTTCCCTCCTTTTGACCACTAAATTCTCTAATGTATCATTCCAACGCACCTAGTTTGATATTAACTTTTTTCTTGGAAGAAGCTTGTGCCTGTCAAACTTTCTCTCTGAGCCAACTGCAGTCACTATGGTTCCCCTCCTTGATCACATGCTATGTCTTGACCTACTTGATGAAGCTCTCTCCTCCTTACTTTCTCTTTGGTACCAACATGGGTGTCTCCTTTTTTATCCAGTAGATTGCTATATGCAATAGATTCCTCAGGTGATGCAACAGAATAGGCCACCCTCTACTAGCTATAATGCCCCTTCTTAGTGGCCATTAGTTTTGAAATAATAGCAATAATCTTTTGATAAAAAATAGTAGCAACAAGATTTTTGCCTTAAATGCCATCTACCCATCTTTTGATCAAACACTTTTCTTGATCTTGCTCATGTACTATGCCAAAGGCCCAGTTGAGGAGCTTGGCTATCTCTATCTTCTGGGACAGTCCCTCTTCATCTTCTATTGGATCATTCCAAACAACAGAAGCTTGCATCTCTACCAAACCTTCTATAATGTGCCCACTCCTCAAATCATGGGACACGTCTTAGCAGCCCGTTGAGAGGTTTATCTAGAAGACATCGCCCGGCACTCCCAAAGAATGACACGGGTTTTGCCAACTAGGGTCTCTCGAGTCTGCCCCGCGATGGAACTTATCCAGCCGTTCCCACTAGGATCGACCTGAAGACCGGGGTCCTGGCCAACATTGTCTAAGGACATCATCCGACCTTTCCTAACATTCCTTGTTAACATTTCCTTTGAGGAAATCTCTCGGCTAATCGAGACCACCCTTCCGTAGGATAGACCCAATTAGTCACATCCGCCACGCTTCCCTCGAGACCACCCTTTCGTAGGATAGACCCAATTGGTCACATCCACCACGCTTCCCTCGAGGGTCGAGAGAGAGAGAGAGAAAGGAAGAAAGAAAGAAAAAGGAATAAACATGAAACATAATAAAGAAAGAGAGAAATAGAGAGAGAGAGGGAGGGAGAGAGGAGAATGAATGAGAAAACACGAGGGGGTAGAGAAAAACAAAGAGAGGGTTTGTTCTTGTTCTTTGATTTCTTCTTTTTTTTTTTTTTTTAAACAATGATGTGCATTGAGGGAGAAAGAGAGGAAACGAGATAAGAAATGAGATTCGAGGGAGGAGAATGTGCTCTTTTTCGGGGTGATATTGGATAAGTGGATAAAAACTTTGAATAAAAGTAGCCCATTTAATATGACGGTGGTCAGAGATTTGGGGCTGACTAAGGAGATGTTTGATACATTGTTAGTCAGTTTTGATCATGAATTCAGATTTCATTAAATAGTGTTTCCATTGACGTAAAGCTTGTACTACTGCTAGCAATTCCTTATTATAGGTAGAATACTTGAGTTCAGATGGTTTAAGTTTGAAGCTAGATAGGCTATGGGATGTGAATCTTGCAAAAGGACAACTCCTATTCAAGATCCAGTAGCATCAGTGACTACTAGGAAGAATGGTCTATTAAAGTTAGGTAGTTGCAACACAGGGGCATGTGTTAAGGCATGTTTCAGTAAATCAAAATACTTTTGCTGATTATCAGACCAATGATATACAATACCTTTCTTTAATAATTTTGTCAAAGGCAATGCAAGCAATGAAAAATTTCTCACAAATTTTCTGTAAAAGCTAGCAAGACCTAAGAAAGAATGTAATTCATGCACATTTTTAGGTATTGGTCGATTCAAAATTTCTTCTATCTTTTTAGGATCAACTTTAATACCATAAGATGAAACAATAAGTCCTAAATATTCAATGTGGGTTTGGAAAAATTCACTCTTTTCAAGATTATTATATAATTAATTCTCTTTCAATAAATTGAAAACCAATGATAAATGTTCATAATGCTCGTTCTCATTCTTACTGAAAACCAATATGTCATCAAAGAAAACAATTAAACAATGTTGATGCTTCAAAAATATGTGATTCATCATACTATTGAATGTGGATGGTGCATCAGTTAAATCAAAAGCCATAACAAGAAATTCATAATGTCCAAATTGAGTCTTAAATGCAATTTTGAAAATGTCATATATGTCCAATCGTACTTGATGGTATCCAAATTTAAGATCTATCTTGCTAAATATTGTGGCCCCTTATAGTTTATCCATGAGATCGTCTACCCTAGGGATTGGATATCTATTCTTGAAAGTGATCTTATTTAGGGCACGATAATCAATGCACATCATATAGGTGTTTATTTTCTTCTTCACTAATAGGACAAGTGCACCAAAAGGCCTAATGAGTCCTCGGGTTAATAATTCTTCAACTTGGGTTTGAATTTATTTCTGTTCAATTTGATTATGTCGATAAGGCGCTTTACATGGTGGTTGAGAACCTAGAATTAAGTTTATTTTATGATCTTCATGATGTGTAAGTGGTAAGCCAGGTGGTAAGTCAATAGCAAAACAATCTTTAAATTGTGAAAGAAATTGTGCGTGCCTAGGATGCATCTGGTTTTTGTTGAGATTCAAGCTCGTAGTCTTTGGTCAGTTAGTTCTACCTTAGTTGAATAAGTTTAAGTCCCACTGACTTAACCATGGTTAGATCTAGGTCATTTTGATCTTTAGTGTGTATTGTACACAGTTGACTTTTGAGATTGTGTTGATGGAATGGAATGAACTAAAGGGAGCATGTGTGCTACCCTGGTGCCTGTGCCTTTGTCTCCATCTCTTTCTCTTTGAACTCTAGTAGGGTATCAAAGCTTTAAAGAAGCTACAGAAGAGGCTTTTGTGAAGATGATGATGATGAATAAGAAGAGTGCACCATCAAACTGGCACATGGACTCTTCTCGAGTTTTGGGTCCAACGTCTACAGAGCCTTGCCATCGTGGAACATGTCAAATGCCCATTTTGCAGTTATTCTCTCACTTCACTCGTGTTTCTGCTCAATGGGATGCCTGCTTGTAAGCATTTCAACAAGCAGTATCCCAAAGGAGTAGACATCACTCTTTTGTGTGAGCTGGTAAGCTTTGAGATACTCCGGATCTAGGTAACCGACAGTCCCCTTCACTTGTGTAGAGACATGGGTGGAATCAAGACCCCAAGGCCCAAGACAAGAGAATTTAAAATCGGCAACTTTAGCTCAATAGTTGCTAGTTAACAGGATGTTAGTGGACTTGATGTCACGGTGGATGATAGATCTGTCAGCATATAGATGCAGGTTTCCATTGGGAGCATATTCAACCATGAGAATCCTTTCAGATCCTTCTACAGCATACCCTATCAACTTGAAACTTTGCCGATAGCTGCATGTCATATGCAATCTTCTTTGCCCTTTTCATTGCAACAATCCTCCCATAGTTTAACCTCCCTTTCTACATTGTCCCAAACCCTCCTTGCCCAATTTGGAGCGATGGTGAGAAGTTATCAGTAGCTTTCATAAGGTCAGCCACTGTGAATGTAATAGCATTATCTGCTAGAGCATGGCCAGTTGCTAAACTTAATGGCTTATTTTTTTTACCATCATCCCATGAATTAACTGAAACATCCTGAAATGCAAAGGTTGTGCTATTATTGGTTACTGGTGCTTCATGATGAGGTACCTAATCTCCATTTTGATCAGATTAAGGTCAGCTTCCCATCCATATGATTTTTTTTCTATGAAAGCAGAATGGTAATCCATTTTATGTCATTTGTAAAAAGCTACCACATTATGAGATGAGCAATATTGTATGCATGTCATGCCTTTGGAGGGTGATGTAGCTCTTTCAATGTGCAATGGTCAAAGATGAGACAACTGCTTTAAGCATCTAGAGTCATTTGGATTTGCTGTAAGCTTGGAAATTGAGTAATAATTTTATGTAGAAAATCAGACACTGAGATTGTTTTTGAAAGGCCAACTTTCATCTCAAGAACAGGTTCAAACATACCAGCTCTAAGCTCAATTGGATCGACTGTAAGAGGAGACAAGGCACAACTGAAGCCACCCATGTTGTTTAGGCTACCTACTGTCGCTAGGCTTATTTAGCTACATTTACAACTTCTGTTTTTAATGGCAAGGCTATAGAATGGTTGCCTTAGTGATCAATAAGAGGCTATTGATTTGCATCTATGGATTAGTTTTGTTGATGGTGATCTTACGTCTTGTGCAGGTGTTCAGCAGAGGATATGTATAGAGACTACTTCATCCTGCTTATCTGATTTCCTATCAGCATTAAAGAGATATTCTAGATGTAACTGGAGGCCTTTGGCATTCTTGAATTTAAAGGCAGGCTGAAGTATAATTGTAGGTTTACAGCTCTAGGTGGCACCTGCACTCTAAATTTGAGTCTGGTGTTTGTTGCTTGTAAAAACTATCTCTACAATAGTTTTTGATCAGCAGGGTATGCATGGTGAAATCAACAATTTGGAGTAAAGCACTCATGGTTATGTGATAATTCTGTGATAGAATATCATGGTGTCTCAGTGAGTAGTTGAAGGATTTTTTAGGGTGTATTTCCTACATGTATTGGATCTTATGCAGTCTTATAAGTTGAAATCTGTGTAGTTTTTGGAATTGAATGTCTTTGTGGAGTTGAGAGGTGTTGATTACAGATGTTGGTAGTATGGCACTAAATGGTCACTGAATTATATTTCCTGCTGGCATTTTGAGAAATTGATTGGTTTTGGAAAGCTTAAGAATTTGAAATGACAAACACAGGAGAGAAGGATACTATCACTCAGATAGTGGTGAAAAGTTGAACTACAACAATTTCATTCTATGGAAATTCGAGATGTCTAATTTTTTAATTGGAAGAGGCTATTGGGACCTAGTCACAGGTCTTGAAGATGAGCCCAAGCTATCGAAGGATAGAAATCCAACACAGGATCAGTTAAAGGCACACACGACTTGGTTTGAAAAGGCTAGTAAGGTCTTGCATTGGTTGTCGTTATGTGTGTTAGACACAAAGGCTATGCAAATTGCAAACTGTACTTCTCTAAAAGCTGCCTGGGACTTATTGATGAAGAATTATGGGCATGTCACTCATGCAAGAAAGACACAGCTGAAGCAAAAATTTAGCCACATATCCAGGAATGGAAGGTCTATTGAAGACTATGTTAGTGAGATAAGATCCCTTGCAGAACAACTAGGCTCAATTGGAGCTGAAGTTGACGATGATGATTTGGTGGCTACTACCCTCCATGGACTTGGACAGGAGTATAAGCAGTTTGATACTTCCATTTTAGTGCGTCGAGAGAAGCCTGAATTTGGTGAACGTGTGGCACTTCTATTGCATGAAGAAGTGAAACTTGGACTCAATACAAGTTCCAGTGGGTCTTAAAATAGGAGGGACAGTGTCTTCTACTCCAATAAAAGGGGTAGAGGTGGAAGAGGAAGATCAAACTTTAGAGGAAGAGGTGTTGGAAATGCATATGCAGCCCATGGTTGGACATCAAGCTACTGGATGGAAAAATAGACAGCCTCAAGCAAATAGAGGTGCCTCAAATGCTTGTGGAAAAGGGGGTTATTCACCTAGAGGAAGAGGCACTTGGCAATAGCCTCAAATGAGTCATGGACAACAATCAAATGCAAATAAGGATTGCCATTATTGTGGCAAATACAAACATGTAGTTAAGGATTGCTACAAGAAGCAAAATGATCAGAGAGCTTGTCGTTAGTGACTAAGGGCAATTGTACATCAAATTCAGATCGTGCACCTTGGTCCATCACCACTTGGTCTTGTCCAAGAGATCCTTGAGTGGTTTAAGATTTGCGTCTAGGTTACGAGCTAATCTATCCATTATGTGCTCTAAGATCTTGTGGAGCTCTCATTTATTATTTGGGACATGGAACGTCATGGGGGTGGGCATCGTTATAAGAGCTTCTAGCCATCATATAGATGTGTACTACTGAGGGTTTGTTCTTGGGCTCACCAACTAACTTGGAATCTTTTTCGTGCTTCTCATTATCCAAGAACGGTAGATCGATTGTGGCTAACACATATATCCAATCACGATTCCTTGAGCCAAGGGATATACTTAGTCAGCGACTTGTAATATTCTCTAATCCAAGCATTTCCCTTCAACATGGATGAGTTGGTGTCTAGGTTGATTTGTGTAGTCTTCCAAGTATCCATATCTACCCTCACCTCTTCCATTTGGTTGCCTAGGAAGATCAAACCATTGCCCCAATCTTCTATGACTCGTGCATTGTGATAAACCCCCAAAATTGTGTAAATTTAGGCACAAAATTATGATCTTCATTGGAAAATCTTCTGTAGTTTGATAATTTAACCTTGTAACTTCATTGCAAAATATTAAGATAAGCATTGTAAAAGGTATGACTAGATATTATAAAGTCATGACCTTAAAGTGTATGTGTGTTTCGTTTCCAAATTTGAAAGGTTGAGAAGTTTCTTTATTGAAAATAAAATAAAGGAATCTTCTTGTAAGGTGCAAGTAACCATTGTCAAGAATCGCATGATGGGGGGATTTGTTCGAGCTGTGGTGCTAAACACACACTATACACACAAGAGGAAGCTCACCTAAGAACACAAGAAGAGAGATGGAGGCCAAAATGTTTTCTTCCTGATTTTTTTTCTTCTTCGACACCCTATACAATGTACAAAAAGTATAGATAAGATACAACATAAAGGAAAGTGGCCTTCTAAGTCAAACAGTGCATAACTAACTATACTAATTGGCTGGCACTATATCTTTGCCACTTGTAGGTAGGTGTAACAAACTAAATATAATAAGTGATAAGTTAGTGGCCATGTGAGTGTCATAATGACCACCAACGTGCTAAGTGTAGACGTGTGGACCCATCTAGCCAGGCGGTCCATCATCAATGTCTGCACGTATTGAGCTTTCCATCTTAACACTCCCCCTCAAGCTCAATTCTATCTCTGCAACTCCAAGTAAGCTTCAGAACTTTCAAAGCTTCTCTGCACCCAATGCCTTTGTGAAAATGTCAGCTATCTGATCCTGTGTGCTGACATATACCAAGTCAATCTCTCCTGCAAGTATCTTCTCTATCACAAAGTGGTAGTGCACCTCAATGTGTTTTTTTCCTCGCATGGAACACATCCATGATGTAGTTCTTAGTCACGAAAGTACATGAGATGGTACCAAAAGTAGGAGTCAAAAGGCTAGCTGGAGAAGACACGAAGTCTAGGCAAGACACAAAAAGGCAAAGGTTGGAAGCATCCACCACCACAACATCCTCTACAGTGTTGCGGATTATGATGCATATGTTGCTAAAATCCTAGCCCAACTGAAGAAGGCTAAGGAAGAGAAGAAGGCTGCGGCTACAGAACTAGAGACTGAAAGAGAAGTTTCTATGGCACTAAGGCTACAAATGACATGGCAAGGAGAAAAACGTTAGAAAGAAATTCGAAAGCTAAAAGAGCAACTCAATGCCAAGGAAAAGGAGGCTCAAGAGAATGAGGATCGCTTAAGGCAGAGGCTAGAAGATGAGGCACAATACTTGACGGCCGAGAAGCGAAGCCACAAGATGCTCATCCTCGAATATGATGAACTTCAGGCTAAAGGTGCAAAAACTGGAAGAGATGAATGTAGAATTGCAAGAAAACCAATGCGATAGAGACCAGGCATCCAAAGAACAATGCCAAGAGCACGACGATGCCATGGAATTCAGGTTGATGATGGAGCTAGAGGAGTAGGGAAGGATCGAGAGGAGAGAGATGGAAGCCGTGGTAGGGAAAAGGAAGAGGCAATCGAGGAAGCTACCAGGAGCCCGCAAGAGAACCTGAAAAATGCCCAGTAGGAAGTGGAGGCACTGATGGCCATGGCCATGAATGAAAGAAGGCTGCACTAAGAAAAACTACAAAGCCAAGCGCAAGTCAACGAAGAACTATCACAAAAGGCTTGTTGAAACCCACACGTAGCTCACCATGGTTGATCATGGAAGAAGAATAGACAAAGAGCAACTAAACCGCCAAGACAAAGAGAAGACCCAAATGCCGGAAGTGTGGAATGAGTATCAATAGTGGTAATGATGTTGTCTCAGGAGAGATGGAAAAAGGTAAGAAAGATCTGGAAGAGAAAGTGCAACAGTGGGAGAGGCGCAATTTTGAAAGAGTGCGAGGATTGAGAGAGCACCTGGTCGTGGCAGAATGCAAGAGCGCTTGTTGAATCTAGGGCAAAAGCTATAGAGGTGTGCTTAGACACTCAAAGGCAAGATTTTTTTAGCACAATGCTTCATATCACACAAGTTGAAGGCAAGGATTCAGGGGAGAGAATGAAAAAAAAGCTGGAATTGATGACTAGAGCCTTAAAGTATGCCGTGCAAGAATGCACACTCCCAATTGGCACATGCATAACCAAGGAGTAGCAATGCAGCAACTTATGACAAGCTGGTCTCTCTCCACTGATGAGCTCAGGGAACTTGGATTCAAAGAATAGGAGCAACCCCGACTCCAACCCAAGATGGAACATGATACCAAGGAAGGTCCGTACTTCGAGCAAGAATTCAAAGAAGAACCGCAACCCAAAGAGCCCAGTCTGCCCTTGCCTAACCTACCCCCACTGATGAGCTCAGGGAATTGGATTCAAAGAACAGGAGAAACCCCGACTCCAACCCAAGATGGAACATGATACCAAGGAAGGTCCGTACTTCGAGCAAGAATTCAAGGAAGAACCACAACCCAAAGAGCCCAGTCCACCCTTGCCTAACCTACCCCCAAAGGAGCCCGAGATGTCTATGTCCCCGATCATAAAACCGAAGTGGAGGGAGTCGTGAGATGAATCATATGAGAAGTCAAGAGCTCAATGTCTTCTTCTCCTCCATTATTCTTCTCTATTTCTCTAACAGTTCACACCCACAAAATGCTATCCTCAAAAGATAGATACCCCAAATTTTAGGACACTTTACATACACTTGTACTTTAGATACATACAACCATAAGATATGACTTAGGATATGTCATATTTATCAACACTCCCCATCAAGCTTAGAATGAGCTTGCACACATAAGACTCCAAGTGCACTCCTGAAGAACTCAAAATTATCTTTACCTAATGCTTTGGTAAAGATATCAGCAACTTGGTCATTTTTTTTCACATGGACCAAGTCAATCTCTCCATTAATGACTTTTTCTCTAATGAAATCTATGTGTTTTGTCCTTGCATGGTAGACTAGGTTCTTTGCTAACATAATGCTGCTAACATCGTCACAATACATAATGACTCCACCATCAATCTCTATCCCCATGTCATATAAGATCAATCTCAATCATGTGTGCTCACATGCTACCAATGCAATTCCTCTATACTCTGCTTTAGTGCTTGATAGAGCAACTGTAGGTTGGTTCTTACTGCTCCAACTTACCATGGCTGATCCAAATGAGAATTCATAGCCACTAGTAGATCTTCTATCCATAGAGCTACCTAGCCAATCTACATCTGAGTATCCAAACAATGTAGGCTTGATTCCTTTTTCATAAAACAAGACAAATCCAGTTGTCTTCTTCACATATCTAAGAACTCTTCTCACTACATCCAAATGTGATTTGCATGGTTTCTACATAAATTGACTTATCAATCCAACATCATAACTCAAGTCTGGTCTTGTAATGGTCAAGTAGATAAGACCACCAACCATCTTTTTGAACATAGTAACATCCTCAACATAAGATCCATCATCCATCAACTTAACATTTTGATCCAATGGTGTATCAACCGGTTTGCATCCTTTCATGCCATATTTTTCCAACATCTCCAATGCATATTGCCTTTGTATCAGCCATATACCATGAGGTGTGTTAATAACCTCAATACCCAAGAAGTATCTCAACAAACCAAGGTCCTTTATATCAAAGTCTTTATGTAACCCATGCTTGACTTCAGTAATCTCCTTCTCAAGTGTACCTGTAATAATCAAATCATCAATATAGATGACCACAACAACCATACCATCTTTTGTATGCCTCACATAGAGTGAATAGTCAGCTTTACTCTGCTGAAATCCCATACTGCATAAGAATTTGCTGATTCTATCACACCATGCTCTTGATGCTTGCTTCAGTCCATATAAAGCCTTCTTCAGCCTGCATACATAATGTGGGTATTTTGGATCCACATAGCCCTCTGGTTGATCCATGTACACTTCCTCTTCTAAGTTGCCATTCAAAAATGCATTTTTCACATCCATTTGAAAAAGCTTCCAACCATAGATAGAAGCCAAAGCAATTACCGATCTCACTGTCGTCATTTTAGTTATTGGACTGAATGTTTCTTCATAGTCCAAACCATAAGTTTGTGCATATCCTTTTGCAACCATCCTTGCTTTATATCTTTCAAGAGAACCATCGGACTTACATTTGACCTTATAAACCCATTTACATCCAATGGAATTCTTGCCATGAGGTAGTTTCACCAAATCCCAAGTCTTGTTTTTCCTTAGTGCATCCATCTCTTCATCCATTGCTTGTCTCCACTCTTTGATCTCTATTGCTTCTTCAAAGCAAGTAGGCTCCACATGTTGCACATAAGAAACCATGTATGCATAATGTATCTTCATGAACCCATTATAAGTCAATTTATCAACTAGATACCTTACCCTTTATGACCTTCTCAATTGAGGTGCACTACCATGTGTCTCATCTGATCTAGCATGTGGTGGCACATACTTTCCTGCACTTCTAATGCCAGGTGTTTTAAAATGCAGAATGGCATACTCGTCATCTATAGATTCATCTTCTGAACTTTCAACCGTATGTCTCTTTTTCCTTTTGCAACTTTTGCACTCCTTTGTGCATTTCTCAATCTACCACTCCATGGATTCTAGCTACCACTGCTTTCCACATTCTCTTGAGGTCTTGAAGCATCTTCCACATGCTGATTTTCAGCCTTATTGTTTGCTGAAATTTTTCTTCCATAGCCATCATCATCATTGCTTTCATAGGAATCAACATCCACTGCAATTTTGGGCTTGTACCATGATTCATATTCACTGAATCTGACATCCCTGCTTATGTATACTTCCTTACTCACTGGATCATAGCATTTGTATCCCTTCTTGTCATCAGGATATCCAATGGAAATGCTTTTTGCAGCCTTGTTTTCCATCTTCTTTCTCAAATTGTAACATGTCCCCCTGTCCGCTTGTAGGACATGTCTTAGTAGCCCATCGGGAAGAGAGTCTAGAAAGCGCCGCTCGGCACTCACAAGGAATGTCACGGGGTTTGCGATCTAGGTCTTTCCGAGTTTGCCACGAAGCGGAAGCATTCCGGCCATTCCCACTTAGGACCGACCTGAATTAGGGTTTTCCTAATGGTCAAGTTCCTATGAGGTAGCTAGCAACGAGCCCTAGACAAACTACTTTGCGCAGAAACGTTAGGGTCAAAGTGGATTTATACTGCACTTGGTTCAAGGAGAATGGGAAATGAGAGGGATGCAAAGCTCGACCTCTCTGCCCATAAGGCATAGTCCCATTCTGTTCCCCTGAAACAACATAAATCGGGACTCTAGTTCTATAGATTCTAGGTCATTGTTACCTCGCTGTCAATTCCTTTGAGAAAAGTTCCCGGCCAACCAGGACCACCCTTCCATAGGACGGACCCAGGGTCACATCCACCGCACTTTCCTCGGGTTGCTTTAGTTATCTAATTACCTACCACATTTAGTTTGATAGGCAAAAGCAGCTTCCTTAATTAACCAATTAATCACTGGTTCCTTCACGTAACCTAGGCACTGACATAGAAAAACAATGTCAAACAAGTTCCTTCTCAACATTCGATCTTTATTTATCAGTCTTTGGAATACATCAAATATCTAGCCCGAAGGCTATTCCAACAATCCTCAGGGATCGCTATTTCAAGTTCCGCCCGTTGACTAGTATGCGGGCCTCGAGATCCCATCTCAAGTCATGTCGGCCTCTTGTGTAGGATCTGGAGGCAAGGGATTTATGGCCATAGCCTGCCCTGGAACCCAAGCGTCCTCCTACTCCAAGTAGCACCCACGGAGAGACCTCTCGCGACGGGTTCGGTCCACGTACCCGGGGCAACTAACACCCCCCTTGGATAGGGTCAGGCAGATAGTCGGAGGTAGCTGATACTGCCTCTCCCTCCAAGCTTTCAACCTGAAGTAATAGTTATTTTTCCGGCATTAGTTCCTTGAGCAAGAAGTACCAAAAGTGCTCCTAAGTGTACAATCGCAAGCATTCCAGTGGTCGTTTGTACGGCCAACTGCTAAGGTGTCAATCATTCTCTCCGAATACATCCAGTATTCGATCTGGGATCAATCGCGACTTGGCAAGATCCCCAACGGTTTCTTAAGCTGAGTTGCTTGTTTACCCTTTTTCCTTGGGTTAGGGTTTATACCCTGTTGACCCAAACTGTCAATACCTTAGGTTTCCTTATATTAAGGTCAATAAATCCTGGGCAACTTCGTCTCCCTAACTTGGTTGTTCAACTGCTTCCTTGGCAATTCGTAACTGCCCTAGCTTGGCAAATCAGCCCCAAGGAAAGGTGATGTAGCAGGATGACTACTCATCATCTAGAAAATTAGACTTGTACTTAAAACTTGCCAAACTTGTTCTAAGGAGTCGCAATACTATTTTGTGATTTAGACACAAAATCATATGACGTTGCACGATATAGGTGTCAATACCAACTTGTGGGATTATTTTTCTCATCACACGGTATTCCTTGGTAAAGAATACCTTTGATCCCTATAATTAACTTGTTCAACATCAACAGCTTCAGTTTCATAAAGGAAACAAATCTGATTTATAAACTAGCTGCTCAAAAACTGAAGTCCTTCACGTCCCTTCTTGCTATTTCAGAAAGAAACACTCTGCAGGTTGTTTGCTGATCAGTACTGTATAGGAAGCACCAAGATAATCTGTATGCTGAAAACTAGACTCTTGCTATACACATCGCAACAAGTATGGGCAATGTGATCCTACAGAAGTAAAGCCTCAGTTGCAATCCCACTCTACCTCAGAGTGAGAGAGAGTCCTTGAAAATAACCAAGGAGTAAGCATTCTGCTGAAAAATGTAGAACACAATTATATGGCACTAAATAACCAACCCATTAGTACTCATGATCCTCCACAATCAACCGGCTTAAGCATGAAAGCTGCTCCAGTCCCATTATATCCAAATCTTGGCAATCCTTGTCTTTACATCGAAGAAGTGAACTCAACATATCACTCTGTTTGGTTAAAACTTGCAACATCTCCTTAAAAGCAGTTTGCACATGGACCATAGCAAATGAGCCTGCTTCAACATTAACACCAGGCTGTAAAGCATCAGTTGAGGTACTAGTTTAGATACCACATCTGCAGGAATAGCGAAGCCTACTCCAGCAGAAGTTCATGTTCTTGTGAAAATGGCCGTGTTAATGCCAATTAGCCTTCCTCCAGAGTCCAACAAAGGTTCACCATTGTTTCCAGGATTGATAGCAGCATCTGTTTGAATGCCCCCCTCAATGACAACACCAGTTTGGCTGTAGATATCTCTGTTCAGCCCACTAACTATGCCTACAGTCATGTGTGATCGAATCCAAATGGATTTCCTATTGCAAGGCATCGCTGCCCAACTTTCACTTTTGATGATTGTCCTACAGTAATAGGTTGTAGTAACTCAGAAGGTGCATCTATTTTCAAGACAGCTATATCTTTTGCCTTGTTAGCCCCAATTAATTGTGCTTCAAAATTGTTTCGCGTTCCGTCAAAAGTGGGAAGCATGACTCGTGCAACCACTTTACCAAGGCTCAAATCTTTCGATAGAGCACTTCCAATCACATGATAGTTGGTTACTATATGACCACTGTGATCCCAAACAATTCCTGAACCATTTCCTTCAGGAACCTCAACAGATGCCGATCAGTTAACTTGAGGACGTAACGTCACATTAAATACATTCACCACCGAGTATGTTGTTCTCTCAAACAGCTTCACCAGTCTTTCCTCATTAGGTGAAAGGGGAATTTCAGGTGGAACATGAGAAGTAACATCTGCTATAGTGACAGTCGAATCACCCAAAGCATTTGCTGAGAGTTGAAAGTCCGAAAAAAAAGCAGCAGCTATAACAACACTTCGTCGACCACATGATGGAAACAATGGAGCATCCAAATTCCCTCTATCCATTATGTACCAAATCACTTCTCTGGAAATAGCAACAATTTCGGAGGAGGTTTTGTTGGATTGACATCGTCATTACTTCTTTATCAACTTCGTTTAGCTATAGTTTTTGTCTACTTCTTCATAATCCCGATCTTCCTTCCCTCTGACCCAACTTAGACCACTCCAGTCTTTTCTCCTTCGTCATGTCACCTTTTGCAAGCTTTTCATCTTTATCTTTATTCTTGTGCTTCTCCGGCTAATACCTCGCCTATAATAGTTGAGCTAGACAAGTAGTACATGACAGTAGGCTGATTGATCTTCTACTTCGATCGTCGCTTCTCGTCTTCCTCATCATGGTCCCTTTAATCATCACCTTCAGAGCTCTTTTGATAGTTGTCCCCCTCATCCACTGCAATTCCCTCCGCTTTTCTTCGTCTTCCTTCTCCTCCTAGCATTCGATCCTCCACTTATGGGCATGTTATTCGGGTTCCACCTTTTTAGTACTCAAAAAATGGGAATTGGGAGATTTCCAAACTCACAAATATTGTGTTATGAGTAGTCATCCTGCTACATCACCCTTCCTTGGGGCTGATTTGCCAAGCTAGGGCAGTTACGAATTGCGAAGGAAGCAGTTGAACAACCGAGTTAGGGCGACGAGGCTGCCCAGGATTTATTGATCTTAATATAAGAAAACCTAATGTATTGACAATTTGGGTCAACAAGGTATAAACCCTAACCCAAGGAAAAAGGGTAAACAAGCAACTCAGCTTACGAAACCCTTGGGGATCTTGCCAAGTCGCGATTGATCCCGGATCGAATACTAGATGTATTCAGAGAGAAGGATTTACACCTTAGTAGTTGGCCGTACAAATGACCACTGGAATGCTTGTGATTGTACACTTAGGAGCATTGTTTGTACTTCTTGCTCAAGGAACTAATGTCAGAAAAATAACTAATGCTTTAGGTTAAAAGCTTGGAGGGAGAGGCAGTATCAGTTACCTCCGACTGTCTACCTGACTCTATCCAAGGGGGTTGTTAGCCGCGTCGGGTACATGGACCGAACCCGCCGTGAGAGGTCTCTCCGTGGGTGCTACTTGGAGTAGGAGGATGCTTGGGTGCCAGGGGAGGCTCTGGCCGTAAATCCCTTGCCTCCAGATCCTGTACAAGAGGCCGATGTGACTCGAGATGGGATCTCAAAGCTCGCATACTAGTCAACGAGCGGAACTTAGAATAGCGATCCCTGAGGATTGCTGGAATAGCCTTCGGGCTGGATATTTGATGTATTCCAAAGACTGATAAATAAAGATCAAATGTTGAGAAGGAACTTGTTTGACATTGTTTTTCTATGTTAGTGCCTAGTTAGGTGAAGGAACCAGTGATTAATTGGTTAATTAAGGAAGCAGTTTTTGCTTGTCAAACTAAATGTGGTAGGCAATTAGATAACTAAAGCAACCCAAGGAAAGTGCAATGGATGTGACCCTGGGTCCGTCCTACGGAAGAGTGTCAAGGTTGGCCGGGAACTTTTCTCCAAGCAATTGACATCGAGGTAACAATGACCTAGAATCTATAGAACTAGATTTATGCTGTTTTAGGGAAACAAAATGGGACTATGCCTTATGGGCAGAGAGGTCGAGCTTCGCATCCCTCTCGTTTCCCATTATCCTTGAACCAAGTGCAGTATAAATCAGCTTTGACTTTGACGTTTCTACGCAAAATGGTTCATCTGGGGATCATCGCTAGCTACCTCATAGGAACTTGACCATTAGGAAAACCCTGATTCAGGTCGGTCCTAAGTGAAAACGGACGGAATGCTTCCGCTTCATGGCAGACTCGGGAAAACCTAGATCGCAAACCCTACGACATTCCTTGTGAGTGCCAGGCGGCGCTTTCTACACTCTCTTCTCTTCCCAATGGGCTACTAAGACGCGTCCTACAAGCGGACAGGGGGACACGTTACAAATACCTTTGATCAAGTTGTAGGGTTTGGGAATCCTATTGACCCAATCCAAAATCTAACCGTACTAGGCCAATAAATGTTTTGGCCCTAGGGTTCCTAGATTCCTTGCAGAAGTCTAGCATTTGGTTAACTGATCCTTAGGGTGAGAACCCTAGATCGTTCTTGCACGGGTGATTAGATAGTCTTAACATTTCAAAAATGTGGGTAGGACCTTTGAGATTGGAAATATTAGATCGGCATCCTAAGTGCGATACTAGGCAAAATTTTAACATAGCTTAACCCTACCTAGCGCATTGACGTGACCAACATATGCTAACTAATCATAAATTTCTTATAGGCTACTCATTTACGCGAATTACCTAATTGATCTAATCAACCCACGATTTAAGATGATCTTCCCTTTTAGAGATGCAAATACTTTCTTCTAAATTTGCAAGACTTTTCCCTAAAAGATTTAAGTAACTGCAAGATAGGTGAGATGCATCAATCCATGCAATTTCGAGAACATAAACCTTTTTGCCTTTATGCAAATAAAGCATTGACATTCAGAGCTAACTCTTATAAACCGTACGTTGATTCATCGAATTCAAAGCTTTAATATTTTAATGAAGATGCATTCAAACTTTGATAAAAGAACTCCATGTGTGAGTGAATGCCATGAGTCCATCATTGATTTAATCCTTCATTTAGTGCTTAATCCCAACCTAAAATGTAATTATCATCGCATGCAATTTGCAAGGTTCATAAATCCTTTTCATGTATTGCAACAACTCGGACATCATTTAATGTTCGTCTACGATTTCCTTAATCATGAGTCACAACTATGCACTATGTGTTATATGCCCTGTCCTATGTGTGATGCAACAAAGATGCCCTTGCACAATTCCGTCTTTTTACTTATGCATCATATGTTTAGAATTTACAGCTACCCTTGACCATGGAAGTGAAAGAAATTGCAAAAACACGACATGCAACTAAATTTTGTAAATCCGGCGAGCAAATAAATTTCCAAATGTATTTAAACTTGCCTACGAGAATTAAACATGCCTAGTGCATCCGTTTCATGCGGAATTAATTTTAGGAACCTGGGCATTAAGAATCGGGGCGTTGTCCACTCGCGTACTCAGGGTGGAAGCTCCTGCATGTGCTCCTCTCGCCTTTTGCTTAGGAGCCATTGATGCGGTAGATTTCAATACAACGAATCTTCCTTAGCTCCCTTACGCACTTTGAGGGTACTACTGTCCAAGATTCTCCTCTTCTGCGCAGGAATTAGGCCTTGCAGACACGGTTTTGAAAAAATCGAGGAAGGCACAGGTGAACCTGGCTTAGAAGCTCCAATAGAAAGCTTCCAAATTAGAAGCTTCCAAGCTTCTGAAAACAGGGATGACGTGGAGAGAGAGTGATGATTAGAAAGATGATGACGATGCTGATGGTGAAGATAATGATGATGGTAATGATGATGATGATGGCGATGAAGACGATGGGCGCAGCAGCCTGGTTGTAGCACAGTAGTCCTGGCAGCGTGGCAGCGTGGCGAGCGGGCAGCATGATCCACAGGGCGATGGCAGCAGCTCCACGATCCCCCTCTCTCTCCCCAAGCTTGGGGAGGGGGGGTTCATATAGCTTGAAGGGGGGGGTGGGGTAGCCACACACGTGGCAGGGTGCATGCCCTCCTCCCCATGCCCCTCCACAACATTACTCATACTCCCTCTCCCTGCCATGCAACGGCTGAAGGGGAGGGGGGTTTAATAATAAAAAAATTTGCACTTAATTTATTATCTCTTTTCCCCCTTGAAGAGGTGTTCCCGTGTGGGCTATGGCTTTTAGCCATGGCTTCCTATACATGATGCGGGGCTAGTGTTTGTTGATGCACGTGGAGGGAGCACTTAGCCCAAAGTTTTTTTTTGTTGCAGGAGATCACTCGAAATTGCTCTTGTGCGGGATGTGAGGGGTCTAGGGTCATTAATATTTCGTGCATAAATATTACACAAATCATCTGAAACATGAACATAACAAATACATCCAAAGACTCTAAGGTATGCAACAGTGGGTGTCCTGCCATACATTCTCTCATATGGTGACATATTATGAGCCAAGGCTGTAGGTGTTCTATTCATAATGTGAACTGCAGTGTACACTTCTTTTGCCCAATATGACAATGGCATGTTCATTTGGTTCATCATTACCCTTACAACCTCAGCAATAATCCGATTCTTCCTTTCAGCCACACCATTTTGCTGAGGTGTGTACTTGCATGTCAATTGCCTTTTGATACCATGATCTCTCAAGAAGTCACAAAACTCATATGACATGTACTCTCCACCATTATCTGACCTCAAACATTTTATGTAGCATCCAAACTGCTTTTCAGCCATAGATTTAAATTCCAAGAACTTTTCAAATGCTTCACTTTTATGCTGCATAAAGTATACCCAAGTCATTCTGCTAAAATCATCAATGAAAGTGATATAGAATCTACATTTTCCACTCATGGAAACATTCTAGCATGGGCCTCAAATATCCGAGTGTATTATTTCCAAAGGATAGCTGCTTATTCTCCCCCTCTTTGGAAATGGCAATCTGGACTTCTTGCCAAATTGACAAGCCTCACATGCATGATCAAAATTCACATATCCAAAATGCGGTAGACCACAGACTACCTGTTTTGATTGCATTTGCTTCAATCTTTGCAAATTAACATGACCAATCCTTCTATGCCATAATTCCACATCCTTATCTTTCTCATGTCCTCTCTCAACATACATAGAATTTTGAATCACTGGAGTACCTGCATCCAAAGCAAACAATCTCCCTTTCTTTCTACCACGAGCAATCACCCTGCTAGTTCTCTCATTATGGAACTCTTCAACGAAGCATCCAAACTTATTGAATCTCACCTACAATCCTCGATCTCCAACCGATGGTAAGTTCTTAGTTATTGTGGGCACATAAAGTACATCACCAAGCTTGTTCTCAATCCCATCTTTAGTAACAAGTGGCACACTACCAATATGCGTAATTTTGTGTAAAGTATCATCACCAGTGGCAACATATTCATCATTCTGCATTTTCTACTTGCTATCAAACCACTCAGCATGATGAGTCATGTGGTTTGTAGCTCCTGAATACAAAAACCAATCATTCTCACAAAGAGGGTGAGTCATGCTCCCAAGCACATGCTCCATAGCAAATAGGTGACCTCTAGGTGATCCACCTCTAGGCCCATAACCTGTACTATCATAAGTGCCTACATAGTGGCCATATTGGGTCCTTCCACAAACCCTAGACATGGCATTCTGTTTCTGATAACAATCCCTCTGAAAGTGACCAAACTGCCCACAATAATGACAAGTGCCATCTCTTTGTGAAGAAGGACTAGACCGTCCTCTACCTCTAGGGAAAGATCTCCCCCTGCCTCTATGCATGAAGTCACCATGACCAAAGTTACCTCTTCCACGAGAAAAACCATAATTACTATGACCAAGTGAAGAGCCTCTAGCTCTAGATGAGCTGCCACGACCTCTTTGGTGATAGAAAACACTGTCTCCACCTGCACTTTTGCCACTGCTAGATGCATTTAATCCCAACTTGATTTCTTCTGTAAGTAGCAATCCAATAAGCTCCTCAAAGTCAGGCATAGAGCCTCCTCTAACTAAACTAGAAGTATCCAAAGATTTGAAAGCTGGTCCAAGTCCATTTAGTGTCACTGACACTAAATCATCATCATCAACAGGTGCATTAATGGATGCAAGGTCTTCTGCAATTTGCTTGATTTCTGCCACATAGTCAATGATACTGCGATTGCCTCTCCATGCACCATGTAATCTCTACTTGAGTTGTATCTTACGAGCCTCTGTACATGTTCCATACATTTTTTCTATGATTTCCCATGCCTCCTTACAAGTACTTGCCTTTTTGATATGAGGAATCAATGTTTCTGAAATACATATGGAGATCCAATACAAAACCTTCCTGTTCTTCCCTGTCCAATCCTTGTACGCTTTCTTTTGCTCTTCAGGTGGATGTTCAGGAACTTATGGACATTCATCATCACCTATTATGAGGTCCCATAGACCTCTATCCATCAAAAAATTCTCCATCCTGTAAGACCAAACACTATAGTTGTCTTTGGTCTATTTGTCTCCCATGATCTGAGTGATCTGTTTCGTGTCAGACATTATGACAATACAAATTATCCAAAAATGGTATTCAGTAGTATGTCCCAATCCGGAACATCAATGGTCCAATATGTGTCCAAAATCTGTCATATACATCCATCCATGATGCCAACATGTCATACATTCAGTTTCCAACAAGAAACATCCAATTTGGATCCCAAACATTATTTGTATGATCCAAAATGCATCATGGCATCACCAATGACAGCAGTCCCAGAGACTTAAGAAAGGGCAGCATTCTCTTTGCTTGCAACTATTTTGGCTCATTGCAGAAAGGCCAGAAATACTTCTGAACCCAACAACAACGCATCTTTGATGTTTGCTTAAATATGCCTCTTATACAACTGGTTACAACTTGCCAAGCACAATCAAAATTATACTCTTCCTCATCTTCTTTATTTGTCTCTTCATAAAAGGTGCATTTTACTCTATGTTGGTCAGACCTTGTCCCTTTTCATGTTTGTTCTGCATTGCAGGTCTAGCCTTTTCATTCTGCAAGTTTGGAAGGTCTAGCATTCCCACTTGCAAGCTGTCATCTTTTCACGCCTTAATTGATTCTCCAACAGGTGGTGCTAGTTGTAATTGTCTCTTATATTCCTGCTTAGACAAGAACAAGCCATTATCTGGGGGAGGACCAGTAGTGTTTAGTCACTTTTTGATAGTTGGGAGATGGAATGCAACTTCTATTATATTCTGACTAGTTTCTAGATGATTGACTTGAGCCTTTATGTTGTCCTGACCTTTGATGAGAGTCAATGAGTATATTGATATAATTTGCATCAGAATGCATGCGAGAAACTTCACCATATGATGTCTATTGAGCATCCAGTTCTATATTCCATCAATGATGAGCATTAACATTTTCCCCATAGTGAGATCTACTAGACTTTATCCATCCTATCGATTGATTGTATCCATTTTCTTTGCTTGATAAACCTTTGACTCTAGTGAGGCGGCTGCTCCTCACAACTTGATCAGACATTGACTTTTTTTGTTCCCTGTGAGTAGCGTGCTCATGCCTTGATTCTGTCTGGCAGGAAGCTTGCATCTCTAGTGGATGAATATATGTGGGCTGTCGAGCCCACAGCATGGGAAAGATTGAATTCTTCACAGAGTGTGCGGAAGCAAATCGTTACCAAATCCAGGAGGTCATTGGCAAAGGAAGCTATGTCCTGGTGTGCTCAGCCATTGATACATATACATGACAAAAGGTAGCAATCAAAAAGATCAATGACATATTCGATCATGGTATCAGTCTTGTCTTGAAGGGGAATAGCTCACCTGCTTTCGATTCAGGAAGCAATGCTTAAGCCTGCCCCTGCCGAGTCTGACATAATTGGACAGGCTAGGATGGAACTGGAAAAACACTTGCCTTTGGTATTCCTATTATTCAGCAGCTCTTGGAACAAAATGGAGAGAACATGTCATTTCGACCCTACGGTATCCACGAGCATTGGTGCTTGTATGTCCTCGATGAAGCGCGCCTTAAAGCGGTAGTATCAGCTGCTTATCTTCTCTCAAATCTGATGTCTGTATCATGTGCACACCACCATATGTTGCTAGAAGAAGAAGTGGATGAAGAGATGATGATTTCTGTGGTTGCATCAAAGCATGGACATTATGGTACTATTAAGGGATGAGCTTGGCTCTAATACCATCATAAAATCGAAGTGGAGGGAGTTCGTGAGATGAATCGGATGAGAAGTCAGGAGCTCAATGTCTTCTTCTCCTCCATTATTCTTCTCTATTTCTCTAACAGTTCACACCCACAAAATGGTATCCTCAAAAGATAGATACCCCAAACTTTAGGACACTTTACATACGCTTGTACTTTAGATACATACAACCATAAGATATGACTTAGGATATGTCATATTTATCAACAACCGAGTGCATCGTTACTACCAGAAGAAGAAAATATGAATTATGGAGCAAGCCCAGCAAAGAGTGCAAGCACGGCCACGACAGCTTCATGATGAGCCCATGCCACTACGTGAGGATCACCATCCTATCAATTGGCCGCAAGAACTAACTATCTGGCAACATCAGGAGCTCCAATCTAGACCCCTTGTATTCTCCTTCCTCTACCCATGAGCCTTGGACCGAGTCCTACCCTTGGAGGTAGTGGAGAGGATCATTCATCTCGCCAACACATTAGCAAACCAATGGGTTGAGGAGCGGAGCATTATAATCATGTAATGGAGGTGGAAGCCCATGGATTACTGGCAGGACAAGGTCTATCAGGTTCCCAAGTTTGGGTCCGAGGCTACGAGGCACAACCAAAGTGGTAGAGGAGGATTTGGGATACCAACTTTGATGCCTGGACGGCCTTCTGCAGCACATTCCCAGAGGAACGAAATGATCCTATCTATATGCCCTACCCCTGCAAACACAGAGTCAATTATGACAAGGAGGTGTATGGAAGATATGACTTTCCAAAGATCTATAAGCTTCAAAGTATGGGACTTGCACCCATCCATCAATCGCTACCTTGAGGATTTCTCTTTCTGCCTGGGCCAAACCATCATAACTACTTGTAATTAGCTTAAGACCATTAGGGTTTTACTTAAGAAAAAACCAACAATTGAAGAAGCCCACCTTCCCCCACTCTTTTTTGACACTACCTAGGAATAGATAGCTATGCTATGGCTAGGATCATGATGAGGGCAACCCTGCTTCCCTCTTTTTGTATAAAGATCCTTGAGGACATGAGCGATAGCCATTTTACGAGGTGCAATCATCCTTTCTTGTCAACCACACCTCTGAATGTAAAGGCTAGTATGAAGGAATACTTGCAAAGCTATGCCTTTTTTATTAAGTCTTTAAGACTTCCTTGCGATACATCATCCCAAGGAAGATTGGGGTAGAGCCTAAGAGCACCCCTTGCATCAAAATGCGAGCTATAATCATCTATTGTTGCATTCCAATGATCATGACCAACAACATTGTCAAAAGAATTGGACTCAACATCCTCAATCACCTTTATCATATAAGCATAATGGTGAGCTATATAACCTTCAAAACTAAATATTTTAAAGAGGGAATTCGATCCTGCTAGACCTACATACCACTAGATCACTTAGTGGAGCCTTTACATTACCATGTGCTGTTTGTACACCTAGTGTCTAAACTGAAGAAACACCAAGCTTATCATCCCAACTCTTTGAACAACTGGAATCTCCATCAAATCTCAAATGACTAACTATAGATGTATCATTATCATTCACCACTTTCTTCTTCCCTTTCTCTTTACTTGCAATACTTGTAGATATACTTAAAGATGTGGGGCTATTCCTTAGTCTCTCCTTAAACTTCTAGACCAAGGGCTAACTATAGATGTAATATGAGATTATGTTTTTGGTCCACTAAGAGATTGTGATTCTTGCTTTTTTTTCTCCATATAACTATCACAATCCTGACTATCATCCAATGCACCACCACTAGATGCATACCAATTTGTCATCTCATAAAAAATCACATATTTGCTTACTTCCAACTCACCTGTGACAGGGTTGTAACAATGATACCCTTTTGCTCTAAAGAGTATCCAATAAAATTACATTTTTTAGTCTTTTAATCAACTTTCCTTTATAGCTCCTTTGGCATATCAATATATGTAATAAAACCAAACACTTTTAAGTTTGACACATTGAAATTCTTACGCGCAAAGCATTCTTCGCGGATCATTCCACCCACTATAAGTGTGGGAGTTCTATTCATAATATAGATAGAAATACGAACAACTTCAAAATAAAAATATTGACCAATTCTTTTTGGCCATCAATACCCCTGCAACTTTTATAATATGTCCAATTTTTGTTTTTGCAATCCCATTTTGCTGTGGGATATACTTGTAAGTAAGTTGTCTCTTTAGCCCATGCGACCTTAAAAAGTCACACAACTCATTAGAGAGATACTCTCCCTTTCCATATAATCTCAAATACTTTACTTTCAAGCATGTCTTTGTTTTAATAATAGCCTTGGAAGTTTTGAAGTTCTTAAATACATCACTTTTTTTCTTTATGAAATATAACCATAGCTTTCTTGAACAATCATCAATTATAAATGTGACAAATTATTTGCTAACACTAAGAGATATGTTTTGTGTAGGCTCCAAAACATCTATATGCACAACATCAAGTATATTCCTGCTCACATGTGAAAAACGTTGTCTTGCTTACTTAGAAAATTTACATGCTTCACATGCTTTATGAAAATTTGCAACTCTAAAGGTAGGAAACCCTATAATAACTGACTCTTTAGAGTACATTAATTTGAGCCTTTACATGCTTCACATGCTTTATGAAATATTGCAACTCTAAAGATAGGCAACCCTATAATAACTGACCCTTTAGACTACATTAATTTGAGCCTTTGCATATTTGCATGTCTAATACATTTATGTCATATTTCAATGTCTACAACCACTTTTTTTTTCTATACACAAGTGTATTTATAGCAAGAATTAGAGCATCTAAAATAAACATGTGGCTAACTCTACTTCCTTTTGTGACCAACCTATACTTATCATTAAGATCTTTAATAAAGGAGCCTTTTGCATGAATTTGACTTTGCAACACTTGCTCTACAATTTGACCAAGAAACACTAAATTCTTTATGATGGATGGCACATGTAATACATCTGATAGATTCTTTGTTTTATCATCATGCAAGGACAAGGAAGCTTTTCCAATGTGTGAGTTGGGTTGCATGAATCATCACTCATCTTCACATAACCTAGATTTTGTAAATCCTACATCTCTCCAAACCATTAAGCATGACTAGTTATATGATTAGATGCACCTGAATAAACATATCATATATCATCATGTGTTTCCTTTCGTGTAAGAGCATTCATCACATATTGCATAACAAATAGGCAATCATTTTCGTCTTCATTATGTCGTGAACATGATGTATAACTTGCTTGATGGTGCAATTTATCACTACATATATCATTCTTGTTAGTATAATAATGGATTGCAATATGACATGTTTTGCCACAATAATAAATATCAAAATTTTCAGAGCCTCTACTCTACCATCCAGCTCTTCCTCTAGAGATCTCATGTTTTAGTCATTCATGTAAATTTTCTATAGGATATGCTGTATTGAGTTGCTCTAACATATAGTGGCAACAATCCTTTATTTTTGTAGTCCAAATATCATGGGATTTCTCAGGGTTGGGTGACTCGTGGCCTTTCTATGTTTGTTGACTAAAGTTAAGGTTGTGTGAGGGTTGGGTGACTAGTGGCCTTTCTACATTTGTTGACTAAAGTGAAGGTCTCTTTCCTCTTTTCAAAACTTGTGGAGTATACCAATAATATATGAGAGAGACCATACCTCTCAAATAGCCTTTGGCCACTTGAAGTTGGAAAGTTTGGGATTGAAAAATGTTTTCTAAGAAGAATTTTTGGAGTCTTCAATCTCATAGATCCAAATCTGGATCATGTAGAATATAAGTTCCATTAAATTGATTGATCACTACTAATTATGACTCGCATTTTTATTGATAGTTGGAAAATACCACCATGTTTGCCAAGATTTAGCTCCATTAAGAAGGCATTGTAAAGGTAGCACCAAGATGAACACCCATTTCTATACCCTTTTGTGGGAGCTTTCGCTCAACCACCAAGACCCACGGACCGCTTATTGTTTCAAGCGTTCCAAGCGATCTCTAATGGCTATCTCTCACCTAGCCTATGCGGCGTTGATCCTACGAGTGTAGTGTGCTTACCTTGATGCCGATATGAGTTGCCTTGTCTTTCGCACACGTTACTAGCTCCACGATCCTTGATGCTAGCTCAAGCATCCTCAAGCCTCCTCCATCTCCAAGCTCCATCCACCATAGCCGTGTGCGCAAGAGAAGAGAAGAGAAGAGAAGAAGAGAAGAGGAGATGGTGAATAGCTTGACCTCTTGATCCCTCACTCCCACACACTCACTCTCTTACACTCTCACACTCCCTCTCTCAAGAGCACACACAAGCAAGGAATAGAGAAGAAGAAATCTCTTGTTAGCCGCACACCAAAGAATGAGCTTCCATTCACTTTTTAAACTTTATATACAAGCCCTAAAATCCCATGGGCACCCATCCCCTTTTTTTTACATGACCGGCCATTGTGGCAAGGTCCTTTCTCTATTTCTCTCTTCTAGCCTTATGCCTCTAGCCTACATCCGTTTAATACTTTACATTTGGCACACACAGGAGGGAGCCTGGTGCTCTTTTGCACGAGATTTTGGAGTTTTTTGAGGCGCCTTTCATTTAAAATTACACTTTTGGCCCCAACTTAGCTTTATAGGCTGCTTGCATGTCTTTGCTCTTTTTCCATCTTCTTCTCGATTTTTCATTCATTTTTTCGCCTTCTTGACTTTAACATTACCCCCCTCCAAGACGAGTGCTAACCCCATGGCACTCTTGGTTGTTGTTGGGGTTTAATAGGCAACTGGCAAAATAGTCTTGTGAGGGTAGGGCCACGTGTAAACTTGGGTGCTCGTGGAAGCTTGGTAATGAGGTTTGTTAGAGAAGCCAAATGGATAGCAAGTGGATGACGGGGGCCTCTGAAGTCGGTGGTTTGTCGCCTTTGTGATGCCTGGAAGAAAAATCTGCGATGCTCTACCTAAGGGGGGTATCTATCTTATTGTGTAGTGTATTGTGCTCGTGCTGGTGAAATGGGGATTTGGGTCTAAGAACAGGCTAGCCTGGGTGATGTCCCACACTTGAGGACCCCATTTTTGCAAAGGAAGGTGCGGTGCCAGTAGCTTAGGGTGACAAGGTCTAGCCATAGGTGAGTGTTACCTCCCTAGATATGACCTGCCCTTGATGGGCCCTAAGCGTGAAGTGGAAGAGCAAAAAGGGCTAGGGGGTTAGGAGCGGAGCCAGCTGATCAAAGCCATCGGGTACGCCTAACTTGAGGATCCCTAGGTGCAGTGATCCTGCTTTATGTGGTAGTAAGTGCTTTTGTAAGTGAGTTTTTTTGTCCATTCCATGTGTAATGTTCTTCTTGCTTTTCCTTTCATGCTTTTTCTATTTCTCTTTTTAAAAAATAATAATAAATATAAATAGTATTTGTAATGTGTCCACCTGTTGCATTTAGAAAACGTCTTAGCAGCCCATCGGAAAGAGGGTCTAGAAATCTCTGCTCGGCACTCCCATGGAATGTTACGGGGTTTGCGATCTAGGTTTTTCTGAGTCTGCCACATAACAGAAGTATTCCGGCCGTTCCCACTTAGGAACGACCTGAATCATGGTTTTCCTAGTGGTCAAACTCCTAGAACGGTAGCTAGCATCGAACCCTAGGCGAAGTACTTTACGCAGAAACGGTAGGGTCGAAGCGGATTCATGCTGCACTTGGTTCAAGGAGAATAGGAAACGAGAGGGATGCAAAGCTTGACCTCTCTGCCCATCAGGCATAGTCCCATTCCGTTCCCCTAAAACAATATAAATCGGAATTCTAGTAACCTAAACTCTGGGTCAGTGCCCTTGCTGTTCATCCCGTTTGAGAAGAGCTTCTTGCTGTCCATTTCGATTCAGAAAAGTTTCCAGCCAAATGGGACCACCCATCCGTAGGACGGACCCATGGCCACATCCACCACACTTTCCTCAGGGTTGCTTTAGTTGTCTAATTACCTACCACAATTAGTTGGACACGCATAAAACAACTTCCTTAATTAGCCAGTTAGACATCGGTTCCTTCACATAATCTTAGCACTTGACATAGAAAAATAGTGTCAAACAAGTTCCTCTTCAACAGGTTATCTTATTTATCTTTGGAATACATCCATATAATCCAGCCCGTAGGCTAATCCATAATCTGCCCGAAGGCTATCCATAATCAGCTCAAAGGCTATCCAGCAATCCACAGGGATTACTAATCCAAGATTTCGCCCATAGACTAGTATGCGGGCCTCGAGATCCAATCCCGAGTCGCGTTAGCCTCTTGTGCAGGGCCCCGAAGTCAAGGGATTTACAGCCAGAGCCCCCTGGCACCCAAGTGTCCTCCTGCTCCAAGTAGTGCCCAATGGAGAGACCTCTCACGACAGGTTTAGTCCACGTTCTCGGTGCAGCTAACAACCCCCTTGGTTAGGGTCAGGTAGACAATCGAGGGTAACTGATGCTGCCTCTCCCTTCAGGCCTTCAACCTGAAGCATTAATTAACTTTTCATCATTTAGTTCCTTGAGCAAACAATGCAAACAGTGCTCCTAAACTGTTACAAGCACAATCAATCTGGTGGTCGTTTATTTGGCCAACTGCTAAAGAGTGAATCCTTATCTTCGAATGCATCCAGCATTCGATCCAGGATCAATTGCAACTTGGCAAGTTCCCCAAGGGTTTGTTTGTTTACCCTTTTGTCCTTGGGTTAGGACCGTATCCTGCTAACCCAGCTTAACCAACACCTTAGGTTTCATAAATTAAGACAGTGAATCCTGGCGACCATGTCGCTCTAACTTGATTGATCCTTTGCTTACAAGGAAAATACATAACTTCCCCTAACTTGGCAAATCAGCCCACGAAAGGTGACGTAACAGGATGTCTACTCATCCTCTTGCAAGTTAGACTTGCGCTAAAACCTGCCAACCTCATTCCAAGGAATGAGAAATTTATCTTGTGGATAGACCACAAAGCCATGCGACATTGCAACTTGTTGCACAAGTGTCGCACCTAGCTCATGGGATCATCTCACCCATTTAACGGCATTTCCTGGTCAAGGACTTTTGTATAGACAATATGCAGGGATTAGGGCGTCTTCTTGCCCAACCCAATCCTAATTATACTAGGCCAACAACGTTCGGTCCTATTCCAAACTTAATCCGAGTTTTAGCATTAGGTCGAACGATCCTTAGGGTAGAAACCCTAGATTGATATTTGCATGAGCGTCCAATTGACCCAACATTCTGTGAATGTGGGTAGGACCTTTGGGTTTGAGGGCTTCGACTTGGCGTCCAAGTACGATACTTGGCTGCATTTCTAACGTGCCAAGCCCTAGCTAGTACTTGAGGTTTTTATCGAATCGGCTAGTTATGACTATACGAAACCCTAACGGTTATAATACCACAAATGATTTGGGTAAATTGACCTACTTGTCTTATGACAAGGACAATTCTTTCCTAGAGATGATAAACTTGATCTAAAGTAGAAAAATAGTTGCAAAATGTCACAATACATGTAAACATGCGATTCATTGCTTCTACGCACCACAAGATTCGCAATAGCCCTATCTTTTCTTGCTAAAGACAAAATGCATGATAATTTGAAGAATAACTTACATAGGGCCTACTAGGATTTACATCGAGGAATAATGCCTACAACCTTTTGTCTAAGTATTTGAATTTCATGCTTTGATAAGGCATGCCATCTTTTTTAAATGCAACTCGATGAAATAAAATTTACGAATATGTAACATGCGACCCTTAGATACAACAACATCGTAAACGAAGTTCATGCAACACTAAGTCTAGTGTTTATTTAATGCATTTCCAAGCATCTTTTTCCATGCAACTTACAAGACTGGGGTTCATTTTCATGCCATGCAACGGAAGTTAACAATTTCCTCATGCAAATCATAGCGAAGGGAGTTATTGACTAAATGCAAGATACCCCTTTCCTTCACTGCCAATGCACTTAACAATTAACTCTTTAACCCTAGGCAATATGCATTTTAGGCTTTCACTTTGAAAATGCATGACAAGGCAATTTGCGACTAAGTTCATAGGGCGAGTAAGTGCTTTTCATTCATAACTTTGGAGATGCATGATATGCACAAATCCTTTATCTATCGTTCAAATAGATAATTTATCAAATGAACTTTTATCACTACCCATGAATTAATGATAACGTAGAATGCATTTTCCCTATGGAATTAAGCGTACTTCAAACATCTCTTCATGTGGAAATAAATTCGTGGAACCTGGATTTATGGATCCGGGGTGATATCCATGTGTAAGTTCAGGGAAGAACCTCCCGCAGGTAGGCCTTGCGACTTCTTGGGAGCCATCATAGGTGTGATTACTCACATCGCGGATTCCCTCTAGCCTTTACTCTTGCTCTCCGAGACGCGGCCTGGAGGTCGATACATTCTCCTCGCGTAAGAGTTGGAGTTTATCGAGCCCGGTTTTAAATCTAGGGAAGGCCACGTAAGAACAAGGCCTATGTCCCTTATCCTTAGAAGCTTCTTAAAGAAGCTTCTAAGAAGCTTCTGACTGAAAAAAAATGACGTGGAAGGGCCCCAATGATTGGGGTGGGGTAAAGATTTTCGACGGAGGTGATTGGGACGATGGCAGGGAGGCGATTATGGTGACAGTAGCAGGCGTATGAGGGCGGTGTCTTCCTGGTGGTGGCGTCTCCAGCATGGCGGCTTCATGGCTGCGTTCTCCTCCTTCCCCATGTCCCCCACTAAGGGGTGTTTATATAGGGTTAAGGGGGGGGGAGAGTCTCCACACACATGGAGCCCCCCATGCTTCCCTCCTCACCCATGCATCTCCACCTCTCTTACTTCATCTCTCACTCCCTCTCCTCTAGCCATACATCGGCTGGGGGAAAGGGATAATAATAAAAAAAAATTCCTATTTTTTAACCATTATCCATTTTTCCCCTTCCAAAAGGGTGTTTCCCCGTGGGTTTTTACGGTCTTCAACCCCAGGCTCGATTTCACAATGCGGAGGCCTCATCTTTGCATGTGCGGGGTACGGATTAAGTTGCCAGTAATTACGATGCGGGAGATAACCTTGCACAGGTTTTACGCAGTGTGCGAGAAGTCAGGTTTAAATATAATAAATGAATTTGTTTTTTATTCAAGGGTTATTTGAATTATAAGCATATCCGTGAAATAAATTATGTGAAGGAACCTATGATTTAATGGACTAATTAAGGAACACTACAAGGATATAGGAGAATAGTGACAGGCAGTTCCGACACATATTAGTGGCGTCAGTATTTGCGTATACTTCCTCCTTGGGCCTTTGCGGTGATTACATTTCTCCCTCTTCGTTTGTTCTTGTTAATTCTCCTTTTCTTTTGTTTGTTTATATTGAGAATGAGGTGCTTTGAGGGAGAAAGAGAGGAAATGAGAGAGAGAGAAGAAGAAAGAAAAAGGAAAAAAGAACGAGAGAGAGAGGAAATAAACATGAAAAATAATGAAGAAAGAGAGAAATAGAGAGAGAGAGAGAGAGAGGGAGGGAGAGAGGAGAATGAATGAGAAAACACGAGGGGATAGAGAAAAACAAAGAGAGGGTTTGTTCTTGTTCTTTAATTTCATCTTGTTTTGTTTGTTTTTTTTACAATGATGTGCATTGAGTGCGAAAGAGAGGAAATGAGAGAGGGAGAAAAAGAAAGGAAAAGAAAGAAAGAACAAGAGAATAGCCAAATTTTGAACTACTTGCTCTAAGTTTCAGCCCAGTGATGGACCTGTGATGTGCCTTTGGCTCTACGTAGCCTTTGGGGTCAATTTCGGGGTTTAGATGTGTCAAAACTTGTGTTCTAGATACCTGTCCGATTTTGACAGTTTTCTGTCCTATTCTCAGGGTCCGAGTGTCCGATTTTCAAAATCGGACAGGTGAGTGTCCAATGAATTGGAAAAGGGTGGTCCGATTATAGACTGGTCCGATTTTGGACTTTGGTCCGATTCTAGGAGGTCCGATTGGTCCGAGTGGTCCGGTCGGACAGGATGGTCCGAATCTGAATGGTCCGATTCTAAGGACAATCCGAGTGCCATGTGACACGTCCGATCGGGCTGGTCCGATTCTCGTAATCGGACCAGACTGGTCCGACTCATTCTCAGTCGGACGGTCCGATTCTGAAAGTCGGACGGTCCGACTCCAGAGCACGAGTGGTCCGATTCTCGGAATCGGACCACTGCGAGTTGGTCCGACTGCGTCGAAGACGGGCGCGATTCTGGGGCATTTGAATCCTCCTTACTGTCTACTGCACACACTCACCACAATCTTTCCATATCTGATTAGAGCACTATTGGAGAACACTGGAATCACCTGGAGCAGCACGAATCGTTGGCGCCTAGAATCGGGGTAGCGCTTCCTCGTCCTGTGAACCAGAAGCTCTCTCTCTCTCTCTATCTCTCTCTCACACACACACATACACACACAAGGCCAACTAAGGAAATGAGGTCTTTCCTGGCTTCCCAAGCCTCTTAAGGTCCTTTCCCAGCACTGCAGAACCTTACAGCCAGTTCCCTGTCCCTGTCTCACCCAGAAACTTGAATCTGGTCCCTTGTTTCCCTGTTTTAGCCTATTATACAGCAATAGAAAACCCTACTGTTTGCTTCTTTTTTCTTTGTTTTTTTTCCTATCCTAAATGCATACAAATCACAAAGCAATCACCTAGACTACTCCCACATGCTTTTCCAAATACAAAAACCCAAAACCTACTTGCTAAGGAGTTCGAATACCTCTTCAAACTCCCTCGCTTCCTACCTATCTACCTCAAGCACCGGTTCGGGGAAAACCCTAATTCAATGCTCGATTTGAAGCGCGCAAGCGCTCAAGGCTTGAATCCGCTGGTCCCGGCAATGGAACCAAAATGTGGGAGCTTTCACTCAACCGCCAAGACCCATGGACCGCTTATTGTTTCAAGCGTTCCAAGCCGAGCACTAATGGCTACCTCTCACATAGCCGACGCGCCATCCATATCTACGGGTATAGTGAGCTTACCTCCATGCCGTTCGAGTTATCTCCTCTCCCGCGCACTCGGGTAGCTCCACGATCCAAGTGCAAGCTTCAAGCAAGCTCGATCCTCCCGCTCCAAGCTCCAAGCTCCATTGCCGCGAGCAAGACAAGAGAAGAGAAGAGAAGAGAAGAGAAGAAGGGAGGAGAAGATGGAGAGCTTCTCCACCCCACGGTCCCTCACCCTCACACACTCACTCCGTCACACTCTCACACTCCCTCTCTCAAGCACAAGCTCAAGCAAGCAAGAACAAGAAGAAGAAGAAGAAGAGGAGAGCTACTTTTGGCTACACACATGAATGAGCTTCTCATTCACTTTTCAACTTTATATACAAAACCCTAAATCCCTTTTGGGGGGTCATCCCCTTTTCTCCTTTTTTACATGGCCGGCCATAGCCTAGGCCCTTTTTCCCATTGTCCTTCTATCTTCCTAGCTTCCTTTCCACCGCTCATCTACATTTACAAATTGCACGGGTGAGAGCCCGGCGCTCCTTGAATTAAACCATGATGCGCTTGCGCTCTTTTACAAAAGTTTTGACTTGCGCTTTTCCTTGTGCGCCTTTCTCCCTTATTTAGGACTCTTCTCCTTGTGCGTCTTTGTCTTCCGTTTCTCTTTGCCTTGGCCTTTGTCTTTGTCTTCTGCTTTAGCTTTTCCGGATTTTCCACCTTCGTTCGTTTGGTTCGTTTGAGGGTTAACACCTCTCCTCCAGCCATGCATCGGCTGGGGGAAAGGGATAATAATTAAAAAATTTGCCTATTTTTTAACCACTATCCATTTTGCCCCTTCCAAAAGGTTGTTTCCCCGTGGGTTTTCAGGGTCCTCAACCTCGAGCTCGATTTCACAATGTGGAGGCCTCATATTTGCACGTGCAAGGTAAGGATTAAGCTGCCGGTAATTATGATGCGGGAGATAACCTTGCACAGGTTTTATGCGGCGTGCGGGGAGTCAGGTTTAATAATATTTTTTTGAGTGGAAATATTACAGTATTACACTGGTAGAACGATAGCCAGTGCCTAATTCTCCTTGTCTCATTTAGGCGGAGAAGGGGGTCAGATGGATTTGCTAAAAACTTGATAGCTTTGTATGTATCCTTTCAGATTCATGCGGATGTGGAGGGAGGTGGTGGAGAGAAAAGGATGATTGCATCTAGTGAACTGGCTATTGTTTATATCTTCTAGGAGAGCTAGGCAAAAAGAGGGGAGGAGGCTAGCCCTCATCATTAGACGAGCCATGGCACAACTGTCGATGGTGTTAGGGCCAAAGAAGAGGGGAGGCAAGCCACGTTCTTGTGGGGTCAGGTCCTGCTTAAGTAATAACTTAAGTAACCTAAGATAATTACATGTAGTTACAAAGGATGGATTGGGGCATGAAGAGAAATCCACGAGGAAACGCATCATGGAATCATCTAGGCTTCCCGAGTTGAAGAGGAGGGCATGTTCAAAGGAGGTAGCATTAGAGTTGTAGATGATAAGAAAATCATAACGCCCATGGAGAGTGGCAACAAAATCCACACCTACCCTAGGAGGGTACGCCATGAACGTGGGGTTGTTTCTCTCGTAGGGTAGGGTGTTACAAAAAGCCATCCAGGCAAGCATGCTGATGTTGCACACCCGCCTTCTCCAAAGGGGTTGGCAGTTATATCCCTGTATAGTATGTGGTACTTCAAATACCTTGTTTTGCCAAAACTCAGCTTCTTCATATCCCCAAAGAGTGGGGATCCTCTCCCTTTCCTCCAGCCACTTCTCTCCCTGTCGGCTATGCCAATAATCACCTCCTCCATTACCTTGAGCTGTAGGACCCTCCGCAAGCTGTTGGGCATGAGGAAGCTGAAGGTGAATGGGTCTTTTCTCTTTCCTGCCACTCCCAAACTACCAACTCTACATGGAATCTAGTGGGGATGTCATCAAGGCACGGTGGGAGAGGTGCGGATGGCTGCACGACTGGTTTGGCTCTTAATTGCTTTCTAGTTTCTTCGACTAACTTTCTCCATCTTTCCCTGAGTGGGGCTTGTCTCTCTGCAGATGGACCAACCTGTTGTTGCTCATGGGAATGTAGCAAGGGGGTTGTGGGATCACCTCTTCTCTGAACCTCCCGATATCGAATTCAAGCTCACCCTCCTCCCCTTGCTTGTCTTCTTGTTGTGCTCCTTCTTCAGATCCCATTGCATCAATTTCATGGAACACCATATTGGGGAATATGGGAATTTTCCATAAGTTTGGGACACGTGGTCAAATCTTTGGATTTGTCATAACTTGAACACTATAACTCCAAATTGAGCACTCTATAGCTTAATAGATTCCATTTTTCAAGCTCTTTCCAATGATAGGTCACATCATATGGTTTTGAGAAACTTATGGCATGTTATCTGGGTGCTACCTTTTTAGTATTCAAAAAATGGGAATTGGGAGATTCCCAAACTCACTAATATTGTGATCTGGGGGGTTAGGCTGGCCAATAGCAGGTACTTTCGTTGCTCTTCTAGGCTCAGCCTAACCTCCACAAGTTGGGGTGGCATCTACAGCCCTACGTGTAGAGCTCTGCGTCCGATGTTGAGTTATTTTTGTACCACCTCCAATGACTCCTTTCCCTTTGGGCGATAGGTGTCCATTAGTGTGTTAATGAAGGCCTTTTACTAGGCATTGAAGGTTGTTTAGGTGGCTTCTACTTTACTCCTTGCGAGGATTTTTTCTTTCTCCAGCAAAGCAAGGCACCGTGCCAGTGTCTTCACTCTTTTGTTGTTCTGCACTGCCCATTCCTTTGCTCTCTTGTTCATTTCTTCCATGCTCTCTCCTTGCTTCTGTACCAGGGTTACGAGCTTCTGCTCTTGGTCTTTTAGTTCCCTGCTCATGTTCTCTTGCTCTTTCTTTCCCAAGTGTAGCTGACGAGTCATAGACTCCATCTCCTTTTGCTGCTACTCCCTCTTCTACTTTGTCTCCTCCTCTTTGGTATTCAATTCCTCTGTCATTTGCTTGATGTTGGCAGTTTTTGCCTCCAATTCCCCATGTTGCATCAGGAGGAGCTTATACTCTCTCTCCATCTGCACCAACTCCTAATTTTCATCCTCTCACCGTTGCTTGTAGCTCTCCTCCATGTCCTCCTTGGCCTTTAGTTCTTGTTTGAGATCAAAGATCTCTCGTTGTTGCATGGCTATTGTGCGGGTCTTTTTGAGATGGAAAGCAGCTACTACGGACTCCTTTTCTGCCACCAACTCTGCCATCTTCTTTTCCTCCTTAGCCTTCTCCAGTTGGGAGAGCAGCTTGGTAACATAATCGTCGTAATTGGCTGGTGGCGTCACTCTTGTGTGGATTGGAGTGGTCGAGGCCTCCACTTTCTAAGGTTTCTGGTCCTGTCTCGACTCAGCATTTGCTGCTGGTCTCTTTTGCCCCGTGGCCATGGTCTCCCTGCTCTTTCCCTGGGCCATTTCTTTATTAATAGAATATTTCATCCATGCCACGAAGTTGGAGACCTCTGCACTAGTGGGGATACTAGGGGTGAGGGTGGTTGGTTCGATGTGGGAGGCACCATGAGGGTAGGGATAGGATGGATAAGGGCCTTGCTTTGCCTTCAAGGACAGCAGGTGGCATGATTTCTGATACCTGCATGCTGAAACCAGGCCCTTCTTCCCTCAGCGGGCTCCAAGCTCCCAGATCATCGGCCATGCTCTACTGCTCGATTGAGTAGCGTGTAGCTTTGGCCAAGTCCTCCTCCTCCTTCCTTCTCAGTTCCTATTCTTCCTCGGCAGCTCTTCTTTGCCTTTCTTCTTCAATTTTCCTGTACTCTTCCTCCAATTTCTCTTTTTCTTCCTGCTCTTTCTTTTTTCTCTTCTCGGCCTCCTGTTTCGACACCTTTTTAGCCTTGTTGACTTCTTCTTTTGCTTTTTCTTCTTCCTTTTTCTTCTTCTTCTCCCTCTCCTCGGCCTCCTTGAGGGATTCTCTTTTTGCCTTCTCCAAATCCTCTTTCTCCTTCTTGCGGCCTTCATCTTGCTTCTTTTTCTTTTGTGCCGTCTTCTTCTTAGGTTTCTTGGCCTACTTTTTGCCCAATTTTTCTTCTTATTCCTGCCCTTCCTATCACTTTGGGTCCTGTCATTGGACCTCTCTTGGTCCTGGTGAGGGGGTGACCTGTCAGGCGTTTCTCCTTCTCCTTATTCTGCACCTTGTGCCTCCTTCACTGCCTCCTGAATGAGCGCAGTCAAAATGCTTCCATAGGCAATGAATGAGGCCTTGGACGAGGCCTTCTTTCTTGCTGTGGCCTTGGAAGCTAGGGGCTCCCCGCCTACTGGTGTACTTCCTAAAGCTAGTGCTTTAGCCAAGTGCTTTAGCCTCCTGGTCAATGGTTTTGCGGACATATCCATTCCAGCTGACTTCATGCAAGGTGTAAGCTGCTACATTCTCCAACACAGGCATGCTGATTTGATGCATTAAGATGTTGTAGTGCTTGTTGGAGAAGAGCGCGTGCACTAGCTTCGCTTGTAGTCTAGCTTTCGCATCAGGAATGACCCGGATGCTGATGCCGTCATTAGTTAGCACATCCTCCTTTTTCATTTTCAGCATGGCATACACATCCCTCTTCTGCTTTTCTCTATCTTCGACTCCAATCCCAATGCCTTCTGCACCAAGGCTGGGTTTACATAAACCTGCACCTGTTTAGCATTTTTTTCCCTTCCCACCATCACGGTACCGCACTCATTGTCAGGGTCGTATGTCCTAAGAAACTCCACACACTTCGTGTGGTCAGGCTCTTGCACAAATTTCTCGAGGTACTTGGTTAGGTTGCATTGCTTGATGACTCTCTTGGCCGCTTCCTCCTTGGCCACCACACCCTCTACATTATGAATGGTTAAGAACTTGAGCTGGCTGTAGGCGCGGCTTTCAAGGGTGATGCGGTATTGCGTTCTTTCCTCCTCCGTGAACAGAAGTCAGTGGGCGCGGTCTTGCTGCGATATCTTTTATTCATATCATGATCCCAAGTTTCCATTAGTGCTTCCAAATTAGTAGTTCACTGGAAAAATCATAATTAGAAAGAAAGACTCTATATGTTTATTGAATGAAAGCATTAAAATCCGATCCAATGTAGAATCTTCCCTTCAGAATTTAACTTTTTTCCCTTTATTTCAAAGTTCTCGTGTCATTTTTCCTAACTCGCCCGTTTTTTACATGTTTATGCATTTCACCTCACCCCCCTCCCCTTCTAGCTCGAGAAGAATCCTTCCTAGGTTTCAAGGTTAGGAGATCAGGGGCATTTTGCAATGGGTCTAGGAGTTACGAGCATAGGAACCAAGTGTAGAAATTGGGGTTGTATTCTAACTAAGCTGTTAGAAAGTCACCGGAAGCGACGCGGCTAGCAATATGTAGCTCTTTCTCACTCAATAGGCGATTAAGATAAGGGTGTCCTTTGATTTACTCTTCCAAGGGTTGGCCAGGAAGAGTGGTTAACACTCTATACGAGGTTGGCGCGACGTAAGTGGGATCGTACTCCGCTGTTTTGATTGCACGCTGTTGCTCAGCGTTTGTCATGACTTGGCACCCTTCAACTTCCCATTACAACCTAAGAGTGTACCAGTGCCTCAAGAATGGGGATTCAGTATCAGCAAGTTTTGATATTTCTACAATTTCTTGATTGGTGATGGCAGAAGTGGTTCGTTGATCATATGATGTGATGAGACACTATTTGAGGGCTTGCTCTTTAGAGATCTCGTTGTTGAGCGATTCAACACGGAGTTAACTGTTTTTGCGAAGGCAAGTTTAAACGTCTCCCAAGAACAAGGCATCGTACAAACTTCGGTTCCAAAAGGTTCGCGCAACAAGCCTAAGTCCAACAGGTTGTAGCTCAGAGCTAGCTCTCTAAAAGTGACAACTAGTCATCTAATGCAATCAACCATGTCATCCCCCTATCTTCAGCTAGATCTGAGGCCAGTGTCAAAAATGATTTTCGCTCATAGGAGGGTTTAAGATGTGCTGGTGGTTGGGGTTTGATAGAACTAGAGCCTTTGACAATGAACAGTTGCGGTTGCGGTTATTCTTGAGATCGCATTTGGACCTCCTGGATTAGGGCTGGGGAAGTAGCAGCTACATCCGATAGACTACTACCTTCAGAATGGATCATTGTAGTCGGATTGGCTCTAGCGGGTGATGGCTCATGTGACGATGTGTGTCATTTGGGTCAATAGGCTTGTTCGACTCTCTTGGGCATGTGCGTGGTTGAGCTTGATGGATGTGGGTCTGGAAAGCGCTGTGGCTTATGGTTTTGAGGTTCTATGGGACTTGGGGTGATCAAGCTTGAGGGCGGCGTACGAGTGGTGCGTTTGACCGTGTGGGCTTTAGGGATCCATATCCAGGCATTCCCCTCATAGTAGCCTTGTACGTGCAAGAGGGCTTTAGGGACCCACCTTTACTTGATCATGCTCCGATTTCTGGGCTGCGCCTTGGTTTCCTAGATTTAGAGCTTCGAGTCTTATAAGGATGTGTGCATCGACTCCTAGGCAACGGTTGCGGTTGTTTAGGCTTCCATTGAAACCTAGGCTGTTGGGCCTTAGCTTTTGCTGCCATGAGCAATGGTTCTTGAGAGTTGGTGGGTAGTGGTCGAGCGCTACCCTTCTCCATCGATTTGGCTGCTAATACTTCTACTGGTAGCCTTGCCAATTGTGATGAGGTCGTGCAGCCCTTATTGAAAGCTGTAATAATGTGAATGTTGCCTATGGCGAGGTGGATGCATTGCAACTCATAGTCAATGTTACAAGGAGTTTGATTTTTGAAGGTTCACCCTAGCAGCGACTCCGTGCTTGCTTCTTTGGCGTCTGTCAACATGAAGAAGATCATTGGTATAGTCTCAGAGTCAATAGAAATGGCGGCCCTACACTTGCCCAGAAGTGCGTATGAGCGGCCCCCATATGGGCTTAGTTTGGCATTAGTGGGTTGTAATGGTGGTTTGTCAAGTTGGGTCCAATGATTGTGAGTCAAGGCATTGAATTATGCTCCCTCATTGATCAAGGCATTGAAGGCGCATGTTTTCTTGGCAGTGACCGTGATGTGTAGGTATGCGGGCTCTACGGCTTCCTCATCCTCCTCATCGACTTCCGTGATTGTGGCTACCCGCACTTTGACGGGCGATTCCAGTGCCTCATGTAAAGCATGCATGGGAGGATAGTACTTCTTGATATGACTGCCATTGAAGGAGCCTATTCTCTCAGCGTCTAGAGTCTCGAGCTCAACGTTGCCCATCAGCTGATTACATGAACTTTGAAAGATCCAAGACCCCTAAATTTCATTTTTGGCTTATGCCCCTTAACTAAGTATATGAGCACTAAGTCTCCCTATTCGAAGTCACGTTGCTTGACGTGCTTGTCAAACCAACTCCTGCGTCATGCCTTCTCACATATGAGCACATGAGTGGCTAGAAGGGAGTCTTGGAGAGGCATTCGAGTTCAACTAGGCATTACGTCCCTGCCTCCTTTCCTTCCCATCCTTCCTGAAGTGCGATTCTCAAGGAGAATTGCTTTGGTTCTGTAGGTCAACCTAAAGGGGGTCTGGCCGATAGTTGTTTTATAAGCTGTGCGGTAAGCCCACAAGGCTGCCATCAGCTTGTTATCCTAGTCGTGCTACGTGAGGTAGTGTGCGAGGTAGAGACTACCTTGGTTAAGACATTAACAAGAATCTTATTCTTTGACTTTGCCTGGTTTTTTTCTTGAGGGTAGTATGGAGTGTATTTCCCATGGATAATTAGGAAGATGGATAGGAGGTGCGCTATCACTTCATTGATAAAGTGTGTGCCCTGGTCATTGACTAGTTCGATGGGGAAGTCGAATCATGAGATCACCTACTCCTACAAGAACTTGGTAGTCATTCGAGTATCGTTCTTTCGTGTTGCTCTCACCTCTGCCCATTTGGTTAGGTAGTCTGTGGGGCCACAATGATGTATTTGGCTTGCCAATACTGCGCAGCCGGGCTGATGGGTCCTATGAAGTTGATTCTCCATTTTTTGAAGGGTTGTCGTGTAATGATTAGGGTCAACTCCATTTGATCCTTGCAAATCGGGACCTTTGTCCGTTGACACTCATCGCAATGCTTAAAAAATCTTGCTGCATCATGAAATATTGTTGGTCATCATAGTTGAGACTGCAGCACCTTGTGGGCCAGCATGTCTCCGCTAAAGTGTCCACCAGCAATTCCAATGTGTGCCTCTGAGAGCACGTCGTGCATCTCATGCTCGCACATGCATCTGCGCAACAATCCATCTTGCCCTAGGTGATACAACTGGCCTACTATCAACTAGTAGGGTTGGATCTTGAGAATGAGTCGCCTCAGTCTTGCCTTCTCTATCGGGCATTCAGGTAGTCTGTGCTCAAGCATTTGGACTATGTCATCTGCCCAATATGGCGTTAGATCAGCCTTGAATAAATCTGTCTCGCTAGAAAGGTTAAAGAGATGGGCGTCTGGAAATTCATCGGCAATGCCTTCTCCAGTGGCTTCTCCTATGGGGATGCGTGACATATGGTTAACCATGTAGTGTTGTTTTCCCTTCCGTATAACCATGAAGAAGTCAAACTCCAAAAGCAGAAGGAGCCACCGAGCTATGCGTCCTGTAGTGCAAGGTTTATTCACTAGATATAGCAAGGCTTGATGGTCCGCAAAAAAGGTAAAGGGTGTAGCCAATAGATATAATGTGTCCACTTGTTATCTTCAAGACACATCTTAGCAGTCCATCGGAAAGGATGTCTAGAAAGCTCCGCCCAGCACTCCCATGGAATGTTATGGGGTTTGCGATCTAGGACTTTCCGTGTCTGCCACGTAGCGGAAGTATTCCGGCCATTCCCACTTAGGACCGACCTGAATTAGGGTTTTCCCTATTGGTCATTTCCTAACGGCAACTAGCGTCGAACCCGAGCGAACTACTTTACGCAGAAACTCCAGGTTTGAAGTGGATTCATGCTGCACTTGGTTCAAGGAGAATGGGAAACAAGAGCGATGCGAAGCTCAACCCCTCTGCCATAAGGCATAGTCCCATTCCGTTCCCCTAAAACAACATAAATCAGGATCATCTATAACTTAGACTCTAGGTCAATGCTCTTGCGGTTCTTATTCTTTGAATGATCTTCCTGTTGTCCATCTTGATTGAGAAATGTTCCCGGCCAACTGGGACCACCCATCCGTAGGACGGACCTATGGCCACATCCATCGCACTTTCCTCAAGTTTTTTAGTTATTTAATTACCTAATACATTTAGTTGGACATGTATCAATCAGCTTCCTTAATTAGCCCGTTAGATACTGTTTCCTTCACGTAATCATAGCACTTGACATAGAAAAGTAATGTCAAACAAGTTCCTTTTTAAGAGGTTATCATATTTATCTTTGAAATACATAAAGTCCAGCCCATGGGCTTATCCACAATCCGCCCGCAAGCTAGCCAGCAATCCATAGGGATCATTAATCCAAGATTCCACCCGTAGACTAGTATGCGGGCCTCTAGATCCAATCTCGAGTCACGTTAGCCTCTTGTGCAGGGCCCGGAAGGCAAAGGATTTACGGCCAGAGCCCTCCGGGCACCCAAGCGTCCTCCTGCTCCAAGTAGCGCTTAACGGAGAGATCTCTTGCAGCGGTTTCGGTCCACCTTCCCGGCGCGGTTAACAACCCCGTTGGTTAGGGTGAGGCAGGCAATCATGGGTAACTGAAGCTGCCTCTCCCTTCAGGCCTTCAACCTAAAGCATTAGATATCCATTTATCCTTTAATTCTTTGAGCAAACAAAGTAAAACAGTGCTCTTAAAATTGTTTACAAGCACAAACAATTCCATTGGTCGTTATTTTTGGCCAACTGCTAAGGAGTGAATCCTTCTTTTCGAATGTATCCAGCACTCGATCCGCGATTACTTCTGACTTTTCAAGATCCCCTATATCCTGGGTTAGGGCGTATCCTATTAACCTGACTTGATCAATACCTTAAGTTCATATGTTATTCCAATTTATTGGCTTGTCCTTTGCTTCCAAGCAATTATCTTTACCCCAGAAAGATACTATATTAGGACGATTATTCATCCTCTTGCAAGATAACTTAGGTAAGAGTCTGCCAATCTCACTCCGAGGAATTTGCCATTCCCTTGTGATCAAATCACAAGATCATGCGACTCTACAACTTGATGCACAAGTGTCGCATCAATTATGGGACTATTTACCCATCGAATGGAGTCATGAAATAATCTGTTCCTGATGGCATTAGGCCGACTTGTTAGTCCTAGGGTTTCGAGTTTCATCTTTTTAGCAAGAGATTCTTAGGAAAACCCTAGATTACTTCTCGCAAGTATGTCCTACTGTCCCTACATTCCGTGAATGTGGGCAAGTATTTAGGGTATAGGAGTTTCAGTTTTTAGCAATACGTGCGACTAGGTAAATGTCTTCACGGGGCTAACCGTAGTCAGTTCGTTGGGATACATCACATTGAATTAACCCTTTTCTAAACAAGTACTCTGCAATTTTGGGTGTTTAGGTTTATGCCAATTCAACCTATCTATTCCTGAAGATAATTACGCTATAATTTTCATAACCACATGACTTATTGTCTATGCGTAAGTTAATTTTCAAATCCTAACTTTTCGGTTTAAGACCAAGCATAGGTTAGGTTATAGCCTAATTCCAATTAATCATTCTATAACATGCAAACAAGATTCATGCTAAAATATGCAGTCTTTTACTACTTTCATTTCTGAATGAATTTGTCGTATGCAGAACTTACACACCCTTCTGTTAAATTAAGTTCTTAGACCACTTGCCTAATTAAATCTTCTTCATGTAGTCCTAGCAATTTCCTACGATTGCTAATAACTTTCTTTAAGAATCATTCCAAAAAATATATTCAATAATGCAATATGTGGTTTATTCCTTTCATGCTTAATCGGAGTGTACTTTCATAATTCCGTTTTGTAAATGTGGACATTAATCTACTTTCAATTCGTTGCAATGCACAAAAACTACTTGCTAGAAATGCATACCAATTTTCTACTCACTTTATTTTGCTTATTTTATTGAAAGTACTATTGACCAAACTCTTCCGTCGTGAGCTAATTCTTTTAAATTAACCAAAGTATTTAAGACAAAAAATGCATCCTATCTCCAAAAATCATCCACGAACGTAAAATAAAAATTAGGAAGAAAAACCTGGACTTGTGGTGAGATGTCCATGTGGATGTTTTCCACCAAGGTAGAGGGTCTACGATTATTGATGAACAAGCTTCAACCCCCTAATCACTGAGCTAAATGGCTAATCTCTTTTTAAGAGTTATGAGATTCAAAATAAGCTACCACTATAAGAGAAAGGCCCTATAGACGCGCACTGTACACACGAAATAGCGGGCGTGTTTATCAGCGCATCTATTGGCGCTAGTATATAGATGTGAATAATGCGTCTATATACCCGCGTTTTTAAACATGCTTATAGATGCAAAAATAAATGCACATATTTTTCATTTCTCATAAAGTCCCTAAATATGACCAAACATCTTAACAGCTAGTATTTTTTTGAATACATTACCAACTTTACTTCTTTTTGAGTATTACAAATATACATCCAATCATTCAAAGCTAATTATATATGCTACAATGAATGATCAATCTCATCTTCAATGAGATCGGCCCTTGCTTGACTATCTACCTCTAGGTCTATGTTACGAATAGACAATGAAATAAATAAGTCTATCCCACTGCCAGATGTATTGCTATGCTCAATTTCTTCATCATCATCTGCAACCATATTTTTATCCTCTTTTGCTCTTCCTTGAACATCCTCGCAGGGATCATCTTGCACTGCATCATGTATATCATCGATCATGGCATCATCATGTGCATCATCATTGATTTTTGGATTGTCATCAACTATCTCTATGTTGGTAGCATTGCCATATAATGGTTTTGAAAAATTAGATATGGGGATGACGTGCCACCATCAGTTATTGTTTACCATTGGGTGATACACAACCTACATTTAAAAAACAAAAAGTAAGCAACTTAGATATTTATTGTATTTTGAGAATGTATCAAGAAGTAATATATATGAAAATAAATAGCTTCTAATATACATGCTCACATTGTTGAGATAGTACCAATGTGTCATTCTTGCCTTGGTAAAATTTTGTAGAGTCAATCACTACAAAACCACTTGGATGACGTCTAATTGTGCAATGCTCACCCGTTGTTACTACTTCTTTAAACCACTTCACATCTACTACATATATAAAAAATCACCTAAAGTCAAGCTTCAAAATATCTTAGATCAAGCCACAATAACCTTCCATGGTGCCATTGGTAGTACATTGTTGAGATCATATTAATGATTTAGTTAAAGATGAAACATGTGAAATTATTATATCATACATAACTAAAGATAACTTAATTATAAGTATGTCTCACCTTTGATAATCAACCTCGTGGGTATTCCCACTCCTCTTGTGATATATCCATCGCCTCCTCTTTTTCCATCTTCTCCATTTCTTCATGTAGCCAATCTATATCAACATGACGTGGAAGGGCACTTAAATGTTCTAGATATGGGACATTACGTCCATGTCTAGCACGAAATGCTTGCCTTTCGCTTACTCTTCTTGCCCTTGCTTCTTTATATAGTGTCACCCATTTGTTCATTACTTCGTTGTTAAGCACACAAAATACATTTAACTTACGAAGTTCCTCTTTCATTAGCACTTTGATCCTTCCTTTTCCTTGAGGTATTATAGAGGTCATCCTCAAATCTTCATCATATTTCCATAGTCATGGTAAAGAGGGGTCCACTTTAGTAAGATATTCAGAGATTTGTATAAGGGATGATTGCACTAACCAACCCTCAGCCATGCTTCCCTCGGGGCGTGCATTTTGCCTTACAAAATCTTTTAGGGTTTTCATAAAGAGCTCTAGAAAAACTCCACCTTGCATGAACTACCCCACAAATTGCGATCTCATCAATCAGATGTACGAGTAAGTGTACTTGAGTAGTCAAAATGGAGCGAGGAAAAGTTTCCTCCACCAAACAAACCACCTCAATGGACAATATTCGAGCCTCTTGCAACATATTTGGATCGATTTCCTTCAAACTCACAAATCTACCAACATGCAATTGAGAACAATGATTAGTTTTGTCCATAAATTCAAGTGGGTTTACTACATGATGTACGTAATATATAAACTAAAAAATAAGTATAATGTATACATACCTCGTGAGCTCACCCATCTTGTAAATGATATCACACACATCTTTCGAAACACAATGGGATATGCTAGTAGGAAGGATGAACTGTATGTAAATATTCATACATTGTTAATTAGTCTACATAGTTACTCTACTAATTAATATATTTATGGCTCTGAAAATCCTTACCTGAATCATTTTGTGCCAATCGTGAGACTTCAAACCGGATAGATGCTCCACACCTCTTTTCTTTTTCTTTATGAAGGCTCCCTTGAGGCATCTCATATATCCTGTGGGAGTTTGAAAGATACATATCTACTGCTTCATCATCATTTTTTCGGTCTTCAAGGTGCATGCGGTAACTCAATCTTTCCTTTGGGTTCGATGCGTGGCCAAGCTCGTCTCCTATGTCCAATGCTACGTAAATCGTCCCTTACATTGACAGAATCACGAGCCCCGATTAAGTGATCCCATAATGTAGAGGCAACATTCTTTAAAATATGCAGGGGGTCCAACAGGTGGTTGAGTTCAGTCCAATATGGGAGATGAAAAAATATAGAGAATCTAAGGAACAAACAATATATTATTTCTCGTTCTTATAATGGAGTGTACTTTAAAGACAAAAAAAAGTAGTAAACTAGTTACTGACTCATGCCGAGTGGAGGATGATCATTGGCGTGTGTCCAACTGTCCTTCCAATCTTGAATGGTCAGAGATTGTGGAGCTCTTCCATTAGTGAGGGGTGCATATTTGGGGTGGTCAATAGGAAGAAAACGATGATGATGGTCATAAATAACCTTCTTCAAGTGTGTTGGTCTAGAAGAAACCAGAGAGGGACCGCAAATTGGACATGCATGATATCTTGATGTAGTTGAACCTATAAAAACAAATGGGTTAATGATGACATATATTTGATTAAGGGTAACTATGAATAAAATAGAGTATGAAACTACCTAAACACTCTCCATAGCTTGGAAAGTCATGCATGGTCCACAACAACATGCCATTTAAAGTGAAATCTCTAGAGGACAATGATGCACTCATATCTTGCACCTCAATACCTCTCCATAGCATTTCTAGCTCCTCGATTAAAGGCTCTAAGTAAACGTCCATGTTTTTTACTTTGTGTTTTCCAGGAATCAAAAGGGACAATATTACATGTCCTTTTTCTATTGCCATGGACGGAGGGATATTATAGCTCACCAATATAGCTGGCCATACACTATATGAGGTGCTTTTGATGCCAAATGGATTTATTCCATCTAATCCTAGACCAAAGCTCAAATTTCTAGTCTCTTCTTTGAAAGTAGGCCACAAATTATCTACGTGTTGCCAAGCTGGTGTGTCTGAAGGAATTCTCCACTTTCCATCACTTGAATGGTGACTAACATGCCATGACATGAGTCTCGCAATAGACTCACACTTAAAAATAAGTTGAATACGTGGAATAATAGGAAAATATCACAAAACCTTACAAGGCACATCCTTTGATTTCATCTCCTGGTTGTATCTTGGTTCACCACAAATAGGACACTGTCGTGTAGATGCATGATCCCCATGAAACAAGATGCAATCATTGACACATGCATGGATTTTAACGTAATCGAAACCTCCAAGAGATGTCAAGAAACGCCTTGCTTGATCTCTTCTAGTTGGTAATTTATTTTCATTTGGAAGCATTTATGACAATAACCTGCATATATTGTGCAAACAGAGTTAACAAACCACAAATATTGTCTATAAGCATTTATGAATTCATATCAAATGATACATACTTCAATAATGCATTCAAGCTAGCATTACTCCATTCATAAATGGTTTGTAAGTTCAATATCTCAAGAGATGAACGTAGAACGGAGTATGTGCAACCTTCGTACAATGGAGTTTTCGACGCTATGTGTAGCGGGTCATCTGTCTCTCTAGTGGCGCTCTCCCCTCGAATCTCATGGGAAAATAAATCGTGCACCATGTTGTCCAAAATCTCTTTCTCCAAAACTTGATGAGGCATTTGAAGAGGGCTACTATCGTCGTCATCAGTCTCTACTCTTCTTGAGGACTCTGCCCCCTCATGTCGACGCTTCGCAGCCTCTGGACGCCCTAGAGGGACCATTTGAGGATGTGGTACCGCATGTTGCTCAATTAAAAAAAGGAGATTTTGTTTAATGGTGAAGACACAACATAAACCAATAATATTTATGCAAATAAAGCATTAAAAATTACTGGGTCTTTTTTTTTGTCCCACTCTCCGTACATGCTGAGGTGTGACATTGTGATTCGACGTGCTAAAAAAAAACATCATCGACAACGATCGCACATACATTTGATTTTTCGTCATAGCCAAGCGTCTCAATTGTGAAGACGCAATGTCTCATCCTCACTAGAGGATGTACTGTTTGTTGACTCAACATGTCCCATACTAGTAGAAGATAACAACATAATTACACCTGAATCATACGGACATATATGATTTTATTTGGTATATATGTCATATTCCCTAAATATTTTGATACGTACAACATGGAGACAAATGTTTTAATATTGAAAGACTAGGAAAGTCATATTGATCCAAAAACAATCATAAGCTAGCATTTAATTAGTTTAATTGTAATTGCATGTCTATCAACACGTGTAATATATTTTATCTATGCATATAGACGCGCAATTACATGCTCTTACAGATGCACCACGCAAATATTAAAAAAAATAAAAAGTTGTGGCTTTCTTTTCAAACCAGTGCTTTCCTGCGTTTTTAACACGTTTTCTGCAATTCGAGCTCCACATCACTAATCATGTCTATCTATCACTTTATGAAGACAATGAGGGAAGGAAATAAGAGTAAAAAGAGAACAGGAGGAAGGAAGAGCCAAAGAGTAAAGAACAAGAGCCAAACAGCAAGGAAGAGAATAAGAATCAAGCAACCTACTAAGGGAAGGGAGAAGGAGGACAAGGAGCTTGCAACCTAGCCACCACTCGTCGGAACAAGCAAAGAAGGTGAGTTCTTCTTCTCTCTCTCAATTGTTTGCTTTCTCTTTGTCTGTTTCTCTCTCTCTCTCTCTCTCTCTCTCTCTCTCTCTCTCTCCCTCTCTCTTTACATGCTTTAGACTGTCATCTATGGAGGCTTTTTGCACGTTTCTTATAGCAGTTTGCAAACTATGGTCTAACTTTGCGCGTTTGTCAGCGCGTCTAGATGATAGTGTAGACGCGTTTTTAGACGCGTATATAGACGCGCTGACAAACACAGGTATAGATGCAGGTATAGATGCAGCATGTAATATCTTTTATCTGCACAGGGTAGTAATGGATTTTTGCTTGTGTAGATGTGGAATCCTGGATCTTCCAGCATTGATCCTGAGTTGGAACGCATGAACAACACCTTAGCGAAGTTTTCTAGAGGTGTTAGTTGTTTTTTTGGAGGTTCTCCGAACAAGGAGCAATTCATGGGGGAGATGACCAATTATCTTGGTCGCCCTCCCACTATAGAGGAGGTTTTTAAAGTCATGTCTGGGACATCTATCACATCTTTGCCTAGCACTGCCGCACAAACACCAAACCTTGGCACACCAAACCTTGGTACACCTCTACTAATAGATACTCCACACACTATGCATACACATAGATCAGCTGATGCACAGGGATCAACTGAAGTGCATGGATTGGCCAAAGCACGTGCATCTATAGAAGCACGTGTGTCGAGTGAGGTAGAGGGTAGTGCCCGTCGAGGGAGGAGGGAGAGTCGTGCAGGAGGATGAGGAGGTCAAGGGCTGTGTGGAGGTTGCCTAGGAGGTGGGTCTTGATCACCCTCACCAGGAAATGAGAGAGGTGAGCCTCCACAAATATACTACTTTGTCACAGATGTTGGTGGTATCTTGCATAACCCTGAGGATAGGGAAGTGATAGCGTACTTGAGGAGTGTCATGCATGCCACATACAAAGATTGTATGATTCCCTTCAAGCACCAAAAAAATGGTTTGTGGCAAGAGGTGTTGCGGGCAGTACATAGAAGTTACCCTAATCCCGAGAATTCAAAAATCTCAGATGATTGGCAATGGTCAAAGGTGAGAGACGCACTTCATAACAAGATGTCTCACCTTATGACACGCACCAAGGAGTCACTGCGAAGATAAGAACAGGGGCGCCCTGGATATGGCCAACCACCCAATTGCCACCGCAGGGAGTGGAAAGAGGCCAAGAAGAGAGGGGCAGAGAAAAGGACAAGCCACCAGCATGCAAAGGCACGACATATCCAGATGGCAACCATGGGATCGTCGCATTATGGATCGGGTGGTAGGGAGTCATGGGAGACTGAGTTTGTAAGTATTATTTGATTACTTTTTTTCAATTCATTATGTAGTGTGTTCTAATACATTGTATGTTAAAATTGTTTTATAGTATCATATCGTTGGTAGGATGCCTACTCCTAGAGAGATAGGCTACCATCAAGGTCATAACTGGGCATCCACTTGGCAGTATTTCTACAAGGAGGGACTAATCACAGAGGAGCAATATAATCGTGCCATGAGGATTCCACAACCATAAGAGGTATGTTTTATTTTTTACATGAAAAGTATATGTAACTCTAATTTATTGTTTGTAATAGTATTTATATACCTTAATCCTTTGTGTAGGTGAACCCTGATGTAGTTGAGGATAGCGAAGGGGGGACTAGCAATAGCAGTGGCGACAGCGGCACTGACACCGGCAGCGGTGGTGGTAGCAACGATGATGCCTCTTCTGAGGAGATGTAGAGGACCCCATGCATGCATGCCTCCCCTTGGCTTGTAGTTTTCATTTTTGATATGTATTACTTTCAACTAGTGTTTGGGACCATGACCATGCTTGAGGTCACAAGCACTAAAACTCGTCATGTAAAAACGTTTCATCTATATATATGAAATTTCATATTCTACATATATTGTTTTGTTTTCAGTACAAAAATCTTTGAAATATATACAAATGTTTCAGCACAATACGCTCATCATGTGTTATTATCAATATATGGACTTTGGCTCTCCACATTCTTTTGCTTTTCGTAAAATAATCTTTCTCTATTTTCCCTAAGCATACAATTTGAGGTTGATGGGGGGAAAAAAACTAGAGAGCATGTGGCTCTCTTTTTTTTTTCATACCTCTGTTTTGCGCATCTATCCACACGTCTAAATTGTAGGAAAAATGCGCGTCTATTATTGTCAAAAATTTGCAAAGTACACGCCTTTTTAGACGCGCAGTTACACGCATGTATAGACACAGAATATGAATATATCCACTTTTTTATAAATATGATTATATATTTATGGAGTGCGTCTATATGCGCGTGTAGTTTTTACTATAAGCGCGCTTGTAGACACGAAATTTTAGACGCGGTAATAAACGTGCTTGACATTTTTAAAAATTGTTCAAATATTACGGCTACAAGTGCGTCTATGGAGCCTTTTTTTTGTAGTGTACTAAAATTTTAGGCTATTATTGAATTTTTAGTAGATTTTGTTGAGCCTAAGAAAGAGTGGGATGATATTAGTGATTGCGAGAATCTATGCAAGATTGATACAACCTCCATCCTATAGTGGTATGCATTGATTATAGATTATCCATCCACACACAACCTTGCAAAAACTCTTTTTAAATCCAAGAAGAGAAAGATTAACCAACAAGAACTTCACCTTTCCATTCTAGCAAGTGTCTTGTATAGAAGGGGAGTGTATGAGGTGTATCATTATTGTGTAGTGCCTAATTAGGTACCATTCATTTTAGAGAAATTCCATGATTCAATATGTGTGGATTATTTTTCTCAATGGTTTATTGCTTTCCTAGAAAGATTTACATGCTAGTAATTGGTAGCCAACGATCTTATAGGATACTTTTACATATGTTGCATGTTGTGATATCTGTCAGAGACACGATGCTAGGGAAAATCACAAGAGGTCACTAAATCCCATTCTAGTCACCTTGCCCTTTGAGAAGTGGGGCATTGAGTTCATTGGATGTGTGCATCCTACATTTACTATGTGAAAGCATTATATCATTGTGGCAGTAGACTATTTAATGAAATGGTTTGAAGCCCACACTAGGATTATGAATAATGCCAAGGAGATGGCTAGTTTTATTTTGGAGCAAATTGTTTGCTATTTTGTCTACCTAAAGAGATTGGTCTGATCATAGGATACATTTTTTTAATAAAGTGACTGAGGATTTGATGTAAGGTCTAAAGATTAAACATAATAAGACCACGCCTTACAACCTCAAAGGAAATAGGCAAGTGGAAAGTACCAATAAGCAGTTGGTGGAGATTTTATCTAAGACAATATCCAAAGATAAGCATAGTTGGGAAAAAAATTTATATATGGTTGTCTAGGCTTATAAAAGAGCTAGAGACCATACCCCTTTCAAATTAGTATATGGGAAAGAGTTTGTGTTACCTTTGGAGATTGAGTTGCCTATAATAAGGTTTCCTCTAAACCATTCTTTGGGTGGAGAGAAAGTGTTCCAAGAAAGGTTCACTTCCCTTGCACACCTTGACAAGATTAGATTACAATCCTTGCTATATCAAAAACAAGGGAAGAAGTGGATGAAAATCCTTCATGATCTCTGTGCTAGGAAGTATAAATTCGCAAAGGCTCAATTGGTCTTATATTATGATGCCTATCATGAGCTATTTCCATGAAAGTTAGAACCCAAGTAGGATGGCCCTTATAGGATTGTATGCACATGAAATAATGTCTTTACATCTCTTTTACCAAATTTCCAAGGGGTAGAGTTTAAAACTAAAGTAAATTTCAAGAAATGGAGGCTCTATTATGTGTATGGATTTGTGTTGGACTTGGTGTATTTTTGTAGGTCCTTTACGATTTAGGTTATACTTATAGAGAGTACCAAGACTATTGGATGGGAAAAGTTATTCCCTATCTTGAGCATCCATATTTAGAACATCATTACCATCAAGGGAAAGTGATCTCATGGAGTACGGGCTATCACATTACGGCATGGAAATATGGATCTTTGACATGGGACATTCAAGTTTATTGCCACCATTGTCACCAAAATCTTACTTGTGTCCCCATTTTAGTGAGGAAGGAGAGATTGTACATGTCTTACACCCTCTCTATCTTGATTATATACTTTGATTGTCTTAAGTACAAATAGATTAATTGTCATGGAACCTTACATCAATGAAGCCTTGGTTTATACATTATATTTTGATGGAGCTTCTTAAGAACCTACTAAGCATGTGAGTGTTGGGATTTTCATAAAAGACCCCATCATCGAGTTGTTTTGAAAATGGGAGTATATTTGGGTATGACTTCTTTTACTAATAATATGGTGGAATACAAGGCTTTACTTATGGGGTTAAATTTAGCTAGATGTAGTGGTATTTGTCAATTATTGGTGAAAAGAAACTTGCAATAACCAATTGAATGGGACCTACAGTGTGAGAGATCCCTTTCTAACAATGTACCATTGTGGAGCCTTGCACATTCTTGAGGTCTTTGAGGCAATAACTTTCTAGTTGATTCCTAGCAAGTAGAATCACTTTCCAGACTCCTTGGCTAATTATGCCTTTTTGAAAGATGTCTTTCTTAATCATGGTCCTGAATCATGGTCCTGAAGGGCTTTTACATTTTCCTTATAATATCAACCCACATATACTATAGGGATTTCATCCTGATGTGTCTTTTTTTGGTCACCAATGGTTACTTTGAGTTATGAGCGAGGTAGAGATTGATCATCTTCCTATTCTTTCATGGATGCATGGGATTGTTCAATGTCGGATTGTCCAGACTCCCCTTGCCATTTATGTAGGGGACTTAGCTCATAAATTGATGCATTTACTATAGGGCATAAGTAGCTCACCTCCTTGGTCTAGTTTTATACTTTAGTAGGGTTTATGTAGGGACCAAGGGTTTGCTTTAAATCGTAGGTTGTTGAATGGTATGCATTATGGTTGATACTATTAGGCCAAGAAGGCCAGGTGATTTGGATATAATGCTCTTTTTCATTAGGTCAAGATTGCTATGTATCTCTTTGGTGTGGGTGCATTTAACGATTTTTTATTTTTGTGTTGCACTAGACAGGTTTGAAGGAGCACCAAGAGGGAGCCAATTGCTGCAAGGAAAATTTTTGTGGCTAGTCTAGGTGACATCTTTCATTTTCATATTATTTTTCTTGAAGTAGAATGTGTAATGTGTATTTTCCAGATTTTTCTTGCTTATGTGGGGAACAAAAAATCAGGCATGAAGTTCTTAGATTAGGTTAGGTATGTTTGTGGAGGTTTGAGTAGTTGGCTGCCTCTTGCAAAGATATTGTTAAGCATCCAAGGCCTATTTTAGAGGTTAGTCCTAGTGACCCTGTCCGTCTAGCCTACTATGAATTTGGTCCTAAAAACCCATGTTAGTGGTGAGGCAATTAAGAAAGCCTAAAAAATTAAAGACAAGAATGATACATATATCTAATATATATATAATACGACGGTGTACTAAAAGGAGTTTCAGCCCCTGAAGTAGGAAAATCAAAAGAAATAAAAATTTCAAAGAGCTAATGTTCATCACGTTACGAAGGCTTGGTAGTTTTCTATTGATGAGTCAAGACGAGGCGATCCCATGTCTTCCTAGAGGTGGCATATTGCCAAAAAGAATATGAAGATAATTGGACCAAAAATAAATGTAAGTGGGAACAAAAATAAACATTGTGTTACCTCATAAGATCTTGATAAGCTCTTGGGTATCCAGACTACACTTGAGATGGATGCCCTATTCTCTTTGGGTCACAATATTGTCATCTCCCTCCTTTTTACACATTCTAGTACCAAATAGTAAAGAATTAAGAATGTGAGAAATGAAAAAATGAATATAAATGAGACATGCTATAGGAGTACTTGCCTAGTAGAAGTTTCTAGTCTACATATCATAAGTGAAATAGATGGGTCAGGCCACCACTTAGGATTGCCTCTTTGATAGTTCTTTTAGCGAGATTATTGGAAGAGTTGGTTCGCAGCTACCTCTTGATCTCTTTATTAGATCATGCTTAGTTAGAATTCATTCCTTGAATTTAGTCAGCAGATAGGGTGAGATTTGTATTATGCTAGGTTATGTATTTCATTTGTAGCAACTTGATGCTCTTTATGGTTTATGTATGTGTACAAATCACTTCGTGGGTTTGATAGGAGGAGTTGCCCTATCCTATGGTCACCAATGAGAGTTGATTTTAAGGTGAAATTTAAAGCATAAAAGTGGCCTAGGTACCATAAAAGTGGCATTTTTGGGGAAAAATGTATCGATCATGGATCAAGGAGCTGGAGTTTTTTTAGGTGCATTTGGACGTAAAAAATCCAACACAAGTGTTCATTTGTGGATATTCACAGTCCACTTGACCTCTTATTAATTAATTTCCGCAAGGTGTTGCGTGTCAACAAGTAGGTACTTGATCAAAAAGCCGAAGAGCAACTAATAGAGGCCAATATAATAGTTTTTAATGCCAAGAAGTCCCTCTTCCAGTCTAATCATGAATTTGGGATTATTTGTCCCTTTTTCTTAGCCTGAAAGAACTTTTGAGAAATGCCACCGCAACAGGGCTGAGTTGTTTATTTGGGAAGTTAAAATTGAATGAGGCCTAAAAGATGCCTAAATTCAAAAAACCATATCATGATGAAGAGGGACGCCCATTTTTAAATGCATTTTTTGAAGATTCACAAAGTGATGGAATCCTACCTTCTCCTCCTGGGGTTGACACTCTTGAGTTTTTCACTTCATATCACAAGAAACATCAAGTGAATTGATGCATTATATGAAAACTTTATATTTCACTCTTTCTCTCTTCTCTTTCTCACCATAATTATTGTTCATAGTATGAGCTAAGATGATGCGGGACAATGGGTGCAGGTTGGTGAGGAGATGCCAAGAAGGGAACAAGGAAGCACAAAGGTGAGCATCAATGGTTGTGTGATGGCATCAAGGGCTCCATTTTTTCGAAATACGATGCATCATGCGTGTGGAATTTATTGTAAGTGTCAATTTATTGCATATTATATTGTATCTCTTGTGTTTATCATGGAATATGGTTGAAAATGCTGAAGTTATGTTTTCTAATATGTGAAATCATGAAAAAAGTACTTACGTTTAGTCGTTTATATAAAAAAATTAAAACCACAAAACGCAAGATGCAAGATTTAATGCAAAAATTGGAGATTTGTTGGACTTTTGTGAATTCAGTGTTATTCAAATGGAATAATAATTGATATGCTAATGATTCACAATCCATACTAGTCATAAAAAAAAAGAAAATTAGGAAATTTTATTAATGTATGTTCAAATAAAGGAAAAAACCATGAAAGTTGGTCTTATTAAAGAAAAATTAGAAAAAAAATAGTTTCAATGTGCAAACAATTATAAAGAATTAACAGATTGCATGGATGTATAATGAGGATAGATCATGAGGGTGTGCCTCAATCTACCTCCATTTATGTGTGAGAAGTATGTATGTATTGCTTATTTATATTAAAAAATAACGACAAAGTCCTTTTAAACCTCTGCACAAAAGTGAAACTAAAATGATAGGGAAAAAATGATTGAAAATAGATAATGTTTAAATGAGTTCTGATTTCACTGCATATTGTGGCATTTAGGCTTTTTCAAATTTAAGTTTGTAGAGGAATAGTAGCGCAGGTTAGCCTGATACTATCCTTTTGCAATGCAACATTATGTTAGAGAAATGAAATCATGAAACAACTATTTTTGCACGATATATGGTTGGCTTATACTTAAAATTGTTTAAGTACAATGAGTCATGCACTACAAGGAAAGAGAGGTATAGCGACGGCGGGTAGCGACACAGGAATAGCGGCGTCGCTATTTCGTCACAAATGCGACGCAAATAGCAACGCCCCACAGGGAAAAAAAACAGGGCTCAAACCCGAGCGTGTTTCATTTCGCACATTTTTGTGAGACATTTCGAGAGGGAGAGCGAACGTTTTGCATAGAGGTTGAGAGAGGGAGAGGAAGATGGCTTGCCACTGCCGCTGCTACCGCCGCTGCCATTCGTGAAGGAGAGGAGGAGCCTTCATCACGAAGAGGAGCTGCCAAACCCTCACCATATCTTTACGGTGAGTCCATTCTCTCCTTCTTTTGCTTGTTTAGGGTTTGATTCTCTCCTTCTTTTGCTTGTTTAGGAGAAGAAATGAGAGAGAAAGAGAGGGAGAGGGAGAGCGAGGGAGAGAAAGAGAAAGAGAGGGGGAGAGAAAGAGAAAGAGAAAGAGAGGGAGAGGGAGGGGGGAGGAAATGAGAGAGGGAGAGAAAGAGAAAGAGAGGGAGAGGGATGTGGAGGAAATGAGAGAGGGAGAGTGCATTCTCTCTCTCTTTTACTTTTGCTTATATGATTTGTGCATATAGATTGAGAGAGGGAGAGGAAATGAGAGAGAAAGAGAGGGAGAGGGAGAGGAAGAGGGAGGAAATGGGAGAGGGAGAGGGAGAGGGAGGGAGAGAGAGAGAGAGAGAGAGAGAAAGAGAGGGAGAGGGAGGGTGAGAGAGAGAAAGAGAGGGAGAGGGAGAGGGAGGAAATGGAAGAGGGAGGGGGATGAAATGAGAGAACGAGAGGGAGGGAGAGTGTATTCTCTCTCTTATTTATTTATTTTTTGTATAATTTGTATATAATGAGAGAGGGAGAAGAAATGAGGGAGAGGGAGAGGGAGAGGGAGGGGGAGCAAATGAGAGAGAGAGGGAGGAAGAGATAGAGGAAACAAGAGAAGGAGAGAAAGAGAGCAAAAGGAAATGAGAGAGAGAGAGGAGAGAGAAAAAAAGAGAGAATGAGAGAAGAGAGAAAAAGACATAAGATGTTAAACATAATAGGCAAAGAGAGAAAGAGAGGGTGTGGGTGAGGGTGAGGGCGAGGGAGGGAGAGGAAATGAGAGAGGGAGAGGAAGAGAGAAAAGGAAATTAGAGAGGGAGAGGAGAGAGAAAAATAAATGAGAGAGAGAGGAGAGAGAAAAAGAGAGAAAGATCATTAAACCTAATGGAAAAATAGAGAAAGAGAGAGTCAGGGTGAGGGAGGGAGAGGAAATGAGAGAGGGAGAGAGAGAAACAAAGGGAAATGAGAGAGGGAGAGGAGAGAGAAAAAGAGAAAAAAATTATTAAATCTAATAGAGAAAGAGAAAAAGAGAGGGTTAGGGTGAGGGAGGGACAGGAAATGAGAGAGGGAGAGAAAGGTAAATGAGAGAGCGGGAGAAGAGAGAAAAAAAATGAGAGAGAGAGGGGAGAGAGAAAAATCATTAAACCTAATAGGGAAAGAGAGAAAGAGAGGGTGAGGGCGAGGGAGGGAGAGAAAATGAGAGAGGGAGAGGAAGAGAGAAAAGGAAATGAGGGGGGAGAGGAGAGAGAAAAAAATTGAGAGAGAGAGGAGAGAGAAAAAGAGAGAAAGATCATTAAACCTAATGGGAAAAGAGAGAAAGAGAGGGTCAGGGTGAGGAAGGGAGAGGAAATGAGAGAGGGAGAGAAAGAAAGAAAGGGAAATGAGAGAGGGAGAGGAGAGAGAGAAAAAGGAATGAGAGAGAGAGGAGAGAGAAAAAGAGAGAAATATCATTAAACCTAATGGGAAAAGAGAGAATGAGAAGGTCAGGGTGAGGGAGGGAGAGGAAATGAGAGAGGGAGAGAAAGAAAGAAAGTGAAATGAGAGAGGGAGAGGAGAGAGAACAAAATGAGAGAGGGAGAGAAGAGAGAAAAAGAAAAAATCATTAAATCTAATAGAGAAAGAGAGAGTCAGGGTGAGGGAGGGACAAGAAATGAGAGAGGGAGAGAAAGAGAGAAAGGGAAATGAAAGAGGGAGAGGAGAGAGAAAAAGGAATGAGAGACAGGAGAGAGAAAAAGAGAAAAAATCATTAAATCTAATAGGAAAAGAGAGAAAGAGAGGGTTAGGGTGAGGGAGGGAGAGGAAATGAGAGAGGGGGAGAAAGAGAGAAAGGGAAATAAGAGAGGGAGAGGAGAGAGAAAAAAATGAGAGAGGAAGAGGAGAGACGGAAAGAGAAAAAAATCATTAAATCTAATAGAGAAAGAGAGAAAGAGAGGATCAGGGTGAGGGAGGGACAGGAAATGAGAGAGGGAGAGAAGGAGAGAAACGGAAATGAGAGAGGGAGAGGAAAGAGAAAAGGAAATGAGAGAGAGAGAGAGAGGAGAGAGAAAAAGAGAAAAATCATGAAACCTAATAGGGAAAGAGAGAAAGAGAGGGTTAGGGTGAGGGAGGGAGAGGAAATGAGAGAGGGGGAGAAAGAGAGAAAGGGAAATGAGAGAGGGAGAGGAGAGAGAAAAAATGAGATAGGGAGAGGACAGAGAAGAGAGAAGAAGAGAAAAAATCATTAAACCTAATAGAGAAAGAGAGGGTGAGGGTGAGAGAGGGAGAGGAAATGAGGGAGGGAGAAAGAGAGAAAGGGACATGAGAGTGAAAAGGAAATGAGCTAGATATGAGAGAGAAAAAGAAATATGAGAGAGAGAGGAGAGAGAAAAAGAGATAAAAATCATTAAACCTAGGGTGAGAAAGAGAGAAAGAGAGGATACCCTAGCACCTGCTACATAGTATCATAGTACTGGGTACTTGGCACTATGATACTAGAGTACTAGGTGCTAGATACTAAGATGCTATGATATTATGTGCTAGGAACTGAGTACTAGGTACTAAATACTAGTATTCTATGATACTATATGCTAGGTCATAGAAAAAGAGAAAGATGGAAGGAGAGGATAACAATCTAAGAAAAGAAAAGAATGATAACAAAAACAAATTGTTTGTTGTAACGTAGACAAAATGGAAAATGAAGAAGGTCATGTTGTTCAAGATTGTGAGGCGTATCTTAATCAGCGTGTCCCATGTCCTTGCTCTCAATGCAAGCTAGAAATTAGAGGAAAACGCCGATTTTCTATAGAACACCTATGACGATTTGGCGAGTTTCAATCTGAGATCATTGATCAGGCGATTTTTAGCAAACGGTAATTTGAAGTTAATATCAATCATGCATTGTACTCGCAAGCTAATTGAATACCATATACAATAAGATTGGGTCTCGCTGGCAAATTTTCTATCCAGGGAGGTGATGTCTCATCCCAAGGAGGAGTGCACCCTTTGCGGCCAATTAGAAGAGTACGTGGGCGTGCGATGGATGGAGTGCAGGAGCCAATCCACCACTTGCAAGGCCAGTCTATACCGTCAATGCCAGAGGAGACAGGCAACCTTCCAGACCTACCTATAATCCTGGAGCCTGAGATGGAGGCAATGATCGATGCATTGATTCCCATGGATGTCGAGACTTCTGATCCGCTTAGAGAGGAAGCATCCATACCATTATATAATGGGTGCCGAGTATCTCGGCTGAAGACATTGCTTGTACTCTTAAGTGTGCAAGAAAAATACGGGTGGAGCGATACGAGTGTGACCGAGTTGTTTAGGTACCTTGTACATACGCATCGTTGATTTTTTTTCGGCACTATTATGACAAATATTTTTGCTTTTTCAAAGTGTTTATAATTTTTTTCAGGTTACTAAAATATCACATATTACCACCTGCAAATACCATGTCAGAGTCTCGTGATGATCCACAATATGTTTTACAAAAGCTTGGCATAAACTACAATAACATCCATGCATATATCAACGATTGCATACTGTGGAGACATGTTCAAAGTGTGGTACTCACAGGTATCAACAGGACTTGCAAGGGCAAACCATCCCTCAAAAAGTTATCAAACACTTTCCGCTTATCCCTCGCATAAACCACATGTTTCGTATGTCCGGCATGGCGAGCTTGACAAAGTGGCATGCGCAGAATAGGTCCACGAATGGAGTTCAACGAATATCAACGGATTCACGCGCATAGAGCCACATTGACTCTACCTTCCCAGGCTTTGCTCGTGATCCAAGGAATCTTCGGCTTGGTCTTGCAATGGATGACATGAACCCATTCGGTATGCGCTCAACTTCTTACAGTGTGTGGCCTATAGTACTTGTCAACTACAATATCCCTCCATGGCTTTCTACAAAGAAAGGACATCTCATCCTTAGCTTACTTGTCCGCGGCCGCTACAAAGTCAAAAATATGGACGTGTATCTTCGTCCATTATTCGATGAGCTTAAGAGTTTGCGGGAGGAGGGGGTCACTATGCAAGATATGAGTAGGCGCGATGGTCGGCGGTCAGCCAATATTCGAGCCATTCTTATGTGGACGATGCATGACTTTTCGGGATTCGGAGAGTGCTCAGGTAAGCAGGCCTCTGTTCTTGTTGGTAATATCTATATTTTATCTCGTTGAAGCAAGTATTCACTAGGTTGTGGTGTTGGAACATGTTTGGTTACCTCAGGGTATCATGTATGTCCATTGTGCAGGCCACAGTTAGACTCCCGAAGGTCACGAACCATGAAGAAGATGGTATATCAAGGACACGTTGCATTCTTACCAGAGGATCATGAACTCAAGGAAGGTTTCCTTGGACAACCTCCAACACGTATAAACGCCACAAGCTGGTACGAGCTGAAAATGGTCCACGCGGAATCACATCCAAATGGAGTGCAGCAGTTCTTAGTTTTCTACAAGTTGCCATATTGGACCCACTTACAGGTCAACCACTTGTTGGATCCCATGCATATTTTCAAGAATGTGGGCAGCTTGCTATGGGACCATATCACAGGAAAGAGAGACACTATAGGGGCACGAATGGATTTGAAGGAGGTAGGTAAGATGGAGGCGCTTTGGGCCGCACTCGAGTGCTGATGGTTGCGTGCAGCTTCCTCGCACTCCTTGGGTTTTGTCCACTAAAGAAGAGCGCATTGTGAAGCAAGTAATCAAGTCTATCCGCACTCTGACGGGTATGATGCGTTCTCTTAGGTCCGCATTTTCTAAAGACGACTAATTATCAGGGCTAAAATCCCATGACTAGCATAAGTTATGTCAGGTTTGTATTACGAATGGATTGTAATTGGCGTGTGCATTTTGCTATTTGGAGTGTAGCCATTATTCATAATGCTTTCTCATTTGTGGTAGTTTGTACTACCGATCGCGATCGCAGGATGTCTTACTCCAGAAATACGCAGGGCCATTTATAGGTTGTCGACTTTGGTGCAATGGATCTCAAAGAAGGAGATTAAGACGTCCTCTATTGAATCCGTGAGGCCGGGAGCAGTGGAGACGGTCCTTCTCTTACCTGCCCACCAGCATGTTCACGATACAAGTCCACCTTCTTGTGCATCTTGCTTCATGAGAACCCTTAAAGGCTTTGTGCAATAACGAGCTCGGCCAAAAGGTAGCATGACTGAAGGTTGGTTGGTGTCTAAGGCGCTAGTGTATATTTCATAATGGCTACCAACGGTGGATCCAGACAATGAAATGCTATGGTCGCTGAAGAACGATGATAGACTGATTGGAGATATGGTGGTTGGAAATGGGATAGAAAAAAGAATGGATGCCTCAATGGAGGAGAAGGTGAATCACTTTTGTATGTCGCACCATGCCTCTATGGAGACGTAGCTCGCCAAGTACCAAATCGCTAGACAAGATCGAGAGGAAGCGCGAGCTGAATTCTGACGTAGTATGCATCATCGACCGATTCGATATCCCGAAGGCATGGAGGAGATGCCGCGGTTCATGTCAACGTGATGGCTACATGGAGCTTTGACCGCAACGTCTCGCAAAGGGACAGAGGTCTAAAAGGAGGAGTGGGAATTATCGAGGGGATGTAGTCCAAAGGTGACAAGGGGTTTAGAATTTGTCGTATCTAAATTTTATATGCGACATCTAATTTGAGTGTTTCAATGTATAGTACAAAATATATAGTGTAGCGTGGTCACGCGGACGGCATTTTCCCGTGGAGCGTATTAACAAAATGCGCTCCACAATGGACTATGGTATCATGGCAAGGTTCGAGTGGTGCACAGATCGGATGTTGTACGCTCGTGTAGTGAATGCCGGAAGGTCCCCAAGAACAAAAGAACTCTACTTTTTGCACAAAATTCAATGTAAAAAGCATGAATGACATGAACAAGAGACCAGTTGGGTGCAATCTCCCCCCATGCCTTGTGTGAGGGCTCTACAAAGCATGTATTTTATATATTAATCATCTTCATGCTCAAATAATAGCCCAAATTACAAAATAGCAAGCTTTTAGCTTTTGAGTTTGCTTTAGCACAAAATAGAAATAAAGCTAACGGACGGTGCCCAAAGAGTCTGGCATGCCCAATACAATGTCCAAGCAGAAATAAAATAATCGTGCACCCATGCGCATACAAAATAATAAACAAATATCCAACGCCTCAATAAATAGGCGCGACAAAATATAGGCGCCATGCCTAAGGTATGCGCCCATCAAAATATAAATGATAAATCGAATACTCGCTATCCTCCAATGCTTTTCTCCGCCACTGCTGCTATCTCTACACATCAACTGAAGCATTCACAATCGTTAGTAAAATAATACAATTAAACCGACAAAAGTGAATACCTAGCAGTCTTCAGCTACATAAATAAATCAACTGGTTAGAAATCAATCCTAACCTTAATTCATTACGAGTGCGCACTCAAAACTCATAAACGTTTATTAATTTAATATGCATTTTGCGGAATCACCCGCTATGGAATCACCCATGTACACACTAAATTAATGAAATGCCCAAAAAGGACAGGCGTCCCCATCAACTTCTCGCACAAAGAATCCACTTTGTGTATGAGCCCCAGTCATCAAAGTTTACGGAATCCACCGTAAAACCTCACGGAATCGACCATGGCAGGGAATCCACCGTGAAATATGCCTCCTGGCATCATACCCCTGGGGTGGGATAGCAATTGACCTCAATTGCTATTAGCTCAATGTGGAGCTAACAGAGTGGGGAAAGCATTGAAGTCTCTAGCGTGCATCCATTGGGCTTCTTCTACAGGATGGTTCTTAAATTTAACTAGATATCTAGAATATCTTCGGCCAGTTCTAGTGGTCATAAAATCAGTATCTATGATAGCTTCAGGTTCAAGTATTTCAGTCTCTTCCTCTAACAAAGGTGGGTTTTCATAAACAGGGTGTACAGGTAATTGGCCTCTAAATGGTCTTAGTAAACTAATGTGAAATGTGTTGTGAATTTTCCAGTGAGGTGGTAATTCTAACTTGAATGCATTGTCATTAATTTTATGAATGATCCTAAATGGTCCATAGAATCTAGGGGCTAATTTCACAACTGGGTGTCTATCTACACTTTGTAGTCTACGTTTTTCTATTCTCAACCAAACATAGTCATCAACTTTGAAATTCATTGCTTGTCTTTTCTTATTGGCTTGTTTGGTATATGATTACTGGGCTTTGGCAATCATGTCTTTAACCTCATCAAAAATAGTATTATGCATACTAGCAATATCATCAGCACTCTGAATTCTATTTGACAAAGATGCAACAGGTGTAGACAATCTATAACCATAAATGACTTCAAATGGTGCTTTCTTTGTAGATGTGTGTGGTGTATTGTTATATGCAAACTGTAATAAATGCAAATGTGTGTCCCATGTCTGCGGTTTAGAAATAGTATAAGCACGTAAAAGATCTAGAATAGTGCTATTAGTAGCTTCTGTTTGTCTGTTAGTTTCAGGATGAAATGCAGATGAGAAATCAATTTTTGTGCCTAGGTTAGCAAACAAAGTAATCCAAAAGTTGTTACAAAATCTAGAATCACGATCAGAAATAATAACTTTTGGTAGTCCATGGTTAGTGAAAACAGTTTTCAAAAACAATTGTGCTGCCTGTGATGCTGTTAAAGTTTTCTTACATGGAATGAAATATGCTTGTTTACTAAACCTATCTACTACTGTCCAAATCATATCATGGTTAGATTTAGTATTAGGTAAACCAGTAATAAAATCCATAGAAATTTGTTCCCATGGTCTCGATGGAATAGACAAAGGCATAATTAATCCATACTGTTTACCATGATGTCTCTTAACTCTTTGACAAATCAAACATTCAGAAAAAAAATTAGATGCATCAATGTCCATATGCGGCAAATAAAAATCTTCAGTTAATGTACGTAAAGTAGATATGATACCTCTATGACCTTGATATGGAGGACAATGAATCTCATTCAAAATAAAAGATCTGAATGGAACTGTAACACATAATCTCTTTTCATAAAAAATGAATCCATCATTATAAGATAGTGAATCAATAGGAATCAAGCTATTTTGAACTAATTTATTCCAATCAGCATGAAAAGTAATGTCTTGATGATAAGTATCTTTCATAGCAATCAAAGAATCAAAAGATATAACAGAAATATTATGAATGGCAGGTCTTCTACTTTATGCATCGGCCACTACATTTTCTTTACCTGGTTGATATTGAATGATAGGATGAAAACTCTGAATAAAGGATGCCCATTTGATATGTCGGTCAGATATTTGAGGTTGGCTAAGTAAATGTCTAATACTTTGTTGGTCGGTCTTAATCATAAATTCTGAACCCATTAAGTAGGGTTTCCATTGTCTTAAGGCTTGTACAACAGCTAATAATTCTTTGTCATATGTGGAATATTTCAATTCAGAGGGTTTCAGCTTACAACTAGAATAGGCTATGGGATGATTGTCCTGCATAAGTACAGCTCCTATTCCTGATCCACTAGCATTAGTCACTACTAAAAAGAATGGTCTATTAAAATCAGGCAACTGTAGTACAGGAGCATGGGTTAATGCATATTTCAATAAGTCAAAGGATTTCTGTTGATTATCGAACCAATGATAAACAATACCTTTTTTCAGAAGTTTGGTTAATGGTAAAGCAAGTAATGAAAAATTACGCACAAACTTCTTGTAGAAACTAGCAAGATCTAGGAAAGATCGTAACTCATGCACATTTTTAGGTACAGGCCAATTCAATATTGCATTTGTTTTCTTAGGGTCAACTTTAATTCCATCAGATGATATAATATGACCTAAATACTCAATTTCTGTTTTAAAGAATTCACTCTTTTCCGGATTTGCATACAGTTGATTATCTTTTAATAACTGGAAAACCAATGACAAATGCTCATAATGTTCTTTCTCATTTTGACTAAACACCAAAATATCATCAAAGAATACAATTACACAATACCGATATTTCAAAAATATACGGTTCATCATTCTACAAAATGTAGCAGGTGCATTAGTCAATCCGAAAGGCATCACTAGAAATTCATAATGACCAAACTGTGTCCTAAATGCAGTCTTGAATATGTCAGACTTATCTAGTCTCACCTATGATAACCAGATTTAAGGTCTATTTTACTAAATATAGCAGAACCTTGCAGTTTATCCATAAGGTCATCGACTCTAGGAATTGGATACCTATTCTTTACAGTGATCTTATTTAAAGCACGATAGTCAATGCACATACGATAGGTATTAGTCTTTTTCTTTACTAACAGAATAGGTACACCAAATGGAGAACTACTAGGTCTAATCAATCCTTTATTTAGTAATTTCTCGACTTGACTCTGAATTTCTTTTTGCTCTATCTGGTTATGCCTATATAGTGCTTTGCAAGGTGGTTGGGTACCAGGAATCAAATCTATTTTATGGTCTTCTAGATGTGAAGGAGGTAAACCAGGTGGTAGATCTTCGGCAAAACATGTAATATTCCGCGTTACAAAAAAAAAATGAATTAGTTTAATGGAATTTTTTTTTATATTCCCCCCCTTATCCCTCCAGCCGACTGACGAGCTGGAGGGGGGGAGGGGAATATAAGGAGCTACTAAGCTCCTTGATGGAGCCTTTGGAGGGAGGGAGGACATGCATGTCGACATGCAAGGAGGGAAGATCCCCCTCCCTTCCACTATTTAAACGAGGTAGGGGGGCCGCTGTAGAAAAAATGGAGGCGGAGCCGTCAGAGAGAAGGCCGAAGGAGACAAGGAGAGCACTGCCATGAAGGCGTACGCCGTCATACTGCCGAGAAGGAGAGAGTGAGTCTCTGAGTGCGTCGTGAGGAGGAGTAGAGAGGAGGCACTGCAGAGGCTGTCGTCATTCCTCTGCCGGCCCAGCAGCCTGATCTTAGCCGCCATCTGTCGATAGCCTCCAACTCCCACGTGCCTTTGTGAGGCTTCCAGAAGGCTTGGAAGCTTCCAAGGGAACTTCCTAAGCCCCCTTTTCACACCTTGTTTCCCCCCCTCCCGGTTTTTAATTCCCCCCTAAGCCCTTGTTTCCCCCCCCTCCCGGGTTTTAATTCCCCCCTAAGCCCTTGTTTCCCCCCCCCCCGGGTTTTGATTCCCCCCTAAGTCCTTGTTTCCCTCCCCCTCCCGGGTTTTAATTCCCCCCTAACCGCTTGTTTCCCCCCCCCCTTCCCGGGTTTTAATTCCCCCCTAAGCCCTTGTTCTTTTTCCCCCCTCTTAGCTCTTTAGACTATTCAAGTCACACCCATAGGCCTACTTTGTCCTTAGGCTACCTTGCGGACTTCCATTCTCTTGCATTAATTCCTTCACTCACTTTTTAGATCTTTTTGTGCAAGTGCTCTCTTAGTTGAGCTTTGTGTTCTTAGTTTTATCAAACAAGCCGGTGTCCACACACTCCCATGTCCTAAAAATCCAATTCATCATCATGGCCTCGTATGGTATCCCGTAAGGAAGAAATAGCCGTGAGATAAAAGATAGGGAGGGAAGTAGAGGGAGTGAAAAGAGGGAGTGAAGGAGGAAGAGTGGGAAAAAGGTAAAAGAAAAGGAAGGAGAAGACGGTGGAATTCCAAGAAGAAAAAGGAAAAGGCTATCTCACATTCGAACTACGATGCCGCCAAAGAAAGTCCCAGGTGTAGCTGCGGGAGGGTCATCTCCCGGTATCCATGTGGATATCTCACCTCAAAGTCATGTTTTTTCTTCTTGGTGTTAATTCGGTTTTAAGTCGATCATGCAAAGAAAAATTGTTAAGGATAGGATATATTTGTTCGAGTTATTTTTAAACGAAGGAGTTAGCTTATGAATGACAATGTATACAACTTAGCTTTCTTCAAATTGCATCAAGCATTATAAAATTACAAGCAAGATTAACCATTTACTATAGTAATATATTCCTAAAGTGTAGAAACTATATCTTGCACCATTAGTCTTATTCCCTTTCGCAACGATTCATGGTAAATAGCTAAATTCAAGAAAGGTTTCTTCAATGCTCAAATTACTAGGGAGTTATCTTTGCTAGTTGCACATCTTAGCAAGGAAATTGTTGTTATTTGGCATGAGTTCATCTTTAAAGGAGGCGGAAGTTAAATGTTAGGAATTAACAAGTATAAAAATTAGATATACGAATTCATTTGGAAAGAAAATGTAAAAGGGGACTGCTGGATGACACTCTATTAACACTTTTCCCCTGCTATTTGAGGACTTGGGACTAATAAAGTGTGTATATACCAATTTCACAGCTAGGCTTTTTTGTCCCAAGGAGTATTGTCGCTCTTTGTATCACCTTGGCATTATGCTATATGCCAAATTAAACTGTATTGATTGGGAAAGTAAATTGTCACAAGGATAGTAAAACCGTGACAAGACGATTAATATTACCTTCCAAAAGTTAACTAAACCAATCTAAACATAGAAACATTCATACCCTAAACACTTGACTACTTTCCTTACTATAGGGACAATAAATTCATAAAGATAAGAAACTAGGGTTTGTCCCTAAGGTTCTTAAATGAAGAAACCCTAGGCCTGACATTCGTCAGCTTAAAGAATCTAAACAGATTATTCCATCGCAGGACTTGCGCAACATGTATGAAATCATTTTGTGATTGATTCACAAGGAGAAAAGGGAAGAACCCTCATCAAGGACAGCAGATCCTTACGCAAGTTATCTTGCAAAAAGACGTATTTTTGGATATCCTTCTAAATAAGAAAAGTTGTAAACCAGAAACTAGCATATCTAAGGTACCTTAGGGTTAACCAAGCTGGGTATGCCCTACACCAGAATGTAAGAAATCTTGCCAAGTTACAAGACACCTTGGGAACGAGCGCTGATACACTCAAAAAGGAAAGAACACTTCCTTAGCAGTTTGCCATACAACTGGGTTGATTAATGGAAATGTTTGTGCTTGCTAGAGATTTTAGGGCTCTGTTTGAATTATGAATTACAAATTAAATAAATACCTATACTTCAGGTTAAAGGCCTGAAGGGAGAGGCAGCTTCAGTTACCCCCGACTGCCTGCTTGACCCTAACCAAGGGGGTTGTTTGACCGCGCCGGGAACGTGGACCGAACCCGCCGCGAGAGGTCTCTTTGTTGAGTTCTACTTGGAGCAGGAGGACGCTTGGGTGCCAGGGGGGGCTCTGGCCGTAAATCCCTTGCCTTTCGGGTCCTGCACAAGAGGCTAACGTGACTCGGGATTAGATCTCGAGGCCCGCATACTAGTTGACGGGCAGAAGCTTGGAACAGTAATCCCTAGAGATTACTGGTTAGCCTTCGGGCAGATTATGGAAAAGCCTACGGGAGGAATTCCTTGTATTTCAAAGATAAAATGATGAAATGTTAAAAGAACTTGCTTGATGTTGTTTTTCTATGTCACGTGATAAGGTTACGTGAAGGAACCAGTGCTTAACAAGGTAATTAAAGAAGCTGATTGTTATATGTCAAATTAATGTGTTAGATAATTACATAACTAAAACAAACCGAGGAAAGTGCGGAGGATGGGCCATGGGTCCGTGCTACGGTTGGGTGGTCCCGGTTAGCCGGGAACGTTTCTCAAAAATCTCGAAGAACAGCGGAATGATCATCATCATCAAAAAGAATAACGAGAACGATGACCTAGAGTTACGTCTTACCCGATTTACGCTGTTTTAGGGGAACGGAATGGGACTATGCCTTATGGCAAAGAGGTTGAGCTTTGCCTCCCTCTCGTTTCCCATTCTCCTTGAACCAAGTGCAGTGTGAATCCGCTTCGGACCTGGCGTTTCTGCGTAAAGTAGTTCGCTTGGGTCTGACGCTAGTTGTTGTTAGCTAATGACCCATTAGGAAAACCCTAATTCCGGTCAATCCTAAGTGGAAACGGCCAGGATACTTCCGCTACGTGGCAGACGCGGAAAGAACTAGATCGCAAAACCCGTAACATTCCATGGGAGTGCCGGGCGGAACTTTCTAGACATCCTTTCCGATGGACTGCTAAGACGTGTCCTGGATGATACTAGGGGACACGTTACAATTGGTATCAGAGCCGACTAACAACGAAATTGTTTTTATGAGATCTCAATAAAATGAAGTAAAGAAATTATTGCTATCCAAACATTTCCTCATCTTCAATGCTGTCTTGTAGAACTATGAAGCGTGGAACAAGTTTTTGGTGTTTCGGGTCATGTTTATGACTGTAATGCATTCTCCGCTTTATAGACAAAGAATTGGGATGATGAACATCCTGGAGTAGATTTATAATCCATCACCTTTATACATAGAACGAAGATGGATGGGGTCTTCAGGAATCTACTATATAGCTGCCCACCGGTTTGCTTATCTACAGACCAACCTAAAGAGGATCAAGTGGTTGGAAGACTTGAAAGTCGTGAAGCTGTTCATTTTTGTGGAAGCTCACGTAGATTCGACTTTACATATTCAAGGTCGGAGGGTTGAAATGAACTCATATGTATATGAGGAAGTAACCAGTGTAATCCCAGCCGACAGGATTAAAGTGTTGGGCTGCCATGAGAAGTATGGATTCCAACGAAAAGGGTATCCCGAACTTCTAATGAATTATCGATTCCTAAAGATCCATGACCCAAAACCCTACTATTACACAATTCCTGTAGACAAATGCAATACAACGTTGTTCTCCCCAAACTGAATGTAATGATTGGATTATCATCACACGAGACGTTGTATAAGGCTACGCCCATGTAAATATAAATAAAGACTTCTTTTATCAATAACTGGCTGTGCATCAGAGTTGTTAAAAAGTTAAGTAGCTTCATTATTTACGAGATATCTGAACTAAAGATAAGCTAACGTCAATTATCATATAATAACGTTCAGAAAACTTTTAGCCAGGCACAACCCCAGGTACAGGTTCCAAATTCGCCCCCTACATCAAGTACTGCTGTGACCCAGGAGAAGAAGTTCCTTCTCAAGCAGATAAAGCCACCCGAGTTTGACGGGAGAGGCAGATTCGTCCAGTCTGATGCTGAAATTTGGATTGAATCTATGGAAGATTACTTTGAAGCAGCTGGTACTGCACCTACCAATCAGGCCATGCTCGCCAAGTTAAAACTCACCGGCGAAGCCAGACTTTGGTGAAACAATGGTGCAGGGATCAAGGGACTTCAGAGGGGTCCGTTACCTGGGAGAAGTTAAAGAAAGCCGTGTAGGGGAGATATTTGCCACCTGCATATCGTACACAGAAAATGAATGAGTTCTACGAGCTAAAACAGCTAGGACTCACTCTGGACGCATACTACTCTAAATTCATCTCACTTTTAAAGTATGCGCCACAGATGGACATGATGCAACAGGTGTCCAAATTTTGCGCGGGCTTAAATCCACCCGTAAATACCCGTCTCGAATCTATGCGTCCATCACATCTTCAGGATGCACTCATTCGAGCGGCGCCTATAATTCAGGAGATGCAAGCTAGACCAAGGGGTAACAAAACTTGGTCCTATAGTGACCCGAACAGAGGAGCATTCAGACCTCAAGTGAAGAGAGTTCAAGGTCACAATCAGGGACAAAGGAAGAAACCAAGGACAAATAACGTCAACAACTTTGTTCCTACTCAAAGTAATGGCCGAAACCTCTGATGTTTCCACTGCAATGAACCCGGTCACTTCAAGAGGCAATGTCCCAAGCTCAGCGGGGGACATCGTCAAACGCCTTTCCAAGGTGCAGGCCGCGGTCAAGGAGCCGCCACCCATGGAAGAGGAAGAACTGCCTGCATTGCCAATAGGCAAAGATGCGAAGAAGAAGATGAGGAAGATCCGACTATGGAAGCAGAATTCGAAAGAGCGACCGTCCATGCCGCTTTACACAAGAAAGGGCCGAATCGCTAGTTCTCGGTGATTCAGACACCGTCGGACTATCAAGGTAAAGGTTTCAAAACCTTGATTGATTGTGGCAGTACACATTCCTTTATCTCACCAGCATGTGCAAAAAGATTAGGAATAGCCACAGTAGAAGCACCTACCCTGCTTGTGGAATTGGCAAACGGTCGTGAGGTAACTTGTACCAGGCAAACTGCTAAGGTGGAATTCTTTCTGGGAGAAAAGGAAACCTCAATTAAATTCAGAGTCATGAATTTAGGTATCCATGAGTGTCTACTCGGGATGGATTGGCTTAAGCCTAATGACGCCCACATCCACTGTGGAAAGGGTCAAGTTTCCTTTCGAAACTCTGAAAGGGAATTTGTCACAACTCAAGGTGAGGCAGGAGTGCCAAGAATCCAATTAGCCAAAGTATCTCGGATCATAAAAGGAGTCAGAAAAGGATTACCCGTTTACCTGATCAAACTCAATAAGTTAGATCAAAAGCAAGAGTCTCATGAAGGACCTTCTTGGCTAAAGGAATACGCTGACGTATTCCCTGAGGAATTGATTGAACTTCCGCCTCCAAGAGAAGTAGATCATGAAATTAGGCTAGTGCCTGGAGCTGCACCAATTGCAAAGAGACCTTATAGAATGTCCATACCTGAAGCAATTGAGTTGAAGGAACAACTCAAGCAACTGTTGGATCAGGGTTACATCCGGCCTAGCAACTCACTGTGGGGAGCTCCAGTACTATTCCAGAAAAAGAAAGATGGGACACTTCGACTATGTATTGATTACCGAGGGTTGAATCAATCAACAGTCAAGAACAAGTATCCTATTCCTAGAATAGATGAGCTTCTTGATCGTCTTCAAGGTGCAAAGATCTTCTCCAAGATTGATCTCAGGTCAGGTTACTATCAAATAAGGATCAAGGAAGAAGATATTCCAAAAACGGCCTTCAATACAAGATATGGGCACTTTGAGTTCTTGGTTATGTCATTCAGGCTTACAAATGCACCTGCCACCTTCAATAGATTAATGCAAGATATTTTTAGACCATATCTTGATGATTTCGTGCTTGTCTTCTTCGATGACACTTTAGTCTATTCCAAACGGGAAGAATATCATGAACCTCAACTTCGGATTGTCCTTGAGACAATGAGGTCCCATAAGCTGTATACAAAAATGAAGAAGTGTGCATTCTTCAAGCGTCAGATTGAATATCTGGGATTCATAGTATCATCAGAAGGAATATCAGTAGACCCAGCCAGATGTGCTTGAATGGCCAATACCAGTATCCATCAAAGAAATACGTAGCTTTCTTGGCTTGACAGGATGGTATAGGGTCTTTATCAAAAACTATGCTTTGATTGCAGCACCTCTTACAGACTTACTAAAGAAGCAGACTTCTATTACATGGTCAACTCCCGAACAAAATAGCTTCGACAAATTGAAGCAAAGTTTGGTATCAGCACCTATTCTAAAACTTCCTGACCTCAATAAGGAGTTTGAGGTAGTAACTGATGCCATCATTCTTGCCTTGGGGTGTGTACTTATGCAGGAAGGTCATCTAGTAGCATACTCTTCAAGGAAATTGAAGAGTCATGAAAAGAATTATGCCACGCATGATCTGGAATTATAAGCTGTCATCCATGCTCTAAAACTTTGGAGACACTACCTGTTGGGTAACAAGTTTACTCTAGTAACCGATCATAAGAGTCTCAAATGGATTTTTACCCAGAACGAGCTCAACATGAGGCAACGTCGGTGGATTGAAGTATTGGAGGAATATGATTTTGAAATCAAGTACTGACGAGGGAAGGAGAATGTAGTTGCCGATGCACTCAGTCGCAAGGCATTCCTAAATTCCCTAATCTTGCAGAATCCATCAATGGCCAGATCTCTGGCTACAAAGGTATCTATGCCAAACAACCCTATACTTGAACTAGCTAGAGAGGAAGCATGCCATGATTTGACCTAGCAAACAATGATAAAGGAAATATCTACCAAGGAGCAGAATCAGAAGTTACAAGCTAAGTATCAGGAATTTTCCATTCATAATGGGCTTGCCTACTACAGAACAAGGCTGTGTATACCAACAAGCCAGTCACTTAAGCAGAAGATATTATGGGAAGCTCATGAGTCTCGTTCCAGGACATCCTGGCTATGCAAAAACTCTTAATGCAGTTAGGAAGAGCTACCATTGGGAGAGGCTTAAAGGTGACGTTCTCAAGTATGTCACTGAATGTTTGTCTTGCCAACGTATCAAGGCCGAACATGTCATGATGCCAGGGAAACTGCAACCGCTTGACATTCCCCAAATGAAATGCGAATTCATCAGTATGGATTTTGTTGTGGGCTTACCCCAACTCCAAGGAGTATACAATTCCATTTTGGTTGTGGTTGACATGCTTACCAAGGTTGCACGCCTGATTCCAGTAAAGAAAAACTATAAAGCCTCCGACATTGCAAGATTGTTTATCAAGGAGATATTCAAGCTACATGGATTACCTAAAAGAATCATTAGTAATCGAGATTCTCTCTTCACATCACACTTCTGGAGAGCTATCTTTGAAGCTATTGGGACTCAACTCTGTTTTAGCACCGCCTACCATCCCCAAACAGATGGCCAAACAGAGCGAGTAAATCAAATCATTGAGGATATGCTTAGGACATACTGCTGTCGAGAGCCGAAGAGGTGGATTCAATACTTGCCATTAGTTGAATTTTCCTACAATGCTTCTTACCAGCAGAGCATTCAAATGACCCCTTTCCAGGCATTGTATGGTCATGATTGTCGAAGTCCCCTAAACTTTTCTGATCCAACCCTAAGAGTTGAAGCTTCAAGACAAATGTTGGAGGAAATGGATGATCAAATAAGGTCAATAAGATAAGACATACAAGCAGCCAACGATAAACAAAAGGCATATGCAGATTTGAAATGTTAAGAAAGAGTCTTCGAAGAAGGAGACATGGTCTTCATTTGGGTACGCCCTAAAAAGAGTTCTCTATCCCTAGGAGAATGCAAGAAGCTAAGTCCAAGGTATTGTGGGCCATATAAAATCCTCAAATGCCTAGGACCCAATGCTTATAGATTGCAACTCCCTGAGAACCTAAAGGTTCACAATGTATTCCATATCAGCCTATTGAAAAAATATGTACCCAATCCTAATCATGTACTTGATGACCAACAAATTGTAATGACTAGTCAAGGAGTCCTTGAACTAAGGTCAGAAAGGATCTTAGATGTTAAGGGAAAAATAGTTAAGATCTAGAACCTTGAAAGAATGCCTTGTCCAGTGGAAAGATTATCCCGAAGAGGATGCCACTTGGATAGATGAAAGCTCTCTCAACCATCAATATCCCCAGTTTATCTCGAGATGAGGACATCTCGATTTCTCCAACGGGGAGAGAATGTAATATTCCACGTTACAAAAAAAAAAATGAATTAGTTTAATGGAAATTTTTTTTATTCCCCCCCTTATCCCTCCAGCTGACTGACGAGCTGGATGGGGGAGGGGAATAGAAGGAGCTACTAAGCTCCTTGGTGGAGCCTTTGGAGGGAGGGAGGACATGCGTGTCGACACGCAAGGAGGGAAGATCCCCCTCCCTTCCACTATTTAAACGAGGCAGGGGAGGCCGTTGTAGAAAAAATAGAGGCGGAGCCGTCAGAGAGAAGGCCGAAGGAGACAAGGAGAGCACTGCCATGAAGCCGTACGCCGTCATACTGCCGAGAAGGAGAGGGTGAGTCTCTGAGTGCATCGTGAGGAGGAGTGGAGAGGAGGCGCTGCAGAGGCTGCCGTCATTCCTCTGCCGGCCCAACAGCCTGATCTTAGCTGCCATCTATCGACAGCCTCCAACTCCCACGTGCCTTTGTGAGGCTTCCAGAAGGCTTGGAAGCTTCCAAGGGGGCTTTCTAAGCCCCATTTTCACACCTTGTTTCCCCCCCTCCCGGGTTTTAATTCCCCCCTAAGCCCTTGTTTCCCCCCCTCCCGGGTTTTAATTCCCCCCTAAGCCCTTGTTTCCCCCCCCTCGGGTTTTAATTCCCCCCTAACCCCTTGTTTCCCCCCCATCCCGGGTTTTAATTCCCCCCTAAGCCCTTGTTCTTTTTCCCCCCTCTTAGCTCTTTAGACTATTCAAGTCACACCCATAGGCCTACTTTGAGGTTGACTATATACTTAGTGAGTTATTTAAATGGGCATCCCAATAGTACCTCATTACCAACTCCTTCAATGTTAGGTAGCTTGTATAAGATGGTAAGTAGACTTTCAATCTCGATTGTCAAGGTGATTTGACATTCCCCTAATAACGCTTAAGGAGGTCTGCAAAGCCTCAAGAGAAACATGAAAACCTCGAGGAAATGAGCAATCCGAGAGCTCATAATATTGCATACCACAAGGATGAGCTTATCCATTTACTTTCCAATTTTATGTAACATGGCCTCAAATTTTGGGTATCCTCCTTTTTCATTTGCCTAGATCAACACTTTCTCACTGGCATATACCATTTACATTCTTTTTCTGGTTTAGCAACCAGCTTGGCAAAGAGTAATTGATACAATTTGCACAAGAGCAAGCTCACAAGAACTCTTATACAAAAATCTCTTGCATTAATTCTTTCACTCACTCTTTAGATCTTTTTGTGAAAGTACTCTCTTAGTTGAGCTTTGTGTTCTTAGTTTTATCAAACAAGCTGGTGTCCACACACTCCCATGTCCTAAAAATCCAATTCATCATCATGGCCTCGTATGGTATCCCGTAAGGAAGAAATAGCCGTGAGATAAAAGATAGGGAGGGAAGTAGAGGGAGTGAAAAGAGGGAGTGAAGGAGGAAGAGTGGGAAAAAGGTAAAAGAAAAGGAAGGAGAAGACGGTGGAATTCCAAGAAGAAAAAGGAAAAGGCTATCTCACATTCGAACTACGATGCCGCCGAAGAAAGTCCCAGGTGTAGCTGCGGGAGGGTCATCTCCCGGTATCCATGTGGATATCTCACCTCAAAGCCATGTTTTTTCTTCTTGGTGTTAATTCGGTTTTAAGTCGATCATGCAAAGAAAAATTGTTAAGGATAGGATATATTTGTTCGAGTTATTTTTAAACGAAGGAGTTAGCTTATGAATGACAATGTATACAACTTAGCTTTCTTCAAATTGCATCAAGCATTATAAAATTACAAGCAAGATTAACCATTTACTATAGTAATATATTCCTAAAGTGTAGAAACTATATCTTGCACCATTAGTCTTATTCCCTTTCGCAACGATTCATGGTAAATAGCTAAATTCAAGAAAGGTTTCTTCAATGCTCAAATTACTAGGGAGTTATCTTTGCTAGTTGCACATCTTAGCAAGGAAATTGTTGTTATTTGGCATGAGTTCATCTTTAAAGGAGGCGGAAGTTAAATGTTAGGAATTAACAAGTATAAAAATTAGATATACGAATTCATTTGGAAAGAAAATGTAAAAGGGGACTGCTGGATGACACTCTATTAACACTTTTCCCTTGCTATTTGAGGACTTGGGACTAATAAAGTGTGTATACACCAATTTCACAGCTAGGCTTTTTTGTCCCAAGGAGTATTGTCGCTCTTTGTATCACCTTGGCATTATGCTATATGCCAAATTAAACTGTATTGATTGGGAAAGTAAATTGTCACAAGGATAGTAAAACCGTGACAAGACGATTAATATTACCTTCCAAAAGTTAACTAAACCAATCTAAACATAGAAACATTCATACCCTAAACACTTGACTACTTTCCTTACTGTAGGGACAATAAATTCATAAAGATAAGAAACTAGGGTTTGTCCCTAAGGTTCTTAAATGAAGAAACCCTAGGCCTGACATTCGTCAGCTTAAAGAATCTAAACAGATTATTCCATCGCAGGACTTGCGCAACATGTATGAAATCATTTTGTGATTGATTCACAAGGAGAAAAGGGAAGAACCCTCATCAAGGACAGCAGATCCTTACGCAAGTTATCTTGCAAAAAGACGTATTTTTGGATATCCTTCTAAATAAGAAAAGTTGTAAACCAGAAACTAGCATATCTAAGGTACCTTAGGGTTAACCAAGCTGGGTATGCCCTACACCAGAATGTAAGAAATCTTGCCAAGTTACAAGACACCTTGGGAACGAGTGCTGATACACTCAAAAAGGAAAGAACACTTCCTTAGCAGTTTGCCATACAACTGGGTTGATTAATGGAAATGTTTGTGCTTGCTAGAGATTTTAGGGCTCTGTTTGAATTATGAATTACAAATTAAATAAATACCTATACTTCAGGTTAAAGGCCTGAAGGGAGAGGCAGCTTCAGTTACCCCCGACTGCCTGCTTGACCCTAACCAAGGGGGTTGTTTGACCGCGCCGGGAACGTGGACCGAACCCGCCGCGAGAGGTCTCTTCGTTGAGTTCTACTTGGAGCAGGAGGACGATTGGGTGCCAGGGGGGGCTCTGGCCGTAAATCCCTCGCCTTTCGGGTCCTGCACAAGAGGCTAACGTGACTCGGGATTAGATCTCGAGGCCCGCATACTAGTTGACGGGCAGAAGCTTGGAACAGTAATCCCTAGAGATTACTGGTTAGCCTTCGGGCAGATTATGGAAAAGCCTACGGGAGGAATTCCTTGTATTTCAAAGATAAAATGATGAAATGTTAAAAGAACTTGCTTGATGTTGTTTTTCTATGTCACGTGATAAGGTTACGTGAAGGAACCAGTGCTTAACAAGGTAATTAAAGAAGCTGATTGTTATATGTCAAATTAATGTGTTAGATAATTACATAACTAAAACAAACCGAGGAAAGTGCGGAGGATGGGCCATGGGTCCGTGCTACGGTTGGGTGGTCCCGGTTAGCCGGGAACGTTTCTCAAAAATCTCGAAGAACAGCGGAATGGTCATCATCATCAAAAAGAATAACGAGAACGATGACCTAGAGTTACGTCTTACCCGATTTACGCTGTTTTAGGGGAACGGAATGGGACTATGCCTTATGGCAGAGAGGTTGAGCTTTGCATCCCTCTCGTTTTCCATTCTCCTTGAACGAAGTGCAGCGTGAATCCGCTTCGGACCTGGCGTTTCTACGTAAAGTAGTTCGCTCGGGTCTGACGCTAGTTGCTGTTAGCTAATGACCCATTAGGAAAACCCTAATTCCGGTCGATCCTAAGTGAGAACGGCCAGGATACTTCTGCTACGTGGCAGACGCGGAAAAACTAGATCGCAAAACCCCTAACATTCCATGGGAGTGCCGGGCGGAACTTTCTAGACATCCTTTCCGATGGACTGCTAAGACGTGTCCTGGATGATACTAGGGGACACGTTACAAAACAATCTTTAAAATGTGCAAGAAATTCTTTATGCCTAGGGTGCATATGATTTTCTTTAACTTGCAGTTCATTCGCCCAAATGAGATAAGATTTACTACTTTTGTGTAATGCACGTTTAGCTTGAGTATGCGAAAGCAGTGGAAAAGCATTAGATGCATGCATACCATACAATGTAAGATGTTTTCCTTGAAATTGAATATTAATTGAATGTGTGGAATAATCTATATCTGGATTATGCTGATGACGCCAAGGCATACCTAAAATAATATCACTAGACTGTAGTGGTACAACTAGAAAATTTCTTCTTTCAATGTATTCACCAATTTGAATTTCTAAGTCATGCACTTCCTGTGTACCATTATACCTAGTGCCTAAGAATGCTGCTTTGATGCGATAATGCGTAGGTACAGTCTGTAACTTCAATTCTTTTACTAGCTTTGCAGAAATAAAATCATGAGTACTACCATCATCATGCAAAATAATCTTTTTCTTTCCATGCACTAAACATTTCATTGTCAATAAAGAATGTGGAGTTGGCATACCTGGTAAACTATCCGAAGGAGTAGTAGTGTCGTCTTCATCTTCCGTTAAATCAGGCATTTCTTCATGTTCTTCATCTTCCATTGCTCCAAGGTAGTTGATATGGGCAGGTGGTTTCTTCAAATGGCAATTTGCTGCTAGATGTCCAGGCTGGTAGCATTTATAACACACTATAGGATTTGCTTTGGTTATATTGTTTGCAATGGCGGGAAGTCTAGGGACATTAGGATTTGGCTGTGGAATAGGTTTGGGGTTTTGATTGATATTGGATGGTAAAGCAGGTGGTTTTGCCCAATTCTCACGGAAAGATGATGAAGGAAAACGACCTTGATTAAATCTTCTAAAATTTGAATTGAATTGTTTAGATCCATAGTTACCATTAGCTTGGAATTGCTGTGGACGTCTGTCTCTACCTCGCAGCTTGTCTTCAGTGTCGTGAGCTAATGAAATTGCGTCTTCTAGAGTTGCAGGCTTGAACATATTAACTTCAGCGTAGTAATGCCCAAGGAGTCCAGACATATACTTGTGCTTATGTGTCGCTTCAGGTACGTCTTCAAGCATGCGTAACTGGAGTAATGCATTCCAAAAACGCTCACTGTACTGAGGAATAGGCTCATGATCCCGTTGCTGAAGAAGATCCCATTGCTTTATGGCTTTCTCATGAAATTGTGGAGGAAGAAATTCTGCATAAACTTCTTCTTGAAATTCTCCCAGGTAGTGGGACAATCTATACTCTTGCATACCACAGTCCACCAAAGAGATGCTCTATCCACTAAATGATTAGTGACACACTTGATTTTATCTTTTTCTGCATAGATTTCCTCATGAAAGTGGTCGTCAAACTGACTAATGAATGCAAGAACAGTTTTTCCCTCTCGAGTGCCATTGAAAGTACGGAATTTGAAATTTCTTTTACTTATCTTTGCTTCCTTGCGGATAGATTGAGCTTCGAGAGTTGCATCAATGGTACGTCGAATAAGATCTTCAGATTGAGGTTCGTCTTTATCGGTAGTCGATCTTTGTAAATTAGTCAATTGAACTTGTAATGCTTGCCTAGCTCGTCGTTCTTCATCCAATTGCATCATAATTAAGTCTAGCTTTTGCTCCATCGTAGGTTCAGGTAGGTCGCCTTCAGCCATTAAATCATCCATATGTGGTTCTGTCATCCTGTAAAACTCAAAAGACCTCTCACTCTCAAAATCAAGTTAGCGAGATGAGCGTAGCTCAAGATTGGGTATACAAGGCTTATATATTTTTGGGTGTGGCTTTCATAATCTTCGTCTTTCGCTATTGTGGGATTTGTAATTTTTGAGAAATCTGCATTTTATCCTTCTTCGTATGCTGAAAATGCTTCAGCAAACCTGCGTATGCGAAGAGTACCTTCCAATGAACAACTTTGCAGTTCGGAGTTTCTGCACAGGAACATCCCTTCTATGAGTTTTGAACAGAAGTCAGTTTTGACTCCAGGTGACTTGTCTGACTTGCAAAGTTGCAGACTTATGTGACTTGCAGAGTTCCAGGACTTGCAAAACTTGGTTGCTTTATGTGACTTGCAGAACTTGACTTGAAAGAACTTTGAAGACTTGAATGGTTGAATGACTTTAGGTGACTTAGGGGATTAAGAAGCTTTATGCTTCCTAACCAGTCGTCGTTTTTAAGGACATGAATATGTCGGCGCAAATTTCGGCGCTCAGAACATCCTTACATCCTCGTAATCAGTCATTTTTGAAGCTTAAGTAAATCTTCTAATTAACTAAGCTTTGTAACTTAAAGATTGAAGCTTTTAAGCTTGGCAAGAAATATGGCTTATCTCTGTTCTTGACGACTTGAAGAAGAGGATGTAGGAGTGGTCCTCCGCCTCTGCAAGATGGTCCTTCGCAGTCTGATGATGGAAACAGAGGTTCTTGATCGCCACAAATCCACCCCTATCGACCGTTCGCAACGAGATTGACCGTAGAGCCCGATTGTTCCACGAGCTCTGCCTTCGCACAAGATGGGTAGCGATTGGAAGCTCTTGATCTCAGATTTTCTCTGATACGACTAGTGCACAGATCGGATGCTGTACGCTCGCGTAGTGAATGCCGGAAGGTTCCCAAGAACAAAAGAACTCTACTTTTTGCACAAAATTCAATGTAAAAAGCATGAATGACATGAACAAGAGACCAATTGGGTGCAATCTCCCCCCATGCCTTGTGTGAGCGCTCCACAAAGCATGTATTTTATATATTAATCATCTTCAAGCTCAAATAATAGCCCAAATTACAAAATAGCAAGCTTTTAGCTTTTGAGTTTGCTTTAGCACAAAATAGAAATAAAGCTAACGGACGGTGCCCAAAGAGTCTGGCATGCCCAATACAATGTCCAAGTAGAAATAACATAATCGTGCACCCATGCCCATACAAAATAATAAACAAATATCCAACGCCTCAATAAAGAGGTGCGACAAAATATAGGCACCATGCCTAAGGTATGCACCCATCAAAATATAAATGATAAATCGAATACTCGCTATCCTCCAATGCTTTCCTCCGCCCCACTGCTGCTATCTCTACACATCAACTGAAGCATTCACAATCGTTAGTAAAATAATACAATTAAACCGACAAAAGTGAATACCTAGCAGTCTTCAGCTACATAAATAAATCAACTGGTTAGAAATCAATCCTAACCTTAATTTCTTACGAGTGCGCACTCAAAACTCATAAACGTTTATTAATTTAATATGCATTTTGTGAAATCACCCGCTATGGAATCACCCATGTACACACTAAATTAATGAAACGCCCGAAAAGGACAAGCGTCCCCATCAACTTCTCGCACAAAGAATCCACTTTGTGTATGAGCCTCGGTCATCAAAGTTTACGGAATCTACCGTAAAACCTCATGGAATCCACCGTGGCACGGAATCCACCGTGAAATATGCCTCCTGGCATCATCGAGCAAGAGAGTTGACAATAAGGAATGGATCCAAACACAGTTGTGGATGAGATGGAGTATTTTGGGAACTTGCAAAGTATTGTTAGGGTGGATTACCGTAGCGTCTCCATGATACTATTTGATGTGCAGTGGTTCAAAGTAGTACTTGGAGGAGCTAGAGCAACAGTTCGACGAGGTCCATCTAGATTTCTCGAAATAGATTCCGAAAAAAAATGGATGGATTTGCGCGACACCTTTGTGTTGCCGGCTCATTGTGAATAGGTGCATGGACTCATTTGTTTTCTAATTGTATTACGACATGGTTTATGTCACAATGGTTTGAACTCTCTTGTATGTGTTTGTGAACAGGTAATCTTCTATCCAATCCCCCGACAACCTCGATGGTGGTGTGTTATACCTTTAACTCCCCAAAGTGTGAGAGTATATGATCAAAGCGATGTTCCGAGCATAGATGAAGATAATATGAAAATAGAGAGGTCGATATTGCAAGGGGTGGAAGCCGTCAAAAGCTTGGAGCTAGCATCGGCTAACAATGATGGAAATACAGGAGTCCAAGAATTCTTTGAGAACGAGGTGGACTCATTCTTTTGTGGTAACATTTCTATCGACCTTCTAGTGTATGCGGATTTATGTCAAGAGATTAACATGGGACCATAGGATACTTCATACTTGGAGCATCCACTTACTCAATTTGTTGACCAATCGCTTATAAGGGTACATAAGATATGTATTTTAAGTGAGATTATTTTTTAAATGATTTATATTACTGTGCTTTGTATGATTTAAATTGATTATTTTAACATCATTTTTTGTCTGTACATGTGACATTTTCAGGATGAATATATCTTCATACACATGTCTCCAGACCAGATTGCGAGATTCATAGATATGGCAGACCAGGAGCTGTCTCGGTCTTCGTCAGGGCGCTTTGCTAGATCTACTTCAGCGCGATTGGATGCTTCGACTTCAAGCAGACGCTAGACTTGGGCTAGAGGGAGGGAGTGCTTCGGGGTCAGGAGGATGCTGCAGAGATACTGAGGCAGTGAGCCCACGGTCGACACGGGATACAGGTGCGACTCCTCGCTCTCGTGGTACTTCCAGGGAGCGTGGCTCAAGCTCAGGTGGATGCTGTGGAGGCACGGACGCGATGTCTCCGTCTCATCGTTCAGATGGAGCTGCGTCACCTCAAGGATTTGTCACGCCTGTGGGGACGTCTACTCTAGTTACTCTGGCTTTTGCTCAGCCGTGAGTAGGTGGCACCCCTGTGGATGCCACTCCGAGAGATATTACCCCGCGGTCAGTACACCGGATGCACAAGGGTTTCCTGGATATGCGCAAGAGCTTGAACTCAGATAGGAGAGGATCTATCTTAGGCAGACTCCAGGGGGATATGGATATCTAGTCGATGGTAGGTCAGGAGCCATCACCATGAATGATGAGGGGAGGAGGGTGATGGCTTGCATGAGAGAGTTGTGCCAATAAGTTTTTCGGCACAATGTCTTGGATCATTGGAAGGACATACCGAATGGGAGCAAGGACTACATAGTAGCATCCTTGCACGAGGATTTTTCAGTGCTAGCCTCAGTAGATAGATTCTCTACGTGCTGGATGATGGATTGCATGCGTGCATACATGTCACATAGTCAATCAGACACATGCAAGGCAATCAACAGTGGGGCTGCAAAGCCCAAGTGGTTAGATGCAGACGACTGGCGTCGACTAAGGGAGGAGGCTACAGATTCTGCAGGACATTGGAGTCAGCAGCGCGAGGCGGCGAGGGCACGACTCGAGGCCGGAGTGGTCCATCATCTTAGGAGTGGCGGCCACAGGACATATGTGGAGGACTTTGTAAGTTTTTCTTTTGTTTTGCTTGTTTATTTTTTTGTAATATTCTTTGTGCTGACAATCATGTTTCTAATAGTTAGCATTTTGTTTTCTTTGCAGCACTCCATTACAAATTGCGATCCGACTGGCCTTGAGACTCGATATGCAGAGAGGCATGGTCTCACTTCATTGATCGACCAATTGTATAGATGCGGTGTCCCTATAAGTCACTCATCTTTCTTGTTCGTAGTTACCATGTTTAATTAGAATGCATTATTGTATGGTGAACTGATGTGTTGTTTCTTTATTTGCAGAGTCCGTTTGATGCTCCTTTGCGGCGGGACGAGCTTTCAGGGGACAAGGATATGTAGCTTGCCCTTGGATCCCTGGAGCTCACATACATTTATTTTTGAGTCGCCTGATCTATGTAGACATTTTCTATGTATTAGTGATATCTTGTCATGATTGTACCAATCTCTTATTATGCGATCATGTATTTATTTCATGTATTAGTGTTATGATTTTAGTATACATTGTTTTTGTTTGCAAGTGCATTGTACACAGTGCAGAAACTATTTTGTATGGCTCTAATAAAGCACACAGTGCTATGCTGCCCTGCCACAAAAAAAATTCCCTGTTACTGTCGCTATTTGCGTCGCAAATTTTACTGCTCGCCTCATTATTGGCGTCGTTATTTATGTCGCAAACTGTCGCTATCAGCGTCGATATTGGCGTTGGTATCAGCGTCGCAAATCAGCGTCGCAATGTGACGCTGATACCGACGCCCATTGTGACGCTGATACCGACGCCAATACTGACACTGATAGCGACAGTGATACGGACTGCTCTATGGCGTCGCCAATAACTATGCTTTTTGTGATGATGGGGGCAAATTTTGTTATTTGAATTTTCGTCGCTTTAAACGTCAGTATAAGGCATATATCTTGTAGTAATGCACATTTCATTTGCATTTGAGCATGGTATGAAAAGTGAAACTTATGGATGCATAGCACTTGTATTCCTAGTTGTGACCTACAATGAGTGTGCAAGGTTCCCTTTGTTGTAGGATAGAACACTGATCTTTGGAAAGACTTTATGTCAAGTTGAAATGTTCTTTGATCGTATACGTATCATGAGAGGTTTTATCACATTTGTTCTTTATGTTTGAGAGGGAACATCCTAGGATGTAGGAGAGCTATAGGAGCCATAATAATTGATTGGGGGATGTTGTATTTGTCTATATAATGAGGTGTTAATCACCTATAGGTATGGGATACCCCCTTTTCGTGGAATTTAGATGGGTAGTACATTGGACTATAATTTGAAACTCATGTCTACAAATGCATTTGATAGATAGATAATTTTGCATCATCTAGAGGCCTTTGGCTATGAGGCCATGGGCACTTTTTGGAGAGTATAGGAGCCCAACTAGAGCCTTATAGTTAGTATCGGGCCTGTTTTAGGTCTCTAAATCAATGCTGTAATGATCTTAATCAAAAAATGTTTCACTCTATTGGAAATAATCTCTTTAAGTGGATTGAAATGGCATATGATTTGGTCAATAATAAAACTTGCCATCTCCTTCACATTGTTGTTTATGATGTTGCAAGCTTCAAACCATTTCATAAAATAGTTTGTTGCCACAATAATCCAACACCTTAGTGTTGTGGAGATAGAAGTTATACTAGTTTAAAAAACTCAATGCCCCATGTTTCAAAGGGTAGCATTGCTAAGACACAACATAATGTACATGTTTTAAAATATATATATATCGCACTTTTCAAAGTGTAAAATCACAAGAATGGGGTTTAGAGATTCCCTACAAATTTTCACACTGTCATTCCTTTAGACAATATCAAAATGCTTCAATATGTAAAGACTTTTCGATACTAATCCATCTTGCAAAATGAACACTACATTCTAAATCATGGTATTCTTTTGAATGAATGGCACCTGATCAAGCACCACCCATCAACAATATACCTCATCCATGTCTCTTTCCTATAAAATACCTAGTATTAATGAAAAGTGATGATATTGTTTAATCTTCCTCTTTTTAATTTCAAAAGATGTTTCATCAGGCTGTGGATAGATAAATGATGACATGCAATGAAAGCATATTGCAAATTTGAGGCGTCATAAAACTTCACTACAAGGAAACACATACATAGCTAAGGTTATTTTTTATGTGAATTAGCATAGACAATAAAAGCATCGCTATCTACGTCACTAATAATACTACTACACATGTCAAGATTTTTGTCACTATTTATAATGATGCAAATAGCATCCTATATAGTGATGCTTGTGATGCAAATAGCAACACTTTGTGACACATATTGGGATGTATATAATGATGGTATATTAAGAAAAAAAATAGTGACAATTGGAAGACAACTTTTTCATCATGAACACAAGAAGAAGAATGAAAGACAAACGGAGAGTGCTCAAAGCTTTAGGAGTGTGTGTGTGTGAGTGAGACACAAAAGGAGGGAGAGAGAGAGAGAGAGAGAGAGAGAGAGAGAGAGAGAGAGAGAGAGAGAGAGTGTGTGTGTGTGTGTGTGTGAAGAGAATCACAAAGGAATTCTCATTTGAGCCTTTGAGGTAGGTATATTATTTCTCCTCTCTTTGATTTTATATTTTCTTCTCTTCACTCTTTCTTTTTGTTTGTGGATAGATGCATTGAAAGAGAGAGGGAGTGAGAAAGAGAGAGAAATAGAGAGAGAAAGGGAGGGAGAGAGAGGGGATAGAGAAAAATAGAGAAAGAGAGAGGAGGGAGAGGAAGAGAAACACAGAGGGGGAGGAAAAAATAGAGAAAGAGAAAGAGAAGGGAGAGGAAGAGAAACAAAGAGGGAGAGATAGGGGAGAGAGAAAAATAGAGAAAGAGAGATATGGGAGAGGAAGAGAAACGATGAGAGAGAGAGAGGGGGAATTGAAAGAAAGAGAGGGATGGAAAGGTATAGAGGAGAAACAAACACAGGGATGGAGAGGTAGAGAGAGAGGGGGGAGGGGGAGAGAAAAAAATAGAGAGACGTGTAGAAAAAAATAAAAATAGGGAGAGAGAGAGAGAGAGAAATAAAGAAATAGAGGGTGGAAGCGAGAGAAATAGAAATAGTGAAAAATAAAAATAAAGAAAAAAATGGAGGATAGAGAGAGGGAGAGATGTGTGTGTGTGTGTGTGTGTGTGTGTATAAAGAGAGGGAAAAACAAAGAAATGGTTAGAGAGGGATAGAGAGAAATGTGAGAGGGAAGGAGAGAGTAGAAGGGGATATATGTAGATAGAGAGGGAGAGGGAGTAATGAATTGAAAGAGAGATGTATTATTTGTCATGATATAGAAAAATTGAACAATGATGAGGGCCATTCACGTTCAAGGTTGAGAGACACATCTCAATCAATATATCCCATATCCTCTCACTTAGTGTAACCTTACAATTCAATGAAAATATCACTTATTTATAGACCATGTGCAATGCTTTGGCAAGTTTCAATCTACAATCATTGATTAAGTGATCTTGGGCTTTGAGTTCATGGTGAGGAAAGTGTGTACTAATCATGCTTTGTAGTCAAACTCTAATTGATAAAAAATTTAATACTATTATATGTGCCCTAGAAATGTCCATAAAGAGGTATCAGTCCATTTCAAGCAATGCACCTATTACAGCTCATAAGAAGAGTTCGTGGGTGAACAACGGAAGGATCTCCCGAGCCAATAATCCCATTGGAAGTCACTTGGCATGAACGAGACGAACGAACATGCACAAATCAAGAAATAATTATGATCTCACAAGAGGACACACAGTTAGAACAAATTGACCAAGCTTTACTTGATCAAAAGGTGTCCCATATACATGGTTTGTCTCTTCTCTTCCTTTCGCATCTCTAAATATCTTCTCTCTCTACATCCCACATATACTAAGTACAAATATTATTTCATTATTTTGTGTTGGTCTATAGTTTTAGTACATTAAGTTTCTTTCAATTCATACTATGGTTTTGAAAGGGATCTACTATCTTCCTATAACCTTCTAATCTCTCTCTTACAACAAGAAAAAAATTGAAAAAAAAAGAAATGTCACAAATGAAATGTTTATAGCATCTAGTTAATAATGGCATATTATATCTCAAGTGTGTTTGATAGATTATAAACTATGATAAGTAAGATTGTACTTTCCTTCTATATTTTGGTGAAATAGCTATATATATAGCTCAATAGAATGAATTACTTTCATTATTTTGAAAACATAATGAAAGAAAGAACACAAAAAATATATGAGAGAGACCATACCTCTCAAATAGCCTTTGGCCACCTGAAGTTGGAAAGTATGGGATTGAAAAATGTTGTCTAAGAAGAAATTTTGGACTCTTTAATCTCATAGATCCAAATTTGGATCATGTAGGATATAAATCCCATTGAATTGACTCATCAATGCTGGTTATGACTCGCATTTTACTAATAGTTGGCAGATACCACCACGTTTGGCAAGATTTAGCTCCATTAATAAGGCATTGTATTCTGCCACATTGTTAGTAAAAGTAGCACCAAGATAAACACCCATTTTCATACCCTTTGCTTGCAATCAAGATGGAGAATATGTTGGACTATAGTTTGAAACTCATGTTTTCTAAATCATGTGATAGATAGATCATTTTGCATTATCTAGATGCTCTTGGGCCGTGGGGGTTGTTTGGAGAGTATAGGAGTGCAGCTAGAGCCTTATACCTAGTATCAGGTCGATTTCAGGTCCTGATAGGTGGTGCTTTGCCATGAGCTACTAATAAGTGGCAATTTTCAAACCTCCCCTAATAGGGACCCAACTAGTTAGTGTATGCCAAAAAGTTTGTAGGTACATCCAATATACCCCAATAGAAACTATCAAGATGAGATTCCATGACAAAAAAGAGCTAAAAGGACAAGATGAAGAACTGAGATCATTGGGAGGTATTATGCTAAGCACAATATTTTGACATTGGTGAGAGTGAGAGGTTTTATTAATCAAATTAATATCCCATTTAATCCATCACGGGAAGAAGAAAGCTCTAGTATTCTCGTTTTCCTAAAGAGTCAGTCTACTGTAAGTGGCAGTGTAACCCCTCCGATACAAATCCCAAGACTAGACCCAAACCTCACGATGGTGCAACCGATTGCAATACTTGTAGGAATGGAAAATTTTCCCGAGCTTGGCTCTTTCCTATCCACTTTTTATGGGTTAGCATAGAAGGATGCAAAACTCTAGATTAGTTAATTTCAAAAGTTAATGTCTAATTGTTGAATCTAGGATAAAGGACATCTTATGATGTTTTTTAATATGACTTTGAAAGGAAGTGTTGCGGTGTGGTATTATGGCTTTGAAGCCAAAACCATAACCACGATAGATCTATTCTATGCGGCCTTCAGAAGAGAGTTTGCCCCTGAGAGCGCTGGTCAATATTGACTTCGATTGTTGAATGTGATACAATAAGAGCCTCATGAGAATGCTTGATCTTATTCCAAGAATTTTAAGGAGGTGTTTCACAAATTGCAAGCCTCTATTCCCATTCCACATGTGTTGACCAATTATAGTACTTCTATGTGGATTAGATTTGAACACTACAACAGAAACGAGGCATACACGCGCATGTTAGACGCGCAAAGTTGGGCGCGTCTATCATAGCGTCTATAAGTGCATGTAAACGTGCGTGTAAATAGACACAAATTGTGCGTCTATATATCCGCGCAAATAAACGCTAATATAGATGCACCAGTAGACGCACAATTATTTAACCACCTAAAATTGCAATTCACATAATTAAAAAACCAAATTTAATAATTATTTAACCACCTAAAATTGATTCTTGAGCATGCACGTGTGCGCATGATAAAAACCATAGAATTAAGAATACACATTGAATGATTGAATTAAGAAAATAGAGTTAATAATTACTCGAAGTACCATTGGCATCCTCGAAGTGAGCAAGGACACCACAATCTTGGGTATTTCTCTTTTCATCTATACGTTGAGTTCGAAGATGTTTACCCTCACACCAAAGTGCCTTGAATAATGTGCACTAGTCGTAAAAGATAAAAGATCAAACTAGACATGCTGGACCCTCACGAGGTGTTCAAATAACTAGACATGCTAGATCCTCACGAGGTGTCTGTAGCAAAATATACTGGGTAGATGAAAGAGCCCTTAAGCTATGGTACACTTACTTGGGCCTTAAAACAAAGATCAGCATTACTCCTACTCTAGACTTGGATAAAAGTGCCAGTGAAGTCTCGAGTGTTTTATGGCTCGAGACTCAATCTATGAATGGAAAAACATCACGTCCACCCTTCAAGTTCAAAAAGGGCATGGGGTTTGGAATTCCTGGCTTTTTTAAAGGTAAGCCAAAACCATTGAATAGTTTGATGGAAGGCCCTCCCTTTTTCTATTTTGAAAATGTTGAGAACGTTCCCAATTCAGAGTGGGAGACCATCAAACAGCATTTTAATGGCACTACAACAAAAAAGCCTCATACACGCACATTTAGACGCAATTTTTGAATACAAAGAAAAACTTACGGGTGCGTCTATCCGTCCGTCTATTTGCGCGTCTATCATTCTGCGTCTATAATCGCATGTATCGATGAATTTACACGCACAAATAGACGTGCAATAGATGCACATATACACGCGTATATAGACACGCTTTTAGACGCGCCTTTACAAGCACTGATAGATGCGAATGGAAAACAAAAAATGTCCATTTTTTAAAAAGATATTTAATTTCCTTTTTTAATTTGAATTATGCAGCGCGTGTAGTCTGCATTATAGACACGCGAATAAACGCAAATTACCTGCAATTTAGACGCACTGATAGACGCGCAAAATAGAACTGGAAAAAAAAACCAGAGAGCATGTGGTTGCAAACTCTGGTTTTTTTTTTCCCCTCCCATACATCAGATTGTGTATTTGGGAAAAAGACAATGTATCTTACGGGCACGAGAATTGAAAGTAAAAGTCCATGTATTCATTATATATCAAAGCATTTACAAGGGAAGTTTTGAGTGCTTGCGACCTAAAGCGTGGCCGCAAGCAATAGGCTCAAAGAGATATCATACATATACAAGAAAAGAAGGCCTCATGAGGAGGTATGGTGCTCCTCTACGAATGTGAAGAGGAAACATCCTCGCTAGTACCACCATGGCTACTAGCGTCGCTATCCCCCTCCTTGCTGTGCTCCACATCCGGGTTCGCCTGCACACACAAAAGATCAGGGTTTCTTACATAGACAAGGTGGAGAAAAAGTTATAATTAGTTATACTTTTAATACGAAAGTAAGAAAAACATACCTCCTCTAGCTGTCGAATCCTCATGGCCCGGTTGTATTGGTCCTCAGTGATGAGACCCTCCTCATAAAAGTGAAGCCATATCACTGCGCGGTTATGGCCTCGATGGTAACCTACCTCTCTAGGGGCAGGTGTCCTACCAACGATGGTAGTCTGCAAAACATTTAGAGATATACAAATAATTAGATGTCACAATATATTAGACTAAAATATATAAAGAATTTAAAGAAATATAAATTTAAAAAAACTAGAAATCAAAATATACTTACAAACTCTGCCTCCCATGACTCTCTGCCGCCCGATCCGTAATGCGACAATCCCATTGTTTCCATTTGGATCCGTCGCGCCTCTGCGTGCTGGCGACTCTTCACTTTCTCAGCTGCTTTCTTCTTGGCTTTCTTCCACTCTATGCGGTGGCACATAGGTGGTTGGCTGTAGGCTCCACGCCCCTCCTCCAGCCTCCGCAGTGAGTCCCTGGCCCGTGTCATGAGGTCTTTTGTTGTGAAGCATATCCCTCACTTTTGTACGTCCCCAATCATCCGAGAATCGCTGACCCTCAGGATTTGGGTACCTCCTATGGACTGCCCTCAACACCTCCTGCCACAAGCCGCTTTTCTGATTTTTGAAGGCAATGAAACAATCTTTATATGTCGCATGCACGACGTTCCTCATGTACGCCATTACATCCCTTCCCTCATCATCATGAAAGATGCCACCGGCATCTGTAACTCTATAGTAATGGCATACAACCTCCTCTACATGATCTATTGGTGAGGGTGATCGCTCGCCACCTCCTAGGCAACCCCCACACAACCCTCGTCCTCCCCCTCGACTCTCCCTCCTCCCTCTCTGTCGACTTCCCTCTGCCTCACTGGACGCACGAGCTTCTGCAGATGCACGTGCTTCAGCCGATGCACGTGGAGCACGTGGAGTACCTGCAAATGGAGTACCTGCATATGGAGTACCTGCATATGGAGTACCTGCATATGGAGTACCTGTATGTGGAGTACCTGCATGTGGAGTCTGGGAAGTAGTGCCAAGCAAAGACGCCAAAGGCATCCCAGACATGACACTGAACACCTCGTCCGCTATGAGAGAGTGGCCAAGGTGTCTGGTCATCTCTCCCATGAAGTCTTCCCTACTAGGAAAACCTCCAGAAAATGCATTGACCCCCTGCCAAAGGAGGCCAATGTATCATTCATGCGATCCACATCTGGGTCATTGCTAGATGAACCAGGATATGACATCTGCAAAAAAAACACAGGAAAAAGACAAATTTATTTGCATACAAAAAATATAGGAGGATATTGTGCAGTACAAGCAACTCATGGATGAGGGGTGGAGGTGACTATCCATAGACTAGAGGGCACATTGAGGCCTATATGCCTAGGTGAGGGCTCTAATTCACGAGATCCACATGTAGAGCACACAAGTTTCAATCTCACTTTATGTAAAGAATGTAATGTTTGTATAAATGTGTATAAAATTATACCATTTCCTAATTTGTCACTTTTAGATCTAACTAGACTTCTATTTAGGAGTTAATCAATACCACGCAACAAGATTCTGCTCTAGGTGATGTCACACAATAGGACCTTGCTCAAAAGTATTTATTATTGATTGCAGCCTTATAAACTTGAATATAGGAAAATTTATAAAAGACTATGACTAGGGTGTTCTAAATTGTAGCATAGCTTTCCTATTGCATACAAAAACACTACATTGCAATTTTTAAGCCTTTGACATAACATTGCTGTTCATCTTCTGTCCAGCGCGTCTATTTGCACATCTAACGTGCAGCACAGACGCGCTGCCAGATGCGTATCCCAAGTCAATGCGCGTCTAAAATCGCGTGTAGACTACAGGTCAACCTTCTATGCAGCGCGTGTATCATCGCGTGTACATTGCAGAGCACACGCGCCAGCACACGCACTCTAAGACGCGCTCTCAGACGCTATGAGAGGAGACATTTTTGTGCGTCTATGTCCGCGTCTACACTGAGATGTAGACACGCTAGCAGACGCGCTGGGTCGGCCGATTTTAGGCCGACGACAGCCATTAAAAATTTACATAATGCAATACATTATAATGGAATCACAAATCCTAAATACACAGACAGAGCAGAGAGAGGAAGAGAGAAACACAGAGAGAGAGAGAGAGAGAGAGAGAGAGAGAGAGAGAGAGTCACCTTGGGTGTTTGGTGTGGCGGGTGGTGGCGCTTCTCCTTCTCCTTCTTCCTCTCCTTGGTAAGTTACCCTCCCTTGATGCTTGTTTGCTTGCTTGATACTTCTTCTTGTTCTCCTCTTTCTTGTTCTCTCTTGCTTCCTCTCATTGGCTTTCCTTTTTCCCTTATTGTGTGTTTGAAATGAAAGAAGAGGTGAGTCATGAGGAGGTGAGGCATGAAGAGACTACGTGAGGCATGAAGAGACTGCATGTTGGCTAAACTCAAGCTTCAGAACCGCAAAAAACGCAGGAAAGGAAAGGCACAGTTTGAAAAGAAATGATTTAAGTATGGTTTGAATTTTGACGTGTGCGTCTATTTTCGCGTGTATATGTGCATCTATTGTTCAGATAGACGCGAGGATAGACGCGAGGATAGACGCGAATATAGACGCGTAGGTAGACGCGGATTTAGATGCGCATTTGGGATTTATCATAATTTTTTGTTTTTAAGATAAGTTTTGATAGTGAATTCTTCTTAAGTTTTGATAAGTTAAGATAAGTTTTAAGAGGATGATTTTTGTGTAGTTAAAATTAAGATCTTATGTAAACATATGAATGACAAATATTTTGATGTTGTCATGAATTAGGTTTAATCATGTCGACGTCATCATCACCTAGTGCGGTGCAAGTTGGTGAGTCAATGAGCACATCCTCAAGTGAGGATGAAACATTACATCTTCATAATCGAGATGCATGGCTACGACGAAAAATTAGATGCATGTGTGATCATTGTTGAGGGTGTATTTTTCGAGCACGTCGAATTGCAATGTCACACCTCAACTTGTATGGAGAATGGGACCAAGAAAAATCACCGGTATTCATTGTTTTTTTTTACCACTAAGATTTCTAGTCTATGTTATGGAAATTATATATCAACGTACATAAAACTCCCTTTTGTGGTTGAGCAGGATACGGTGCCACATCCTCAGATGCTCCCTCCTGGGCGTCGAGAGACAGCAAAACGTCGACGCGAGGAGGCAGAGTCTTCAAGAAGAGTAGAGACTGACGACCATGATAGTAGCCCTCATGAAATGCCCCATCAAGTCGTAGAGGATGAGATTTTGGACAACATGGTACACCATCTATTTTCACAACCGGTTCAGGGAGAAGGTCACTCTACGAAGCCAAATGATCCACTATATGTAGCATCATCTACTCTGTTGTATGAAGGTTGTACGTACTCCATTCTTCGTGCGTCCCTGGAGATACTTAACTTGCAAACAATTTATGGATGGAGTAATGTCAGTTTGGATGCGTTATTGAAGTAGGTATCAATTCAGTTTGGCTTATATATGAATCATAATATTAATTGTTAACCTCTCTATTTTGAAATCAGATAGAAATATATGTTGGTGGTTTTTTAACTCAATTTTAAAATATATGTAGGTTATTATCACAAATGCTTCCAAAAGGAAACAAATTGCCAACTAAGAGAGAGCAAGCAAGACATTACTTGACATCTCTGGGAGGCAATTAAAAAGGGACATGTGATGTTGTCCCTTCTCATTCCTGAAAAGCACAAGGTAAAAAACATAGACATTTACTTAGAGTCTTTGATTGAAGAGTTAGAAATGTTATCGGAAGGTATTGAGGTGCAAGATGCAAGTGCATCTGCATCCTCTAGAGATTTCACATTGAAGGCCATGTTGTTGTGGACCATGCACGACTTTCCAAGATACGGAGAGTGTTCAAGTACATGTATATAACTCTATATTTGAAATTCAAGACTTGAATCAATTGCATTTTATTAATTCACTTGTTTTTTCAGGTTTAACCACGTCAGGATATCATGCATGTCCTATTTGTGGTCCCTCTCTAGTTTCCTCTAGGTCGGCACGTTTAAAGAAGGTTATCTATGACAATCATCATCGATTTCTTCCTATTGACCATCCCAAATATGTTCTCCCTACTAATGGAATGACTCCACAATCTCTAACCATTCGAGATTGGAAGGAGAGATGGATTAATGCCGACAACCACCCTCCACATGGCATGAGTCGGTAACAAGTGCATTTCTCTCGATTGACTTTAAAGTATTTAGCATGATGAAATGTTTACATAATATATTGTTTGTTTGTTAGGTTTTCTATATTCTTTTGTCTTCCGTACTGGACTGAACTCAATATCAATCACCTGTTGGACCCCATGCACATATTCAAAAATGTTGTATCTACATTATGGGATTACTTGGTAGGGGCTCGCGATTCAGTTAATGTAAGGGAGGATTTACGTAACATTGGTCACATGAGACAAGCCTGGCCACAAATTGGACCCAGAGAAAAGATTGAGCTACCCCATGCACCTTGGATATTGTCAAAGAACGAGGAAAAAATAGTGAAGGAACAAATATATAGCTTTCGAACACCCACAGGATGTATGAGATGTCTCAAGGGAGCCTTCATAAAGAAAAAGAAAAGAGGTTTGGAGCAACTAACTGGTTTGAAGTCCCAGGATTGGCACAAAATGATTCAAGTAAGGGTATCTCTAACTGTGAATATAGTAATTAGTGGCATAACTATGTGTAAACTTTGGGGTATGATGACTTTTTCCTCAACTAATCATTTGCATCTATGAATATTGTTTACATTCAATTTGTACTTCCTACTAGCATATCCCATTCTGCCTCCAAAGATGTACGTGATATCATTTACAAGATGGGAGAGCTTGTGAGGTGTGTATACATTGTATTTTTTCATTATATACCTTTGAATTTCTACACAAAAATAAACAATTCTCAAATACATCTTGACAGATACGTGAGCTCGAAGGAAATTGATCCAAACACATTGCAAGATGCTCGAGTATTATCTATTGAGGTGGTTTGTTTGGTGAAGGAAATTTTTCCTCGATCCATTTTGACTACTCAATTACATTTACTCGTACATTTGATTGATGAGATCGCACTTTGTGGGGCAGTTCATGTAAGGTGGATGTTTTTTCTTGAGCGCTTCATGAAAACCTTGAAAGATTTTGTGAGGCAAAAAGCACGGCCTGAGGGAAGCATGGCTGAGGGTTGGTTAGTGCAATCATCCCTTGTTTCTATCTCTGAATATCTTACTGAAGTGGATCCCTCTCAACCACGACTATGGAAAGATGATGAAGACTTGAGGATGACCTCTATAGTACCTCAAGGAAAAGGAATGAGTAAAGTGCTAACAAAAGAAGAACTTCGTAAGTTAAATAGTTTTTGTGTGCTCAATAATGATGTTATGAGCAAATGGGTAATACTATATAATGAAGCAAGGGCAAGAAGAAAAAGCGAGAGACAAGAATTTCGCACTAGATATGGACGTAATGTCTCATTTCCAGATCATCTAAATGCGCTCCCACGTCATATTGACATAGATTGGTTACATGAGGAAATGAAGAGAATGGAAAAAGAGGAGAAAATTAATATATCTCAAGAAGAGTGGGAATACGCACGAGGTTTCTTATCAAAGGTGAGACATACTATCAATTAATTTGTTTCTATAAGTTTTATTTTATATAAATAATTGACATGTTTGATCTTTTATCTTTTACTACTAGTGCACATTATTCAATGCACTTTGGTGTGAGAGTAAACATCTTCGAACTCAATGTATAGATGAAAAGAGAAATACCCAAGATTGTGGTGTCCTTGCTCACTTCGAGGCTGCCAATGGTACCATGGAAGGTTATTGTGGCTTGATCCAAGATATTCTGAAGCTTGACTTTAGACGATTCTTTATATATGTATAGGATGTGAAGTGGTTTAAAGAAGTGGTAAAAAATGGTGAGCATTGCACAATCAGACGTCATCCAAGTGGTTTTGTAATCATTGACTCTACAAAATTTCACCAAAACAAGAATGACACATTAGTACTACCTCAACAATGCGAGCAGGTATATATGCAAAAGCTAATTTTTTTATATGTATACATGTGATACATATACACAATATAATAAGTACTTAAGTTTTTTGCTTTTGTTTTTCAAATACATGTTGTGTATCATCCAATGGTAAACAATAACCGATGGTGGTATGTCATCCCTATATCTAATCGTTCAAAACCAATATATGGTAATATTACCGACATGGAGATAGCAGATGACAATCCAACAAATAATGATGATGTGCATGATGACACCATAATGGATGATATGCGTGATATAGTACAAGATGAGCCTTGCGATGATGTTCAAGGAAACACAAAACAAGACAATAATGTGATTGTCAATGATATGAGCAATATAGCAACACATCTGATAGTGGGATAGACTTATTTGTTTCGTTACCTCTTGGTAACATAGACCTAGAAGTAGATAGTTTAGCAAATGATCTCATTGAAGATGAGATGGATCATTCACTGTGACATAATTAATTTGCTTATTGATTCAATATATGTGTATTCCTAATTCTATGCTTTTTATCATGCGCACACGTGCATATTCAAGAATCAATAGTCAATTTTAAAGCAAGCATTGAATTTTCCATAATAAAAAGGAAGTATCTTTTATCATCTTCAAGTACATAGAGAAATTACGAGATACATATTGCAATGCTTGCTACTAATTGTAAGGTTTCTGTCGCTTGCCGCTAATTACTTATATCAGGCTTGTCAACTGGAGGAACTGCCATTCATTAGAGAGCAATGAAAAAGTAATTATTAACTCTATTTTTTTAATTCAATGATTCAATGTGTATTCTTAATTCTATGGTTTTTATCATGCGCACATGTGCATGCTCAAGAATCAATTTCAGGTGGTTAAATAATTATTAACTTTGGTTTTTCAATTATGTGAATTGCTGATTTTAGGTGGTTAAATAATTGTGCGTCTGATAGCGCGTCTATATTAGCGTCTATTTGTGCGGATATATAGACGCAAAATTCACGTCTATTTACACGCACGTTTACACGCATTTATAGATGCTCTGATAGACGCGCCCGACTTTGCGCGTCTAACGTGCGCGTCTATGCCTCGTTTCTGTTGTAGTGTGGCATAGATCTAGAGTTCACAAACTCTAGATATTTTTCAACATGCTTTAGGCTGAGGTGGTTATGTTTATAACCTTCCAGTAGATAGAAGAAGGTTGATCCTTCCCCCTGCTCCCATGACAATCTTTGAGGTGCTTCCGAAAACAAAGAAGTATTGGCCCCCATGGGATCCGAGAGAGAAGCTGAATTGCATAAACACACGGGGTGCCCCTAGCACTATATGTGGATTGATCACAAAAATATTTTCTTCCCACAAAGAAAGCAAGATACCTTCTTATCTTCAACATGAGATTGTCCTGGCATGCAAAATATGGAACTTGGTTTGGAGCCCAGGCCAAGCTGCCCCACTTGAACCCCATGAGATTGAGCTGGTGGTTGGATATGATCGTGACCACACTTGAGGCTGCTCTACCCTTTCAGATCGGTATGATGCATTGGGCAACTCATTTCAGGTCAATACTATTGCGTACAGTCTTTCACCACCACTGAAAGAATTATATCCGCAAGGTTTAACAGTTCTGTCCTTATTCTCGAGCCTTGGTGGGAAAGAAGTGGCATTGCACAAATTGGGTATAATTTTGAAGGCTGTTGTTATTGTGGAGATCAATGATAAATGTAAAAACATAATAGCCAGCTAGTGGAACAAAACCTTCCAAACAGGCCGATTTCAAATGGAGGATGATGTTAGAGATCTTACTGATGATACGTTGGCTGAGATTGTGGATGCAGTGGGAAAGATTGACCTCATAATTGGGGGAAGCCCCTGCAACAATCTCTCAGGCAACAATAGAGTAAGCAGGGTAGGCTTGGGTGGCAAAGAATCTTATCTTTTCTTTAAATTTCCCAAGATTGTGAGTTGTTTAAAACATATCATGCAAGCAAGAGGTTACCTGAATATGACCAAACCTCTTGACAGCTAGTATTTTTTTGAATAGGGCATGATTGGATAGGGCATGATTGGATGTATATACGACATAATTACACCTGGATCATACACTAGGACATGATATACATGTATAGGATCATACAGACATGATATACATGTATATACGACATGATATACATGTATAGGGCATATCCATGCATAGGACATCATATACATTACCAACTTTACTTCTTTCTGAGTATTACAAATATGCATCCAATCATTCAAAGCTAATTACATATATGTGATTTCATGCCCTATATACATCCAATCATGCCCTATACAAATGTGATTGGATAGGGCATGATGATTGGATGTATATATAAATCAAAGGCTGACTTTTGCATTTGCAACATATATATATATAGAGAACTGATCAATACACTCACATGTCTCATTTAATGTTGTGCACTTAGCCTAGCCATGCATGCGAATTCATAGCATGAGTAGATTGATGTAAATCAATTGGCAGCTTGTGCATATGCAAGCTATTCCAATCATGTCAAGGTGCACTTATAGCTCACATATCTTTGATTGATTGATGGATAATATGCCTTTCTCTATCTCTTTCGTGTACACCTTCATTGCATTATCTTTCTCTAGCTAAAAACCATTCGTGCTTTATCCACCTATTGATACGTAAGTGGGATAATATGCAATTGTAAGTGGGATGGTCTAGTAAGTCACTACATATATATGTGCCAATTGACTTGCCAATGTGTTATCTCTTATCCTCAAGCTTTGTTATATATGTCACCACATAGGTCAATTGATTCCCTAAATGCATGCATTGATTTCTTAAATTGTTGTTGCGCGTCTGTAAGCGCGTGTAACATGAATTATCTGCGTATATACACGCGCTGACAGACGCGCCACGCAAGTATAGAAAAATTTAAAAAAAGTTGTGGCTTTCTTTTCAAACCTGTGCTTTCCTGCGTTTTTTGCACGTTTTCTGCAGTTCGAGCTCGACATCACTACTCATGCCTATCTATCACTTCATGAAGACAATGAGGCAAGGAAATAAGAGTAAAAAGAGGACAGGAGGAAAGAAGAGCCAAAGAGTAAAGAACAAGATCCAAACAGCAAGGAAGAGAACAAGATTGAAGCAACTTACCAAGGGAAGGGAGAAGGAGGACAAGGAGCTTGCAACCTAGCTGCCGCCGCCCGTTGGAACAAGCAAAGAAGGTGAGTTCTTCTTCTCTCTCTCAATCTTGTTTGGTTTCTCTGTTTGTTTGTCTCTCTCTTCACATGCTAGATCTTGTCATCTATGGAGGATTTCTTGCTTTGTTTTTTAAGCAAGTTTGAGAAGAAATGGTGTGACTGTGCGCGTCTGTCAGCGCGTCCAGATAACAGAGTAGATGGAGCTATAGACGCGGAAATAGATGCGCTGACAGACGCCCACAGAGACGCACTGACAGACGCTCACGGAGACGCAGGTATAGACGCGCATAGAGACATAGGTATAGATGATGTATGTAATATGTTTTATCTGCACAGGGTAATATGATTTTTCTTGTGTAGATGTGGAATACTGGATCCTCCAGCACCCCATTCAACAAGGAGCAATTCATGGGGGAGATGACCAATTATCTTGGTTGCCCTCCCACTGAGATGAGGTTTTCAGTGTGATGTCTGGGACACCTATCACATCTTTGCCTACACAAGGATCAGCTGAGGTACATGGATCGGCCAAAGCACGTGCATCTGCAGAAGCACATGTATCGAATGAGGTAGAGGGTAGTGCACGTCGAGGGAGGAGGGAGAGTGGTGCGGGAGGAAAAGGAGGTCGAGGGCTTTGTGGGGGTTGCCTAGGTGGTGGCTCTCGATCACCCTCACCGGAAAATGAGAGAGGTGGGCCTCCACAAATGTACTACTCTATCACTGATGTTGGTGGTATCTTGCATGACTTTGAGGGGAGGGAAGTGATAGCCTACTTGAGGAGTGTCATGCATGCCACATACAAAGATTTCATGATTCCCTTCAAGCACCAAAAAAATGGTTTGTGGCAAGATGTGCTGCGGGCAGTACATAAAAGGTACCCTAATCCCGAGAATTCACGATTCTCAGATGATTGGGGACGGTCAAAGGTGAGAGACGCGCTTCATAACAAGAGGTCTCACCTTATGACGCGTGCCAAGGAGTCATTGCGGAGACAAGAGCAGGGGTGCCCTGGATATGGCCAGCCACCCAATTTCCACCGCAAGGAGTGGAAAGAGGCCAAGAAGAGAGCAGCGGAGAAAATGACAAGTCGCCAACATGCAGAGGCGCTACGTATCCAGATGGCAACCATGGGATCGTCGCATTATGGATCGGGTGGCAGGGTGTCATGGGAGGCTGAGTTTGTAAGTTTTATTTGATTTCTTTTTTTAATTAAATTTTGTAATTTGTTTCACTTCATTATGTAGTGTGTTTTAATACGTTGTATGTTCAAATTGTTTTGTAGTATCATATCGTTGGTAGGATGCCTACTCTTAGAGAGGTAGGCTACCATCGAGGTCATAACCGGGCGTCCACTTGGCAGCATTTTTATGAGGAGGGACTTATCATGGAGGAGCAATATAATCGCACCATGAGGATTCCACCACCAGAAGAGGTATGTTTTATTTTTTACATGAAAAGTATAGATAACTCTAATTTATTGTTTGTAATGGTATTTATATACCTTAATCCTTTGTGTAGGCGAACCCTAATGTAGTTGAGGATAGCGAAGGGGGGACTAGCAGTAGTGGTGGCGGCAACGGCAGTGGCACAGGAAGCGGTGGTGGTAGCGATGATGATGTCTCTTCTGAGGAGATATAGAGGAGCCCCATGCATGCATGCCTCCCCTTGGCTTGTAATTTTCATTTTTGATATGTATTACTTTCAGGTAGTGCTTGCGACCATGACGTCACAAGCACTAGAACTCATAATGTAAAAACGTTTCATCTATATATATGAAATTTCGTGTGCTACATGCATTGTTTTGTTTTCAGTATCCAATCTTCGAAATAATCTTTCTCTGTTTTCCCTAAGCATACAATTTGATGTTGATGGGGGGAAAAAAACCAGAGAGCATGTGGCTTGCAAAGCCACATGCTCTCTGTTTTTTTTTTCATACCTCTGTTTTGCACGTCTATCAGCGCGTCTAAATTGCAGGATAAATGCGCATCTATTCTCGTCAAAAACTTTCAGAGTAAACACGGTTTTAGATGCGTAGATACACGCTTGTATAGATGCACAATATGAATATGTCCACTTTTTTATAAATATGATTATATATTTACATAGTGCGTTTATACGCACGTCTATAGGTGCATCTAAGTGTGCGTGTAACTCTGATTATAAGCGCACTTTTAGACGTGATTTTGTAGACGCGCAAATAGATGCGTTAATATACGTGTCCGACATTTTTTTTCACAATTCAAATATTGTGTCTACAAGCGCATCTATGAACCCTTTTTGTTGTAGTGGAATATCCAAGTGCAACTCAGTAGTGTTCCTTTTGCTAATATAGATATTGCAATTGCTCGAGTAGAGGAGATAAAGTCACAAATAAAAGTATCCCATGCATCGAGGGAAAATTTCTATTCAAGTATAGGTCCTAACAATAATTTGTTATTACCTACAACTAGTCGTGGTTAAGCTTGGATAAGTCCACAACAAATCCTAATGCAAGATTACGAGACGTTATGCAAAATGTAAATATAGTGCGAGCTCCCCCTAATGTTGCCATCCAATGGCTAGCCACATAAGCTCATTAAATAGGAGAAGCCAAATGATAAATCCCAATGTAAGGCCAACTAATTAGCCCGGAATACCTAACTAGGTGGTTAAGCCATTGAGATGTCAAGGGGATGATTATGTTTATGAGTCTAGTGCATAAAATTTTCTTGGTAAAGTAAAGGACATGATGAAACATTATACTAACATGTTAACTAAATGATATGGACAAATATCCATAGATATAAACATTCTAAAGAAGTAGTAAAACTTAATAGGAAGTCTAGACCCTGAAGAGGGTGGTCCATCAAGATTTAGTTGTAAGTGGTGTGGTATTCAGTACCTCTCCCACATATTTTCCCTCATGTGAAGAGTGATATATGTGAGAAGTTAGGACATATGACCAATACATGAATCATTGATCAAATGATGTAAATCATTGAGGGGAGGACCCTAAGAAAATATTGCAAAAGGGAGAAGCCACCTTAGAGGAAGTGCCAAGTGGGGTTAGTCTAGTAGAGGGACTTCACTTTGATGGAAATGTAGCCTCTAACAATTTAAGAGTGGTCACCAAGGGGTAGAAAATGAAACAGATTCAGAATGATAACCCTAGTATAAACAAATCTAACTCTAAGTCTATCACGATTTATAAGAAGGTTGCAAATGTCAACACCGAGATGGGTCCTCTTAAATTTGAAGTTATTTTGGAGGAGTGGGTGGCTAAGAGCAAGTTTAAGTCAAAAGTGAAGGACGTTGTTAAGGCTATTAGAAAGCCAAAAGAGAGGATGGTGTGGCAATAAAAAAATGCTATTGCAAACTTGCATGAGTTGGATCTAGCAAATGTTCTATATGGAGTCAAACTAGATGTGAGCTTGCTACAAATAATACAATTGTCACCTAAAGTTTGCAATGAATTCAAGAAAATCACAAAAATATATTATGTTTTAGAAATTGCTAGTACAAAGTGAGTGGGTAGTGAATGGTAGGAACATGTGGAGAAGCACTACCCTAAAGTTCAGGCATATGTTGATGGCATCTTGTTAGAAAATGTTGTGGTAGACCTGAGCTTGTCTCTATCTAAACATTGTGATTATGGACTTACTAGAGAGGCTTCGTTTACCCATTCAAAAGGAAGTCACAACTATACAAAAAAAGGCTGACAATAGTTTAAGATAGCGAGAAGGAATAGTCTCTGAAGCACATGTAACAATAACGCATATTGAGTGTGTTTGTGATTTCTGTGTTATCCGATTTCCTAGGAGACCAAGCTATGATTTGTTGGTAGGAGGATTGTGGATATTACACTTTGATTTTTTGGTAGACATCCCAACTAGTCAATTGATCTTTGGGCATGCATCAAGGAGAATGATTTTGCATGTTTACCCTGAACACCCACCACTAAATGAAAGGACACCACTCCAACTTCAAAATGGGATGCACTTGATGGAACGTCTATTGCTTGAACTTTGAGCTCTAGTGAGTCTAATGGGGGTTCCACAACAAAGGAATTCTATCAAGTGTGCTTAAATGAGCTTATGGGGGAAAAATATCAAATATGCAATGTTGATGTAATAGAGTGGGAGATTCTTGGGATTCCTAATAATCCCCATCTAATCAGACTCGGTACTATACTATTTGATGATGAGTGTGCAAAATATGTATTGCACCTACAGGAGTTTAGAGATATATTTGCATGAAGGTATGATGAGTTGAAGAGGATTCCCCCTACTATCGTCGTGCATACAATCCCATTGAAAGAAGGCAGTAAGGTAGTAAGATAGAAGATTAGATGAATTCCTTTTAAGTTGAGAGGGCCTCTTTTTTAGGACTTCATGTAGTTAAGAAAGGTAGGTCTAATCATTCCTATGAAACATATTGAATGGTGTTTACCAGTTGTGATAAGGAAAATAAGAACAATCAAAATCGTGTATGTGTAGATTTGAAAGTGCTGAAGAAGCTGACAATAAAGGACTACTATCCTTTTCCCTTTATTTAAGAAATTTAAGATCACTTAGTAGGGCAAGAAATGCACTCCTTTATGGATTCTTTATGGGCTATAATCAAATGGCCATAGTTGAGGAGGATCAATTAAAAGTGATGTTCAATACAGTCTTTGGTACCTCTGTGTACCATGTCAAAGTCTATGTAATGCTCCAAAGTCTTGCCAAAGAATGATTGATAAGACCTTTACCAATATCTCCCCTAAAAAGTTTAAGGATTTTATAGACGATTTGAGAGTGGCTTTCACAACCCATGATAGGCAACTCATGCTTCTACGTAAATGTTTTGAGTGTTGTTATGAGTATTGCATAGCATTAGATCCTCAAAGGTATGTATTTTGGATATTCTATAGATTATAGCTTGGCCATAATGTGAGTGCAATTGGCATTGCCATTAATCTTGAGAAAGTAGCAGTAATTGTGACCATGAGCCCACCCACAAGTACTAGGGAGGTTCAGAGCTTTGTTTCATATTTGAAATATTATTGTCAGCTCATTAATGCATTGGTTGATCTCTTCGCACACAACCATGTTTTCGAATGGATTGAACACTCTGCAATGGTTTTTGAGGATGTTAAGCTATAATTATCCAAAATTCCAATGCTAAAAGCTCAAAATAGGGGTGAGGTTTTTTATATCTTTATAGCTACAAGAAGGCATGGTATCAATTGTTGCCTATACCAAATTTAGGAGACACAGGTGTATCATCCAAGTGCTTTTGCAAGCCAAAAATTATGGGTTTCAAAGTGCTAATATAGTTATTTAGAAAAGTGTATTTGGCGACAGTGTTCAGCAGCAAGAACTTTAGACATTACATTCTTTATGAGAAGGTGGTGTTTTTCACCAAGGTAGAGGGTCTATGATTATTGATGAACAAGCTTCAACCCCTAACCACCTAGCTAAATGACTAATCTATTTTTAGGAGTTTGGCTACAAAATTCAAAGTAAGCCACTAAAAGTGTAGGCTGTTATTGAATTTTTAGTAGATTTTGTTGAGCCTTAGAAAAAGTGGGCTGATATTAGTGACTATGAAGATCTATGCAAGATTGATGCACCCTCAATCTCGTAGTGGTATGCATTAATTACTGATAATCTATCCACAAGCAACCCTGCAGATTCTCCTTTTGAATCTAAGAAGAGAAAGATTAAGAAACAAGCACTTTGCTTTTCCATTATAGCAAGTGTCTTGTACAGAAGGGGAGTGTATGAGGTATATCATTGTGTATAGTGCCTGATGAGGTACCATTCATTTTAGAGAAATGCCAGGATTCAGCATGTGCAGATCATTTTTCTCAATGGTTTACTCCTGAAAAAGCTTTGCATGCTAGTTATTGGTATCCAACGATCTTCCATGATACTTTTACATATGTTACATGTTGTGATATCTATTAGAGACACGATGCTAGGGAAAATCACAAGAGGTTGCAAGAAAAGAGGAATATAGATCTATGGACTTATGGGAAACTATATCCAAAAGATCCTTTGCATAACTTGGTGCCTCCCTTCATGGATATTATATCCTTAGTAAGCTTCATTGGAAACTGTTATAATAGCCTCTTAGGATATACTCAACATTTGGATGCCATTAGCAATGTACATAAGTTACAAAGAGATTTGTTAGACAAGGAGAATGCCTCTTTGAGGAAAACATTAGAGCAATGTAAGCATAAATTCCTACAGAACAAAAAGACTATTTTAGAGCTAGAGAAATAGAGAGATCAATTGAGGCTTAATGAAAGAATATTGGGGGTTCACAAATGATGCAATAAACATTGAAATATTAAGACATGGAACTTTGAAAGAATACATGCACTGAAGTAAGTAAGTTCTTTGTTACTTTTCTCTCCATCTCATAAAGTATTTGTAAAATAATTTATGATAACTAAACATTTATTATTATGAATAGAGAGATACTCTACAACCTAATGAAGAAACGACTTCAAGCATGGAGGCATCAATTGAACACTTTAAAATGCTTCTAAATAAGGAAGCTATCAAAGAAATCTTGAAGGATCCAACGTATTGAAATCTTGCAGGATAGGGGATTGAGATTTTCCTGAGGGGGAGTCCACTTAGCTCAAGTGATATGAAAACTTTGTTGGATGAGGTAGATATATCTAGTAGGGGATACACAACTATTTACAAATCTCTTTACAGGAAGATGAGGAAATCTAAGCTATAAAATTTAATATTTCCAAATCCAATATCACTCAAAAGAATGTGAAAATAAGTGAATGATCAAGTTCTACAACTCCTAGGATCTCCATTTAATATTGAAGATGCCTATCATTTAACACTAGGGGAAACGATGGTTTACAACAAATACAACAATATATTTTACAACTTGAAGGCCCTACATCCATACTTTGTTCAATTATTTGAGGTGACTCCAATGAATGTAATGGTCTCGTGAAATTTGTACTCAAGCTTGATGAGTACCAAATTGTGAGGGATAGAAAGCTAGAATGGGTCACCATCACCCTGATGAATAGGGCACTTGATGCAACAATTTCAAAGTACAATCCAAAATGGTTCAGTGTCCAGTCCAAGAACAATATATTCTCTCTGGGGTTCTTTGAGATGATCAATATATTTTAAATTGAAAGTTTACTTATACTAATACGGTTGTTGGGTCACATGCTTATAATATGTGTGTATTTTAGGTTATGTCTAAGAATTTTGAAACCTTGCATTAGATTTTCCAAATACAAATGTACCCCAAATCATTAGTGAGTAAAGGAATGTAAGAATTTTGGACATGGAAGGATTTGGAAGATTCAAAGTAGAATGGTATCGAGCACATGATTTGAAAACCCTAAAGTGCATGTATAATGTCCCAAAAGAGGGGCCAATTCAAAGAGCTTCTGCCCTAATGAAAAAGGTAATCAATTGTACATGTAGTCAAAATGTATATGTTTTCTCTTGATGTATGTGACAATGGATCGATTGCATCTATTCTTCATTTTTCAAAATATCATAAGCAAGAATTGTTTTTCTTGTTTTTGGTTTTAATATTGTCTTACTCATTCTCTCGCATTCATGACATGATCTACACTAGAGATTGACATCGTTACGCACATTTGACCACATATGTCCTGTAGTTAAATTTTTTTGAAGAGTTATTTTGTAGGAATAATGTCCTCCACATACTCCCACATGATTATTTTCAAGAATATGATATATTTCCTCCTTCCAAGGTACTATTCTCAAAATCAAATCCACTCCCTTGGCTTAAAGAATATCATTTACTAATTAATACCTTCCAATTCTTCTCAAAAACCTATATTTTTTGTCTTTGGGAACATTCGATGGTACTCTACTAGTTAAGAGAAATTATTCTTCCAATTCAAAGGTTTCTCTTGCTCTATACAAAGGAAAATCTAGTTTAATAGCAACTACTTGACACATTGCTTCTTGGGCTGCATTATGAGCTTTCTAATTCTCTTTCTTGGGTATGTATTTCAAACTCCAAGCCTCAAATAGATTTAAATCTCTTCAAATTCTATTACACAATCCTTTTAAGTTTAGGATTCTTGATTTTTTAGACTCCGAGAATCTATTTTACTAAAAGTAGAGCATGTCCTCTAATCCTCAATCTTTGAATTCCTATCCTTTGACAAAGTAAGATAGTTCCTTGCAATGTTGCATATTCAGCTTCATTGTTACTAGTTGCCTCAAGTTCAACAATTTCTTTACTTATCAACTTATCAAGTGGAACATAAACTAAAATCTCTTTTGATGATGCTTGATGTAATTTTCGATATGATCCATTGAAGTACATCAAAAACGAGTATTCAATCTTTGGTTTCACTTCTTTATCTCCAAATTTTCTTTTTAGCAAGAATCAATTGCCCCTATAAGTCAAAAGATCTACTATTGTAGCTCAAGTTGAATCTTTAACTTGAAATTTATATTTAAATTCCTCAATCTCAACAATCCATTTTCTAGCTCTCCTCAAAAGGTTTGGGTTATTTACTAATCATGGCAATAGTGTATAGCTTGTCAAAATTGTAAAGGGTTCTAGTAGTAAAAACCTCCTCAACTTTCTACAATTACATATTATACTAATCATTTTCAAGAATGTTGGGAGCTTTCTGTGGGATTATAGCATAGGAAAGAGAGACACTATAGGGCATGGATGGGTTTGAAGAAGGTAGGCAAGATGGAGACACTTTAGCCATAGATGAGCTTTGATTATCTCATGCTCCTTGGGTCCTATCCACTAAAGTGGAGTACATGATGAAGCAAATTATCAAGTCTATCTATATGCTGAAGGGTACAATATGGTCTCTCAAACTCATATTTTTTAAAGATGACCAAATACTATGACTAAAATCCAATGATTGGCACACTATATGCCAAGTTTGGCCTAGCCTTGATAGTAACTATACAATCAATATTTCGGTGAGATCCTAGCAAAAAATCATATTGGCTATCATCATAACTAATGATTTCCACATCTTCTACCATTAGGGGTGATGGTTAAGTTCCTAGAAGAAGCTCCATATATTAGGGTTCGTGAAACTATGGTATCCAAATGGGTAAAAAGAGTCTACTAGCCAAGATCAAAGACACGAAAAGCCATGAAGAAAATGAGAGAGATGAGCGAAATGAGCACACAATGCTTTAAGCAAGGCTAACATTAAACAGTAAAAGTCAAAACGCATGTCGCATACAAGGAAATTAACCCCTCCTACGGATGAGAATGCAACCCATCATCTACTCCACCTCCTTTGGACCAGCGGCAATACACACCTTATTCCCTGTAAGACCTTACCAGACTACCGTTGGGTATCCATTGTATCTTAACCTCAAAATGCAGATAGCCGCAAAGAACTGCCCTTGTAAGAGTCGACACGTTAGTATCAAGTGGTAATATCAGTGAGATCCATGCCCGTTCAAAGTCTGGCTTGGGGGCGAACATAATAATCGGATATATGGCACGGGAGGCTTCCAATTTACTTGAGGACAATAAGGGTACATACATGAAGCTTCATTCAGGCAGGCGGATTTTTGAGACGTCTGTGCGGAACACAAAGCTAAGCTGGCGTTGCTGATTATTGTAATACCTATACGGAGAGCCATTAGTACACAAGATATCAGGCGATTACGATCAGAGCTCCGAGCTGTATGTTACATCTTGAATGCCCAGCTGGAAGGTGGCCTTGATGGAGTCAAGGGTGGTGTCGTCGAGGAAGAAGGTCTTGCGGAGGACGGCATTGGGGATGTTGGGCGTGAAGAGGGAGCTGGCTACCAGTTGGAAGCCCGGCTGTTGGCTGTTGAGGGCCACGACAGCGTGGGCGGCGCCAGAGCCGACGTTGAGCTGGAAGTGCAGGAGGCCGCGTGGGAAGATCATGACGTCGCCTGGGCTGAGGACCTTGGCGAAGAGCTTGTTAGAGGTGTCCACGAAGGCGCAGTAGAGGTTGCCAGACAGCACGAAGATGATCTCGCTGGCCCTGGGGTGCGTGTGGGGCACGATCACCCCGCCCGGCGCAAAGTCCAGGCGCGCTACCGACAGCCCTAGTGTGTTCAGGCCCGGAAACTGCTCCACAAGCCCAAACGTGGCCACTGCCAGCACCGGGCTCTCGGTCACATTGGCCGCAGCCTGGGTTAGGCCGTGGAAGATGAAGTCCTCCTCCGTCGCCTTGGCTGCCTCCTTGCACGGATACCCGTTCACGTTGAGCTGCTGCGACAGGTCAGCCACGCAGTAGTCCTGAAGTGGATCCGGATCGGAGGCCTGCACTACCAGGGTCATATAGTTATTGTTGCAGGGGCACAGTAGTATTACAGCTATCAAGACCAGGTGGCTGCTGCTGCAGATCAGTCTCGACTTCATCCCTGCATTTCTCCGGCTGCTCATTATCGTCATCATCATCATCATCCACATCAAGTAGTGCTGTGGATACAATTATAATATTGTCTACCAAATACTACTGGATCCCGTGGAAGGTGCAAAGGACTAGCTAAGGAATGAGGGATTGGGTGATTGATACAAATCACACGACGCTGATTGCATACCCATCAGAGACCCGCCTACATATATATATAACTTTCCTCGCACGGGCGAGTACTCCCCGCCTACAAGCTTTCTCATCCTCTTGTCTTTACCACTCACTGTTACCTTGCCCGATGATCACAAAATGATAACCCGTCTTTCGTTCTTTCCACGCCAAAGCTTCTGACTCCAAACAAGGCTGGGACATAAGCTTTCTCACTCCTTGCAGACGCTTTGATGAGCTGTTTTTCCGTAGTGTGACTCTTTACATGCACACATTTACGTGATCGACTGTATACTTGCCCCTTCGCTATGACGTTTCCATGAGATTGCCTGTCAACCGTGCACAATCAGACTCCCTCTTTTTGATGTCGACGCACTCCGACACTACAAGTCTAGCTGCTGGAGAGCTCCCACCCGCCACGCTTCCACGCCAACGTAGCCTACACCCTCGAGTCATTCAGTTAAACGTTATACTCATGTGGAACTAATATACGTTCGAGTTAGCGCTCAAGTAAACTAGATTCACACACTGCTTCAACCGGGATCGTTAGTTCTTACGGGAACACAATAATTTCCTAATGAGTGAAGCCCAACCTTGGACCTTAGCCACAATAGGTGAACAAAATTTTTGGTGGACGTGTTTTCACTCTAAGTAATTGGAAGCTTCAATCTGGCCGTCAACAATCTCATGCAATGGTGAACTCCCTAAACTACCTAGTGCGCATGACAAAATCTAGAGACTCTGCACTTTGAATAAGTAATTTACATGCCCTTGCCTTGAGCAATGTTGAAGGACTATTGGTTTGTAACTGGTTCACAACATTGAAATTGGAATCTGATATGTATGGCTTGATATGGGGCTCCCAAGGTGACAACTAGAACTTTTCAATACTTAATTTGGATTACAATTCTCTTTATGTAGCCAAGGAAGCCATGGTTTTGAAATGGTAGTGTTTTACAACTATTTGCGCATCCTTACCCTTATAGATTGAATCTCTTGTTTCAAAGAGCAATGGCTTAACATTGTCTCAATATATCTCTATTGAAAAGTGACAATTCATATGAGCTTGACATGGGACTTTGAGGATGATAGCTACACGTTGTGGGCACAATTCGATGCATGTAGTCCACTACAACATGGAGGGTACACCAATTAGAAATAAGACAAAGATATATGCCAATGTGTTTCAAAATATCAAGCCTTGCCATCGAAATATGGGTCGGTATAAGCTGTCGATATGATCGTTGGAACTACCAGTGTATATATAACATATATAACTATGCAAATACTAGTGCATATATTGACACATTGTTAAGGGGGATATATGTCAAACCCACAAACCACAACGGTTCAAGAGGATAGACAAGATGGAAGGAAGAATGGAGACACCGAGAAATACTCACTGTATTACTTTGTAAAAGAATTCATACATTGTACACACCCTCTTGGATTACAAACAATCTTTTGATAGCCCAAAGCATCCATCAATAGAAGGCAAGTAGAAGCCTTAAGCAAGATTACCCTATATTAAAACCCTAGGATCAGTAGTCCTTTTGCAATCACATTTTAATCTATCTACCTATCTCTAAGATTGTAGGAGATAAACATGCCCAAGGTCTCTCAAATTGCAAGCAATGTGCCCTTAATGTGTGCTTCAAGGCGTCACAGATTGCTAGCAATGTGTGTCCATGGCATTGAGAAATCGAAGGTGGAGACATGACCAATAGGTGGATGCGGGATCAACACCAATAATACATTCTTCAAGGCCTCTTAGTTTGCACACCTTGGAGATGTTCAATCATGAAAGAGAGGGACATGAAGATGGTGATTGTGCCCTAATCTACATCTCACTACTTCTTTGCATGACTCTGGCACATGTCTAGCCCGTATTGTTGAGGACAATGGAGATGGACCTATTGATGATGATAAAAATTGATCCTCAATTTATTAAGGAATCCAACACACGAGAAGTGGTACCTAGTGTGAAGGGCAATGGTGATTATGGATTCCAGAGGCTCAATGTGCTAAAATATTTGAAATGTCATCAATCGTGAAGCCAATCTTGCTCGCAAATGGTAGTAGTGAAACCTTAGAGGCCTAGAAGAACCAAATATTGAAGAAATTAAAGCTTGTAGATCTATTGCTATGGTTGCCTTGCTGTATTTTAGGGTTTTCAGCCAAGAGAATGAAGATCAGGGCTTAATTCTTGCAAAAGCTTGTTGTAGAAGTTTCCCACTGACTGTGTCAAGGTTGTTTGACAAGCATGGAAGAGACTGGGAGCAACAATTACATGTTTGTGGATGCCTGCTATAGCTTGAAATAATTATCTCTTTGAGCACTTTCAAGCTATTTGAGGCATTTCTCTATAGTTAATTCAAACTCAAATCTAGTGCAAAGCAGAGAGTTTTCTACATGGAGGCATTTCTCTATAGTTAATTCAAACTCAAATCTAGTGCAAAGCAGAGAGTTTTCTACATGGAAACTACATTCAAACATCGTATTTTGACCTATGAGTGTCTTGTGTTTCTAGTATGGTATGCGAGTCCAAGTCTTATTAGTTTCTAATGCAACCATCTCCTCATCTATCGTTGCATTCCAATGATCATGACCAACAACATTGTCAAAAGAATTGGGCTCAACATCCTCAATCACCTTTATCATATAAGCATAATGGTGAGCTATATAACCTTCAAAACTAAATATTTTAAAGAGGGAATTCGATCCTCCTACACCTACATACCACTAGATCACTTAGTAGAGCCTTTACATTACCATGTGATGTTTGTACACCTAGTGTCCAAACTGAAGAAACACCAAGCTTATCATCCCAACTCTTTGAACAACTGGAATCTCCATCAAATCTCAAATGACTAACTGTAGATGTATCATTATCATTCACCACTTTCTTCTTCCCTTTCTCTTTACTTGCACTACTTGTAGATATACTTAAAGATGTGGGGCTATTCCTTAGTCTCTCCTTAAGCTTCTAGACCAAGGGCTAACTATAGATGTAATATGAGACTATGTTTTTGGTCCACTAAGAGATTGTGATTCTTGCTTTTGTTTCTCCATATAACTATCACAATCCCGACTATCATCCAATGCACCACCACTAGATGCATACCAATTTGTCATCTCATAAAAAATAACATATTTGCTTACTTCCAACTCACCTGTGACAGGGTTGTAACAATGATACCCTTTTGCTCTAAAGAGTATCCAATAAAACTACATTTTTTAGTCTTTTAATCAACTTTCCTTTATAGCTCATTTGGCATATCAATATATGTAATAAAACCAAACACTTTTAAGTTTGACACATTGAACTTCTTATGCGCAAAGCATTCTTCGAGGATCATTCCACCCACTATAAGTGTGGGAGTTCTATTCATAATATAGATAGAAATATGAACAACTTCAAAATAAAAATATTGACCAATTCTTTTTGGCCATCAATACCCCTGCAACTTTTACAATATGTCCATTTTTTGTTTTTGCAATCCCATTTTGCTGTGGGATATACTTGAAAGTAAGTTGTCTCTTTATCCCATGCGACCTTAAAAAGTCACTCAACTCATTAGAGAGATACTCTCCCTTTCCATATAATCTCAAATACTTTACTTTCAAGCATGTCTTTGTTTTAATAATAGCCTTGGAAGTTTTGAAGTTCTTAAATACATCACTTTTTTTCTTTATGAAATATAACCATAGCTTTCTTGAACAATCATCAATTATAAATGTGACAAATTATTTGCTAACACTAAGAGATATGTTTTGTGTAGGCTCCAAAACATCTATATGCACAACATCAAGTATATTCCTGCTCGTATGTGAAAAACGTTGTCTTGCTTACTTAGAAAATTTACATGCTTCACATGCTTTATGAAATTTTGCAACTCTAAAGGTAGGAAACCCTATAATAACTGACTCTTTAGAGTACATTAATTTGAGCCTTTACATGCTTCACATGCTTTATGAAATATTGCAACTCTAAAGATAGGCAACCCTATAATAACTGACCCTTTAGACTACATTAATTTGAGCCTTTGCATATTTGCATGTCTAATACATTTATGTCATATTTCAATGTCTACAACCACTTTTTTTTTCTATACACAAGTGTATTTATAGCAAGAATTAGAGCATCTAAAATGAACATGTGGCTAACTCTACTTCCTTTTGTGACCAACCTATACTTATCATTAAGATCTTTAATAAAGGAGCCTTTTGCATGAGTTTGACTTTGCAACACTTGCTCTACAATTTGACCAAGAAACACTAAATTCTTTACGATGGATGGCACATGTAATACATTTGATAGATTCTTTGTTTTATCATCATGCAAGGACAAGGAAGCTTTTCCAATGTGTGAGTTGGGTTGCATGAATCATCACTCATCTTCACATAACCTAGATTTTGTAAATCCTACATCTCTCCAAACCATTAAGCATGACTAGTTATATGATTAGATGCACCTGAATAAACATATCATATATCATCATGTGTTTCCTTTCGTGTAAGAGCATTCATTACATATTGCATAACAAATAGGCAGTCATTTTCGTCTTCATTATGTCGTGAACATGATGTATAACTTGCTTGATGGTGCAATTTATCACTACATATATCATTCTTGTTAGTATAATAATGGATTGCAATATGACATGTTTTGCCACAATAATAAATATCAAAATTTTCAGAGCCTCTACTCTACCATCTAGCTCTTCCTCTAGAGCTCTCATGTTTTAGTCATTCATGTAAATTTTCTATAGGATATGCTGTATTGAGTTGCTCTAACATATAGTGGCAACAATCCTTTATTTTTGTAGTCCAAATATCATGGGATTTCTCAGGGTTGGGTGACTCGTGGCCTTTCTATGTTTGTTGACTAAAGTTAAGGTTGTGTGAGGGTTGGGTGACTAGTGGCCTTTCTACATTTGTTGACTAAAGTGAAGGTCTCTTTCCTCTTTTCAAAACTTGTGGAGTATACCAATAATATATGAGAGAGACCATACCTCTCAAATAGCCTTTGGCCACTTGAAGTTGGAAAGTTTGGGATTGAAAAATGTTTTCTAAGAAGAATTTTTGGAGTCTTCAATCTCATAGATCCAAATCTGGATCATGTAGAATATAAGTCCCATTCAATTGATTGATCACTACTAATTATGACTCGCATTTTTATTGATAGTTGGAAAATACCACCATGTTTGCTAAGATTTAGCTCCATTAAGAAGGCATTGTAAAAGTAGCACCAAGATGAACACCCATTTCTATACCCTTTTGTGGGAGCTTTCGCTCAACCACCAAGACCCACGGACCGCTTATTGTTTCAAGTGTTCCAAGCGAGCTCTAATGGCTATCTCTCACCTAGCCTACGCGGTGTCGATCCTACGAGTGTACTGCGCTTACCTTGATGCCGATATGAGTTGCCTTCTCTTTCGCACACGTTGGTAGCTCCACGATCCTTGATGCTAGCTCAAGCATCCTCAAGCCTCCATCTCCAAGCTCCATCCACCATAGCCGTGCGCACAAGAGAAGAGAAGAGAAGAGAAGAAGAGAAGAGGAGATGGTGAATAGCTTGACCCTCTTGATCCCTCACTCCCACACACTCACTCTCTTACACTCTCACACTCCCTCTCTCAAGAGCACACACAAGCAAGGAATAGAGAAGAAGAGATCTCTTGTTAGCCGCACACCAAAGAATGAGCTTCCATTCACTTTTTGAACTTTATATACAAGCCCTAAAATCCCATGGGCACCCATCCCCTTTTTTTTACATGAGCGGCCATTGTGGCAAGGTCCTTTCTCTATTTCCCTCTTCTAGCCTTATGCCTCTAACCTACACCCGTCTAATACTTTACATTTGGCACAGGAGGGAGCCTGGTGCTCTTTTGCACGAGATTTTGGACTTTTTTGAGGCGCCTTTCATTTAAAATTACACTTTTGGCCCCAACTTAGCTTTAGAGGCTGCCTGCATGTCTTTGCTCTTTTTCCATCTTCTTCTCGCTTTTTCATTCATTTTTTCGCCTTCTTGACTTGGGGTTAACATTACCCCCCTCCGAGACGAGTGCTAATTCCATGGCACTCTTGGTTGTTGTTGGGGTTTAATAGGCAACTGGCAAAATAATCATGTGAGGGTAGGGCCACGTGTAAACTTGGGTGCTCGTGGAAGCTTGGTAATGAGGTTTGTTAGAGAAGCCAAATGGATAGCAAGTGGATGATAGGGGCCTCTGAAGTTGGTGGTTTGTCGCCTTTGTGATGCCTGGAAGAAAAAGTTGTGATGCTCTACCTAAGGGAGGTGTCTACCTTATTGTGTAGTGTATTGTGCTCGTGCTAGTGAAATGGGGATTTGGGTCTAAGAACAGGCTAGCTTGGGTGATGTCCCACACTTGAGGACCCCATTTTTGCAAAGGAAGGTGCGGTGCCAGTAGCTTAGGGTGACAGGTCTAGCCATAGGTGAGTGTTACCTCCCTAGGTATGACCTACCCTTGGTGGGCCTTAAGCGTGAAGTGGGAGAGCAAAAAGGGCTAAGGGGTTAGGAGCGGAGCCAGCTGATCGAAGCCATCGGGTACGCCTAACTTGAGGACCCCTAGGTGCAGTGATCCTGCTTTATGTGGTACTAAGTGCTTTTGTAAGTGAGTTGTTTTGTCCATTCCATGTGTAATGTTATTCTTGCTTTTCCTTTCATGCTTTTTCTCTTTCTCTTTTGTTGCGTTTAGGACACGTCTTAGCAGCCCATTGGAAAGAGGGTCTAGAAAGCTTCGCTCGGCACTCCCATGGAATGTTACGGGGTTTGCGATCTAGGTCTTTCTGAGACCTGAATCATGGTTTTCCTAGTGGTCAAACTCCTAGAACGGTAGCTAGCATTGAACCCCAGGCGAAGTACTTTATGCAGAAACGGTAGGGTCGAAGCGGATTCATGCTACACTTGGTTCAAGGAGAATGGGAAACGAGAGGGATGCAAAGCTTGACCTCTCTGCCCATTAGGCATAGTCCCATTCCGTTCCCCTAAAACAATATAAATCGGAATTCTAGTAACCTAAACTCTGGGTCAGTGCCCTTGCTGTTCATTCCATTTGAGAAGAGCTTCTTGCTGTCCATTTCGATTCAGAAAAGTTTCAAGCCAAACGGGACCACCCATCCGTAGAAGGGACCCATGGCCACATCTACCGCACTTTCCTTAGGGTTGCTTTAGTTGTCTAATTACCTACCACAATTAGTTGGACACGCATAAAACAGCTTCCTTAATTAGCCAGTTAGACACCGGTTCCTTCACATAATCTTAGCACTTGACATAGAAAAATAGTGTCAAACAAGTTCCTCTTCAACAGATTATCTTATTTATCTTTGGAATACATCCATAAAATCCAGCCCGTAGGCTAATCCATAATCTGCCCGAAGGCTATCCATAATCCGCTCAAAGGCTATCCAGCAATCCACAGGGATTACTAATCCAAGATTCTGCCCATAGACTAGTATGCGGGCCTCGAGATCCAATCCCGAGTCGCGTTAGCCTCTTGTGCAGGGCCTGGAAGGCAAGGGATTTATGGCCAGAGCCCCCCTAGCACCCAAGCGTTCTCCTGCTCCAAGTAGTGCCCAATGGAGAGACCTCTCACGGCGGGTTTAGTCCACATTCTCGGTGCAGCTAACAACCCCCTTGGTTAGGGTCAGGCAGACAATCGGGGGTAACTGATGCTGCCTCTCCCTTTAGGCCTTCAACCTGAAGCATTAATTAACTTTTCATCATTTAGTTCCTTGAGCAAACAATGCAAACAGTGCTCCTAAACTGTTACAAGCACAATCAATCCAGTGGTCGTTTATTTGGCCAACTGCTAAAGAGTGAATCCTTATCTCCGAATGCATCCAGCATTCGATCCGGGATCAATTGCAACTTGGCAAGATCCCCAAGGGTTTGTTTGTTTACCCTTTTGTCCTTGGGTTAGGACTATATCCTGTTAACCCAGCTTAACCAACACCTTAGGTTTCATAAATTAAGACAGTGAATCCTGGCGACCATGTCGCTCTAACTTGATTGATCCTTTGCTTACAAGGCAAATATATAACTTCCCCTAACTTGGCAAATCAGCCCAAGAAAGGTGACGTAACAGGATGTCTACTCATCCTCTTGCAAGTTAGACTTGCGCTAAAACCTGTCAACCTCATTCTAAGGAATGAGAAATTTATCTTGTGGATAGACCACAAAGCCATGCGACGTTGCAACTTGTTGCACAAGTGTCGCACCTAGCTCATGGGATCATCTCACCCATTGAACGGCGTTTCCTGGTCAAGGACTTTTGTTTAGACAATATGCACGGATTAGGGCGTCTTCTTACCCAACCCAATCCTAATTGTACTAGGCCAACAACGTTCGGTCCTATTCCAAACTTAATCCGAGTTTTAGCATTAAGTCGAATGATCCTTAGGGTAGAAACCCTAGATCGATATTTGGATGAGCGTCCAATTGACCCAACATTCCGTGAATGTGGGTAGGACCTTTGGGTTTGAGGGCTTCGACTTGGCGTCCAAGTACGATACTTGCCTGCATTTCTAACGTGCCAAGCCCTAGCTAGTACTTGAGGTTTTTATCGAATCGGCTAGTTATGCCTATACGAAACCCTAACGGTTATAATACCACAAATGATTTGGGTAAATTGACCTACTTGTCTTAAAGGACAATTCTTTCCTAGAGATGATAAACTTGATCTAAAGTAGAAAAATAGTTGCAAAATGTCACAATACATGTAAACATGCGATTCATTGCTTCTACGCACCACAAGATCCGCAATAGCCCTATCTTTTCTTGCTAAAGACAAAATGCATGATAATTTGAAGAATAACTTACATAGGGCCTACTAGGATTTACATCGAGGAATAATGCCTACAACCTTTTGTCTAAGTATTTGAATTTCATGCTTTGATAAGGCATGCCATCTTTTTTAAATGCATGAAATGAAATTTACGAATATGTAACATGCGACCCTTAGATACAACAACATCGTAAATGAAGTTCATGCAACACTAGGTCTAGTGTTTATTTAATGCATTTCCAAGCATCTTTTTCCATGCATGATGCCAGGAGGCATATTCCACGGTGGATTCCGTGAGGTTTTACAGTGGATTCCGTAAACTTAGATGACCGGGGCTCATACGCAAAGAGGATTCTTTGTGCGAGAAGTTGATGGGGACGCCTGTCCTTTTCGGGCATTTCATTAATTTAGTGTGTACATGGGTGATTCCATAGCGGGTGATTCCGCAAAATGCATATTAAATTAATAAACGTTTATGAGTTTAGAGTGCGCACTCGTAATAAATTAAGGTTAGGATTTATTTCTAACCAGTTGATTTATTTATGTAGCTGAAGACTGCTAGGTATTCACTTTTGTCGGTTTAATTGTGTTATTTTACTAACGATTGTGAATGCTTCAGTTGATGTGTAGAGATAGCAGCAGTGGCGGAGGAAAGCATTGGAGTTTAGCGGGTTTCCGATCTTTCGACTATATTTTGATAGGCGCCACGCCTATATTTTGATTATGTCTATAGAGACATCGACTATTTATTATTATTTTGTATGCGCTTATGCGCCTGGATATGTTATTTTTATTTGGACATTGAGATTGGGCGTGCCAGACTCTTTGGGCACCGTCCATTAGCTTTATTTTCCTATTTTTGGTAGAAAGCAAACTCAAAAGCTAAAAGCTTGTCATATTTTTGTAATTGGGCTATTTTTGAGCAAAAAGATTGAAAATATATATTAAATACATGCTTTGTGAAGCGCTCACACAAGGCATGGGGGAGATTCAACCCAATTTGTCTCTTGTCTCATGTCGTGCTTGTTTTTGCATTGATTTTTGTGCTAAAAAGTAGAGTGCTTTGTTCTTGGGGACCTTTGGGAATTCACTACGTGAGCTATCTGCGTCCGATCTGCGCACCAGTGGTATTCCACGGTGGATTCCGTGAGGTTTTACGGTGGATTCCGTAAACTTAGATGACCGGGGCTCATACGCAAAGAGGATTCTTTGTGCGAGAAGTTGATGGGGACGCCTGTCCTTTTCGGGCGTTTCATTAATTTAGTGTGTACATGGGTGATTCCATAGCAGGTGATTCCGCAAAATGCATATTAAATTAATAAACGTTTATGAGTTTAGAGTGCGCACTCGTAATAAATTAAGGTTAGGATTTATTTCTAACCAGTTGATTTATTTATGTAGCTGAAGACTGCTAGGTATTCACTTTTGTCGGTTTAATTGTGTTATTTTACTAACGATTGTGAATGCTTCAGTTGATGTGTAGAGATAGCAGCAGTGGCGGAGGAAAGCATTGGAGTTTAGCGGGTTTCCGATCTTTCGACTATATTTTGATAGGCGCCACGCCTATATTTTGATTATGTCTATAGAGACATCGACTATTTATTATTATTTTGTATGCGCTTATGCGCCTGGATATGTTATTTTTATTTGGACATTGAGATTGGGCGTGCCAGACTCTTTGGGCACCGTCCATTAGCTTTATTTTCCTATTTTTGGTAGAAAGCAAACTCAAAAGCTAAAAGCTTGTCATATTTTTGTAATTGGGCTATTTTTGAGCAAAAAGATTGAAAATATATATTAAATACATGCTTTGTGAAGCGCTCACACAAGGCATGGGGGAGATTCAACCCAATTTGTCTCTTGTCTCATGTCGTGCTTGTTTTTGCATTGATTTTTGTGCTAAAAAGTAGAGTGCTTTGTTCTTGGGGACCTTTGGGAATTCACTACGTGAGCTATCTGCGTCCGATCTGCGCACCAGTGGTATTCCACGGTGGATTCCGTGAGGTTTTACGGTGGATTCCGTAAACTTAGATGACCGGGGCTCATACGCAAAGAGGATTCTTTGTGCGAGAAGTTGATGGGGACGCCTGTCCTTTTCGGGCGTTTCATTAATTTAGTGTGTACATGGGTGATTCCATAGCGGGTGATTCCGCAAAATGCATATTAAATTAATAAACGTTTATGAGTTTAGAGTGCGCACTCGTAATAAATTAAGGTTAGGATTTATTTCTAACCAGTTGATTTATTTATGTAGCTGAAGACTGCTAGGTATTCACTTTTGTCGGTTTAATTGTGTTATTTTACTAACGATTGTGAATGCTTCAGTTGATGTGTAGAGATAGCAGCAGTGGCGGAGGAAAGCATTGGAGTTTAGCGGGTTTCCGATCTTTCGACTATATTTTGATAGGCGCCACGCCTATATTTTGATTATGTCTATAGAGACATCGACTATTTATTATTATTTTGTATGCGCTTATGCGCCTGGATATGTTATTTTTATTTGGACATTGAGATTGGGCGTGCCAGACTCTTTGGGCACCGTCCATTAGCTTTATTTTCCTATTTTTGGTAGAAAGCAAACTCAAAAGCTAAAAGCTTGTCATATTTTTGTAATTGGGCTATTTTTGAGCAAAAAGATTGAAAATATATATTAAATACATGCTTTGTGAAGCGCTCACACAAGGCATGGGGGAGATTCAACCCAATTTGTCTCTTGTCTCATGTCGTGCTTGTTTTTGCATTGATTTTTGTGCTAAAAAGTAGAGTGCTTTGTTCTTGGGGACCTTTGGGAATTCACTACGTGAGCTATCTGCGTCCGATCTGCGCACCAGTGGTATTCCACGGTGGATTCCGTGAGGTTTTACGGTGGATTCCGTAAACTTAGATGACCGGGGCTCATACGCAAAGAGGATTCTTTGTGCGAGAAGTTGATGGGGACGCCTGTCCTTTTCGGGCGTTTCATTAATTTAGTGTGTACATGGGTGATTCCATAGCGGGTGATTCCGCAAAATGCATATTAAATTAATAAACGTTTATGAGTTTAGAGTGCGCACTCGTAATAAATTAAGGTTAGGATTTATTTCTAACCAGTTGATTTATTTATGTAGCTGAAGACTGCTAGGTATTCACTTTTGTCGGTTTAATTGTGTTATTTTACTAACGATTGTGAATGCTTCAGTTGATGTGTAGAGATAGCAGCAGTGGCGGAGGAAAGCATTGGAGTTTAGCGGGTTTCCGATCTTTCGACTATATTTTGATAGGCGCCACGCCTATATTTTGATTATGTCTATAGAGACATCGACTATTTATTATTATTTTGTATGCGCTTATGCGCCTGGATATGTTATTTTTATTTGGACATTGAGATTGGGCGTGCCAGACTCTTTGGGCACCGTCCATTAGCTTTATTTTCCTATTTTTGGTAGAAAGCAAACTCAAAAGCTAAAAGCTTGTCATATTTTTGTAATTGGGCTATTTTTGAGCAAAAAGATTGAAAATATATATTAAATACATGCTTTGTGAAGCGCTCACACAAGGCATGGGGGAGATTCAACCCAATTTGTCTCTTGTCTCATGTCGTGCTTGTTTTTGCATTGATTTTTGTGCTAAAAAGTAGAGTGCTTTGTTCTTGGGGACCTTTGGGAATTCACTACGTGAGCTATCTGCGTCCGATCTGCGCACCAGTGGTATTCCACGGTGGATTCCGTGAGGTTTTACGGTGGATTCCGTAAACTTAGATGACCGGGGCTCATACGCAAAGAGGATTCTTTGTGCGAGAAGTTCATGGGGACGCCTGTCCTTTTCGGGCGTTTCATTAATTTAGTGTGTACATGGGTGATTCCATAGCGGGTGATTCCGCAAAATGCATATTAAATTAATAAACGTTTATGAGTTTAGAGTGCGCACTCGTAATAAATTAAGGTTAGGATTTATTTCTAACCAGTTGATTTATTTATGTAGCTGAAGACTGCTAGGTATTCACTTTTGTCGGTTTAATTGTGTTATTTTACTAACGATTGTGAATGCTTCAGTTGATGTGTAGAGATAGCAGCAGTGGCGGAGGAAAGCATTGGAGTTTAGCGGGTTTCCGATCTTTCGACTATATTTTGATAGGCGCCACGCCTATATTTTGATTATGTCTATAGAGACATCGACTATTTATTATTATTTTGTATGCGCTTATGCGCCTGGATATGTTATTTTTATTTGGACATTGAGATTGGGCGTGCCAGACTCTTTGGGCACCGTCCATTAGCTTTATTTTCCTATTTTTGGTAGAAAGCAAACTCAAAAGCTAAAAGCTTGTCATATTTTTGTAATTGGGATATTTTTGAGCAAAAAGATTGAAAATATATATTAAATACATGCTTTGTGAAGCGCTCACACAAGGCATGGGGGAGATTCAACCCAATTTGTCTCTTGTCTCATGTCGTGCTTGTTTTTGCATTGATTTTTGTGCTAAAAAGTAGAGTGCTTTGTTCTTGGGGACCTTTGGGAATTCACTACGTGAGCTATCTGCGTCCGATCTGCGCACCAGTGGTATTCCACGGTGGATTCCGTGAGGTTTTACGGTGGATTCCGTAAACTTAGATGACCGGGGCTCATACGCAAAGAGGATTCTTTGTGCGAGAAGTTGATGGGGACGCCTGTCCTTTTCGGGCGTTTCATTAATTTAGTGTGTACATGGGTGATTCCATAGCGGGTGATTCCGCAAAATGCATATTAAATTAATAAACGTTTATGAGTTTAGAGTGCGCACTCGTAATAAATTAAGGTTAGGATTTATTTCTAACCAGTTGATTTATTTATGTAGCTGAAGACTGCTAGGTATTCACTTTTGTCGGTTTAATTGTGTTATTTTACTAACGATTGTGAATGCTTCAGTTGATGTGTAGAGATAGCAGCAGTGGCGGAGGAAAGCATTGGAGTTTAGCGGGTTTCGGATCTTTCGACTATATTTTGATAGGCGCCACGCCTATATTTTGATTATGTCTATAGAGACATCGACTATTTATTATTATTTTGTATGCGCTTATGCGCCTGGATATGTTATTTTTATTTGGACATTGAGATTGGGCGTGCCAGACTCTTTGGGCACCGTCCATTAGCTTTATTTTCCTATTTTTGGTAGAAAGCAAACTCAAAAGCTAAAAGCTTGTCATATTTTTGTAATTGGGCTATTTTTGAGCAAAAAGATTGAAAATATATATTAAATACATGCTTTGTGAAGCGCTCACACAAGGCATGGGGGAGATTCAACCCAATTTGTCTCTTGTCTCATGTCGTGCTTGTTTTTGCATTGATTTTTGTGCTAAAAAGTAGAGTGCTTTGTTCTTGGGGACCTTTGGGAATTCACTACGTGAGCTATCTGCGTCCGATCTGCGCACCAGTGGTATTCCACGGTGGATTCCGTGAGGTTTTACGGTGGATTCCGTAAACTTAGATGACCGGGGCTCATACGCAAAGAGGATTCTTTGTGCGAGAAGTTGATGGGGACGCCTGTCCTTTTCGGGCGTTTCATTAATTTAGTGTGTACATGGGTGATTCCATAGCGGGTGATTCCGCAAAATGCATATTAAATTAATAAACGTTTATGAGTTTAGAGTGCGCACTCGTAATAAATTAAGGTTAGGATTTATTTCTAACCAGTTGATTTATTTATGTAGCTGAAGACTGCTAGGTATTCACTTTTGTCGGTTTAATTGTGTTATTTTACTAACGATTGTGAATGCTTCAGTTGATGTGTAGAGATAGCAGCAGTGGCGGAGGAAAGCATTGGAGTTTAGCGGGTTTCCGATCTTTCGACTATATTTTGATAGGCGCCACGCCTATATTTTGATTATGTCTATAGAGACATCGACTATTTATTATTATTTTGTATGCGCTTATGCGCCTGGATATGTTATTTTTATTTGGACATTGAGATTGGGCGTGCCAGACTCTTTGGGCACCGTCCATTAGCTTTATTTTCCTATTTTTGGTAGAAAGCAAACTCAAAAGCTAAAAGCTTGTCATATTTTTGTAATTGGGCTATTTTTGAGCAAAAAGATTGAAAATATATATTAAATACATGCTTTGTGAAGCGCTCACACAAGGCATGGGGGAGATTCAACCCAATTTGTCTCTTGTCTCATGTCGTGCTTGTTTTTGCATTGATTTTTGTGCTAAAAAGTAGAGTGCTTTGTTCTTGGGGACCTTTGGGAATTCACTACGTGAGCTATCTGCGTCCGATCTGCGCACCAGTGGTATTCCACGGTGGATTCCGTGAGGTTTTACGGTGGATTCCGTAAACTTAGATGACCGGGGCTCATACGCAAAGAGGATTCTTTGTGCGAGAAGTTGATGGGGACGCCTGTCCTTTTCGGGCGTTTCATTAATTTAGTGTGTACATGGGTGATTCCATAGCGGGTGATTCCGCAAAATGCATATTAAATTAATAAACGTTTATGAGTTTAGAGTGCGCACTCGTAATAAATTAAGGTTAGGATTTATTTCTAACCAGTTGATTTATTTATGTAGCTGAAGACTGCTAGGTATTCACTTTTGTCGGTTTAATTGTGTTATTTTACTAACGATTGTGAATGCTTCAGTTGATGTGTAGAGATAGCAGCAGTGGCGGAGGAAAGCATTGGAGTTTAGCGGGTTTCCGATCTTTCGACTATATTTTGATAGGCGCCACGCCTATATTTTGATTATGTCTATAGAGACATCGACTATTTATTATTATTTTGTATGCGCTTATGCGCCTGGATATGTTATTTTTATTTGGACATTGAGATTGGGCGTGCCAGACTCTTTGGGCACCGTCCATTAGCTTTATTTTCCTATTTTTGGTAGAAAGCAAACTCAAAAGCTAAAAGCTTGTCATATTTTTGTAATTGGGCTATTTTTGAGCAAAAAGATTGAAAATATATATTAAATACATGCTTTGTGAAGCGCTCACACAAGGCATGGGGGAGATTCAACCCAATTTGTCTCTTGTCTCATGTCGTGCTTGTTTTTGCATTGATTTTTGTGCTAAAAAGTAGAGTGCTTTGTTCTTGGGGACCTTTGGGAATTCACTACGTGAGCTATCTGCGTCCGATCTGCGCACCAGTGGTATTCCACGGTGGATTCCGTGAGGTTTTACGGTGGATTCCGTAAACTTAGATGACCGGGGCTCATACGCAAAGAGGATTCTTTGTGCGAGAAGTTCATGGGGACGCCTGTCCTTTTCGGGCGTTTCATTAATTTAGTGTGTACATGGGTGATTCCATAGCGGGTGATTCCGCAAAATGCATATTAAATTAATAAACGTTTATGAGTTTAGAGTGCGCACTCGTAATAAATTAAGGTTAGGATTTATTTCTAACCAGTTGATTTATTTATGTAGCTGAAGACTGCTAGGTATTCACTTTTGTCGGTTTAATTGTGTTATTTTACTAACGATTGTGAATGCTTCAGTTGATGTGTAGAGATAGCAGCAGTGGCGGAGGAAAGCATTGGAGTTTAGCGGGTTTCCGATCTTTCGACTATATTTTGATAGGCGCCACGCCTATATTTTGATTATGTCTATAGAGACATCGACTATTTATTATTATTTTGTATGCGCTTATGCGCCTGGATATGTTATTTTTATTTGGACATTGAGATTGGGCGTGCCAGACTCTTTGGGCACCGTCCATTAGCTTTATTTTCCTATTTTTGGTAGAAAGCAAACTCAAAAGCTAAAAGCTTGTCATATTTTTGTAATTGGGATATTTTTGAGCAAAAAGATTGAAAATATATATTAAATACATGCTTTGTGAAGCGCTCACACAAGGCATGGGGGAGATTCAACCCAATTTGTCTCTTGTCTCATGTCGTGCTTGTTTTTGCATTGATTTTTGTGCTAAAAAGTAGAGTGCTTTGTTCTTGGGGACCTTTGGGAATTCACTACGTGAGCTATCTGCGTCCGATCTGCGCACCAGTGGTATTCCACGGTGGATTCCGTGAGGTTTTACGGTGGATTCCGTAAACTTAGATGACCGGGGCTCATACGCAAAGAGGATTCTTTGTGCGAGAAGTTGATGGGGACGCCTGTCCTTTTCGGGCGTTTCATTAATTTAGTGTGTACATGGGTGATTCCATAGCGGGTGATTCCGCAAAATGCATATTAAATTAATAAACGTTTATGAGTTTAGAGTGCGCACTCGTAATAAATTAAGGTTAGGATTTATTTCTAACCAGTTGATTTATTTATGTAGCTGAAGACTGCTAGGTATTCACTTTTGTCGGTTTAATTGTGTTATTTTACTAACGATTGTGAATGCTTCAGTTGATGTGTAGAGATAGCAGCAGTGGCGGAGGAAAGCATTGGAGTTTAGCGGGTTTCGGATCTTTCGACTATATTTTGATAGGCGCCACGCCTATATTTTGATTATGTCTATAGAGACATCGACTATTTATTATTATTTTGTATGCGCTTATGCGCCTGGATATGTTATTTTTATTTGGACATTGAGATTGGGCGTGCCAGACTCTTTGGGCACCGTCCATTAGCTTTATTTTCCTATTTTTGGTAGAAAGCAAACTCAAAAGCTAAAAGCTTGTCATATTTTTGTAATTGGGCTATTTTTGAGCAAAAAGATTGAAAATATATATTAAATACATGCTTTGTGAAGCGCTCACACAAGGCATGGGGGAGATTCAACCCAATTTGTCTCTTGTCTCATGTCGTGCTTGTTTTTGCATTGATTTTTGTGCTAAAAAGTAGAGTGCTTTGTTCTTGGGGACCTTTGGGAATTCACTACGTGAGCTATCTGCGTCCGATCTGCGCACCAGTGGTATTCCACGGTGGATTCCGTGAGGTTTTACGGTGGATTCCGTAAACTTAGATGACCGGGGCTCATACGCAAAGAGGATTCTTTGTGCGAGAAGTTGATGGGGACGCCTGTCCTTTTCGGGCGTTTCATTAATTTAGTGTGTACATGGGTGATTCCATAGCGGGTGATTCCGCAAAATGCATATTAAATTAATAAACGTTTATGAGTTTAGAGTGCGCACTCGTAATAAATTAAGGTTAGGATTTATTTCTAACCAGTTGATTTATTTATGTAGCTGAAGACTGCTAGGTATTCACTTTTGTCGGTTTAATTGTGTTATTTTACTAACGATTGTGAATGCTTCAGTTGATGTGTAGAGATAGCAGCAGTGGCGGAGGAAAGCATTGGAGTTTAGCGGGTTTCCGATCTTTCGACTATATTTTGATAGGCGCCACGCCTATATTTTGATTATGTCTATAGAGACATCGACTATTTATTATTATTTTGTATGCGCTTATGCGCCTGGATATGTTATTTTTATTTGGACATTGAGATTGGGCGTGCCAGACTCTTTGGGCACCGTCCATTAGCTTTATTTTCCTATTTTTGGTAGAAAGCAAACTCAAAAGCTAAAAGCTTGTCATATTTTTGTAATTGGGCTATTTTTGAGCAAAAAGATTGAAAATATATATTAAATACATGCTTTGTGAAGCGCTCACACAAGGCATGGGGGAGATTCAACCCAATTTGTCTCTTGTCTCATGTCGTGCTTGTTTTTGCATTGATTTTTGTGCTAAAAAGTAGAGTGCTTTGTTCTTGGGGACCTTTGGGAATTCACTACGTGAGCTATCTGCGTCCGATCTGCGCACCAGTGGTATTCCACGGTGGATTCCGTGAGGTTTTACGGTGGATTCCGTAAACTTAGATGACCGGGGCTCATACGCAAAGAGGATTCTTTGTGCGAGAAGTTGATGGGGACGCCTGTCCTTTTCGGGCGTTTCATTAATTTAGTGTGTACATGGGTGATTCCATAGCGGGTGATTCCGCAAAATGCATATTAAATTAATAAACGTTTATGAGTTTAGAGTGCGCACTCGTAATAAATTAAGGTTAGGATTTATTTCTAACCAGTTGATTTATTTATGTAGCTGAAGACTGCTAGGTATTCACTTTTGTCGGTTTAATTGTGTTATTTTACTAACGATTGTGAATGCTTCAGTTGATGTGTAGAGATAGCAGCAGTGGCGGAGGAAAGCATTGGAGTTTAGCGGGTTTCCGATCTTTCGACTATATTTTGATAGGCGCCACGCCTATATTTTGATTATGTCTATAGAGACATCGACTATTTATTATTATTTTGTATGCGCTTATGCGCCTGGATATGTTATTTTTATTTGGACATTGAGATTGGGCGTGCCAGACTCTTTGGGCACCGTCCATTAGCTTTATTTTCCTATTTTTGGTAGAAAGCAAACTCAAAAGCTAAAAGCTTGTCATATTTTTGTAATTGGGCTATTTTTGAGCAAAAAGATTGAAAATATATATTAAATACATGCTTTGTGAAGCGCTCACACAAGGCATGGGGGAGATTCAACCCAATTTGTCTCTTGTCTCATGTCGTGCTTGTTTTTGCATTGATTTTTGTGCTAAAAAGTAGAGTGCTTTGTTCTTGGGGACCTTTGGGAATTCACTACGTGAGCTATCTGCGTCCGATCTGCGCACCAGTGGTATTCCACGGTGGATTCCGTGAGGTTTTACGGTGGATTCCGTAAACTTAGATGACCGGGGCTCATACGCAAAGAGGATTCTTTGTGCGAGAAGTTCATGGGGACGCCTGTCCTTTTCGGGCGTTTCATTAATTTAGTGTGTACATGGGTGATTCCATAGCGGGTGATTCCGCAAAATGCATATTAAATTAATAAACGTTTATGAGTTTAGAGTGCGCACTCGTAATAAATTAAGGTTAGGATTTATTTCTAACCAGTTGATTTATTTATGTAGCTGAAGACTGCTAGGTATTCACTTTTGTCGGTTTAATTGTGTTATTTTACTAACGATTGTGAATGCTTCAGTTGATGTGTAGAGATAGCAGCAGTGGCGGAGGAAAGCATTGGAGTTTAGCGGGTTTCCGATCTTTCGACTATATTTTGATAGGCGCCACGCCTATATTTTGATTATGTCTATAGAGACATCGACTATTTATTATTATTTTGTATGCGCTTATGCGCCTGGATATGTTATTTTTATTTGGACATTGAGATTGGGCGTGCCAGACTCTTTGGGCACCGTCCATTAGCTTTATTTTCCTATTTTTGGTAGAAAGCAAACTCAAAAGCTAAAAGCTTGTCATATTTTTGTAATTGGGCTATTTTTGAGCAAAAAGATTGAAAATATATATTAAATACATGCTTTGTGAAGCGCTCACACAAGGCATGGGGGAGATTCAACCCAATTTGTCTCTTGTCTCATGTCGTGCTTGTTTTTGCATTGATTTTTGTGCTAAAAAGTAGAGTGCTTTGTTCTTGGGGACCTTTGGGAATTCACTACGTGAGCTATCTGCGTCCGATCTGCGCACCAGTGGTATTCCACGGTGGATTCCGTGAGGTTTTACGGTGGATTCCGTAAACTTAGATGACCGGGGCTCATACGCAAAGAGGATTCTTTGTGCGAGAAGTTGATGGGGACGCCTGTCCTTTTCGGGCGTTTCATTAATTTAGTGTGTACATGGGTGATTCCATAGCGGGTGATTCCGCAAAATGCATATTAAATTAATAAACGTTTATGAGTTTAGAGTGCGCACTCGTAATAAATTAAGGTTAGGATTTATTTCTAACCAGTTGATTTATTTATGTAGCTGAAGACTGCTAGGTATTCACTTTTGTCGGTTTAATTGTGTTATTTTACTAACGATTGTGAATGCTTCAGTTGATGTGTAGAGATAGCAGCAGTGGCGGAGGAAAGCATTGGAGTTTAGCGGGTTTCCGATCTTTCGACTATATTTTGATAGGCGCCACGCCTATATTTTGATTATGTCTATAGAGACATCGACTATTTATTATTATTTTGTATGCGCTTATGCGCCTGGATATGTTATTTTTATTTGGACATTGAGATTGGGCGTGCCAGACTCTTTGGGCACCGTCCATTAGCTTTATTTTCCTATTTTTGGTAGAAAGCAAACTCAAAAGCTAAAAGCTTGTCATATTTTTGTAATTGGGCTATTTTTGAGTAAAAAGATTGAAAATATATATTAAATACATGCTTTGTGAAGCGCTCACACAAGGCATGGGGGAGATTCAACCCAATTTGTCTCTTGTCTCATGTCGTGCTTGTTTTTGCATTGATTTTTGTGCTAAAAAGTAGAGTGCTTTGTTCTTGGGGACCTTTGGGAATTCACTACGTAAGCTATCTGCGTCCGATCTGCGCACCAGTGGTATTCCACGGTGGATTCCGTGAGGTTTTACGGTGGATTCCGTAAACTTAGATGACCGGGGCTCATACGCAAAGAGGATTCTTTGTGCGAGAAGTTGATGGGGACGCCTGTCCTTTTCGGGCGTTTCATTAATTTAGTGTGTACATGGGTGATTCCATAGCGGGTGATTCCGCAAAATGCATATTAAATTAATAAACGTTTATGAGTTTAGAGTGCGCACTCGTAATAAATTAAGGTTAGGATTTATTTCTAACCAGTTGATTTATTTATGTAGCTGAAGACTGCTAGGTATTCACTTTTGTCGGTTTAATTGTGTTATTTTACTAACGATTGTGAATGCTTCAGTTGATGTGTAGAGATAGCAGCAGTGGCGGAGGAAAGCATTGGAGTTTAGCGGGTTTCCGATCTTTCGACTATATTTTGATAGGCGCCACGCCTATATTTTGATTATGTCTATAGAGACATCGACTATTTATTATTATTTTGTATGCGCTTATGCGCCTGGATATGTTATTTTTATTTGGACATTGAGATTGGGCGTGCCAGACTCTTTGGGCACCGTCCATTAGCTTTATTTTCCTATTTTTGGTAGAAAGCAAACTCAAAAGCTAAAAGCTTGTCATATTTTTGTAATTGGGCTATTTTTGAGCAAAAAGATTGAAAATATATATTAAATACATGCTTTGTGAAGCGCTCACACAAGGCATGGGGGAGATTCAACCCAATTTGTCTCTTGTCTCATGTCGTGCTTGTTTTTGCATTGATTTTTGTGCTAAAAAGTAGAGTGCTTTGTTCTTGGGGACCTTTGGGAATTCACTACGTGAGCTATCTGCGTCCGATCTGCGCACCAGTGGTATTCCACGGTGGATTCCGTGAGGTTTTACGGTGGATTCCGTAAACTTAGATGACCGGGGCTCATACGCAAAGAGGATTCTTTGTGCGAGAAGTTGATGGGGACGCCTGTCCTTTTCGGGCGTTTCATTAATTTAGTGTGTACATGGGTGATTCCATAGCGGGTGATTCCGCAAAATGCATATTAAATTAATAAACGTTTATGAGTTTAGAGTGCGCACTCGTAATAAATTAAGGTTAGGATTTATTTCTAACCAGTTGATTTATTTATGTAGCTGAAGACTGCTAGGTATTCACTTTTGTCGGTTTAATTGTGTTATTTTACTAACGATTGTGAATGCTTCAGTTGATGTGTAGAGATAGCAGCAGTGGCGGAGGAAAGCATTGGAGTTTAGCGGGTTTCCGATCTTTCGACTATATTTTGATAGGCGCCACGCCTATATTTTGATTATGTCTATAGAGACATCGACTATTTATTATTATTTTGTATGCGCTTATGCGCCTGGATATGTTATTTTTATTTGGACATTGAGATTGGGCGTGCCAGACTCTTTGGGCACCGTCCATTAGCTTTATTTTCCTATTTTTGGTAGAAAGCAAACTCAAAAGCTAAAAGCTTGTCATATTTTTGTAATTGGGATATTTTTGAGCAAAAAGATTGAAAATATATATTAAATACATGCTTTGTGAAGCGCTCACACAAGGCATGGGGGAGATTCAACCCAATTTGTCTCTTGTCTCATGTCGTGCTTGTTTTTGCATTGATTTTTGTGCTAAAAAGTAGAGTGCTTTGTTCTTGGGGACCTTTGGGAATTCACTACGTGAGCTATCTGCGTCCGATCTGCGCACCAGTGGTATTCCACGGTGGATTCCGTGAGGTTTTACGGTGGATTCCGTAAACTTAGATGACCGGGGCTCATACGCAAAGAGGATTCTTTGTGCGAGAAGTTGATGGGGACGCCTGTCCTTTTCGGGCGTTTCATTAATTTAGTGTGTACATGGGTGATTCCATAGCGGGTGATTCCGCAAAATGCATATTAAATTAATAAACGTTTATGAGTTTAGAGTGCGCACTCGTAATAAATTAAGGTTAGGATTTATTTCTAACCAGTTGATTTATTTATGTAGCTGAAGACTGCTAGGTATTCACTTTTGTCGGTTTAATTGTGTTATTTTACTAACGATTGTGAATGCTTCAGTTGATGTGTAGAGATAGCAGCAGTGGCGGAGGAAAGCATTGGAGTTTAGCGGGTTTCCGATCTTTCGACTATATTTTGATAGGCGCCACGCCTATATTTTGATTATGTCTATAGAGACATCGACTATTTATTATTATTTTGTATGCGCTTATGCGCCTGGATATGTTATTTTTATTTGGACATTGAGATTGGGCGTGCCAGACTCTTTGGGCACCGTCCATTAGCTTTATTTTCCTATTTTTGGTAGAAAGCAAACTCAAAAGCTAAAAGCTTGTCATATTTTTGTAATTGGGCTATTTTTGAGCAAAAAGATTGAAAATATATATTAAATACATGCTTTGTGAAGCGCTCACACAAGGCATGGAGGAGATTCAACCCAATTTGTCTCTTGTCTCATGTCGTGCTTGTTTTTGCATTGATTTTTGTGCTAAAAAGTAGAGTGCTTTGTTCTTGGGGACCTTTGGGAATTCACTACGTGAGCTATCTGCGTCCGATCTGCGCACCAGTGGTATTCCACGGTGGATTCCGTGAGGTTTTACGGTGGATTCCGTAAACTTAGATGACCGGGGTTCATACGCAAAGAGGATTCTTTGTGCGAGAAGTTGATGGGGACGCCTGTCCTTTTCGGGCGTTTCATTAATTTAGTGTGTACATGGGTGATTCCATAGCGGGTGATTCCGCAAAATGCATATTAAATTAATAAACGTTTATGAGTTTAGAGTGCGCACTCGTAATAAATTAAGGTTAGGATTTATTTCTAACCAGTTGATTTATTTATGTAGCTGAAGACTGCTAGGTATTCACTTTTGTCGGTTTAATTGTGTTATTTTACTAACGATTGTGAATGCTTCAGTTGATGTGTAGAGATAGCAGCAGTGGCGGAGGAAAGCATTGGAGTTTAGCGGGTTTCCGATCTTTCGACTATATTTTGATAGGCGCCACGCCTATATTTTGATTATGTCTATAGAGACATCGACTATTTATTATTATTTTGTATGCGCTTATGCGCCTGGATATGTTATTTTTATTTGGACATTGAGATTGGGCGTGCCAGACTCTTTGGGCACCGTCCATTAGCTTTATTTTCCTATTTTTGGTAGAAAGCAAACTCAAAAGCTAAAAGCTTGTCATATTTTTGTAATTGGGCTATTTTTGAGCAAAAAGATTGAAAATATATATTAAATACATGCTTTGTGAAGCGCTCACACAAGGCATGGGGGAGATTCAACCCAATTTGTCTCTTGTCTCATGTCGTGCTTGTTTTTGCATTGATTTTTGTGCTAAAAAGTAGAGTGCTTTGTTCTTGGGGACCTTTGGGAATTCACTACGTGAGCTATCTGCGTCCGATCTGCGCACCAGTGGTATTCCACGGTGGATTCCGTGAGGTTTTACGGTGGATTCCGTAAACTTAGATGACCGGGGCTCATACGCAAAGAGGATTCTTTGTGCGAGAAGTTGATGGGGACGCCTGTCCTTTTCGGGCGTTTCATTAATTTAGTGTGTACATGGGTGATTCCATAGCGGGTGATTCCGCAAAATGCATATTAAATTAATAAACGTTTATGAGTTTAGAGTGCGCACTCGTAATAAATTAAGGTTAGGATTTATTTCTAACCAGTTGATTTATTTATGTAGCTGAAGACTGCTAGGTATTCACTTTTGTCGGTTTAATTGTGTTATTTTACTAACGATTGTGAATGCTTCAGTTGATGTGTAGAGATAGCAGCAGTGGCGGAGGAAAGCATTGGAGTTTAGCGGGTTTCCGATCTTTCGACTATATTTTGATAGGCGCCACGCCTATATTTTGATTATGTCTATAGAGACATCGACTATTTATTATTATTTTGTATGCGCTTATGCGCCTGGATATGTTATTTTTATTTGGACATTGAGATTGGGCGTGCCAGACTCTTTGGGCACCGTCCATTAGCTTTATTTTCCTATTTTTGGTAGAAAGCAAACTCAAAAGCTAAAAGCTTGTCATATTTTTGTAATTGGGCTATTTTTGAGCAAAAAGATTGAAAATATATATTAAATACATGCTTTGTGAAGCGCTCACACAAGGCATGGGGGAGATTCAACCCAATTTGTCTCTTGTCTCATGTCGTGCTTGTTTTTGCATTGATTTTTGTGCTAAAAAGTAGAGTGCTTTGTTCTTGGGGACCTTTGGGAATTCACTACGTGAGCTATCTGCGTCCGATCTGCGCACCAGTGGTATTCCACGGTGGATTCCGTGAGGTTTTACGGTGGATTCCGTAAACTTAGATGACCGGGGCTCATACGCAAAGAGGATTCTTTGTGCGAGAAGTTGATGGGGACGCCTGTCCTTTTCGGGCGTTTCATTAATTTAGTGTGTACATGGGTGATTCCATAGCGGGTGATTCCGCAAAATGCATATTAAATTAATAAACGTTTATGAGTTTAGAGTGCGCACTCGTAATAAATTAAGGTTAGGATTTATTTCTAACCAGTTGATTTATTTATGTAGCTGAAGACTGCTAGGTATTCACTTTTGTCGGTTTAATTGTGTTATTTTACTAACGATTGTGAATGCTTCAGTTGATGTGTAGAGATAGCAGCAGTGGCGGAGGAAAGCATTGGAGTTTAGCGGGTTTCCGATCTTTCGACTATATTTTGATAGGCGCCACGCCTATATTTTGATTATGTCTATAGAGACATCGACTATTTATTATTATTTTGTATGCGCTTATGCGCCTGGATATGTTATTTTTATTTGGACATTGAGATTGGGCGTGCCAGACTCTTTGGGCACCGTCCATTAGCTTTATTTTCCTATTTTTGGTAGAAAGCAAACTCAAAAGCTAAAAGCTTGTCATATTTTTGTAATTGGGATATTTTTGAGCAAAAAGATTGAAAATATATATTAAATACATGCTTTGTGAAGCGCTCACACAAGGCATGGGGGAGATTCAACCCAATTTGTCTCTTGTCTCATGTCGTGCTTGTTTTTGCATTGATTTTTGTGCTAAAAAGTAGAGTGCTTTGTTCTTGGGGACCTTTGGGAATTCACTACGTGAGCTATCTGCGTCCGATCTGCGCACCAGTGGTATTCCACGGTGGATTCCGTGAGGTTTTACGGTGGATTCCGTAAACTTAGATGACCGGGGCTCATACGCAAAGAGGATTCTTTGTGCGAGAAGTTGATGGGGACGCCTGTCCTTTTCGGGCGTTTCATTAATTTAGTGTGTACATGGGTGATTCCATAGCGGGTGATTCCGCAAAATGCATATTAAATTAATAAACGTTTATGAGTTTAGAGTGCGCACTCGTAATAAATTAAGGTTAGGATTTATTTCTAACCAGTTGATTTATTTATGTAGCTGAAGACTGCTAGGTATTCACTTTTGTCGGTTTAATTGTGTTATTTTACTAACGATTGTGAATGCTTCAGTTGATGTGTAGAGATAGCAGCAGTGGCGGAGGAAAGCATTGGAGTTTAGCGGGTTTCCGATCTTTCGACTATATTTTGATAGGCGCCACGCCTATATTTTGATTATGTCTATAGAGACATCGACTATTTATTATTATTTTGTATGCGCTTATGCGCCTGGATATGTTATTTTTATTTGGACATTGAGATTGGGCGTGCCAGACTCTTTGGGCACCGTCCATTAGCTTTATTTTCCTATTTTTGGTAGAAAGCAAACTCAAAAGCTAAAAGCTTGTCATATTTTTGTAATTGGGCTATTTTTGAGCAAAAAGATTGAAAATATATATTAAATACATGCTTTGTGAAGCGCTCACACAAGGCATGGGGGAGATTCAACCCAATTTGTCTCTTGTCTCATGTCGTGCTTGTTTTTGCATTGATTTTTGTGCTAAAAAGTAGAGTGCTTTGTTCTTGGGGACCTTTGGGAATTCACTACGTGAGCTATCTGCGTCCGATCTGCGCACCAGTGGTATTCCACGGTGGATTCCGTGAGGTTTTACGGTGGATTCCGTAAACTTAGATGACCGGGGCTCATACGCAAAGAGGATTCTTTGTGCGAGAAGTTGATGGGGACGCCTGTCCTTTTCGGGCGTTTCATTAATTTAGTGTGTACATGGGTGATTCCATAGCGGGTGATTCCGCAAAATGCATATTAAATTAATAAACGTTTATGAGTTTAGAGTGCGCACTCGTAATAAATTAAGGTTAGGATTTATTTCTAACCAGTTGATTTATTTATGTAGCTGAAGACTGCTAGGTATTCACTTTTGTCGGTTTAATTGTGTTATTTTACTAACGATTGTGAATGCTTCAGTTGATGTGTAGAGATAGCAGCAGTGGCGGAGGAAAGCATTGGAGTTTAGCGGGTTTCCGATCTTTCGACTATATTTTGATAGGCGCCACGCCTATATTTTGATTATGTCTATAGAGACATCGACTATTTATTATTATTTTGTATGCGCTTATGCGCCTGGATATGTTATTTTTATTTGGACATTGAGATTGGGCGTGCCAGACTCTTTGGGCACCGTCCATTAGCTTTATTTTCCTATTTTTGGTAGAAAGCAAACTCAAAAGCTAAAAGCTTGTCATATTTTTGTAATTGGGCTATTTTTGAGCAAAAAGATTGAAAATATATATTAAATACATGCTTTGTGAAGCGCTCACACAAGGCATGGGGGAGATTCAACCCAATTTGTCTCTTGTCTCATGTCGTGCTTGTTTTTGCATTGATTTTTGTGCTAAAAAGTAGAGTGCTTTGTTCTTGGGGACCTTTGGGAATTCACTACGTGAGCTATCTGCGTCCGATCTGCGCACCAGTGGTATTCCACGGTGGATTCCGTGAGGTTTTACGGTGGATTCCGTAAACTTAGATGACCGGGGCTCATACGCAAAGAGGATTCTTTGTGCGAGAAGTTGATGGGGACGCCTGTCCTTTTCGGGCGTTTCATTAATTTAGTGTGTACATGGGTGATTCCATAGCGGGTGATTCCGCAAAATGCATATTAAATTAATAAACGTTTATGAGTTTAGAGTGCGCACTCGTAATAAATTAAGGTTAGGATTTATTTCTAACCAGTTGATTTATTTATGTAGCTGAAGACTGCTAGGTATTCACTTTTGTCGGTTTAATTGTGTTATTTTACTAACGATTGTGAATGCTTCAGTTGATGTGTAGAGATAGCAGCAGTGGCAGAGGAAAGCATTGGAGTTTAGCGGGTTTCCGATCTTTCGACTATATTTTGATAGGCGCCACGCCTATATTTTGATTATGTCTATAGAGACATCGACTATTTATTATTATTTTGTATGCGCTTATGCGCCTGGATATGTTATTTTTATTTGGACATTGAGATTGGGCGTGCCAGACTCTTTGGGCACCGTCCATTAGCTTTATTTTCCTATTTTTGGTAGAAAGCAAACTCAAAAGCTAAAAGCTTGTCATATTTTTGTAATTGGGATATTTTTGAGCAAAAAGATTGAAAATATATATTAAATACATGCTTTGTGAAGCGCTCACACAAGGCATGGGGGAGATTCAACCCAATTTGTCTCTTGTCTCATGTCGTGCTTGTTTTTGCATTGATTTTTGTGCTAAAAAGTAGAGTGCTTTGTTCTTGGGGACCTTTGGGAATTCACTACGTGAGCTATCTGCGTCCGATCTGCGCACCAGTGGTATTCCACGGTGGATTCCGTGAGGTTTTACGGTGGATTCCGTAAACTTAGATGACCGGGGCTCATACGCAAAGAGGATTCTTTGTGCGAGAAGTTGATGGGGACGCCTGTCCTTTTCGGGCGTTTCATTAATTTAGTGTGTACATGGGTGATTCCATAGCGGGTGATTCCGCAAAATGCATATTAAATTAATAAACGTTTATGAGTTTAGAGTGCGCACTCGTAATAAATTAAGGTTAGGATTTATTTCTAACCAGTTGATTTATTTATGTAGCTGAAGACTGCTAGGTATTCACTTTTGTCGGTTTAATTGTGTTATTTTACTAACGATTGTGAATGCTTCAGTTGATGTGTAGAGATAGCAGCAGTGGCGGAGGAAAGCATTGGAGTTTAGCGGGTTTCCGATCTTTCGACTATATTTTGATAGGCGCCACGCCTATATTTTGATTATGTCTATAGAGACATCGACTATTTATTATTATTTTGTATGCGCTTATGCGCCTGGATATGTTATTTTTATTTGGACATTGAGATTGGGCGTGCCAGACTCTTTGGGCACCGTCCATTAGCTTTATTTTCCTATTTTTGGTAGAAAGCAAACTCAAAAGCTAAAAGCTTGTCATATTTTTGTAATTGGGCTATTTTTGAGCAAAAAGATTGAAAATATATATTAAATACATGCTTTGTGAAGCGCTCACACAAGGCATGGGGGAGATTCAACCCAATTTGTCTCTTGTCTCATGTCGTGCTTGTTTTTGCATTGATTTTTGTGCTAAAAAGTAGAGTGCTTTGTTCTTGGGGACCTTTGGGAATTCACTACGTGAGCTATCTGCGTCCGATCTGCGCACCAGTGGTATTCCACGGTGGATTCTGTGAGGTTTTACGGTGGATTCCGTAAACTTAGATGACCGGGGCTCATACGCAAAGAGGATTCTTTGTGCGAGAAGTTGATGGGGACGCCTGTCCTTTTCGGGCGTTTCATTAATTTAGTGTGTACATGGGTGATTCCATAGCGGGTGATTCCGCAAAATGCATATTAAATTAATAAACGTTTATGAGTTTAGAGTGCGCACTCGTAATAAATTAAGGTTAGGATTTATTTCTAACCAGTTGATTTATTTATGTAGCTGAAGACTGCTAGGTATTCACTTTTGTCGGTTTAATTGTGTTATTTTACTAACGATTGTGAATGCTTCAGTTGATGTGTAGAGATAGCAGCAGTGGCGGAGGAAAGCATTGGAGTTTAGCGGGTTTCCGATCTTTCGACTATATTTTGATAGGCGCCACGCCTATATTTTGATTATGTCTATAGAGACATCGACTATTTATTATTATTTTGTATGCGCTTATGCGCCTGGATATGTTATTTTTATTTGGACATTGAGATTGGGCGTGCCAGACTCTTTGGGCACCGTCCATTAGCTTTATTTTCCTATTTTTGGTAGAAAGCAAACTCAAAAGCTAAAAGCTTGTCATATTTTTGTAATTGGGCTATTTTTGAGCAAAAAGATTGAAAATATATATTAAATACATGCTTTGTGAAGCGCTCACACAAGGCATGGGGGAGATTCAACCCAATTTGTCTCTTGTCTCATGTCGTGCTTGTTTTTGCATTGATTTTTGTGCTAAAAAGTAGAGTGCTTTGTTCTTGGGGACCTTTGGGAATTCACTACGTGAGCTATCTGCGTCCGATCTGCGCACCAGTGGTATTCCACGGTGGATTCCGTGAGGTTTTACGGTGGATTCCGTAAACTTAGATGACCGGGGCTCATACGCAAAGAGGATTCTTTGTGCGAGAAGTTGATGGGGACGCCTGTCCTTTTCGGGCGTTTCATTAATTTAGTGTGTACATGGGTGATTCCATAGCGGGTGATTCCGCAAAATGCATATTAAATTAATAAACGTTTATGAGTTTAGAGTGCGCACTCGTAATAAATTAAGGTTAGGATTTATTTCTAACCAGTTGATTTATTTATGTAGCTGAAGACTGCTAGGTATTCACTTTTGTCGGTTTAATTGTGTTATTTTACTAACGATTGTGAATGCTTCAGTTGATGTGTAGAGATAGCAGCAGTGGCGGAGGAAAGCATTGGAGTTTAGCGGGTTTCCGATCTTTCGACTATATTTTGATAGGCGCCACGCCTATATTTTGATTATGTCTATAGAGACATCGACTATTTATTATTATTTTGTATGCGCTTATGCGCCTGGATATGTTATTTTTATTTGGACATTGAGATTGGGCGTGCCAGACTCTTTGGGCACCGTCCATTAGCTTTATTTTCCTATTTTTGGTAGAAAGCAAACTCAAAAGCTAAAAGCTTGTCATATTTTTGTAATTGGGCTATTTTTGAGCAAAAAGATTGAAAATATATATTAAATACATGCTTTGTGAAGCGCTCACACAAGGCATGGGGGAGATTCAACCCAATTTGTCTCTTGTCTCATGTCGTGCTTGTTTTTGCATTGATTTTTGTGCTAAAAAGTAGAGTGCTTTGTTCTTGGGGACCTTTGGGAATTCACTACGTGAGCTATCTGCGTCCGATCTGCGCACCAGTGGTATTCCACGGTGGATTCTGTGAGGTTTTACGGTGGATTCCGTAAACTTAGATGACCGGGGCTCATACGCAAAGAGGATTCTTTGTGCGAGAAGTTGATGGGGACGCCTGTCCTTTTCGGGCGTTTCATTAATTTAGTGTGTACATGGGTGATTCCATAGCGGGTGATTCCGCAAAATGCATATTAAATTAATAAACGTTTATGAGTTTAGAGTGCGCACTCGTAATAAATTAAGGTTAGGATTTATTTCTAACCAGTTGATTTATTTATGTAGCTGAAGACTGCTAGGTATTCACTTTTGTCGGTTTAATTGTGTTATTTTACTAACGATTGTGAATGCTTCAGTTGATGTGTAGAGATAGCAGCAGTGGCGGAGGAAAGCATTGGAGTTTAGCGGGTTTCCGATCTTTCGACTATATTTTGATAGGCGCCATGCCTATATTTTGATTATGTCTATAGAGACATCGACTATTTATTATTATTTTGTATGCGCTTATGCGCCTGGATATGTTATTTTTATTTGGACATTGAGATTGGGCGTGCCAGACTCTTTGGGCACCGTCCATTAGCTTTATTTTCCTATTTTTGGTAGAAAGCAAACTCAAAAGCTAAAAGCTTGTCATATTTTTGTAATTGGGCTATTTTTGAGCAAAAAGATTGAAAATATATATTAAATACATGCTTTGTGAAGCGCTCACACAAGGCATGGGGGAGATTCAACCCAATTTGTCTCTTGTCTCATGTCGTGCTTGTTTTTGCATTGATTTTTGTGCTAAAAAGTAGAGTGCTTTGTTCTTGGGGACCTTTGGGAATTCACTACGTGAGCTATCTGCGTCCGATCTGCGCACCAATGCAACTTACAAGACTGGGGTTCATTTTCATGCCATGCAACGGAAGTTAACAATTTCCTCATGCAAATCATAGCGAAGGGAGTTATTGACTAAATGCAAGATACCCCTTTCCTTCACTGCCAATGCACTTAACAATTTCCTCTTTAACCCTAGGCAATATGCATTTTAGGCTTTCACTTTGAAAATGCATGACAAGGTAATTTGCAACTAAGTTCATAGGGCAAGTAAGTGCTTTTCATTCATAACTTTGGAGATGCATGATATGCACAAATCCTTTATCTATCGTTCAAATAGATAATTTATCAAATGTACTTTTATCACTACCCATGAATTAATGATAACGTAGAATGCATTTTCCCTATGTAATTAGGTGTACTTAAAACATCTCTTCATGTGGAAATAAATTCGTGGAACCTGGATTTATGGATCGGCGGTGATATCCACGTGTAAGTTCACGGAAGAACCTCCCGCAGGTAGGCCTTGCGACTTCTTGGGAGCCACCGTAGGCGTGATTACTGACACCGCAGATTCCCTCTAGCCTTAACTCTCGCTCTCCGAGACGCGGCCTGGAGGTCGATACCTTCTCCTCGCGTAAGAGTTGGAGTTTATCGAGCCCGGTTTTAAATCCGGGGAAGGCCACATAAGAACAAGGCCTATGTCCCTTATCCTTAGAAGCTTCTCAAAGAAGCTTCTGACTGAACAAAAACGACGTGGAAGGGCCCCAATGATTGGGGTGGGGTAAAGATTGTCGATGGGGGTGATTGGGACGATGGCAGGGAGGCGAATATGGTGACGGCAGCAGGCGTATGAGGGCGGTGTCTTCCTAGTGGTGGCGTCTCCAGCATGGCGGCTTCACGGCTGCGTTCTCCTCCTTCCCCATGTCCCCCACTAAGGGGTGTTTATATAGGCTTAAGGGGGGGCGAGAGTCTCCAAACACATGGAGCCCCCCATGCTTCCCTCCTCACCCATGCATCTCCACCTCTCTTACTTCATCTCTCACTCCCTCTCCTCTAGCCATGCATCGGCTGGGGGAAAGGGATAATAATAAAAAAATTTACCTATTTTTTAACCATTATCCATTTTTCCCCTTCCAAAAGGGTGTTTCCCCGCGGGTTTTTACGGTCTTCAACCCCGGGCTCGATTTCACAATGCGGAGGCCTCATCTTTGCATGTGTGGGGTACGGATTAAGCTGCTAGTAATTACGATGCGGGAGATAACCTTGCATAGGTTTTACGTAGTGTGTGGGGAGTCAGGTTTAAATATAATAAATGAATTTGTTTTTTATTCAAGGGTTATTTGAATTATAAGCATATCCGTGAAATAAATTATGTGAAGAAACCTGTGATTTAATGGACTATCTAAGGAACACTACAAGGATATAGGAGAATAGTGACAGGCAGTTCCAACACATATTAGTGGCGTCAGTATTTGCGTATACTTCCTCCTTGGGCCTTTGCGGTGAGTACATTTCTCCCTCTTGGTTTGTTCTTGTTAATTCTCCTTTTCTTTTGTCTGTTTTTGTTGAGAATGAGGTGCTTTGAGGGAGAAAGAGAGGAAATGAGAGAGAGAGAAGAAGAAAGAAAAAGGAAAAAAGAACAAGAGAGAGAGGAAATAAACATGAAAAATAATGAAGAAAGAGAGAAATAGAGAGAGAGAGAAGAAGAAAGAAAAAGGAAAAAAGAACAAGAGAGAGAGGAAATAAACATGAAAAATAATGAAGAAAGAGAGAAATAGAGAGAGAGAGAGAGGGAGGGAGAGAGGAAAATGAATGAGAAAACACGAGGGGATAGAGAAAAACAAAGAGAGGGTTTGTTCTTGTTCTTTAATTTCATCTTGTTTTGTTTGTTTTTTTTACAATGATGTGCATTGAGTGCGAAAGAGAGGAAATGAGAGAGGGAGAAAAAGAAAGGAAAACAAAGAAAGAACAAGAGAATAGCCAAATTTTGAACTACTTGCTCTAAGTTTTAGCCCAGTGATGGACTTGTGATGTGCCTTTGGCTCTACGTAGCCTTTGGGGTCAATTTCAGGGTTTAGATGTGTCAAAATTTGCGTTCTAGATACGTGTCCGATTTTGATAGTTTTCTGTCCGATTCTCAGAGTCCGAGTGTCCGATTTTCAAAATCGGACGGGTGAGTGTCCAATGAATTGGAAAAGGGTGGTCGGATTCTAGACTGGTCCGATTTTGGACTCTGGTCCGATTCTGCGAGGTCCGATTGGTCCGAGTGGTCCGATAGGACAGGATGGTCTGAATCTGAGTGGTCCGATTCTAAGGGCAATCCGAGTGCCACGTGACACGTCCGATCGGGCTGGTCCGATTCTGGTAATCGGACCAAACTGGTCCGACTCACTCTCAGCCGGACGGTCCGATTCTGAAAGTCGAACGGTCTGACTCTAGAGCACGAGTGGTCTGATTCTGGGAATCAGACCATTGCGAGTTGGTCCGACTGCATGCGGGCGCGATTCCGAGGCGTTTGAATCCTCCTTACTGTCTACTGCACGCACTCACCACAGACTTCCCATATCTGATTAGAGCACTATTGGAGAACATTGGACTCACTTGGAGCAGCTCGAATCGTTGGCGCCTAGAATCGGGGTAGCGCTTCCTCGTCCTGTGAACCAGAAGCTCTCTCTCTCACACACACACACACACACACACACACACACACAAGGCCAACTAAAGAAATGAGGTCTGTCCTGGCTTCCCAAGCCTCTTAAGGTCCTTTCCCAGCACTACAGAACCTTACAGCCAGTTCCCTGTCCCTGTCTCACCCAGAAACTTGAATCTGGTCCCCTATTTCCCAGTTTTAGCCTGTTATACAGCAACAGAAAACCCTACTATTTGCTTCTTTTTTCTTTGTTTTTTTTCCTATCCTAAATGCATACAAATCACAAAGCAATCACCTACACTACTCCCACATGCTTTTCCAAATCCAAAAACCCAAAACCTACTTGCTAAGGAGATCGAATACCTCTTCAAACTCCCTCGCTTCCTACCTATCTACCTCAAGCACTGGTTCGGGGAAAACCCTACTCCAATGCTCGATTTGAAGCGTGCAAGCGCTCAAGGCTTGAATCCGTTGGTCCTGGAAACGAAACCAAAATGTGGGAGCTTTTACTCAACCACCAAGACCCACGGACTGCTTATTGTTTCAAGCGTTCCAAGCCGAGCACTAATGGCTACCTCTCACATAGCTGACGCGCCATCCATATCTACGGGTGTAGTAAGCTTACCTTCGTGCCGTTCGAGTTACCTCCTCTCCTGCACACTCTGGTAGCTCCACGATCCAAGTGCAAGCTTCAAGCAAGCTCGATCCTCTCGCTCCAAGCTCCGAGCTCCATTGCCGCAAGCAAGAGAAGAGAAGAGAAGAGAAGAGAAGAAGGGAGGAGAAGATGGAGAGCTTCTCCATCCCACGGTCCCTCACCCTCACACACTCACTCCCTCACACTCTCACACTCCCTCTCTCAAGCACAAGCTCAAGCAAGCAAGAACAAGAAGAAGAAGAAGAAGAAGAGGAGAGCTACTTTTGGCCACACACAAGAATAAGCTTCTCATTCACTTTTCAACTTTATATACAAAACCCTAAATCCCTTTTGGGCGGTCATCCCCTTTTCCCCTTTTTTACATGGCCGGCCATAGCCTAGGCCTTTTTTCCCATTGTCCTTCTATCTTCCTAGCTTCCTTTCCACCGCCCATCTACATTTACAAATTGCACGGGTGAGAGCCCGCCGCTCCTTGAATTAAACCATGATGCGGTTGCGCTCTTTTACAAAAGTTTTGACTTGCGCTTTTCCTTGTGCGCCTTTCTCCCTTATTTAGGACTCTTCTCCTTGTGCGTCTTTGTCTTCCATTTCTCTTTGCCTTGGCCTTTTTCTTTGTCTTCTGCTTTAGCTTTTCCGGATTTTCCACCTTCGTTCGTTTGGTTCGTTTGAGGGTTAACACCTCTCCTCCAGCCATGCATCGGCTGGGGGAAAGGGATAATAATTAAAAAATTTGCCTATTTTTTAACCACTATCCATTTTTCCCCTTCCAAAAGGGTGTTTCCCCGCAGGTTTTCAGGGTCCTCAACCCCGAGCTCGATTTCACAATGTGGAGGCCTCATCTTTGCACGTGCAAGGTAAGGATTAAGCTATCGGTATTTATGATGCGGGAGATAACCTTGCACAGGTTTTATGCAGCGTGCAGGGAGTCAAGTTTAATAATATTTCTTTGAGTGGAAATATTACAGTATTACACTAGTAGAACGATAGCTAGTGCCTAATTCTCCTTGCCTCATTTAGGCGGAGAAGGGGGTCAGATGGATTTGCTAAAAATTTGATAGCTTTGCATGTATCCTTTCAGATTCATGCGGATGTGGAGGGAGGTCATGGAGAGAAAATGATGATTGCATCTAATGAACTGGCTATTGTTTATATCTTCTAGGAGAGCTAGGCAAAAAGAGGGGAGAAGGCTAGCCCTCATCATCAGACGAGCCATGGCACAACTGTCGATGGTGTTAGGGCCAAAGAAGAGGGGAGGCAAGCCACGTTCTTGTGGGGTCAGGTCCTGCTTAAGTAACAACTTAAGTAACCTAAGATAATTACATGTAGTTACAAAGGATGGATTGGGGCATGAAGAGAAATCCACGAGGAAACGCATCATGGAATCATCTAGGCTTCCCGAGTTGAAGAGGAGGGTATGTTCAAAGGAGGTAGCATTAGAGTTGTAGATGAGAAGAAAATCATAACACCCATGGAGAGTGGCAACAAAATCCACACCTACCCTAGGAGGGTACGCCATGAACGTGGGGTTGTTTCTCTCGTAGGGTAGGGTGTTACAAAAAGCCATCCAGGCAAGCATGCTGATGTTGCACACCCCCTTCTCCAAAGGGGTTGGCAGTTATAGGTACTTCAAATACCTTGTTTTGCCAAAACTCAGCTTCTTCATATCCTCAAAGAGTGGGGATCCTTTCCCTTTCCTCCAGCCACTTCTCTCCCTATCGGCTGCCAGTAATCACCTCCTCCATCACCTTGAGCTGTAGGACCCTCCGCAAGCTATTGAGCATGAGGAAGCTGAAGGTGAATGGGTCTTTTCCTCTTTCTTGCCACTCCCAAACTACCAACTCTACATGGAATCTAGTGGGGATGTCATCAAGGCACGGTGGGAGAGGTGCGGATGGCTGCACGACTGGTTTGGCTCTTAATTGCTTTCTAGTTTCTTCGACTAACTTTCTCCGTCTTTCCCTGAGTGGGGCTTGTCTCTCTGCAGATGGACCAACCTGTTGTTGCTCTTGGGAATGCGGCGAGGGGGGTTGTGGGATCACCTCTTCTCTGAATCTCCCCATATCGAATTCAAGCTCACCCTCCTCCCCTTGCTGGTCTTCTTGTTGTGCTCCTTCTTCAAAGCCCATTACATCAATTTCCTAGAACACCATATTGGGGATATGGGAATTTCCCATAAGTTTGGGACACGTGGTCAAATCTTTGGATTTGTCGTAACTTGAACACTATAGCTCCAAATTGAGCGCTCTATAGCTCAGTAGATTCCATTTTTCAAGCTCTTTCCAATGATAGGTCACATCATATGCTTTTGAGAAACTTATGGGCATGTTATCCGGGTGCTACCTTTTTATTATTCAAAAAATGGGAATTGGGAGATTCCCAAAGTCACTAATATTGTGATCTGGGGGGTTAGGCTGGCCAATAGCAAGGTGTAAGCTGCTACATTCTCCAACTCAAGCATGCTGATTTGATGCATTAAGATGTTGTAGTGCTTGTTGGAGAAGAGCGCATGCACTAGCTTCGCTTGTAGTCTAGCTTTCACATCAGGAACGACCCGGATGTTGATGTCGTCATTAGTTAGCACATCCTCCTTTTTCATTTTCAGCATGGCATACACATCCCTCTTCTGCTTTTTCTCTATCTTTGGCTCCAATCCCAATGCCTTCTCCACCAAGGCTGGGTTTACGTAAACCTGCACCTGTTTAGCATTTTTTTCCCTTCCCACCGTCACGGTACCGCACTCATTGTCAGGGTCGTATGTCCTAAGAAACTCCACACACTTCGTGTGGTCAGGCTCTTGCACAAATTTCTCAAGGTACTTGGTTAGGTTGCATTGCTCGATGACTCTCTTGGCCGCTTCCTCCTTGGCCACCACACCCTCTACATTATGAATGGTTCAGAACTTGAGCTGGCTGTAGGCGCGGCTTTCAAGGGTGATGCGGTATTGCGTTCTTTCCTCCTCCATGAACAGAAGTCAGTGGGCGTGGTCTTGCTGTGATATCTTTTATTCATGTCATGATCCCAAGTTTCCATTAGTGCTTCCAAATTAATAATTCCTTGGAAAAGTCATAATTAGAAAGAAAGACTCTATATGTTTATTGAATGAAAGCATTAAAATCCCATCCAATGTAGAATCTTCCCTTCAGAATTTAACTTTTTTCCCTTTATTTCAAAGTTCTCGTGCCATTTTTCCTACCTCGCCCGTTTTTTACATGTTTATGCATTTCATCTCACCCCCCTCCCCTTCTAGCTCGAGAAGAAACCTTCCTAGGTTTCAAGGTTAGGAGGTCAGGGGCATTTTGCAATGGGTCTATAAGTTACGAGCATAGGAACCAACTATAGAAATTGGGGTTGTATTCTAACTAAGCTGTTAGAAAGTCACCGGAAGCGACGCGACTAGCAATATGTAGCTCTTTCTCACTCAATAGGAAATTAAGATAAGGGTGTCCTTTGATTTACTCTTCCAGGGGTTGGCCACGAAGAGTGGTTAACACTCTATACGAGGCTAGCGTGACGTAAGTGGGATCGTACTCCGCTGTTTTGATTGCACGTTGCTGCTCAGCGTTTGTCATGACTTGGCACCCTTCAACTTCCCATTGCAACCTAAGAGTGTACCAGTGCCTCAAGAATGGGGATTCAGTATCAGCAAGTTTTGATATTTCTACAATTTCTTGGTTGGTGATGGCAGAAGTGGTTCGTTGATCATATGACGTGATGAGACACTATTTGAGGGCTTGCTCTTTAGAGATCTCGCTGTTGAGCGATTCAACACGGAGTTAGCTGTTTTTGCGAAGGCAAGTTCAAACGTCTCCCAAGAACAAGGCATCGTACAAACTTCGATTGCAAAAGGTTCGCGCAACAAGCCTAAGTCCAACAGATTGTAGCTCAGAGCTAGCTCTCTGAAAGTGACATCTAGTCGTCTAATGCAATCAACCATGTCATCCCCCCTATCTTCAGCTAGATCTGAGGCCAGTGTCAAAAATGATTTTCGCTCATAGGAGGGTTTAAGACGTGCTGGTGGTTGGGGTTTGATAGAACTAGAGCCTTTGACAATGAACAGTTGCGGTTGCGGTTGTTCTTGAGATCGCATTTGGACCTCTTGGATTAGGGTTGGGGAAGTAGCAGCTACATCCGATGGACTACTGCCTTCAGAATGGATCATTGTAGTCGGATTGGCTCTAGCGGGTGATGGCTCATGTGACGATGTCTGTCATTTGGGTCAATAGGCTTGTTTGACTCTCTTGGGCATGTGCGTGGTTGAGCGGATCCATATCCAAGCATTCCCCTCATAGTAGCCTTGTACGTGCAAGAGGGCTTTAGGGACCCACATTTACTTGATCATGCTCCGATTTCTGGGCTACGCCTTGGTTTCCTAGATTTAGAGCTTCGAGTCTTATAAGGATGTGTGCATCGACTCCTAGGCAATGGTTGCGGTTGTTTAGGCTTCCATTGAAACCTAGGCTGTTGGACCTTAGCTTTTGCTGCCATGAGCAACGGTTCTTGAGAGTTGGTGGGTAGTGGTCGAGCACTACCCTTCTCCTTTGATTTGGCTGCTAATACTTCTATTGATAGCCTTGCGAATTGTGATGAGGTCGTGTAGCCCTTGTTGAAAGCTGTAACAATGCGAATGTTTCCTATGGCGAGGTGGATGCGCTGCAACTCATAGTCAACGTTACAAGGAGTTTGATTTTTGAAGGTTCACCCTAGCAGCGACTCCGTGCTTGCTTCTTTGGCATCTGTCAACACGTAGAAGATCATTGGTACAGTCTCAGAGTCAATAGAAACGGCGGCCCTACACTTGCCGAGAAGTGTGTATGAGCGGCCCCCATATGGGCTTAATTTGGCATTAGTGGGTTGTAATGGTGGTTTGTCAAGTTGGGTCCAATGATTGTGAGTCAAGGCATTGAAGTCTGCTCCCTCATTGATCAAGGCATTGAAGGCGCATGTTTTCTTGGCAGTGACCGTGATGTGTACGTATGCGGGCTCTATGGCTTCCTCATCCTCCTCATCGACTTCCGTGATTGTGGCTACCCGCACTTTGACGGGCAGTTCCAGTGGCTCATGTAAAGGATGCATGGGAGGATAGTACTTCTTGATATGACTGCCATTGAAGAAGCCTATTCCCTCAGAGTCTAGAGTCTCGAGCTCAATGTTGCCCATCGGCTGATTACACGAACTTTGAAAGATCCAAGACCCCTAAATTTCATTTTTGGCTTATGCCCCTTAACTAAGTATATGAGCACTAAGTCTCCCTATTCAAAGTCACGTTGCTTGACGTGCTTGTCAAACCAACTCCTGCGTCATGCCTTCTCACATATGAGCACATAAGTGGCTAGAAGGGAGTCTCCGAGAGGCATTCGAGTTCAATTAGGCATTATGTCCCTGCCTCCTTTCCTTCCCATCCTTCCTGAAGTGCGATTCTCAAGTAGGTCAACCTAAAGGGGGTCTGGCCGATAGTTGTTTTATAAGCTGTGCAGTAAGCCCACAAGGCTGCCATCAGCTTGTTATCCCAGTCGCGCTACGTGAGGCAGTGTGCGAGGCAGAGACTACCTTGGTTAAGACATTGACAAGAATCTTATTCTTTGACTCTGCCTGGTTGTTTGCTTGAGGGTAGTATGGAGTGGATTTCCCATGGATAATTAGGAAGGTGGATAGGAGGTGCGCTATCACTTCATTGATAAAGTGTGTGTCCTAGTCACTGACTAGTTTGATGGGGCAGTCGAATCATGAGATTACCTACTCCTACAAGAACTTGGCAGTCATTCGAGCATCGTTCTTTCGTGTTGCTCTCACCTATGCCCATTTGGTTAGGTAGTCTGTGGGGCCACAATGATGTATTTGGCTTTGTACAGACAAAAAATGATGTTAGAATAATCAATTTAAATCATATAAAGCATAATAATATAAATCATTAAAAAAAAATCTCACTTAAAATGCATATCTTATGTACCCTTATAAGCGATTGGTCAACGAATTGAGTAAGTGGATGCTCCAAGTATGAAGTATCCTATGGTCCCATGTTAATCTCTTGATACAACTCCACATACACTTGAAGGTCGATAGACATGTCACCACAAAAGAATGAGTCCACCTCGTTCTCAAAGATTTCTTGGACTCCTGTATTTCCATCATTATTAGCCGATGCTGGCTCCAAGCTTTTTGACGGCCTCCACCCCTTGCAATATCAACCTCTTTATTTGCATATTATCTTCATCTATGCTTGAAACATCGCTTTGATAATATACTCTCACACTTCGGGGAGTTGAAGGTATAACATACCACCGTCAAGGTTGTCGGGGGTTTGGATAGAAGATTACATGTTCACAAACACATACAAGAGAGTTCAAACCATTGTGACATAAACCATGTCGTAATACAATTAGCAAACAAATGAGTCCATGCACCTGTTCACAATGAGCCGGCAACACAAAGGTGTCACGCAAATTCGTCCATTTTTTTTCGGAATCTATTTCGAGAAATCTAGATGGACCTCGTCGAACTGTTGCTCTAGCTCCTCCAAGTACCACTTTGAACCACTGCACATCGAATAGTATCATGGAGAAGCTACGATAATCCACCCTTACAATACTTTGCAAGTTCCCAAAGTACTCCATCTCATCCACAACTGTGTTTGGATCCATTCCTTGTTGCGACTCTCTTGCTCGAACCTTGCCATGATACCATAGTCCATTGTGGAGCGCATTTTGTCAATACGCTCCACGCGAAAATGCCGTCCGCATGACCACGCTGCACTATATATTTTGTACTGTACATTGAAACACTCAAATAAGATGTCGCATATAAAATTTAGATACGACAGATTCTGAACCCCTCGTCACCTTTGGACTACATCCCCTCGAGAATTCCCACTCTTCCTTTGAGACCTCTGTCCCTTCCCGAGACACTGCGGTCAAAGCTCCATATAGCCATCGCGTTGAATGAACCGCGGCATCTCCTCCATCCCTTTGGGATATCGAATTGGTCGATGACGCATCCTACATCGGAATTCAGCTCGCGCTTCCTCTCGATCTTGCCTAGCGATTTGGTACTTGGTGAGCCACGTCTCCATAGAGGCATGGTGCAACATACAAAAGTGATTCACCTTCTCCTCCATTGAGGCATCCATTCTTTTTTCTACCCCATTTCCAACCACCATATCTCCAATCAGTCTATCATCGTTCTTCAGCAACCATAGCATTTCATTGTCTGGATCCACCGTTGGTAGCCATTATGAAATATGCACTAGCGCCTTAGACACCAACCAACCTTTAGCCATGCTACCCTCTGGCCGAGCTCGTTGTTGCACAAAGCCTTTAAGGGTTTTCATGAAGCAAGATGCACAAGAAGGTGGACTTGTATCGTGAACATACTGGTGGGCAGGTATTTCTCAAGGAGAAAGACCGTCTCCACTGCTCCCCGCCTCAGGGATTCAATAGAGGACGTCTTAATCTCGTTCTTTGAGATCCATTGCACCAAAGTCGACAACCTATAAATGGCCCTGCGTATTTCTGGAGTAAGACATCCTGCGATCGCGATCAGTAGTACAAACTGCCACAAATGAGAAAGCATTATGAATAATGGCTACACTCCAAATAGCAAAATGCACACGCCATTTACAATCCATTCGTAATACAAACCTGACATATCTTATGCCAGTCATGGGATTTTAGCCCTGATAATTGGTCGTCTTTAGAAAATACGGACCTAAGAGAACGCATCATACCCGTCGGAGTGCGGATAGACTTGATTACTTGCTTCACAATGCGCTCTTCTTTAGTGGACAAAACCCAAGGAGTGAGAGGAAGCTGCACGCAACCATCAGCACACTCGACTGCGGCCCAAAGCGCCTCCATCTTACCTACCTCCTTCAAATCCATTCATGCCCCTATAGTGTCTCTCTTTCCTGTGATGTGGTCCCATAGCAAGCTGCCCATATTCTTAAAAATATGCATGGGATCCAACAAGTGGTTGACCTATAAGTGGGTCCAATATGGCAACTCGTAGAAAACTAAGAACCACCACATTCCATTTGGATGTGATTCCGCGTGGACCATTTTCAGCTCGTACCAGCTTGTGGCGTTTATACGTGTTGGAGGTCGTCCAAGGAAACCTTCCTTGAGTTCATGATCCTCTGCCAAGAATGCAGTGTGTCCTTGATATACCATCTTCTTCATGGTTCGTGACCTTCGGGAGTCTAACTGTGTCCCGCACAATGGACATGCATGATAACTAGAGGTAACCAAACATGTTCCAACACCACAACCCAGTGAATACTTGCTTCAACGAGATAAAATATAGATATTACCAACAAGAACGGAGGCCTGTTTACCTGAGCACTCTCCGAATCCCGGAAAGTCATGCATCATCCACATGAGAATGGCTCGAATATTGGCTGACCGCCGACCATCGTGCTTGCTCATATCTTGCACGGTGACCCCCTCCTCTCGCAAAATCTTAAGCTCATCGACTAATAGACGAAGATACACGTCCATATTTTTGACTTTGTAGCGGCCGGGGACAAGTAAGCTAAGGATGAGATGTCCTTTCTTTGTAGAAATCCATGGAGGGATATTGTAGTTGACAAGGACTATAGGCCACACACTGTAAGAAGTTGAGTGCAGACCGAATGGGTTCACGCCATCCATTGCAAGACCAAGCCGAAGATTCCTTGGCTCTTGGGCAAAGCCTGGGAAGGTAGAGTCAATGTGGCTCTATGCGCATGAATCCGCTGATATTCATTGAACTCCATTCGTGGACCTATTCTGCGCATGCCACGTTGTCAAGCTCACCATGCCGGACGTACGAAACATGTGGTTTATGCGAGGGATAAGCGGAAAGTGTCTGAGAACTTTTTTAGGGATGGTTTGTCCTTGCAAGTCCTTTCAATACCTATGAGTACCACACTTTGGACATGTCTCCACAATATGCAATCGTTGATACATGCATGAATGTTATTGTAGTCCATGCCAAGCTTTCGTAAAACATGTCGTGCATCATCATGAGACTCAGACATGGTATTTGCAGGTGGTAATATATGATATTTCAATAACCTGAAAAAATTTATAAACACCTTGAAAAAGCACAAATATTTGTCATAATAGTGTCGAAAAAAAATCAACGATGCGTATGTACAAGGTACCTAAACAACTCGGTCACACTCATATCGCTCCACCCGTATTTTGCTTACACACTTAAGAGTGCAAGCAGTGTCTTCAGCCGAGATACTCTGCACCCATCATATAATGGTATGGATGCTTTCTCTCTAAGCGGATCAGAAGTCTCGACATCCATGGGAATCAATGCATCGATCATTGCCTCCATCTCAGGCTCTAGGATTATAGGTAGGTCTGGAAGGTTGCCAATCTCCTCTAGCATTAACGGTATAGACTGGCCTTGCAAGTGGTGGATTGGCTCCTGCACTCCATCCATCGCACGCCCACGTACTCTTCTAATTGGCCGCAAAGGGTACACTCCTCCTTGGGATGAGACATCACCTCCCTGGATAGAAAATTTACCAGCGAGACCCAATCTTATTGTATATGGTATTCAATTAGCTTGCGAGTACAATGCATGATTGATATTAACTTCAAATTACTGTTTGTTAAAAATCCGCAATCACCTAATCAATGATCTCAGATTGAAACTCGCCAAATCGTCATACGTGTTCTATAGAAAATCGGCGTTTTCCTCTAATTGTCAGCTTGCATTGAGAGCAAGGACATGGGGCACGCTGATTAAGATACGCCTCACAATCTTGAACAACACGACCTTCTTCATTTTCTATTTTGTCTATGTTACAACAAACAATTTGTTTTTGTTATCATTCTTTTCTTTTCTTAGATTGTTATCCTCTCCTTCCATCTTTCTCTTTCTCTATGACCTAGCATACAGTATCATAGAACACTAGTATTTAGTACCTAGTACTCAGTACCTAGCACATAATATCATAGCATCTTAGTATCTAGCACCTAGTACTCTAGTATCATAGTGCCAAGTACCCATTACTATGATACTATGTAGCAGGTGCTAGGCTATCCTCTCTTTCTCTCTTTCTCACCCTAGGTTTAATGATTTTTATCTCTTTTTCTCTCTCCTCTCTCTCTCTCTCATATTTCTTTTTCTCTCTCCTCTTTAGCTCATTTCCTTTTCACTCTCATTTTCCTTTCTCTCTTTCTCCCTCCCTCATTTCCTCTCCCTCTCTCACCCTCACCCTCTCTTTCTCTCTTTCTCTATTAGGTTTAATGATTTTTTCTCTTCTTCTCTCTCCTCTCCCTCTCTCATTTCCCTTTCTCTCTTTCTCCCCCTCTCTCATTTCCTCTCCCTCCCTCACCCTAACCCTCTCTTTCTCTCTTTCCCTATTAGGTTTAATGATTTTCTCTTTTTCTCTCTCCTCTCTCTCATTTCCTATTCTCTCTCCTCTTCCTCTCTCATTTCCCTTTCTCTCTTTCTCTCCCTCTCTCATTTCATGTCCCTCCCTCACCCTGACCCTCTCTTTCTCTCTTTCTCTATTAGATTTAATGATTTTTTTCTCTTTCCCTCTCTCCTCTCCCTCTCTCATTTTTTTCTCTCTCCTCTCCCTCTCTCATTTCCTCTCCCTCCCTCACCCTAACCCTCTCTTTCCCTATTAGATTTAATGATTTTTTCTCTTTTTCTCTCTCCTCTCTCTTTCATTTCTTTTTCTCTCTCCTCTCCCTCTTTCATTTCCCTTTCTCTCTTTCTCTCCCTCTCTCATTTCCTGTCCCTCCCTCACCCTGACTCTCTCTTTCTCTCTTTCTCTATTGGATTTAATGATTTTTTTTCTCTTTTTCTCTCTCCTCTCCCTCTCTCATTTTGTTCTCTCTCCTCTCCCTCTCTCATTTCACTTTCTTTCTTTCTCTTCCTCTCTCATTTCCTCTCCCTCCCTCATCATGACCTTCTCATTCTCTCTTTTTCCATTAGGTTTAATGATATTTCTCTCTTTTTCTCTCTCCTCTCTCTCTCATTCCTTTTTCTCTCTCTCCTCTCCCTCTCTCATTTCCCTTTCTTTCTTTCTCTCCCTCTCTCATTTCCTGTCCCTCCCTCACCCTAACCTTCTCTTTCTCTCTTTTCCCATTAGGTTTAATGATATTTCTCTCTTTTTCTCTCCCCTCTCTCTCAATTTTTTTCTCTCTCCTCTCCCTCTCTCATTTCCTTTTCTCTCTTCCTCTCCCTCTCTCATTTTCTCTCCCTCCCTCGCCCTCGCCCTCACCCTCTCTTTCTCTCTTTCCCTATTAGGTTTAATGATTTTTCTCTCTTTTCTCTCTCCTCTCTCTCTCTCTCTCTCATATTTTTTCTCTCTTCTCCCCCTCTCTCATTTACCTTTCTCTCTTTCTCTCCCTCTCTCATTTCCTGTCCCTCCCTCACCCTAACCCTCTCTTTTTCTCTTTCTCTATTAGATTTAATAAAATTTTTCTCTTTTTCTCTCTCCTCTCCCTCTCTCACTTCCCTTTCTTTCTTTCTCTCCCTCTCTCATTTCCTCTCCCTCCCTCACCCTGACTCTCTCTTTCTCTATTTTTCCATTAGGTTTAATGATCTTTCTCTCTTTTTCTCTCTCCGCTCTCTCTCATTTCTTTTTCTCTCTCCTCTCCCTCTCTAATTTCCTTTTCTCTCTTCCTCTTCCTCTCTCATTTCCTCTCCCTCCCTCGCCCTCACCCTCACCCACACCCTCTCTTTCTCTCTTTGCCTATTATGTTTAACATCTTATCTCTTTTTCTCTCTTCTCTCATTCTCTCTTTTTTTCTCTCTCCTCTCTCTCTCATTTCCTTTTGCTCTCTTCCTCTCCTTCTCTCATTTCCTCTCTCTCTTCCTCCCTCTCCCTCTCTCATTTCCTCCCCCTCCCTCTCCCTCTCCCTCTCCCTCATTTCTTCTCCCTCTCTCATTATATACAACTTATACAAAAAATAAATAAATAAGAGAGAGAATACACTCTCCCTCCCTCTCGTTCTCTCATTTCATCCCCCTCCCTCTTCCATTTCCTCCCTCTCCCTCTCCCTCTCTTTCTCTCTCTTGCCCTCCCTCTCCCTCTCCCTCTCTTTCTCTCTCTCTCTCCCTCCCTCTCCCTCGCCCATTTCCTCCCTCTCCCTCTCCCTCTCTTTCTCTCTCATTTCCTCTCCCTCTCTCAATCTATATACACAAATCATATAAGCAAAAGTAAAAGAGAGAGAGAATGCACTCCCTCCCTCTCCCTCTCTCATTTCCTCCCCATCCCTCTCCCTCTCCCTCTCCCTCTCTTTCTCTTTCTCTCCCTCTCTCATTTCCTCCCCCCTCCCTGTCCCTCTCTTTCTCTTTCTCTTTCTCTTTCTCTCCCCCTCTCTTTCTCTTTCTCTTTCTCTCCCTCGCTCTCCCTCTCCCTCTCTTTCTCTCTTATTTCTTCTCCTAAACAAGCAAAAGAAGGAGAGAATCAAACCCTAAACAAGCAAAAGAAGGAGAGAATGGACTCACCGTAAAGATATGGTGAGGCGGCTCCTCTTCGTGATGAAGGCTCCTCCTCTCCTTCGCGAATGGCAGCGGCGGTAGCAGCGCTGGCGGCAAGCCTTCTTCCTCTCCCTCTCTCACCCTCTATGCAAAACGTTTGCTCTCTCTCTTGCTCTCCCTCTCGAAATGTCTCACGAAAATGCGCGAAATGAAACGCGCTCAGATTTCGGCCCTGTTTTTTTCCCTTGTGGGGCGTTGCTATTTGCGTTGTATTTGCGACGAAATAGCGACGCCGCTATTCCTATGTCGCTACCCACCGTCGCTATACCTCTCTTTCCTTGTAGTGCATGACTCATTGTGCTTAAACAATTTTAAGTATAAGCCAACCATATATCGTGCAAAAATAGTTGTTTCATGATTTCATTTCTCTAGTATCAGGCTAACCTGCGCTACTATTCCTCTACAAACTTAAATTAAAAAAATCCTAAATTCCACAATATGCAGTGACATCATAACTCATTTAAAAATTATCTCTTTTCAATCATTTTTTCCCTATCATTTTAGTTTCACTTTTGTGCAGAGGTTTAAAAGGACTTTGTCTTTATTTTTTAATATAAATAAGCAATACATACATACTTCTCACACATAAATGGAGGTAGATTGAGGCACACCCTCATGATCTATCCTCATTATACATCTATGCAATCTGTTAATTCTTTATAATTGTTTACACATTGAAACTTTTTTTTCTAATTTTTCTTTAATAAGACCAACTTTCATGGTTTTTTCCTTTGTTTGAACATACATTAATAAAATTTCCTAATTTTCTATTTTTTATGACTAGTATGGATTGTGAATCATTAGCATATCAATTATTATTCCATTTAAATAACACTGAATTCACAAAAGTCCAACAAATTTCCAATTTTTGCATTAAATCTTGCATCTCGCGTTTTGTGGTTTTAATTTTTTTATATAAATGACTAAACGTAAGTACTTTTTTCATGATTTCACATATTAGAAAACATAACTTCAGCATTTTCAACCATATTCCATGATAAACAGAAAAGATACAATATAATATGCAATAAATTGACACTTACAATAAATTCCACACACATGATGCATCGTATTTCGAAAAAATGGAGCCCTTGATGCCATCACACAACCATTGATGCTCACCTTTGTGTTTCCTTGTTCCGTTCTTTGGCATCTCCTCACCAACCTGCACCCATTGTCCCGCATCATCTTAGCTCATACTATGAACAATAATTATGGTGAGAGAGAAGAGAGAAAGAGTGAAATATGAAGTTTTCATATAATGCATTAATTTACTTGATGTTTGTTGTGATATGAAGTGAAAAACTCAAGAGTGTCAACCCCAGGAGGAGAAGATAGGATTCCATCACTTTGCGAATCTTCAAAAAATGCATTTAAAAATGGGCCTCCCTCTTCATCATGATATGGTTTTTTGAATTTAGGCATCTTCTAGGCCTCATTCAATTTTAACTTCCCAAATAACCAACTCAGCCCTGTTGCGGTGGCATTTTTCAAAAGTTCTTTCAGGCTAAGAAAAAGGGACAAATAATCCCAAATTCATGATCAGACTGGAAGAGGGACTTCTTGGCATTAAAAACTATTATATTGGCCTCTATCAGTTGCTCTTCGGCTTTTTGATCAAGTAACTACTTGTTGACACGCTACACCTTGCGGAAAATTATCGAGAGAAGTGCTTTAAAACAATAATTATTTGTCATTCCTTTTGGTAGCTTTCCACACAATAATGTAAAATGTGTTTGTTGTTTTGTGTGTGTGTGTGTGTGTGTGTGTGTGTTAGAGGAACTCAAGCACTCACAAAGACATGATGCTTTCAATATGGAGTTTTTCACTACTAAGATGTGCTAAAAGTGTGATTACCATCAAAAGAGCAATCCTGTACAAAGCTTGTTGATTGGTATCGATCACGTTCATTAGTTTAATGTCAATGTGGTGGGGGCAAAGATGAATACTACTTGCACTTAATGCTACATGATTGGGCTCATTCCACAAGATAAGGATTTGTGCCATGTCATTGCATATGTTGGCATTCGACATGTCCAATGTGTAACATAGGATGTTCTAATCCTCCAATTAGATATTCCTCTCCATCTCAATTGTAATAAAGCTAAATTCCATAGCAAGCTTTTAAACTGCAAATACAAGAAATAGACACAAAATGCCAGGAAGCCATAGCCAAGGTAGCTTGGCAAATTAATTAATAGGAGGTCAAGTGGACTGTGAATATCCACAAATGAACACTTGTGTTGGATTTTTAATGTCCAAATGCACCTAAAAAAACTCCAGCTCCTTGATCCATGATCGATACATTTTTTCCCAAAAATGCCACTTTTATGGTACCTAGGCCACTTTTATGCTTTAAATTTCACCTTAAAATCAACTCTCATTGGTGACCATAGGATAGGGCAACTCCTCCTGTCAAACCCACGAAGTGATTTGTACACATACATAAACCATAAAGAGCATCAAGTTGCTACAAATGAAATACATAACCTAGCATAATACAGATCTCACCCTATCTGCTGACAAAATTCAAGGAATGAATTCTAACTAAGCATGATCTGATAAAGAGATCAAGAGGTAGCTGCGAACCAACTCTTCCAATAATCTCGCTAAAAGAACTATCAAAGAGGCAATCCTAAGTGGTGGCCTGACCCATCTATTTCACTTATGATATGTAGACTAGAAACTTCTACTAGGCAAGTACTCCTATAGCATGTCTCATTTATATTCATTTTTTCAGTTCTCACATTCTTAGTTCTTTACTATTTGGTATTGGAATGTGTAAAGAGGAGGTAGATGACAATATTGTGACCCAAAGAGAATAGGGCATCCATCTCAAGTCCAGTCTGGATACCCAAGAACTTATCAAGATCTTATGAGGTAACACAATGTTTATTTTTGTTCCCACTTACATTTATTTTTGGTCCAATTATCTTCATATTCTTTTTGGCAATATGCCACCTCTAGGAAGACATGGGATCTCCTCGTCTTGACTCATCCATAGAAAACTACCAAGCCTTCGTAACGTGATGAACATTAGCTCTTTGAAATTTTTATTTCTTTTGATTTTCCTACTTCAGGGGCTGAAACTCCTTTTAGTACACCGGCGTATTATATATATATTAGATATATGTATCATTCTTGTCTTTAAATTTTTAGGCTTTCTTAATTGCCTCACCACTAACATGGGTTTTTAGGACCAAATTCATAGTAGGCTAGACGGACAAGGTCACTAGGACTAACCTCTAAAATAGGCCTTGGATGCTTAACAATATCTTTGTAAGAGGTAGCCAACTACTCAAACCTCCACAAACATACCTAACCTAATCTAAGAACTTCATGCCTTGATTTTTTGTTCCCCACACAAGCAAGAAAAATCTGGAAAATACACATTACACATTCTACTTCAAGAAAAATAATATGAAAATGAAAGATGTCACCTAGACTAGCCACAAAAATTGTCCTTGCAGCAATTGGCTCCCTCTTGGTGCTCCTTCAAACCTGTCTAGTGCAACACAAAAATAAAAAATCGTTAAATGCACCCACACCAAAGAGATACATAGCAATCTTGACCTAATGAAAAAGAGCATTATATCCAAATCACCTGGCCTTCTTGGCCTAATAGTATCAACCATAATGCATACCATTCAACAACCTACGATTGAAAGCAAACCCTTGGTCCCTACATAAACCCTACTAACGTATAAAACTAGACCAAGGAGGTGAGCTACTTATGCCCTCTAGTAAATGAATCAATTTATGAGCTAAGTCCCCTACATAAATGGCAAGGGGAGTCTGACCAATCCGACATTGAACAATCCCATGCATCCATGAAAGAATAGGAAGATGATCAATCTCTACCTCGCTCATAACTCAAAGTAACCATGGGTGACCAAAAAAAGACACATCAGGATGAAATCCCTATAGTATATGTGGGTTGATATTATAAGGAAAATGTAAAAGCCCTTCAGGACCATGATTAAGAAAGACATCTTTCAAAAAGGCATAATTAGCCAAGGAGTCTGGAAAGTGATTCTACTTGCTGGGAATCAACTAGAAAGTTATTGCCTCGAAGACCTCAAGAATGTGCAAGGCTGCACAATGGTACATTCTTAGAAAGGGATCTCTCACACTGTAGGTCCCATTCAATTGGTTGATCACTGTTTGCAAGTTTCCTTTCACCAATAATTGACAAATACCACTACATCTAGCTAAATTTAACCCCATAAGTAAAGCCTTGTATTCCACCATATTATTAGTAAAAGAAGTCATACCCAAATATACTCCCATTTTCAAAACAACTCGATTATGGGGTCTTTTATGAAAATCCCAACACTCACATGCTTAGTAGGTCCTTAAGAAGCTCCATCAAAATATAATGTATAAACCAAGGCTTCATTGATGTAAGGCTCCATGACAATTAATCTATTTGTACTTATGATAATCAAAGTATATAATCAAGATAGAGAGGGTGTAAGACATGTACAATCTCTCCTTCCTCACTAAAATGGGGACACAAGTAAGAATTTGGTGACAATGGTGGCAATAAACTCCAATGTCCCACGTCAAAGATCCATATTGCCATGTCGTAATGTGATAGCCCTTACTCCATGAGATCATTTTGCCTTGATGGTAACGATGTTGTAAATATGGATGCTCAAGATAGGGAATAACTTTTCCCATCCAATAGTCTTGGTACTCTCTGTAAGTATAACCTAAATCGTAAAGGACCTACAAAAATACACCAAGTCCAACACAAATCCATACACATAATAGAGCCTCCATTTCTTGAAATTTACTTTAGTTTTAAACTCTACCCCTTGGAAATTTGGTAAAAGAGATGTGAAGACATTATTTCATGTGCATACAATCCTATAAGGGCCATCCTACTTGGGTTCTAACTTTCATGGAAATAGCTCACGATAGGCATCATAATATAGGACCAATTGAGCCTTTGCGAATTTATACTTCCTAGCACAGAGATCATGAAGCATTTTCATCCACTTCTTCCCTTTTTTTTTATATAGCAAGGATTGAAATCTAATCTTGTCAAGGTGTGCAAGGGAAGTGAACCTTTCTTGGAACACTTCCTCTCCACCCAAAGAATGGTTTAGAGCAAACCTTATTATAGGCAACTCAATCTCCAAAGGTAACACAAACTCTTTCCCATATAGTAATTTGAAAGGGGTATGATCTCTAGCTCTTTTATAAGCCTAGACAACCATATATATATATTTTTTCCCAACTACGCTTATCTTTAGATATTGTCTTAGATAAAATCTCCACCAACTGCTTATTGGTACTCTCTACTTGCCTATTTCCTTTGAGGTTGTAAGGCGTGGTCTTATTATGTTTAATCTTTAGACCTTCCATCAAAGCCTCAGTCACTTTATTAAAAAAATGTATCCTATGATCAGACCAATCTCTTTAGGTAGACAAAATAGCAAACAATTTGCTCCAAAATAAAACTAGCCATCTCCTTGGCATTATTCATAATCCTAGTGTGGGCTTCAAACCATTTCATTAAATAGTCTACTACCACAATGATATAATACTTTCACATAGTAAATGTAGGATGCACACATCCAATGAACTCAATGCCCCACTTCTCAAAGGGCACGGTGACTAGAATGGGATTTAGTGACCTCTTGTGATTTTCCCTAGCATCGTGTCTCTGACAGATATCACAACATGCAACATATGTAAAAGTATCCTATAAGATCATTGGCTACCAATTACTAGCATGTAAATCTTTCTAGGAAAGCAATAAACCATTGAGAAAAATAATCCACACATATTGAATCATGGAATTTCTCTAAAATGAATGGTACCTCATTAGGCACTACACAATAATGATACACCTCATACACTCCCCTTCTATACAAGACACTTGCTAGAATGGAAAGGTGAAGTTCTTGTTGGTTAATCTTTCTCTTCTCGGATATTGCAAGGTTGTGTGTGGATGGATAACCTGTAATCAATGCATACCACTACAGGATGGAGGTTGTATCAATCTTGCATAGATTCTCGCAATCACTAATATCATCCCACTCTTTCTTAGGCTCAACAAAATCTACTAAAAATTTAATAATAGCCTAAAATTTTAGTACACTACAACAAAAAGGCTCCATATGCGCGCTTGTAGCCGCAATATTTGAACAATTTTTAAAAATGTCAAGCACGTTTATTACCGCGTCTAAAATTTCATGTCTACAAGCGCGCTTATAGTGAAAACTACACGCGCATATAGACGCGCTCTGTAAATATATAATCATATTTATAAAAAAGTGGATATATTCATATTCTGCGTCTATACATGCGTGTAACTGTGTGTCTAAAAAGGCGTGTACTTTGCAAATTTTTGACAATAATAGACGCGCATTTTTCCTGCAATTTAGACGTGCGGATAGACGCGTAAAACAGAGGTATGAAAAAAAAACAAGAGAGCATGTGGCTTTGCACATGCTCTCTAGTTTTTTTCCCCCCATCAACATCAAATTGTATGCTTAGGGAAAATAGAGAAAGATTATTTTACTAAAAGCAAAAAAATGTGGAGAGCCAAAGTCCATATATTGATAATAACACATGATGAACGTATTGTGCTGAAACATTTGTATATATTTCGAAGATTTTTGTACTGAAAATAAAAAAATATATGTAGAATACGAAATTTCATATATATAGATGAAACGTTTTTACATGACGAGTTTTAGTGCTTGTGACCTCAAGCATGGTCATGGTCGCAAAGACTAGCTGAAAGTAATACATATCAAAAATGAAAGCTACAAGCCAAGGGGAGGCATGCATGCATGGGGCTCCTCTACATCTCCTCAGAAGAGGCATCGTCGTTGCTACCATCACCGCTCCCGGTGTCAGTGCTGCTGCCACCACTGCTACTGCTAGTCCCCCCTTCGCTATCCTCAACTGCATCAGGGTTCCCCTACACAAAGGATTAAGGTATATAAATACTATTACAAACAATAAATTAGAGTTACCTATACTTTTCATGTAGAAAATAAAACATACCTCTTCTAGTTGTGGAATCCTCATGGCACGATTATATTGCTCCTCTGTGATTAGTCCCTCCTTGTAGAAATACTGCCAACAAGTGGACGTCCAATTATGACCTCGATGGTAGCCTACCTCTCTAGGAGTAGGCATCCTACCAACGATATGATACTATAAAACAATTTTAACATACAACGTATTAGAACACACTACATAATGAATTGAAAAAATTTATAAAATTTAATTAAAAAAAGAAATCAAATAATACTTACAAACTCAGTCTCCCATGACTCCCTACCACCCGATCCATAATGCGACGATCCCATGGTTGCCATCTGGATACGTCGTGCCTTTGCATGCTGATGACTTGTCCTTTTCTCTGCTGCTCTCTTCTTGGCCTCTTTCCACTCCCTACGGTGGCAATTGGGTGGTTGGCCATATCCAGGGCGCCCCTGCTCTTGTCTTCACAGTGACTCCTTGGCGCGTGTCATAAGGTGAGACCTCTTGTTATGAAGCCCCTCTCTCACCTTTGACCATTCCCAATCATCTGAGAATTTTGAATTCTCGGGATTAGGGTAACTTCTATGTACTGCCCGCAACACCTTTTGCCACAAACCATTTTTTTGGTGCTTGAAGGGAATCATACAATCTTTGTATGTGGCATGCATGACACTTCTCAAGTAGGCTATCACTTTCCTCCCCTCAGGGTTATGCAAGATACCACCAACATCTGTGACAAAGTAGTATATTTGTGGAGGCTCACCTCTCTCATTTCCCGGTGAGGGTGATCAAGAGCCACCTCCTAGGCAACCTCCACAAAGCCCTTGACCTCCTCATCCTCCCGCACGACTCTCCCTCCTCCCTCGACGGGCACTACCCTCTACCTCACTCGACACACGTGCTTCTGCAGATGCACGTGCTTTGGCCGATCCATGTACTTCAGTTGATCCCTGTGCATCAGCTGATCTATGTGTATGCATAGTGCGTGGAGTATCTATTAGTAGAGGTGTACCAAGGTTTGGTGTGCCAAGGTTTGGTGTTTGTGCGGCAGTGCTAGGCAAAGATGTGATAGGTGTCCCAGACATGACTTTAAAAACCTCCTCTATAGTGGGAGGGCGACCAAGTTAATTGGTCATGTCCCCCATGAATTGCTCCTTGTTCGGAGAACCTCCAAAAAAACAACTAACACCTCTAGAAAACTTCACTAAGGTGTTGTTCATGCGTTCCAACTCAGGATCAATGCTGGAAGATCCAGGATTCCACATCTACACAAGCAAAAATCCATTACTACCCTATGCAGATAAAAGATATTACACGCTGCGTCTATACCTGCATCTATACCCGTGTCTGTCAGCGCGCCTATATATGCGTCTAAAAACACGTCTACACTGTCATCTAGACGTGCTGACAAACGCGCAAAGTCAGACCATAGTTTGCAAATTGTTATACGAAATGCACAAAAAACCTCCATAGATGACAGTCTAAAGCATGTAGAGAGAGAGAGAGAGAGAGAGAGAGAGAGAGAGAGAGAAATAGACAAAGAGAAAGCAAACAAGATTGAGAGAGAGAAGAAGAACTCACCTTCTTTGCTTGTTCCGACGGGTGGCGGCTAGGTTGCAAGCTCCTTGTCCTCCTTCTCCCTTCCCTTGGTAGGTTGCTTGATTCTTCTTCTCTTCCTTGCTGTTTGGCTCTTGTTCTTTACTCTTTGGCTCTTCCTTCCTCCTGTCCTCTTTTTACTCTTATTTCCTTCCCTCATTGTCTTCATGAAGTGATAGATAGACATGATTAGTGATGTCGAGCTCGAATTGCAGAAAACGTGTAAAAAACGCAGGAAAGCACAGGTTTGAAAAGAAAGCCACAACTTTTTATTTTTTTTAATATTTGCGTGGCGCATCTGTAAGCGCGTGTAATTGCGCATCTATATGCATAGATAAAACATATTACACGTGCTGATAGACACGCAATTACAATTAAACTAATTAAATGCTAGCTTATGGTTGTTTTTGGATCAATAGACTTTCCTAGTCTTTCAATATTAAAATGTTTGTCTCCATGTTCTAAGTATCAAAATATTTAGGGAATATGACATATATACCAAATAAAATCATATATGTCCGTATGATTCAGGTGTAATTATGTCGTTATCTTCTACTAGTATGGGACATGTTGAGTCAACAAACAGTACATCCTCCAGTGAGGATGAGACATTGCCTCTTCACAATCGAGACGCTTGGCTATGACGAAAAATCAAATGTATGTGCAATCATTGTCGATGATGTTTTTTTTTAGCACGTCGAATCACAATGTCACACCTTAGCATGTACAGAGAGTGGGACAAAAAAAAGGACCCAGTAATTTTTAATGCTTTATTTACACAAATATTATTGGTTTATGTTGCGTCTTCACCATTAAATAAAATCTCCTTTTTTTAATTGAGCAAGATGCGGTACCACATCCTGAAATGGTCCCTCTAGGGCGTCGAGAGGCTGCGAAGCGTCGACATGAGGAGGCAGAGTTCTCAAGAAGAGTAGAGACTGATGATGACGATAGTAGCCCTCTTCAAATGCCCCATCAAGTTTTGGAGAAAGAGATTTTGGACAACATGGTGCACGATTTATTTTCCCATGAGGTTCGAGGGGAGAGTGCCACTAGAGAGACAGATGACCCGCCACACATACCGTCGAAAACTCCATTGTATGAAGGTTGCCCATAGTCCGTTCTACGTTCATCTCTCGAGATACTGAACTTACAAACCATTTATGGATGGAGTAATGCTAGCTTGAATGCATTATTGAAGTATTTATCATTTGATATGAATTCATAAATGCTTATAGACAATATTTGTGGTTTGTTAACTCTGTTTGCACAATATATGCAGGTTATTGTCATAAATGCTTCCACATGAAAATAAATTACCAACTAGAAGGGAGCAAGCAAGGTGTTTCTTGATATCTCTTGGAGGTCTCGATTACGTTAAAATCCATGCATGTGTCAATGATTGCATCTTGTTTCATGGGGATCATGCATATGCACCACAATGTCCTATTTGTGATGAACCAAGGTACAACCAGGAGATGAAATCAAAGGATGTGCCTTGTAAGGTTTTGCGATATTTTCCTATTATTCCATGTATTCAACTTATTTTTAAGTGTGAATCTATTGTGAGACTCATGTCATGGCATATTAGTCACCATTCAAGTGATGGAAATTGAAGAATTCCTTCAGACACACCAGCTTGGCAACACGTAGATAATTTGTGGCCTACTTTCAAAGAAGAGCCTAGAAATTTGAGCTTTGGTCTAGGATTAGATGGAATAAATCCATTTGGCATCAAAAGCACCTCATACAGTGTATGGCCAGTGGTATTGGTGAACTATAATATCCCTCCGTCCATGGCAATAGAAAAAGGACATGTAATATTGTCCCTTTTGATTCCTGGAAAACACAAAGTAGAAAACATAGACGTTTACTTAGAGCCTTTAATCGAGGAGCTAGAAATGCTATGGAGAGGTATTGAGGTGCAAGATATGAGTGCATCATTGTCCTCTAGAGATTTTACTTTAAATGGCATGTTGTTGTGGACCATGCATGACTTTCCAAGCTATGGAGAGTGTTCAGGTAGTTTCATACTCTATTTTATTCATACTTGCCCTTAATCAAATATATGTCATCATTAACCCACTTGTTTTTATAGGTTCAACTACATCAGGATATCATGCATATCCAATTTGCGGTCCCTCTCTAGTTTCTTCTAGACCGACATGCTTGAAGAAGGTTATTTATGACAATCATCATCGTTTTCTTCCTATTGACCACCCCAAATATGCACCCCTCACTAATGGAAGAGCTCCACAATCTCTGACCATTCAAAATTGGAAGGACAGTTGGACACATACCAATGATCATCCTCCACTCGGCATGAGTCGGTAACTAGTTTACTACTTTTTTTTGTCTTTAAAGTACACTCCATTATGAGAACGAGAAATAATATATTGTTTGTTCCTTAGATTCTCTATATTTTTTCATCTCCCATATTGGACTGAACTCAAGATCAACCACCTGTTGGACCCCATGCATATATTAAAGAATATTGCCTCTACATTATGGGATCACTTAATCGAGGCTCGTGATTCTGTCAATGTAAGGGAGGATTTACGTAGCATTGGACGTAGGAGATGAGCTTGGCCACGCATCGACCCAAAGGAAAGATTGAGTTACCGCATGCACCTTGAAGACCGAAGAAAAGATGGTGAAGCAGTAGATATGTAGCTTTCAAACTCCCATAGGATATATGAGATGCCTTAAGGAAGCCTTCATATAAAGAAAAAGAAAAGAGGTGTGGAGCATCTATCCGGTTTGAAGTCTCACGATTGGCACAAAGTGATTCAGGTAAGGATTTTCAGAGCCACAAATATATTAATTAGTGGAGTAACTATGTATACTTATTAACAATGTATGAATATTTACATACAGTTCATCCTTCCTACTAGCATATCCCATTGTGTTTCGAAAGATGTATGTGATATCATTTACAAGATGGGTGAGCTCACGAGGTATGTATACATTATACTTATTTTTTAGTTTATATATTACGTGCATCACGTAGTAAACCCACTTGAATTTATAGATGAAACTAATCATTGTTCTCAATTGCATGTTGGTAGATTTGTGGGTTTGAAGGAAATCGATCCAAATACATTGCAAGAGACTCGAGTATTGTCCATTGAGGTGGTTTGTTTGGTGGAGGAAACTTTTCCTCGCTCCATTTTGACTACTCAAGTACACTTACTCATACATCTGATTGATGAGATCGCAATTTGTGGGGTAGTTCATGCAAGGTGGAGTTTTTCTAGAGCTCTTTATGAAAACCCTAAAAGATTTTGTAAGGCAAAATGCACGGCCCGAGGGAAGCATGGCTGAGGGTTGGTTAGTGCAATCATCCCTTGTACAAATATCTGAATATCTTACTAAAGTGGACCCCTCTTTACCATGACTATGGAAATATGATGAAGATTTGAGGATGACCTCTATAATACCTCAAGGAAAAGGAAGGAGCAAAGTGCTAATGAAAGAGGAACTTCGTAAGTTAAATGTATTTTGTGTGCTTAACAACGAAGTAATGAGCAAATGGGTGACACTATATAAAGAAGCAAGGGCAAGAAGAGTAAGCGAAAGGCGAGCATTTCGTGCTAGACATGGACGTAATGTCCCATATCTAGAACATTTAAGTGCCCTTTCATGTCATATTGATATAGATTGGCTATATGAAGAAATGGAGAAGATGGAAAAAGAGGAGGTGATGGATATATCGCAAGAGGAGTGGGAATACGCACGAGGTTGATTATCAAAGGTGAGACATACTTATAATTAAAATATCTTTAGTTATGTATGATATTATAATTTCACATGTTTCATCTTTAACTAAATCATTAATATGATCTCAGCAATGTACTACCAATGGCACCATGGAAGGTTATTGTGGCTTGATCTAAGATATTTTGAAGCTTGACTTTAGGCGATTTTTTATATATGTACTAGATGTAAAGTGGTTTAAAGAAGTAGTAACAACGGGTGAGCATTGCACAATTAGACGTCATCCAAGTGGTTTTGTAGTGATTGACTCTACAAAATTTTACCAAGGTAAGAATGACACATTGGTACTACCTCAACAATGTGAGCAGGTATATTAGAAGCTATTTATTTTCATATATATTACTTCTTGATACATTCTCAAAATACAATAAATATCTAAGCTGCTTACTTTTTGTTTTTTAAATGTAGGTTGTGTATCACCCAATGGTAAACAATAACTGATGGTGCCACGTCATCCCCATATCTAATCGTTCAAAACCATTATATGGCAATGCTACCAACATAGAGATAGTTGATGAGAATCCAATAATCAATGATGATGCACATGATGATGCCATGATCGATGATATACATGATGCAGTGCAAGATGATCCCCGCGAGGATGTTCAAGGAAGAGAAAAAGAGGATAACAATATGGTTGCAGATGATGATGAAGAAATTGAGCATAGCAATACATCTGGCAGTGGGATAGACTTATTTGTTTCATTGCCTATTGGTAACATAGACCTAGAGGTAGATAGTCAAGCAAGGGCCGATCTCATTGAAGATGAGACTGACCATTCATTGTAGCATATATAATTAGCTTTGAATGATTGGATGTATATTTGTAATACTCAGAAAGAAGTAAAGTTGGTAATGTATTCAAAAAAATACTAGCTGTTAAGATGTTTGGTCATATTTAGGGACTTTATGAGAAATGAAAAATATGTGCATTTATTTTTGCATCTATAAGCGTGTTTAAAAACGCGGGTATATAGGCGCATTATTCACGTCTATATACTAGCACCAATAGATGCGCTGATAAACGCGTTGATAAACACGTCCGCTATTTCGCGTGTACAGTGCGCATCTATAGGGCCTTTCTCTTGTAGTGGTAGCTTATTTTGAATCTCATAACTCTTAAAAAGAGATTAGCCATTTAGCTCAGTGATTAGAGGGTTGAAGCTTGTTCATCAATAATCATAGACCCTCTACCTTGGTGGAAAACATCCACGTGGACATCTCACCACAAGTCCAGGTTTTTCTTCCTAATTTTTATTTTACGTGCGTGGATGATTTTTGGAGATAGGATGCATTTTTTGTCTTAAATACTTTGGTTAATTTAAAAGAATTAGCTCATGATAGAAGAGTTTGGTTAATAGTACTTTCAATAAAATAAGAAAAATAAAGTGAGTAGAAAATTGGTATGCATTTCTAGCAAGTAGTTTTTGTGCATTGCAATGAATTGAAAGTAGATTAATGTCCACATTTACAAAACAGAATTATGAAAGTACACTCCGATTAAGCATGAAAGGAATAAACCACATATTGCATTATTGAATATCTTTTTTGGAAAGATTCTTAAAGAAAGTTATTAGCAATCGTAGGAAATTGCTAGGACTACATGAAGAAGATTTAATTAGGCAAGTGGTCTAAGAACTTAATTTAACAGAAGGGTGTGTAAGTTCTGCATACGAAAAATTCATTCCGAAATGAAAGTAGTAAAAGACTGCATATTTTAGCATGAATCTTGTTTGCATGTTATAGAATGATTAATTGGAATTAGGCTATAACCTAACCTATGCTTGGTCTTAAACTGAAAAGTTAGGATTTGAAAATCAACTTACGCATAGACAATAAGTCATGTGGTTATGAAAATTATAGCGTAATTATCTTCAGGAATAGATAGGTTGAATTGGCATAAACCTAAACACCTAAAACTGCGGAGTACTTGTTTAGAAAAGGGTTCATTCAATGCGACGTATCCCAACGAACTGACTAGGGTTAGCCCGGTGAAGACATTTACCTAGTCGCACGTATTGCTAAAAACCGAAACTCCTATACCCTAAATACTTGCCCACATTCACGGAATGTAGGGACAGTAGGACATACTTGCGAGAAGTAATCTAGGGTTTTTCTAAGAATCTCTCGCTAAAAAGATGAAACTCGAAACCCTAGGACTGACAAGTCGGCCTAATGCCATCAGGAACAAATTATTTCGTGACTCCATTCGATGGGTAAATAGTCCCATAATTGATGTGACACTTGTGCATCAAGTTGTAGAGTCACATGATCTTGTGATTTGATCACAAGGGAATGGAAAATTCCTCGGAGTGAGATTGGCAGACTCTTACGTAAGTTATCTTGCAAGAGGATGAATAATCGTCCTAATATAGTATCTTTTTGGGGTAAAGATAATTGCTCGGAAGCAAAGGACAAGCCAATAAATTGGAATAACATATGAACTTAAGGTATTGATCAAGTCAGGTTAATAGGGTATGACCTAACCCAGGATATAGGGGATCTTGAAAAGTTAGAAGTAATCCCGGATCGAGTGCTGGATGCATTCGGAAAGAAGGATTCACTCCTTAGCAGTTAGCCAAAAATAACAACCAATGGAATTGTTTGTGCTTGTAAACAATTTTAAGAGCACTGTTTTGCTTTGTTTGCTCAAAGAATTAAAGGATAAATTTATATCTAATGCTTCAGGTTGAAGGCCTGAAGGGAGAGGCAACTTCAGTTACCCACGACGACTGCCTACCTGACCCTAACCAAGGGGGTTTTTAACCGCGCCGGGAAGGTGGACCGAACCCGCTGCGAGAGATCTCTCCGTTAAGCACTACTTGGATTAGGAGGATGCTTGGGTGCCAGGGGGGCTCTGGCCGTAAATCCCTTGCCTTCTGGGCCCTGCACAAGAGGCTAACGTGACTCGAGATTGGATCTAGAGGCCCGCATACTAGTCTACGGGTGGAATCTTGGATTAATGATCCCTATGGATTGTTGGATAGCCTGCAGGCGGATTGTGGATAAGCCCACGGGCTGGACTTTATGCATTTCAAAGATAAATATGATAACTTGTTAAAAAGGAACTTGTTTGACATTGCTTTTCTATGTCAAGTGCTATGATTACGTGAAGGAACCAGTACCTAACGGGCTAATTAAGGAAGCTGATTGATACATGTCCAACTAAATGTGTTAGGTAATTAAATAACTAAAAAACTTGAGGAAAGTGCGATGGATGTGGCCATAGGTCCGTCCTACGGATGGGTGGTCCCGGTTGGCTAGGAACGTTTCTCAATCAAGATGGACAGCAGGAAGATCATTCAAAGAATACGAACTGCAAGAGCATTGACCTAGAGTCTAAGTTATAGATGATTCTGATTTATGTTGTTTTAGGGGAACGGAATGGGACTATGCCTTATGGCAGAGAGGTTGAGCTTTGCATCCCTCTCGTTTTCCATTCTCCTTGAACCAAGTGCAACATGAATCCACTTCGAACCTGGAGTTTCTGCGTAAAGTAGTTCGCTCGGGTTCGACGCTAGTTGCCGTTAGGAAATGACCGATAGGGAAAGCCCTAATTCAGGTCGGTCCTAAGTGGGAACGGCCGAATACTTCCGCTACGTGGCAAACACGGAAAGTCCTAGATCGCAAACCCCGTAACATTCCATGGGAGTGCTGGGCGGAGCTTTCTAGACATCCTTTCCGATGGACTGCTAAGACGTGTCTTGAAGATAACAAGTGTACACGTTACATCTTTTGGCTACACCCTTTACCTTTTTTGTGGACCACCAAGCCTTGCTATATCTAGTGAATAACCTTGCGCTACAGGACGCATAGCTCGGTGGATCCTTTTGCTTTTGGAGTTTGACTTCTCCATGGTTATACGGAAGGGAAAACAACACTACATGACTAACCATATGTTACGCATCCCCATAGGAGACGCCGCTGGAGAAGGCATTGCCGATGCAAACGCCCATCTCTTTAACCTTTCTAGTGAGAGAGATTTATTCAAGGCTGATCTAATGCCATATTGGGCAGATGACATAGTCCAAGTGCTTGAGCACAGACTACCTCAATGCCCGATAGAGAAGGCAAGACTGAGGCGACTCATTCTCAAGATCCAACCCTACTAGTTGATAGTAGGCCAGCTGTATCACCTAGGGCAAGATGGATTGTTGCGAAGATACATGTGCGAGCATGAGATGCAAGACGTGCTCTTAGAGGCACACATTGGAATTACTGGTGGACACTTTAGCGGAGACATGCTGGCCCAGAAGGTGCTGCAGTCTCAACTATGATGACCAACAATATTTCATGATGCAGCAGGATTTGTTAAGCATTATGATGAGTGTCAACGAACAAAGGTCTAGATTTGCAAGGATCAAATGGATTTGACCTAATCATTACACGACAACCCTTCAAAAAATGGAAAATCAACTTCATAGGACCCATCAGCCCGGCTGCGCAGTATTGGCAAGCCAAATACATCATTGTGGCCACAGACTACCTAACGAAATAGGCAGAGGTGAGAGCAACACGAAAGAATGATACTTAAATGACTACCAAGTTCTTGTGGGAGTAGGTGATCTCATGATTCGACTGCCCCATCGAACTAGTCAGTGACCAGGGCACACACTTTATCAATGAAGTGATAGCGCACCTCCTATCCACCTTCCTAATTATCCATGGGAAATCCACTCCATACTACCCTCAAGCAAACAACCAAGCAGAGTCAAAGAATAACATTATTGTCAACGTCTTAACCAAGGTAGTCTCTGCCTCGCACTAGCGCGACTGGGATAACAAGCTGATGGCAACCTTGTGGGCTTACCGCACAGCTTATAAAACAACTATCAGCCAGACCCCCTTTAGGTGACCTACAGAACCGAAGCAATTCTCCTTGAGAATCGCACTTCAGGAAGGATGGGAAGGAAAGTAGGCAGGGACGTAACGCCCAATTGAACTCGAATGCCTCTCGAAGACTCCCTTCTAGCCACTCATGTGCTCATATGTGAGAAGGCATGACGCAAGAGTTGTTTTGAGAAGCACGTCAAGCAACGTGACTTTGAATAGGGAGACTTAGTGCTCATATACTTAGTTAAGGGGCATAAGCCAAAAATGAAATTTAGGGGTCTTGGATCTTTCAAAGTTCGTGTAATCAGCCGATGGGCAATGTTGAGCTCGAGACTCTAGACGGTGAGGGAATAGGCTTCTTCAATGGCAGTCATATCAAGAAGTACTATCCTCCCATTCATCCTTTACATGAGCCACTGGAATAGCCCATCAAAGTGCGGGTAGCCACAATCACGGAAGTCGATGAGGAGGATGAGGAAGTCGTAGAGCCCGCATACCTACACATCACGGTCACTGCCAAGAAAACATGCGCCTTCAATGCCTTGATCAATGAGGGAGCAGACTTCAATGTCTTGACTCACAATCATTGGACCCAACTTGACAAACCACCATTACAACCCACTAATGCCAAATTAAGCCCATATGGGGGCCACTCATACGCACTTCTCGGCAAGTGTAGGGCCGTCGTTTCTATCGACTCTGAGACTGTACCAATGATCTTCTTCATGTTGATAGACGCCAAAGAATCAGGCACGGAGTCGCTGCTAGGGTGAACCTTCAAAAATCAAACTCGTTGCAACGTTGACTATGAGTTGCAGTGCATCCACCTCGCCATAGGCAACATTCGCATTGTTACAGCTTTCAGCAAGGGCTGCATGAACTCATAACAATTTGCAAGGCTACCAGTAGAAGTATTAGTAGCCAAATCGAAGGAGAAGGGTAGTGCTCGACTCTCAAGAACCGTTGCTCATGGTAGAAAAAGCTAAGGCCCAACAGCCTAGGTTTCAATGAAAGCCTAAACAACCGCAACCATTGCCTAGGAGTCGATGCACACATCCTTATAAGACCCGAAGCTCTAAATCTAAAAAACCAAGGCGCAGCCCAGAAATCGGAGCATGATCAAGTAAAGGTGGGTCCCTAAAGCCCTCTTGCACGTACAAGGCTACTATGAGGGGAATGCCTAAATATGGATCCCTAAAGCCCACACGGTCAAATGCACCACTCGTACGCCGCCCTCAAGCTTGATCACCCCAAGTCCCATAGAACCTCAAAGCCATAGCGCTTTCCAGACCCACATCCATCAAGCTCAACCACGCACATGCCCAAGAGAGTCGAACAAGCCTATCGGCCCTAATCCATTCTGAAGGCAATAGTCCATCGGATGTAGCTACTACTTCCCTAGCCCTAATCCAGGAGGTCCAAATGCAATCTCAAGAACAACTGCAACCGCAACTGTTCATTGTCAAAGGCTCTAGTTCTATCAAACCCCAACCACCAGCACGTCTTAAACGCTCCTATGAGTGAAAATCATTTTTGACACTAGCCTCAGATCTAGCTGAAGATAGGGGGGATGACATGGTTGATTGCATTAGACGACTAGATGCCACTTTCAGAGAGCTAGCTTTGATCTGCAACCGGTTGGACTTATGCTTGTTGTGCGAACCTTTTGCAACCGAAGTTTGTACGATGCCTTATTCTTGGGAGACGTTTGAACTTGCCTTTGCAAAAACAGCTAACTCCGCTGTGCTGAATTGCTCAACAGCGAGATCTTTAAAGAGCTAGCCCTCAAATAGTGCCTCATCACGTCATATGATCAATGAACACTTCTGCCATCACCAACCAAGAAATTGTAGAAATATCAAAAACTTGTTGATACTGAATCCCTGTTCTTGAGGCAGTGGTACACTCTTGGGTTGCAATGGGAAGTTGAGGGGTGTCAAGTCATGACAAACGCTGAGCAGCAGCGTGCAATCAAAACAGCGGAGTATGATCCCACTTACGTCGCGCCAACCTCGTATAGAGTGTTAACCACTCTTCGTGGCCAACCCCTGGAAGAGTAAATCAAAGGACACCCTTATCTTAATCGCCTATTGAGTGAGAAAGAGCTACATATTGCTAGCCGCATCACTTCCGGTGACTTTCTAACAGATGTGCTCACTTACATCACACATGTGGGCACTCGACCTTTTGATCTAGACCGCGAAGCTTAGTTAGAATACAACCCCAAATTCTACACTTGGTTCCTATGCTCGTAACTCCTAGACCCATTGCAAAATGCCCTTGACCTCCTAACCTTGAAACATAGGAAGGATTCTTCTCGAGCTAGAAGGGGAGGGGGGTGAGGTGAAATGCATAAACATGTAAACAGCGGGCGAGGTAGGAAAAATGGCACAAGAACTTTGAAATAAAGGGAAAAAAGTTAAAGTCTGAAGGGAAGATTCTACATTGGATGGGATTTTAATGCTTTCATTCAATAAACATATAGAGTCTTTCTTTCTAATTATGACTTTTCCAGTGAATTATTAATTTGGAAGCACTAATGGAAACTTGGGATCATGACATGAATAAAAGATATCGCAGCAAGACCGCGCCCACTGACTTCTGTTCACGGAGGAGGAAAGAACGCAATACTGCATCACCCTTGAAAGCCGCGCCTACAGCCAGCTCAAGTTCCGAACCATTCATAATGTAGAGGGTGTGGTGGCCAAGGAGGAAGCGGCCAAGAGAGTCATCCAGCAATGCAACCTAACCAAGTACCTCGAGAAATTTGTGCAAGAGCCTGACCACACGCAGTGTGTGGAGTTTCTTAGGACATACGACCCTGACAATGAGTGCGGTACCATGACGGTGGGAAGGGAAAAAAATGCTAAACAAGTGCAGGTTTACGTAAACCCAGCCTTGGTGGAGAAGGCATTGGGATTGGAGCCGAAGATAGAGAAAAAGCAAAAGAGGGATTTGTATGCCATGCTGAAAATGAAAAAGGAGGATGTGCTAACTAATGACGGCATGAGCATCCGGGACATTCCTGATGCGAAAGCTAGACTACAAGCGAAGCTAGTGCACACGCTCTTCTCCAACCAGCACTACAACATTTTAATGCATCGAATCAGCATGCCTGTGTTGGAGAATGTAGCAACTTACACCTTGCATGAAGTCAACTGGAATGGATATGTCCGCAAAACCACAGAAAGAAAGAAGGCCTCGTCCAAGGCCTCATTCATTGCCTATGGAAGCATTTTGACTGCGCTCATTCAGGAGGCAGTGAAGGAGACACAAGGTGTAGAAGAAGGAGAAGGAGAAACGCCTAACAGGTCATCCCCTCACCAGGACCAAGTGAGGTCCAGTGACAGGACCCAGAGTGATAGGAAGGGCAGGAATAAGAAGAAAAATTGGGCAAAAAGTAGGCCAAGAAACTCAAGAAGAAGACGGCACAAAAGAAAAAGAAGCAAGATGAAGGCCGCAAGAAGGAGAAAGAGGATTTGGAGAAGGCAAAAAGAGAATCCCTCAAGTAGGCCGAGGAGAGGGAGAAGAAGAAGAAACAGGAAGAAGAAAAAGCAAAAGAAGAAGTCAACAAGGCTAAAAAGGTGTCGAAACAGGAGGCCAAGAAGAGAAAAAAGAAAGAATAGGAAGAAAAAGAGAAATTGGAGGAAGAGTACAGGAAAATTGAAGAAGAAAGGCAAAGAAGAGCTGCCGAGGAAGAATAGGAGTTGAGAAGGAAGGAGGAGGAGGACTTGGCCAAAGCTACACACTGCTCAATCAAGCACCAGAGCATGGCCGATGATCTGGGAGCTTGGAGCCCGTTGAGGGAAGAAGGGCCTGGTTCCAGCACACAGGTATCAGAAATCATGCCGCTTGCTGTCCTTGAAGGCAAAGCAAGGCCCTTATCCATCCTATCCCTACCCTCATGGTGCCTCTCACATCGAACCAACCACCCTCACCCCTAGTATCCCCACTAGTGCAGAGGTCTCCAACTTCATGTCATGGATGCAATATTCTATTAATAAAGAAATGGCCCATGGAAAGAGCACGGAGACCATGGCCACGGGGCAAAAGAGACCACCAGCAGATGCTGAGTCGAGACAGGACCAGAAACATTAGAAAGTGGAGGCCTCGACCACTCCAATCCACACAACAATGACGCCACTAGCCAATTACGACGATTATGTTGCCGAGCTGCTCTCCCAACTGGAGAAGGCTAAGGAGGAAAAGAAGATGGCAGTGGTTGAGTTGGTGGCGGAAAAGGAGTCGGTAGCTGCTTTCCAGCTCGAAAAGACCCACACAATAGCCATGCAACAACGAGAGATCTTTGATCTCAAACAGGAACTAAAGGCCAAGGAGGACATGGAGGAGAGCTACAAGCAGTGGTTGGAGGATGAAAATTAGGAGTTGGTACAGATGGAGAGAGAGTATAAGCTCCTCCTGATGCAACATGGGGAATTGGAGGCAAAAATTGCCAACATCGAGCAAATGACAGAGGAATTGAATACCAAAGAAGAGGCGAGAAAGTAGGAGAGGGAGCAGCAGCAAAAGGAGATGGAGTCTATGACTGATCAGCTACACTTGGAAAAGAAAGAGAAAGAGAACATGAGCAGGGAACTGAAAGACCAAGAGCAGAAGCTCGTAACCCTAGTACAGAAGCAGGGAGAGAGCATGGAAGAAATGAACAAGAGAGCAAAGGAATGGGTAGTGCAGAACAACAAAAGAGTGAAGACACTCGCACGGTGCCTTGTTTTGGTGGAGAAAGAAAAAATCCTCGCAGAGAGTAAAGCAGAAGCCGCCCAGACAACCTTCAATGCCTAGCAAAAGGCCTTCATTAACACACTAATGGACACATCTCGCCCAAAGGGAAAGGAGTCATTGGAGGTGGTATCGAAATAACTCAACATTGCAGGCAGAGCTCTGCACGTAGGGCTGTAGATACCACCCCAACCTATGGAGGTTAGGCTGAGCCTAGAAGAGCAACGAAAGTACCTGCTATTGGCCAACCTAACCCCCCAGAACACAATATTAGTGAGTTTGGGAAGCTCCCAATTCCCATTTTTTGAATACTAAAAAGGTAGCACCCAGATAACATGCCCATAAGTTTCTCAAAACCATATGATGTGACCTATCATTGGAAAGAGCTTGAAAAATGGAATCTATTGAGCTATAGAGCGCTCAATTTGGAGTTATAGTGTTCAAGTTACGACAAATCCAAAGATTTGACCACGTGTCCCAAACTTATGGGAAATTCCCATATTCCCCAATATGGTGTTCCAAGAAATTGATGCAATGGGATTTGAAGAAGGAGCACAAGAAGACCAGCAAGGGGAGGAGGCTGAGCTTGAATTTGATATGGGGAGATTCAGAGAAGAGGTGATCCCACAACCGCCCTCGTCACATTTCCAAGAGCAACAAAACGTTGGTCCATCTGCAGAGAGACAAGCCCCACTCAGGGAAAGATGGAGAAAGTTAGTCGAAGAAACTAGAAAGAAATTAAGAGCCAAACCAGTTGTGCAGCCATCCGCACCTCTCCCACCGTGCCTTGATGGCATCCCCACTAGATTCCATGTAGAGTTGGTAGTTTGGGAGCGGCAAGAAAGAGAAAAAGACCCATTCACCTTCAGCTTCCTCATGCCCAACAGCTTGCGGAGGGTCCTACAGCTGAAGGTGATGGAGGAGGTGATTACTGGCAGCCGACAGGGAGAGAAGTGGCTCGAGGAAAGGGAGAGGATCCCCTCTCTTTGGGGATATGAAGAAGCTGAGTTTGGCAAAACAAGGTATTTGAAGTACCACATACTGTACAGGGATATAACTGCCAACCCCTTTGGAGAAGGCGGGTGTGCGACATCAGCATGCTTGCCTGGATGGCTTTTTGTAACACCCTACCCTACGAGAGAAACAGCCCCATGTTCATGACGTACCCTCCTAGGGTAGGTGTGGATTTTGTTGCCACTCTCCATGGGCGTTATGATTTTCTTATCATCTACAACTCTAATGCTACCTCCTTTGAACATTCCCTCCTCTTCAACTCGGGAAGCCTAGATGATTCCATGATGCGTTTCCTCGTGGATTTCTCTTCATGCCCCAATCCATCCTTTGTAACTACATGTAATTATCTTAGGCTACTTAAGTTATTACTTAAGCAGGACCTGACCCCACAAGAACATGGCTTGCCTCCCCTCTTCTTTGGCCCTAACACCATCGAAAGTTGTGCCATGGCTCGTCTGATGATGAGGGCTAGCCTCCTCCCCTCTTTTTGCCTAGCTCATCGACGAAGCCAGACTTTGGTGGAAGCAATGGGGCAGAGACCAAGGGATCTCGGAAGGGTCCGTTACCTGGGAAAAGCTGAAAAAAGCTATGCAAGGAAGATACTTACCACCTACGTATCGCACACAAAAGATGAATGAGTTCTATGAGTTGAAACAGCTGGGTTTGACTCTTGACGCATACTACTCAAAGTTCATCTCTCTTCTGAAGTATGTGCCACAAATGGATATGACACAACAGGTATCAAAGTTTTGTGCTGGATTAAACCCACCTGTGAATACCTGCCTCGAATCAATGCGCCCAACAAATATTCAGGATGCACTCATTCGAGCTACGCCCATAATTCAGGAGGTGCAGGCCACGCCAAGAAGTAACAAGACTTCGTCTTATAATGATCAGAACAAAGGAGTATATAGGTCCCAAGCAAAGAGAGTTCAAGATCAAAACTGGGGACAAAGGAAGAAAGAGAGGACCAACAATGTCAATAACTTTGTTCCTACCCATGGTAATGCCCGTAATCTTCGTTGCTTCCATTGCAACAAGCCCCATCATTTCAAAAGGCAATGTCCCAAAGTTGGTAGGGGACAACGACAAGGACCTTTCCAAGGAACCGCCCGTAGCCAAGGAGCCACCACCCGAGGCAGAGGAAGAACTATTGTCGTACTGCTGTGCATCCGAGATGTGGAATCCACCAAAAATTTGTGTGTGTGACATTTATTACTTTGTGCATACTTAGTCATTGTGTTTGCATTTTTGTTCTGCGTGGTCAGTATAGTAGAGAGAGGGGTCTTTTACCGCCTTTCCTTTCAGCTAGGGTTGCACCTGATAGATCCTCTTTCAACAATGTTGGGCATGATGGGATGCTTTCAGCCTATGTTGAGCAGGGTCCAGTGGAAAGCAGTTTATGGTGCTACAAACAAATGCAAGCAGAAGGTTGTATTCCTTGCAAGGCAACATTTGTCTAATGCCTTCAGGCATGCAACACCCTTTTGAAGAAAGGTGAGCCATATCCTGACTAGAAAGCCATGGACGTATTGGAGATTGAAAAGGCATTGCATGCTGATGCCTCTAGGATGGGTTATAGTGTAGACATTTCTGTCTGTAATGGTCTTCTGACTATATATAGTATGTATGGAGATATGGAGGAAGCAGAGAATGTGTTCAATGGGTTGTCAGAGCACAATTCAATGACATGGCACAACATGGTTTCAGCATATGTTGAGTATAGTGAGGGTGATAAGCAGTTTTTGGTTGATATAAGTATGTCAAGCTGAGAGTCTAGAAAAGGCACCTGCACCTAAACCACAATGATGCCTGGTGTTGTGTGGGCTGTAGCAAGCTTTGCTCCCTGAATTTTGAGGATGAATTAAACATCAAACAAAAAAAAGTTTGTCTCTAAAGAACACCATGCACAACGATCGTCTCATTGAAGAGGATGTAAATCCTTGGTAGAATTCTTTGGAAACAGTTGTTGGCGTTTGCTCTACACCAACTACACCGATTTACAGACTTGTGTCAAGAGCCTCTTTGAATGTTCATTCTTCTCCTACAATACTACACTTTCGGTAATAACAATCCTGGACGTATGGTGGTTGGTCAGACATTCACTATAGAGCCAATGTTGACAATGGGGAGCATTGAAGATGAATTATGGGATGACAATTGGACTGCGGTAATAGCTGATTGTGGTATGTCTGCACAATTTGAACATACACTTCTCATAATAGAGACAAGACAACAGTTACATAATGAGATAACAAAAAGGGGTTCGGAAACAGAGCTTATGTAGGCAATGCACTAGTGGATTTGTATGGCAAATGTTCATCATTTGCTGAATCATACCATGTGATTGAAAAGCTTCCATTCCGAGATGTCGTCTCCTGGAATGCACTTGTTACAGCATATGTTGAAATTGGCCCGCTTTTCTGGTAAAAAAGGGGGGCTTATTGTAGGCCGCATGGGGGGAAGAAAAAATAGAGGATTGTGAAGAAAAGCATGGGAGAGAGGCTTTGATCAGATCGAGAAGCTTTTTGAATTACGGTGGGAGAAGCTTTTTGAATTACTGTGGGGAGAAGCTTTTTGAATTACTGTGGGAGAAGCTTTTTGAATTACTGTGGGAGAAGCTTTTGGGGGGATTATGGTGGAAGGAAGCTCAAAAAGGGGAAGAAAAAGCAAGGAATGAAGGAGAAAGCTGCTGAGGAAAAAAGATTCAGTGGTCCAGACTGCAGAGTAGGCGAAGGATCGGGCTTACGAGACTGGGCAGCAAGAAAAAGAGAAGACATCTGAGACAATGCAGAGTGCGAAGGATACTATTGCAGGGAAAACTGGAGAATACAAGGACCGGACTTATGAGACTATTGAGCAAGCGAAAGAGAAGAACAGCCTGGTGCAAAGAGCCTTGAAACACCTTGTCCAGAGAGCCATCGGCATGGTTCAAAAAGGCTCGAGTATTCGAGAAGTCTATGATTTATTGCATGGGACACGATCAGAATTCAAAGCGACTGAGCAAGCAAATAGTTGACACTCTAGTTTATGTTCTTTTGTGTATCAGAGTGTAGCAATGCTACAGCGAAGTGCTTGATTTAAGTTGGTAGATACATCCTAGCTCTGTTGGTCCTGCCCAATGCTGGAGATACAACTAAGTAAACACAGCAACAGGCACTCCTTGCTACCATCTTGAAATCTAGTCTGTATTTGATCCTTTGGCTCAAATATATACACAATACTTAGTCGATACCTGTTACATGCCAAATTGGTACAATGCCTATAGATTTTTGGTTCAGACTGCGATCCAAATCAAGATTGAATGTGGAACTCCTTTTATTCCTTTAAACTACAGAGATTTGCAGATATACAGGGTCTCAAATCTTGATTGATGACAATCCTCGATATGTTGTGGACTGTGCTTTGCATGGCATTGAAGTGCTTCTCTTCGATTACAATAATAGTTACCCTTGGAGCAAAACTGCAGATGGGCCTGTTCATCCTCTTATAACTAGAGTTCAAGATTGACAAGAAATCAAAAACAACTTGTTTGCTCATGCCTATGAAAGGAACTAAAAAGAATTTTTTTCAAGGAGGAGCTGAAGCTAATGCTAAGGGGTGCAGAGTTGAGGGGAGCCAATTGAGGACTGCAACAAGCGGAGTGAAGGACTTCAGTTTTTGAGCAGCCAGTTTCTAAATCAGATTTGTTTCCTTTATGAAGCTGAAGCTATTGATGTTGAACAAGTTGATTATAGCGCCATTATTTGATATTGAGGTGACCTTCTTTCAAATTAAATCATGACCTTGCTTGATTGATCTTCTATCTTGAAATTAGTCAAGGTCCTCTGTGGTCGCGACTTTGCTTTCGAAAACCCTTCGACACCGCCTGTGTTGCCAACAGGAAAATGTGCAAAGAAGAAGACCCGACCATGGAAGCAGATTTTGAGAGGGCAACAGTCCATGCTGCCCTTCACAAGAAAGACCCGAATCGCCAATTTTCGGTGATTCGCTATCAAGGTAAAGGCTTCAAAACCTTGATTGATTGTGGCAGTGTGTATTCCTTTATCTCACCAGCTTGTGCAAGAAGATTAGGAATAGCCACAATAGAAGCACCTACCTTGCTTGTGGAATTAGCAAATGGTCGTGAGGTCACTTGTACCATGCAAACTGCTAAGGTGGAATTCTTTCTGGGAGGAAAGTCGACTTTGGTCAGATTCAGGGTCATAAACCTAGGCATCCATGAGTGTTTGCTCAAAATGGATTGGCTTAAACCTAATGACGCCCACATTCATTGTGGAAAGGGTCAAGTTTTCTTTCGAAACTCCGAAGGGGAATTGGTCAAACTCAAGGAGAGACTCGAAAGCCAAAAATTCAATTGGCCAAAGCATCTCGGATTATAAAGGGAGTTAGAAAGGGACTACCTGTCTACTTGATTAAGCTTAATAAGATAGATTGGAATCAGGAGTCTATTGAAGAACCTTCATGGCTAAAGGAGTACGCAGACATATTTCCCGAAGAGCTAACAGAACTTCCACCTCAAAGGAAAGTTGATCATGAGATCAAGTACCGGGAGCTGCGCCAATTGCAAATAGGCCTTATAGAATGTCCATCTCGGAAGCGATTGAGCTGAAGGAGCAACTCAAGCAACTGTTAGATCAAGGCTACATCTGTCCTAGCACTTCGCCATGGGGAGCTCCAGTGCTGTTCCAGAAGAAGAAAGATGGAACGCTTTGGCTGTGTATTGATTACAGAGGGTTGAATCAATCAACCATTAAGAACAAGTACCCTATTCCAAGAATAGATGAACTTCTTGACCATCTTCAGGGTGCGAAGATCTTCTCCAAGATTGATCTCAGGTCTGGATACTATCAGATATAAGAATCAAGGAAGAAGATATCCCAAAGACGGCATTCAACACAAGATATGGACACTTTGAGTTCCTAGTCATGTCATTCGGGCTTACGAATGCAACTGCCACCTTCAATACGTTAATGCTGGATATCTTTAGGCCATATCTTGATGACTTCGTACTCGTCTTCTTTGACGATACCTTAGTCTACTCCAAATAGGAAGAAGATCATGAACCCCAGCTTCGGATTGTCCTTGAGACAATGAGGGCACACAAGCTTTATGCCAAGATGAAGAAGTGTGCATTCTTCAAATGTCGGATTGAATATCTGGGATTCATCGTGTCAGCGGAAGGAATCTCAGTGGATTCGGCCAAAGTCAGAGATGTTCTAGAATGGCCAATACCAACAACAGTCAAAGAAATACATTCGAAGTAGTAAAACTGATGCTAGCACACTTGCCCTAGGATGTGTGCTTATGCAAGAAGGTCATCCTGTAGCATACTCTTCAAGGAAACTGAAGAGCCATGAGAGGAATTATGCTACCCATGATTTAGAGCTATTAGTTGTCATCCATGCTCTAAAGCTTTGGAGACACTACCTGTTGGGTAACAAGTCTACCCTAATGACGAATCATAAAAGTCTCAAGTGGATCTTTACCCAGAACGAACTCAACATGAGGCAACGTCGATGAATTGAAGTGCTGGAGGAGTATGATTTTGAAATCAAATACCGGTCTGGAAAGGAGAATGTAGTTGTCGATGCACTTAGTCGCAAGGCATTCCTTAATTCTCTAATCTTGCAAAACCCATCAACAGCTAGATCTCTAGCCACCAAGGTATCCATGCCAAACAACCTGATACTTGAGCTAGCTAGAGAAGAAGCTTGCAATGACCCAACCTATCAAAAGATGCTAAGGGAGATCCCTATCAAGGATCAAGACCTGAAGCTATAGGCTAAGTATCAAGAATTCTCTATCAATAGTGGACTTGTCTACTATAGAACGAGATTATGTATACCGCCAAGCCAGTCACTCAAGCAAAAGATACTTTGGGAAGCTCATGATTCCCCCTTCACAGGACATCTTGGCTATGCCAAGACCCTCAATGCAGTCAAAAAGAGCTACTATTGGGTGAGGCTTGAAGGTGACGCTCTCAAATATGTCACTGAGTGTTTGTCTTGCCAATGTATTAAGGTTGAACATGTCAAAATGCTAGGAAAGTTGCAACCACTTGACATTCCCCAAATGAAACGGAAATTCATCAGTATGGACTTTGTTGTTGGCCTACTGCAAGTTCAGGGAGGATACAACTCCATTATGATTGTGGTTGATATGCTTACTAAGGTTGCACACCTTATTCCTATTAGGACAAACTATAAAGCCTCAGACATTGCAAGGTTGTTCATCAAGGAGATATTCAAGCTACATGGGTTGCCTAGAAGAATCATTAGTGATCGTGATTCTCTCTTCACATCACACTTCTGGAGAGCTATCTTTGAAGCTATTGGGACTCAACTCTGTTTTAGTACAGTTTACCATCCCCAAACCGATGGTCAAACGGAGCGAGTCAACCAAGTCATCGAGGATATGCTAAGGGCACACTGCTGCCATGAACCAAAAAGGTGGATTCAATACTTGCCACTGGTTGAGTTTTCCTACAATGCTTCTTATCAACAAAGCATTCAGATGACCCCTTTTCAAGCATTGTATGGGCATGACTGTCGAAGTCCTTTAAACTTCTCGAATCCAACCTTGATGATTGAAGCTTCAAGGCAAATGCTAGAAGATATGGATGACCAAATGAAGTCAATAAGACAAGACATCCAAGCCGCTAAGGACAGGCAGAAGGCATATGCAGATTTGAAACATCAAGATAGAACCTTCAAGGAAGGAAACATGGTCTTCATTCGCGTACGCCCAAAGAAGAGTTCCCTATCCTTAGGAGATTGCAAGAAGCTAAGTCCAAGGTATTGTGGACCCTACAAGATCCTCAGGTGCCTAGGACCCAATGCTTACAGATTGCAACTCCCTGAGAGCCTAAAGGTTCATAATGTATTCCGTATCAGCCTACTGAAGAAGTATGTACCTAATCCTAACCATGTACTTGATGACCAACAAGTTGTAATGCCTAGCCAAGGAGTCCTCCAGCTATTACGGCTTGACAGGATCTTAGATGTTAGGGAGAGACAATTAAGATCCAAAACCTTGAGAGAATGTCTCGTCCAGTGGAAAGATTATCCCGAGGAGGATGCCACTTAGATAGATGAAAGTACTCTCAACCAACAATACCCCCAATTCCTATTGAGATGAGGACATCTCGATTTCTCCAAGGGGGAGAGAATGTAATATTTCCACTCAAAAAATAATTATTAAACCTGACTCCCTGCACGCTGCGTAAAACCTGTGCAAGGTTATCTCCCGCATCGTAATTACTGGCAGCTTAATCCGTACCCCGCACATGCAAAGATGAGGCCTCCGCATTGTGAAATCGAGCCCGGGGTTGAAGACCGTAAAAACCCGCGGGGAAACACCCTTTTGGAAGGGAAAAAATGGATAGTGGTTAAAAAATAGGTAAATTTTTTTATTATTATCCCTTTTCCCCAACCAATGCATGGCTAGAGGAGAGGGAGTGAGAGATGAAGTAAGAGAGGTGGAGATGCATGGGTGAGGAGGGAAGCATGGGGGGCTCCATGTGTGTGGAGACTCTCCCCCCCCTTAAGCCTATATAAACACCCCTTAGTGGGGGACATGGGGAAGGAGGAGAAGGCCACCGTGAAGACACCGTGCTGGAGATGCCACCACCAGGAAGACACCGCCCTCATACGCCTGCTACTGCAGTCACCATAATCGCCTCCCTGCCATCATCCTAATCACCCCCTCGACAATCTTTACCCCACCCCAATCATTGGGGCCCTTCCACGTCGTTTTTGTTCAGTCCAGAAGCTTCATAGAAGCTTCTTTAAGAAGCTTCTAAGGATAAGGGACATAGGCCTTGTTCTTACGTGGCCTTCCCTGGATTTAAAACCGGGCTCGATAAACTCCAACTCTTACATGAGGAGAAGGTATCGACCTCCAGGCCGCGTCTCAGAGAGCGAAAGGCTAGAGGGAATCTGCGGTGTCAGTAAACACGCCTACGATGGCTCCCAAGAAGTCGCAAGGCCTACTTGCGGGAGGTTCTTCCCCGAACTTATACGTGGATATCACCGCGGATCCATAAATCCAAGTTCCACGAATTTATTTCCACATGAAGAGATGTTTTAAGTACGCTTAATTCCATAGGAAAATGCATTCTACGTTATCATTAATTCATGTATAGTGATAAAAGTACATTTGATAAATTATCTATTTGAACGATAGATAAAGGATTTGTGCATATCATGCATCTCCAAAGTTATGAATGAAAAGCACTTACTCACCCTATGAACTTAGTCGCAAATTGCCTTGTCATGCATTTTCAAAGTGAAAGCCTAAAATGCATATTGCCTAGGGTTAAAGAGGAAATTGTTAAGTGCATTGGCAGTGAAGGAAAGGGGTATCTTGCATTTAGTCAATAACTCCCTTCACTATGATTTGAATGAGGAAATTGTTAACTTCCGTTGCATGGCATGAAAATGAACCCCAATCTTGTAAGTTGCATGGAAAAATATGCTTGAAAATGCATTAAATAAACACTAGACTTAGTGTTGCATGAACTTCATTTACGATGTTGTTGTATCTAAGGGTTGCATGTTACATATTCGTAAATTTCATTTCATCGAGTTGCATTTTAAAAAGATGGCATGCCTTATCAAAGCATGAAATTCAAATACTTAGACAAAAGGTTGTAGGCATTATTCCTCGATGTAAATCCTAGTAGGCCCTATGTAAGTTATTCTTCAAATTATCATGCATTTTGTCTTTAGCAAGAAAAGATAGGGCTATTGCAGATCTTGTGGTGCGTAGAAGCAATGAATCGCATGTTTACATGTGTTGTGACATTTTGCAATTATTTTTCTACTTTAGATCAAGTTTATCATCTCTAGGAAAGAATCGTCCTTGTCATAAGACAAGTAGGTCAATTTACCCAAATCATTTGTGGTATTATAACCGTTAGGGTTTCGTATAGGCATAACTAGCGAATTCGATAAAAACCTCAAGTACTAGCTAGGGCTTGGCACGTTAGAAATGCAGCCAAGTATCGTACTTGGACACCAAGTCGAAGCCCTCAAACCCAAAGGTCCTACCCACATTCACGGAATGTTGGGTCAATTGGATGCTCATGCAAATAACGATCTAGGGTTTCTACCAAGGACAAAAGGGTAAACAAACAAACCCTTGGGGATCTTGCCAAGTTGCAATTGATCCCGGATCGAATGCTGGATGCATTCGGAGATAAGGATTCACTCTTTAGCAGTTGGCCAAATAAATAACCACTGGATTGATTGTGCTTGTAACAATTTAGGAGCACTGTTTGCATTGTTTGCTCAAGGAACTAAATGATGAAAAGTTAATTAATGCTTCAGGTTGAAGGCCTGAAGGGAGAGGCAGCATCAGTTACCCCCAATTGTCTGCCTGACCCTAACCAAGGGGGTTGTTAGCTGCACCGAGAACGTGGACTAAACCCGCCGTGATAGGTCTCTCCATTGGGCACTACTTGGAGCAGGAGGACGCTTGGGTGCCAAGGGGCTCTGGCCGTAAATCCCTTGCCTTCCGGGCCCTGCACAAGAGGCTAACGCGACTCGGGATTGGATCTCGAGGCCCGCATACTAGTCTACGGGCGGAATCTTGGATTAATAATCCTAGTGGATTGCTGGATAGCCTTTGAGCGGATTATGGATAGCCTTCGAGCAGATTATGGATTAGCCTACGGGCTGGATTATATGGATGTATTCCAAAGATAAATAAGATAATTATTGAAGAGGAACTTGTTTGACATTGTTTTTCTATGTCAAGTGCTAAGATTATGTGAAGGAACCGGTGTCTAACTGGCTAATTAAGGAAGCTGTTTTATGCGTGTCCAACTAATTGTGGTAGGTAATTAGACAACTAAAGCAACCCTGAGGAAAGTGCGGTGGATGTGGCCATGGGTCTGTCCTACGGATGGGTGGTCCCGTTTGGCTGGAAACTTTTCTCAATCGAAATGGACAGCAAGAAGCTCTTCTCAAACGGAATGAACAGCAAGGGCACTGACCCAGAGTTTACGTTACTAGAATTCCGATTTATATTGTTTTAGGGGAACGGAATGGGACTATGCTTGATGGGCAGAGAGGTCAAGCTTTGCATCCCTCTCGTTTTCCATTCTCCTTGAACCAAGTGCAGCATGAATCCGCTTCGACCCTACCGTTTCTGCATAAAGTACTTCGCCTGGGATTCGATGCTAGCTACCGTTCTAGGAGTTTGACCACTAGGAAAACCCTGATTCAGGTCGGTCCTAAGTGGGAACGGCCGGAATACTTCCGCTACGTGGCAGACTCAGAAAGACCTAGATCGCAAACCCTGTAACATTCCATGGGAGTGCCGGGTGGAGCTTTCTAGACCCTCTTTCCGATGGGCTGCTAAGACGTGTCCTACACGCAAAAGGTGGACACATTACAAATACTATTTATATTTATTTTTTTAAAAAAAAAGAAAAAGAGAAAAAGCATGAAAGGAAAAGAAAAAAGAACATTACACATGGAATGGACAAAACAACTCACTTACAGAAGCACTTAGTACCACATAAAGCAGGATCACTGCACCTAGGGGTCCTCAAGTTACGCGTACCCGATGGCTTCGATCAGTTGGCTCCGCTCCTAACCCCCTAGCCCTTTTTGCTCTCGCACTTCATGCTTAAGGCCCATCAATGGCAGGTCATACCTAGGGAGGTAACACTCACCTATGGCTAGACCTGTCACCCTAAGCTACTGGCACCGCACCTTCCTTTGCACAAATGGGGTCCTCAAGTGTGGGACATCACCCAGGCTAGCCTGTTCTTAGACCCAAATCCCCATTTCACCAGCATGAGCACAATACACTACACAATAAGATAGATGCCCCCCTTAGGTAGAGTATCACAGCTTTTTCTTCCAGGCATCACAAAGGCAACAAACCACTGACTTCAGAGGCCCCCGTCATCCACTTGCTATCCATTTGGCTTCTCTAACAAACCTCATTACCAAGCTTCCACGAGCACCCAAGTTTACACGTGGCCCTACCCTCACACGACTATTTTGCTAGTTGCCTATTAAATCCCAACAACAACCAAGAGTGCCATGGGACTAGCACTCATCTCGGAGGGAGGTAATGTTAACCCCAAGTCAAGAAGGCGAAAAAATGAATGAAAAAGCGAGAAGAGGATGGAAAAAGAGCAAAGACATGCAGGCAGCCTCTAAAGCTAAGCTGGGACCAAAAGTGTAATTTTAAATGAAAGGCACCTCAAAAAACTCCAAAATCTCGTGCAAAAGAGCGCCAGGCTCCCTCCTGTGCCAATTGTAAAGTATTAGACGGGTGTAGGCTAGAGGCATAAGGCTAGAAGAGGGAAATAGAGAAAGGACCTTACCACAATGGCCGGTCATGTAAAAAAAAGGGGATGGGTGCCCATGGGATTTTAGGGCTTGTATATAAAGTTCAAAAAGTGAATGGAAGCTCATTCTTTGGTGTGCTGCTAACAAGAGCTCTCTTCTTCTCTTCTCCTTGCTTGTGTGTGCTCTTGAGAGAGGGAGTGTGAGAGTGTAAGAGAGTGAGTGTGTGGGAGTGAGGGATCAAGGGGGTCAAGCTATTCACCATCTCCTCTTCTCTTCTTCTCTTCTCTTCTCTTCTCTTCTCTTGCGCGCGCGGCTATGGTGGATGGAGCTTGGAGATGGAGGAGGCTTGAGGATGCTTGAGCTAGCATCAAGGATCGTGGAGCTACCAACGTGTGCGAAAGAGAAGGCAACTCATATCAGCATCAAGGTAAGCGCACTACACTCGTAGGATCGACGCCGCGTAGGCTAGGTGAGAGATAGCCATTAGAGCTCGCTTGGAACGCTTGAAACAATAAGCGGTCCGTCGGTCTTGGTGGTTGAGCAAAAGCTCCCACAAAAGGGTATAGAAATGGGTGTTCATCTTGGTGCTACTTTTACAATGCCTTCTTAATGGAGCTAAATCTTTGCAAACATGGTGGTATTTTCCAACTATCAATAAAAATATGAGTCATAATTAGTAGTGAAGATCAATCAATTGAATGGGACTTATATTCTACATGATCCAGATTTGGATCTATGAGATTGAAGACTCCAAAAATTCTTCTTAGAAAACATTTTTCAATCCCAAACTTTCCAACTTCAAGTGGCGAAAGGCTATTTGAGAGGTATGGTCTCTCTCATATATTATTGGTATACTCCACAAGTTTTGAAAAGAGGAAAGAGACCTTCACTTTAGTCAACAAATGTAGAAAGGCCACTAGTCACCCAACCCTCACACAACCTTAACTTTAGTCAACAAACATAGAAAGGCCACGAGTCACCCAACCCTGAGAAATCCCATAAAAGGATTGTTGCCACTATATGTAATTAGAGCAACTCAATACAGCATATCCTATAGAAAATTTACATGAATGACTAAAACATGAGAGCTCTAGAGGAAGAGTTGGATGGTAGAGTAGAGGCTCTGAAAATTTTGATATTTATTATTGTGGCAAAACATGTCATATTGCAATCCATTATTATACTAATAAGAATTATATATGTAGTGATAAATTGCACCATCAAGCAAGTTATACATCATGTTCACGACATAATGAAGACGAAAATGACTGCCTATTTGTTATGCAATATGTGATGAATGCTCTTACACGAAAGGAAACACATGATGATATATGATATGTTTATTTAGGTGCATCTAATCATATAACTAGTCATACTTAATGGTTTGGAGAGATGTAGGATTTACAAAATCTAGGTTATGTGAAGATGAGTGATGATTCATGCAACCCAACTCACACATTGGAAAAGCTTCCTTGTCCTTGCCTGATGATAAAACAAATAATCTATCAGATGTATTACATGTGCCATCCATCATAAAGAATTTAGTGTTTCTTGGTCAAATTGTAGAGCAAGTGTTGCAAAGTCAAATTCATGCAAAAGGCTCCTTTATTAAAGATCTTAATGATAAGTATAGGTTGGTCACAAAAGGAAGTAGAGTTAGCCACATGTTCATTTTAGATGCTCTAATTCTTGCTATAAATACACTTGTGTATAGAAAAAAAAAGTGGTTGTAGACATTGAAATATGACATAAATGTATTAGACATGCAAATATGCAAAGGCTCAAATTAATGTAGTCTAAAGGGTCAGTTATTATAGGGTTGCCTATCTTTAGAGTTGCAATATTTCATAAAGCATGTGAAGCATGTAAAGGCTCAAATTAATGTACTCTAAAGGGTCAGTTATTATAGGGTTTCCTACCTTTAGAGTTGCAAAATTTCATAAAGCATGTGAAGCATGCAAATTTGCTAAGTAAGCAAGACAACGTTTTTCACATGTGAGCAGGAATATACTTGATGTTGTGCATATAGATGTTTTGGAGCCTACACAAAACGTATCTCTTAGTGTTAGCAAATAATTTGTCACATTTATAATTGATGATTGTTCAAGAAAGCTATGGTTATATTTCATAAAGAAAAAAAGTGATGTATTTAAGAACTTCAAAACTTCCAAGGCTATTATTAAAACAAAGACATGCTTGAAAGTAAAGTGTTTGAGATTATATGGAAAGGGAGAGTATCTCTCTAATGATTTGAGTGACTTTTTAAGGTCGCATGGGATAAAGAGACAACTTACTTACAAGTATATCCCACAGAAAAATGGGATTGCAAAAACAAAAAATGGACATATTGCAAAAGTTGCAGGGGTATTGATGGCCAAAAAGAATTGGTCAATATTTTTATTTTGAAGTTGTTCATATTTCTATCTATATTATGAATAGAACTCCCACACTTATAGTGGGTGGAATGATCCTCGAAGAATGCTTTACGCGTAAGAAGTTCAATGTGTCAAACTTAAAAGTGTTTGGTTTTATTACATATATTGATATGCCAAATGAGCTATAAAGAAAAGTTGATTAAAAGACTAAAAAATTTAGTTTTATTGGATACTCTTTAGAGCAAAAGGGTATCATTGTTACAACCCTGTCACAGGTGAGTTGGAAGTAAGCAAATATGTTATTTTTTATGAGATGACAAATTGGTATGCATCTAGCGGTGGTGCATTGGATGATAGTCAGGATTGTGATAGTTATATGGAGAAACAAAAGCAAGAATCACAATCTCTTAGTGGACCAAAAACATAATCTCATATTACATCTATAGTTAGCCCTTGGTCTAGAAGTTTAAGGAGAGACTAAGGAATAGCCCCACATCTTTAAGTATATCTACAAGTATTGCAAGTAAAGAGAAAGGGAAGAAGAAAGTGGTGAATGATAATGATACATCTACAGTTAGTCATTTGAGATTTGATGGAGATTCCAGTTGTTCAAAGAGTTGGGATGATAAGCTTGGTGTTTCTTCAGTTTGGACACTAGGTGTACAAACAGCACATGGTAATGTAAAGGCTCCACTAAGTGATCTAGTGGTATATAGGTCTAGCAGGATCGAATTTCCTCTTTAAAATATTTAGTTTTGAAGGTTATATAGCTCACCATTATGTTTATATGATAAAGGTGATTGAGGATGTTGAGCCCAATTCTTTTGACAATGTTGTTGGTCATGATCATTGGAATGCAACAATAGATGAGGAGATGGTTGCATTAGAAACTAATAAGACTTGGACTCTCATACCATTCTAGAAACACAAGACACTCACATAGGTCAAAATACGATGTTTGAATGTAGTTTCCATGTAGAAAACTCTCTGCTTTGCACTAGATTTGAGTTTGAATTAACTATAGAGAAATGTCTCCATGTAGAAAACTCTCTACTACATGCATCGAATTGTGCCCACAACGTGTAGCTATCATCTTGAAAGTCCCATGTCAAGCTCATATGAATTGTCACTTTTCAATAGAGATATATTGAGACAATGTTAAGCCATTGCTCTTTGAAACAAGAGATTCAATCTATAAGGGTAAGGATGCACAAATAGTTGTAAAACACTACCATTTCAAAACCATGGCTTTCCCTGGCTACATAAAGAGAATTGTAATCCAAATTAAGTATTCAAAAGTTCTAGTTGTCACCCTGGGAGCCCCATATCAAGCCATACATATGAGATTCCAATTTCAATGTTGTGAACCAGTTACAAACCAATAGTCCTTCAACATTGCTCAAGGCAAGGGCATGTAAATTACTTATTCAAAGTGCAGAGTCTCTAGATTTTGTCATGCGCACTAGGTAGTTTAGGGAGTTCACCATTGTATGAGATTGTTGACGGCCAGATTGAAGCTTCCAATTACTTAGAGTGAACACACGTCCACCAAAAAATTTGTTCACCTATTGTGGCTAAGGTCCAAGGTTGGGCTTCACTCATTAGGAAATTATTGTGTTCCCGTAAGGACTAACGATCCCGGTTGAAGCAGTGTGTGAATCTAGTTTACTTGAGCGCTAACTCGAACGTATATTAGTTCCACATGAGTATAACGTTTAACTGAATGACTCGAGGGTGTAGGCTACGTTGGCGTGGAAGCGTGGCGGGTGGGAGCTCTCCAGCAGCTAGACTTGTAGTGTCGGAGTGCGTCGACATCAAAAAGAGGGAGTCTGATTGTGCACGGTTGACAGGCAATCTCATGGAAACGTCATAGCGAAGGGGCAAGTATACAGTCGATCACGTAAATGTGTGCATGTAAAGAGTCACACTACGGAAAAACAGCTCATCAAAGCGTCTGCAAGGAGTGAGAAAGCTTATGTCCCAGCCTTGTTTGGAGTCAGAAGCTTTGGCGTGGAAAGAACGAAAGACGGGTTATCATTTTGTGATCATCGGGCAAGGTAACAGTGAGCGGTAAAGACAAGAGGATGAGAAAGCTTGTAGGCGGGGAGTACTCGCCCGTGCGAGGAAAGTTATATATATATGTAGGCGGGTCTCTGATGGGTATGCAATCAGCTTGTGGAGCAGTTTCCGGGCCTGAACACACTGGGGCTGTCGGTAGCGCGCCTGGACTTTGCGCCGGGCGGGGTGATCGTGCCCCACACGCACCCCAGGGCCAGCGAGATCATCTTCGTGCTGTCTGGCAACCTCTACTGCGCCTTCGTGGATACCTCTAACAAGCTCTTCGCCAAGGTCCTCAGCCCAGGCGACGTCATGATCTTCCCACGCGGCCTCCTGCACTTCCAGCTCAACGTCGGCTCTGGCGCCGCCCACGCTGTCGTGGCCCTCAACAGCCAACAGCCGGGCTTCCAACTGGTAGCCAGCTCCCTCTTCACGCCCAACATCCCCAATGCCGTCCTCCGCAAGACCTTCTTCCTCGACGACACCACCCTTGACTCCATCAAGGCCACCTTCCAGCTGGGCATTCAAGATGTAACATACAGCTCGGAGCTCTGATCGTAATCGCCTGATATCTTGTGCACTAATGGCTCTCCGTATAGGTATTACAATAATCAGCAACGCCAGCTTAGCTTTGTGTTCCGCACAGACGTCTCAAAAATCCGCCTGCCTGAATGAAGCTTCATGTATGTACCCTTATTGTCCTCAAGTAAATTGGAAGTCTCCCGTGCCATATATCCGATTATGTACCCTTATTGTCCTCAAATCCAGGAGCTTCATGTATGTACCCTTATTGTCCTCAAGTAAATTGGAAGTCTCCCGTGCCATATATCCGATTATTATGTTCGCCCCCAAGCCAGACTTTGAACGGGCATGGAGCTCACCGAAATATTGGTTGTATAGTTACTATCAAGGCTAGGCCAAACTTGGCATATAGTGTGCCAATCATTGGATTTTAGTCATATTATTTGGTCATCTTTAAAAAATGTGAGTTTGAGAGACCATATTGTACCCTTCAGCATATAGATAGACTTGATAATTTGCTTCATCATGTACTCCACTTTAGTGGATAGGACCCAAGGAGCATGAGATAATCAAAGCTCATCTATGGCTAAAGTGTCTCCATCTTGCCTACCTTCTTCAAACCCATCCATGCCCTATAGTGTCTCTCTTTCCTATGCTATAATCCCACAGAAAGCTCCCAACATTCTTGAAAATGATTAGTATAATATGTAATTGTAGAAAGTTGAGGAGGTTTTTACTACTAGAACCCTTTACAATTTTGACAAGCTATACACTATTGCCATGATTAGTAAATAACCCAAACCTTTTGAGGAGAGCTAGAAAATGGATTGTTGAGATTGAGGAATTTAAATATAAATTTCAAGTTAAAGATTCAACTTGAGCTACAATAGTAGATCTTTTGACTTATAGGGGCAATTAATTCTTGCTAAAAAGAAAATTTGGAGATAAAGAAGTGAAACCAATGATTGAATACTCGTTTTTGATGTACTTCAATGGATGATATCGAAAAGTACATCAAGCATCATCAAAAGAGATTTTAGTTTATGTTCCACTTGATAAGTTGATAAGTAAAGAAATTGTTGAACTTGAGGCAACTAGTAACAATGAAGCTGAATATGCAACATTGCAAGGAACTATCTTACTTTGTCAAAGGATAGGAATTCAAAGATTGAGGATTAGAGGACATGCTCTACTTTTAGTAAAATAGATTCTCGGAGTCTAAAAAATCAAGAATCCTAAACTTAAAAGGATTGTGTAATAGAATTTGAAGAGATTTAAATCTATTTGAGGCTTGGAGTTTGAAATACATACCCAAGAAAGAGAATTAGAAAGCTCATAATGCAGCCCAAGAAGCAATGTGTCAAGTAGTTGCTATTAAACTAGATTTTCCTTTGTATAGAGCAAGAGAAGTGGATTTGATTTTGAGAATAGTACCTTGGAAGGAGGAAATATATCATATTCTTGAAAATAATCATGTGGGAGTATGTGGAGGACATTATTCCTACAAAATAACTCTTCAAAAAATTTTAACTACAGGACATATGTGGTCAAATGTGCGTAACGATGTCAATCTCTAGTGTAGATCATGTCATGAATGCGAGAGAATGAGTAAGACAATATTAAAACCAAAAACAAGAAAAACAATTCTTGCTTATGATATTTTGAAAAATGAAGAATAGATGCAATCGATCCATTGTCACATACATCAAGAGAAAACATAGACATTTTGACTACATGTACAACTGATTACCTTTTTCATTAGGGCAGAAGCTCTTTGAATTGGCCCCTCTTTTGGGACATTATACATGCACTTTAGGGTTTTCAAATCATGTGCTCGATACCATTCTACTTTGAATCTTCCAAATCCTTCCCGTCCAAAATTCTTACATTCCTTTACTCACTAATGATTTGGGGTACATTTGTATTTGGAAAATCTAATGCAAGGTTTCAAATTTCTTAGACATAACCTAAAATACACACATATTATAAGCATGTGACCCAACAACCGTATTAGTATAAGTAAACTTTCAATTTAAAATATATTGATCATCTCAAAGAACCCCAGAGAGAATATATTGTTCTTGGACTGGACACTGAACCATTTTGGATTGTACTTTGAAATTGTTGCATCAAGTGCCCTATTCATCGGGGTGATGGTGGCCCGTTCTAGCTTTTTATCCCTCACAATTTGATACTCATCGAGCTAGAGTACAAATTTCATGAGACCATTACATTGATCACAATGTTTAGATAGAGCCAAGCTCAGGTCTACCACAACATTTTCTATCAAGATGCCATCAACATATGCCTAAACTTTAGGGTAGTGCTTCTCCACATGTTCCTACCATTCACTACCCACTCGCTTTGTACTAGCAATTTCTAAAACATAATATACTTTTGTGACTTTCTTGAATTCATTGCAAACTTTAGGTGACAATTGTATTATTTGTAGCAAGCTCACATCTAGTTTGACTCCATATAGAACATTTGCTAGATCCAACTCATGCAAGTTTGCAATAGCATTTTTTTCTTGCCACACCATCCTCTCTTTTGACTTTCTAATAGCCTTAACAACATCCTTCACTTTTGACTTAAACTTGCTCTTAGCCACCCACTCCTCCAAAATAACTTCAAGTTTAAGAGGACCCATCTTGATGTTGACATTTGCAACCTTCTTATAAATCGTGATAGACTTAGAGTTAGATTTGCTTATAATAGGGTTATCATTTTGAATCTGTTTCATTTTCTAGCCCTTGGTGACCACTCTTAAATTGTTAGAGGCTACATTTCCATCAAAGTGAAGTCCCTCTACTAGACTAACCCCACTTGGCACTTCCTCTAAGGTGGCTTCTCCCTTTTGCAATATTTTCTTAGGGTCCTCCCCTCAAGGATTCACATCATTTGATCAATGATTCATGTATTGGTCATATGTCCTAACTTCTCACATATATCGCTCTTCACATGAGGGAAAATATGTGGGAGAGGTACTGAATACCACACCACTTACAACTAAATCTTGATGGACCACCCTCTTCAGGGTCTAGACTTCCTATTAAGTTTTACTACTTCTTTAGAATGTTTATATCTATGGATATTTGTCCATATCATTTAGTTAACATGTTAGTATAATGTTTCATCATGTCCTTTACTTTACCAAGAACATTTTATGCACTAGACTCATAAACATAATCATCCCCTTGACATCTCAATGGCTTAACCACCTAGTTAGGTATTTCAGGCTAATTAGTTGGCCTTACATTGGGATTTATCATTTGGCTTCTCCTATTTAATGAGCTTATGTGGCTAGCCATTGGCATGGCAACATTAGGGGGAGCTCGCACCATATTTACATTTTGCATAATGTCTCGTGATCTTGCATTAGGATTTGTTGTGGACTTATCCAAGCTTAACCACGACTAGTTGTAGGTAATGACAAATTATTGTTAGGACCTATAGTTGAATAGAAATTTTCCCTCGATGCATGGGATACTTTTATTTGTAACTTTATCTCCTCTACTCGAGCAATTGCAATATCTATATTAGCAAAAGGAACACTACTGAGTTGCACTTGGATATTCCACTACAACAAAAAGGGTTCATAGACGCGCTTATAGACGCAATATTTGAATTGTGAAAAAAAATGACGGGCGCATTTATTAACGCGTCTATTTGCGCGTCTACAAAATCGCGTCTAAAAGCGTGCTTATAATCAGAGTTACACTCACACTTAGACGCGCCTATACACGTGCGTATAAACGCGCTACGTAAATATATAATCATATTTATAAAAAAGTGGACATATTCATATTGTGCGTCTATACAAGCATTTATCTACGCGCCTAAAATTGTGTTTACTCTGAAATTTTTTGACGAGAATAGACGCAACGCACATTTATCTTGCAATTTAGACACGCAAAACAGAGGTATGAAAAAAAAAACAGAGAGCATGTGGCTTTGCATGCTCTCTGGTTTTTTCCCCCCATTAACATCAAATTGTATGCTTAGCGAAAACAGAGAAAGATTATTTTGAAGATTGGATACTGAAAACAAAACAATGTATGTAGCACACGAAATTTCATATATATAGATGAAATGTTTTTACATTATGAGTTCTAGTGCTTGTGACATCATGGTCGCAAGCACTAGCTGAAAGTAATACATATCAAAAATGAAAATTACAAGCCAAGGGGAGGCATGCATGAATGGGGCTCCTCTATATCTCCTCAGAAGAGGCATCATCATCGCTACCACCACTGCTGCCTGTGCCGTTGCCGTTGCCGCCAACACTACTGGTAGTCCCCCCTTCGCTATCCTCAACTGCATCAGGGTTCGCCTACACAAAGGATTAAGGTATATAAATACCATTACAAACAATAAATTAGAGTTATCTATACTTTTCATGTAAAAAATAAAACATACCTCTTTTGGTGGTGGAATCCTCATGGCGCGATTATATTGCTCCTCCGTGATGAGTCCCTCCTCGTAGAAATGCTGTGAAGTGGATGCCCGGTTATGACCTCGATGGTAGCCTACCTCTCTAGGAGTAGGCATCCTACCAACGATATGATACTACAAAACAATTTGAACATACAACGTATTAAAACACACTACATAATGAAGTGAAACAAATTACAAAATTTAAATTAAAAAAAGAAATCAAATAAAACTTACAAACTCAGCCTCCCATGGCTCCCTACCACCCGATCCATAATGCAACGATCCCATGGTTGCCATCTGGATACGTCTCGCCTCTGCATGCTAGCAACTTGTCATTTTCTCCGCTGCTCTCTTCTTGGCCTCTTTCCACTCCTTGCGGTGGCAATTGGGTGGTTGGCCATATCCAGGGCGCCCCTGCTCTTGTCTCCGCAATGACTCCTTGGCGCGCATCATAAGGTGAGACCTCTTGTTATGAAGCGCGTCTCTTACCTTTGACCGTCCCCAATCATCTGAGAATCGTGAATTCTCGGGATTAGGGTACCTTTTATGTACTACCCGCAGCACCTCTTGCCACAAACCATTTTTTTGGTGCTTGAAGGGAATCATGCAATCTTTATATGTGGCATGCACAACACTCCTCAAGTAGGATATCACTTCCCTCCCCTCAAATTCATGCAAGATACCACCAACATCAGTGATAGAGTAGTACATTTGTGGAGGCTCACCTCTCTCATTTTCTGATGAGGGTGATCAAGAGCCACCACCTAGGCAACCCCCACAAAGCCCTCGACCTCCTCATCCTCCCGCACCACTCTCCCTCCTCCCTCGAGGTGCACTACCCTCTACCTCACTCGATACACGTGCTTCTGCAGATGCACATGCTTCGTCCGATCCATGTACCTCAGCTGATCCCTGTGTAGGCAAAGATGTGATAGGTGTCCCAGACATCACACTGAAAACCTCATCTGCTGTGGGAGGGTGACCAAGATAATTGGTCATCTCCCCCATGAATTGCTCCTTGTTGAATGGGGTGCTGGAGGATCCAGGATTCCACATCTACACAAGAAAAATCATATTACCCTGTGCAGATAAAACATATTACATACAGCGTCTATACCTGAGTCTCTGTGCGCATCTATACCTGCCTCTCTGTGAGCGTCTGTCAGCGTGTCTATTTCCGCGTCTATAGCTACGTCTACACTGTTATCTAGACGCGCTGATAGACGCACACAGTCGCACCATTTCTTCTCAAACTTGCTTTAAAAACAAAGCTAAAAAACCTCCATAGATGACAAGATCCAGCATGTGAAGAGAGAGAAGAGAGAGACAAACAAATAGAGAAACCAAACAATATTGAGAGAGAGAAGAAGAACTCACCTTCTTTGCTTGTTTCAACGGGTGGCGGCGGCTAGGTTGCAAGCTCCTTGTCCTCCTTCTCCTTTCCCTTGATAAGTTGCTTCAATCTTGTTCTCTTACTTTCTGTTTGGCTCTTGTTCTTTACTCTTTGGCTCTTCTTTCCTCTTGTCCTCTTTTTACTCTTATTTCCTTGCCTGATTGTCTTCATGAAGTGATAGATAGGCACGAGTAGTGACATCGAGCTCAAACTGCAGAAAACGCGCAAAAAACGCAGGAAAGCACAGGTTTGAAAAGAAAGCCACAACTTTTTTTAAATTTTTCTATACTTGCGTGGCACGTCTGTCAGCGCATGTATATACGTAGATAATTCCTGTTACACGCGCTTACAGATGCGCAGCAACAATTTAAGAAATCAATGCATGCATTTAGGGAATCAATTGACCTATGTGGTGACATATATAACAAAGCTTGAGGATAAGAGATAACACATTGGCAAGTCAATTGGTACATATATATGTAGTGACTTACTAGACCATCCCACTTACAATTGCATATTATCCCACTTACGTATCAATAGGTGGATAATGCACGAATGGTTTTTAGCTAGAGAAAGATAATGCAATGAAGGTGTACACGAAAGAGATAGAGAAAGGCATATTATCCATCAATCAATCAAAGATATGTGAGCTATAAGTGCACCTTGACATGATTGGAATAGCTTGCATATGCACAAGCTGCCAACTGATTTACTTCAATCTACTCATGCTATGAATTGGCATGCATGGCTAGGTTGAGTGCACAACATTAAATGAGACATGTGAGTGTATTGATCAGTTCTCTCTCTCTATCTCTATATATATATATATATTGCAAATGCACAAGTCAACCTTTGATTTATATATACATCCAATCATCATGCCCTATCCAATCACATTTGTATAGGGCATGATTGGATGTATATAGGGCATGAAATCACATATATGTAATTAGCTTTGAATGATTGGATGTATATTTGTAATACTCAGAACGAAGTAAAGTTGGTAATGTATATCATGTCCTATGCATGTATATGCCCTATACATGTATATCATGTCGTATATACATGTATATTATGTCCGTATGATCCTATACATGTATATCATGTCCTAGCGTATGATCCAGGTGTAATTATGTCGTATATACATCCAATCATGCCCTGTTCAAAAAAATACTAGCTGTTAAGAGGTTTGGTCATATTTAGGTAACCTCTTGCTTGCATGATATGTTTTAAACTACTCAGAATCTTGGGAAATTTAAAGAAAAGATAGGATTCTTTGCCACCTAAGCCTACCGTGCTTACTCTATTGTTGCCTAAGAGATTGTTGCAGGGGCTTTCCCCAATTATGAGGTCAATCTTTCCCACTACATTCACAATCTCAGCCAACTTATCATTAGTAAGATCTCTAACATCATCCTCCATTTGAAATTGGCCTATTTGGAAGGTTTTGTTCCACTAGCTAGCTATTATGTATTTACATTTATCATTGATCTCCACAATAACAACAACCTTCAAAATTATATCCAATTTATGCAATGCCACTTCTTTCCCACCAAGGCTCGAGAATAAGGACAGAACTGTTAAACCTTGCAGATATAATTCTTTCAGTGGTGAAAGACTGTATGCAATAGTATTGACCTGAAATGAGTTGCCCAATGCATCATACCGATCTGAAAGGGTAGAGCAGCCTCAAGTGTGGTCACGATCATATCCAAGCACTAGCTCAATCTCATGGGGTTCAAGTGGGGCAGCTTGGCCTGGGCTGACCCAAACCAAGTTCCACATTTTGCATGCCAGGACAATCTCATGTTGAAGATAAGAAGGTATCTTGCTTTCTTTCTGGGAAGAAAATATTTTTCTGATCAATCCACATATAGTGCTAAGGGCACCCCGTGTGTTTATGCAATTCAGCTTCTCTCTCGGATCCCGTGGGGGCCAATACTTCTTTGTTTTGGGAAGCACCTCAAAGATTGTCATGGGAGCACGGGGAAGGATCAACCTTCTTCCATCTACTGGAAGGTTATAATCATAACCACCTCAGCCTAAAGCATGCTGAAAAATATCTAGAGTCTGTGAACTCTGGATCTATGCCATTAAAATGCCGTTTGATGGTCTCCCATTCTGAATTGGGAATGTTCTCAATATTTTCAAAATAGAAAAAGGGAGGGCCTTCCACCAAACTATTCAATGGTTTTGGCTTGCCTTTAAAAAAGCCAGGAATTCCAAACCCCATGACCTTTTTGAACTTGAAGGGTGGGATAGAACCTAGATGTGGACGTGATGTTTTTCCATTCATAGATTGAGTCTCGAGCCATAAAACACTCGAGTCTTCACTGGCACTTTTATCCAAGTCTAGAGTAGGAGTAATGCTGATCTTTGTTTTAAGGCCCACGTAAGTGTACCATAGCTTAAGGGCTCTTTCATCTACCCAGTATATTTTGCTACAGACACCTCATGAGGGTCCAGCATGTCTAGTTATTTGAACACCTCGTGAGGGTCCAGCATGTCTAGTTTGATCTTTTATCTTTTATGACTAGTGCACATTATTCAATGCACTTTGGTGTGAGGGTAAACATCTTCGAACTCAACATATAGATGAAAAGAGAAATACCCAAGATTGTGGTGTCCTCACTTCGAGGATGCCAACGGTACTTCGAGTAATTATTAACTCTATTTTTTTAATTTAATGATTCAATGTGTATTCTTAATTCTATGGTTTTTATCATGCGCACACGTGCATGCTCAAGAATCAATTTCAGGTGGTTAAATAATTATTAAATTTGGTTTTTTAATTATGTGAGTTGCAATTTTAGGTGGTTAAATAATTGTGCATCTGCTGGCGCGTCTATATTAGCGTCTATTTGCGTGGATATATAGACACACAATTCACGTCTATTTACACGCATGTTCACACGCACTTATAGATGCTATGATAGACGCGCCCGACTTTGCGCGTCTAACATGCGCGTCTATGCCTCGTTTCTGTTGTAGTGTTCAAATCTAATCCACATAGAAGTACTGTAATTGGTCAACACATGTGGAATGGGAATAGAGGCTTGCAATTTGTGAAACACCTCCTTAAAATTCTTGGAATAAGATCAAGCATTCTCATGAGGCTCTGATTGTATCACATTCAACAATCGAAGTCAATATTGACCAGCGCTCTCAGGGGCAAACTCTCTTCTGAAGGTCGCATAGAATAGATCTATCGTGGTTATGGTTTTGGCTTCAAAGCCATAATACCACACCGCAACACTTCCTTTCAAAGTCATATTAAAAAAATTTCATAAGATGTCCTTTATCCTAGATTCAACAATTAGACATTAACTTTTGAAATTAACTAATCTAGAGTTTTGCATCCTTCTATGCTAACCCATAAAAAGTGGATAGGAAAGAGCCAAGCTTGGGAAAAATTTACATTCCTACAAGTATCGCAATCGGTTGCACCATCGTGAGATTTGGGTCTAGTCTTGGGATTTGTATCGGAGGGGTTACACTGCCACTTACAGTAGACTGACTCTTTAGGAAAACGGGAATACTAGAGCTTTCTTCTTCCCGTGATGGATTAAATGGGATATTAATTTGATTAATAAAACCTCTCACTCTCACCAATGTCAAAATATTGTGCTTAACAGAATACCTCCCAATGATCTCAGTTCTTCGTCTTGTCCTTTTAGCTCTTTCTTGTCATGGAATCTCATCTTGACAGTTTCTATTGGGGTATATTGGATGTACCTACAAACTTTTTGGCATACACTAACTAGTTGGGTTCCTATTAGGGGAGGTTTGAAAATTGCCACTTATTAGTAGGTCATGGCAAAGCACCACCTATCGGGACCTGAAATCGACTTGATACTAGGTATAAGGCTCTAGCTGCACTCCTGTACTCTCCAAACAACCCCCATGGCCCAAGACCATCTAGATAATGCAAAATGATCTATCTATCACATGATTTAGGAAACATGAGTTTCAAACTATAGTCCAACATATTCTCCATCTTGATTGCAAGCAAAGGGTATGAAAATGGGTGTTTATCTTGGTGCTACTTTGACTAACAATGTGGCAGAATACAATGCCTTATTAATGGAGCTAAATCTTGCCAAACGTGGTGGTATCTGCCAACTATCAGTAAAATGCGAGTCATAACCAGCATTGATGAGTCAATTAAATGGGATTTATATCCTACATGATCCAAATTTGGATCTATGAGATTAAAGAGTCCAAAATTTCTTCTTAGACAACATTTTTCAATCCCATACTTTCCAACTTCAGGTGGCCAAAGGCTATTTGAGAGGTATGGTCTCTCTCATATATTTTTTGTGTTCTTTATTTCATTATGTTTTCAAAATAATGAAAGTAATTCATTCTATTGAGCTATATATATAGCTATTTCACCAAAATATAGAACGAAAGTACAATCTTACTTATCATAGTTTATAATCTATCAAACACACTTGAGATATAATATGCCATTATTAACTAGATGTTATAAACATTTCATTTGTGACATTTCTTTTTTTTTCAAATTTTTTCTTGTTGTAAGAGAGAGAGATCAGAAGGTTATAGGAAGATAGTAAATCCCTTTCAAAACCATAGTATGAATTGAAAGAAACTTAATGTATTAAAACTATAGATCAACACAAAATAATGAAATAATATTTGTACTTAGTATATGTGGGATGTAGAGAGAGAAGATATTTAGAGATGCGAAAGGAAGAGAAGAGACAAACCATGTATATGGGACACCTTTCGATCAAGTAAAGCTTGGTCAATTTGTTCTAACTGTGTGTCCTCTTGTGAGATCATAATTATTTCTTGATTTGTGCATGTTCGTTCATCTCGTTCATGCCAAGTGACTTCCAATGGGATTATTGGTTCGGGAGATCCTTCCATTGTTCATCCACGAACTCTTCTTATGAGCTGTAATAGGTGCATTGCTTGAAATGGACTGATACCTCTTTATGGATATTTCTAGGGCACATATAATAGTATTAAATTTTTTATCAATTAGAGTTTGACTACAAACATGATTAGTACACACTTTCCTCACCATGAACTCAAAGCCCAATATCACTTAATCAATGATTGTAGATTGAAACTTGCCAAAGCATTGCACATGGTCTATAAATAAGTGATATTTTCATTGAATTGTAAGGTTGCACTGAGTGAGAGGATATGGGATATATTGATTGAGATGTGTCTCTCAACCTTGAATGTGAATGGCCCTCATCATTGTTCAAATTTTCTATATCATGACAAATAATACATCTCTCTTTCAATTAATTACTCCCTCTCCCTCTCTATCTACATATATCCCCTTCTACTCTCTCCTTCCCTCTCACATTTCTCTCTATCCCTCTCTAACCATTTCTTTGTTTTTCCCTCTCTTTATACACACACACACACACACACACACACATCTCTCCCTCTCTCTATCCTCCATTTTTTTCTTTATTTTTATTTTTCACTATTTCTATTTCTCTCGCTTCCACCCTCTATTTCTTTATTTCTCTCTCTCTCTCTCTCTCTCTCTCTCTCTCCCTATTTTTATTTTTCTCTCCACGTCTCTCTATTTTTTTCTCTCCCCCTCCCCCCTCTCTCTCTACCTCTCCATCCCTGTGTTTGTTTCTCATCTATACCTTTCCATCCCTCTCTTTATTTCAATTCCCCCTCTCTCTCTCTCATCGTTTCTCTTCCTCTCCCATATCTCTCTTTCTCTATTTTTCTCTCTCCCCTATCTCTCCCTCTTTGTTTCTCTTCCTCTCCCTTCTCTTTCTCTTTCTCTATTTTTTCCTCCCCCTCTGTGTTTCTCTTCCTCTCCCTCCTCTCTCTTTCTCTATTTTTCTCTTTCCCCTCTCTCTCCCTCCCTTTCTCTCTCTATTTCTCTCTCTTCCTCACTCCCTCTCTCTTTCAATGCATCTATCCACAAACAAAAAGAAAGAGTGAAGAGAAGAAAATATAAAATCAAAGAGAGGAGAAATAATATACCTACCTCAAAGGCTCGAATGAGAATTCCTTTGTGATTCTCTTCACACACACACAAACACACACACTCTCTCTCTCTCTCACTCTCTCTCTCTCTCTCTCTCTCTCTCCCCTTTTGTGTCTCACTCACACATACACACTCCTAAAGCTTTGAGCGCTCTCCGTTTGTCTTTCATTCTTCTTCATGTGTTCATGATGAAAAAGTTGTCTTCCAATTGTCACTATTTTTTTTTCTTAATATACCATCATTATATACATTCCAATATGTGTCACAAAGTGTTGCTATTTGCATCACAAGAATCACTATATAGGATGCTATTTGCATCATTATAAATACCGACAAAAATCTTGACATGTGTAGTAGTATTATTAGTGATGTAGATAGCGATGCTTTTATTGTCTATGCTAATTCACATAAAAAATAACCTTAGCTATGTATGTGTTTCCTTGTAGTGAAGTTTTATGACGCCTCAAATTTGTTGCAATATGTTTTCATTACATGTCATCATTTATGTATCCACAGCCTGATGAAACATATTTTGAAATTAAAAAGAGGAAGATTAAACAATATCGTCACTTTTCATTAATACTAGGTATTTTATATGAAAGAGACATGGATGAGGTATATTGTTGATGGGTGGTGCTTGATGAGGTGCCATTCATTCAAAAGAATACCATGATTTAGAATGTAGTGTTCATTTTGCAAGATGGATTAGTATCGAAAAGTCTTTACATGTTGAATATGTGAAGCATTTTGATATTGTCTAAAGGAATGATAGTGTGAAAATTTGTAGGGAATCTCTAAACCCCATTCTTGTGATGCTACCCTTTGAAAAGTGCGATATATATTTTTTTAAAACATGTACATTATGTTGTGTCTTAGCAATGCTACCATTTGAAACATGGGGTATTGAGTTTTTTAAACTAGTATGACTTCTGTCTCCACAACACTGAGGTGTTGGATTATTGTGGCAACAAACTATTTTATGAAATGTTTTGAAGCTTGCAATATGATAAACAACAATGTGAAGGAGATGGCAAGTTTTATTATTGACCAAATCATATGCCATTTCAATCCACTTAAAGAGATTATTTCCAATAGAGGGAAACATTTTTTGATTAATATCATTAGAGCATTGATTTAGAGACCTAAAATAGGCCCGATACTAACTATAAGGCTCTAATTGGGCTCCTATACTCTCCAAACAGTGCCCATGGCCTCATAGCCAAGAGCGTCTAGATGATGCAAAATTATCAATCTATCAGATGCATTTGTAAACATGAGTTTCAAATTATAGTCCAATGTACTACCCATCTAAATTCCACGAAAAGGGAGTATCCCATACATATAGGTGATTAACACCTCATTATATAGACAAATACAACATCCCCCAATCAATTATTATGGCTCCTATAGCTCTCCTACATCCTAGGATGTTCCCTCTCAAAGATAAAGAACAAATGTGATAAAATCCTCTCATGATACGTATACGATCCAAGAATATTTCAACTTGACATAAAGTCTTTCCAAAGATGAGTGTTCTATCCTGCAACAAAGGGAACCTCACACACTCATTGTAGATCACAACTAGGAATACAAGTGCTATGCATCCATAAGTTTCACTTTTCATACCATGCTCAAATGCAAATGAAATGTGCATTACTACAAGATATATGTCTTATACTGACGTTTAAAGCAACGAAAATTCAAATAACAAAATTTGCCCCCGTCGTCACAAAAAGCGTATAGAACAATCGGTATCACCGTCGCTATCAGCGTCGATATTGGCGTCGGTATCAGCTGATACCGACGCCAATATCGACGCTGATAGCGACAGTTTGCGACATAAATAACGATGCCAATAACAAGGCGAGCAGTAAAATTTGCGACGCTAATAGCGACGGTAACAGGGAAATTTTTTTTTGGTGGCAGGGCAGCATAGCATTGTGTGCTTTATTAGAGCCATACAAAATAGTTTCTGCACTGTGTACAATGTGCTTGCAAACAAAAATAATGTATACTAAAATCATAACACTAATACATGAAATAAATACATGATCGCATAATAAGCGATTGGTACAATCATGACAAGATATCACTAATACATAGAAAATGTCTACATAGATCATGCGACTCAAAAATAAAGGTGTGTGAGCTCCAGGGATCCAAGGGTGAGCTATATATCCTTGTCCCCCGAAAGCTCGTCCTGCCGCAAAGGAGCATCGAACGGACTCTGCAGATAAAGAAACAACACATCAGTTCACCATACAATAATGCATTCTAATTAAACATGGTAACTACGAACAAGAAAGATGAGTGACTTATAGGGTCGCCGCATTTATACAATTGGTCGATCAATGAAGTGAGACCATGCCTCTCTGCATATCAGGTCTCAAGGCCAGTCGGATCGCGATTTGTAATGGGAGTGCTAACGATTAGAAACATGATTGTCAGCACAAAGAATATTACAAAAAAATAAACAAGCAAAACAAAAGAAAAACTTACAAAGTCCTCCAAATATGTCATGTGGCTGCCACTCCCAAGATGATGGACCACTTCGGCCTCGAGTCGTGCCCTCGCCGCCTCACGCTGCTGACTCCAATGTCCTGGAGAATCTATAGCCTCCTCTCTTAGTCGGCGCCAGTCGTCTACATCTAACCACTTGGGCTTTGCAGCCCCACTCTTGATTGCCTTGCATGTGTCAGATTGACTATGTGACATGTATGCACACATGCAATCCATCATCCAACACGTAGAGAATCTATCTACTGAGGCTAACACCAAAAATTCCTTGTGCAAGGATGCTACTATGTAGTCCTTGCTCCCATTCGTTATACGTATGTCCTTCCAATGATCCAAGACATTGTGCCGAAAAACTTGTTGGCACAACTCTCTCATGCGAGCCATCACCCTCCTCCCCTCATCATTCATGGTGATGGCTCCTGACCTACCATCGACTAGATATCCATATCCCCCTGGAGTCTACCTAAGATGGGTCCTCTCCTATCTGCGTTCACGCTCCTGGGCATATCCAGGAAACCCCTGTGCATTCGGTGTACCGACCGGGGTAATATCTCTCAGAGTGGCATCCATAGGGGTGCCACCTACTGACGGCTAAGCAAAAGCCGGAGTAACTGGAGTAGACATCCCCACAGGTGTGACAAATCCTTGAGGTGACGCAGCTCCAGCTGAATGATGAGATGGAGACATCGCGTCCGTGCCTCCACAGCATCCAACTGAGCTTGAGTCACGCTCCCTGGAAGTACCACGAGAGCGAGGAGTCACACCTGTATCCCGTGTCGACCATGGGCTCACTGCCTCAGTATCTCTATAGCATCCTCCTGACCCCAAAGCACTCCCTTCCTCTAGCCCAAGTCTAGAGCGTCGAGCTCGTCTGCTCAAAGTCAAAGCATCCAATCGCACTGAAGTAGATCTAGCAGAGCGCCCTGACAAAGAACAAGACAGCTCCTGGTCTGCCATATCTCTGAATCTCGCAATTTGGTCTGGAGACATTCGTGTGAAGATGTCCTGTAACTCCTCATAGCTCATCCCTCGATTCATCCTGAAAATGTCACATGTACAGACAAAAAATGATGTTAGAATAATCAATTTAAATCATACAAAGCACAATAATATAAATCATTTTTAAAAAAATCTCACTTAAAATGCATATCTTATGTACTCTTATAAGCGATTGGTCAACGAATTGAGTAAGTGGATGCTCCAAGTATGAAGTATCCTGTGGTCCCATGTTAATCTCTTGACACAACTCCGCATACACTGGAAGGTCAATAGACATGTCACCAGAAAAGAATGAGTCCACCTCCTTCTCAAAGAATTCTTGGACTCCTATATTTCCATCATTGTTAGCCGATGCTGGCTCCAAGCTTTTGACAGCCTCCACACCTTGCAATATCGACCTCTCTATTTGCATATTATCTTCATCTATGCTCGGAACATCGCTTTGATCATATACTCTCACACTTCGGGGAGTTGAAGGTATAACATACCACCGTTGAGGTTGTCGGGGGTTTGGATAGAAGATTACATGTTCACAAACACATATAAGAGAGTTCAAACCATTGTGACATAAACCATGTCGTAATACAATTAGCAAACAAATGAGTCCATGCACCTATTCACAATGAACTGGCAACACAGAGGTGTCGCGTAAATCCGTCCATTTTTTTTCGGAATCTATTTCGAGAAATCTAGATGGACCTTGTCAAACTGTTGCTCTAGCTCCTCCAAGTACCACTTTGAACTATTGCACATCGAATAGTATCATGGAGAAGCTACGGTAATCCACCATAACAATACTTTGCAAGTTCCCAAAATACTCCATCTCATCCACAACTGTGTTTGGATCCATTTCTCGTTGCTGACTCTCTTGCTCGAACCTTGCCATGATACCATAGTCCATTGTGGAGCGCATTTTGTCAATACGCTCCACGCGAAAATGCCGTGCGCGTGACCATGCTGCACTATATATTTTGTACTGTACATTGAAACACTCAAATTAGATGTCGCATATAAAATTTAGATATGACAGATTCTAAAACCCTCGTCACCTTTGGACTACATCCCCTCGAGAATTCCCACTCCTCCTTTGAGACCTCTGTCCATTTGCGAGACGCTGCGGTCAAAGCTCCATGTAGCCATCGCGTTGACATGAACCGCGACATCTCCTCCATGCCTTCGGGATATTGAATTGGTCGATGATGCATACTACGTTGGAATTTAGCTCGCGCTTTCTCTCGATCTTGCCTAGCGATTTGGTATTTGGCGAGCCACGTCTCCATAGAGGCATGGTGCAACATACAAAAGTGATTCACCTTCTCCTCCATTGAGGCATCCATTCTTTTTTCTAACCCATTTCCAACCACCATATCTCCAATCAGTCTATCATCGTTCTTCAGCGACCATAGCATTTCATTGTCTGGATCCACCGTTGGTAGCCATTATGAAATATGAACTAGCGCCTTAGACACCAACCAACCTTCAGCCATGCTACCTTTTGGCCGAGCTCGTTGTTGCACAAAGCCTTTAAGGGTTTTCATGAAGCTAGATGCACAAGAAGGTGGACTTGTATCGTGAGCATGCTGGTGGGTAGGTATTTCTCAAAGAGAAAGACCGTCTCCACTGCTCCCCGCCTCACGGATTCAATAAAGGACGTCTTAATCTTCTTCTTTGAGATCCATTGCACCAAAGTCGACAACCTGTAAATGGCCCTACGTATTTCTAGAGTAAGATATCCTGCGATCGCGATCGGTAGTACAAACTGCCACAGATGAGAAAGCATTATGAATAATGGCTACACTCCAAATAGCAAAATGCACACGCCAATTACAATCTATTCATAATACAAACCTGACATATCTTATGCCAGTCATGGGATTTTAGCCTTGATAATTTGTTGTCTTTAGAAAATGCGGACCTAAGAGAACGCATCATACCCGTCGGAGTGCGGATAGACTTGATTACTTGCTTCACAATGCGCTCTTCTTTAGTGGACAAAACCCAAGGAGTGCGAGGAAGCTGCACGCAACCATCAGCACTCAACTGCGGCCCAAAGCGCCTCCATCTTACCTACCTCCTTCAAATCCATTCGTGCCCCTATAGTGTCTCTCTTTCCTGTGATGTGGTCCCATAGCAAGCTACCCACATTCTTCAAAATATGCATGGGATCCAACAAGTGGTTGACCTGTAAGTGGGTCCAATATGGCAACTCGTAGAAAACTAAGAACCGCCGCATTCCATTTGGATGTGATTCCGCGTGGACCATTTTCAGCTCGTACCAGCTTGTGGCATTTATACGTGTTGGAGGTCATCCAAGGAAACCTTCCTTGAGTTCATGATCCTCTGGCAAGAATGTAGCGTGTCCTTGATATACCATCTTCTTCATGATTCGTGACCTTCGGGAGTCTAACTGTGGCCCGCACAATGGACATGCATGATAACCTGAGGTAACCAAACATGTTCCAACACCACAACCTAGTGAATAATTGCTTCAACGAGATAAAATATAGATATTACCAACAAGAATGGAGGCCTGCTTACCTGAGCACTCTCCGAATCCCGAAAAGTCATGCATCGTCCACATGAGAATGGCTCAAATATTGCCTGACTGCCGACCATCGCGCCTACTCATATGTTGCACAATGACCCCCTCCTCCCACAAAATCTTAAGCTCATGGACTAATGGATGAAGATACACGTCCATATTTTTGACTTTGTAGCGGCCGGGGACAAGTAAGCTAAGGATGAGATGTCCTTTCTTTGTAGAAAGCCATGGAGGGATATTGTAGTTGACAAGGACTATAGGCCACACACTATAGGAAGTTGAGTGCAGACCGAATGGGTTCACGCCATCCATTGCAAGACCAAGCTGAAGATTCATTGGCTCTCGAGCAAAGCCTGGGAAGGTAGAGTCAATGTGGCTCTATGCGCGTGAATCCGCTAATATTCATTGAACTCCATTCGTGGACCTATTCTGCGCATACCACATTGTCAAGCTCGCCATGCCGGACGTACAAAACATGTGGTTTATGCGAGGGATAAGAGAAAAGTGTCTGAGAACTTTTTGAGGGATGGTTTGCCCTTGCAAGTCCTGTCGATACCTGTGAGTACCACACTTTGGACATGTCTCCACAGTATGCAATCGTTGATACATGCATGGATGTTATTGTAGTTCATGCCAAGCTTTCGTAAAACATGTCATGCATCATCATGAGACTCAGACATGGTATTTGCAGGTGGTAATATATGATATTTCAATAACCTGAAAAAAATTATAAACACCTTGAAAAAGCACAAATATTTTTCATAATAGTGCCGAAAAAAAATCAACGATGTGTATATACAAGGTACCTAAACACCTCGGTCACACTCGTATCGCTCCACCCGTATTTTACTTGCACACTTAAGAGTGCAAGCAATGTCTTTAGCCAAGATACTCGGTACCCATCATATAATGGTATGGATGCTTCCTCTCTAAGCGGATCAGAAGTCTCGACATCCATGGGAATCAATGCATCGATCATTGCCTCCATCTCAGGCTCCAGGATTATAGGTAGGTCTGGAAGGTTGCTTGTCTCCTCTGGCATTGACGGTATAGATTGGCCTTGCAAGTGGTGGATTGGCTCCTGCACTCCATCCATCACACGCCTACATACTCTTCTAATTGGCCACAAAGGGTGCACTCCTCCTTGGAATGAGACATCACCTCCCTGGATAGAAAATTTGCCAGTGAGACCCAATCTTATTGTATATGGTATTCAATTGGCTTGCGAGAACAATGCATGATTGATATTAACTTCAAATTATTGTTTGCTAAAAATCTGCAATTGCCTGATCAATGATCTCAGATTGAAACTCGCCAAATCGTCATATGTGTTCTATAGAAAATCAACATTTTCTTCTAATTGCCAGCTTGCATTGAGAGCAAGGAACATGGGACACGCTGATTAAGATATGCCTCGCAATCTTGAACAACACAACCTTCTTCATTTTCCATTTTGTCTACGTTACAACAAACAATTTGTTTTTGTTATCATTCTTTTCTTTTCTTAGATTGTTATCCTCTCCTTCCATCTTTCTCTTTTTCTATGACCTAGCATATAGTATCATAGAACACTAGTATTTAGTACCTAGTACTCAATACCTAGCACATAATATCATAGCATCTTAGTATCTAGCACCTAGTACTCTAGTATCATAGTGCCAAGTACCCAGTACTATGATACTATGTAGCAGGTGCTAGGGTATCCTCTCTTTCTCTCTTTCTCACCCTAGGTTTAATGATTTTTATCTCTTTTTCTCTCTCCTCTCTCTCTCTCTCATATTTCTTTTTCACTCTCCTCTCTAGCTCATTTCCTTTTCACTCTCATTTCCCTTTCTCTCTTTCTCCCTCTCTCACCCTCACCCTCTCTTTCTCTCTTTCTCTATTAGGTTTAATGATTTTTTCTCTTCTTCTCTCTCCTCTTCCTATCTCATTTTTTATCTCTCCTCTCCCTCTCTCATTTCCCTTTCTCTCTTTCTCATTTCCTCTCCCTCCCTCACCCTAACCCTCTCTTTCTCTCTTTCCCTATTAGGTTTAATGATTTTTCTCTTTTTCTCTCTCCTCTCTCTCTCTCATTTCCTTTTCTCTCTCATTTCCCTTTCTCTCTTTCTCTCCCTCTCTCATTTCTCGTCCCTCCCTCACCCTGACCCTCTCTTTCTCTCTTTCTCTATTAGATTTAATGATTTTTTTCTCTTTCCCTCTCTCCTCTCCCTCTCTCATTTTTTTCTCTCTCCTCTCCCTCTCTCATTTCCCTTTCTCTCTTTCTCCCCCTCTCTCATTTCCTCTCCCTCCCTCACCCTAACCCTCTCTTTCTCTCTTTCCCTATTAGATTTAATGATTTTTTCTCTTTTTCTCTCTCCTCTCTCTCATTCCTTTTTCTCTCTCCTCTCCCTCTTTCATTTCTCTTTCTCCCCCTCTCTCATTTCCTCTCCCTCCCTCACCCTAACCCTCTCTTTCTCTCTTTCCCTATTAGATAGAATGATTTTTTTCTCTTTTTCTCTCTCCTCTCCCTCTCTCATTTTGTTCTCTCTCCTCTCCCTCTCTCATTTCGCTTTCTTTCTTTCTCTCCCTTTCTCATTTCCTCTCCCTCCCTCACCCTGACCTTCTCATTCTCTCTTTTCCCATTAGGTTTAATGATATTTCTCTCTTTTTCTCTCTCCTCTCTCTCTCACTTACTGATATTTCTCTCTTTTCCCATTAGGTTTAATGATATTTCTCTCTTTTTCTCTCTCCTCTTTTTCTCTTCTATATGATACTCAGGCTCCCACTTACACCCTCTCTCTCTGTGAGAGGAACGGAGTCATCAGACAGGAGATATGGCATATTTATATACAGAGGACATGGGTCAGCCCTTCACAGCCACTGCCATCGAAGATGGCACATTATTATACACAGTTCTTGAGCATATCAGAGCAGGGATTCATAGAGATTCCGAGATATATGCAGATCTATATGCCAATTCGATTGAGAGTTCTTATTGGACAGCTCAGGGTATCATCACATCAGCTTATGATTGAGAGTGGCAGAGCCAGTGGCATCCCACGGGAGGAGAGGATATGCCCCCTTTGCAGATCAGAGGTGGAGAGTGAGGAGCATTTTGTTCTCAGATGCCCGGCATACTCAGAGTTGAGATCTAGATACACATTGAGCAGCTCACTTCAGGGATGTATGACTGACATGGATCAGAGATCATTTGGCCGTTTTCTGGGAGAGGCATGGCACATCAGAGAGCAGAGCACACAGCGGGTCCCAGTCAGAGAGGGGCCCACCCAGACGACTAGGCAAGTACTCCTATAGCATGTCTCTTTTATATTCATTTTTTCATTTCTCACATTCTTAATTCTTTACTATTTGGTACTGGAATGTGTAAAAAGGAGGGAGATGACAATATTGTGACCCAAAGAGAATAGGGCATCCATCTCAAGTCCAGTCTGGATACCCAAGAACTTATCAAGATCTTATGAGGTAACACAATGTTTATTTTTGTTCCCACTTACATTTATTTTTGGTCCAATTATCTTCATATTCTTTTTGGCAATATGCCACCTCTAGGAAGACATGGGATCGCCTCGTCTTGACTCATCCATAAAAAACTACCAAGCCTTTATAACGTGATGAACATTAGCTCTTTGAAATTTTTATTTCTTTTGATTTTCCTACTTCAGGGCCTGAAACTCCTTTTAGTATACCGTCATATTATATATATATTAGATATATGTATCATTCTTGTCTTTAATTTTTTAGGCTTTCTTAATTGCCTCACCACTAACATGGGTTTTTAGGACCAAATTCATAGTAGGCTAGATGGACAGGGTCACTAGGACTAACCTCTAAAATAGGCATTGGATGCTTAACAATATCTTTGCAAGAGGCAGCCAACTACTCAAACCTCCACAAATATACCTAACCTAATCTAAGAACTTCATGCCTTGATTTTCTATTCCCCACACAAGCAAGAAAAATATGGAAAATACACATTACACATTCTACTTAAAAAATAATAATATGAAAATGAAAGATGTCACCTAGACTAGCCACAAAAATTGTCCTTGCAGCAATTGGCTCCCTCTTGGTGCTCCTTCAAACCTGTCTAGTGCAACACAAAAATAAAAATTTGTTAAATGCACCCACACCAAAGAGATACATAGCAATCTTGACCTAATGAAAAAGAGCATTATATCCAAATCACATGGCCTTCTTGGCCTAATAGTATCAACCATAATGCATACCATTCAACAACCTACGATTGTAAGCAAACCCTTGGTCCCTACATAAACCCTACTAAAGTATAAAACTAGACCAAGGAGGTGAGCTACTTATGCCCTATAGTAAATGCATCAATTTATGAGCTAAGTCCCCTACATAAATGGCAAGGGGAGTCTGGCGAATCCGACATTGAACAATCCCATACATCCATGAAAGAATAGGAAGATGATCAATCTCTACCTCGCTCATAACTCAAAGTAGCCATTGGTGACCAAAAAAAGACACATCAAGATGAAATCCCTATAGTATATGTGGGTTGATATTATAGGGAAAATGTAAAAGCCCTTCAGGACCATGATTAAGAAAGACATCTTTCAAAAAGGCATAATTAGCCAAGGAGTCTGGAAAGTGATTCTACTTGCTGGGAATCAACTAGAAAGTTATTGCCTCAAAGACCTAAAGAATGTGCAAGGCTGCACAATGATACATTCTTAGAAAGGGATCTCTCACACTGTAGGTCCCATTCAATTGGTTGATCACTGATTGCAAGTTTCCTTTCACCAATAATTGACAAATACCACTACATCTAGCTAAATTTAACCCCATAAGTAAAGCCTTGTATTCCACCATATTATTAGTAAAAGAAGTCATACCCAAATATACTTCCATTTTCAAAACAACTCGATGATGGGGTCTTTTATGAAAATCCCAACACTCACATGCTTAGTAGGTCCTTAAGAAGCTCCATCAAAATATAATGTATAAACCAAGGCTTCATTGATGTAAGGTTCCATGACAATTAATCTATTTGTACTTATGATAATCAAAGTATATAATCAAGATAGAGAGGGTGTAAGATATGTACAATCTCTCCTTCCTCACTAAAATGGGGACACAAGTAAGAATTTGGTGACAATGGTGGCAATAAACTCCAATGTCTCACGTCAAAGATCCATATTGCCATGCCGTAATGTGATAGCCCTTACTCCATGAGATCACTTTGCCTTGATGGTAATGATGTTCTAAATATGGATGCTCAAGATAGGGAATAACTTTTCCCATCCAATAGTCTTGGTACTCTCTGTAAGTATAACCTAAATCGTAAAGGACCTACAAAAATACACCAAGTCCAGCACAAATCCATACACATAATAGAGCCTCCATTTCTTGAAATTTACTTTAGTTTTAAACTCTACCCCTTGGAAATTTGGTAAAAGAGATGTGAAGACATTATTTCATGTGTATACAATCCTAAAAGGGCCATCCTACTTGGGTTCTAACTTTCATGGAAATAGCTCACAATAGGCATCATAATATAGGACCAATTGAGCCTTTGCGAATTTATACTTCCTAGCACAGAGATCATGAAGCATTTTCATCCACTTCTTCCCTTGTTTTTGATATAGCAAGGATTGTAATCTAATCTTGTCAAGGTGTGCAAGGGAAGTGAACCTTTCTTGGAACACTTCCTCTCCACCCAAAGAATGGTTTAGAGCAAACCTTATTATAGGCAACTCAATCTCCAAAGGTAACACAACCTCTTTCCCATATACTAATTTGAAAGGGGTATGGTCTCTAGCTCTTTAATTATAAGCCTAGACAACCATATATAATTTTTTTCCCCAACTACGCTTATCTTTGGATATTGTCTTAGATAAAATCTCCACCAACTACTTATTGGTACTCTCTACTTGCCTATTTCCTTTGAGGTTGTAAGGCGTGGTCTTATTATGTTTAATCTTTAGACCTTCCATCAAAGCCTCAGTCACTTTATTCAAAAAATGTATCCTATGATCAAACCAATCTCTTTAGGTAGACAAAATAGCAAACAATTTTCTCCAAAATAAAACTAGCCATCTCCTTGGCATTATTCATAATCCTAGTGTGGGCTTCAAACCATTTCATTAAATAGTCTATTGCCACAATGATATAATGCTTTCACATAGTAAATGTAGGATGCAAACATCCAATGAACTCAATGCCCCACTTCTCAAAGGGCAAGGTGACTAGAATGGGATTTAGTGACCTCTTGTGATTTTCCCTAGCATCATGTCTCTGACAGATATCACAACATGCAACATATGTAAAAGTATCCTATAAGATCATTGGCTGCCAATTACTAGCATGTAAATCTTTCTAGGAAAGCAATAAACCATTTAGAAAAATAATCCACACATATTGAATCATGGAATTTCTCTAAAATGAATGGTACCTAATTAGGCACTATACAATAATGATACACCTCATACACTCCCCTTCTATACAAGACACTTGCTAGAATGGAAAGGTAAAGTTCTTGTTGGTTAATCTTTCTCTTCTCGGATTTAAAAAGAGTTTTTTCAAGGTTGTGTGTGAATGGATAATCTGTAATCAATGCATACCACTACAGGATGGAGGTTGTATCAATCTTGCATAGATTCTCGCAATCACTAATATCATCCCACTCTTTCTTAGGCTCAAAAAAATCTACTGAAAATTCAATAATAGCCTAAAATTTTAGTACACTACAACAAAAAGGCTCCATAGACGCGCTTGTAGCCGAAATATTGGAACAATTTTTAAAAATGTCAAGCACGTTTATTATCGTGTCTAAAATTTTGTGTCTACAAGCGCACTTATAGTGAAAACTACACGCGCATATAGACGCACTCCGTAAATATATATTTATAAAAAAATGGATTTATTCATATTCTGCGTCTATACATGCGTGTAACTGCGTGTCTAAAAAGGCGTGTACTTTGCAAATTTTTGACAATAATAGACGTGCATTTTTCCTGCAATTTAGACGTGCGGATAGACGCGCAAAACAGAGTTATGAAAAAAAAACGAGAGAGCATGTGGCTTTGCAAGCCACATGCTCTCTAGTTTTTTTTCCCCCATCAATATCAAATTGTATGCTTAGGGAAAACAAAGAAAGATTATTTTACTAAAAGCAAAAGAATGTTGAGAGCCAAAGTCCATATATTGATAATAACACATGATGAGCGTATTGTGCTAAAACATTTGTATATATTTCGAAGATTTTTGTACTGAAAACAAAACAATATATGTAGAATACGAAATTTCATATATATAGATGAAACGTTTTTACATGACGAGTTTTAGTGCTTGTGAGCTCAAGCATGGTCATGGTCGCAAACACTAGGTGAAAGTAATACATATCAAAAATGAAAACTACAAGCCAAGGGGAGGCATGCATGCATGGGACTCCTCTACATCTCCTCAGAAGAGGCATCATTGTTGCTACCACCACCGCTGCCGGTGGCAGTGCCGCTGCCGCCACTGCTACTGCTAGTCCCCCCTTCGCTATCCTCAACTGCATCAGGGTTCACCTACACAAAGGATTAAGGTATATAAATACTATTACAAACAATAAATTAGAGTTACCTATACTTTTCATGTAAAAAATAAAACATATCTCTTTTGGTTGTGGAATCCTCATGGCATGATTATATTGCTCCTCTGTGATTAGTCCCTCCTTGTAGAAATATTGCCAAGTGGATGCCCATTTATGACCTCGATAGGAGCCTACCTCTCTAGGAGTAGGCATCCTACCAACGATATAATACTATTAAATTTTTTTAACATACAACATATTAGAACACACTACATAATGAATTGAAACAAATTATAAAATTTAATTAAAAAAAGAAATCAAATAATACTTACAAACTCAGCCTCCCATGACTCCCTACCACCCGATCCATAATGCGACGATCCCATGGTTGCCATCTGGATACGTCGTGCCTTTGCATGCTGGTGACTTGTCCTTTTCTTTGCTGCTCTCTTCTTGGCCTCTTTCCACTCCCTGCAATGGCAATTGGGTGGTTGGCCATATCCAGGGCACCCCTGCTCTTGTCTTTGCAGTGACTCCTTGGCGCGTGCCATAAGGTGAGACCTCTTGTTATGAAGCGCGTCTCTCACCTTCCATTTTTTTTGTGCTTGAAGGGAATCATACAATCTTTGTATGTGGCATGCATGACACTCCTCAAGTAGGCTATCACTTCCCTCCCCTCAGGGTTATGCAAGATACCACCAACATCTGTGACAAAGTAGTATATTTGTGGAGACTCACCTCTCATTTCCCGGTGAGGGTGATCAAGAGCCACCTCCTAGGCAACCTCCACAAAGCCCTTGACCTCCTTATCCTCCCGCATGACTCTCCCTCCTCTTTTGATGGGCACTACCCTCTACCTCACTCGACACACGTGCTTTTGCAGATGCATGTGCTTTGGCCGATCCATGCACTTCCGTTGATCCCTGTGCATCAGCTGATCTATGTGTATGCATAGTGCGTGGAGTATCTATTAGTAGAGGTGTACCAAGGTTTGGTGTGCCAAGGTTTTTGGTGTTTGTGCGGCAGTGCTAGGCAAAGATGTGATAGGTGTCCCAGACATGACTTTAAAAACCCTCTCTATAGTGGGAGGGCGACCAAGATAATTGGTCATCTCCCCCATGAATTGCTCCTTGTTCGGAGATTCTCCAAAAAAACAACTAACACCTCTAGAAAAATTTGCTAAGGTGTTGTTCATGCATTCCAACTCAGGATCAATGCTGGAAGATCTAGGATTCCACATCTACACAAGCAAAAACCCATTACTACCCTGTGCAGATAAAAGATATTACACGCTGCGTCTATACCTACATCTATACCCGTGTCTGTCAGCGCGTCTATATACGCGTCTAAAAAGGCGTCTACACTATCATCTAGGCGCGCTGACAAACACGCAAAGTCAGACCATAGTTTCCAAACTGTTATAAGAAACGCGCAAAAAACCTCCATAGATGACAGTCTAAAGCATGTAAAGAGAGAGAGAGAGAGAGACAGACAAAGAGAAAGCAAACAAGATTGAGAGAGAGAAGAAGAACTCACCTTCTTTGCTTGTTCTGACGGGTGGCGGCTAGGTTGCAAGCTCCTTGTCCTCCTTCTCCCTTCCCTTGGTAGGTTGCTTGATTCTTCTTCTCTTCCTTGCTGTTTGGCTCTTGTTCTTTACTCTTTGGCTCTTCCTTCCTCGTGTCCTCTTTTTACTCTTATTTTCTTCCCTCATTGTCTTCATGAAGTGATAGATAGACATGATTAGTGATGTCGACCTTGAATTGCAGAAAACGTGTAAAAAATGCATCTGTAAATATTTGCGTGGCGCATCTGTAAGCGCGTGTAATTGCGCATCTATATGCATAGATAAAACATATTACACGTGCTAATAGACACGCAATTACAATTAAACTAATTAAATGCTAGCTTATGGTTGTTTTTGGATCAATATGACTTTCCTAGTCTTTCAATATTAAAATGTTTGTCTCCATGTTGTAAGTATCAAAATATTTAGGGAATATGACATATATACCAAATAAAATCATATATATCCGTATGATTTAGGTGTAATTATGTCATTATCTTCTACTAGTATGGGACATGTTGAGTCAACAAATAGTACATCCTCCAGTGAGGATGAGACATGCGTCTTCACAATCGAGACGCTTGGCTACGATGAAAAATCAAATGTATGTGCGATCGTTGTCGATGATTTTTTTTTTAGCACGTCGAATCACAATGTCACACCTCAGCATGTACGGAGAGTGGGACAAAAAAAAAGACCCAGTAATTTTTAATGCTTTATTTGCACAAATATTATTGGTTTATGTTGCGTCTTCACCATTAAACAAAATTTCCTTTTTTTAATTGAGCAAGATGCGGTACCACATCCTCAAATGGTCCCTCTAGGGCGTCGAGAGGCTGCGAAGCGTCGACATAAGGAGGCAGAGTCCTCAAGAAGAGTAGAGACTGATGACGACGATAGTAGCCCTTTTCAAATGCCCATCAAGTTTTGGAGAAAGAGATTTTGGACAACATGGTGCACGATTTATTTTCCCATGAGGTTCGAGGGGAGAGCGCCACTAGAGAGACAGATGACCCACTACACATAGCGTCGAAAACTCCATTGTACGAAGGTTGCACATACTCCGTTCTACGTTCATCTCTCGAGATATTGAACTTACAAACCATTTATGGATGGAGTAATGCTAGCTTGAATGCATTATTGAAGTATGTATCATTTGATGTGAATTCATAAATGCTTATAGACAATATTTGTGGTTTGTTAACTCTGTTTGCACAATATATGCAGGTTATTGTCATAAATGCTTCCAAATGAAAATAGATTACCAACTAGAAGGAAGCAAGCAAGGAGTTTCTTGACATCTCTTAGAGGTCTCGATAACGTTAAAATCAATGCATATGTCAATGATTGCATCTTGTTTCGTGGAGATCATGCATCTGCACGACAGTGTCCTATTTGTGGTGAACCAAGATACAACCAGGAGATGAAATCAAAGGACGTGCCTTGTAAGGTTTTACGATATTTTCCTATTATTCCACTTATTCAACTTATTTTTAAGTGTGAATCTATTGTGAGGCTCATGTCATGGCATGCTAGTCACCATTCAAGTGATGGAAAGTGGAGAATTCCTTCAGACACACCAGCTTGGCAACATGTAGATAATTTGTGGCCTACTTTCAAAGAAGAGCATAGAAATTTGAGCTTTGGTTTAGGATTAGATGGAATAAATCCATTTGGCATCAAAAGCACCTCATATAGTGTATGGCCAGTGGTATTGGTGAACTATAATATCCCTCCGTCCATGGCAATGGAAAAAGGACATGTAATATTGTCCCTTTTGATTCCTGGAAAACACAAAGTAAAAAACATGGACATTCACTTAGAGCCTTTAATCGAGGAGCTAGAAATGCTATGGAGAGGTATTGAGGTGCAAGATATGAGTGCATCATTGTCCTCTAGAGATTTCACTTTAAATGGCATGTTGTTGTGGACCATGCATGGCTTTCCAAGCTATGGAGAGTGTTCAGGTAGTTGCATACTCTATTTTATTCATAATTACCATTAATCAAATATATGTCATCATTAATCCACTTGTTTTTACAGGTTCAACTACATCAAGATATCATGCATGTCCAATTTGCGGTCCCTCTCTGGTTTCTTCTAGACCCACACGCTTGAAGAAGGTTATTTATGACAATCATCATCGTTTTCTTCCTATTGACCACCCCAAATATGCACCCCTCACTAATGGAAGAGCTCCACAATCTCTGACCATTCAAGATTGGAAGGACAGTTGGACACACGCCAATGATCATCCTCCACTCGACATGAGTTGGTAGCTAGTTTACTACTTTTTTTTGTCTTTAAAGTACACTCCATTATGAGAACGAGAAATAATATATTGTTTGTTCCTTAGATTCTCTACATTTTTTCATCTCCCATATTGGACTGAACTCAAGATCAACCACCTATTGGACCCCATGCATATATTAAAGAATGTTGCCTCTACATTATGGGATCACTTAATCAGGGCTCGTGATTCTGTCAATGTAAGGGAGGATTTACGTAGCATTGGACGTAGGAGACGAGCTTGGCCACGCATCGAACCCAAAGGAAAGATTGAGTTACCGCATGTACCTTGAAGAATGAAGAAAAGATGGTGAAGCAGTAGATATGTAGCTTTCAAACTCCCACAGGATATATGAGATGCCTCAAGGGAGCCTTCATAAAGAAAAAGAAAAGAGGTGTGGAGCATCTATCCGGTTTGAAGTCTCATGATTGGCACAAAATGATTCAGGTAAGGATTTTCAAAGCCATAAATATATTAATTAGTGGAGTAACTATGTAGACTAATTAACAATGTATGAATATTTACATACAGTTCATCCTTCCTACTAGCATATCCCATTGTGTTTCGAAAGATGTGTGTGATATCATTTACAAGATGGGTGAGCTCACGAGGTATGTATACATTATACTTATTTTTTAGTTTATATATTACGTACATCACGTAGTAAACCCACTTGAATTTATGGACGAAACTAATCATTCTTCTCAATTGCATGTTGGTAGATTTGTGAGTTTGAAGGAAATCGATCCAAATATGTTGCAAGAGGCTCGAGTATTTTCCATTGAGGTGGTTTGTTTGGTGGAGGAAACTTTTCCTCGCTCCATTTTGACTACTCAAGTACACTTACTCATACATCTGATTGATGAGATCGCAATTTGTGGGGTAGTTCATGCAAGGTGGAGTTTTTCTAGAGCTCTTTATGAAAACCCTAAAAGATTTTGTAAGGCAAAATGCACGGCCTGAGGGAAGCATGGCTGAGGGTTGGTTAGTGCAATCATCCCTTGTACAAATCTCTGAATATCTTACTAAAGTGGATCCCTCTTTACCATGACTATGGAAATATGATGAAGATTTGAGGATGACCTCTATAATACCTCAAGGAAAAGGAAGGAGCAAAGTGCTAATGAAAGAGGAACTTCGTAAGTTAAATGTATTTTGTGTGCTTAACAATGAAGTAATGAGAAAATGGGTGACACTATATAAAGAAGCAAGGGAAAGAAGAGTAAGCGAAAGGCGAGCATTTCATGCTAGACATGGACGTAATGTCCCATATCTAGAACATTTAAGTGCCCTTCCACGTCATATTGATATAGATTGGCTACATGAAGAAATGGAGAAGATGGAAAAAGAGGAGGCGATGGATGTATCGCAAAAGGAGTGGGAATACGCACGAGGTTGATTATCAAAGGTGAGACATACTTATAATTAAATTATCTTTAGTTATGTATGATATAATAATTTCACATGTTTCATCTTTAACTAAATCATTAATATGATCTCAACAATGTACTACCAATGGCACCATGGAAGGTTATTGTGGCTTGATCTAAGATATTTTGAAGCTTGACTTTAGGCAATTTTTTATATATGTACTAGATGTGAAGTGGTTTAAAGAAGTAGTAACAATGGGTGAGCATGCACAATTAGATGTCATCCAAGTGGTTTTGTAGTGATTGACTCTACAAAATTTTTCCAAGGCAAGAATGACACATTGGTACTACCTCAACAATGTGAGCAGGTATATTAGAAGCTATTTATTTTCATATATATTACTTCTTGATACATTCTCAAAATACAATAAATATCTAAGTTGCTTACTTTTTGTTTTTTAAATGTAGGTTGTGTATCACCCAATGGTAAACAATAATTGATGGTGGCACGTCATCCCCATATCTAATCGTTCAAAACCATTATATGGCAATGCTACCAACATAGAGATAGTTGATGACAATCCAATAATCAATCATGATGCACATGATGATGCCATGATTGATGATATACATGATGCAGTGCAAGATGATCTCTGCGAGGATGTTCAAGGAAGAGCAAAAGAGGATAACAATATGGTTGCAGATGATGATGAAGAAATTGAGCATAGCAATACATCTGGCAGTGGGATAGACTTATTTGTTTCATTGCCTATTGGTAACATAGACCTAGAGGTAGATAGTCAAGCAAGGGCTGATCTCATTGAAGATGAGATTGATCATTCATTGTAGCATATATAATTAGCTTTGAATGATTGGATGTATATTTGTAATACTCAGAAAGAAGTAAAGTTGGTAATGTATTCAAAAAAATACTAGATGTTAAGATGTTTGGTCATATTTAGGGACTTTATGAGAAATGAAAAATATGTGCATTTATTTTTGCATCTATAAGCGTGTTTGCAAACGCGAGTATATAGATGCATTATTCACGTCTATATACTAGCGCCAATAGATGCACTGATAAATGCGCTGATAAACATGCCCGCTATTTTGCGTGTACAATGCGCGTCTATAGGGCCTTTCTCTTGTAGTGGTACCTTATTTTGAATCTCATAAATCTTAAAAAGAGATTAGCCATTTAGCTCAATGATTAGGGGGTTGAAGCTTGTTCATCAATAATCGTAGACCCTCTACCTTGGTGAAAAACATCCACATGGACATCTCACCACAAGTCCAGGTTTTTCTTCCTAATTTTTATTTTACGTGCGTGGATGATTTTTGGAGATAGGATGCATTTTTTGTCTTAAATACTTTGGTTAATTTAAAAGAATTAGCTCACGACGAAAGAGTTTGGTCAATAGTACTTTCAATAAAATAAGCAAAATAAAGTGAGTAGAAAATTGGTATGCATTTCTAGCAAGTAGTTTTTGTGCATTGCAATGAATTGAAAGTAGATTAATGTCCACATTTACAAAACGGAATTATGAAAGTACACTCCGATTAAGCATGAAAGGAATAAACCACATATTTCATTATTGAATATCTTTTTTGGAATGATTCTTAAAGAAAGTTATTAGCAATCGTAGGAAATTGCTAGGACTACATGAAGAAGATTTAATTAGGCAAGTGGTCTAGGAACTTTATTTAACAGAAGGGTGTGTAAGTTCTGCATACGACAAATTCATTCGGAAATGAAAGTAGTAAAAGACTACATATTTTAGCATGAATCTTGTTTGCATGTTATAGAATGATTAATTGGAATTAGGCTATAACCTAACCTATGCGTGGTCTTAAACCGAAAAGTTAGGATTTGAAAATCAACTTACGCATAGACAATAAGTCATGTGGTTATGAAAATTATAGCGTAATTATCTTCAGGAATAGATAGGTTGAATTGGCATAAACCTAAACACCTAAAACTGTGGAGTACTTATTTAGAAAAGGGTTAATTCAATGCGACGTATCCCAACGAACTGACTAGGGTTAGCCTGGTGAAGACATTTACCTAGTCGCACGCATTGCTAAAAACTGAAACTCCTATACCCTAAATACTTGCCCACATTCACGGAATGTAGGGACAATAGGTCATACTTGCGAGAAGTAATCTAGGGTTTTCCTAAGAATCTCTCACTAAAAGATGAAACTCGAAACCCTAGGAGTGACAAGTCAGCCTAATGCCATCAGGAACAGATTATTTCGTGACTCCATTCGATGGGTAAATAGTCCCATAATTGATGCGACACTTGTGCATCAAGTTGTAGAGTCGTATGATCTTGTGATTTAATCACAAGGGAATGGAAAATTCCTCGGAGTGAGATTGGCAGACTCTTACATAAGTTATCTTGCAAGAGGATGAATAATCGTCCTAATATAGTATCTTTCTGGGATAAAGATAATTTCTTGGAAGCAAAGGACAAGCCAATAAATTGGAATAACATATGAACTTAAGATATTGATCAAGTCAGATTAATAGGGTATTCCCTAACCCAGGATATAGGGGATCTTGAAAAGTTAGAAGTAATCCTGGATCGAGTGCTGGATGCATTTGGAAAGAAGGATTCACTCCTTAGCAGTTGGCCAAAAATAATGACCAATGGAATTGTTTGTGTTTGTAAACAATTTTAAGAGCACTGTTTTTCTTTGTTTGCTCAAAGAATTAAAGGATAAATGGATATCTAATGCTTCAGGTTGAAGGCCTGAAGGGAGACGCTGCTTCAGTTACTCACGACTGCCTGCCTGACCTTAACCAAGGGGGTTGTTAACTGCGTCAGGAAGGTGGATCGAATCCGCTGCGAGAGGTCTCTCCGTTAAGCGCTACTTGGAGCAGGAGGACGCTTGGGTGCCGGGGGGGCTCTGGCCGTAAATCCCTTGCCTTCCGGGCCCTACACAAGAGGCTAACGTGACTCGAGATTGGATCTAGAGGCCCGCATACTAGTCTACGGGTGGAATCTTGGATTAATGATCCCTATGGATTGCTGGATAGCCTGCGGGCGGATTGTGGATAAGCCCACGGGTTGGACTTTATGTATTTCAAAGATAAATATGATAACCTCTTAAAAAGAAACTTATTTGACATTGCTTTTCTATGTCAAGTGCTATGATTACGTGAAGGAACCAGTACCTAACGGGCTAATTAAGGAAGCTGATTGATACATGTCTAACTAAATGTGTTAGGTAATTAAATAACTAAAAAACTTGAGGAAAGTGTGATGGATGTGGCCATAGGTCCATCCTACAGATGGGTGGTCCCGGTTGGCCGGGAACATTTCTCAATCAAGATGGACAGCAGGAAGATCATTCAAAGAATACGAACTGCAAGAGCGTTGACCTAGAGTCTAAGTTATAGATGATCCTGATTTATGTTGTTTTAGGGGAACGGAATGGGACTATGCCTTCTGGCAAAGAGGTTGAGCTTTGCATCCCTCTCGTTTTCCATTCTCCTTGAACCAAGTGCAGCATGAATCCACTTCGAACCTAGAGTTTCTGCATAAATTAGTTTGCTCGGGTTCGACGCTAGTTGCCGTTAGGAAATGACCAATAGGGAAAACCCTAATTCAGGTCAGTCCTAAGTGGGAACGGCTGGAATACTTCCGCTACGTGGCAGAAATGGAAAGTCCTAGATCGCAAACCCCGTAACATTCCATGGGAGTGCTAGGCGGAGCTTTCTAGACATCCTTTCCGATGGACTGCTAAGACGTGTCCTGAAGATAACAAGTGGACACGTTACATCTATTGGCTACACCCTTTACCTTTTTTGTGGACCATCAAGCCTTGCTATATCTAGTGAATAAACCTTGCACTACAGGACGCATAGCTCGGTGGCTCCTTCTGCTTTTGGAGTTTGACTTCTCCATGGTTATACGGAAGGGAAAATAACACTACATGACTAACCATATGTCACGCATCCCCATAGGAGAAGCCGCTGGAGAAGGCAGACACAAAGACAAGATAAAACAAGATCAAACACTTCCTTATCTTATCTTCGAATTAATGTGTGTCTCCTGCCCATACAGGAGAATTAAGTGTTCCTTTCTACCTCCACAAAAAAAATCCTTCTGTCTTCCGGCAACAAACCCCGAAGGTTTATCCTACCAAGATTCTGCCTTGTAACTTGTATCAAGGCCTCGAGATCCCATCTCGAGTCACATAGAACACTTGTGTAGGGCCCGAAGACATTGGGATTTACGGCTAGAGCCCCTACTGGCACCCAAGCGTCCTCCTACGCCAAGTAATTTCCACGGAGAGACCTCTTGTGGTGGGTTCTCGGTCTACTTTCGTGGCGCGGATTCACAACCCCCTTGGTTAGGGTTTGGTGGTTCGTGGGGGGTAGCTAGCGCCATCCTTCCTTAATTATCCCTTTAGGAAATCAACCACAGCTGAAGCACCCAGGCCAGACACCCATCTCTTTAACCTTTCTAGAGAGAGAGATTTATTCAAGTCTGATCTAACGCCATATTGGGCAGATGACATAGTCCAAGTGCTTGAGCACAGACTACCTGAATGCCCAATAGAGAAGCCAAGACTGAGGCGACTCATTCTCAAGATCCAACCCTACTAGTTGATAGTAGGCCAGTTGTATCACCTAAGGCAAGATGGATTGTTGCGCAGATGCATGTGCGAGCATGAGATGCACGACGTGCTCTCAGAGGCACACATTGAAATTGCTGGTGGACACTTTAGCGGAGACATGTTGGCCCACAAGGTGCTGCAGTCTCAACTATGATGACCAACAATATTTCATGATGCAGCAGGATTTGTTAAGCATTGTGATGAGTGTCAATGGACAAAGGTCCCAATTTGCAAGGATCAAATGGAGTTGACCCTAATCATTACATGACAACCCTTCAAAAAATGGGGAATCAACTTCATAGGACCCATCATCCCGGCTGCGTAGTATTGGCAAGCCAAATACATCATTGTGGCCATAGACTACCTAACGAAATGGGTAGAGGTGAGAGCAACACGAAAGAACGATACTCCAATGACTGCCAAGTTCTTGTGGGAGTAGGTGATCTCATGATTTGACTGCCCCATCGAACTAGTCAGTGACTAGGGCACACACTTTATCAATGAAGTGATAGCGCACCTCCTATCCACCTTCCTAATTATCCATGGGAAATCCACTCCATACTACCCTCAAGCAAACAACCAGGCAGTGTCAAAGAATAAGATTCTTGTCAACGTCTTAACCAAGGTAGTCTCTGCCTCACACACTGCCTCGCATAGTGCGACTGGGATAACAAGCTGATGGCAGCCTTATGGGCTTACCGCACAGCTTGTAAAACAACTATCGGCCAGACCCTCTTTAGGTTGACCTACAGAATCGAAGCGATTCTCCATGAGAATCACACTTCAGGAAGGATGGGAAGGAAAGGAGGCAGGGACGTAATGCCTAGTTGAACTCAAATGCCTCTCGGAGACTCCCTTCTAGCCACTCATGTGCTCATATGTGAGAAGGTATGACACAGGAGTTGGTTTGATAAGCACGTCAAGCAACGTGACTTCGAATAGGGAGACTTAGTGCTCATATACTTAGTTAAGGGGCATAAGCCAAAAATGAAATTTAGGGGTCTTGGATCTTTCAAAGTGCGTGTAATCAGCCGATGGGCAACCTTGAGCTCGAGACTCTAGACGGTGAGGGAATAGGCTTCTTCAATGGCAGTCATATCAAGAAGTACTATCCTCCCATGCATCCTTTACATGAGCCACTAGAACCACCCGTCAAAGTGCGGGTGGCCACAATCACGGAAGTCGATGAGGAGGATGAGGAAGCTATAGAGCCCGCATACCTACACATACTGCCAAGAAAACATGCGCCTTCAATGCCTTGATCAATGAGGGAGCAGACTTCAATGTCTTGACTCACAATCATTGGACCCAACTTGACAAACCACCATTACAACCTACTAATGCCAAATTAAGCCCATATGGGGGCCGCTCATGCGCACTTCTCGGCAAGTGTAGGGCCGCCGTTTCTATCGACTCTGAGACTCTACCAATGATCTTCTTCGTGTTGACAGACACCAAAGAAGCAGGCACGGAGTCGCTGCTAGGGTGAACCTTCAAAAATAAAACTCGTTGCAATGTTGATGACTATGAGTTGCAGTGTATCCACCTCACCATAGGCAACATTCGCATTGTTACAGCTTTCAGCAAGGGTTGTATGGCCTCATCACAATTCGCAAGGCTACCAGTAGAAGTATTAGTAGCCAAATCGAAGGAGAAGGGTAGTGCTCGACCACTACCCACCAACTCTCAAGAACGTTTGCTCATGCCAGCAAAAGCTAAGGCCCAACAGCCTAGGTTTCAATGGAAGCCTAAACAACCACAACCGTTGCCTAGGAGTCGATGTACACATCCTTATAAGACCCGAAGCTCTAAATCTTGGAAACCAAGGCGTAGCCCAGAAATCGGAGCATGATCAAGTAAAGGTGGGTCCCTAAAGCCCTCTTGCACGTATAAGGCTACTATGAGGGGAATGCCTGGATATGGATCCCTAAAGCCCACACAGTCAAACGCACCACTCGTACGCCGCCCTCAAGCTTGATCACCCCAAGTCCCATAGAACCTCAAACCAATAAGCCACAGTGCTTTCCAGACCCACATGCCCAAGAGAGTCAAACAAGCCTATCAGCCCAAACGACAGACATTGTCACATAAGCCATCATCCGCTAGAGCCAATCCGGCTACAATCATCCATTCTGAAGGCAGTAGTCCATCGGATGTAGCTGCTACTTCCCTAGCCCTAATCTAGGAGGTCCAAATGCGATCTCAAGAACAACTGCAACCGCAACTGTTCATTGTCAAAGGCTCTAGTTCTATCAAACCCCAACCACCAGCACGTCTTAAACCCTCATATGAGCGAAAATCATTTTTGATACTGGCCTCAGATCTAGCTGAAGATAGGGGGGACAACATGGTTGATTGCATTAGACGACTAGATGCCACTTTTAGAGAGCTAGCTCTGAGCTACAACCGGTTGGACTTAGGCTTGTTACGCGAACATTTTGCAACCGAAGTTTGTACGATGCCTTGTTCTTGGGAGACGTTTGAACTTGCCTTCGCAAAAACAGCTAACTCCATGCTGAATTGCTCAACAGCGAGACCTCTAAAGAGCAAGCCCTCAAATAGTGCCTCATCACGTCGTATGATCAACGAACCACTTTTCCCGTCACCAACCAAGAAATTGTAGAAATATCAAAACTTGCTGATACCGAATCCCTATTCTTGAGGCACTGGTACACTCTTAGGTTGCAATGGGAAGTTCAAGGGTGCCAAGTCATGACAAACGCTGAGCAGTAGCGTGCAATCAAAATAGCGGAGTACGATCCCACTTACGTCGTGCCAACCTCGTAGAGAGTGTTAACCACTCTTCGTGGCCAACCCCTGGAAGAGTAAATCAAAGGACACCCTTATCTTAATCACCTATTGAGTGAGAAAGAGCTACATATTGCTAGCCGCGTCGCTTCCGGTGACTTTCTAACAGATGTCTCACTTACATCACACATGTGGGCACTCGACCTTTTGATCTAGACCGCGAAGCTTAGTTAGAATACAACCCCAATTTCTACACTTGGTTCCTATGCTCGTAACTCCTAGACTCATTGCAAAATGCCCCTGACCTCCTAACCTTGAAACCTAGGAAGGATTCTTCTCGAGCTAGAAGGGGAGGGGGGTGAGGTGAAATGCATAAACATGTAAACAACGGGCGAGGTAGGAAAAATGGCACGAGAACTTTGAAATAAAGGGAAAAAAGTTAAAGTCTGAAGGGAAGATTCTACATTGGATGGGATTTTAATGCTTTCATTCAATAAACATATAGAGTCTTTCTTTCTAATTATGACTTTTCCAGTGAATTATTAATTTGGAAGCACTAATGGAAACTTGGGATCCTGACATGAATAAAATATATCGCAGCAAGACCGCGCCCACTGACTTCTGTTCACAGTGGAGGAAAGAACGCAATACCGTATCACCCTTGAAAGCCACGCCTACAGCCAGCTCAAGTTCCGAACCATTCATAATGTAGAGGGTGTGGTGGCCAAGGAGGAAGCGGCCAAGAGAGTCATTGAGCAATGCAACCTAACCAAGTACCTCAAGAAATTTGTGCAAGAGCCTGACCACACGAAGTGTGTGGAGTTTCTTAGGACATACGAACCTGACAATGAGTGCGGTACCGTGATGGTGGGAAGGGAAAAAAATGCTAAACAGGTTCAGGTTTACATAAACCCAGCCTTGGTGGAGAAGGCATTGGGATTGGAGCCGAAGATAGAGAAAAAGCAGAAGAGGGATGTGTATGCCATGCTGAAAATGAAAAAGGAGGATGTGCTAACTAATGACGGCATCAGCATCCGGGACATTCCTGATGCGAAAGCTAGACTACAAGCAAAGCTAGTGCACACGCTCTTCTCCAACAAGCACTACAACATCTTAATGCATCGAATCAGCATGCCTGTGTTGGAGAATGTAGCACCTTACACCTTGCATGAAGTCGGCTGGAATGGATATGTCTGCAAAACCATTGACCAGGCGGCTAAAGCACTTGGATAAAGCACTAGCTTTAGGAAGTACACTAGTAGGCGGGGAGCCCCTAGCTTCCAAGGCCACAGAAAGAAACAAGGCCTCATTCATTGCCTATGGAAGCATTTTGACTGCGCTCATTCAGGAGGTAGTGAAGGAGGCACAAGGTGCAGAAGAAGGAGAAGGAGAAACGCCTCATAGGTCATCCCCTCACCAGGACCAAGAGAGGTCCAATGACAGGACCCAGAGTGATAGGAAGGGCAGGAATAAGAAGAGAAATTGGGCAAAAAGTAGGCCAAGAAACCCAAGAAGAAGACGGCACAAAAAAAAAGAAGCAAGATGAAGGCCGCAAGAAGGAGAAAGAGGATTTGGAGAAGGCCGCAAGAAGGAGAATCTTTTCTTCGCGTGGACTACCTCTTGTAGGAAAAAAGGATAATGATATAGCAATTTTTTCTTTTCTAAGGATAATGGGAAATTATTTTCCTTATCCCCCCTGCCGACTGACGAGCTGGAGGGGGAGGGGAATAGTAACCAAGAAGAAGGTCCTCAGTGGAGCTCGCGGGCATGGCACGGCCATGCATGCCGCCACGTCAAGAGCGAGGATCCCCCTCTCCTCCCCTATTTAAATCGAGGGGGAGGAAGCTGAGGGAGGAGGATCCACACGCTGTGAAGAAGACGAACGGAGAGAGAAGAAGGACTCTGGTGCTGCCATCGCCGTGATGAGGAGAGAGTGGAGATTCTGTGTATGGCCGTGTAGGAGGGTGGGAAAATAACTGTCGTGAGGAAGAAAGAGGAGGCTGACGGCATTGCAGAGATCGTCGTGGGGAGGAGAGGACCACCACTATGCCGCCTCGCTGGCCGAAAGGGAGGGAAAAGTCGCCATTGCCATTCGTCACGCCATCATTGCTGCCAGCTCGCCGCCAGAAGTCTCCTCTTTTTCCCTCCACGTGGCTCCACAGTACCCCCCAGAAGCTTTGGAAGCTTCTTGGGGAAGCTTCTAAAGCCCTGAATAAGCCCCTTTTCACCTTTTCTTTTTTCTCATGGGCTTAAAAATTTCCCCACAAAACCCCCTAAGCCCCCTTTCACCCCCCATGTCAAAAACCCCATTTCCATGGGTATTAGAACCCCCCCTGCCGGGTTTTAAAAACCCCTTAAGTCCCCTTTCACCCTCATGCTAAAACCCATTTCCTTTCACTTTGGAGTCACTCCCCCCTAGAGCACGAAGGCCTTAAGGGTCTTATTACTTTTTTTCCCCCGTGAATAATCCCTAAAAGCCCTTTCCCTAGTTCAAACCCACCTTACCCCCCCTCCCCGTGTCTTAAACGAAAAAACCCCCTAGGGCCCCTTCCTGTGGGATTGGAGATTTTCCCCCATAAAAGGGTTTTTGACCTTAAAGGTCTTATCTTCCCAGTTTTTATTTCCCCCTTAGGGCCCTTGCTCATTATAACCCTCGGACTACCCCCTTATATCTTCTCCTAAGGCCTCATTAGGCCCCCTTTTTCAATAACCTTTAAGGCTACTTTCCCCCCTTGGAGTTCCTCCCTTAGAATTCTGTAAGGCCCTTTTTTCCCAAGAGAATTTGTCCTTAGCCTTTCATTCAAACTCACAAAATACCTTGGAGTTTTGTTCTTCTTCCCCCACTAGTAAAAGGGAGGAGAGTGCTGAGTGTTTTTCTGAAAGAAGTGTAAAGCTGCTTCCACGTTCGACGGACTACAATTGCAATGCCTCCTAAGAAAGTCCAAGGCGTAGCTGCGGGAGGGTCATCTCCCGGTATCCATGTGGATATCTCACCCCAAAACCAGGTTTTTCTTCTTGGCTTTAATTCGGTTTTAAGTCGATCACGCAAAGAGAAATTGTTAGGGATAGGATATATTTGTTCGAGTTATTTGTAATGAAGGAGTTTAGCTTATTTAAATGAATGATAATGTATAGAACTTGGTTTCCTTCGAATTGCATCAAGCATTATAAATTACAAGCAAGATTATCCATTTACTATAGTAGTATATTTTAGTTAGATCCTAAAGATATAGAAATTATATCTTGCGCCATTAGTCTTATTCCTTTCGCAACGAATCATTGTAAATGATTAAATTCATGAAAGGTTTCTTCCGTTGCTCAAATTACTAGGAAGTTATCATTGATAATTGCACATCGTAGCAAGGGAAATGTTTGTTATTTGGCATGAGTTCATCTGCAAGGAAAAAGGAAGTTTAAATTGAACTGTATGGACTGAAAAGTAAATTGTCACAAGGATAGCAAAAGTGTGACAAGACGATTAATATTACCTTCCAAAAATTATCCAAACCAATCTAAACATAGAAATATTCATACCCTAAGCACTTGACTATTTTCCTTATTGTAGGGTCAACCAAATTCGTAATGATAAAGAACTAGGGCTGTCCCCGAGATCCTTAAAAAGAAACCCTAGGCCCGACATACGTCAGCTTAAAGGATCTAAAACAGATTACTCCATCGCAGGACTTGCGCAACAAGTACAAAATCATTTAGTCTTGTGATTGATTCACAAGGAGAAAGGGTAAAAACCCTCATCAAGGATGACAGATCCCTACGCAAGTTATCTTGCAAAACGACGTATTTTTGGATATCCTTCTAAATAAGGAAAGTTGTAAACCGGAAACTAGCATATCTAAGGAAATTTAGGGTTGACCAAGTTGGGTTAATAAGGTACGCCCTACACCAGGAATGTAAAGGATCTTGCCAATTTATAAGACACCTTGGGAACGAGTGATGATACACTCAAAAAGGAAAGAACACTTCCTTAGCAGTTTGCCAAACAACACGGTTGATTAATGGAAATCTTTGTGCTTGCTAGAGATTTTAGGGCTCTGTTTGAATTATGAATTTACAAATTAAATGAGTACCTATACTTCAGGTTAAAAGCTGAAGGAAGAGGCAGTTTCAGTTACCCCCGACTACCTGCCTAACCCTAACCAAGGGTGTTGTTCACCGCGCCGGGAATGTGGACCGAACCCGCCGCGAGAGATCTCTCCGTTGAGCTCTACTTGGAGTAGGAGGACGCTTGGGTGCCAGGGGGCTCTGGCCGTAAATCCCTCGCCTTCCGGGTCCTGCACAAGAGGCTAACGTGACTCGGGATTGGATCTCGAGGCCCGCATAGTAGTTTACGGGCGGAAGCTTGGAATAGTGATCCTTGAGGATTACTGGATAGCCCTCGGGCGGATTATGGACAAGCCTACGGGCGGAACTTCTTGTATTTCAAAGATAAAATGATGAAATGTTAAAAAAGGAACTTGCTTGATATTATTTTTCTATGTCACGTGATAAGGTTACGTGAAGGAACCAGTGCTTAACAGGATTAATTAAAGAAGCTGATTGTTATATGTCAAATTAATTTGTTAGACAATTACATAACTAAAACAAATCAAGGAAAGTGCAGAGGATGGGCCATGGGTCCGTCCTACGGTTGGGTGGTCCCGGTTAGCCGGGAACTTTTCTCAAAAATCTCGAAGAACAGCGGGATGATCATCATTATCAAAACGAATAACGAGAGCAAGGACCTAGAGTTACGTCTTACCCGATTTACGTTGTTTTAGGGGAACGGAATGGGACTATGCCTTATGGCAGAGAGGTTGAGCCTTGCATCCCTCTCGTTTCCCATTCTCCTTGAACCAAGTGCAGCGTGAATCCGCTTCGGACCTAGCAGTTCTGCGTAAAGTAGTTCGCTCGAGTCTGACGCTAGTTGCTGTTAGTTAATGACCAATCAAGAAAACCCTAATTCCGATCGATCCTAAGTAGGAACGGCCAGGATACTTCTGCTACGTGGAAGACGCGGGAAGACCTAGATCGCAAAACCCGTAACATTCCATGGGAGTGCCGGGCGGAGTTTTCTAGACATCCTTTCCGATGGACTGCTAAGACGTGTCCTGGATGATACTAGTGGACACGTTACAGTTGGTATCAGAGCCGACCAACAACGGAATTGTTTTTATGAGATCTCAATAAAAGAAAGTAAAGAAATTGTTACTGTCCAAACATTTTCTCACCTTCAACGCTGTCTTGCAGAATTATGAAGCGTGGAACAAGTTTTTGGTATTTTGGGTCATGTTTATGACTGCAATGCATTCTTCCCTTTATAGACAAAGAATTGGGATGATGAACATCCTGGAGTAGATTTATAATTCGTCACCTTTATACATAGAACGAAGATGGATGGGGTCTTAAGAAATCTACTATATAGCCGCCCACCGGTTTGCTTATCTGCAGACCAACCTAAAAAGGATCAAGTGGTTGGAAGACTTGAAAGTCATGAAGCTGTTCATTTTTGTGGAAGCTCACGTAAATTCGACTTTACATATTCAAGGTCGGAGGGTTGAACTGAACTCATATGTATATGAGGAAGTAACCCGTGTAATCCCAGCTGACAGGATTAAAGTATTGGGCCGCCATGAGAAGTATGGATTCCAACGGAAAGGGTATCCTGAACTTCCAATGAATTATCGATTCCTAAAGATCCATGACCCAAAACCCTACTATTACACAGTTCCTGTAGACAAATGCAATACAACGTTGTTCTCCCCAAACTGAATGTAATGATTGGCTTATCATCATACGAAACATTGTATAAGGCTATGCCCATGTAAATACAAATAAAGACTTCTTTTTATCAATATCTGGATGTGTATAAGAGTTGTTAAAAAGTAAAGTAGCTTCATTGTTTACGAGATAGCTGAACTAAAAATGAAAGATAAGATATCGTCATTATCATATACTAACATTAAGAAAACTTTTATCTAGGCACAACCCCAGGTATAGGTTCCAAATTCACCTCCTACATCAAGTACTGCTGTGACCCAGGAGAAGAAGTTCCTCCTCAAGCAGATAAAGCCACCCGAGTTTGACGGGAGAGGCAGATTCGTCCAGTCTGATGCTGAAATTTGGATTGAATCCATGGAGGATTACTTTGAAGTAGCTGGTACTGCACCTACCAATCAGGCCATGCTCGCCAAGTTAAAACTCATCGGCGAAGCCAGACTTTGGTGGAAGCAATGGTGCAGGGATCAAGGGATTTCAGAGGGGTCCGTTACCTGGGAGAAGTTGAAGAAAGCTGTGCAGGGAAGATATTTACCACCTGCATATTGTACGCAGAAAATGAATGAGTTCTACGAGCTAAAACAGCTAGGACTCACTGTTGACGCATACTACTCTAAATTCGTCTCACTTTTAAAGTATGGGCCACAGATGGACATGACGCAGCAGGTGTCCAAATTTTGTGCGGGCTTAAATCCACCCGTAAATACCCGTCTCGAATCTATGCGTCCATCAGATCTTCAGGATGCACTCATTCGAGCAGCACCTATAATTCAAGAGGTGCAAGTTAGACCAAGGGGTAATAAAACTTGGTCCTATAGTGACCCGAACAGAGGAGCATTCAGACCTCAAATGAAGAGAGTTCAAGGTCACAATCAGGAACAAAGGAAGAAAGCAAGGACAAACAACGTCAACAACTTTGTTCCTACTCAAAGTAATGGCCGAAACCTCCGTTGTTTCCACTGCAACGAACTCGGTCACTTCAAGAGGCAATGTCCCAAGCTCAGCGGAGAACATCGTCAAACGCCTTTCCAAGGTGCAGGCCGCGGTCAAGGAGCCGTTATCCGTGGAAGAGGAAGAACCGCTTGCATTGCCAATAGGCAAAAATGCGAAGAAGAAGAAGAGGAAGATCCAACTATGAAAGCTGAATTTGAAAAAGCGACAGTTCATGCCGCTTTACACAAGAAAGGGCCGAATCGCCAGTTCTCGGTGATTCAGACACCCTCGGACTATCAAGGTAAAGGTTTCAAAACCTTGATTGATTGTGGCAGTACACATTCCTTTATCTCACTAGCATGTGCAAAAAGTTTAGGAATAACCACAGTAGAAGCACCTACCCTGCTTGTGGAGTTGGCAAACGGTCGTGAGGTAACTTGTACCAGGCAAACTGCTAAGGTGGAATTCTTTCTGGGAGGAAAGAAGACTTCAGTCAAATTCAGAGTCATGAATTTAGGTATCCATGAGTGTCTACTCTGTCAAGATTGTGGGAGAGAAGGAAGGAGTCTCACTTGTAGCTTTCTTGCTTGCACAATGGGGGAATACACACAAGGGTGGAGGCTGAAAACAGTTTTTCTCTTCTTAGTTGTGTAAGCCAAAAGAACTATCATACAAAGAAATAGAAAAACCCTATATATGGGTCTCAAACCAAACTCAACTAACTAAGGTGGCATACTAACTGAGCCACAAACTAGAGTAGATAAGGATAGCTGTCATCTAGCTATTATTCATGGGTGATGTACCAACCGCATCTACAACTGACAAGTCAGTGACATAAATGCACAACGGTCACCCTGGCATATCACGAGTGGAGCTCGATATCTCAACACTCCCCCTCAAGCTCAATCGCAATTCCTACACACCAAGCAGGTCTTTGAACTTGCGCAGCTTCTCTGCGCCCAATGCCTTCGTAAATATGTCAGCTACTTGATCCTCTGTGCTGACATAAACTAGATCAATAAGACCTAGTAAAACCCTCTCCCGCACATAGTGATAATGCACCTCAATGTGCTTTGTTCTAGCATGATAAACTGGGTTATTTGCCAAGTGTATATTGCTCATGTTGTCACAATAAATGACAACTGGCCCATCTGTAGGCTGATGCATATCATAAAGTAGCTTATGCAACCAAGCTACCTCACATGCAGCCATTGCTGCGCCCCTGTACTCAGCCTCTGTGCTCGACAAGGCAACTGTAGGCTGTTTCTTGCTGCTCCAAGTGACTGCAGCACTCCCAAAAGAGAACACATATCCATTGGTAGATCTTCTATCAGAAATATTACTAGCCCAATCAGCATCAGTGTATCCATGCAACTGTATCTGAACCCAGTCTCATAAAGTAGTCCATACTGCAATGTGGACTTCACATACCTGAGTATGCGTTTAGCTGCATCCAAATGCGGTTTCCTTGGAGCCTGCATAAACTGACTTACCACTCCAACAGCATAGCTCAAATCTGGCTTGGTAATAGTCATATAAATCAAGCTTCCTACTATGCCACTACAAGATATAGACCTTATAGCGACGAAAATACAAACAACAAAATTTGCCCCCGTCGTCGCAAAAAGCGTCGTTATTGACGACGCCATAGAATCGTCGCTATTTGCGTCGCTATATACGTCGCTATTGGCATTGCTATATGCGTCGCATATAGCGACGCCAATAGCGACGTATATAGCGACGGTTGCAGACAATTTGCGACGCTGATAGCGACGATAATAGCGATGCCTACAGTAAATTTGCGACGCAAATAGCGACGGTAACAGAGAAAAAAAAAATTTTGTGGCAGGGCAGCAAGCTGCCCTGCCACATATAGCACTGTGTGCTGTATGAGAGCCATACAAAATAGTTTCTGCACTGCTGCATACAAAGCGTTGGCAAACAAAAAGAATGTATACTGAAATCATAAAACTGATAGATGAAATAAATACATGATATCGCATAAAATGTGATTGGTACAATCATAAAACAATATCACTAATACATAGAAAATGTCTACATAGATCGGGCGACTAAAAACTAAAGGTATGTGAGCGGTAAGGATCCAAGGGCGAGCTACAAATCGTCGTCCCGCGAAAGCTCTTCCCGCTGTAAAGGAGCATCAAACCGATTCTGCAGAAAAAGAAACAACATATCAATCCACCATACAATAAAGCATTCAAATATCTCATGGTAACTACGGATATGAAAGATGAGAGACTTACTGGGCCGCCGCGTCTGTACAATCGGTCGATCAATGATCTGAGACCGTGCCTCTCTGCATATCGAGTCTCAAGGCCTTGCGGATCGCGATTTGTAATGGAGTGCTGCAAAGAAAACAAAATGCTAACTCTTAGAAACATGATTGTCAGTACAAATAATATCTCAAAAAAACAAATAAGCAAAACAAAAGAGAAACTTACAAAGTCCTCCAAATATGTCCTGTGGCCGCCACTCCCAAGATGATGTACCGATCCGGCCTCGATTCGTGCCCTCGCCGCCTCCCGCTGCTGACTCCAACGTCCTGGCGAATTTGTAGCCTCCTCCCTCAGTCGGCGCCAGTCATCTGCATCTAACCACTCGGGCTTTGGAGCCCCACTCTTGATTGCCTTGCGTGCGTCGGATCGTCTATGTGACATGTATGCACGCATGCAATCCATCATCCAGCCCGTAGAGAATCTATCCACTGCGGCTGGCACCGGGAACTCCTCGTGCAAGGATGCTACTATGTACTCCTTGCTCCCCTCCGGTATGTTCCTCCAATGATCCAGGACGTTGTGCCGAAAAACTTGTTGGCACAACTCCCTCATGCGAGCCATCACCCTCCTCCCCTCATCATTCATGATGATAGCTCCTGACCTGCCATCCACTAGGTATCCATAATCCCTAGGAGTGTGCCTCGTATGGGCCCTCTCCCATCTCCGTCCACGCTCCTGGGCATATCCAGGAGACCCCTGAACATCCGGTGTACCGACGGGGGTACCCTCTCCCGGAGTGCCACTGAAAGGGGTGCCACCAGAGGGGGTGCCACCAAAAGGAGTGCCACCAGAGGGGGTGCCACCAAAAGGAGTGCCACCAAAAGGCGTGACATCTGCCGACGGCTGCGCAAAAGCCGGAGTAACTGGAGTGGACGTCCCCACAGGTGTGACAAATCCTGGAGGTGACCGAGCTCCAGCTGAACGACGAGATGGAGACACCGCGTCCGTGTCTCCACAGCAGCACCCCCCTGATCCTCCTGCAGTCCCAGTCCCTCCCTCTGGCCCAAGTCGCGAGCGTCGAGATCGTCTGCTCGAAGCTGAAGCATCTGATCGCACTGAAGCTGATCTAGCAGAGCGCCCTGACGAAGAACAAGACAGCTCCTGATCTGCTATCTCTCTGAATCTCGCGAGCTGATCTGGAGACATACGTGCCATCATCTCCTGAAACTCCTCATCGCTCATCCCTCGACTCATCCTGAAAATATCGATACCTGCACAGATAAAAAATAATGTTAGAATAATCAATTTATACTATACAAAGCACATTAATATAAATCATTTTTTAAAAATCCCTCTTAAAATGCATATCTTATCTACCTTTATGGAAGATCTAAACAACGAATTGAGTAATACAATTCTCCAAGAATGAAGTATTCTATGGTCCCATGTTAATCTCCTGACACAACTCTGCATACACTGGAAGGTCGATAGACATGTCACCACAAAAGAACGAGTCTGCCTCGTTCTCAAAAAATTCTACGACTTCTGTATTTCCATCATTGTTAGCCGATGCGGGCTCCAAGCTTGCGGTGGCCTCCACCCCTTGTAATTTCGATCCCTCTATTTGCATATATTCTTCATCTATGCCTGGAACATCGCTTTGATCGTATACTCTCGCACCTCGAGGAGTTGAAGGTATAACATACCACCATCGAGGTTGTCGGGGATTTGGATAGAAGATTACCTGTTCACAAACACTTACAAACCGTCTTCAAACCATTGTGACATAAAGCATGTCGTATTACAATTAGCAAGCAAATGACTAGTTGTACCTGTTCACAATGTGCCGGCAACACAAAGGTGTCGCGCAAATCCATCCATTTTTTTTCGGAATCTATTTCGAGAAATCCAGATGGACCTCGTCGAACCGTTGCGCTAGCTCCTCCAAGTACCACTTTGAACCACTGCACATCGAATATTATCATGGAGAAGCTACGGTAATCCACCGTAATAATACTTTGCAAATTCCCAAAATACTCCATCTCATCCACAACCGTGTTCGGATCCGTTGCTCGTCGCCGGCTCTCTTGCTCAAACCTTGCCATGACACCATAGTCCATTGTGGAGCGCATTTTGTCAATACGCTCCACCCGAAAATGCCGTCCGCGCGACCACGCTGCACTATGTATTTTGTACTGCACATTGAAACACTCAAATTAGATGTAGCAAACAAATTCAGATACGACACATTCTAAACCCCTCATTACCTTTGGACTACATCCCCTCGAGAACTCCCACTCCTCCATTGAGACCTCTGCCCCTTCGCTGGATGCTACGATCAAGGCTCCATGCAACCATCGTGTTGACATAAACCGCGGCATCTCCTCCATGCCTTCGGGATATCGAATCGGTCGGTGACGCGTACTGCGTCGGAATTCAGCTCGCGCTTCCTCTCGATCTTGCCTTGCAATCTGGTACTTGGCGAGCCACGTCTCCATGGAGGCATGGTGCAACATACAAAAGCGATTCACCTTCTCTTCCATTGAGGCATCCATTCTTTTTTCTACCCCATTTCCAACCACCACATCTCCAGTCAGCCTGTCATCGTCCTTGAGCGTCCATAGCAATTCATTGTCTGGTTCCACCGTTGGTAGCCATTGTGAGATATGCACTAACGCCTCTGACACCAACCAACCCTCCGCCATGCTACCTTCCGGACGAGCTCGTTGTCGCACAAAGCCTTTCAGGGTTTTCATGAAGCGCTCCAGGAAGAACATCCATCGCGTATGGACAGGTCCGGCAATCTCCACTTCGTCCACAAGATGCACAAGAAGGTGAACTTGTATCGTGAGCATGCTAGTGGGCAGGTATTTCTCAAAGAGACAGACCGTCTCAACTGCTCCCCGCCTTGCGGATTCAATAGAGGACGTCTTAATCTCTTTCTGTGAGATCCATTGCACCAAAGTCGACAGCTTGTAAATGGCCCCGCGAATTTCTGGAGTTAGGCATCCCGTGATTGCGATCGGTAGGACAAACTGCCACAAATGAGAAAGCATTAAGAATAATGGTCACTTTTCAAATTTCAAAATGTCCACGCTAATTAAAATCCATTCTGTTCACAAACCTGACATATCTTATGCCAATCATGGGATTTTAGCCCAGACATTTGGTCATCTTTAGAAGATGCGGACCTGAGAGAACGCATCATACCCGTCGGAGTGCGGATAGACTTGATTACTTGCTTCACAATGCGCTCTTCTTTGGTAGACAAAACCCAGGGAGCGCGAGGAAGCTGCACTCCCCCTTCAGCACTCGACTGCGGCCAAAGCGCCTCCATCTTACCTACCTCCTTTAAATCCATTCGTGACCCTATAGTGTCTCTCTTTCCTGTGATGTGGTCCCATAGCAAGCTACCCACATTTTTGAAAATATGCATGGGATCCAACAAGTGGTTGACCTGTAAGTGGGTCCAATATGGCAACTCGTAGAAAACTGAGAACCGTCGCATTCCATTTTGATGTGATTCCGGGTTTACCATTTTCAGCTCGTACCAGCTTGCAGCATTCATACGTGCTAGAGGTCGTCCAAGAAAACCTTCCCTGAGTTCATGATCCTCCGGCAAGAAAGTGGCGTGTCCTTGATATACCATCTTCTTCATGGTTCGTGACCTTCGGGAGTCTAACTGTGGCCCACACAATGGACATGCATGATAACCTGAGGTAACGAGACCTGCAAGGCGATCCACGACCTAGTGAATACTTGATTGAATGAAATAAAATATAGATATTACCGGCGTGAACAAAGGTCTGCTCACCTGAGCACTCTCCCAATCCCGGAAAGTCATGCATCGTCCACATGAGAATGGCTCGAATGTTGGCTGACCGCCGACCATCGCGCCTGCTCATATCTTGCACCGTGACCCCCTCCTCCCACAAAATCTTAAGCTCATCGACTAATGGACGAAGATACACGTCCATATTTTTTACTTTGTAGCGGCCCGGGACGAGCAAGCTAAGGATGAGATGTCCTTTCTTCGTAGAAAGCCATGGAGGAATGTTGTAGTTGACAAGCACTATAGGCCACACACTGTAAGAAGTCGAGCGCAGACCGAATGGGTTCACACCATCCATGGCGAGACCGAGTCGAAGATTCCTTGGCTCTCGCGCAAAGCCTGGGAAGGTAGAGTCAATGTGGCTCCATGCGCGCGAATCTGCTGATATTCGTTGCACTCCATCCGTAGACCTATTCTGCACATGCCACGTTGTCAAGCTTGCCATGGCAGACGTGCGAAACATGTGGTTTATGCGAGGGATGAGCGGAAAGTGTCTGAGGACTTTTTGAGGGATGGTTTGCCCTTCCAAGTCCTGTCGATACCTGTGAGCACCACACTTTGGACATGTCTCCATAGTCTCGTATTCATCTCGAAACAATATGCAGTCGTTGATACATGCATGGATGTTATTGTAGTCCATGCCAAGCTTCCGTAAAACATGTCGTGCATCATCACGAGACTCAGGCATGGTGTTTGCAGGTGGCAATATATGATATTTCAATAACCTGAAAAAATCATAAAACACCTTGAAAAATCCATCCATATTTACAATAATACTATTTTTAAAAAAAACAATGAAGTCCGTGTGCAAGGTACCTGAATAACTCAGTCACACTCGTATCGCTCCAACCGTATTTTGCTTGCACACTTAAGAGTGCAAGCAATGTCTTCAACCGAGATACTCGGCACCCATCATATAATGGTATGGATGCTTCCTCTCTAAGCGGGTTAGATGTCTCAACATCCATGGGAATCAATGCATCGATCATTGCCTCCATCTCAGGCTCCAAGATTGTAGGCAAGTCGGGAAGGTTGTCTGTCTCCTCTGGCATTGATGATATAGATGGGCCTTGCGAGTGGTCTATTGGCTCCTGCCATCCATCCATCGCACGTCCACGAACTCTTCTAATTGGCCGCAAAGGGTGCACTCCCCCTTGGGTCGAGACATCACCCCCCTGGATACAAAATTTGCCAACAAGACCCAATCTTATTGTGTATGGTTTTCAATTAGCTTGAGAGTACAATGCATGAAAAATGCTAACTTGAAATTACCGTTTGCTGAAAATCTGCAATCGCCTGATCAATGATCTCAGATTGAAACTCGCCAAATCGTCGTACGTGTTCTATAGACAATCGGCATTTTCGTCTAATTGCCAACTTGCATTGAGAGCAAGGACATGGGACACGCTGATTAAGATACGACTCGTGGTCTTGAACAATAGGACCTTCTTCGTTTGCCATCTTATCTACATTACAGCAAACGAGGCTTAAATGGATAGCTTTATGGAGATGTACGTCAACTTGCAAGTTGACCATAAACCTTGCATTGTATATAGTAGTCGAGAGATTTTCCAATGTTATGTCTCGGCCTTGTATCATGCTCAACGATTTGTTTGTCCCGGTAGATAATTTTTTGTTATATCTCGGCTTTGAGTATAAGTAATCCATTTTAAAATTAATGCGCGCCATCTATGAAATTTTACAACTATAGTAATAAAATTTATTTCAATCAATTCTACTCATAGTCATAAGACCTGAGAGAAATTATCCTATACTCAATTTAAGGGATCCCCACTTCTATAACAATAATTTTGGGTTAATTTTGATGAAGTACGTGGCCGTATGCAAAGCACATTGCATACCATTATCGATACGTATATTATCTTAAATTTCATTCCCTTCCCTCTCCCTCTCCCTCTATTCCTCTCTTTCTCTCACCCTCTCCCTCACCCTCTCGTTCTCTTTCTCTCCCTCTCTCATTTCCTCCCTCCTCCTCCCTCTCCCTCCCGTTCTCTTTCTCTCCCTCTCTCATTTCCTCCCTCCTCCTCCCTCTCCCTCTCCCTCCCTCTTTCTCCCTCTTTCTCCCTCTCCCTCTCCCTCGCTCCCTCGCTCCCTCTCCCTCCCCCTCCCTCTTTCTCTCCCTCTCTCATTTCCTTCCCCTCCCCCTCCCTCTCCCTCTCCCTCTCCATCTCCCTCTCTTTCTCTTTTTCTCCCTCTCCCTCTCTATCTCTCTTTCTCTCTCATTTCCTAAACAAGCAAAAAATAAAGTGATTTAAACATCCTCCAAGCAAAAGGGAGAGGGAGAGATACAATGCACTCTCCCTCTCTTTCTCTTTCTATCCCTCTCTCATTTCCTTCCCCTTCCTCTCCCTCTCACTCTCTTTCTCTCTCATTTCCTCTCCTAAACAAGCAAAAAATAAAGTGATTCAAACATTAAACAAGCAAAAGGGAGAGGGAGGGAGAGAGAGAATGCACTCTCCCTCCTTCTCCCTCTCTTTCTCTTTCTCTCCCTCTCCTATTTCCTCCCCCTCCCTCTCCCTCTCCCTCTATTTCTCTTTCTCTTTCTTTCTCTTTCTTTCCCTTTCCCTCTCCCTCTCCCTCTCCCTCTCTTTCTCTCTTACTCTCTCGTTTCCTCTCCTAAACAAGCAAAGAAGAAAGTAATTTAAACATTAAACAAGCAAAAGGGAGAGAGAGAGAGAGAATGCACTCTCACTCTCTTTCTCTTTCTCTCCCTCTCTCTCCCTCTCCCTCTCCTTCTCTTTCTTTTCCTCTCCTAAACAAACAAAAGAGAACGATTTAAACCTTCAACAAGTAAAAGAAAGAGAGAGGGAGACTCACCAATGAGATATGGCGAGCGCGGGCGGCTTCTCTTTGCAACGAGGGCTCCTCCTCTCCTTCGCGAACAACGACGGTGGCAGTGGCGGTGGCGGCGGCGGCGGCAGCAAGTCTCTTCCTCCTCTTCTCTCACAAAGCCTTGGCTCTCTCCCTCGCTCTCTCCCTCGCTCTCGCTCTCAAAAGGCGAAGAAAACAAAATGAAAACGGCGCTCTGGTTTCGGCCGCGCTTTTTTTCCCTGGGGCGTCGCTATATGCGTCGCAAATGCGACGCAAATAGCGACGCATATAGCGACGCCAATAGCGACGCCAATTGCGACGCCGATAAACGCCGTCGCTAATCGGCGTCGCTATTGTCCCAGTCCCTTGTAGTGTGCGTCTGTACATAGTAGGGTCTTCCAGAAGCTCACCTGCATCTGCACTCAGCTTCACATTCTACTCCAAAGGAACTGAAATAGGCTTACAGCCTGTCATCCCATATTTGGACAGCATGTCCAATCCATACTGCCTCTGCAAGAGCTGTATCCCACTTGGTGATCTAATCACCTCAATGCCCAAGAAATAACGCAGCTCTTCCAAATCCTTCATCTCAAACTTCTGCTTCAATAGCATTTTCACATGAAGGATATCTTCATCACTGTCACCTGTCATAATCAAATCATCAACATAAATGACAAGTAGCATAATACCTTTCTCTGTTTTTCTCACATAAAGTGAGAAATCAGCCTTGGAAATTTGAAAGCCAATAGTGACAAGATACTGTCCTATCTTGTCAAACCATGCTCTAGGTGCTTGCTTTAAGCCATACAAGGCTTTCTTCAACCTGCAAACAAACTCAGGATGAACAGCATGCACATAACCTGGTGGCTGCTCCATATATACCTCTTCTTGCAAATCGCCATGCAAGAAGGCATTCTTTACATCCATCTGATGTAAAGACCATTCCTTTGATGCAGCCATAGCAATGACTGCTCTTACAGTTGCCATCCTTGCAACCGAACTGAATGTTTCTTCATAATCAATGCCATATGTTTGTGCATACCCCTTGACTACTAATCTTGCCTTGTATCTGTTCACAGAACCATCTGCATTGTGCTTCACCTTATAAACTCACTTACAGCCAATTGCATTCTTACCTTTAGGCAAAGGTACAAATTCCCATGTAGCATTTGCTTCCAAGGCATCCATTTCTTCATCCATGGCTTTCTCCCATTTTTCTTTTCCCATGGCTTGCTCAAAAGAAGTGGGTTCTGGTTCTTGTATCACTTTGACCATATATGCATAGTGAATGGCTATAAATCCATCATATTTCAGCCTATCCACATGATACCTAGCTCTCGTAGACCTGCGCAAAGTAGGTTCACTCCCAGATACTCTCAAAACATCCCTGGTTTTCCTTACTCCAGGTGTAACAATAGAAGGAATACCCAACTCATCATCAATGCTTTGTTCTGAGCCACTGGATTCACCATCCACATAAGAGTGACCTGCTTTCACATCAAACATGGGCTGATCAACCTTCTCTTTTCCTTTTTGTGATACCTGCATACCACTATCTGCATTGCTTTGAGAAGATTCTCCTGATCTCAATCTGCCTGTCCATGGCGAAGAATGTGAACCACTGCTAGAGGACGCTCCAAGTCCACTAATATTTTGTGACTGCTGCTGTGAATTTTGTGCAGCATTACCATTTTGTGCATCTACATCATCAATCACATTTACTGGTTTATACCAGCTACTCATCTCATCAAAAACAATATCTCTGCTCACTGTAAACTTACGAGTAGAAGGGTTATAGCATCTATACCCTTTTTGCTGCAGAGAGTAACCAATAAAGATGCACTTCTCAGCTTTTGGATCCAACTTGGATCTCAACTCATCTGGCACATGTACATAGGCAATGCAACCAAAAATTTTCAAATGAGAAATATCTGGTTTCCTACCAGTATACCTCTCCTCTGGAGTCATCCCATGTATTACTGCAGTGGGAGTCCTATTCATTATATAGACTGCTGTAGCAACTGCTTCAACCCAGTAAAAATCTGGCAAGTCTTTTTCATTGAGCATGGCACGAGATACCTCTTCAATATGCCTGTTTTTCCTTTTTGCAATTCCATTTTGTTGTGGGGTATGACTGCATGAATATTGCTGCTTTATGCCATGCTCCTACAGGAACCTTGCAAACTCATTTGAGAGGTACTCTCCCCCTCCATCTGACCTTAGGCATTTTATTTGCAGGCCTGTTTCTTTTTCAACCATAGCTTTAAGAGTTTTGAAATGCCCAAAAACTTCACATTTCTTTTTCATAAAATACACCCAAAATTTTCTGCTATAGTCATCAATAAAAGTGACAAAATAATGACAGCCTCCAAGAGATGCAGCTTTAGTAGTCCACACATCAGAGTGGATTAATTCCAATGGCTTCTTACTCTCTTGAACATGTCTAGGAAATGGTTTCCTTGCATGTTTTCCAAATTGGCATGCTTCACATACCTTATGCATTTCTGCAACCTTGAATTTAGGCAATCCTGCAATAATATTTTGGGTCTGCATTGATTTAAGTCGCTGTACATTAACATGACCAATGCGTTTATGCCAGATATCAATATCTGCAACTACACCGGTCCCATGTGCAAACATTGCTGCACTCAATTCAGACATGTCTGCATCCAACGTAAACATTCTGCCCTTCTTCTTTCCTTTTGCTATCAAGCGACCTTTATTTTTCATATCCTCAACAAAGCATCCATGAGGAATAAATCTGACGTGCAAGCCCTGCTCAACCATTTGACTAACAGAAACCAGATTCTTCGTGATATTCGGGACATGAAATACATCGGACAGGTATTTCTTTTTCCCATCCTGCATAGACAAAGGAATTTTTCCAATCTGCACAATAGGATGTGCAGTATCATCACCAGTCTCCACAAATCCTGGTTTTTGCATTTTTCTTGCATCCTCCATCCATTCTGCATGACCTGTCATGTGGTTTGATGCACCTGAGTCAACATACCATACATCGTTGCTTTCTTCTGCACTTGTCACAGAATTATTCATGTGCTGCACCATAAACAAATGCTCATTTCTGTCATCACCTTGTCTACTAGAAGATGCATAATTCCCTTGTTTGCAATTTTCCATTCATGATATCATTATGCTTTTTATAGTAGTCTTTAGCCATATGACCCATTTTACCACAGTAGTAGCATTCAACATTACTGTTTGCATTTTGGCCTCTTTGCCATCCACCACGACCTCTTTGGCTCCCCCTGCCTCTAGAGTTACCACGTCCTCCTCCATAGGACTGGTTTTCTTGAGTTTGCTGCATATTCTGATTTCTACCACGGCCTCCAGATCGGCCTCCTCTACCTCTTCCAGCATTTGAGTAGAAGACAGCTTCTTTTGAGGTTCCTCCTGAAGAAGATGCAGCACCATTTCTCTGCTCCTCAGAAATTAGAAGAGCAATCAACTCCTCAAAATCAGAAAATCTTTCACGAACTGAAATGGATGTCCGAAACTGTGCATAATCCTTTCCTAGACCATTCAAGGTCACAGAAACTAAATCATCATCTTCCACTGGCGACCCAATGGAAGCAAGTGCATCTGCAATCTTCTTCACCTTCATGTGGTAGTCATTAATGCTCATATTTTCTCTTTGCACATTATGCAACTCTTGCTTGAGCTGCATTTTCCTGGCTTGTGTATTTGTGCTATACATTTTTGACAAAGTATCCCATGCCTCCTTTGGCGTACTTGCATCCTGAATATGCACAATAATAGAGTCTAAAATACTGATAGACAGCCAGTACATAACTTTCCTGGCTCTCTCATCCCATGCTTTAAATGCCTGCATTTGCTGTTGATTGGGAACATCAGGAAGAACTGGTTCTTCTTCATTTCCTGCAACAAATTTCCAATATCCTTTTCCCATAAGGAAATTTGTCATTCTAAACTTCCATGCTTGGAAGTTGTTCTTCTCAAGCTTTTCAGTGACAATCTGTGAAAGAGAATCAGACGCCATTACAGAACACTGCAAAAAATTCTGTCACTGCAAAGAACACAACTTTAGCCTCGCAAGGGCTAATCTGCAAAACTGACGAAAGTGGTATTTAACCACACAGTCACTTCCTAGTGACGATTTTGCATCAACAGGCAACAAGGATGATTCTATAACTTCCAATGTCTCTGCGCACAGGCATACGATGCAATTTCTACAGTAACTTTTCACCAACCTGTAGAATAGTGGCTGCACAGCATAATACTGGGCCTTTTCCCCAGTGCGTGCAGAAAACTTCCACCTCCAAAACAGGCCCCGAAATGGCCCCGAAATGGCTGAAAATAGTTTATCTCTTCTTAGTTGTGTAAGCCAAAAAAACTCTCATACAAAAAAATAGAAGAACCCTATATATGGGTCTCAAACCAAACTCAACTAACTAAGGTGGCATACTAACTGAGCCACGAACTAGAGTAGATAAGGATAGCTGTCATCTAGCTATTATTCATGGGCGGTGTACCAACCGCATCTACAACTGACAAGTCGGTGACATAAATGCACAACGGTCACCCTGGCATATCACGAGTGAAGCTCGATATCTCAACATACTCGGGATGGATTGGCTTAAGCCCAACGACGCCCACATCCACTGTGGAAAGGGTCAAGTTTCCTTTCGAAACTCTGAAAGGGAATTTGTCACAACTCAAGGTGAGGCAGGAGTGCCAAGAATCCAATTAGTCAAAGTATCTCGGATCATAAAAGGAGTCAGTAAAGGATTACCCGTTTACCTTATCAAACTCAACAAGTTAGATCAAAAGCAAGAGTCTCATGAAGGACCTTCTTGGCTAAAGGAATACGCTGACGTATTCCCTAAGGAATTGATTGAACTTCCGCCTCAAAGAGAAGTAGATCATGAGATTAGGCTAGTGCCTGGAGCTGCACCAATTGCAAAGAGACCTTATAGAATGTCCATACCGGAAGTAATTGAGTTGAAGGAACAACTCAAGCAACTATTAGATCAGGGTTACATCCGGCCTAGCAATTCACCGTGGTTACATCCGGCCTAGCAACTATTCCAGAAAAAGAAAGATGGGACACTTCGACTATGTATTGATTACCGAGGGTTGAATCAATCAACAGTCAAGAACAAGTATCCTATTCCTAGAATAGATGAGCTTCTTGATCGTCTTCAAGGTGCAAAGATCTTCTCCAAGATTGATCTCAGGTCAGGTTACTATCAGATAAGGATCAAGGAAGAAGATATTCCAAAGACGGCCTTCAATACAAGATATGGGCACTTTGAGTTCCTAGTTATGTCATTCTGGCTTACAAATGCACCTGCCACCTTCAATAGATTAATGCAAGATATTTTTAGACCATATCTTGATGATTTCGTGCTTGTCTTCTTCGATGACACTTTAGTCTATTCTAAACAGGAAGAAGATCATGAACCTCAACTTCGGATTGTCCTTGAGACAATGAGGTCTCATAAGCTGTATGGAAAAATGAAGAAGTGTGCATTCTTCAAGCGTCAGATTGAATATCTGGGATTCATAGTATCATCAGAAGGAATATCAGTAGACCCAGCCAAGGTCAGAGATGTGCTTGAATGGCCAATACCAGTATCCGTCAAAGAGATACGTAGCTTTCTTGGATTGACAGGATGGTATAGGGTCTTCATCAAAAACTATGCTTTGATTGCAGCACCTCTTACAGAATTACTAAAGAAGCAGACTTCCATTACATGGTCAACTTCCGAACAAAATAGCTTCGACAAATTGAAGCAAAGTTTGGTATCAGCACCTATTCTAAAACTTCCTGACCTCAATAAGGAGTTCGAGGTAGTAATTGATGCTAGCATTCTTGCCTTGGGGTGTGTACTTATGCAGGAAGGTCATCCAGTAGCATACTCTTCAAGAAAATTGAAGAGTCATGAAAAGAATTATGCCACGCATGATCTGGAATTACTAGATGTCATCCATGCTCTGAAGCTTTGGAGACACTACCTGTTATGTAACAAGTTTACTCTAGTAACCGATCATAAGAGTCTCAAATGGATTTTTACCCAGAACGAGCTCAACATGAGACGTCGGTGGATTGAAGTATTGGAGGAATATGATTTTGAAATCAAGTACCGACCAAGGAAGGAGAATGTATTTGCCGATGCACTCAGTCGCAAGGCATTCCTAAATTCCCTAATCTTGCAGAATCCATCAACGGCCAGATCTCTGGCTACAAAAGTATCTATGCCAAACAACCCTATACTTGAACTAGCTAGAGAGGAAGCATGCCATGATTTGGCCTACCAAACAATGATAAAGGAAATATCTACCCAGGAGTAGAATCACAAGTTGCAAGCTAAGTATCAGGAATTTTCCATTGATAATGGACTTGTCTACTACAGAACAAGGTTGTGTATACCAGCAAGCCAGTCACTTAAGTAGAAGATATTATGGGAAGCTCATGATTCTCCTTTCGCAGGACATCCTAGCTATGCTAAAACTCTTAATGCAGTTAGGAAGAGCTACCATTGGGAGAGGCTTAAAGGTGACGTTCTCAAATATGTCACTGAGTGTTTGTCTTGCCAACGTATCAACGCCGAAGATGTAATGATGCCAAGGAAACTACAACCACTTGACATTCCCCAAATGAAATGGGAATTCATCAGTATGGATTTTGTTGTGGGCCTACCCCAAGTCCAAGGAGGATACAATTCCATTATGGTTGTGGTTGACATGCTTACCAAGGTTGCGCACCTGATTCCAGTAAAGACAAACTATAAATCCTCCGACATTGCAAGATTGTTTATCAAGGAGATATTCAAGCTACATGGGTTACCTAGAAGAATCATTAGTGATCGAGATTCTCTCTTCACATCACACTTCTGGAGAGCTATCTTTGAAGCTATTGGGACTCAACTCTGTTTTAGCACCGCTTACCATCCCCAAACGGATGGCCAAATAGAGCGAGTAAATCAAATCATCGAAGACATGATTAGGACATACTGCTGTCGAGAGCCGAAGAGGTGGATTCAATACTTGCCTTTGGTTGAATTTGCCTACAATGCTTCTTACCAGCAGAGCATTCAGATGACCCCTTTTCAAGCATTATATGGTCATGATTGCAGAAGTCCCCTAAACTTTTCTGATCCAACCCTAAGAGTTGAAGCATCAAGACAAATGTTGGAAGACATGGATGATCAAATAAAGTCAATAAGACAAGACATACAAGCGGCCAAGGATAGACAAAAGGCATACGCAGATTTGAAACGTCAAGAAAGAGTCTTCGAAGAAGGAGACATGGTCTTCATTCGCGTATGCCCTAAAAAGAGTTCTCTATCCCTAGGAGAATGCAAGAAGCTAAGTCCAAGGTATTGTGGGCCGTACAAAATCCTCAAATGCCTAGGACCCAATGCTTATAGATTGCAACTCCCTGAGAACCTAAAGGTTCATAATGTATTCCATATCAGCCTATTGAAAAAATATGTACCCAACCCTAATCATGTACTTGATGGCCAACAAATTGTAATGGCTAGTCAAGGAGTCCTTGAACTAAGGCCAGATAGGATCTTAGATGTTAGGGAGAGACAGTTAAGATCTAGAACCTTAAGAGAATGCCTCGTCAAGTGGAAAGATTATCCCGAAGAGAATGCCACTTGGATAGATGAAGGCACTCTCAACCATCAGTATCCCCAGTTTATCTTGAGATGAGGACATCTCGATTCCTCTAAGAGGGAGAGAATGTAACGTTCTAAAAATCTTTTCTTCGCGTGGACTACCTCTTGTAGGAAAAAAGGATAATGATATAGCAATTTTTTCTTTTCTAAGGATAATGGGAAATTATTTTCCTTATCCCCCCTGCCGACTGACGAGCTAGAGGGGGAGGGGAATAGTAACCAAGAAGAAGCTCCTCAGTGGAGCTCGCGGGCATGGCACGGCCATGCATGCCACCACGTCAAGAGGGAGGATCCCCCTCCCCTCCCCTATTTAAATCGAGGGGGATGAAGCTGAGGGAGGAGGGTCCACACGCTGTGAAGGAGACAAACGGAGAGAGAAGAAGGACTCTGGTGCTGCCATCGCCGTGCTGAGGAGAGAGTGGAGATTCTGTGTATGGCCGTGTAGGAGGGTGGGAAAATAACTGTCGTGAGGAAGAAAGAGGAGGCTGACGGCATTGCAAAGATTGTCGTGGGGAGGAGAGGACCACCACTGTGCCGCCTCGCTGGCCGAAAGGAGGGAAAAGTCGCCGTTGCCATTCGTCACGCCATCATTGCTGCCAGCTCGCCGCCAGAAGTCTCCTCTTTTTCCCTCCGCGTGGCTCCATAGTACCCCCCAGAAGCTTTGGAAGCTTCTTGGGGAAGCTTCTAAAGCCCTTAATAAGCCCCTTTTCACCTTTTCTTTTTTCTCTCGGGTTTAAAAATTTCCCCACAAAACCCCCTAAGCCCCCTTTCACCCCCCATGTCAAAAACCCCATTTCCATGGGTATTAGAACCCCCCCTTGCCGGGTTTTAAAAACCCCTTAAGTCCCCTTTCACCCTCATGCTAAAACCCATTTCCTTTCACTTTGGAGTCACTCCCCCCTGGAGCACGAAGGCCTTAAGGGTCTTATTACTTTTTTCCCCCCGTAAATAATCCCTAAAATCCCTTTCCCCTAGTTCAAACCCACCTTACCCCCCCTCCCCGTGTCTTAAACAAAAAAACCCCCTAAGGCCCCTTCCTGTGGGATTGGAGATTTTCCCCCATAAAAGGGTTTTTGACCTTAAAGGTCTTATCTTCCCAGTTTTTATTTCCCCCTTAGGGACCTTGCTCATTATAACCCTCGGACTATCCCCTTATATCTCCTCCTAAGGCCTCGTTAGGCCCCCTTTTTCAATAACCTTTAAGGCTACTTTCTCCCCTTGGAGTTCCTCCCTTAGAATTCTGTAAGGCCCTTTTTCCCCAAGAGAATTTGTCCTTAGCCTTTTCTTCAAACTCGCAAAATACCTTGGAGTTTTGATCTTCTTCCCCCACTAGTAAAAGGGAGGAGAGTGCTGAGTGTTTTTCCGAAAGAAGTGTAAAGCTGCTTCCACGTTCGACGGACTACAATTGCGATGCCTCCTAAGAAAGTCCAAGGTGTAGCTGCGGGAGGGTCATCTCCCGGTATCCATGTGGATATCTCACCCCAAAACCATGTTTTTCTTCTTGGCTTTAATTCGGTTTTAAGTCAATCACGCAAAGAGAAATTGTTAGGGATAGGATATATTTGTTCGAGTTATTTGTAATGAAGGAGTTTAGCTTATTTGAATGAATGATAATGTATAGAACTTGGTTTCCTTCGAATTGCATCAAGCATTATAAATTACGAGCAAGATTATCCATTTACTATAGTAGTATATTTTAGTTAGATCCTAAAGATATAGAAATTATATCTTGCACCATTAGTCTTATTCCTTTCGCAACGAATCATTGTAAATGATTAAATTCATGAAAGGTTTCTTCCGTTGCTCAAATTACTAGGAAGTTATCATTGCTAATTGCACATCGTAGCAAGGGAAATGTTTGTTATTTGGCATGAGTTCATCTGCAAGGAAAAAGGAAGTTTAAATTGAACTGTATTGACTGAAAAGTAAATTGTCACAAGGATAGCAAAACTGTGACAAGACGATTAATATTACCTTCCAAAAATTATCCAAACCAATCTAAACATAGAAATATTCATACCCTAAGCACTTGACTATTTTCCTTATTGTAGGATCAACCAAATTCGTAAAGATAAAGAACTAGGGCTGTCCCCGAGATCCTTAAAAAGAAACCCTAGGCCCGACATACATCAGCTTAAAGGATCTAAAACGGATTACTCCATCGCAGGACTTGCGCAGCAAGTACAAAATCATTTAGTCTTGTGATTGATTCACAAGGAGAAAGGGTAAAAACCCTCATCAAGGATGGCAGATCCCTACGCAAGTTATCTTGCAAAAGGATGTATTTTTGGATATCCTTCTAAATAAGGAAAGTTGTAAACCGAAAACTAGCATATCTGAGGAACTTTAGGGTTGACCAAGTTGGGTTAATAAGGTACGCCCTACACCAGGAATGTAAAGGATCTTACCAATTTACAAGACACCTTGGGAACGAGTGCTGATACACTCAAAAAGGAAAGAACACTTCCTTAGCTGTTTGCCAAACAACACGGTTGATTAATGGAAATGTTTGTGCTTGCTAGAGGTTTTAGGGCTCTGTTTGAATTATGAATTTACAAATTAAATGAGTACCTATACTTTAGGTTAAAAGCTGAAGGAAGAGGCAATTTCAATTACCCCCGACTACCTGCCTAACCCTAACCAAGGGGGTTGTTCACCGCGCCGGGAATGTGGACCGAACCCGCCGTGAGAGGTCTCTCCGTTGAGCTCTACTTGGAGTAGGAGGACGCTTGGGTGCCAGGGGGGGCTCTGGCCGTAAATCCCTCGCCTTCCGGGTCCTGCACAAGAGGCTAACGTGACTCGGGATTGGGTCTCGAGGCCCGCATACTAGTTTACAGGCGGAAGCTTGGAATAGTGATCCTTGAGGATTACTGGATAGCCCTCGGGCGGATTATGGACAAGCCTACGGGCGAAAATTCTTGTATTTCAAAGATAAAATGATAAAATGTTAAAAAATGAACTTTCTTGATATTGTTTTTCTATGTCACGTGATAAGGTTACGTGAAGGAACCAGTGCTTAACAGGATTAATTAAAGAAGGTGATTGTTATATGTCAAATTAATGTGTTAGATAATTACATAACTAAAACAAACCGAGGAAAGTGCGGAGGATGGGCCATGGGTCTGTCCTACGGTTGGTGGTCCCGGTTAGCCGGGAACTTTTCTCAAAAATCTCGAAGAACAGCGGGATGATCATCATCATCAAAACGAATAACGAGAGCAAGGACAGCAGCAGATGCTGAGTCGAGACAGGACCAGAAACGTTAGAAAGTGGAGGCCTCGACCACTCCAATCCACACAACAATGACGCCACCAGCCAATTACGATGATTATGTTGCTGAGCTGCTTTCCCAACTGGAGAAGGCTAAGGAGGAAAAGAAGATAGCAGTGGCTGAGTTGGTGGCAGAAAAGGAGTCAGTAGCTGCTTTCCAGCTCAAAAAGACCCGCACAATAGCCATGCAACAACGAGAGATCTTTGATCCCAAACAGGAACTAAAGGCCAAGGAGGACATGGAGGAGAGCTAGAAGCAGCGGTTGGAGGATGAAAATTAGGAGTTGGTGCAGATGGAGAGAGAGTATAAGCTCCTCCTGATGCAACATGGGGAATTGGAGGCAAAAACTGCCAACATCGAGCAAATGACAGCGGAATTGAATACCAAAGAAGAGGAGAGAAAGTAGGATAGGGAGCAACAGCAAAAGGAGATGGAGTCTATGACTGATTAGCTACACTTGGGAAAGAAAGAGCAAGAGAACATGAGTAGGGAATTGAAAAACCAAGAGCAGAAGCTCATAACCCTGGTACAGAAGCAGGGAGAGAGCATGGAAGAAATGAACAAGAGAGCAAAGGAATGGGCAGTGCAGAACAACAAAAGAGTGAAGACACTGGCACGGTGCCTTGTTTTGGTGGAGAAAGAAAAAATCCTCGCAGAGAGTAAAGCAGAAGCCGCCCAGACAACCTTCAATGCCTAGAAAAAGGCCTTCATTAACACACTAATGGACACCTCTCGCCCAAATGGAAAGGAGTCATTGGAGGTGGTATAGAAATAACTCAACATCGCACGCAGAGCTCTGCACATAGGGCTGTAGATGCCACCCCAACTTGTGGAGGTTAGGCTGATCCTAGAAGAGCAATGAAAGTACCTGCTATTGGCCAGCCTAACCCCCCAGAACACAATATTAGTGAGTTTGGGAATCTCCCAATTTCCATTTTTTGAATACTAAAAAGGTAGCACCCGGATAACATGCCCATAAGTTTCTCAAAACCATATGATGTGACCTATCATTGGAAAGAGCTTGAAAAATGGAATCTATTGAGCTATAGAGCACTCAATTTGGAGTTATAGTGTTCAAGTTACGACAAATCCAAAGATTTGACCACGTGTCCCAAACTTATGGGAAATTCCCATATTCCCCAATATGGTGTTCCAGGAAATTGATGCAATGGGATTTGAAGAAGAGCACAATAAGAAGACCAGCAAGGGGAGGAGGCTGAGCTTGAATTCGATATGGGGAGATTCAGAGAAGAGGTGATCCCATAACCCCCCTCGCCGCATTCCCAAGAGCAACAACAGGTTGGTCCATCTGCAGAGAGACAAGCCCCACTCAGGGAAAGACGAAGAAAGTTAGTCGAAGAAACTAGAAAGCAATTAAGAGCCAAACCAATCGTGCGGCCGTCCGCACCTCTTCCATCGTGCCTTGATGACATCCCCACTAGATTCCATGTAGAGTTGGTAGTTTGGGAGTGGCAGGAAAGAGAAAAAGACCCATTCACCTTCAGCTTCCTCATGCCCAACAGCTTGCGGAGGGTCCTACAGCTCAAGGTGATGGAGGAGGTGATTACTGGCAGCCGATAGGGAGAGAAGTGGCTGGAGGAAAGGGAGAGGATCCCCACTCTTTGGGGATATGAAGAAGCTAAGTTTTGGAAAAACAAGGTATTTGAAGTACCACATACTATACAGGGATATAACTGCCAACCCCTTTGGAGAAGGCGGGTGTGCGACATCAGCATGCTTGCCTGGATGGCTTTTTGTAACACCCTACCCTACAATAGAAACATCCCCACGTTCATGGCGTACCCTCCTAGGGTAGGTGTGGATTTTGTTGCCACTATCCATGGGCGTTATGATTTTCTTATCATCTACAACTCTAATGCTACCTCCTTTGAACATGCCCTCCTCTTTAACTCGGGAAGCCTAGATGATTCCATGATGCGTTTCCTCATGGATTTCTCTTCGTGCCCCAATCCATCCTTTGTAATTACATGTAATTATCTTAGGTTACTTAAGTTATTACTTAAGCAGGGCTTGACCCCACAAGAACGTGGCTTGCCTCCCCTCTTCTTTGGCCCTAACACCATCGACAATTGTGCCTTGGCTCGTCTAATGATGAGGGCTAGCCTCCTCCCCTCTTTTTGCCTAGCTCTCCTAAAAGATATAAACAATAGCCAGTTCACTAGATGCAATCATCATTTTCTCTCCACCACCTCGCTCCACATCCGCATGAATCTGAAAGGATACATGCAAAGCTATCAATTTTTTAGCAAATCCATCCGACCCCCTTCTCCGCCTAAATGAGACAAGGAGAATTAGGCACTAGCTATCATTCTACTAGTGTAATACTGTAATATTTCCACTCAAAAAGATATTATTAAACCTGACTCCCCGCACGCCGCGTGAAACCTGTGCAAGGTTATCTCCCGCATCATAATTACCGACAGCTTAATCCTTACCCTACACGTGCAAAGATGAGGCCTCCACATTGTGAAATCAAGCTCAGGGTTGAGGACCCTGAAAACCCGCGGGGAAACACCCTTTTGGAAGGGGCAAAATGGATAGTGGTTAAAAAATAGGAAATTTTTTTAATTATTATCTCTTTCCCCCAGCCGATGCATGGCTGGAGGAGAGGGAGTGAGAGATGAGGTAAGAGAGGTGGAGATGCATGGGTGAGGAGGGAAGCATGGGGGGGCTCCACGTGTGTGGAGACTCTCCCCTCCCTTAAGCCTATATAAACACCCCTTAGTGGGGGATATGGGGAAGGAGGAGAACCTCGTCGTGAAGCCGCCGTGCTGGAGATGCCACCGCCAGGAAGACGTTGCCCTCATACGCTTGCTGCCGCCGCCATAATCGCCTCCCTAACATCGTCCCAATCACCCCTGTCGACAATCTTTACCCCTCCCCAATCATTGGAGCCCTTCCATGTCGTTTCTGTTCAGTCAGAAGCTTCTTTAAGAAGCTTCTAAGGATAAGGAACATAGGCCTTGTTCTTACGTGGCCTTCCTCGAGTTTAAAACCGGGCTCTATAAACTCCAACTCTTACGCGAGGAGAAGGTATCGACCTCCAGGTGAGAGCGAGAGTAAAGGCTAGAGGGAATCCGCGGAGTCAGTAATCATGCCTACGATGGCTCCCAAGAAGTCACAAGGTACACCTACAGGAGGTTCTTCCCCGAACTTACACGTGGATATCACCGCGGATCCACAAATCCAGGCTCCACGAATTTATTTCCACATGAAGAGATGTTTTAAGTACACTTAATTCCATAGGGAAAATGCATTCTACGTTATCGTTAATTCATGGGTACTGATAAAAGTACATTTGATAAATTATATTTTTGAACGATAGATAGAGGATTTGTGCATATCATGCATCTCCAAAGTTATGAATGAAAAGCACTTACTCGCCCTATGAACTTAGTAACAAATTGCCTTGTCGTGCATTTTCAAAGTGAAAGCCTAAAACGCATATTGCCTAGGGTTAAAGACAAAATTTTTATGTGCATTGGCCGTGAAGGAAAGGAGTATCTTGCATTTAGTCAATAAATCCCTTCGTTATGATTCGCATGAGGAAATTGTTAACTTCCGTTGCACGGCATGAAAATGAACCCCGGTCTTGTAAGTTGCATGGAAAAAGATGCTTGGAAATGGATTAAATAAACACTAGCCTTAGTGTTGCATGAATTTCATTTACGATGTTGTTGTATCTAAGGGTCACATGTTACATATTCATAGATTTCATTTCATCGAGTTGCATTTAGAAAAGATTGCATGGCTTATCAAAGCATGAAATTCAAATACTTAGACAAAAGGTTGTAGGTATTATTCCTCGATGTAAATACTAGTAGGCCCTATGTAAGTTATTCTTCAAATTATCATGCATTTTGAATTTAGCAAGAAAAGATAGGGCTATTGCGGATCTTGTGGTGCATAGAAGCAATGAATCGAATGTTTACATGTATTGTGACATTTTGCAACTATTTTTCTACTTTAGATCAAGTTTATCATCTCTAGGAAAGAATTGTCCTTGTCATAAGACAAGTAGGTCAATTTACCCAAATCATTTGTGGTATTATAACCATTAGGGTTTCGTGTAGGCATAACTAGCCGATTCAATAAAAACCTCAAGTACTACTAGGGCTTGGCACATTAGAAATGCAGCCAAGTATCGTACTTGGATGCCAAATTGAAGCCCTCAAACCCAAAGGTCCTACCCACATTCACGGAATGTTGGGTAAATTGGACGCTCATGCAAATAACAATCTAGGGTTTCTACCCTAAGGATCGTTTGACCTAATGCTAAAACTTGGATTGAATTTGGAAACCCTAGGACCAGCCTAGTACAATTAGGATTGGGTTGGGTAAGAAGACGCCCTAATCCCTGCATATTGTCTAAACAAAAGTCCTTGATAAGGAAACGTTGTTCAACGGGTGAGATGATCCCATGAGTTAGGTGCAACACTTGTGCAACAAGTTGCAATGTCACACGGCTTTGTGGTCTATCCACAAGATAAATTTTTCATTCCTTGGAATGAGGTTGGCAGGTTCTAGTGTAAGTCTAACTTGCAGGAGGATGAGTAGACATCCTGTTACGTAAACTTTCTTGGGCTGATTTCCCAAGTTAAGGGAAGTTATGTATTTGCCTCGTAAGCAAAGGATCAGTCAAGTTAGAGCGAAATGGTCGCCAGGATGAACGGACAAAAGGATGAACAAACAAACCCTTGGGGATCTTGCCAAGTCGCAATTGATCCCAGATCGAATGCTGGATGCATTCGGAGATAAGGATTCACTCTTTAGCAGTTGGCCAAATAAATGACCACCGGATTGATTGTGCTTGTAACAGTTTAGGAGCGTCGTTTGCACTCCTTACTTATCGATGCTGTCTTGCAGAGTTATGAGGCATGGAACAGATTCATGGTGTTCCAAGTCATGTTTATGACCGCGATGCATGCCCCGGATTATTGACGAATGATCGATATGATGAACATCCTAGACCGCATTTACAATCCATCGCCTCTGTATGTGGAATGGAGATAGACGGGTGATTCCGGAATTTATTACATAGCTGCCCACCAGTTACCTTCAAACCAACCTAAAGAGAATCAAATGGTTGGAGTACTTGAAGATCGTGAAGCTGTTCATCTTTGTTGAGGCTCACGTAAACACAACTTTACATGTCAAAGGTCGAAAGGTCGAGCTGAACACATATGTGTACGAGGAAGTGACCTGCATAATCCCCTCGACAGGATCAAGGTGTCGGGACGCTACGAGAAGAATGGGTACCAAAGGAAAGGATACCCTAATCTTCGGATGACTTATCAATTCCTGAAGATCCATGAACCCAATCCATACTATTACCTAGTTCCCGTAGCTAAATGTAACACAACCTTATTCTCCCCGAATAATTAATGTATAAGCTTGCTCTACCATCCCAAGAAATATTATACTCCAAAAGGGCTATGCCCATATGAAGGAAATAAGACTTCTTTTTATCAATGATTGTCTTGTCTATGAGTATTCATAAAAAGTTAAGTGATTAGTTTTCTTGGCTGAAAGCTGAGTTGGGCATAATATGTAATGTAAGAAACGTTTAGCGAGTTGTTAACGTTAAGAATCTCAATGCCGAGGCACAACCCCAAGTACAAATTCCTAGTCCGACCCCTACACCAAGTACGGCCGTGATTCAGGAGAAGAAGTTTCTTCTCAAGCAGATCAAGCCACCAGAATTTGATGGAAAAGCCACCAGAATACTGAGATTTGGATAGAGTCCATGGAAGATTACTTTGAAGCAGCTGGTACTGCACTCGCCAACCAGGCAATACTTGCCAAGTTGAAGCTCACCGACGAAGCCAGACTTTGGTGGAAGCAATGGTGCAGAGACCAAGGGAACTTGGAAGGGTCCGTTACCTAGGAAAAGCTGAAAAAAGCTATGCAAGGAAGATACTTAACACCTGCATATCGCACACAAAAGATGAATGAGTTCTATGAGCTGAAACAGCTGGGTTTGACTCTTGACGCATACTACTCAAAGTTCATCTCTCTTTTGAAGTATGCACCACAAATGGATATGACACAACAGGTATCAAAGTTTTGTGCTGGATTAAACCCACCTGTGAATACCTGCCTCGAATCAATGCGCCCAACAAATCTTCAGGATGCACTCATTCGAGCTGCGCCCATAATTCAGGAGGTGCAGGCCAGGCCAAGAAGTAACAAGACTTCGTCTTATAATGATCAGAACAAAGGAGTATATAGGTCCCAAGCAAAGAGAGTTCAAGATCAAAACCGGGGACAAAGGAAGAAAGAGAGAACCAACAATGTCAATAACTTTGTTCCTACCCATGGTAATGCCCGTAATCTCCGTTGCTTCCATTGCAACAAGCCCGGTCATTTCAAAAGGCAATGTCCCAAAGTTGGCAAGGGACAATGACAAGGACCATTCCAAGGAACCGCCCGTGGCCAAGGAGCCACCACCCGAGGTAGAGGAAGAACCGTTGTCGTACTGCTGTGCATTCAAGATGTGGAATCCACCAAAAATTTGTGTGTGTGACATTTGTTACTTTGCACATACTTAGTCATTGTGTTTGCATTTTTGTTCTGCGTGGTCAGTATAGTAGAGAGAGGGGTCTTCTACCGCCTTTCCTTTCAGCTGGGGTTGCACCTGATAGATCCTCCTTCAACAATGTTGGGCATGATGGGATGCTTTCAACCTATGTTGAGCAGGGTCTAGTGGAAAGCAGTTTATGGTGCTACAAACAAATGCAAGCAGAAGGTTGTATTCCTTGCAAGGCAACATTTGTCTAATGCCTTCAGGCATGCAACACCCTTTTGAAGAAAGGTGAGCCATATCCTGACTAGAAAGCCATGGACGTATTGGAGATTGGAAGGGCATTGCTTGCTGATGCCTCTAGGATGGGTTATAGTGTAGACATTTCTGTCTGTAATGGTCTTCTGACTATATATAGTATGTGTGGAGATATGGAGGAAGCAAAGAATGTGTTCAATGGGTTTTCAGAGCACAATTCAATGACATGGCACAACATGCTTTCAGCATATGTTGAGTATAGTGAGGGTGATAAGCAGTTTTTGTTTGATATAAGTATGTCAAGCTGAGAGTCTAGAAGAGGCACCTGCACCTAAACCACAATGATGCCTGGTGTTGTGTGGGCTGTAGCAAGCTTTGCTCCCTGAATTTTGAGGATGAATTAAACATCAAACAAAAAAAAGTTTTTCTCTAAAGAATACCATGCACAACGATCGTCTCAATGAAGAGGATGTAAATCCTTGGTAGAATTCTTTGGAAACAACTGTTGGCATTTGCTCTACACGGAGTACACCGATTTACAGACTTATGTCAAGTTCATTCTTCTAATATAATACTACATTTCGGTAATAACAATCCTCGACGTATGGTGGTTGGTCAGACATTCACTATAGAGCTAATGTTGACAATGGGGAGCATTGAAGATGAATTATGGGATGACAATTGGACTGCAGTAACAGCTGATTGTAGTATGTCTGCACAATTTGAACATACACTTCTCATAATAGAGACAGGACAACAGTTACATAATGAGATAACAAAAAGGGGTTTGGAAATAGAGCTTATGTAGGCAATGCACTAGTGGATTTGTATGGCAAATGTTCATCATTTGCTGAATCATACCATGTGATTGAAAAGCTTCCATAACATACTTAATTTGCTTATTGATTCAATGTGTATTCCTAATTCTATGGTTTTTATCATGCGCACACGTGCATACTCACTACAACAAAAAGGCTCCATAGACGCGCTTGTAGATGCAATATTTGAATTGTGAAAAAAAAAGTTGGATGCGTTTATTAAAGCGTCTATTTTCACGTCTACAAAATCGCGTCTAAAAGCGTGCTTATAGGCAGAAGTAGACGCACACTTAAACGCGCCTATAGACGCAGGTATAAACGCACTACGTAAATATATAATCATATTTATAAAAAAGTAGATATATTCATATTGTGCGTCTATACACGCGTGTATCTATGCATCTAAAACCGCGTTTACTCTGAAAGTTTTTGACGAGAATAGACGCGCATTTATCCTGCAATTTAGACGCGCTGATAGACGTGCAAAAAAAATGTATGAAAAAAAACCAGAGAGCATGTGGCCTGGCCTTGCAGGCCACATGCTCTCTTGTTTTTTTTCCCCCCCATCAACATCAAATTGTATACTTAGGGAAAACAGAGAAAGATTATTTCGAAGATTGGATACTGAAAATAAAACAATGTATGTAACACACGAAATTTCATATATATAGATGAAACGTTTTTACATTATGCGTTCTAGTGCTTGTGACGTCATGATCGCAAGCACTAGCTGAAAGTAATACATATCAAAAATGAAAATTACAAGCCAAGGGGAGGCATGCATGCATGGGGCTCCTCTATATCTCCTTAGAAGAGGCATCATCATCGCTACCACCACCGCTGCCTGTGCCACTGCCGTTGCCGCCACCGCTACTGCTAGTCCCCCCTTCGCTATCCTCAACTGCATCAGGGTTCGCCTACACAAAGGATTAAAGTATATAAATACCATTACAAACAATAAATCATATTGATCTATACTTTTCATGTAAAAAATAAAACATACCTCTTCTGGTGGTGGAATCCTCATGGCGCGATTATATTTCTCCTCCGTGTTGAGTCCCTCCTCGTAGAAATGATGCCAAGTGGACGCTCGGTTATGACCTCGATGGTAGCCTACCTCTCTAGGAGTAGGCATCCTACCAACGATATGGAACTAGAAAACAATTTGAACATACAACGTATTAAAACACACTACATAATGAAGTGAAACAAATTACAAAATTTAATTTTAAAAAAATCAAATAATACTTATAAACTCAGCCTCCCATGACTCCCTGCCACCCGATCCATAATGCGACGATCCCATGGTTTCCATCTGGATATGTCATGCCTCTGCATGCTAGCGACTTGTCATTTTCTCCGTTGCTCTCTTCTTGGCCTCTTTCCACTCCTTGCGGTGGCAATTGGGTGGTTGGCCATATCGAGGGCGCCCCTGCTCTTATCTCTGCAATGACTCCTTGGCGCGCGTCATAAGGTGAGACCTCTTGTTATGAAGCGCGTCTCTCACCTTTGACCGTCCCCAATCATCTGAGAATCGTGAATTCTCGGGATTAGGGTACCTTTTATGTATTGCCCGCAGTACCTCTTGCCACAAACCATTTTTTTGGTGCTTGAAGGGAATCATGCAATCTTTGTATGTGGCATGCACGACACTCCTCAAGAAGGCTATCACTTCCCTCCCCTCGAAGTCATGCAAGATACCACCAACATCAGTGATAGAGTAGTACATTTGTGGAGGCTCACCTCTCTCATTTTCCGGTGAGGGTGATCGAGAGGCACCACCTAGGCAACCCCCACAAAGCCCTCGACCTCCTTGTCCTCCCGCACCACTCTCCCTCCTCCCTCGACGTGCACTACCCTCTACCTCACTCAATACATGTGCCTCTGCAGATGTACGTGCTTCGGCCGATCCATGTACCTCAGTTGATCCCTGTGTAGGCAAAGATGTGATAGGTGTCCCAGACATCACACTAAAAACCTCATCTGCAGTGGGAAGGCGACCAAGATAATTGGTCATCTCCCCCATGAATTGCTCCTTATTGAATGGGGTGCTGGAGGATCCAGGATTCCACATCTACACAAGAAAAATCATATTACCCTGTGTAGATAAAACATATTACATACAGTGTCTATACCTGTGTCTCTGTGCGCATCTATACCTACATCTCTGTGGGCGTCTGTCAGCGCGTGTATCCTCGCGTGTACACTGCAGAGCACACGCGTCCGCACACGTGCTCAAAAACGCGCCCCCAGAAAAACGTTTTCCGCGTCTATATCTGCGTCTACACTGAGATGTAGACGCGCTATCAGACGCGCTTGGTCGGCTGATTTTAGCGGAGGACCGCCATTATTGATTTACAAAATGCAATACATAATGGAATCACAAATCCTAAATACACAGACAGAGTAGAGAGAGGAAGATAGAAAGAAAGAGAGAGAGAGAGAGAGAGAGAGACTCACCTTGGGTATTTGGTGTGGCAGGTGGTGGCACTTCTTCCTTCTCCTTCTTCCTCTCCTTGGTAAGTTACCCTCCCTTGATGCTTGCTTGCTTGCTTACTGCTTCTTCTTGTTCTCCTCTCTCTTGTTCTCTTCCTCTCCTTGGCTTTCCTTTTTCCCTTCTTGTGTATTTGAAATGAAAGAAGAGGTGAGTCATGAGGAGATGAGGCATGAAAAGACTAGGTGAGGCATGAAGAGACTGCATGTCGGCTAAACTCAAGCTTCAGAACCGCAAAAAGCGTAGGAAAGGAAAGGCGTAGTTTGAAAAGAAATGATTTAGTATGATTTGAATTTTGACGTGTGCATCTATTTTTGCGTGTATAAGCGCATCTATTTGCGCGGATATATAGACGCGAAAGTCGCGTCTATTTACACTCACGTTTAGACGTGCCTATAGATGCTGTGATAGATGCGCCTGACTTTGCGCGTCTAACATGCACGTCTATGCCTCGTTTATGTTGTAGTGACTCAAGAATCAATAGTCAATTTTAAAGCTAAATTGAATTTTCCATAATAAAAAGGAAGTATCTTTTATCATCTTCAAGTACATAGAGAAATTACGAGATACATATTGCAATGCTTACTACTAATTGTAAGGTTTCTGTTGCTTGCCGCTAATTACTTATATCAGGCTTGTCAACTGGAGGAACTGCCATTCATTAGAGAGCAATGAAAAAGTAATTATTAACTCTATTTTTTTAATTCAATGATTCAATGTGTATTCTTAATTCTATGGTTTTTATCATGCGTACATGTGCATGCTCAAGAATCAATTTCAGGTGGTTAAATAATTATTAACTTTGGTTTTTTAATTATGTGAATTGCTAATTTTAGGTGGTTAAATAATTGTGTGTCTGCTGGCGCGTCTATATTGGCATCTATTTGCGCGGATATATAGATGCAAAATTCGCGTCTATTTACACGCACTTTTACACGCACTTATAGACGCTCTGATAGACGCGCCCGACTTTGCGCGTCTATGCCTCGTTTCTGTTCTAGTGAGAAAAACAGCCTGGAGCAAAGAGCCTTGAAACACCTTGTCCAGAGAGCCATCAGCATGGTTCAAAAAGGCTCGAGTATTCGAGAAGTCTATGATTTATTACATGGGACAGGATCAGAATTCGAAGTGACTGAGCAAGCAAATAGTTGACACTCTGGTTTATGTTCTTTTGTGTATCAGAGTGTAGCAATGCTACAGCAAAGTGCTTGATTTAAGTTGGTAGATACATCCTAACTCTGTTGGTCCTGCCCAAAGCTGGAGGTACAACTAAGTAAACACAGCAACAGGCACTCCTTGCTACCATCTTGAAATCTAGTCTGTATTTGATCCTTTGGCTCAAATATATACACAATACTTAGTGGATACCTGTTACATGCCAAATTGGTACAATGCCTATAGATTTTTGGTTCAGACTGCGATCCAAATCAAGATTCAATGTGGAACTCCTTTTATTTCTTTAAACTACAGAGATTTGCAGATCTACAGGGTCTCAAATCTTGATTGATGACAATCCTCGATATGCTGTGGACTATGCTTCGCATGGCATTGAAGTGCTTCTCTTCGATTACAATAATAGTTATCCTTGGAGCAAAACTGCAGATGGGCCTGTTTATCCTCTTATAACTAGAGTTCAAGATTGACAAGAAATCGAAAATAGCTTGTTTGCTCATGCCTATGAGAGGAACTAAAAAGAATTTTTGTCAAGGAGGAGCTGAAGCTGATGCTAAGGGGTGCAGAGTTGAGGGGAGCCAATTGAGGCCTACAACAAGCGGAGTGAAGGACTTCAATTTTTGAGCAGCTAGTTTATAAATCAGATTTGTTTCCTTTATGAAGCTGAAGCTATTGATGTTGAACAAGTTGATTATAGGGCCATTATTTGAAACTGAGGTGATCTTCTTTCAAATTGAATCGTGATCTTGCTTGATTGATCTTCTATCTTGAAATTAGTCAAGGTCCTCTCTGGTCGCGACTTTGCTTTTGAAAACCCTTCGACACTACCTGTGTTGCCAACAGGAAAATGTTCAAAGAAGAAGACTCGACCATGGAAGAAGATTTTTAGAGGGCAACAGTCCATGCTGCCCTTCACAAGAAAGGCCCGAATCGCCAATTTTCGGTGATTCACTATCAAGGTAAAGGCTTCAAAACCTTGATTGATTGTGGCAGTGTGCATTCCTTTATCTCACTAGCTTGTGCAAGAAGATTAGGAATAGCCACAATAGAAGCACCTACCTTTCTTGTGGAATTAGCAAATGGTCGTGAGGTCACTTGTACCATGCAAACTGCTAAGGTGGAATTCTTTCTGGGAGGAAAGTCGACTTTGGTCAGATTCAGGGTCATGAACCTAGGTATCCATGAGTGTTTGCTCAGAATGGATTGGCTTAAACCTAATGACACCCACATTCATTGTGGGAAGGGTCAAGTTTTCTTTCGAAACTCCGAAGGGGAATTGGTCAACAACACTCAAAACATTTACGTAGAAGGATGAGTTGCTTATCATGGGTTATGATAGCCACTCTCAAATCGTCTATAAAATCCTTAAAATTTTTAGGGGAGATATTGATAAAGGTCTTATCAATCATTGTTTGGCAAGACCTTGGAGCATTACATAGACTTTGACATGGTACACAGAGGTACCAAAGACTGTATTGAACATGACTTTTAATTGATCCTCTTCAACTACGGCCATTTGATTATAGCCCACAAAGAATACATATTTTGCACACTCATCATCAAATAGTATAGTAGCGAGTTTGATTAGATGGGGATTATCACTACAACAAAAAGGCCTCTTAGACACACTTTTAGATGCGATTTTTGAATATAGAGATGATCTTACGGGCATGTCTACCCGCCCGTCTATTTGTGCGTCTACAAACTCGTGTCTATAGTCGCATGTATGGAGAAATTTACACGCAGAAATAGACGCGTATATACACGTGTGAATACAAGCGCATAAAAAAACCAAAATTTTTATTTATTTAATTTCTTTTGTGCTTCTACCAGTGCGTCTACATGGAAAATTAGACAGGCATATAGACACACCCATAGACGCGCTTTTACAAGCACCCATAGATGCAAACGCAAAACAAAAAATCTCCCTTTTTTAAAAAAGTTATTTAATTTATTTTTTTAAATTTGAATTATGTAGCGCGTGTATGAGCGTGTGTACTCTGCATTTTAGACGCGCTTATAAACGCGCATTTTCTGCAATTTAGACGCGCAGATAGACTCCCATACATCAAATTGTGCATTTGGAAAAAAGACAATGGATCTGAAAGCATGAGAACTGAAAACATGGTGTGCAGATCGGTCGCAGATAGCTCACGTGGTGAATCCCGGAAGGTCCCCAAGAACAATGAACTCTACCTTTTTGCACAAAAAACCATGTAAAAGCATGCACGACAAGAGGCAAGAGACAAATTGGGTTCAATCTCCCCCATGCCTTGTGTGAGCGCTTCACAAAGCATGTATTTAATGTATATTTCCAATCTTCATGCTCAATAATAGCCCAATTACAAAAATATGACAAGCTTTTTAGCTTTTGAGTTTGCTTTCTACAAAAATAGGAAAATAAAGCTAGTGGATGGTGCCCATAGAGTCTGGCACGCCCAATCTCAATGTCCAAATAGAAATAACATATCCGGGCGCATAAGCGCATACAAAATAATAATCAATAATCAATGTCTCAATAGACATAACAAAATATAGGCGTGGCGCCTATCAAAATATAGTCCAAAAGTCGAAAACCCGCTAGACTCCAATGCTTTCCTCCGCCACTGCTGCTATCTCTACACATCAACTGAAGCATTCACAATTGTTGGTAAAATAATACAATTAAACGGACAAAAGTGAATACCTAGCAGTCTTCAGCTACATAAATAAATCAACTGGTTAGAAATAAATCCTAACCTTAATTTATTACGAGTGCGCACTCTAAACTCATTAATTCAATATGCATTTTGCGGAATCACCCGCTATGGAATCACCCATGTACACACTAAATTAATGAAACGCCCGAAAAGGACAGGCGTCCCCATCAACTTCTCGCACAAAGAATCCTCTTTGTGTATGAGCCCCGGTCATCTAAGTTTACGGAATCCACCGTAAAGCCTCACGGAATCCACCGTGGCACAGAATCCACCGTGGAATATGCCTCCTAGCATCATACCCTCGGGGTGGGATAGCAATTGACCTCAATTGCTATTAGCTCAATGTGGAGCTAACAGAGTGGGGAAAGCATTTAAGTCTCTAGCGTGCATCCATTGTGCTTCCTCTACAGGATGGTTCTTAAATTTGACTAGATATCTAGAGTACCTTCGGCCAGTTCTAGTGGTCATGTAGTCAGTGTCTATGATGGCTTCTGGTTCAAGTATTTCAGTCTCTTCCTCTAATAAAGGTGGGTTTTCATAAACAGGGTGGATAGGTAATTGGCCTCTAAATGGTCTCAATAAACTAATATGAAATGTATTATGAATTTTCCAATGAGATGGCAATTCTAACTTGAATGCATTGTCATTAATCTTATGAATAATTCTAAATGGTCCATAGAATCTAGGAGCTAATTTGACAACTGGATGTCTATCTACACTTTGCAGTCTACGCTTTTCTATTCTAAGCCAAACATAATCATCAACTTTGAAATTCATGGCTTGTCTTTTCTTGTTGGCTTGTTTGGTATATGATTGTTGGGCTTTAGCAATCATATCCTTAACCTCATCAAAAATACTATTATGCATAACAGAAATATCATCAGCGCTCTGTATTCTATTAGACAAAGATGCAACAGGTGTAGATAATCTATATCCATAAATAACTTCAAAAGGTGCTTTCTTTGTAGATGTGTGCAGTGTATTATTGTAAGCAAACTGTAATAAATGTAAATGAGTATCCCAAGTCTGAGGTTTAGAGATAGTGTATGCACGTAAAAGATCTAGAATGGTGCTATTTTTGGCTTCTGTTTGTCCATTTGTTTCTGGATGAAATGCAGATGAGAAATCAATCTTTGTGCCTAGATTTGCAAACAGTGTAATCCAAAAATTATTACAAAATCTAGAATCTCGATCTGAAATAATCACTTTTGGCAATCCATGGTTAGTAAAAACAGTTTTAAAAAATAACTGTGCTGCTTCTGATGCTGTTAAAGTTTTCTTACATGCAATGAAATATGCTTGCTTACTAAATCTATCTACAATTGTCCAAATCATGTCATGGTTAGATTTAGTATTTGGTAAACCAGTAATGAAATCCATAGAAATATGTTCCCAAGGTTTAGATGGAATAGATAAAGGCATTAATAATCCATACTGTTTACCATGATGTCTCTTTATTCTTTGACAAATCAAACATTCAGAAACGAAATTAGATACATCTGCATCCATATGCGACCAATCAAAATCTTCAGTTAACATGTGTAATGTAGAAATGATACCTCTATGACCTTGATATGGGGGACAATGAATTTCATTCAAAACAAAAGATCGGAATGGAATAGTAACACACAGTCTCTTTTCAAAGAACATAAATCCATCATTATATGACAATGAATCAACAGGAATGAAATTATTTTGAACTAATTTTTGCCAATCAGAATGAGAAGTAATATCGTGGTGATATGTGTCTTTCATAGCAATCAAAGAATCAAAAGATATGATATAAATATTATGAATTGCAGGTCTTCTAGTCAATGCATCAGCAACTACATTTTCTTTTCCAGGTTGGTATTGAATGATAGGATGGAAACTTTGAATGAAGGAAGCCCATTTGATATGACGGTCAGAAATTTGGGGTTGGCTAAGTAGATGTCTAATGCTTTGCTGGTCAGTCTTTATCATGAATTCTGAACCCATTAAATAATGCTTCCATTGTTTTAATGCTTGTACAACTGCTAATAGTTCCTTGTCATAAGTGGAATATTTGAGCTCAGAGGGTTTCAGCTTAGAACTAGAATATGCTATTGGATGGTTGTCTTGCATTAATACGGCTCCTATTCCTGATCCGCTAGCATCGGTCACAACTAGAAAGAATGGTCTGTTAAAGTCAGGCAATTGTAAAACAGGGGCATTGGTTAATGCACGTTTCAGTAAATCAAAGGATCTCTGCTGAGTTTCAGTCCATTGATAAACAATTCCTTTCTTAAGAAGTTTGGTTAATGGTAAAGCAAGTAATGAAAAATTACGTACAAACTTCCTATAGAAACTAGCAAGGCCAAGGAATGAGCGTAATTCATGTACATTTTTAGGAATAGGCCAATGCAATATTGCATCAATTTTCTTAGGATCAACTTTAATTCCTTCTTTTGATACAATATGACCTAAATATTCTATTTCTGTCTTAAAGAATTCACTCTTGTCAGGATTTGCAAACAATTGATTTTCTTTCAGTAATTGAAAAACTAATGATAAATGCTCATAATGCTCTTTTTCACTTTGACTGAACACCAAAATGTCATCAAAGAAAACAATCACACAATACTGATATTTCAGAAAAATACGGTTCATCATTCTACTGAAAGTAGCAGGTGCATTAGTTAATCCGAATGGCATGACTAAGAATTCGTAATGGCCAAACTGTGTCCTGAATGCAGTCTTAAATATGTCGGATTTATCTAACCTCACCTGATGATATCTAGACTTAAGGTCAATTTTACTAAATATAGAAGATCCTTGCAGCTTGTCCATAAGGTCATCAACTCTAGGTATAGGATACCTATTCTTTACAGTGATCTTATTTAATGCTCGGTAGTCAATACACATACGATAGGTATTATTCTTTTTCTTGACTAAGAGCACAGGTGCACCGAATGGAGAACTGCTAGGTCGAATTAAGCCTCTATTTAGTAATTCTGCAACTTGATTCTGGATTTCTTTTTGCTCTATTTGATTGTGCCTATATGGTGCTTTGCAAGGTGGTTGTGTGCCAGTAATTAAATCAATCTTATGGTCTTCTGGACGTGATGGTGGTAAACCTGGTGGTAGGTCTTCTGCAAAACAGTCCTTAAAATATGCAAGAAATTCTTTATGCCTAGGGTGCATATGATTTTCCTTTGCATGCAATTCATTCACCCAAATGAGATATGATTTAGTATTCTTGTGTAGTGCACGTTTTGCTTGAGTATGCGAAAGCAATGGAAAAATATGAGATGCATGCATACCAAATAATGTAATAGATTTTCCTTGAAAATTAATATTCATTGTGTGTGTGGAATAATCTATATTGGGATTATGTTGGTGTCTCCATGGCATTCCTAGGATAATGTCGCTTGACTGTAATGGGACAACTAAGAAATTTCTTCTTTCAATATATGGACCAATTTGAATTTCTAAATCTTGAACTTCTTGTGTGCCATTGTACCTAGTGCCTAAAAATGCAGCTTTTATGCGATAATGCGTAGGTACAGTATGCAATTTCAATTCCTTTACCAATTTTGCTGAAATAAAGTCATGGGTACTACCGTCATCATGCAATATAGTTCTTTCTTTTCCATGCACCATACATTTCATAGTCAACAATGAATGTGAGGTAGGCATACCTGGTAAAGTGTCGGAAGTAGTAGTAATATCATCCTCTTCTTCAGTGAAATCTGGCATATCCTCATGCTCGTCTTCATCCATGGCTCCAAGGTAGTTGATATGTGCTGGTGGCTTCTTTGAATGACAATTTGCTACGAGATGCCCTGGCTGGTGACACTTGTAGCATACTATTGGCTTGGCTTTTGTTACATTATTTGCAATGGCTGGAAGTCTGGGTACATTTGGATTTGCTTGTGGAATAGGCTTAGGATTTGGATTGGCAGTGGATGGTAATGCAGGTGGTTTAGGCCAATTCTTGCGGAAAGATGGTGATGAGAAACGACCTGGATTAAACCTTCTGAAATTGGAATTGAATTGTTTAGATCCATAATTACCGTTTGCTTGGAATTGTTGTGGTCGTCGATCTCTTCCGCGTAACTTATCTTCAGTGTCGTGAGCTAAGGAGATGGCATCTTCAAGGGTAGCAGGCTTGAACATGTTCACTTCAGCGTAGTAATGTCCAAGAAGTCCAGACATATACTTCCGCTTATGTGTCGTCTCTGGTACGTCTTCAAGCATGCGTAGCTGTAGGAGTGCATTCCAAAAACGCTCTGTATACTGTGGAATAGGCTCATGATCTCGCTGTTGAAGCAAATCCCATTGCTTGATAGCCTTCTCATGGAATTGCGGTGGAAGGAAATTTTGCATGAACTTCTTCTTGAAATCTTCCCATGTAGCAGGACATTCTATGCTCTTGCGGACTACAGTCCACCAAAGTGATGCTTTGTCTATCAGATGATTAGTAACACACTTGATTTTATCTTTTTCGGGATAAGTTTCCTCATGGAAATAGTCATCAAACTAGCTAATGAATGATAAAACAGTCTTTCCTTCTCTTATGCCATTGAAAGTGCGAAACTTGAAACTTCGTTTACTTATCTTGGATTCCTTGCGAATGGTTTGTGCTTCAAGAGTGGCGTTGATGGTACAGCGAATCAAATCTTCAGCTTGAGGTTCTTCTTTATCGGTGGACGCTCCTTGTAGCTTTGTCAATTGCGCTTGCAAGGCTTGCCTAGCTCTTCGCTCTTCTTCCAATTGTAGCATGATAAGATCCAGCTTTTGTTCCATGGTAGGCTCGGGTAGGTCGTCTTCAGTCATAGGATCATCCATATGTGGGGTAGTCATCCTGTAAAACTCAACAAACCTTTCTCTCTCAAAATCAGGTTAGAGGGATGAGCGTAGCTCAAATTTGGGGTTACAAGGCTATGTATTTTTGGGTATTTTCTTCTTCAATTTTCAGAAATTCTGCAATATTTCTGTCTCCGTTTGCTGAAAGTACTTCAACGAACTTGTAGATAGGTAGAACAGCTTGCTGCGAACAACTTTCCAGTTCAGAGTTTTTGCATACGAACAAGTCTTCTATGAGTTTAAAGCACTAGTCAGTTCTGATTTAGTCTGACTTGCAGAGTTGCAGACTTAGCAGACTTGCAGAGTTGTTGACTTACTGAACTTAGGCCGACTTGCAGAACTTGCAGAACTTGATTACAATTGACTTGCGGAACTTAACTTCAGAAGTGCGAGACCCGGAGTTTGCCGACTTATCTGACCTGTGTAACTTGCAGGAAGCCTTAAGCTTAAGTGATTAAGCTTAAGCTTATGAAGCTTAAGGAGGACTAACAGGCCATCGTCAATTTCGTGAGGGGGGGTCCGTTTTTTGCGCCGGATTTCTCGGAATGAAGCTATTTTGTCACGATTTTGAGGATTAGGCCTTCCTAAGCTTAAGATTAAGCTTTCTTATGATAATAAACTTGATTATGAAGAGAGCTTATCTCTGTAACTCCACGACTTGATGATGGAAGTGTATGAGTGGTCCTCCGCCTGCAGAGCTTGGTCCTTCGCGATCTGACAGTGGAAACAGGGGTTCTTGATCGCCAGAAGTCTGCCTGTATCGACGGTTCGCGACGAGATTGACTGTAGAGCCCGTTTGTTCCTGGAGCTCCGCCTTCGCCCGAGATTGGTAGCGATTGGAAGCTCTTGATCTCTGCTCCGCTCTGATACCACTGGTGCGCAGATCGGTCGCAGATAGCTCACGTGGTGAATCCCGGAAGGTCCCCAAGAACAATGAACTCTACCTTTTTGCACAAAAAACCATGTAAAAGCATGCACGACAAGAGGCAAGAGACAAATTGGGTTCAATCTTCCCCATGCCTTGTGTGAGCGCTTCACAAAGCATGTATTTAATGTATATTTCCAATCTTCATGCTCAATAATAGCCCAATTACAAAAATATGACAAGCTTTTTAGCTTTTGAGTTTGCTTTCTACAAAAATAGGAAAATAAAGCTAGTGGATGGTGCCCATAGAGTCTGCCACGCCCAATCTCAATGTCCAAATAGAAATAACATATCTGGGCGCATAAGCAAATACAAAATAATAATCAATAATCAATGTCTCAATAGACATAACAAAATATAGGCGTGGCGCCTATCAAAATATAGTCCAAAAGTCGAAAACCCGCTAGACTCCAATGCTTTCCTCCGCCACTGCTGCTATCTCTACACATCAACTGAAGCATTCACAATTGTTAGTAAAATAATACAATTAAACCGACAAAAGTGAATACCTAGCAGTCTTCAGCTACATAAATAAATCAACTGGTTAGAAATAAATCCTAACCTTAATTTATTACGAGTGCGCACTCTAAACTCATAAACATTTATTAATTCAATATGCATTTTGCGGAATCACCCGCTATGGAATCACCCATGTACACACTAAATTAATGAAACGCTCGAAAAGGACAGGCGTCCCCATCAACTTCTCGCACAAAGAATCCTCTTTGTGTATGAGCCCCGGTCATCTAAGTTTACGGAATCCACCGTAAAGCCTCACGGAATCCACCGTGGCACGGAATCCACCGTGGAATATGCCTCCTGGCATCAAAACAAAAGTCCATGTATTCATTATAGATAAAAAGCATTTACATGGGGAGTTTATGTGCTTGCGACCTAAAGCATGGCCGCAAGCAGTAGGCTCAAAGATGGATAATAGATATATAAGAAAACAAGGCCATAGAGGAGGTATGGTGCTCCTCTACGAATCTGAAGAAGAAACATATTCGCTAGCACCACCATGGCTACTAGGGTTGCTATTCCCCTCCTCGCTATGCTCCACATCGGGGTTCGCCTACACACACAAAAGATCAAGGTTGCTTACGTACACATGGTGGAGAGAAAGTTATAATTAGCTACACTTTTAATAGGAAAGTAAGAAAAACATACCTCCTCTGGCTGTCGAATCCTCATAGCCCGGTTGTATTGGTCCTCAGTGATGAGACTCTTCACTTTTTCTGTTGCTTTCTTCTTGGCTTTCTTCCACTCTATGCGGTGGCATATAGGTGGTTGGCTATAGGCTCCATGCCCCTCCTCCTGTCTCCGCAGTGAGTCCATGGCGCGTGTCATGAGGTGGGATCTTTTGTTGTGAAGCAAATCCCTCACTTTTGAATTTCCTTACTAGTTTGTGTGATGATTCCAATATGATTATGGGAAAAGTCTTTAAAAAAGGCAAGGTTTAGTTTTCTCTCTTTCATTATGTTCTCAAAACAATGGATTTAGTTCATTGTATTGAACTATATATATAGTTATTTCACCAAAATAGAGAAGGAAATAGAATCTAACTTATCACAATTTGTAATCTATCGAATACACTTGAGATATAATATCTCACTAGTACCCAAATGTTGTAAACATTTGATTTGTGACATTTCTTTTTTGTTCTAAGTTTTTCTTCTTGTAAGAGAGGGATGACAAGATTATGACAAGATAGTATATGCCTTTCAAACCCATGTGATGGGGAGCAATGCAAGACTTTTGACAGTAAACTCTCTTTGTAATAGTACCTCTAGAGTGAGACACCCTGTGATCGTGATTGGTAGTATGATCTATGAGAAATTTAATGTATTACAAACTATAGATATATACAAAATAATGAAATACTTATTGTACAGCCAATCATTGGATTTTAGTCATATTATTTGGTCATCTTTAAAAAATGTGAATCTGAGAGACCATATTGTACCCTTCGGCATATATATAGACATGCTAATTTGCTTCATCATGTACTTCTATTTAGTGGATAGGACCCAAGGAGCATGAGATAATCAAAGTTCATCAATGGACAAAGTGTCTCCATCTTGCCTACCTTCTTTAAATCCATCCATGCCCTTGAGTGTCTCTCTTTCCTATGTTATGGTCCCACAGAAAGCTCCCAACATTCTTGAATATGATTAGTATAATATGTACTTGTAGAATGTTTAGGAGGTTTTTACTACTAAAACCCTTTACAATTTTGACAAGCTATACACTATTGCCATGATTAGTAAGTAACCCAAACCTTTTGAGGAGAGTTATAAAATGGATTTTTGAGATTGAGGAATTTAAGTATAAATTTCAAGTTAAGGATCATTTTTGAAATCCAATGCAAGGTTTCAAAATTCTTAGACATAACCTAGAATACACACATATTATAAGCATGTGACCCAACAACCGTATTAGTATAATTAAACTTTCAATTTAAAATATATTGATCATCTCAAAGAACCCCAGAGAGAATATATTGTTCTTGGACTGGACACTGAACCATTTTGGATTGTACTTTGAAATTTTTGGATCAAGTGCCCTATTCATCAGGGTGATGGTGACCCATTCTAGCTTTCTATCCCTCACAATTTGGTACTCATCAAGCTTGAGTACAAATTTCACGAGACCACTACATTCATTGGAGTCACCTCAAATAATTGAACAAAGTATGGATGTAGGGCCTTCAAGTTGTAAAATATATTTTTGTATTTGTTGTAAACCATCGTTTCCCCTAGTGTTAAATGATAGGCATCTTCAATATTAAATGGAGATCCTAGGAGTTGTAGAACTTGATCATTCACTTATTTTCACATTCTTTTGAGTGATATTGGATTTGGAAATATTATTTTTTATAGCTTAGATTTCTTCATCTTCCTGTAAAGAGATTTGTAAATAGTTGTGTATCCCCTACTAGATATATCTACCTCATCCAACAAAGTTTGCATATCACTTGAGCTAAGTGGACTCCGCCTCAGGAAAATCTCAATCCCCTATCCTGCAAGATTTCAATACGTTGGATCCTTCAAGATTTCTTTGATAGCTTCCTTATTTAGAAGCATTTTAAAGTGTTCAATTGATGCCTCCATGCTTGAAGTCATTTCTTCATTAGGTTGTAGAGTATCTCTCTATTCATAATAATAAATGTTTAGTTATCATAAATTATTTTACAAATACTTTATGAGATGGAGAGAAAAGTAACAAAGAACTTACTTACTTCAGTGCATGTATTCTTTCAAAGTTCCAGGTCTTAATATTTCAAAGTTTATTGCATCATTTGTGAACCCCCAATATTCTTTCATTAAGCCTCAATTGATCTCTCTATTTCTCTAGCTCTAAAATAGTCTTTTTGCTCTGTAGTAATTTATGCTTACATTGCTCTAATGTTTTCCTCAAAGAGGCATTCTCCTTGTCTAACAAATCTCTTTGTAACTTATGTACATTGCTAATGGCATCCAAATGTTGAGTATATCCTAAGAGGCTATTATAACTGTTTCCAATGAAGCTTACTAAGGATATAATATCCATGAAGGGAGGCACCAAGTTATGCAAAGGATCTTTTGGATATAGTTTCCCATAAGTCCATAGATCTATATTCCTCTTTCCTTGCAACCTCTTGTGATTTTCCCTAGCATCGTGTCTCTAATAGATATCACAACATGTAACATATGTAAAAGTATCATGGAAGATCGTTGGATACCAATAACTAGCATGCAAAGCTTTTTCAGGAGTAAACCATTGAGAAAAATGATCTGCACATCCTGAATCCTGGCATTTCTCTAAAATGAATGGTACCTCATTAGGCACTATACACAATGATATACCTCATACACTCCCCTTCTGTACAAGACACTTGCTATAATGGAAAAGCAAAGTGCTTGTTTCTTAATCTTGCTCTTCTTAGATTCAAAAGGAGAATCTGCAGGGTTGCTTGTGGATAGATTATCAGTAATTAATGCATACCACTACGAGATTGAGGGTGCATCAATCTTGCATAGATCTTCGTAGTCACTAATATCAGCCCACTTTTTCTAAGGCTCAACAAAATCTACTAAAAATTCAATAACAGCCTACACTTTTAGTGGCTTACTTTGAATTTCATAGCCAAACTCCTAAAAATAGATTAGTCATTTAGCTAGGTGGTTAGGGGTTGAAGCTTGTTCATCAATAATCATAGACCCTCTACCTTGGTGAAAAACACCACCTTCTCATAAAGAATGTAATGTCTAAAGTTCTTGCTAGTGAACACTGTCGCCAAATACACTTTTCTAAATAACTATATTAGCACTTTGAAACCCGTAATTTTTGGCTTGCAAAAGCACTTGGATGATACACCTGTGTCTCCTAAATTTGGTATAGGCAACAATTGATACCATGCCTTCTTGTAGCTATAAAGATATAAAAAACCTCACCCCTATTTTGAGCTTTTAGCATTGGAATTTTGGATAATTATAGCTTAACATCCTCAAAAACCATTGCAGAGTGTTCAATCCATTCGAAAACATGGTTGTGTGCGAAGAGATCAACCAATGCATTAATGAGCTGACAATAATATTTCAGATATGAAACAAAGCTCTGAACCTCCCTAGGACTTGTGGGTGGGCTCATGGCAACAATTATTGCTACTTTCTCAAGATTAATGGCAATGCCAATTGCACTCACATTATGGCCAAGATATAATATGTAGGATATCCTAAATACATACTTTTGAGGATCTAATGCTATGCAATACTCATAACAACACTCAAAACATTTACGTAGAAGCATGAGTTGCCTATCATGGGTTGTGACAGCCACTCTCAAATCGTCTATAAAATCCTTAAACTTTTTAGGGGAGATATTGGTAAAGGTCTTATCAATCATTCTTTGGCAAGACCTTGGAGCATTACATAGACTTTGACATGGTACACAGAGGTACCAAAGACTGTATTGAACATCACTTTTAATTGATCCTCCTCAACTATGGCCATTTGATTATAGCCCACAAAGAATCCATAAAGGAGTGCATTTCTTGCCCTACTAAGTGATCTTAAATTTATTAAATAAAGGGAAAAGGATAGTAGTCCTTTATTGTCAGCTTCTTCAGCACTTTCAAATCTACACATACACGATTTTGATTGTTCTTATTTTCCTTATCACAACTGGTGAACACCATTCAATATGTTTCATAGGAATGATTAGACCTACCTTTCTTAACTATATGAAGTCCTAAAAAAGAGGCCCTCTCAACTCAAAAGGAATTCATCTAATCTTTTATCTTACTACCTTACTGCCTTCTTTCAATGGGATTGTATGCACGACAATAGTAGGGGGAATCCTCTTCAACTCATCATACCTTCATGCAAATATATCTCTAAACTCCTGTAGGTGCAATACATATTTTGCACACTCATCATCAAATAGTATAGTACCGAGTCTAATTAGATGGGGATTATTAGGAATCCTAAGAATCTCCCACTCTATTACATCAACATTGCATATTTGATATTTTGCCCCCATAAGCTCATTTAAGCACACTTGATAGAATTCCTTTGTTGTGGAACCCCCATTAGACTCACTAGAGCTCAAAGTTCAAGCAATAGAGGTTCCATCAAGTGCATCCCATTTTGAAGTTGGAGTGGTGTCCTTTCATTTAGTGGTGCATGTTCAGGGTAAACATGCAAAATCATTCTCCTTGATGCATGCCCAAAGATCAATTGACTAGTTGGGATGTCTACCAAAAAATCAAAGTGTAATATCCACAATCCTCCTACCAACAAATCATAGCTTGGTCTCCTAGGAAATCGGATAACACAGAAATCACGAACACACTCAATATGCGTTATTGTTACATGTACTTCAGAGACTATTCCTTCTCGCTATCTTAAACTATCGTCAGCCTTTTTTAGTATAGTTGTGACTTCCTTTTGAATGGGTAAACGAAGCCTCTCTAGTAAGTCCATAATCACAATGTTTAGATAGAGACAAGCTCAGGTCTACCACAACATTTTCTAACAAGATGCCATCAACATATGCCTGAACTTTAGGGTAGTGCTTCTCCACATGTTCCTACCATTCACTACCCACTCGCTTTGTACTAGCAATTTCTAAAACATAATATATTTTTGTGATTTTCTTGAATTCATTGCAAACTTTAGGTGACAATTGTATTATTTGTAGCAAGCTCACATCTAGTTTGACTCCATATAGAACATTTGCTAGATCCAACTCATGCAAGTTTGCAATAGCATTTTTTTCTTGCCACACCATCCTCTCTTTTGGCTTTCTAATAGCCTTAACAACGTCCTTCACTTTTGACTTAAACTTGCTCTTAGCCACCCACTCCTCCAAAATAACTTCAAATTTAAGAGGACCCATCTCGGTGTTGACATTTGCAACCTTCTTATAAATCGTGATAGACTTAGAGTTAGATCTGCTTATACTAGGGTTATCATTCTGAATCTGTTTCATTTTCTATCCCTTGGTGTCCACTCTTAAATTGTTAGAGGCTACATTTCCATCAAAGTGAAGTCCCTCTACTAGACTAACCCCACTTGGCACTTCCTCTAAGGTGGCTTCTCCCTTTTGCAATATTTTCTTAGGGTCCTCCCCTCAATGATTTACATCATTTGATCAATGATTCATGTATTGGTCATATGTCCTATCTTCTCACATATATCACTCTTCTAATGAGGGAAAATATGTGGGAGAGGTACTGAATACCACACCACTTACAACTAAATCTTGATGGACCACCCTCTTCAGGGTCTAGACTTCCTATTAAGTTTTACTACTTCTTTAGAATGTTTATATCTATGGATATTTGTCCATATCATTTAGTTAACATGTTAGTATAATGTTTCATCATGTCCTTTACTTTACCAAGAACATTTTATGTACTAGACTCATAAACATAATCATCCCCTTGACATCTCAATGGCTTAACCACCTAGTTAGGTATTCCGGGCTAATTAGCTGGCCTTACATTGGGATTTATCATTTGGCTTCTCCTATTTAATGAGCTTATGTGGTTAGCCATTGGCATGGCAACATTAGGGGGAGCTCGCACCATATTTACATTTTGCATAATGTCTCCTGATCTTGCATTAGGATTTGTTGTGGACTTATCCAAGCTTAACCACCACTAGTTGTAGGTAATGACAAATTATTGTTAGGACCTATACTTGAATAGAAATTTTCCCTCGATGCATGGGATACTTTTATTTGTGACTTTATCTCCTCTACTCGAGCAATTGCAATATCTATATTAGCAAAAGGAACACTACTGAGTTACACTTGGATATTCCACTACAACAAAAAGGGTTCATAGACGTGCTTGTGGACGCAATATTTGAATTGTGAAAAAAAATGTCAGTCGCGTTTATTAACGCGTCTATTTACACGTTTACAAAATCGCGTCTAAAAGTGCGCTTATAATCAGAGTTACACGCACACTTAGATGCACCTATAGATGCGCGTATAAACGCGCTACGTAAATATATAATCATATTTATAAAAAAGTGGACATATTCATATTGTGCATCTATACAAGCGTGTATCTACGCGTCTAAAATCGCGTTTACTCTGAAAGTTTTTGACGAGAATAGATGCGCATTTATCCTGCAATTTAGACGTGCTGATAGACATGCAAAACAGAGGTATGAAAAAAAAAACAGAGAGCATGTGGCTTTGCAAGCCAGATGCTCTTTGGTTTTTTCCCCCCCATCAACATCAAATTGTATGCTTAGGAAAAATAGAGAAAGATTATTTCGAAGATTGGATACTGAAAACAAAACAATGTATGTAGCACACAAAATTTCATATATATAGATGAAACGTTTTTACATTATCAGTTCTAGTGCTTGTGACGTCATGGTCGCAAGCACTAGCTGAAAGTAATACATATCAAAAATGAAAATTACAAGCCAAGGGGAGGCATGCATGCATGGGGCTCCTCTATATCTCCTCAGAAGAGACATCATCATCGCTACCACCACCACTTCCTGTGCCGCTGCCGTTGCCGCCACCGCTACTGCTAGTCCCCCCTTCGCTATCCTCAACTGCATCAGGGTTCGCCTACACAAAGAATTAAGGTATATAAATACCATTACAAACAATAAATTAGAGTTATCTATACTTTTCATGTAAAAAATAAAACATACCTCTTCTGGTGGTGGAATCCTCATGGTGCGATTATATTGCTCCTCCGTGATGAGTCCCTCCTCATAGAAATGCCGCCAACTGGATGCCCGGTTATGACCTCGATGGTAGCCTACCTCTCTAGGAGTAGGCATCCTACCAACGATATGATACTACAAAACAATTTGAACATACAACGTATTAAAACACACTACATAATGAAGTGAAACAAATTACAAAATTTAATTTTAAAAAAGAAATCAAATAAAACTTACAAACTCAGCCTCCCATGACACCCTGCCACCCGATCCATAATGCGACGATCCCATGGTTGCCATCTGGATACGTAGCACCTCTGCATGTTGGCGACTTGTCATTTTCTCCGCTGCTCTCTTCTTGGCCTCTTTCCACTCCTTGCGGTGGCAATTGGGTGGTTGGCCATATCCAGGGCGCCCCTGCTCTTGTCTCCGCAATGACTTCTTGGCGCGCGTCATAAGGTGAGACCTCTTGTTATGAAGCGCGTCTCTCGCCTTTGACCGTCCCCAATCATTTGAGAATCGTGAATTCTCGGGATTAGGGTACCTTTTATGTACTGCCCGCAGCACGTCTTGCCACAAACTATTTTTTTGGTGCTTGAAGGAAATCAAGCAATCTTTGTATGTGGCATGCATGACACTTCTCAAGTAGGCTATCACTTCCCTCCCGTCAAAGTCATGCAAGATACCACCAACATCAGTGATAGAGTAGTACATTTGTGGAGGCTCACCTCTCTCATTTTCCGGTGAGGGTGATCGAGAGGCACCACCTAGGCAACCCCCACAAAGCCCTCGACCTCCTTGTCCTCCCGCACCACTCTCCCTCCTCCCTCGACGTGCACTACCCTCTACCTCACTCGATACACGTGCTTCTGCAGATGCAAGTGCTTCGGCTGATCCATGTACCTCAGTTGATCCCTGTGTAGGCAAAGATGTGATAGGTGTCCCAGACATCACACTGAAAACCTCATCTGCAATGGGAGGGCAACCAAGATAATTGGTCATCTCCCCCATGAATTGCTCCTTGTTGAATGGGGTGCTGGAGGATCCAGTATTCCACATATACACAAGAAAAATCATATTACCCTATGTAGATAAAACATATTACATACAACATCTATACCTATGTCTCTATGCGCGTCTATACCTGCGTCTCTGTGAGAGTCTGTCAACGTGTCTCTATGGGCGTCTGTCAGCGTATCTATTTCCGCGTCTATAGCTGCGTCTACACTGTTATCTGGACGCGCTGACATACGCGCACAGTCGCACCATTTCTTCTCAAACTTGCTTAAAAAACAAAGCAAAAAAACCTCCATAGATGACAAGATCCAGCATGTGAAGAGAGACAAGAGAGAGAAAACAAACAGAGAAACCAAACAAGATTGAGAGAGAGAAGAAGAGCTCACCTTGTTTGCCTTGTTCCAACGGGTGGCGGCGGCTAGGTTGCAAGCTCCTTGTTCTCCTTCTCCCTTCCCTTGGTAAGTTGCTTCAATCTTGTTCTCTTCCTTGCTGTTTGGATCTTGTTCTTTACTCTTTGGCTCTTCTTTCCTCCTGTCCTCTTTTTACTCTTATTTCCTTGCCTCATTGTCTTCATGAAGTGATAGATAGGCACGAGTAGTGATGTCGAGCTCGAACTGCAGAAAACATGCAAAAAACGTAGGAAAGCACAGGTTTGAAAAGAAAGCCACAACTTTTTTTAAATTTTTCTATACTTGCGTGGCGCGTCTGTCAGCGCGTGTATATACGCAGATAATTCCTGTTACACGCGCTTACAGACGCGCAGCAACAATTTAAGAAATCAATGCATGCATTTAGGGAATCAATTGACCTATGTGGTGACATATATAACAAAGCTTGAGGATAAGAGATAACACATTGACAAGTCAATTGGCACATATATATGTAGTGACTTACTAGACCATCCCACTTACAATTGCATATTATCCCACTTACATATCAATAGGTGGATAAAGCACGAATGGTTTTTAGCTAGAGAAAGATAATGCAATGAAGGTGTACACGAAAGAGATAGAGAAAGGCATATTATCCATCAATCAATCAAAGATATGTGAGCTATAAGTGCACCTTGACATGATTGGAATAGCTTGCATATGTACAAGCTGCCAACTGATTTACATCAATCTACTCATGCTATGAATCGGCATGCATGGCTAGGTTAAGTGCACAACATTAAATGAGACATGTGAGTGTATTGATCAGTTCTCTGTATATATATTGAAAATGCACAAGTCAGCCTTTGATTTATATATACATCCAATCATCATGCCCTATCCAATTACATTTGTATAGGGCATGATTGGATGTATATAGGGCATGAAATCACATATATGTAATTAGCTTTGAATGATTGGATGTATATTTGTAATACTCAGAAAGAAGTAAAGTTGGTAATGTATATCATGTCCTATGCATGTATATGCCCTATACATGTATATCATGTCGTATATACATGTATATCATGTCCGTATGATCCTATACATGTATATCATGTCCTAGCATATGATCCAGGTGTAATTATGTCGTATATACATCCAATCATGCCCTATTCAAAAAAATACTACTGTTAAGAGGTTTGATCATATTCATGTAACCTCTTGCTTGCATGATATGTTTTAAACAACTCAGAATCTTGGGAAATTTAAAGAAAAGATAGGATTCTTTGCCACCCAAGCCTACCCTGCTTACTCTATTGTTGCCTGAGAGATTGTTGCAGGGGCTTCCCCCAATTATGAGGTCAATCTTTCCCACTGCATCCACAATCTCAGCCAACTTATCATCAGTAAGATCTCTAACATCATCCTCCATTTGAAATCGGCCTGTTTGGAAGGTTTTGTTCCACTAGCTGGCTATTATGTTTTTACATTTATCATGATCTCCACAATAACAACAGCCTTTAAAATTATACCCAATTTGTGCAATGCCACTGCTTTTCCACCAAGGCTCGAGAATAAGGACAGAACTGTTAAACCTTGCAGATATAATTCTTTCAGTGGTGAAAGACTGTACGCAATAGTATTGACCTGAAATGAGTTGCCCAATGCATCATACCGATCTAAAATGGTAGAGCAGCCTCAAGTGTGGTCACGATCATATCCAACCACCAGCTCAATCTCATGGGGTTCAAGTGGGGCAGCTTGGCCTGGGTTGACCCAAACCAAGTTCCATATTTTGCATGCCAGGACAATCTCATGTTGAAGATAAGAAGGTATCCTGCTTTCTTTGTGGGAATAAAATATTTTTCTGATCAATCCACATATAGTGCTAGGGGCACCCCGTGTGTTTATGCAATTCAGCTTCTCTCTCGGATCCCATGGGGGCCAATACTTCTTTGTTTTCGGAAGCACCTCAAAGATTGTCATGGGAGCAGGGGAAAGGATCAACCTTCTTCTATCTACTAGAAGGTTATAAACATAACCACCTCAGCCTAAAGCATGTTGAAAAATATCTAGAGTCTGTGAACTCTAGATCTATGCCACACTACAACAGAAACGAGGCATAGATGCACACGTTAGACACGCAAAGTCGGGCGCGTCTATCAGAGCGTCTATAAATGCGTGTAAACGTGCGTGTAAATAGACGCGAATTTTGCGTCTATATATCCGCGCAAATAGACGCTAATATAGACGCGCTATCAGACGCACAATTATTTAACCACCTAAAATTAGCAATTCACATAATTAAAAAACCAAAGTTAATAATTATTTAACCACTTGAAATTGATTCTTGAGCATGCACATGTGCGCATGATAAAAACCATAGAATTAAGAATACACATTGAATCATTGAATTGAAAAAATAGAGTTAATAACTACTTTTTCATTGCTCTCTAATGAATGGCAGTAAGTAATTAGCGGCAAGCGACAGAAACCTTACAATTAGTAGCAAGCATTGCAATATGTATCTCGTAATTTCTCTGTGTACTTGAAGATGATAAAATATACTTCCTTTTTATTATGGAAAATTCAATGCTTGCTTTAAAATTGACTATTGATTCTTGAATATGCACGTGTGCGCATGATAAAAAGCATAGAATTAGGAATACACATATATTGAATCAATAAGCAAATTAATTATGTTACAGTGAATGATCCATCTCATCTTCAATGAGATCAGCCCTTGCTAAACTATCTACTTCTAGGTCTATGTTACCAAGAGGTAACGAAAGAAATAAGTCTATCCCACTATCAGATGTGTTGCTATACTGCTCAATAACTTCATCAATACCATCGACAATCACATTATTGTCTTGTTCTGCGTTTCCTTGAACATCATCGCAAGGTTCATCTTGTACTATATCACGCATATCATCCATTATGGTTTCATCATGCACATCATCATTATTTGTTGGATTGTCATTTTCTATCTCCATGTCGGTAATATTACCATATATTGGTTTTGAACGATTAGATATAGGGATGACATACCACCATCGGTTATTGTTTACCATTGGATGATACACAACCTGTATTTGAAAAACAAAAGCAAAAAACTTAAGTACTTATTATATTGTGTATATGTATCACATGTATACATATAAAAAAATTAGCTTTTGCATATATACCTGCTCGCATTGTTGAGGTAGTACTAATGTGTCATTCTTGTTTTGGTGAAATTTTGTAGAGTCAATGATTACAAAACCACTTCGATGACGTCTGATTGTGCAATGCTCACCATTTGTTACCACTTCTTTAAACCACTTCACATCCAGTACATATATAAAGAATCGTCTAAAGTCAAGCTTCAGAATATCTTGATCAAGCCACAATAACCTTCCATGGTACCATTGGCAGCATCGAAGTGAGCAAGGACACCACAATCTTAGGTCTTTCTCTTTTCATCTATACATTGAGTCTGAAGATGTTTACCCTCACACCAAAGTGCATTGAATAATGTGCACTAGTAGTAAAAGATAAAAGATCAAACATGTCAATTATTTATATAAAATAAAACTTATAGAAACAAATTAATTGATAGTATGTCTCACCTTTGATAAGCAACCTCGTGCGTATTCCCACTCTTCTTGAGATATATTAATTTCCTCCTCTTTTTCCATTCTCTCCATTTCCTCGTGTAACCAATCTATGTCAATATGACGTGGGAGCGCATTTAGATGATCTAGAAATGAGACATTACGTCCATATCTAGTGCGAAATTCTTGTCTTTTGCTTTTTCTTCTTGCCCTTGCTTCATTTATAGTGTCACCCATTTGCTCATAACATCACTATTGAGCACACAAAAACTATTTAACTTACGAAGTTCTTCTTTTGTTAGCACTTTACTCATTCCTTTTCCTTGAGGTACTATAGAGGTCATCCTCAAGTCTTCATCATCTTTCCATAGTCGTGGTTGAGAGGGATCCACTTCAGCAAGATATTCAGAGATAGAAACAAGGGATGATTGTACTAACCAACCCTCAGCCATGCTTCCCTCAGGCCGTGCTTTTTGCCTCACAAAATCTTTCAAGGTTTTCATGAAGCACTCAAGAAAAAACATCCACCTTACATGAACTACCCCACAAAGTGCGATCTCATCAATCAAATGTACGAGTAAATGTAATTGAGTAGTTAAAATGGATCGACAAAAAATTTCCTCCACCAAACAAACCACCTCAATAGATAATACTCGAGCATCTTGCAATGTGTTTGGATCAATTTCCTTCGAGCTCACGTATCTGTCAGGATATATTTGAGAATTGTTTATTTTTGTGTAGAAATTCAAAGATATATAGTGAAAAAATACAATGTATACACACCTCACAAGCTCTCCCATCTTGTAAATGATATCACGTACATCTTTGGAGGCACAATGGGATATGCTAGTAGGAAGTACGAACTGGATGTAAACAATATTCATAGATGAAAATGATTAGTTGAGGAAAAAGTCATCATACCCCAAAGTTTACACATAGTTACGCCACTAATTACTATATTCACGGTTAGAGATACCCTTACTTGAATCATTTTGTGCCAATCGTGGGACTTCAAACCAGATAGTTGCTCCACACCTCTTTTCTTTTTCTTTATGAAGGCTCCCTTGAGACATCTCATACATCCTGTGGGTGTTCGAACGCTATATATTTATTCCTTCACTATTTTTTCCTCGTTCTTTGACAATATCCAAGGTGCATGGGGTAGCTCAATCTTTCCTCTAGGTCCAATTCATGGCCAGGCTCGTCTCATGCGACCAATGTTACATAAATCCTCCCTTACATTAACTGAATCGCGAGCCCCTATCAAGTGATCCCATAATGTAGATACAACATTTTTGAATATGTGCATGGGGTCCAATAGGTGATTGATCTTGAGTTCAGTCCAGTACGAAAGACGAAAGAATATAGAGAACCTAACAAACAAACAATAGATTATGTAAACATTTCATCATGCTAAATACTTTAAAGTCAATCGAGAGAAATGCACTTCTTACCAACTCATGCCATGTGGAGGGTGGCTGTCGGCATTAATCCATCTCTCCTTCCAATCTCGAATGGTTAGAGATTGTGGAGTCATTCCATTAGTAGGGAGAACATATTTGGGATGGTCAATAGGAAGAAATCGATGATGATTGTTGTAGATAACCTTCTTTAAACATGCCGGCCTAGAGGAAACTAGAGAGGGACCGCAATTGATTCAAGTCTTGAATTAAACCTGACGTGGTTAAACCTGAAAAAACAAGTGAATTAATAAAATGCAATTGATTCAAGTTTTGAATTTCAAATATAGAGTTATATACATGTACCTGAACACTCTCCGTATCTTGGAAAGTTGTGCATGGTCCACAACAACATGGCCTTCAATGTGAAATCTCTAGAGGATGCAGATGCACTTGTATCTTGCACCTCAATACCTTCCCATAACATTTCTAACTCTTCAATCAAAGACTCTAAGTAAATGTCCATGTTTTTTACCTTGTGGTTTCCAGGATTAATGAGAAGGGACAACATCACATGTCCCTTTTTAATTGCCTCCCAGAGATGTCAAGTAATGTCTTGCTTGCTCTCTCTTAGTTGGCAATTTGTTTCCTTTTGGAAGCATTTGTGATAATAACCTACATATATTTTAAAAGTGAGTTAAAAAACCACCAACATATATTTCTGTCTGATTTCAAAATAGAGAGGTTAACAATTAATATTATGATTCATATATAAGCCAAACTGAATTGATACCTACTTCAATAACGCATCCAAACTGACATTACTCCATCCATAAATTGTTTGCAAGTTAAGTATCTCCACGGACGCACGAAGAACAGAGTACGTACAACCTTCATACAACGGAGTAGATGATGCTACATATAGTGGATCATCTGGCTTCGTAGAGTGACCTTCTCCCTAAACCGATTGTGAAAATAGATGGTGTACCATGTTGTCCAAAATCTCATCCTCTACGACTTGATGGGACATTTCATGAGGGCTACTATCATGCTCGTCAGTCTCTACTCTTCTTGAAGACTCTGCCTCCTCCCGTCGACGTTTTGCAGCCTCTCGACGCCCGGGAGGGAGCATCTGAGGATGTGGCACCGCATCCAGCTCAACCACAAAAGGGAGTTTCATGTACGTTGATATATAATTCCCGTAACATAGACTAGCAATATTAGTGGTACAAAAAAACAATGAATACCGGTGATTTTTCTTGGTCCCATTCTCCATACAAGCTGAGGTGTGACATTGCAATTCAATGTGCTCGAAAAATACACCCTCGACAACGATCACACATGCATCTAATTTTTCGTCGTAGCCATGCATCTCGATTATGAAGACGCAATGTTTCATCCTCACTTGAGGATGTGCTCATTGACTCACCAACTTGCACCGCACTAGGTGATGATGACGTCGACATGATTAAACCTAATTCATGACAACATCAAAATATTTGTCATTCATATGTTTACATAAGATCTTAATTTTAAATACACAAAAATCATCATCTTAAAACTTATCTTAACTTATCTTAACTTATCAAAACTTAAGAAGAATTCACTATCAAAACTTATCTTAAAAACAAAAAATTATGATAAATCCCAAATGCGCATCTAAATCCGCGTCTACCTACGTGTCTATTTTCGCGTCTATATTCGCGTCTATCCTCGCGTCTATCTGAACAATAGATGCACATATACATGCGAAAATAGACGCACACGTCAAAATTCAAACCATACTTAAATCATTTCTTTTCAAACTGTGCCTTTCCTTTCCTGCGTTTTTTGCGGTTCTGAAGCTTGAGTTTAGCTGACATGCAGTCTCTTCATGCCTCACCTCCTCATGACTCACCTCTTCTTTCATTTCAAACACACAATAAGGGAAAAAGGAAAGCCAATGAGAGGAAGAAAGAGAGAACAAGAAAGAGGAGAACAAGAAGAAGCATCAAGCAAGCAAACAAGCATCAAGGGAGGGTAACTTACCAAGGAGAGGAAGAAGGAGAAGGAGAAGCACCACCACCCGCCACACCAAACACCCAAGGTGAGTCTCTCTCTCTCTCTCTCTCTCTCTCTCTCTCTCTCTCTCTCTCTCTCTCTCTTTGTTTCTCTCTTCCTCTCTCTGCTCTGTCTATGTATTTAGGATTTTTGATTCTATTATAATGTATTGCATTATGTAAATCGTCAATGGCTATCGTCGGCCTAAAATCAGCCGACCCAGCGCGTCTGCTAGCGTGTCTACATCTCAGTGTAGACGCAGACATAGACGCAGAAAAATGTCTCCTCTTAGAGCGTCTTCGAGCGCTTCTTAGAGCGCGTGTGCTGGCGCGTGTGCTTTGCAATGTACATGCGATGATACACGCATTGCACAAAAGGTTGACCTGCAGTCTACACGCGATTTTAGATGCGCATTGACCTGGGATGCACTTCTGGCAGTGCGTCTGTGCTGCACGTTAGATGCGCAAATAGACGCGCTGGACAGAAGATGAACAGCAATGTTATGTCAAAGGCTTAAAAACTGCAATGTAGTGTTTTTGTATGCAATAGGAAAGCTATGCTACAATTTAGGACACCCTAGTCATAGTCTTTTATAAATTTTCCTATATTCAAGTTTATAAGGCTACAATCAATAATAAATACTTTTGAGCAAGGTCCTATTGTGTGACATCACCTAGAGCAGAATCTTGTTGTGTGGTATTGATTAACTCCTAAGTAGAAGTCTAGTTAGATCTAAAAGTGACAAATTAGGAAATGGTATAATTTTATACACATTTATACAAACATTACATTCTTTACATAAAGTGAGATTGAAACTTGTGTGTTCTACATGTGGATCTCGTGAATTAGAGCCCTCACCTAGGCATATAGGCCTCAATGTGTCCTCTAGTCTATGGATAGTCACCTCCACCCCTCATCCATGAGTTGCTTGTACTACACAATATCCTCCTATATTTTTTGTATGCAAATAAATTTGTCTTTTTTCTGTGTTTTTTTTGCAGATGTTGTATCTTGGTTCATCTAGCAATGACCCAAATGTGGATCACATGAATGATACATTGGCCTCCTTTGGCAAGGGGGATCAATGCATTTTTTGGAGGTTTTCCTAGTAGGGAAGACTTCATGGGAGAGATGACCAGACACCTTGGCCGCTCTCCCACAGCGGACGAGGTGTTCAGTGTCATGTCTGGGACGCCTCTGGCATCTTTGCTTGGCACTACTTCCCAGACTCCACATGCAGGTACTCCACATACAGGTACTCCATATGCAGGTACTCCATATGCAAGTACTCCATTTGCAGGTACTCCACATGCTCCACGTGCATCTGCAGAAGCTCGTGCGTCCAGCGAGGCAGAGGGCAGTCGACAGAGAGGGAGGAGGGAGAGTCGAGGGGGAGGACGAGGGTTGTGTGGGGGTTGCCTAGGAGGTGGCGAGCGATCACCCTCACCAGTAGATCATGTAGAGGAGGTTGTACGCCATTACTATAGAGTTACAGATGCCGGTGGCATCTTTAATGATGATGAGGGAAGGGATGTAATGGTGTACATGAGGAGCGTCGTGCATGCGACATATAAAGATTGTTTCATTGCCTTCAAAAATCAGAAAAGTGGCTTATGGCAGGAGGTGTTGAGGGCAGTCCATAGGAGGTACCCAAATCCTGAGGGTCAGCGATTCTCGGATGATTGGGGACGTACAAAAGTGAGGGATATGCTTCACAACAAAAGATCCCACCTCATGACACGGGCCAGGGACTCACTGCGGAGGTTGGAGGAGGGGCGTGGAGCCTACAGCCAACCACCTATGTGCCACCGCATAGAGTGGAAGAAAGCCAAGAAGAAAGCAGCTGAGAAAGTGAAGAGTCGCCAGCACGCAGAGGCGCAGCGGATCCAAATGGAAACAATGGGATCGTCGCATTACGGATCGGGCGACAGAGAGTCGTGGGAGGCAGAGTTTGTAAGTATATTTTGATTTCTAGTTTTTTTAAATTTATATTTCTTTAAATTCTTTATATATTTTAGTCTAATATATTGTGACGTCTAATTGTTTGTATATCTCTAAATGTTTTGCAGACTACCATCGTTGGTAGGACACCTACCCCTAGAGAGGTAGGTTACCATCGAGGCCATAACCACGTAGCGACATGGCTTCACTTTTATGAGGAGGGTCTCATCACTGAGGACCAATACAACCGGGCCATGACGATTCGACAGCCAGAGGAGGTATGTTTTTCTTACTTTCCTATTAAAAGTATAACTAATTATAACTTTTTCTCCACCTTGTCTATGTAAGCAACCCTGATCTTTTGTGTGTGTAGGTGAACCCGGATGTGGAGCATAGTGAGGAGGGGGATAGCGACGCTAGTAGCCATGGTGGTACTAGCGAGGATGTTTCCTCTTCAGATTCGTAGAGGAGCACCATACCTCCTCATGAGGCCTTCTTTTCTTGTATATGTATGATATCTCTTTGAGCCTACTACTTGCGGCCACGCTTTAGGTCGCAAGCACTCAAAACTTCCCTTGTAAATGCTTTGATATATAATGAATACATGGAATTTTACTTTCAATTCTCGTGCCCGTAAGATACGTTGTCTTTTTCCCAAATACACAATCTGATGTATGGGAGGGGGAAAAAAAAAACCAGAGAGCATCTTTGCAACCACATGCTCTCTGGTTTTTTTTTTCCAGTTCTGTTTTGCGCGTCTATCAATGCGTCTAAATTACAGGTAATTCGCGTTTATTCGCGTGTCTATAATCCAGACTACACGCGCTTATACACACGCTGCATAATTCAAATTAAAAAAGAAAATTAAATATCTTTTTAAAAATGGACATTTTTTGTTTTCCGTTCCCATCTATCAGTGCTTGTAAAAGCGTGTCTAAAAGCGTGTCTATATGCGCGTGTATATGTGCATCTATTGCGCGTCTATTTGTGCGTGTAAATTCGTCGATACATGCGATTATAGACGCGGAATGATAGACGCGCAAATAGACGGGCGGATAGACGCGCCCGTAAGTTTTTCTCTGTATTCAAAAATCGCGTCTAAATGTGCGTATATGAGGCTTTTTTGTTGTAGTGCCATTAAAAAGCCATTTGATGGTCTCCCACTCTGACTTGGGAACGTTCTCAACATTTTCAAAATAGAAAAAGGGAGGGCCTTCCATCAAACTATTCAATGCTTTTGGCTTGCCTTTAAAAAAGCCAGGAATTCCAAACCCCATGCCCTTTTTGAACTTGAAGGGTGGACGTGATGTTTTTCCATTCATAGATTGAGTCTCGAGCCATAAAACACTCGAGACTTCATTGGCACTTTTATCCAAGTCTAGAGTAGGAGTAATGCTGATCTTTGTTTTAAGGCCCAAGTAAGTGTATCATAGCTTAAGGGCTCTTTCATCTACCCAGTATATTTTGCTACAGACATCTCGTGAGGGTCCAGCATATCTAGTTATTTGAACACCTCGTGAGGGTCCAGCATTTTTAGTTTGATCTTTTATCTTTTACGACTAGTGCACATTATTCAATGCACTTTGGTGTGAGGGTAAACATCTTCCAACTCAACGTATAGATGAAAAGAGAAATACCCAAGATTGTGGTGTCCTTGCTCACTTTGAGGATGCCAATGGTACTTCGAGTAATTATTAACTCTATTTTTTTAATTCAATCATTCAATGTGTATTCTTAACTCTATGGTTTTTATCATGCACACACGTGCATGCTCAAGAATCAATTTCAGGTGGTTAAATAATTATTAAATTTGGTTTTTTAATTATGTGAATTGCAATTTTAGGTGGTTAAATAATTGTGTGTCTGCTGGCGCGTCTATATTAGCGTTTATTTGCGCGGATATATAGACGCACAATTCGCGTCTATTTACACGCACGTTTACACGCACTTATAGACGCTATGATAGACGCGCCCGACTTTGCACGTCTAACATGCGCGTCTATGCCTCGTTTCTGTTGTAGTGTTCAAATCTAATCCACATAGAAGTACTATAATTGGTCAACACATGTGGAATGGGAATAGAGGCTTGCAATTTGTGAAACACCTCCTTAAAATTCTTGGAATAAGATCAAGCATTCTCATGAGGCTCTTATTGTATCACATTCAACAATCGAAGTCAATATTGACCAGCGCTCTCAGGCGGAAACTCTTATGAAGGCCGCATAGAATAGATCTATCGTGGTTATGGTTTTGGCTTCAAAGCCATAATACCACACCGCAACACTTCCTTTCAAAGTCATATTAAAAAACATCATAAGATGTCCTTTATCCTAGATTCAACAATTAGACATTAACTTTTGAAATTAAGTAATCTAGAGTTTTGCATCCTTCTATGCTAACCCATAAAAAGTGGATAGAAAAGAGCCAAGCTCGGGAAAATTTTCCATTCCTACAAGTATCGCAATCGGTTGCACCATCAGAGGTTTGGGTCTAGTCTTGGGATTTGTATCGGAGGGGTTACACTATCACTTACAGTAGACTGACTCTTTAGGAAAACGGGAATACTAGAGCTTTCTTCTTCCCGTGATGGATTAAATGGGATATTAATTTGATTAATAAAACCTCTCACTCTCACCAATGTCAAAATATTGTGCTTAGCAGAATACCTCCCAATGATCTCAGTTCTTCTAGTGCGCAGATCGGTCGCAGTATGCTCACATAGTGAATCCCGGAAGGTCCCCAAGAACAATGAACTCTACCTTTTTGCACAAAAAACCATGTAAAAGCATGAACGACAAGAAGCAAGAGACCAATTGGGTTCAATCTCCCCCCGTGCCTTGTGTGAGTGCTTCACAAAGCATGTATTTTATGTATATTTCAATCTTCATGCTCAATAATAGCCCAATTTACAAAAATATGACAAGCTTTTAGCTTTTGAGTTTTCTTTCTACAAAAATAGGAAAATAAAGCTAATGGACGGTGCCTGTAGAGTCTGGTACGCCCAATCTCAATGTCCCAAATAGAAATAACATATCCGTGCGCATAGGCGCATACAAAATAATAATCAATAATCGATGTCTCAATAGACATAACAAAATATAGGCGTGGCGCCTATCAAAATATAATCCAAAGGTCGAATACTCGCTAGACTCCAATGCTTTCCTCCGCCACTGCTGCTATCTCTACACATCAACTGAAGCATTCACAATCGTTAGTAAAATAATACAATTAAACCGACAAAAGTGAATACCTAGCAGTCTTCAGCTACATAAATAAATCAACTGGTTAGAAATAAATCCTAACCTTAATTTATTACGAGTGCGCACCCTAAACTCATAAACGTTTATTAATTTAATATGCATTTTGCGGAATCACCCGCTATGGAATCACCCATGTACACACTAAATTAATGAAACGCCCGAAAAGGACAGGCGTCCCCATCAACTTCTCGCACAAAGAATCCTCTTTGTGTATGAGCCCCGGTCATCTAAGTTTACGGAATCCACCGTAAAACCTCACGGAATATCCGAATGGCATGACTAAGAATTCATAATGGCCAAACTGTGTTCTGAATGCAGTCTTAAATATGTCGGATCTATCTAGCCTCACCTGATGATATCCAGACTTAAGGTCAATTTTACTAAATATAGAAGATCCTTGCAGTTTGTCCATAAGGTCATCAACTCTAGGTATAGGATACCTATTCTTTACAGTGATCTTATTTAATGCTCGGTAGTCAATACACATACGATAAGTATTATTCTTTTTCTTGAATAAGAGTACAGGTGCACCGAATGGAGAACTGCTAGGTCGAATTAGGCCTCTATTTAGTAATTCTTCAACTTGACTCTGGATTTCTTTTTGCTCTATTTGATTGTGCCTATATGGTGCTTTGCAAGGTGGTTGTGTGCCAGGGATCAAATCAATCTTATGGTCTTCTGGTCATGAAGGTGGTAAACCTGGTGGTAGGTCTTCTGCAAAACAGTCCTTAAAATATGCAAGAAATTCCTTATGCCTAGGGTGCATATGATTTTCCTTTGCATGCAATTCATTCACCCAAATGAGATATGATTTAGTACTCTTGCGTAGTGCACGTTTTGCTTGAGTATGCGAAAGCAGTGGAAAAATATTAGATACATGCATACCATATAATGTAATAGATTTTCCTTGAAAATTAATATTCATTGTGTACGTGGAATAATCTATATTTGGATTATGCTGGTGTCTCCAAGGCATTCCTAAAATAATGTCGCTTGACTGTAATGGAACAACTAAGAAATTTCTTCTTTCAATATATGAACCAATTTGAATCTCTAAATCTTGTACTTCTTGTGTGCCATTGTACCTAGTGCCTAAAAATGCAGCTTTTATGCGATAATGCGTAGGTACAGTCTGTAATTTCAATTCCTTTACCAATTTTGCTGAAATAAAGTCATGAGTACTACAGTCATAATGCAAGATAGTTCTTTCCTTTCCATGCACCAAACATTTCATAGTCAATAATGAATGTGGAGTAGGCATACCTGGTAAAGTGTCGGAAGTAGTAGTAGGATCATCCTCATCTTCAGTGAAATCTGGCATATCCTCATGCTCGTCTTCGTCCATGGCTCCAAGATAGTTGATATATGCTGGTGGCTTCTTTGAATGACAATTTGCTGCGAGATGCCCCGGTTGGTGACATTTATAGCATACTATTGGCTTGGTCTTGGTTACATTATTTGCAATGGCTGGAAGTCTGGGTACATTTGGATTTGCTTGTGGAATAGGCTTAGGATTTGTATTGACATTGGATGGTAATGCAGGTGGTTTAGCCCAATTCTTGCGGAAAGATGGTGATGAGAAACGACCTGGATTAAACCTTCTAAAATTGGAATTGAATTGTTTAGATCCATAATTACCATTAGCTTGGAATTGCTGTGGTCGTCTGTCTCTTCCGCGTAACTTATCTTCAGTGTCGTGAGCTAGTGAGATGGCGTCTTCAAGGGTAGCAGGCTTGAACATGTTCACTTCAGCGTAGTAATGTCCAAGGAGTCCAGACATATACTTCCGCTTATGTGTCGTCTCTGGTACGTCTTCAAGCATGCGTAGCTGTAGGAGTGCATTCCAAAAACGCTTTGTATACTGTGGAATAGGCTCACGATCCCGTTGTTGAAGTAAATCCCATTGCTTGATAGCCTTCTTATGAAATTGCGGTGGAAGGAAATTCTGCATGAACTTCTTCTTGAAATCTTCCCAAGTAGCAGGACATTCTATGCTCTTGCGTACTACAGTCCACCAAAGTGATGCTCTGTCTATCAGATGATTAGTAACACACTTGATTTTATCTTTTTCTAGATAAGTTTCCTCATGGAAATAGTCATCAAACTGGCTAATGAATGATAAAAGAGTCTTTCCTTCTCGTATGCCATTGAAAGTGCGAAATTTGAAACTTCGTTTACTTATCTTGGATTCCTTGCGAATGGTTTGTGCTTCAAGAGTGGCGTCGATGGTACGTCGAATCAAATCTTCAGCTTGAGGTTCTTCTTTGTCGGTGGACGCTCTTTGTAGTTTTGTCAATTGCGCTTGCAATGCTTGCCTAGCCCTTCGCTCTTCTTCCAATTGTAACATGATTAGATCCAGCTTTTGTTCCATGATAGGCTCAGGTAGGTCGTCTTCAGCCATAGGATCATCCATATGTGGGGTCGTCATCCTTAAAACTCAATAAACCTTTCTCACTCAAAATCAGGTTAGCGGGATGAGCGTAGCTCAAATTCGGGGTTACAAGGCTATGTATTTTTGGGTATTTCTTTCTCAATTTTCAGAAAATCTGCAATATTTCCATCTTCGTTTGCTGAAAATACTTCAGCGAACCTGTAGATAGGTAGAACACCTTGCCACGAACAACTTTCCAGTTCAGAGTTTTTGCGTAGGAACAAGCCTTCTAGGAGTTTTAAGCACTAGTCAGTTCTGACCCCAGTTTACTAGTCTGACTTGCAGAGTTGCAGACTTAGCCAACTTGCAGAGTTGCAGACTTGCAGAACTTAGGCCGACTTGATGAACTTACAGGACTTGATTCCACTTGACTTGCAAAACTTGACTTCTGATGCGCAGGACCCGGAGTTTAGTGACTGTTGCCCTGTGTGACTTGCAGAAAGCTTAGCTTGACTTAGAAGATTAAGCTTAAGAGCTTAAACAGCAGGTCGTCAGATTTCGTTGGGGGGGGCCGTTTTTCGTGACGGCGTGAAAAACGCGGGCCTCTTCTGATAGCTCGATGTGAAATTTTGAAGCTTATTAAGCTTCTTAAGCTTCTTCTAAGCTTAACTTAAGCTTAAACTTATGAGAGATAAAAGATATGAATTTTGTTTTCTCACTGTTTCTTGACGACTTGATGAAGGAGATGGATGCGTGGTCCTCCGCCTACAGAGCCTGGTCCTTCGCGATCCGACAGTAGAAACAGGGGTTCTTGATCGCCAGAAGTCTGCCTGTATCGACGGTTCGCGATGAGATTGACTGTAGAGCCCGATCGTTCCTGGAGCTCCGCCTTCGCCCGAGATTGGTAGCGATTGGAATCTCTTGATCTCAGCTCCGCTCTGATACCACTAGTGCGCAGATCGGTCGCAGTATGCTCACGTAGTGAATCCCGGAAGGTCCCCAAGAACAATGAACTCTACCTTTTTGCACAAAAAACCATGTAAAAGCATGAACGACAAGAAGCAAGAGACCAATTGGGTTCACACTCCCCCCATGCCTTGTGTGAGCGCTTCACAAAGCATGTATTTTATGTATATTTCAATCTTCATGCTCAATAATAGCCCAATTTACAAAAATATGACAAGCTTTTAGCTTTTGAGTTTGCTTTCTACAAAAATAGAAAAATAAAGCTAATGGACGGTGCCCATAGAGTCTGGCACGCCCAATCTCAATGTCCAAAATAGAAATAACATATCCGTGCGCATAGGCGCATACAAAATAATAATCAATAATCGATGTCTCAATAGACATAACAAAATATAGGCGTGGCGCCTATCAAAATATAATCCAAAGGTCGAATACTCGCTAGACTCCAATGCTTTCCTCCGCCACTGCTGCTATCTCTACACATCAACTGAAGCATTCACAATCGTTAGTAAAATAATACAATTAAATCGACAAAAGTGAATACCTAGCAGTCTTCAGCTACATAAATAAATCAACTGGTTAGAAATAAATCCTAACCTTAATTTATTACGAGTGCGCACTCTAAACTCATAAACGTTTATTAATTGAATATCCATTTTGCGGAATCACCCGCTATGGAATCACCCATGTACACACTAAATTAATGAAACGCCCGAAAAGAACAGGCGTCCCCATCAACTTCTCACACAAAGAATCCTCTTTGTGTATGAGCCCCGGTCATCTAAGTTTACGGAATCCACCGTAAAACCTCACGGAATCCACCGTGGAATATGCCTCCTGGCATCATCTTCGTCTTGTCCTTTTAGCTCTTTCTTGTCCTGGAATCTCATCTTGACAGTTTCTATTGGGGTATACTGGATGTACCTACGAACTTTTTGGCATACACTAACTAGTTGGGTCCCTATTAGGGGAGGTTTGAATTTTCCACTTATTAGTAGCTCATGGCAAAACACCACCTATCGGGACCTGAAATCGACCTGATACTAGGTATAAGGCTCTAGTTGCACTCCTATAGTTAATGCAAAATGATCTATCTATCACATGATTTAGGAAACATGAGTTTCAAACTATAGTCCAACATATTCTCCACCTTGATTGCAAGCAAAGGGTATGAAAATGGGTGTTTATCTTTGTGCTACTTTTACTAACAATGTGGTAGAATACAATGCCTTATTAATGGAGCTAAATCTTGCCAAACGTGGTGGTATCTGCCAACTATTAGTAAAATGCGAGTCATAACCAGCATTGATGAGTCAATTAAATGGGATTTATATCGTACATGATCCAAATTTGGATCTATGAGATTAAAGAGTCCAAAATTTCTTCTTAGACAACATTTTTCAATCCCATACTTTCCAACTTCAGGTGGCCAAAGGCTATTTGAGAGGTATGGTCTCTCTCATATATTTTTTGTGTTCTTTCTTTCATTATGTTTTCAAAATAATGAAAGTAATTCATTCTATTGAGCTATATATATAGCTATTTCACCAAAATATAGAAGGAAAGTACAATCTTACTTATCATAGTTTATAATCTATCAAACACACTTGAGATATAATGTGCCATTATTAACTAGATGCTATAAACATTTCATTTGTGACATTTTTTTTTTTTCAAATTTTTTCTTGTTGTAAGAGAGAGAGATCAGAAGGTTATAGGAAGATAGTAGATCCCTTTCAAAACCATATTATGAATTGAAAGAAAATTAATGTATTAAAACTATAGATCAACACAAAATAATGAAATAATATTTGTACTTAGCATATGTGGGATGTAGAGAGAGAAGATATTTAGAGATGCGAAAGGAAGAGAAGAGACAAACCATGTATATGGGACACCTTTCGATCAAGTAAAGCTTGGTCGATTTGTTCTAACTGTGTGTCCTCTTGTGAGATCATAATTATTTCTTGATTTGTGCATGTTCGTTCATCTCGTTTATGCCAAGTGACTTCCAATGGGATTATTGGCTCGGGAGATCCTTCCGTTGTTCACCCACGAACTCTTCTTATGAGCTGTAATAGGTGCATTGCTTAAAATGGACTGATACCTCTTTATGGACATTTTTAGGGCACATATAATAGTATTAAATTTTTTATCAATTAGAGTTTGACTACAAAGCATGATTAGTACACACTTTCCTCACCATGAACTCAAAGCCCAAGATCACTTAATCAATGATTGTAGATTGAAACTTGCCAAAGCATTGCACATGGTCTATAAATAAGTGATATTTTGATTGAATTGTAAGGTTGCACTGAGTGAGAGGATATGGGATATATTGATTGAGATGTGTCTCTCAACCTTGAATGTGAATGGCCCTCATCATTGTTCAATTTTTCTATATCATGACAAATAATACATCTCTCTTTCAATTCATTACTCCCTCTCCCTCTCTATCTACATATATCCCCTTCTACTCTCTCCTTCCCTCTCACATTTCTCTCTACCCCTCTCTAACCATTTCTTTGTTTTTCCCTCTCTTTATACACACACACACACACACATCTCTCCCTCTCTCTATCCTCCATTTTTTTCTTTATTTTTATTTTTCACTATTTCTATTTCTCTCGCTTCCACCCTCTATTTCTTTATCTCTCTCTCTCTCTCTCTCTCTCCCCCTATTTTTATTTTTCTCTCCATGTCTCTCTATTTTTTTCTCTCCCCCTCCCCCCTCTCTCTCTACCTCTCCATCTCTGTGTTTGTTTCTCCTCTATACCTTTCCATCCCTCTCTTTATTTCAATTCCCCCTCTCTCTCTCTCATCGTTTCTCTTCCTCTCCCATATCTCTCTTTCTCTATTTTTCTCTCTCCCCTATCTCTCCCTCTTTGTTTCTCTTCCTCTCCCTTCTCTTTCTCTTTCTCTATTTTTTCCTCCCCCTCTGTGTTTCTCTTCCTCTCCCTCCTCTCTCTTTCTCTATTTTTCTCTATCCCCTCTCTCTCCCTCCCTTTCTCTCTCTATTTCTCTCTCTTTCTCACTCCCTCTCTCTTTCAATGCATCTATCCACAAACAAAAAGAAAGAGTGAAGAGAAGAAAATATAAAATCAAAGAGAGGAGAAATAATATACCTACCTCAAAGGCTCGAATGAGAATTCCTTTGTGATTCTCTTCACACACACACAAACACATACACACACACACACACTCTCTCTCTCTCTCTCTCTCTCTCTCTCTCTCTCTCTCTCTCTCTCTCTCCCCTTTTGTGTCTCACTCACACACACACACTCCTAAAGCTTTGAGCGCTCTCCGTTTGTCTTTCATTCTTGTTCATGTGTTCATGATGAAAAAGTTGTCTTCCAATTGTCACTATTTTTTTTCTTAATATACCATCATTATATACATCCCAATATGTGTCACAAAGTGTTGCTATTTGCATCACAAGCATCACTATATAGGATGCTATTTGCATCATTATAAATAGCGACAAAAATCTTGACATGTGTAGTAGTATTATTAGTGACGTAGATAGCGATGCTTTTATTGTCTATGCTAATTCACATAAAAAATAACCTTAGCTATGTATGTGTTTCCTTGTAGTGAAGTTTTATGACGCCTCAAATTTGCAATATGCTTTCATTACATGTCATCATTTATCTATCCACAGCCTGATGAAACATCTTTTGAAATTAAAAAGAGGAAGATTAAACAATATCATCACTTTTCATTAATACTAAGTATTTTATATGAAAGAGACATGGATGAGGTATATTGTTGATGGGTGGTGCTTGATGAGGTGCCATTCATTCAAAAGAATACCATGATTTAGAATGTAGTGTTCATTTTGCAAGATGGATTAGTATCGAAAAGTTTTTACATATTGAAGCATTTTGATATTGTCTAAAGGAATGACAGTGTGAAAATTTGTAGGGAATCTCTAAACCCCATTCTTGTGATGCTACCCTTTGAAAAGTGCGATATATATATTTTTAAAAACATGTACATTATGTTGTGTCTTAGCAATGCTACCCTTTGAAATATGGGGCATTGAGTTTTTTAAACTAGTATAACTTCTGTCTCCACAACACTGAGGTGTTGGATTATTGTGGCAACAAACTATTTTATGAAATGTTTTGAAGCTTGCAACATGATAAACAACATTGTGAAGGAGATGGCAAGTTTTATTATTGACCAAATCGTATGCCATTTCAATCCACTTAAAGAGATTATTTCCAATAGAGGGAAACATTTTTTGATCAAGATCATTACAGCATTGATTTAGAGACCTAAAACAGGCCCGATACTAACTATAAGGCTCTAGTTGGGCTCCTATACTCTCCAAAAAGTACCCATGGCCTGATAACCAAGAGCGTCTAGATGATGCAAAATTATCTATCTATCAAATGCATTTGTAGACATGAGTTTCAAATTATAGTCCAATGTACTACCCATCTAAATTCCACGAAAAGGGAGTATCCCATACATATAGGTGATTAACACCTCATTATATAGACAAATACAACATCCCCCAATCAATTATTATGGCTCCTATAGCTCTCCTACATCCTAGGATGTTCCCTCTCAAACATAAAGAACAAATGTGATAAAATCCTCTCATGATACGTATACGATCCAAGAACATTTTAACTTGACATAAAGTCTTTCCAAAGATCTGTGTTCTATCCTACAACAAAGGGAACCTCGCACACTCATTGTAGGCCACAACTAGGAATACAAGTGCTATGCATCCATAAGTTTCACTTTTTATACCATGCTCAAATGCAAATGAACTGTGCATTACTACAAGATATATGCCTTATACTGACTTCCCCCGTCGTCGCAAAAAGCGTAGTTATTGGCGACGCCATAGAACAGTCGGTATCACTGTCGCTATCAGCGTCAGTATTGGCGTCGGTATCAGCGGCGGTATTAGCGACACTGATACCGACGCCAATATCGACGCTGATAGCGACAGTTTGCGACATAAATAACGACGCCAATAATGAGGCGAGCAGTAAAATTTGCGATGCAAATAGCGATGGTAACATGGAATTTTTTTTTGTGGCAGGGCAGCATAGCACTGTGTGCTTTATTAGAGCCATACAAAATAGTTTCTGCACTGTGTACAATGCGCTTGCAAACAAAAACAATGTATACTAAAGGCATAACACTAATACATGAAATAAATACATGATCACATAATAAGAGATTGGTACAATCATGACAAGATATCACTAATACATAGAAAATGTCTACATAGATCAGGCAACTCAAAAATAAAGGTATGTGAGCTGCAGGGATCCAAGGGCAATCTACATATCCTTGTCCCCCGAAAGCTCATCCCGCCGCAAAGGAGCATCGAACGGACTCTGCAAATAAAGAAACAACATATCAGTTCACCATACAATAATGCATTCTAATTAAAGATGGTAACTACGAACAAGAAAGATTAGTGACTTATAGGGCCGCCGCATCGATACAATTGGTCGATCAATGAAGTGAGACAATGCCTCTCTGCATATCGAGTCTCAAGGCCAGTCGGATAGCAATTTGTAATGGAGTGCTGCAAAGAAAACAAAATGCTAACTGTTAGAAACATGATTGTCAGCACAAAGAATATTACAAAAAAATAAACAAGCAAAACAAAAGAAAAACTTACAAAGTCCTTCACATATGTCCTGTGGCCGCCACTCCCAAGATGATGGACCACTCCGGCCTCGAGTCGTGCCCTCGCCGCCTCGCGCTGCTGACTCCAATGTCCTGGAGAATCTATAGCCTCCTCCCTTAGTCGGCGCCAGTCGTCTGCATCTAACCAGTTGGGCTTTGCAGCCACACTCTTGATTGCCTTGCATGTGTCCGATTGACTATGTGACATGTATACATGCATGCAATCCATCATCCAACACGTAGAGAATCTATCTACTGAGGCTAGCACTGAAAACTCCTCGTGCAAGGATGCTACTATGTAGTCCTTGCTCCCATTCGGTATGTCCTTCCAATGATCCAAGACATTGTGCCAAAAAACTTGTTGGCACAACTCTCTCATGCAAGCCATCACCCTCCTCCCCTCATCATTCATGGTGATGGCTCCTGACCTACCATCGACTAGACATCCATATCCCCCTGGAGTCTGCCTAAGATAGGTCCTCTCCTATCTGCGTTCACGCTCCTAGGCATATCCAGGAAACCCCTGTGCATCCGGTGTACCGACCGGGATAATATCTCTCGGAGTGGCATCCACAGGGGTGCCACCTACTAACGGCTGAGCAGAGTAACTGGAGTAGACGTCCCCACAGGTGTGACAAATCCTTGAGGTGACGCAGCTCCAGCTGAACGATGAGACGGAGACATCGCGTCCGTGCCTCCACAGCATCCACCTGAGCTTGAGCCACGCTCCCTGGAAGTACCATGAGAGCGAGGAGTCGCACCTGTATCCTGTGTCGACCGTGAGCTCACTGCCTTAGTATCTCTGCAGCATCCAACTGACCCCGAAGCACTCCCTCCCTCTAGCCCAAGTCTATAATGTCGAGCTCGTCTGCTCGAAGTCGAAGCATCCAATCGCGCTGAAGTAGATCTAGCAAAGCGCCCTGACGAAGACCGAGACAGCTCCTGGTGTGCCATATCTCTGAATCTCGCAATCTGGTCTGGAGACATGCGTGTGAAGATGTCCTGTAACTCCTCATCGCTCATCCCTCGATTCATCCTGAAAATGTCACATGTACAGACAAAAAATAATGTTAGAATAATCAATTTAAATCATACAAAGCACAGTAATATAAATCATTTAAAAAAAAATCTCACTTAAAATGCATATCTTATGTACCCTTATAAGCGATTGGTCAACGAATTGAGTAAGTGGATGCTCCAAGTATGAAGTATCCTATGGTCCCATGTTAATCTCTTGACACAACTCTGCATACACTGGAAGGTCGATAGAAATGTCACCACAAAAGAATGAGTCCACCTCATTCTCAAAGAATTCTTGGACTCCTGTATTTCCATCATTGTTAGCCAATGCTGGCTCCAAGCTTTTGATGGCCTCCACCCCTTGCAATATCGACCTCTCTATTTGCATATTATCTTCATCTATGCTCGGAACATCGCTTTGATCATATACTCTCACACTTCGGGGAGTTGAAGGTATAACATACCACCGTCGAGGTTGTCGGGGAATTGGATAGAAGATTACATGTTCACAAATACGTACAAGAGAGTTCAAACCATTGTGACATAAACCATGTTGTAATACAATTAGAAAACAAATGAGTCCATGCACCTGTTCACAATGAGCCGGTAACACAAAGGTGTCGCGCAAATCTGTCCATTTTTTTTCGGAATCTATTTCGAGAAATCTAGATGGACCTCGTCGAACTGTTGCTCTAGCTCCTCCAAGTACCACTTTGAACCATTGCACATCGAATAGTATCATGGAGAAGCTATGGTAATCCACCCTAACAATACTTTGCAAGTTCCCAAAATACTCCATCTCATCCACAACTGTGTTTGGATCCATTCCTTATTGCCGACTCTCTTACTCGATGATGCTAGGAGGCATATTTCATGGTGGATTCCGTGCCACAGTGGATTCCGTGAGGTTTTACGGTGGATTCCGTAAACTTTGATGACCAGGGCTCATACACAAAGTGGATTCTTTGTGCGAGAAGTTGATGGGGACACCTGTCCTTTTCGGGCTTTTCATTAATTTAGTGTGTACATGGGTGATTCCATAGCGGGTGATTCCTCAAAATGCATATTAAATTAATAAACATTTATGAGTTTTGAGTGCGCACTCGTAATAAATTAAGGTTAGGATTGATTTCTAACCAGTTGATTTATTTATGTAGCTGAAGACTGCTAGGTATTCACTTTTGTTGGTTTAATTGTATTATTTTACTAACGATTGTGAATGCTTCAGTTGATGTGTAGAGATAGCAGTAGTGGCGGAGGAAAGCATTGGAGGATAGCGAGTATTCGATTTATCATTTATATTTTGATGGACGCATACCTTAGGCATGGCGTCTATATTTTGTTGCGCCTATTTATTGAGGCGTTGGATATTTGTTTATTATTTTGTATGCGCATGGGTACACGATTATGTTATTTCTACTTGGACATTGTATTGGGCATGCCGGACTCTTTGGGCGCCATCCGTTAGCTTTATTTCTATTTTGTGCTAAAGCAAACTCAAAAGCTAAAAGCTTGCTATTTTGTAATTTGGGCTATTATTTGAGCTTGAAGATGATTAATATATAAAATACATGCTTTGTGGAGCACTCACACAAGGCATGGGGGGAGATTGCACCCAATTGGTCTCTTGTTCATGTCGTTCATGCTTTTTACATTGAATTTTTTGCAAAAAGTAGAGTTCTTTTGTCCTTGGGAACCTTTTGGCATTCACTACGCGAGCGTACAGCATCCGATCTGTGCACCAGTCATATCAGAGCAAAGCTGAGATCAAGAGCTTCCAATCGCTACCCATCTTGTGCAAAGGCGGAGCTCGTGGAACAATTGGGCTCTACGATCAATCTCGTTGTGCAAACGGTCGATACGGGTGGATTCCTAGCGATCAAGAACCTCTGTTTTCATCATCAGACTGCGAAGGACCAGCTTGCAGAGGCAGAGGACCACTCCTACATCCTCTTCTTCAAGTCGTCAAGAACAGAGATAAGCCATATTTCTTGCCAAGCTTAAAAGCTTCAATCTTTAAGTTACAAAGCTTAGTTAATTAGAAGCTTTACTTAAGCTTCAAAAATGACTGATTACGAGGACGTAAGGATGTTCTGAGTGCTGAAATTTGCGCCGAGGACATATTCATGTCCTTAAAAACGACGACTGGTTAGGAAGCATAAAGCTTCTTAATCCCCTAAGTCACCTAAAGTCATTCAACCAGTCAAGTCTTCAAAGCTCTTTCAAGTCAAGTTCTACAAGTCACATAAAGCAACCAAGTTTTGCAAGTCCTGGAACTCTGCAAGTCACATAAGTCTGCAACTCTGCAAATCAAACAAATCACCTGGAGTCAAAACTGACTTCTGTTCAAAACTCATAGAAGGGCTATTCCTGCGCAGAAACTCTGAACTGCAAAGTTGTTCATTGGAAGGTACTCTTCGCATACGCAGGTTTGCTGAAGCATTTTCAGCATACGAAGAAGGATAAAACGTAGATTTCTCAAAAATTACAAATCTCGCAATAGCCAAAGACGAAGATTGTGAAAGCCACACCCAAAAATATATAAGCCTTGTATACCCAATCTTGAGCTACGCTCATCCCGCTAACTTGATTTTGAGAGTGAGAGGTCTTTTAAGTTTTACAGGATAACGGAACCATATATGGATGATTTAATGGCTGAAGGCGACCTACCTGAACCTACGATGAAGCAAAAGCTGGACTTAATTATGATGCAATTGGATGAAGAATAACGAGCTAGGCAAGCATTACAAGCTCAATTGGCTAATTTACAAAGATCGACTACCGATAAAGACGAACCTCAATCTGAAGATCTTATTCGAGGTACCATTGATGCAAGTCTCGAAGCTCAATCTATCTGCAAGGAAGCAAAGATAAGTAAAAGAAATTTCAAATTCTATACTTTCAATGGCACTCGAGAGGGAAAAACTGTTCTTGCATTCATTAGTTAGTTTGACGACTACTTTCATGAGGAAATCTATGCAGAAAAAGATAAAATCAAGTGTGTCACTAATCATTTAGTGGATAGAGCATCTCTTTGGTGGACTGTGGTACGCAAGAGTATAGATTGTCCCACTACTTGGGAGAATTTCGAGAAGAAGTTTATGCAGAATTTCCTTCCTCCACAATTTCATGAGAAAGCCATAAAGCAATGGGATCTTCTTCAGCAACGGGATCATGAGCCTATTCCTCAGTACAGTGAGCGTTTTTGGAATGCATTACTCCAGTTATGCATGCTTGAAGACGTACCTGAAGCGACACACAAGCGCAAGTATATGTCTAGACTCCTTGGGCATTACTACGCTAAAGTTAATATGTTCAAGCCTGCAACTCTAGAAGACACAATTTCATTAGCTCACGACACTGAAGACAAGCTGCGAGGTAGAGACAGACGTCCACAGCAATTCCAAGCTAATGGTAACTATGGATCTAAACAATTCAATTCAAATTTTAGAAGATTTAATCAAGGTCGTTTTCCTTCATCATCTTTTCGTAAGAATTGAGCAAAACCACCTGCTTTACCATCCAATATCAATCAAAACCCCAAGCCTATTCCACAGCCAAATCCTAATGTCCCTAGACTTCCCGCCATTGCAAACAATGTAACCAAAGCAAAGCCTATAGTGTGTTATAAATGCCACCAACCTGGACATCTAGCAGCAAATTGCCATTCGAAGAAACCACCTGCCCATATCAACTACCTTGGAGCAATGGAAGATGAAGAACATGAAGAAATGCCTGATTTCACGGAAGATGAAGACGACACTACTACTCCTTCGGATACTTTACCAGGTATGCCAACTCCACATTCTTTATTGACAATGAAATGTTTAGTGCATGGAAAGAAAAAGATTATTTTGCATGATGATGGTAGTACTCATGATTTTATTTCTGCAAAGCTAGTAAAAGAATTGAAGTTACAGACTGTACCTACGCATTATCGCATCAAAGCAGCATTCTTAGGCACTAGGTATAATGGTACACAGGAAGTGCATGACTTAGAAATTCAAATTGGTGAATACATTGAAAGAAGAAATTTTCTAGTTGTACCACTACAGTCTAGTGATATTATTTTAGGTATGCCTTGGCGTCATCAGCATAATCCAGATATAGATTATTCCACACATTCAATTAATATTCAATTTCAAGGAAAACATCTTACATTGTATGGTATGCATGCATCTAATGCTTTTCCACTGCTTTCGCATACTCAAGCTAAACGTGCATTACGCAAAAGTAGTAAATCTTATCTCATTTGGGTGAATGAACTGCAAGTTAAAGAAAATCATATGCACCCTAGGCATAAAGAATTTCTTGCACATTTTAAAGACTGCTTTGCCGAAGATCTACCACCTGGTTTACCTCCTTCATGTCCAGAAGACCATAAAATAGTTTTGATTCCTGGTACCCAACCACCTTCCAAAGCACCATATAGGCATAACCAGATAGAGCAAAAAGAAATTCAGAGTCAAGTTGAGGAATTACTAAATAGAGGATTGATTAGACCTAGTAGTTCTCCATTTGGTGCACCTGTTCTGTTAGTAAAGAAAAAGAATAATACCTATCGTATGTGCATTGACTATCATGCTTTAAATAAGATCACTGTAAAGAATAGGTATCCAATTCCTAGAGTCGATGACCTTATGGATAAACTGCAAAATTCTGCTATATTTAGTAAAATATACCTTAAATCTGGTTATCATCAGGTGAGACTAGATAAGTCTGACATATTCAAGACTGCATTTAGGACATAGTTTGGTCATTATGAATTTTTAGTGATGCCTTTCGGATTGACTAATGACCTGCTACATTTAGTAGAATGATGAACCGTATATTTTTGAAATATTAGTATTGTGTAATTGTATTCTTTGATGATATTTTGGTGTTTAGTCAAAATGAGAAAGAACATTATGAGCATTTGTCATTGGTTTTCCAGTTATTAAAAGATAATCAATTGTATGCAAATCCGAAAAAGAGTGAATTCTTTAAAACAGAAATTGAGTATTTAAGTCATATTGTATCATCTGATGGAATTAAAGTTGACCCTAAGAAAATAGATGCAATATTGAATTGGCCTGTACCCAAAAATGTGCATGAGTTACGATCTTTCCTAGGTCTTGCTAGTTTCTACAGGAAGTTTGTGCGTAATTTTTCATTACTTGCTTTACCATTAACCAAACTTCTGAATAAAGGTATTGTTTATCATTGGTCCGATAATCAACAGAAATCCTTTGACTTATTGAAACATGTATTAACCCATGCTCTTGTACTACAGTGCCTGATTTAAATAGACCATTCTTTTTCGTAGTGACTGATGCTAGTGGATCAGGAATAGGAGCTGTACTTATGCAGGACAATCATCCCATAGCCTATTCTAGTTGTAAGCTGAAACCCTCTGAATTGAAATATTCCACATATGACAAAGAATTATTAGCTGTTGTACAAGCCTTAAGACAGTGGAAACACTACTTAGTGGGTTCAGAATTTATGATTAAGACCGACCAACAAATTATCAGACATTTACTTAGCCAACCTCAAATATCTGACCGACATATCAAATGGGCATCCTTTATTTAGAGTTTTCATCCTATCATTCAATATCAACTAGGTAAAGAAAATGTAGTGGCCGATGCATTAAGTAGAAGACCTGCCATTCATAATATTTCTGTTATATCTTTTGATTCTTTGATTGCTATGAAACATACTTATCATCAAGACATTACTTTTCATGCTGATTGGAATAAATTAGTTCAAAATAACTTGACTCCTATTGATTCACTATCTTATAACGATGGATTCATGTTTTATGAAAAGAGATTATGTGTTACAGTTCCATTCAGACCTTTTGTTTTGAATAAGATTCATTGTCCTCCATATCAAGGTCATAGAGGTATCATATCTACTTTACGTACATTAACTGAAGATTTTTATTGGCCGCATATGGACTCTGATGTATCTAATTTTGTTTCTGAATGTTTGATTTGTTAAAGAGTTAAGAGACATCATGGTAAACAGTATGGATTACTTATGCCTTTGTCTATTCCATCGAGACCATGGGAACAAATTTCTATGGATTTTATTACTGGTTTACCTAATACTAAATCTAACCATGATATGATTTGGACAGTAGTAGATAGGTTTAGTAAACAAGCATATTTCATTCCATGTAAGAAAACTTTAACAGCATCACAGGCAGCACAATTGTTTTTGAAAACTGTTTTCACTAACCATGGACTACCAAAAGTTATTATTTCTGATCGTGATTCTAGATTTTGTAATAACTTTTGGATTACTTTGTTTGCTAACCTAGGCACAAAAATTGATTTCTCATCCGCATTTCATCCTGAAACTAATGGACAAACAGAAGCTACTAATAGCACTATTCTAAATCTTTTACGTGCTTATACTATTTCTAAACCGCAGACATGTGACACACATTTTCATTTATTACAGTTTTCATATAACAATACACCACACACATCTACAAAGAAAGCACCATTTGAAGTCATTTATGGTTATAGATTGTCTACACCTATTGCATCTTTGTCAAATAGAATTCAGAGTGCTGATGATATTGCTAGTATGCATAATACTATTTTTGATGAGGTTAAAGACATGATTGCCAAAGCCCAGCAATCATATACCAAACAAGCCAATAAGAAAAGACAAGCAATGAATTTCAAAGTTGATGACTATGTTTGGTTGAGAATAGAAAAACGTAGACTACAAAGTGTAGATAGACACCCAGTTGTGAAATTAGCCCCTAGATTCTATGGACCATTTAGGATCATTCATAAAATTAATGACAATGCATTCAAGTTAGAGTTACCACCTCACTGGAAAATTCACAATACATTTCACATTAGTTTACTAAGACCATTTAGAGGCCAATTACCTGTACACCTTGTTTATGAAAACCCACTTTTGTTAGAGGAAGAGACTGAAATGCTTGAACCTGAAGCTATCATAGATACTGATTTTATGACCACTAGAACTGGCCGAAGATATTCTAGATATCTAGTTAAATTTAAGAACCATCCTGTAGAAGAAGCCCAATGGATGCACGCTAGAGACTTAAATGCTTTCCCTACTCTGTTAGCTCCACATTGAGCTAATAGCAATTGAGGTCAATTGCTATCCCACCCTGGGGGTATGATGCCAAGAGGCATATTTCACGGTGGATTCCCTGCCACGGTGGATTCCGTGAGGTTTTACGGTGGATTCCGTAAACTTTGATGACGGGGGCTCATAACAAAGTGGATTCTTTGTGCGAGAAGTTGATGGGGACGCCTGTCCTTTTCGGGCGTTTCATTAATTTAGTGTGTACATGGGTGTTTCCATAGCGGGTGATTCTGCAAAATGCATATTAAATTAATAAACGTTTATGAGTTTTGAGTGCGCACTCGTAATAATTTAAGGTTAGGATTGATTTCTAACCAATTTATTTATTTATGTAGCTGAAGACTGCTAGGTATTCACTTTTGTCGGTTTAATTGTATTATTTTACTAATGATTGTGAATGCTTTAGTTGATGTGTAGAGATAGCAGCAGTGGCGGAGAAAAGCATTGGAGGATAGCGAGTATTCGATTTATCATTTATATTTTGATGGGCGCATACCTTAGGCATGGCGCCTATATTTTGTCGCGCCTATTTATTGAGGCGTTGGATATTTGTTTATTATTTTGTATGCACATGGGCGCACGATTATGTTATTTCTACTTGGACATTGTATTGGGCATGCCAGACTCTTTGGGCACCGTCTGTTAGCTTTATTTCTATTTTGTGCTAAAGAAAACTCAAAAGCTAAAAGCTTGCTATTTTGTAATTTGGGCTATTATTTGAGCTTGAAGATGATTAATATATAAAATACATGCTTTATGGAGCGCTCACACAAGGCATGGGGGGAGATTACACCCAATTGGTCTCTTGTTCATGTCGTTCATGCTTTTTACATTGAATTTTGTGCAAAAAGTAGAGTTCTTTTGTTCTTGGGGACCTTTTGGCATTCACTACGCGAGCGTACAGCATCCGATCTATGCACCACTCGAACCTTGCCATGATACCATAGTCCATTGTGGAGCGCATTTTGTCAATACGCTCCACGCGAAAATGCCGTCTGCGTGACCATGCTACACTATATATTTTGTACTGTACATTGAAACACTCAAATTAGATGTCGCATATAAAATTTAGATACGACAGATTCTAAACCCCTTGTCACCTTTGGACTACATCCCCTCGAGAATTCCCACTCCTCCTTTGAGACCTTTGTCCCTTCGCGAGACGCTGCGGTCAAAGCTCCATGTAGCCATCGCGTTGACATGAACCACGGCATCTCCTCCATGCCTTCGGGATATCGAATCGGTTGATGATGCATACTACGTCGGAATTCAGCTCGCGCTTCCTCTCGATCTTGCCTAGCGATTTGGTACTTGGCGAGCCACGTCTCCATAGAGGCATGGTGCAACATACAAAAGTGATTCACCTTCTCCTCCATTGAGGCATCCATTCTTTTTTCTATCCCATTTCCAACCACCATATCTCCAATCAGTCTATCATCGTTCTTCAGCGACCATAGCATTTCATTGTCTGGATCCACCGTTGGTAGCCATTATGAAATATGCACTAGCACCTTAGACACCAACCAACCTTCAGCCATGCTACCTTCTGGCCAAGCTCGTTGTTGCACAAAGCCTTTAAGGGTTTTCATGAAGCAAGATGCACAAGAAGGTGGACTTGTATCGTGAACATGCTGGTGGGAAGGTATTTCTCAAAGAGAAGGACCGTCTCCACTGCTCCCGGCCTCACGGATTCAATAAAGGACGTTTAATCTCCTTCTTTGAGATCCATTGCACCAAAGTCGACAACCTGTAAATGGCCCTGCATATTTCTGGAGTAAGACATCCTGCGATCGCGATCGGTAGTACAAACTGCCACAAATGAGAAAGCATTATGAATAATGGCTACACTCCAAATAGCAAAATGCACACGCCAATTACAATCCATTCGTAATACAAACCTGACATATCTTATGCCAGTCATGGGATTTTAGCCCTGATAATTGGTCGTCTTTAGAAAATGCGGACCTAAGAGAACACATCATACCCGTCGGAGTGCGGATAGACTTGATTACTTGCTTCACAATGCGCTCTTCTTTAGTGGACAAAACCCAAGGAGTGCGAGGAAGCTGCACACAACCATCAGCACTCGATTGTGGCCCAAAGCGCCTCCATTTTACCTACCTCCTTCAAATCCATTCGTGCCCCTATAGTGTCTCTCTTTCCTGTGATGTGGTCCCATAGCAAGCTGCCCACATTCTTGAAAATATGCATGGGATCCAACAAGTGGTTGACCTGTAAGTGGGTCCAATATGGCAACTCGTAGAAAACTAAGAACTGCCGCATTCCATTTGGATGTGATTCCGCATGGACCATTTTTAGCTCGTACCAGCTCGTGGCGTTTATAGGTGTTGGAGGTCGTCCAAGGAAACCTTCCTTGAGTTCATGATCCTCTGGTAAGAATGCAGCGTGTCCTTGATATACCATCTTCTTCATGGTTTGTGACCTTCGGGAGTCTAGCTGTGGCCCGCACACTGGACATTCATGATAACCTGAGGTAACCAAACATGTTCCAACACCACAACCCAGTGAATACTTGCTTCAATGAGATAAAATATAGATATTACCAACAAGAACAAAGGCCTGCTTACCTTAGCGCTCTCCGAATCCCGAAAAGTCATGCATCGTCCACATGAGAATGGCTCGAATATTGGCTGCCCACCGACCATCGCGCCTACTCATTTCTTGCACAGTGACCCCCTCCTCCCGCAAAATCTTAAGCTCATCGACTAATGGACGAAGATACACGTCCATATTTTTGACTTTGTAGCGGCCGGGGACAAGTAAGCTAAGGATGAGATGTCCTTTCTTTGTAGAAAGCCATGGAGGGATATAGTAGTTGACAAGGACTATAGGCCACACACTGTAAGAAGTTGAGCGCATACCGAATGGGTTCACGCCATCCATTGCAAGACCAAGCTGAAGATTCCTTGGCTCTTGGGCAAAGCCTGGGAAGGTAGAGTCAATGTGGCTCTATGCGCGTGAATCCGCTGATATTCGTTGAACTCCATTCGTGGACCTATTCTGCGCATGCCACTTTGTCAAGCTCGCCATGCCGGATGTACGAAACATGTGGTTTATGCGAGGGATAAGCGGAAAGTGTCTGAGAGCTTTTTGAGGGATGGTTTGCCCTTGCAAGTCCTGTCAATACCTGTGAGTACCACACTTTGGACATGTCTCCACAGTATGCAATCGTTGATACATGCATGGATGTTATTGTAGTTCATGCCAAGCTTTCGTAAAACATATCGTGCATCATCACGAGACTCAGACATGGTATTTGCAGGTGGTAATATATGATATTTTAGTAACCTGAAAAAAATTATAAACACTTTGAAAAAGCACAAATATTTGTCATAATAGTGCCGAAAAAAAAACAACGATGCGTATGTACAAGGTACCTAAACAACTCGGTCACAATCGTATCGCTCCACCCGTATTTTGCTTGCACACTTAAGAGTACAAGCAGTGTCTTCAGCCGAGATATTCGGCACCCATTATATAATGGTATGGATGCTTCCTCTCTAAGAGGATCAGAAGTCTCGACATCCATGGGAATCAATGCATCGATCATTGCCTCCATCTCAGGCTCCAGGATTATAGGTAGGTCTAGAAGGTTGCCTGTCTCCTCTGGCATTGACGGTATAGACTAGCCTTGCAAGTGGTGGATTGGCTCCTGCACTCCATCCATCGCACGCCCATGTACTCTTCTAATTGGCCGCAAAGGGTGCACTCCTCCTTGGGATGAGACATCACCTCCCTGGATAGAAAATTTGCCAGCAACACCCAATCTTATTGTATATGGTATTCAATTAGCTTGCGAGTACAATGCATGATTGATATTAACTTCAAATTACCGTTTGCTAAAAATCCGCAATCGCCTGATCAATGATCTCAGATTGAAACTCGCCAAATCGTCATACGTGTTCTATAGAAAATCGGCGTTTTCCTCTATTTGCTAGCTTGCATTGAGAGCAAGGACATGGGACACGCTGATTAAGATACGCCTCGCAATCTTGAACAACATGACCTTCTTCATTTTCCATTTTGTCTACGTTACAACAAACAATTTGTTTTTGTTATCATTCTTTTCTTTTCTTAGATTGTTATCCTCTCCTTCCATCTTTCTCTTTTTCTATAACCTAGCATATAGTATCATAGAACACTAGTATTTAGTACCTAGTACTCAGTTTTCCTAGCACATAGTATCATAGCATCTTAGTATCTAGCACCTAGTACTCTAGTATTATAGTGCCAAGTACCCAGTACTATGATACTATGTAGCAGGTGCTAGGGTATCCTCTCTTTCTCTCTTTCTCACCCTAGGTTTAATGATTTTTATCTCTTTTTCTCTCTCCTCTCTCTCTCTCTCTCATATTTCTTTTTCTCTCTCCTCTCTAGCTCATTTCCTTTTCACTCTCATTTCCCTTTCTCTCTTTCTCCCTCCCTCATTTCCTCTCCCTCTCTCACCCTCACCCTATCTTTCTCTATTAGGTTTAATGATTTTTTCTCTTCTTCTCTCTCCTCTCCCTATCTCATTTTTTCTCTCTCCTCTCTCTCTCTCATTTCCCTTTCTCTCTTTCTCCCCCTCTCTCATTTCCTCTCCCTCCCTCACCCTAACCCTCTCTTTCTCTCTTTCCCTATTAGGTTTTATGATTTTTCTCTTTTTCTCTCTCCTCTCTCTCTCTCTCTCATTTCTTTTTCTCTCTCCTCTCCCTCTCTCATTTCTGTTTTCCTCTTTCTCTCCCTCTCTCATTTCCTGTCCCTCCCTCACCCTGACCCTCTCTTTCTCTCTTTCTCTATTAGATTTAATGATTTTTTTCTCTTTCCGTCTCTCCTCTCCCTCTCTCATTTTTTTCTCTCTCCTCTCCCTCTCTCATTTCCCTTTCTCTCTTTCTCCCCCTCTCTCATTTCCTCTCCCTCCCTCACCCTAACCCTCTCTTTCTCTCTTTTCTTATTAGATTTAATGATTTTTTTCTCTTTTTCTCTCTCCTCTCTCTCTCATTCCTTTTTCTCTCTCCTCTCCCTCTTTCATTTTCCTTTCTCTCTTTCTCTCCCTCTCTCATTTCCTATCCCTCCCTCACCCTGACTCTCTCTTTCTCTCTTTCTCTATTAGATTTAATGATTTTTTTCTCTTTTTCTCTCTCCTCTCCCTCTCTCATTTTGTTCTTTCTCCTCTCCCTCTCTCATTTCGCTTTCTTTCTTTCTCTCCCTCTCTCATTTCCTCTCCCTTCCTCACCCTGACCTTCTCATTCTCTCTTTTTCCATTAGGTTTAATGATATTTCTCTCTTTTTCTCTCTCCTCTCTCTCATTCTTTTTTCTCTCTCTCCTCTCCCTCTCTCATTTCCCTTTCTTTCTTTCTCTCCCTCTCTCATTTCCTCTCCCTTCCTCACCCTGGCCCTCTCTTTCTCTCTTTTCCCATTAGGTTTAATGATCTTTCTCTCTTTTTCTCTCTCCTCTCTCTCTTAATTTTTTTCTCTCTCCTCTCCCCCCTCATTTCCTTTTCTCTCTTCCTCTCCCTCTCTCATTTTCTCTCCCTCCCTCGCCCTCACCCTCTCTTTCTCTCTTTCCCTATTAGGTTTAATGATTTTTCTCTCTTTTCTCTCTCCTCTCTCTCTCTCTCATTTTTTTTCTCTCTTCTCCCCCTCTCTCATTTACCTTTCTCTCTTTCTCTCCCTCTCTCATTTCCTGTCCCTCCCTCACCCTAACCCTCTCTTTTTCTCTTTCTCTATTAGATTTAATAATTTTTTTCTCTTTTACTCTCTCCTCTCCCTCTCTCATTTCCCTTTGTTTCTCTCTCTCCCTCTCTCATTTCCTCTCCCTCCCTCACCCTGACTCTCTCTTTCTCTATTTTTCCATTAGGTTTAATGATCTTTCTCTCTTTTTCTCTCTCCTCTCTCTCTCATTTATTTTTCTCTCTCCTCTCCCTCTCTAATTTCCTTTTCTCTCTTCCTCTCCCTCTCTCATTTCCTCTCCCTCCCTCGCCCTCACCCTCACCCACACCCTCTCTTTCTCTCTTTTCCTATTATGTTTAACATCTTATCTCTTTTTCTCTCTTCTCTCATTTTCTCTTTTTTTTCTCTCTCCTCTCCTCTCTCTCATTTCCTTTTGCTCTCTTCCTCTCCTTCTCTCATTTCCTCTATCTCTTCCTCCCTCTCTCTCATTTCCTCCCCCTCCCTCTCCCTCTCCCTCTCCCTCATTTCTTCTCCCTCTCTCATTATATACAAATTATACAAAAAATAAATAAATAAGAGAGAAAATACACTCTCCCTCCCTCTCGTTCTCTCATTTCATCCCCCTCCCTCTTCCATTTCCTCCCTCTCCCTCTCCCTCTCTTTCTCTCTCTCACCCTCCCTCTCCCTCTCCCTCTCTTTCTCTCTCTCTCTCTCCCTCCCTCTCCCTCTCCCATTTCCTCCCTCTCCCTCTCCCTCTCCCTCTCCCTCTCTTTCTCTCTCATTTCCTCTCCCTCTCTCAATCTATATACACAAATCATATAAGCAAAAGTAAAAGAGAGAGAGAATGCACTCTCCCTCCCTCTCCCTCTCTCATTTCCTCCCCATCCCTCTCCCTCTTCCTCTCCCTCTCTTTCTCTTTCTCTCCCTCTCTCATTTCCTCCCCCCTCCCTCTCCCTCTCTTTCTCTTTCTCTTTCTCTTTCTCTCCCCCTCTCTTTCTCTTTCTCTCCCTCGCTCTCCCTCTCCCTCTCTTTCTCTCTCATTTCTTCTCCTAAACAAGCAAAAGAAGGAGAGAATCAAACCCTAAACAAGCAAAAGAAGGAGAGAATGGACTCACCGAAAAGATATGGTGAGGGTTTGGCAGCTCCTCTTCGTGATGAAGGCTCCTCCTCTCCTTCGCGAACGGTAGCGGCGGTAGCAGTGGCGGTGGCAAGCCTTCTTCCTCTCCTTCTCTCAACCTCTATGCAAAACGTTCGCTCTCTCTCTCGCTCTCCCTCTCGAAATGTCTCACGAAAATGCGCGAAATGAAACGCGCTCGGGTTTCAGCCCTATTTTTTTTCCCTGTGGGGCGTTGCTATTTGCGTCGCATTTGTGACGAAATATCCTGTATCGCTACCCGTCGTCGCTATACCTCTCTCTCCTTGTAGTGCATGACTCATTGTGCTTAAACAATTTTAAGTATAAGCCAACCATATATCGTGCAAAAATAGTTGTTTCATGATTTCATTTCTCTAACATAATGTTGCATTGCAAAAGGATAGTATCAGGCTAACCTGCGCTACTATTCCTCTACAAACTTAAATTTAAAAAAGCCTAAATGCCACAATATGCAGTGAAATCAAAACTCATTTAAACATTATCTATTTTCAATCATTTTTTCCCTATCATTTTAGTTTCACTTTTGTGCAGAGGTTTAAAAGGACTTTGTCATTATTTTTTAATATAAATAAGCAATACATACATACTTCTCACACATAAATGGAGGTAGATTGAGGCACACCCTCATGATCTATCCTCACTATACATCCATGCAATCTGTTAATTCTTTATAATTGTTTGCACATTGAAACTATTTTTTTTCTAATTTCTCTTTAATAAGACCAACTTTCATGGTTTTTTCCTTTGTTTGAACATACATTAATAAAATTTCCTAATTTTCTATTTTTTATGACTAGTATGGATTGTGAATCATTAGCATATCAATTATTATTCCATTTAAATAACACTGAATTCACAAAAGTCCAACAGATCTCCAATTTTTGCATTAAATCTTGCATCTTGCGTTTTGCGGTTTTAATTTTTTAATATAAACGACTAAACGTAAGTACTTTTTTCATGATTTCACATATTAGAAAACATAACTTCAGCATTTTCAACCATATTCCATGATAAACACAAGAGATACAATATAATATGCAATACATTGACACTTACAATAAATTCCACACACATGATGCATTGTATTTCGAAAAAATGGAGCCCTTGATGCCATCACACAACCATTGATGCTCACCTTTGTGCTTCCTTGTTCCGTTCTTGGCATCTCCTCACCAACCTGCACCCATTGTCCCGCATCATCTTAGCTCATACTATGAACAATAATTATGGTGAGAAAGAGAAGAGAGAAAGAGTGAAATATGAAGTTTTCATATAATGCATCAATTCACTTGATGTTTCTTGTGATATGAAGTGAAAAACTCAAGAGTGTCAACCCCAGGAGGAGAAGGTAGGATTCTATCACTTTGTGAATCTTCAAAAAATGCATTTAAAAATGGGCCTCCCTCTTCATCATGATATGGTTTTTTGAATTTAGGCATCTTTTAGGCCTCATTCAATTTTAACTTCCCAAATAACCAACTCAGCCCTGTTGCGGTGGCATTTTTCAGAAGTTCTTTCAGGCTAAGAAAAAGGGACAAATAATCCCAAATTCATGATCAGACTGGAAGAGGGACTTCTTGGCATTAAAAACTATTATATTGGCCTCTATCAGTTGCTCTTCGGCTTTTTGATCAAGTAACTACTTGTTGAGATGCTACATCTTGCGGAAATTAATTAATAGGAGGTCAAGTGGACTGTGAATATCCACAAATGAACACTTGTGTTGGATTTTTTACGTCCAAATGCACCTAAAAAAACTCCAGCTCCTTGATCCATGATCGATACATTTTTTTCCAAAAATGGCACTTTTATGGTACCTAGGCCACTTTTATGCTTTAAATTTCACCTTAAAATCAACTCTCATTGGTGACCATAGGATAGGGCAACTCCTCCTATCAAACCCACGAAGTGATTTGTACACATACATAAACCATAAAGAGCATCAAGTTGCTACAAATGAAATACATAACCTAGCATAATACAAATCTCACCCTATCTGCTGACAAAATTCAAGGAATGAATTCTAACTAAGCATGATCTGATAAAGAGATCAAGAGGTAGCTACAAACCAACTCTTCCAATAATCTCGCTAAAAGAACTATCAAAGAGGCAATCCTAAGTGGTGGCCTGACCCATCTATTTCACTTATGATATGTAGACTAGAAACTTCTACTAGGCAAGTACTCCTATAGCATGTCTCTTTTATATTCATTTTTTCATTTCTCACATTCTTAATTCTTTACTATTTGGTATTGGAATGTGTAAAAAGGAGGGAGATGACAATATTGTGACCCAAAGAGAATAGGGCATCCATCTCAAGTCTAGTCTGGATACCCAAGAACTTATCAAGATCTTATGAGGTAACACAATGTTTATTTTTGTTCCCACTTACATTTATTTTTGGTCCAATTATCTTCATATTCTTTTTGGCAATATGCCACCTCTAGGAAGACATGGGATCGCCTCGTCTTGACTCATCCATAGAAAACTACCAAGCCTTCGTAACGTGATGAACATTAGCTCTTTGAAATTTTTATTTCTTTTGATTTTCCTACTTCAGGGGCTGAAACTCCTTTTAGTACACCGTCGTATTATATATATATATTAGATATATGTATCATTCTTATCTTTAATTTTTTAGGCTTTCTTAATTTCCTCACCACTAACATGGGTTTTTAGGACCAAATTCATAGTAGGCTAGACGGACAGGGTCACTAGGACTAACCTCTAAAATAGGCCTTGGATGCTTAACAATATCTTTGCAAGAGGCAGGCAACTACTCAAACCTCCACAAACATACCTAACCTAATCTAAGAACTTCATGCCTTGATTTTTTGTTCTCCACACAAGCAAGAAAAATCTGGAAAATACACATTACACATTCTACTTCAAGAAAAATAATATGAAAATGAAAGATGTCACCTAGACTAGCCACAAAAATTGTCCTTGCAGCAATTGGCTCCCTCTTGGTGCTCCTTCAAACCTGTCTAGTGCAACACAAAAATAAAAAATCGTTAAATGCACCCACACCAAAGAGATACATAGCAATCTTGACCTAATGAAAAAGAGCATTATATCCAAATCACCTGGCCTTCTTGGCCTAATAGTATCAACCATAATGCATACCATTCAACAACCTACGATTGAAAGCAAACCCTTGGTCCCTACATAAACCCTACTAAAGTATAAAACTAGACCAAGGAGGTGAGCTACTTATGCCCTATAGTAAATGCATCAATTTATGAGCTAAGTCCCCTACATAAATGGCAAGGGGAGTCTGACCAATACATTGATCAATCCCATGCATCCATGAAAGAATAGGAAGATGATCAATCTCTACCTCGCTCATAACTCAAAGTAACCATTGGTGACCAAAAAAAGACACATTAGGATGAAATCCCTATAGTATATGTGGGTTGATATTATAAGGAAAATGTAAAAGCCCTTCAGGACCATGATTAAGAAAGACATCTTTCAAAAAGGCATAATTAGCCAAGGAGTTTGGAAAGTGATTCTACTTGCTGGGAATCAACTAGAAAGTTATTGCCTCAAAGACCTCAAGAATGTGCAAGGCTGCACAATGGTACATTGTTAGAAAGGGATCTCTCACACTGTAGGTCCCATTCAATTGGTTGATCACTGATTGCAAGTTTCCTTTCACCAATAATTGACAAATACCACTATATCTAGCTAAATTTAACCCCATAAGTAAAGCCTTGTATTCCACCATATTATTAGTAAAAGAAATCATACCCAAATATACTCCCATTTTAAAAACAACTCAATGATGGGATCTTTTATGAAAATCCCAACACTCACATGCTTAGTAGGTCCTTAAGAAGATCCATCAAAATATAATGTATAAACCAAGGCTTCATTGATGTAAGGTTCCATGACATTAATCTATTTGTACTTATGACAATCAAAGTATATAATCAAGATAGAGAGGGTGTAAGATGTACAATCTCTCCTTCCTCACTAAAATGGGGACACAAGTAAGAATTTGGTGACAATGGTGGCAATAAACTCGAATGTCCCACGTCAAAGATCCATATTTCCATGCCGTAATGTGATAGCCCTTACTCCATGAGATCACTTTGCCTTGATGGTAACGATGTTCTAAATATGGATGCTCAAGATAGGGAATAACTTTTCCCATCCAATAGTCTTGGTACTCTCTGTAAGTATAACCTAAATCGTAAAGGACCTACAAAAATACACCAAGTCCAACACAAATCCATACACATAATACAGCCTCCATTTCTTGAAATTTACTTTAGTTTTAAACTCTACCCCTTGGAAATTTGGTAAAAGAGATGTGAAGACATTATTTCATGTGCATACAATCCTATAAGGGCCATCCTACTTGGGTTCTAACTTTCATGGAAATAGCTCACGATAGGCATCATAATATAGGACCAATTTAGTAAAAACTACACGTGCATATAGACGCGCTCCGTAAATATATAATCATATTTATAAAAAAGTGGATATATTCATATTCTACGTCTATACATGTGTGTAACTGCGTGTCTAAAAAGGCGTGTATTTTGCAAATTTTTGACAATAATAGACGCCCATTTTTCCTGCAATTTAGACGTGCGAATAGACGCGCAAAACAGAGGTATGAAAAAAAAACGAGAGAGCATGTGGCTTTGCAAGCCACATGCTCTCTAGTTTTTTTCCCCCCGTCAACATCAAATTGTATGCTTAGGGAAAGCAGAGAAAGATTATTTTACTAAAAGCAAAAGAATGTGGAGAGCCAAAGTCCATATATTGATAATAACACATGATGAGCGTATTGTGCTGATACATTTGTATATTTCGAAGATTTTTGTACTGAAAACAAAACAATATATGTAGAATACGAAATTTCATATATATAGATGAAACATTTTTACATGACGAGTTTTAGTGCTTGTGACCTCAAGCATGGTCATGGTCGCAAACACTAGCTGAAAGTAATACATATCAAAAATGAAAACTACAAGCCAAGGGGAGGCATGCATGCATGGGGCTCCTCTACATCTCCTCAGAAGAGGCATCATTGTTGCTACCACCACCGCTGCCGGTGTCAGTGCCGCTTCCGCCACTGCTACTGCTAGTCCCCCCTTCGCTATCCTCAACTACATCAGGGTTCACCTACACAAAGGATTAAGGTATATAAATACTATAACAAACAATAAATTAGAGTTACCTATACTTTTCATCTAAAAAATAAAACATACCTCTTCTGGTTGTGGAATCCTCATGGCACGATTATATTGCTCCTCTGTGATTAGTCCCTCCTTGTAGAAATACTGCCAAGTGGACGCCCAGTTATGACCTCGATGGTAGCCTACCTCTCTAGGAGTAGGCATCTTACCAACGATATGATACTATAAAACAATTTTAACATACAATGTATTAGAACACACTACATAATGAATTGAAAAAAATTATAAAAATTAATTTAAAAAAAATCAAATAATACTTACAAACTCAGTCTCCCATGACTCCCTACCACCCGATCCATAATGCGACGATCCCATGGTTTTCATCTGGATATGTAGTGCCTTTGCATGCTGGTGACTTGTCATTTTCTCTGCTGCTCTCTTCTTGGCCTCTTTCCACTCCCTGCGGTGGCAATTGGGTGGTTGGCCATATCCAGGGCGCCCTTGCTCTTGTCTTCGCAGTGACTCCTTGGCGCATGTCATAACGTGAGACATCTTGTTATGAAGCGCGTCTCTCACCTTTGACCATTCCCAATCATCTGAGAATTTTGAATTCTCGGGATTAGGGTAACTTCTATGTACTGCCCGCAACACCTCTTGCCACAAACCATTTTTTTGGTGCTTGAAGGGAATCATACAATCTTTGTATGTGGCATGCATGACACTCCTCAAGTAGGCTATCACTTCCCTCCCCTCAGGGTTATGCAAGATACCACCAACATCTGTGACAAAGTAGTATATTTGTGGAGGCTCACCTCTCTCATTTCCCGGTGGGGGTGATCAAGACCCACCTCCTAGGCAACCTCCACAAAGCCCTTGACCTCCTCATCCTCCCGCACAACTCTCCCTCCTCTCTCGACGGGCACTACCCTCTACCTCACTTGACACACGTGCTTCTGCAGATGCACGTGCTTTGGCCGATCCATGCACTTCAGTTGATCCCTGTGCATCAGCTGATCTATGTGTATGCATAGTGCGTGGAGTATCTATTAGTAGAGGCGTACCAAGGTTTGGTGTGCCAAGGTTTGGTGTTTGTGCGGCAGTGCTAGGCAAAGATGTGATAGGTGTCCCAGACATGACTTTAAAAACCTCCTCTATAGTGGGAGGGCGACCAAGATAATTGGTCATCTCCCCATGAATTGCTCCTTATTCGGAGAACCTCCAAAAAAACAACTGACACCTCTAGAAAACTTCGCTAAGGTGTTGTTCATGCGTTCCAACTCAGGATCAATGCTGGAAGATCTAGGATTCCACATCTACATAAGCAAAAATCCATTACTACCCTGTGCAGATAAAAGATATTACATGCTGCGTCTATACCTGCATCTATACCTGTGTCTGTCAGCGTGTCTAAAAACGCGTCTAAAAACACGTCTACACTGTCATCTAGACGCGCTGACAAACGCGCAAAGTCAGACCATAGTTTGCAAACTGCTATAAGAAACGCGCAAAAAACCTCCATAGATGATAGTCTAAAGCATGTAAAGAGAGAGAGAGAGAGAGAGAGAGAGAGAGAGAGAGAGAGAGAGAGAGAGAGATAGAGACAGAGACAAACAGACAAAGAGAAAGCAAACAATTGAGAGAGAGAAGAATAACTCACCTTCTTTGCTTGTTTCGACGGGTGGCGGCTAGGTTGCAAGCTCATTGTCCTCCTTCTCCCTTTCCTTGGTAGGTTGCTTGATTCTTCTTCTCTTCCTTGCTGTTTGGCTCTTGTTCTTTACTCTTTGGCTCTTCCTTCCTCCTGTTCTCTTTTTACTCTTATTTCCTTCCCTCATTGTCTTCATGAAGTGATAGATAGATATGATTAGTGATGTCGAGCTCGAACTGCAGAAAACGTGTTAAAAACGCAGGAAAGCACTGGTTTGAAAAGAAAGCTACAAATTTTTATTTTTTTTAATATTTGTGTGGCGCATCTGTAAGCGCATGTAATTGCGCATCTATATGCATAGATAAAACATATTACTGTGCTGATAGACACACAATTACAATTAAACTAATTAAATGCTAGCTTATGATTGTTTTTGGATCAATATGACTTTCCTAGTCTTTCAATATTAAAATGTTTTTCTCCATGTTGTAAGTATCAAAATATTTAGGGAATATGACATATATACCAAATAAAATCATATATGTCCGTATGATTCAGGTGTAATTATGTCGTTATCTTCTACTAGTATGGGACATGTTGAGTCAACAAATAGTACATCCTCCAGTGAAGATGAGACATTGCGTCTTCACAATTGAGATGCTTGGCTATGACAAAAAATCAAATGTATGTGCGATCGTTGTCGATGATGTTTTTTTTTAGCACGTCGAATCACAATGTCACACCTCAGCATGTACGGAGAGTGGGACAAACTCTTTTTTTTAATTGAGCAAGATGTTGTACCACATCCTCAAATGGTCCCTCTAGGGCGTCGAGAGGCTACGAAGCGTCGACATGAGGAGGTAGAGTCCTCAAGAAGAGTAGAGACTGATGACAACGATAGTAGCCCTCTTCAAATGCCCCATCAAGTTTTGGAGAAAGAGATTTTGGACAACATGGTGCACGATTTATTTTCCCATGAGGTTCGAGGGGAGAGCACCACTAGAGAGACAGATGACCTGCTACACATAGCGTCGAAAACTCCATTGTACGAAGGTTGCACATACTCCATTCTACGTTCATCTCTTGAGATACTGAACTTACAAACCATTTATGGATGGAGTAATGCTAGCTTGAATGCATTATTGAAGTATGTATCATTTGATATGAATTCATAAATGCTTATAGACAATATTTGTGGTTTGTTAACTCTGTTTGCACAATATATGCAGGTTATTGTCATAAATGCTTCCAAATGAAAATAAATTACCAACTAGAAGGGAGAAAGCAAGGCGTTTCTTGACATCTCTTGGAGGTCTCGATTACGTTAAAATCCATGCATGTGTCAATGATTGCATCTTGTTTCATGGGGATCATGCATCTGCACGACAGTGTCCTATTTGTGGTGAACCAAGATACAACCAGGAGATTAAATCAAAGGATGTGCCTTGTAAGGTTTTGCGATATTTTCCTATTATTCCACGTATTCAACTTATTTTTAAGTGTAAATCTATTGTGAGACTCATGTCATGGCATGTTAGTCACCATTCAAGTGGCTTTGGTCTAGGATTAGATGGAATAAATCCATTTGGCATCAAAAGCACCTCATATAGTGTATGGCCAGTGGTATTGGTGAACTATAATATCCCTCCGTCCATGGCAATAGAAAAAGGACATGTAATATTGTCCCTTTTGATTCCTAGAAAACACAAAGTAAAAAACATGGACGTTTACTTAGAGCCTTTAATCGAGGAGCTAGAAATGCTATGGAGAGGTATTGAGGTGCAAGATATGAGTGCATCATTGTCCTCTAGAGATTTCACTTTAAATGGCATGTTGTTGTGGACCATGCATGACTTTCCAAGCTATGGAGAGTGTTCAGGTAGTTGCATACTCTATTTTATTCATACTTACCCTTAATCAAATATATGTCATCATTAAACCACTTGTTTTTACAGGTTCAACTACATCAGGATATCATGCATGTCCAATTTGCGGTCCCTCTCTGGTTTCTTCTAGACCGACACGCTTGAAGAAGGTTATTTATGACAATCATCATCGTTTTCTTCCTATTGACCACCCCAAATATGCACCCCTCACTAATGGAAGAGCTCCACAATCTCTGACCATTCAAGACTGGAAGGACAGTTGGACACACGCCAATGATCGGCATGAGTCGGTAACTAGTTTACTACTTTTTTTTGTCTTTAAAGTACACTCCATTATGAGAACGAGAAATAATATATTGTTTGTTCCTTAGATTCTCTATGTTGCCTCTACATTATGGGATCACTTAATCGGGGCTCGTGATTCTGTCAATGTAAGGGAGGATTTACGTAGCATTGGACGTAGGAGATGAGCTTGGCCACGCATCGAACCCAAAGGAAAGATTGAGTTACCGCATGCACCTTGAAGACCGAAGAAAAGATGATGAAGCAGTAGATATGTAGCTTTCAAACTCCCACAGGATATATGAGATGCCTCAAGGGAGCCTTCATAAAGAAAAAGAAAAGAGGTGTGGAGCATCAATCCAGTTTGAAGTCTTACGATTGGCACAAAATGATTCAGGTAAGGATTTTCAGAGCCATAAATATATTAATTAGTAGAGTACCTATGTAGACTAATTAACAATGTATGAATATTTACATACAGTTCATCCTTCCTACTAGCATATCCCATTGTGTTTCGAAAGATGTGTGTGATATCATTTACAAGATGGGTGAGCTCACGAGGTATGTATACATTATACTTATTTTTTAGTTTATATATTACATACATCATGTAGTAAACCCACTTGAATTTATGGACAAACTAATCATTGTTCTCAATTGCATGTTGGTAGATTTGTGAGTTTGAAGGAAATCGATCCAAATACGTTGCAAGAGGCTCGAGTATTGTCCCTTGAGGTGGTTTGTTTGGTGGAGGAAACTTTTCCTCGCTCTGTTTTGACTACTCAAGTACACTTACTCGTACATCTGATTGATGAGATCGCAATTTGTGGGGTAGTTCATGCAAGGTGGAGTTTTTCTAGAGCTCTTTATGAAAACCCTAAAAGATTTTGTAAGGAAAAATGCACGCCCCAAGGGAAGCATGGCTGAGGGTTGGTTAGTGCAATCATCCCTTATACAAATCTCTAAATATCTTACTAAAGTGGGCCCCTCTTTACCATGACTATGGAAATATGATGAAGATTTGAGGATGACCTCTATAATACCTCAAGGAAAAGGAAGGAGCAAAGTGCTAATGAAAGAGGAACTTCGTAAGTTAAATGTATTTTGTGTGCTTAACAACGAAGTAATGAGCAAATGGGTGACACTATATAAAGAAGCAAGGGCAAGAAGAGTAAGCGAAAGGCGAGCATTTCGTGCTAGACATGGACGTAATGTCCCATATCTAGAACATTTAAGTGCCCTTCCACGTCATATTGATATAGATTGGCTACATGAAGAAATGGAGAAGATGGAAAAAGAGGAGGTGATGGATATATCAGAAGAGGAGTGGGAATATGCACGAGGTTGATTATCAAAGGTGAGACATACTTATAATTAAATTATCTTTAGTTATGTATGATATAATAATTTCACATGTTTCATCTTTAACTAAATCATTAATATGATCTCAACAATGTACTACCAATGGCACCATGGAAGGTTGTTGTGGCTTGATCTAAGATATTTTGAAGCTTGACTTTAGGCGATTTTTTATATATGTACTAGATGTGAAGTGGTTTAAAGAAGTAGTAACAACGGGTGAGCATTGCACAATTAGACGTCATCCAAGTGGTTTTGTAGTGATTGACTCTACAAAATTTTACCAAGGCAAGAATGACACATTGGTACTACCTCAACAATGTGAGCAGGTATATTAGAAGCTATTTATTTTCATATATATTACTTCTTCATACATTCTCAAAATACAATAAATATCTAAGTTGCTTACTTTTTGTTTTTTAAATGTAGGTTGTGTATCACCCAATGGTAAACAATAACTGATGGTGGCACGTCATCCCCATATCTAATCGTTCAAAACCATTATATGGCAATGCTACCAACATAGAGATAGTTGATGACAATCCAATAATCAATGATGATGCACATGATGATGGCATGATCGATGATATACATGATGCAGTGCAAGATGATCCCCGCGAGGATGTTCAAGGAAGAGCAAAAGAGGATAAAAATATGGTTGCAGATGATGATGAAGAAATTGAGCATAGCAATACATCTGGCAGTGGGATAGATTTATTTGTTTCATTGTCTATTGGTAACATAGACCTAGAGGTAGATAGTCAAGCAAGGGCCGATCTCATTGAAGATGAGACTGATCATTCATTGTAGCATATATAATTAGCTTTGAATGATTGGATGTATATTTGTAATACTCAGAAAGAAGTAAAGTTGGTAATGTATTCAAAAAAATACTAGCTGTTAAGATGTTTGGTCATATTTAGGGACTTTATGAGAAATGAAAAATATGTGAATTTATTTTTGCATCTATAAGCGTGTTTAAAAACGTGGGTATATAGACGCATTATTCACGTCTATATACTAGCGCCAATAGATGCGCTGATAAATGCGCTGATAAACACGCCCGCTATTTCGCGTGTACAGTGTGCGTCTATAGGGCCTTTCTCTTGTAGTGGTAGCTTATTTTGAATCTCATAACTCTTAAAAAGAGATTAGCCATTTAGCTCAGTGATTAGGGGGTTGAAGCTTGTTCATCAATAATCGTAGACCCTCTACCTTGGTGAAAAACATCCACGTGGACATCTCACCACAAGTCCAGGTTTTTCTTCCTAATTTTTATTTTACGTTCGTGGATGATTTTTGGAGATAGGATGCATTTTTTATCTTAAATACTTTGGTTAATTTAAAAGAATTAGCTCACGACGGAAGAGTTTGGTCAATAGTACTTTCAATAAAATAAGCAAAATAAAGTGAGTAGAAAATTGGTATGCATTTCTAGCAAGTAGTTTTTGTGCATTGCAATGAATTGAAAGTAGATTAATGTCCACATTTACAAAATGGAATTATGAAAGTATACTCCGATTAAGCATGAAAGGAATAAACCACATATTTCATTATTGAATATCTTTTTTGGAATGATTCTTAAAGAAAGTTATTAGCAATCGTAGGAAATTGCTAGGACTACATGAAGAAGATTTAATTAGGCAAGTGGTCTAAGAACTTAATTTAACAGAAGGGTGTGTAAGTTCTGCATACGACAAATTCATTCAGAAATGAAAGTAGTAAAATACTGCATATTTTAGCATGAATCTTGTTTGCATGTTATAGAATGATTAATTGGAATTAGGCTATAACCTAACCTATGCTTGGTCTTAAACCGAAAAGTTAGGATTTGAAAATTAACTTACGCGTAGACAATAAGTCATGTGGTTATGAAAATTATAGTGTAATTACCTTTAGGAATAGATAGGTTGAATTGGCATAAACCTAAACACCTAAAACTGCAGAGTACTTGTTTAGAAAAGGGTTAATTCAATGCGACGTATCCCAACGAACTGACTAGGGTTAGCCCAGTGAAGACATTTATCTTGTCGCACGTATTGCTAAAAACTAAAACTCCTATACCCTAAATACTTGCCCACATTCAGGGAATGTAGGGACAGTAGGACATACTTGCGAGAAGTAATCTAGGGTTTTCCTAAGAATCTCTTGCTAAAAAGATGAAACTCGAAACCCTAGGACTGACAAGTCGGCCTAATGCTATCAGGAACATATTATTTCATGACTCCATTCGATGGGTAAATAGTCCCATAATTGATGTGACACTTGTGCATCAAGTTGTAGAGTCGCATGATCTTGTGATTTGATCACAAGGGAATGGCAAATTCCTCGGAGTGAGATTGGCAGACTCTTACGTAAGTTATCTTGCAAGAGGATGAATAATCGTCCTAATATAGTATCTTTCTGGGGTAAAGATAATTGCTTGGAAGCAAAGGACAAGCCAATAAATTGGAATAACATATGAACTTAAGGTATTGATCAAGTCAGGTTAATAGGATACGCCCTAACCTAGGATATAGGGGATCTTGAAAAGTCAGAAGTAATCCCGGATCGAGTGCTGGATGCATTTGGAAAGAAGGATTCACTCCTTAGCAGTTGGCTAAAAATAACGACCGAAATTGTTTGTGCTTGTAAACAATTTTAAGAGCACTGTTTTGCTTTGTTTGCTCAAAGAATTAAAGGATAAATGGATATCTAATGCTTCAAGTTGAAGGCCTGAAGGGAGAGACAGCTTCAGTTATCCATGATTGCTTGCCTGACCCTAACCAACGGGGTTGTTAACCGCACCGGGAAGGTGGACCGAACCCGCTGCGAGAAATCTCTCCGTTAAGCGCTACTTGGAGCAAGAGGACGCTTGGGTGCCAGGGGGGGCTCTAGTCGTAAATCCCTTGCCTTCCGGGCCCTGCACAAGAGGCTAACGTGACTCGAGATTGGATCTAGAGGCCCGCATACTAGTCTACGGGTGGAATCTTGGATTAATGATCCCTAGGGATTGCTGGATAGCCTGCGGGCGGATTGTGGATAAGCCCACGGGTTGGACTTTATGTATTTCAAAGATAAATATGATAACCTGTTAAAAAGGAACTTGTTTGACATTGCTTTTCTATGTCAAGTGCTATGATTACGTGAAGGAACCAGTATCTAACGGGCTAATTAAGGAAGCTAATTGATACATGTCCAACTAAATGTGTTAGGTAATTAAATAACCAAAAAACTTGAGGAAAGTGCGATGGATGTGGCCATAGGTCCATCCTATGGATGGGTGGTCGCGGTTGGCCGGGAACATTTCTCAATAAAGATGGACAGCAGGAAGATCATTCAAAGAATACGAACCGCAAGAGCATTGACCTAGAGTCTAAGTTATAGATGATCCTGATTTATGTTGTTTTAGGGGAACGGAATGGGACTATGCCTTATGGCAGAGGGGTTGAGCTTCGCATCCCTCTTGTTTCCCATTCTCCTTGAACCAAGTGCAGCATGAATCCACTTCGAACCTGGAGTTTCTGCGTAAAGTAGTTCGCTCGGGTTCGACACTAGTTGCCGTTAGGAAATGACCAATAGGGAAAACCCTAATTCAGGTCGGTCCTAAGTGGGAATGGCCGGAATACTTCCGCTACGTGGTAGACACGGAAAGTCCTAGATCGCAAACCCCATAACATTCCATGGGAGTGCTGGGCGGAGCTTTCTAGACATCCTTTCCGATGGACTGCTAAGACATGCCCTGAAGATAACAAGTGGACACGTTACATCTATTGGCTACACCCTTTACCTTTTTTGCGGACCATCAAGCCTTGCTATATCTAGTGAATAAACCTTGCACTACAGGACGCATAGCTTGGTGGCTCCTTCTGCTTTTGGAGTTTGACTTCTCCATGGTTATACGGAAGGGAAAACAACACTACATGGCTAACCATATGTCACACATCCCCATAGGAGAAGCCGCTGGAGAAGGCATTGCCGATGAATCGCCAGACGCCCATCTCTTTAACCTTTCTATATCTAGTCGATGGTAGGTCAGGAGCCATCACCATGAATGATGAGGGGAGGAGGGTGATGGCTCGCATGAGAGAGTTGTGCCAACAAGTTTTTCGGCACAATGTCTTGGATCATTGGAAGAACATACCGAATGGGAGCAAGGACTACATAGTAGCATCCTTGCACGAGGAGTTTTCGGTGCTAGCCTCAGTAGATAGATTCTCTACGTGCTGGATGATGGATTGCATACGTACATACATGTCACATAGTCAATCCGACACATGCAAGGCAATCAAGAGTGGGGCTGCAAAGCCCAAGTGGTTAGATCCAGACGACTGGTGCCAACTGAGGGAGGAGGCTACAGATTCTCCAGGACATTGGAGTCAGCAGCGCGAGGCGACGAGGGCACTACTCGGGGCCGGAGTGGTCCATCATCTTGGGAGTGGCGGCCACAGGACATATTTGGAGGACTTTGTAATTTTTTCTTTTGTTTTTCTTGTTTATTTTTTTGTAATATTCTTTGTGCTGACAATCATGTTTCTAACACTTAGCATTTTGTTTTCTTTGCAGCACTCCATTACAAATCGCGATCCGACTAGCCTTGAGATTCGATATGCAGAGAGGCATGGTCTCACTTCATTGATTGACCAATTGTATAGATGTGGCGGCCCTATAAGTCACTCATCTTTCTTGTTCGTAGTTACCATGTTTAATTAGAATGCATTATTGTATGGTGAACTGATGTGTTGTTTCTTTATCTGCAGAGTCCGTTCGATGCTCCTTTGCGGCGGGATGAGCTTTCGGGGGACAAGGATATGTAGCTCGCCCTTGGATCCCTAGAGCTCACACACCTTTATTTTTGAGTCGCCTGATCTATGTAGACATTTTCTATGTATTAGTGATATCTTGTCATGATTGTACCAATCGCTTATTATGCGATCATGTATTTATTTCATGTATTAGTGTTATGATTTTAGTATACATTGTTTTTGTTTGCAAGCGCATTGTACACAGTGCAGAAACTATTTTGTATGTCTCTAATAAAGAACACAGTGCTATGCTGCCCTGCCACAGAAAAAAAATTCCCTGTTACCGTTGCTATTAGTATCGCAAATTTTACTGCTCACCTCGTTATTGGCGTCGTTATTTATGTCGCAAACTGTCGCTATCAGCGTCGGTATTGGCGTCGATATTAGCGTCGCAAATGCAACGCTGATACCGCTGCCAATATCAACGCTGATAGCAACGGTGATACCGATTGTTCTATGGCGTCGCCAATAACTACGCTTTTTGCGACGACGGGGGCAAATTTTGTTATTTGAATTTTTGTCGCTTTAAACGTCAGTATAAGGCATATATCTTGTAGTAATGCACATTTCATTTTCATTTGAGCATGGTATGAAAAGTGAAACTTATGGATGCATAGCACTTGTATTCCTAGTTATGACCTATAATGAGTGTGCGAGGTTCCCTTTGTTGTAGGATAGAACACTGATCTTTGGAAAGACTTTATGTCAGGTTGAAATGTTCTTGGATCGTATACGTATCATGAGAGGATTTTATCACATTTGTTCTTTATGTTTGAGAGGGAACATCCTAGGATGTAGGAGAGCTATAGGAGCCATAATAATTGATTGGGGGATATTGTATTTGTCTATATAATGAGGTGTTAATCACCTATATGTATGGGATACTCCCTTTTCGTGGAATTTAGATGGATAGTACATTGGACTATAATTTGAAACTCATGTCTACAAATGCATTTGATAGATAGATAATTTTGCATCATCTAGATGCTCTTGGCTATGAGGCCATGGGCACTGTTTGGAGAGTATAAGAGCCCAAACAGCAACACTTTGTGACACATATTGGGATGTATATAACGATGGTATATTAAGAAAAAAAATAGTGACAATTGGAAGACAACTTTTTCATCATGAACACATGAAGAAGAATGAAAGACAAATGGAGAGCGGAGAGAGAGAGAGAGAGAGAGAGAGAGAGAGAGAGAGAGAGAGAGAGAGAGAGAGAGAGAGAGAGAGAGAGAGAGAGTGTGTGTGTGTGTGTGTGTGTATGTGTTTGTGTGTGTGTGAAGAGAATCACAAAGGAATTCTCATTCGAGCCTTTGAGGTAGGTATATTATTTCTCCTCTCTTTGATTTTATATTTTCTTCTCTTCACTCTTTCTTTTTGTTTGTGGATAGATGCATTGAAAGAGAGAGGGAGTGAGGAAGAGAGAGAAATAGAGAGAGAAAGGGAGGGAGAGAGAGGGGATAGAGAAAAATAGAGAAAGAGAGAGGAGGGAGAGGAAGAGAAACACAGAGGGGGAGGAAAAAATAGAGAAAGAGAAAGAGAAGGGAGAGGAAGAGAAACAAAGAGGGAGAGATAGGTGAGAGAGAAAAATAGAGAAAGAGAGATATGGGAGAGGAAGAGAAACGATGAGAGAGAGAGAGGGGGAATTGAAATAAAGAGAGGGATGGAAAGGTATAGAGGAGAAACAAACATAGGGATGGAGAGGTAGAGAGAGAGGGGGGAGGGGGAGAGAAAAAAAAAGAGAGACGTGGAGAGAAAAATAAAAATAGGGAGAGAGACAGAGAGAGAGAGAGAGAGAGAGAGAAATAAAGAAATAGAGGGTGGAAGCGAGAGAAATAGAAATAGTGAAAAATAAAAATAAAGAAAAAAATGGAGGATAGAGAGAGGGAGAGATGTGTGTGTGTGTGTGTATAAAGAGAGGGAAAAACAAAGAAATTGTTAGAGAGGGATAGAGAGAAATGTGAGAGGGAAGGAGAGAGTAGAAGGGGATATATGTAGATAGAGAGGGAGAGGGAGTAATGAATTGAAAGAGAGATCTATTATTTGTCGTGATATAGAAAAATTGAACAATGATGAGGGCCATTCACATTCAAGGTTGAGAGACACATCTCAATCAATATATCCCATATCCTCTCACTCAATGCAACCTTACAATTCAATGAAAATATCACTTATTTATAGACCATGTGCAATGCTTTGGCAAGTTTCAATCTACAATCATTGATTAAGTGATCTTGGGCTTTGAGTTCATGGTGAGGAAAGTGTGTACTAATCATGCTTTGTAGTCAAACTCTAATTGATAAAAAATTTAATACTATTATATGTGCCCTAGAAATGTCCATAAAGAGGTATCAATCCATTTCAAGCAATGCACCTATTACAGCTCATAAGAAGAGTTCGTGGGTGAACAATGGAAGGATCTCCCGAGCCAATAATCCTATTGGAAGTCACTTGGCATGAACGAGATGAACGAACATGCACAAATCAAGAAATAATTATGATCTCACAAGAGGACACGCAATTAGAACAAATTGACCAAGCTTTACTTGATCGAAAGGTGTCCCATATACATGGTTTGTCTCTTCTCTTCCTTTCGCATCTCTAAATATCTTCTCTCTCTACATCCCACATATACTAAGTACAAATATTATTTCGTTGTTTGTGTTGATCTATAGTTTTAATACATTAAGTTTCTTTCAATTCATACTATGGCTTTGAAAGGGATCTACTATCTTCCTATAACCTTCTGATCTCTCTCTCTTACAACAAGAAAAAATTTGAAAAAAAAAGAAATGTCACAAATGAAATGTTTATAGCATCTAGTTAATAATGGCATATTATATCTCAATTGTGTTTGATAGATTATAAACTATGATAAGTAAGATTGTACTTTCCTTCTATATTTTGGTGAAATAGCTATATATATAGCTCAATAGAATGAATTACTTTCATTATTTTGAAAACATAATGAAAGAAAGAACACAAAAAATATATGAGAGAGACCATACCTCTCAAATAGCCTTTGGCCACCAGAAGTTGGAAAGTATGGGATTGAAAAATGTTGTCTAAGAAGAAATTTTGGACTCTTTAATCTCATAGATCCAAATTTGGATCATGTAGGATATAAATCCCATTTAATTGACTCATCAATGCTGGTCATGACTCGCATTTTACTGATAGTTGGCAGATACCACCACATTTGGCAAGATTTAGCTCCATTAATAAGGCATTGTATTCTGCCACATTGTTAGTAAAAGTAGCACCAAGATAAACACCCATTTTCATACCCTTTGCTTGCAATCAAGATGGAGAATATGTTGGACTATAGTTTGAAACTCATTTTCCTAAATCATGTGATAGATAGATCATTTTGCATTATCTAGATGCTCTTGGGCTGTGGGGGTTGTTTGGAGAGTATAGGAGTGCAGCTAGAGCCTTATACCTAGTATCAGGTCGATTTTAGGTCCCGATAGGTGGTGCTTTGCCATGAGCTACTAATAAGTGGCAATTTTCAAACCTCCCCTAATAGCGACCCAACTAGTTAGTGTATGCCAAAAAGTTTGTAGGTACATCCAATACACCCCAATAGAAACTGTCAAGATGAGATTCCATGACAAGAAAGAGCTAAAAGGACAAGACAAAGAACTGAGATCATTGGGAGGTATTCTGCTAAGCACAATATTTTGACATTGGTGAGAGTGAGAAGTTTTATTAATCAAATTAATATCCCATTTAATCCATCACGGGAAGAAGAAAGCTCTAGTATTCCCGTTTTCCTAAAGAGTCAGTCTATTGTAAGTGGCAGTGTAACCCCTCCGATACAAATCCCAAGACTAGACCCAAACCTCACGATGGTGCAACCGATTGCGATACTTGTAGGAATGGAAAATTTTCCCGAGCTTGGCTCTTTCCTATCCACTTTTTATGGGTTAGCATAGAAGGATGCAAAACTCTAGATTAGTTAATTTCAAAAGTTAATGTCTAATTATTGAATCTAGGATAAAGGACATCTTATGATGTTTTTTAATATGACTTTGAAAGGAAGTGTTGCGGTGTGGTATTATGGCTTTGAAGCCAAAACCATAACCACGATAGATCTATTATATGCGGCCTTCAGAAGAGAGTTTGCCCTTGAGAGCACTGGTCAATATTGACTTCGATTGTTTAATGTGATACAATAAGAGCCTCATGAGAATGCTTGATCTTATTCCAAGAATTTTAAGGAGGTGTTTCACAAATTGCAAGTCTCTATTCCCATTCCACATGTATTGACCAATTATAGTACTTCTATGTGGATTAGATTTGAACACTACAACAAAAACGAGGCATAGACGTGCATGTTAGACGCGCAAAGTCGGGCGCGTCTATCATAGCGTCTATAAGTGCGTGTAAACGTACGTGTAAATAGACGCGAATTGTGCGTCTATATATCCGTTCAAATAGACGCTAATATAGACGCGCCAGCAGACGCACAATTATTTAACCACCTAAAATTACAATTCACATAATTAAAAAACCAAATTTAATAATTATTTAACCACCTGAAATTGATTCTTGAGCATGCACGTGTGCGCATGATAAAAACCATAGAATTAAGAATACACATTGAATCATTGAATCAAAAAAATAGAGTTAATAATTACTCGAAGTACCATTGGCATCCTCGAAGTGAGCAAGGACACCACAATCTTGGGTATTTCTCTTTTCATCTATACGTTGAGTTCGAAGATGTTTACCCTCACACCAAAGTGCATTGAATAATGTGCACTAGTCGTAAAAGATAAAAGATCAAACTAGACATGCTGGACCCTCATGAGGTGTTCAAATAACTAGACATGCTGGACCCTCACGAGGTGTCTATAGCAAAATATATACCGGGTAGATGAAAGAGCCCTTAAGCTATCGTACACTTACTTGGTCCTTAAAACAAAGATCAGCATTACTCCTACTCTAGACTTGGATAAAAGTGCCAGTGAGACTCGAGTGTTTTATGGCTCGAGACTCAATCTATGAATGGAAAAACATCACGTCCACATCTAGGTTCTATCCCACCCTTCAAGTTCAAAAAGGGCATGGGGTTTGGAATTCCTGGCTTTTTTAAAGGCAAGCCAAAACCATTGAATAGTTTGATGGAAGGCCCTCCCTTTTTCTATTTTGAAAATGTTGAGAACGTTCCCAATTCAAAGTGGGAGACCATCAAACGGCATTTTAATGGCATAGATCCAGAGTTCACAGACTCTAGATATTTTTTAGCATGCTTTAGGCTGAGGTGGTTATGTTTATAACCTTCCAGTAGATGGAAGAAGGTTGATCCTTCCCCCTGCTCCCATGACAATCTTTGAGGTGCTTCCGAAAACAAAGAAGTATTAGCCCCCATGGGATCTGAGAGAGAAGCTGAATTGCATAAACACACGGGGTGCCCCTAGCACTATATGTGGATTGATCAGAAAAATATTTTCTTCCCACAAAGAAAGCAAGATACCCTCTTATCTTCAACATGAGATTGTCCTGGCATGCAAAATATGGAACTTGGTTTGGGTCAGCCTAGGCCAAGCTGCCCCACTTGAACCCCATGAGATTGAGCTGGTGCTTGGATATGATCGTGACCACACTTGAGGCTGCTCTACCCTTTCAGATTGGTATGATGCATTGGGCAACTCATTTCAGGTCAATACTATTGCATACAGTCTTTCACCACTGAAAGAATTATATTCAGAAGGTTTAACAGCTCTGTCATTCTCGAGCCTTGGTGGGAAAGAAGTGGCATTGCACAAATTGGGTATAATTTTGAAGGCTGTTGTTAGTGTGGAGATCAATGATAAATGTAAAAACATAATAGCCAGCTAGTGGAACAAAACCTTCCAAATAGGCCGATTTCAAATGGAGGATGATGTTAGAGATCTTACTGATGATAAGTTGGCTAAGATTGTGGATGCAGTGGGAAAGATTGACCTCATAATTGGGGGAAGCCCTTGCAACAATCTCTCAGGCAACAATAGAGTAAGCAGGGTAGGCTTGGGTGGCAAAGAATCCTATATTTTCTTTAAATTTCCCAAGATTCTGAGTAGTTTAAAAACATATCATGCAAGCAAGAGGTTACCTGAATATGACCAAACCTCTTAACAGCTAGTATTTTTTTGAATAGGATATGATTGGATAGGGCATGATTGGATGTATATACGACATAATTACACCTGGATCATACGCTAGGACATGATATACATGTATATGATCATACGGACATGATATACATGTATATACGACATGATATACATGTATAGGGCATATACATGCATAGGACATGATATACATTACCAACTTTACTTCTTTCGGAGTATTACAAATATACATCCAATCATTCAAAGCTAATTACATATATGTGATTTCATGCCCTATATACATCCAATCATGCCCTATACAAATGTGATTGGATAGGGCATGATGATTGGATGTATATATAAATCAAAGGTTGATTTGTGCATTTGCAATATATATATAGAGAGAGAGAGAGAGAACTGATCAATACACTCACATGTCTCATTTAATGTTGTACACTTAACCTAGCCATGCATGCCAATTCATAGCATGAGTAGATTGATGTAAATCAGTTGGCAGCTTGTGCATATACAAGCTATTCCAATCATGTCAAGGTGCACTTATAGCTCACATATCTTTGATTGATTGATGGATAATATGCCTTTCTCTATCTCTTTCGTGTACACCTTCATTGCATTATCTTTCTCTAGCTAAAAACTATTCGTGCTTTATCCACCTATTGATACATAAGTGGGATAATATGCAATTGTAAGTGGTATGGTCTAGTAAGTCACTACATATATATGTGCCAATTGACTTGCCAATGTGTTATCTCTTATCCTCAAGCTTTGTTATATATGTCACCACATAGGTCAATTGATTCCCTAAATGCATGCATTGATTTCTTAAATTATTGTTGCGCGTCTGTAAGCGCGTGTCACAGGAATTATCTGCGTATATACACGCGCTATTACATGCGCTGACAAACGCGCCACGCAAGTATAGAAAAATTTAAAAAAAGTTGTGGCTTTCTTTTCAAACCTGTGCTTTCCTGCGTTTTTTGTGCGTTTTTTGCAGTTCGAGCTCGAGATCACTACTCGTGCCTATCTATCACTTCATGAAGACAATGAGGCAAGGAAATAGGAGTAAAAAGAGGACAGGAGGAAAGAAGAGCCAAAGAGTAAAGAACAAGAGCCAAACATCAAGGAAGAGAACAAGATTGAAACAACTTACCAAGGGAAGGGAGAAGGAGGACAAGGAGCTTGCAACCTAGCCACCGCCACCCGTTCGAACAAGCAAAGAAGGTGAGTTCTTCTTCTCTCTCTCAATCTTGTTTGGTTTCTCTGTTTGTTTGTCTCTCTCTTCTCTCTCTTCACATGCTGGATCTTGTCATCTATGGAGGTTTTTTAGCTTTGTTTTTTAAGCAAGTTTGAGAAGAAATGGTGCGACTGTGCGCGTCTGTCAGCGCGTCCAGATAATAGTGTAGATGCAGCTATAGACGCGAAATAGACCCGCGTCAGACACCCACAGAGACGCGCTGACAGACGCTCACAGAGACGCAGGTATAGACGCACACAGAGACACAGGTATAGATGCTGTATGTAATATGTTTTATCTGCACATGGTAATATGATTTTTCTTGTGTAGATGTGGAATCCTGGATCCTCCAGCACCCCATTCAACAAGGAGCAATTTATGGGGGAGATGACCAATTATCTTGGTCACCCTCCCACTGCAGATGAGGTTTTCAGTGTGATGTCTGGGACACCTATCACATCTTTGCCTACATAGGGATCAGCTGAGGTAATGGATCGGCCGAAGCACGTGCATCAGCAAAAGCACGTGTATCAAGTGAGGTAGAGGGTAGTGCACATCGAGGGAGGAGGGAGAGTGGTGCGGGAGGACGAGGAGGTCGAGGGCTTTGTGGGGGTTGCCTAGGTGGTGGCTCTCGATCACCCTCACCGGAAAATGAGAGAGGTGAGCCTCCACAAATGTATTACTCTATCACTAATGTTGGTGGTATCTTGCATGACTTTGAGGGGAGGGAAGTGATAGCCTACTTGAGGAGTGTCGTGCATGCCACATACAAAGTTTGCATGATTTCCTTCAAGCACCAAAAAAATGGTTTGTGGCAAGAGGTGCTGCGGGCAGTACATAAAAGGTACCCTAATCCCGAGAATTCACAATTCTCAGATGATTGGGGACGGTCAAAGGTGAGAGACGCGCTTCATAACAAGAGGTCTCACCTTATGATGCGCGCCAAGGAGTCATTGCGGAGACAAGAGCAGGGGCGCCCTGGATATGGCCAACCACCCAATTGCCACCGCAAGGAGTGGAAAGAGGCCAAGAAGAGAGCAGCGGAGAAAATGACAAGTCGCCAGCATGCAGAGGCGCGACGTATCCAGATGGCAACCATGGGATCGTCGCATTATGGATCGGGTGGCAGGGAGTCATGGGAGGCTGAGTTTATAAGTTTTATTTGATTTCTTTTTTTAAATTAAATTTTGTAATTTGTTTCACTTCATTATATAGTGTGTTTTAATACGTTGTATGTTCAAATTGTTTTGTAGTATCATATCGTTGGTAGGATGCCTACTCCTAGAGAGGTAGGCTACCATCGAGGTCATAACCGGGCGTCCACTTGGCAGCATTTCTACGAGGAGGGACTCATCACGGAGGAGCAATACAATCGTGCCATGAGGATTCCACTACCAGAAGAGGTATGTTTTATTTTTTACATGAAAAGTATAGATAATTCTAATTTATTGTTTGTAATGGTATTTATATACCTTAATCCTTTATGTAGGCGAACCTTGATGCAGTTGAGGATAGCGAAGGGGGGACCAGAAGTAGCGGTGGCAGCAACGGCAGCGGCACAGGCAGCGGTGGTGGTAGCGATGATGATGCCTCTTCTGAGGAGATATAGAGGAGCCCCATGCATGCATGCTTCCCCTTGGCTTGTAATTTTCATTTTTGATATGTATTACTTTCAGCTAGTGCTTGCGACCATGACATCACAAGCACTAGAACTCATAATGTAAAAGCGTTTCATCTATATATATGAAATTTCGTGTGCTATATACATTATTTTGTTTTCAGTATCCAATCTTCGAAATAATCTTTCTCTGTTTTCCCTAAGCATACAATTTGATGTTGATGGGGGGAAAAAACCAAGAGAGCATGTGGCTTGCAAAGCCACATGCTCTCTGGTTTTTTTTCATACCTTTGTTTTGGGCGTCTATCAGCGCGTCTAAATTGCAGGATAAATGCGCGTCTATTCTCCTCAAAAACTTTCAGAGTAAACGCGGTTTTAGATGCATAGATGCATGCTTGTATAGACGCACAATATGAATATGTCCACTTTTTTATAAATATGATTATATATTTACGTAGCGCGTTTATATGCGCGTCTAAGTGTGCGTGTAACTCTGATTATAAGCGCGCTTTTAGATGCGATTTTGTAGACGCGCAAATAGACGTGTTAATAAACGCGCCCGACATTTTTTTTCACAATTCAAATATTGCATCTACAAGCGCGACTATGAACCCTTTTTGTTGTAGTGGAATATCCAAGTGCAACTCAGTAGTGTTCCTTTTGCTAATATAGATATTGCAATTGCCCGAGTAGAGGAGATAAAGTCACAAATAAAAGTATCCCATGCATCGAGGGAAAAATTCTATTCAAGTATAGGTCCTAACAATAATTTGTCATTACCTACAACTAGTGGTGGTTAAGCTTGGATAAGTCCACAACAAATCCTAATGCAAGATCAGGAGACATTATGCAAAATGTAAATATGGTGCGAGCTCCCCCTAATGTTGCCATGCCAATGGCTAGCCACATAAGCTCATTAAATAGGAGAAGCCAAATGATAAATCCCAATGTAAGGCCAACTAATTAGCCCAGAATACCTAACTAGGCGGTTAAGCCATTGAGATGTCAAGGGGATGATTATGTTTATGAGTCTAGTGCATAAAATGTTCTTGATAAAGTAAAGGACATGATGAAACATTATACTAACATATTAACTAAATGATATGGACAAATATCCATAGATATAAACATTCTAAAGAAGTAGTAAAACTTAATAGGAAGTCTAGACCCTGAAGAGGGTGGTCCATCAAGATTTAGTTGTAAGTGGTGTGGTATTCAGTACCTCTCCCACATATTTTCCCTCATGTGAAGAGCGATACATGTGAGAAGTATGGACATATGACCAATACATGAATCATTGATCAAATGATGTGAATCCTTGAGGGGAGGACCCTAAGAAAATATTGCAAAAGGGAGAAGCCACCTTAGAGGAAGTGCCAAGTGGGGTTAGTCTAGTAGAGGGACTTCACTTTGATGGAAATGTAGCCTCTAACAATTTAAGAGTGGTCACCAAGGGCCAGAAAATGAAAGAGATTCAGAATGATAACCCTAGTATAAGCAAATCTAACTCTAAGTCTATCACGATTTATAAGAAGGTTGCAAATGTCAACACCGAGATGGGTCCTCTTAAATTTGAAGTTATTTTGGAGGAGTGGGTGGCTAAGAGCAAGTTTAAGTCAAAAGTGAAGGACGTTGTTAAGGCTATTAGAAAACCAAAAGAGAGGATGGTGTGGCAAGAAAAAAATGCTATTGCAAACTTGCATGAGTTGGATCTAGCAAATGTTCTATATGGAGTCAAACTAGATGTGAGCTTGCTACAAATAATACAATTGTCACCTAAAGTTTGCAATGAATTCAAGAAAATCACAAAAATATATTATGTTTTAGAAATTTCTAGTACGAAGCGAGTGGGTAGTGAATGGTAGGAACATGTGGAGAAGCACTACCCTAAAGTTCAGGCATATGTTGATGGCATCTTGATAGAAAATGTTGTGGTAGACCTGAGCTTGTCTCTATCTAAACATTGTGATTATGGACTTACTAGAGAGGCTTCGTTTACCCATTCAAAAGGAAGTCACAACTATACTAAAAAAGGCTGACGATAGTTTAAGATAGCAAGAAGGAATAGTCTCTGAAGTACATGCAACAATAATGCATATTGAGTGTGTTCGTGATTTCCGTGTTATCCGATTTCCTAGGAGACCAAGCTATGATTTGTTGGTAGGAGGATTGTGGATATTACACTTTGATTTTTTGGTAGACATCCCAACTAGTCAATTGATCTTTGGGCATGCATCAAGGAGAATGATTTTGCATGTTTACCCTGAACACCCACCACTAAATGAAAGGACACCACTCCAACTTCAAAATGGGATGCACTTGATGGAACCTCTATTGCTTGAACTTTGAGCTCTAGTGAGTCTAATGGGGGTTCCACAACAAAGGAATTCTATCAAGTGTGCTTAAGTGAGCTTATGGGGGCAAAATATCAAATATGCAATGTTGATGTAATAGAGTGGGAGATTCTTGGGATTCCTAATAATCCCCATCTAATCAAACTCGGTACTATACTATTTGATGATGAGTGTGCAAAATATGTATTGCACCTACAGGAGTTTAGAGATATATTTGCATGAAGGTATGATGAGTTGAAGAGGATTCCCCCTACTATTGTCGTGCATACAATCCCATTGAAAGAAGGCAGTAAGGTAGTAAGATAGAAGATTAGATGAATTCCTTTTGAGTTGAGAGGGCCTCTTTTTTAGGACTTCATGTAGTTAAGAAAGGTAGGTCTAGTCTTTCCTATGAAACATATTGAATGGTGTTCACTAGTTGTGATAAGGAAAATAAGAACAATCAAAATCATGTATGTGTAGATTTGAAAGTGCTAAAGAAGCTGAAAATAAAGGACTACTATCCTTTTCCCTTTATTTAAAAAATTTAAGATCACTTAGTAGGGCAAGAAATGCACTCCTTTATGGATTCTTTGTGGGTTATAATCAAATGGCCATAGTTGAGGAGGATCAATTAAAAGTGATGTTCAATACAATCTTTGGTACCTCTGTGTACCATGTCAAAATCTATGTAATGCTCCAAGGTCTTGCCAAAGAATGATTGATAAGACCTTTACCAATATCTCCCCTAAAAAGTTTAAGGATTTTATAGACACTTTGAGAGTGGCTGTCACAACCCATGATAGGCAACTCATGCTTCTACATAAATGTTTTGAGTGTTGTTATGAGTATTGCATAGCATTAGATCCTCAAAAGTATGTATTTAGGATATCCTACAAATTATAGCTTGGCCATAATGTGAGTGCAATTGGCATTGCCATTAATCTTGAGAAAGTAGTAGTAATTGTGGCCATGAGCCCACCCACAAGTCCTAGGGAGGTTCAGAGCTTTGTTTCATATCTGAAATATTATCGTCAGCTCATTAATGCATTGGTTGATCTCTTCACACACAACCATGTTTTCGAATGGATTGAACACTCTGCAATGGTTTTTGAGGATGGTAAGCTATAATTATCCAAAATTCCAATGCTAAAAGCTCAAAATAGGGGTGAGGTTTTTTATATCTTTATAGCTACAAGAAGGCATGGTATCAATTGTTGCCTATACCAAATTTAGGAGACACAGGTGTATCATCCAAGTGCTTTTGCAAGCCAAAAATTACGGGTTTCAAAGTGCTAATATAGTTATTTAGAAAAGTGTATTTGGCGACGGTGTTCACCAGCAAGAACTTTAGACATTACATTCTTTATGAGAAGGTGGTGTTTTTCACCAAGGTAGAGGGTCTATAATTATTGATGAACAAGCTTCAACCCCTCACCACCTAGCTAAATGACTAATCTATTTTTAGGAGTTTGGCTACGAAATTCAAAGTAAGCCATTAAAAGTGTAGGCTGTTATTGAATTTTTAGTAGATTTTGTTGAGCCTTAGAAAAAGTGGGCTGATATTAGTGACTACGAAGATCTATGCAAGATTGATACACCCTCAATCTCGTAGTGGTATGCATTAATTACTGATAATCTATCCACAAGCAACCCTGCAGATTCTCCTTTTGAATCTAAGAAGAGAAAGATTAAGAAACAAGCACTTTGATTTTCCATTATAGCAAGTGTCTTGTACAGAAGGGGAGTGTATGAGGTATATCATTGTGTATAGTGCCTGATGAGGTACCATTCATTTTAGAGAAATGCCAAGATTCAGCACGTGCAGATCATTTTTCTCAATGGTTTACTCCTGAAAAAGCTTTGCATGCTAGTTATTGGTATCCAACGATCTTCCATAATACTTTTACATATGTTACATGTTGTGATATCTATTAGAGACACGATGCTAGGGAAAATCACAAGAGGTTGCAAGGAAAGAGGAATATAGATCTATGGACTTATGGGAAACTATATCCAAAAGATCCTTTGCATAACTTGGTGCCTCCCTTCATGGATATTATATCCTTAGTAAGCTTCATTGGAAACTGTTATAATAGCCTCTTAGGATATACTCAACATTTGGATGCCATTAGCAATGTACATAAGTTACAAAGAGATTTGTTAGACAAGGAGAATGCCTCTTTGAGGAAAACATTAGAGCAATGTAAGCATAAATTACTACAGAACAAAAAGACTATTTTAGAGCTAGAGAAATAGAGAGATCAATTGAGGCTTAATGAAAGAATATTGGGGGTTCACAAATGATGCAATAAACTTTGAAATATTAAGACATGGAACTTTGAAAGAATACATGCACTAAAGTAAGTAAGTTCTTTGTTACTTTTCTCTCCATCTCATAAAGTATTTGTAAAATAATTTATGATAACTAAACATTTATTATTATGAATAGAGAGATACTCTACAACCTAATGAAGAAACGACTTCAAGCATGGAGGCATCAATTGAACACTTTAAAATGCTTCTAAATAAGGAAGCTATCAAAGAAATCTTGAAGGATCCAACGTATTGAAATCTTGCAGGATAGGGGATTGAGATTTTCCTGAGGGGGAGTCCACTTAGCTCAAGTGATATGCAAACTTTGTTGGATGAGGTAGATATATCTAGTAGGGGATACACAACTATTTACAAATCTCCTTACAGGAAGATGAAGAAATCTAAGCGATAAAAATCAATATTTCCAAATTCAATATCACTCAAAAGAATGTGAAAATAAGTGAATGATCAAGTTCTACAACTCCTAGGATCTCCATTTAATATTGAAGATGCCTATCATTTAACGCTAGGGGAAACGATGGTTTACAACAAATACAACAATATATTTTACAACTTGAAGGCCCTACATCCATACTTTGTTCAATTATTTGAGGTGACTCCAATGAATGTAATGGTCTCGTGAAATTTGTACTCAAGCTTGATGAGTACCAAATTGTGAGGGATGGAAAGCTAGAATGGGTCACCATCACCCTGATGAATAGGGCACTTGATCCAACAATTTCAAAGTACAATCCAAAATGGTTCAGTGTCCAGTCCAAGAACAATATATTCTCTCTGGGGTTCTTTGAGATGATCAATATATTTTAAATTGAAAGTTTAATTATACTAATACGGTTGTTGGGTCACATGCTTATAATATGTGTGTATTCTAGGTTATGTCTAAGAATTTTGAAACCTTGCATTGGATTTCAAAAATGATCCTTAACTTGAAATTTATACTTAGATTCCTCAATCTCAAAAATCCGTTTTATATCTCTCCTCAAAAAGTTTGGGTTATTTACTAATCATGGCAATAGTGTATAGCTTGTCAAAATTGTAAAGGGTTTTAGTAGTAAAAACCTCCTAAATATTCTGCAAGTACATATTATACTAATCATATTCAAGAATGTTGGGAGCTTTCTGTGGGACCATAACATAGGAAAGAGAGACACTCAAGGGCATGGATGGATTTAAAGAAGGTAGGCAAGATGGAGACACTTTGGCCATAGATGAGCTTTGATTATCTCATGCTCCTTGGGTCCTATCCACTAAATAGAAGTACATGATGAAGCAAATTAGCATGTCTATATATATGCCGAAGGGTACAATATGGTCTCTCAGATTCACATTTTTTAAAGATGACCAAATAATATGACTAAAATCCAATGATTGGCTGTACAATAAGTATTTCATTATTTTGTATATATCTATAGTTTGTAATACATTAAATTTCTCATAGGTCATACTACCAATCACGATCACAGGGTGTCTCACTCTAGAGGTACTATTACGAAGAGAGTTTACTGTCAAAAGTCTTGCATTGCTCCCCATCACATGGTTTTGAAAGGCATATACTATCTTGTCATAATCTTGCCATCCCTTTCTTACAACAATAAAAACTTAGAACAAAAAAGAAATGTCACAAATCAAATGTTTACAACATTTGGGTATTAGTGAGATATTATATCTCAAGTGTATTCGATAGATTACAAATTGTGATAAGTTAGATTCTATTTCCTTCTCTATTTTGGTGAAATAACTATATATATAGTTCAATACAATGAACTAAATCCATTGTTTTGAGAACATAATGAAAGAGAGAAAACTAGACCTTGCCTTTTTTTAAGACTTTTCCCATAATTGTATTGGAATCATCACACAAACTAGTAAGGAAATTCAAAGGGACAATTATGCTCCATTGACATTCAATGCGAACTTATGAGTCTTCTACTCAAATTCTTTTCCCATAAACTTTGTAATGTTGATCCCTATCTCTTTACTAATGTGTTCATGAACCTTTGTTGCTATTAATTGCAAAGGTATTTTAAAATGGGGCTACTTCTCAAAATGCTAGAGATGTATTCACATTTCTATGTTTTAAAGTGTTTGAAATCACACACACACACACAGAGTTTCTATGTATGTGTGGTGTTGAGAGAGAGAGAGAGAGAGAGAGAGAGAGAGAGAGAGAGAGAGAGAGAGAGAGAGAGAGAGAGAGAGAGAGAGAGAGAGAGAGAGAGAGAGAGAGAGAGAGAGAGAGAGAGTGTGTGTGTGTGTGTGTGTGTGTGTGTGTGTGAGAGTTAGAGAGTATGTGTGTATCCACTAGAGGTCAAAAATAAACTAGAAGACAAAAATAAAAAGCAATAGCAATCTTGTGATTGTGAGAGATACACACACTTGAGTGTCTCATTAGGGGGCATCTCCAAAGTTAGAAATTTACCACAGGGGTTCACCACAATGAGGTTTTTGAGAAAATTTGAGTAAATCTACAAGTCTAGAAAAATATAAATGTATTGCATTAGCACACCATGGTGGGGTTTTTTAATGAACTTTAAACCAATTTACAAGGTTACACATGTAGAAAGCAATGGTTAATTGTCCCCATGTATTTCTAAGTAAAGAAGGGCCATTTTATTATATCATGACAAAAAGGGGTGCATGAAGCACAAGAGCATGGCCCTTTTGTTATGCAAACTATTTGGCAAAATCAAGCTCTAATAAGGCAAATTTCAACATTCCTAGGAGCATCTACGTCAGGTTGATTGAAAGTCTCAGAATGAGTCTCTTAACTCAATTATAATAGGGTAAATTTTTTAATGAAGATCAACCATGCCAACATAGAATGCTAGTACCATATAGGGTAATGGAAAAGCAACTCTTCAATACACACATGTCCCTTCCATGCCCATTTATAGACACTTCCCTCATGCTTGTGCTTTCCTCGTCGTGGCTTCATGAGCACCCAAGATCCCTTAGAGATGAGAACTTCTATCCATGTATTCCCATCAAGGGTAATGGGAACCAATATAGAGAAGACAGAAGTTGAAGGTCTGTGAAGCAAGGGAGTAGCATTGTTTGTGACCACTGCAAAACATCGAGAACTTAGATGATGAGGGTGGGAAGCCATTAGAGATTGACAACAAAGAAAGAGTGCAAAGAGCTCTAGAAGGAGGAGAAGGTCTCGGTAGCTAGAAGAAGGCAGGGAGTTTTTGAAAAACCTCCCTCCCAAAACCTCCCCAAACCTACCTCCATAATTTTTCCAAATCTTCTTCTTGCCCCCATAATAGTGACATTTATAGGGTATTCTCCTTAAACAAAAAAGGTTTTCAAGTATTTTTCTCTATTTTGTGAGTAATTTTTGAGAAAATCCAACGTAACGTTGGCCTCCATCCTATTGGAGGCGCTACTCCTTCTCTCTCCTATTATTTCCCTCCTTTTGACCACTAAATTCTCTAATGTATCATTCCAACGCACCTAGTTTGATATTAACTTTTTTCTTGGAAGAAGCTTGTGCCTCTCAAACTTTCTCTCTGAGCCAACTGCAGTCACTATGGTTCCCCTCCTTGATCACATGCTATGTCTTGACCTACTTGATGAAGCTCTCTCCTCCTTACTTTCTCTTTGGTACCAACATGGGTGTCTCCTTTTTTATCCAGTAGATTGCTATATGCAATAGATTCCTCAGGTGATGCAACAGAATAGGCCACCCTCTACTAGCTATAATGCCCCTTCTTAGTGGCCATTAGTTTTGAAATAATAGCAATAATCTTTTGATAAAAAATAGTAGCAACAAGATTTTTGCCTTAAATGCCATCTACCCATCTTTTGATCAAACACTTTTCTTGATCTTGCTCATGTACTATGCCGAAGGCCCAGTTGAGGAGCTTGGCTATCTCTATCTTCTGGGACAGTCCCTCTTCATCTTCTATTGGATCATTCCAAACAACAGAAGCTTGCATCTCTACCAAACCTTCTATAATGTGCCCACTCCTCAAATCATGGGACACGTCTTAGCAGCCCGTTGAGAGGTTTATCTAGAAGACATCGCCCGGCACTCCCAAAGAATGACACGGGTTTTGCCAACTAGGGTCTCTCGAGTCTGCCCCGCGATGGAACTTATCCAGCCATTCCCACTAGGATCGACCTGAAGACCGGGGTCCTGGCCAACATTGTCTAAGGACATCATCCGACCTTTCCTAACATTCCTTGTTAACATTTCCTTTGAGGAAATCTCTCGGCTAATCGAGACCACCCTTCCGTAGGATAGACCCAATTAGTCACATCCGCCACGCTTCCCTCGAGACCACCCTTCCGTAGGATAGACCCAATTGGTCACATCCACCACGCTTCCCTCGAGGGTCGAGAGAGAGAGAGAGAAAGGAAGAAAGAAAGAAAAAGGAATAAACATGAAACATAATAAAGAAAGAGAGAAATAGAGAGAGAGAGGGAGGGAGAGAGGAGAATGAATGAGAAAACACGAGGGGGTAGAGAAAAACAAAGAGAGGGTTTGTTCTTGTTCTTTGATTTCTTCTTTTTTTATTTTTTTTAAAACAATGGTGTGCATTGAGGGAGAAAGAGAGGAAACGAGATAAGAAATGAGATTCGAGGGAGGAGAATGTGGTGCGTTGAGGAAGAACGATAGGAAATGAGAGAGGGAGAAGAAGAAAGGAAAAGGAAGAGAGAATGAGAGAGAGAGAGAGAATAAACATGAAAGATAACAAAGAAATGGGGAAAGAGAGAGAGAGAGAGAGAGGGAGGGAGAGAGGAGAATGAGTGAGAAAACATAAGGAGGTGGAGAGAAACAAAGAGAGGGGTAACAAAGAAAGAGAGAGAGAGAAAGAAATATAGGAAATAAGAGAGGGAGAAGAAGAAATGAAGAGGAAGAGAGAACGAGAAAGAGAGAATAAACATGAAAGAGAAAGGGAGAGAACATAAAATGAAGAGCACAAAGAAAGGTGCAAAGAAAGGGGGAGAAAATCGAGACTTTAGTTGACATTGATTTTGTTGAGTTACAAGATAAGAAATCCCTTCTCGAACAAATTAAGAAACAAAAAGAGAACGAGAACAAAAACAAACTATTTTTCGTAACGTAGAAAGACCACATGGAAAATGATGAAGGTCGTGATGTTCAAGATTGCGAGGCATATCTTAATCAGCGTGTCCCGTGTCCTTTCTCTCAATGCGATCTGGCAATTAAACGAAAGCATCGATTGTTTATAGAACACGTATGATGCTTCAGCGAGTTTCAATCAGAGATCATTGATTAGGTGATCTTAGACTTTGAGTAAATGGTAAGAAAAGTGTATATCAATCATGCATTATTGGTGCACAAATCGGATGCTGGATGCATGCGTAGTGAGTGCCGGAAGGTCCTTAAGAACAAAGAACTCTACTTTAAGCTCAAAAAGCAAGAGAATAGACCTGCACGACAAGAGGCAAAAAGACCAATTGGATACAATCTCCCCCTATGCCTTGTGTGAGTACTTCACAAGGTATGTACTTATAAATTAATTCATCTCAAAGCTAAAAAATAGCCTAATTTTACAGTAAGCATGCTTTAGCTTTTGTGTTTGCTTTTGTCCAAATAAACAATAAATCGTGTATCCATGCGCTTACAAAATAATAAATATTTGTCAAGCGCTTCAATAAATAAGCGTGCCTAAATAAATATTAGTGCCATGTCTTTAATAATAAGACGCGCGCCCATAAAAAAAGGTAATTTATTCTGGATAATTTGAATACACGCTATCGCCCAGTGCTTTCCAATGCCACCGCCGTCTGCTCTACACATCAATTGAAGCATTCACAATTGTTAAAAAATAATAAGCTAAACTGACAAAAGTGAATGCCTAGCAATCTTCAGCTACAAAATAAATAAATAGGTTAAAACTCTGTCCTAACCTTAATTTAATACGAGTGCACTCTAAACTCATACACGTCCATTAATTTAAATATGTATTTTTCGGAATCACCTGTTGTGGAGTCACCCATGTGCACATTAAATTAACATGACACCCGAAAAGGACAGGCGTCCCCGTCAACTTCTCGCATAAGGAATCTACCTTGTATACGAGCCCTGGTAAATAAATATAGTTTTACAAAATCCACCACAAAACTCACAGAATCCACCGTGGTCTCACGGAATTCACCGTGACCTCGGGGATAGAAATTGTCCTCAATTGCTATTAGCTCAATGTGGAGTGAGCACTGAGGGGTAAGCACTTAGGTCGCGGGTGTGCATCCATTGGGCCTCTTCAACTAGATGATTTTTAAACTTAAGCAAATATCTAGAATATCGATGGCCTATTCTAGTGGTCATAAAGTCAGTGTTTAGAATAGTTTTAGGTTCAAGGATTTCAGTTTCTTCTTCTAACAAAGGAGGGTTTTCATAGACAGGGTGAACAAGTAATTGCCCTTTAAAAGGTTGTAACAAACTGATGTGAAAATATTGTGGATTTTCTAGTGTTGGGGTAATTCTAATTTAAATGCATTGTCATTAATTTTGTGAATGATTTTGAAAGGTCCATAAAATCGAGGGGCTTACTTAACAGTAGGGTGTTTCTCAACACTTTGTAATCTTCTCTTTTCAATGCGTAACCAAACATAATCATCAACTTTGAAACTCATAGCTTTTCTTTTCTTGTTAGCTTGTTTAGTGTATGATTGTTGGGCTTTTGCAATCATGTCTTTGACTTCAGCAAAAATAGTAGCATGCATATTGGCAATATCATCAGTAGCTTTAACTTTGTTTGACAATGATGTAACAGGTGTAGGCAATCTATGTCCATAAATGATTTCAAAATGTGCTTTTTGTATAGCTGTATGTGGTGTATTATTGTATGCAAATTAAAATAAATGCAAGTGTGTATCCCATGTTTGTGGTTTTGAAATTTTGTATGCACACAAAAGATCTAAAATTGTATTGTTCGTAGCTTCTGTTTGCCCATTTGTTTCAGGATGAAATGCAGATGAAAATTTGATCTTTGTACCTAAATTAGCAAACAAAATAGTCCAAAAATTATTGCAAAATCTAGAATCACAATCAGAAATAATAACTTTTGGCAAACCATGGTTAGTAAAAATAGTCTTCAAAATTAATTGTGCAGCTTGAGATACAGTTAATGTTTTCTTGCATGGAATGAAATATGATTGTTTGCTAAATCAATCTATAATTGTCCAAATCATATCATGATTAGCTTGGGTGTTAGGTAAACTGGTTATAAAATCCATTGAATATGTTCCCATGGTCGTTCAAGAATCGGTAAAGGCATTAATAAACCATATTGCTTACCATGGTGTTGCTTAACTCTTTGACAAATTAAACATTCAGATACAAAGTTAGAAACATTAGATTCCATCTGTGGCCAGTAAAAAATCTTCAACCATACGTAAAGTAGAAATAATACCTCTATGGCCTTGATATGGGGGACAATGAATTTTGTGCAACACAAATGATTGAAATGGAATAGTTACACACAATCTTTTCTCATAAAACATAAATCCATCAGAATAAAACAATGAATCTATTGGAATCCAGTTATTTTCAACTAATTTATTCCAATCGTCTTGAAAACTGGGGTCTTCGTCATAGGTATCTTTCATAGGAATAAGGGAATCAAAAGATATAACTGGATACTTGGTCTTCTACTTAAGGCATCGGCAACAACATTCTCTTTTTCGGGGTGATATTGGATAAGTGGATAAAAACTTTGAATAAAAGTAGCCCATTTAATATGACGGTGGTCAGAGATTTGGGGCTGACTAAGGAGATGTTTGATACATTGTTAGTCAGTTTTGATCATGAATTCAGATTTCATTAAATAGTGTTTCCATTGACGTAAAGCTTGTACTACTGCTAGCAATTCCTTATTATAGGTAGAATACTTGAGTTCAGATGGTTTAAGTTTGAAGCTAGATAGGCTATGGGATGTGAATCTTGCAAAAGGACAACTCCTATTCAAGATCCAGTAGCATCAGTGACTACTAGGAAGAATGGTCTATTAAAGTTAGGTAGTTGCAACACAGGGGCATGTGTTAAGGCATGTTTCAGTAAATCAAAATACTTTTGCTGATTATCAGACCAATGATATACAATACCTTTCTTTAATAATTTTGTCAAAGGCAATGCAAGCAATGAAAAATTTCTCACAAATTTTCTGTAAAAGCTAGCAAGACCTAAGAAAGAATGTAATTCATACACATTTTTAGGTATTGGTCGATTCAAAATTTCTTCTATCTTTTTAGGATCAACTTTAATACCATAAGATGAAACAATAAGTCCTAAATATTCAATGTGGGTTTGGAAAAATTCACTCTTTTCAAGATTATTATATAATTGATTCTCTTTCAATAAATTGAAAACCAATGATAAATGTTCATAATGCTCGTTCTCATTCTTACTGAAAACCAATATGTCATCAAAGAAAACAATTAAACAATGTTGATGCTTCAAAAATATGTGATTCATCATACTATTGAATGTGGATGGTGCATCAGTTAAATCAAAAGCCATAACAAGAAATTCATAATGTCCAAATTGAGTCTTAAATGCAATTTTGAAAATGTCATATATGTCCAATCGTACTTGATGGTATCCAAATTTAAGATCTATCTTGCTAAATATTGTGGCCCCTTATAGTTTATCCATGAGATCGTCTACCCTAGGGATCGGATATCTATTCTTGAAAGTGATCTTATTTAGGGCACGATAATCAATGCACATCATATAGGTGTTTATTTTCTTCTTCACTAATAGGACAAGTGCACCAAAAGGCCTAATGAGTCCTCGGGTTAATAATTCTTCAACTTGGGTTTGAATTTATTTCTGTTCAATTTGATTATGTCGATAAGGCGCTTTACATGGTGGTTGAGAACCTAGAATTAAGTTTATTTTATGATCTTCATGATGTGTAAGTGGTAAGCCAGGTGGTAAGTCAATAGCAAAACAATCTTTAAATTGTGAAAGAAATTGTGCGTGCCTAGGATGCATCTGGTTTTTGTTGAGATTCAAGCTCGTAGTCTTTGGTCAGTTAGTTCTACCTTAGTTGAATAAGTTTAAGTCCCACTGACTTAACCATGGTTAGATCTAGGTCATTTTGATCTTTAGTGTGTATTGTACACAGTTGACTTTTGAGATTGTGTTGATGGAATGGAATGAACTAAAGGGAGCATGTGTGCTACCCTGGTGCCTATGCCTTTGTCTCCATCTCTTTCTCTTTGAACTCTAATAGGGTATCAGAGCTTTAAAGAAGCTACAGAAGAGGCTTTTGTGAAGATGATGATGATGAATAAGAAGAGTGCACCATCAAACTGGCACATGGACTCTTCTCGAGTTTTGGGTCCAACGTCTACAGAGCCTTGCCATCGTGGAACATGTCAAATGCCCATTTTGCAGTTATTCTCTCACTTCACTCGTGTTTCTGCTCAATGGGATGCCTGCTTGTAAGCATTTCAACAAGCAGTATCCCAAAGGAGTAGACATCACTCTTTTGTGTGAGCTGGTAAGCTTTGAGATACTCCGGATCTAGGTAACCGACAGTCCCCTTCACTTGTGTAGAGACATGGGTGGAATCAAGACCCCAAGGCCCAAGACAAGAGAATTTAAAATCAGCAACTTTAGCTCAATAGTTGCTAGTTAACAGGATGTTAGTGGACTTGATGTCACGGTGGATGATAGATCTGTCAGCATATAGATGCAGGTTTCCATTGGGAGCATATTCAACCATGAGAATCCTTTCAGATCCTTCTACAGCATACCCTATCAACTTGAAACTTTGCCGATAGCTGCATGTCATATGCAATCTTCTTTGCCCTTTTCATTGCAACAATCCTCCCATAGTTTAACCTCCCTTTCTACATTGTCCCAAACCCTCCTTGCCCAATTTGGAGCGATGGTGAGAAGTTATCAGTAGCTTTCATAAGGTCAGCCACTGTGAATGTAATAGCATTATCTGCTAGAGCATGGCCAGTTGCTAAACTTAATGGCTTATTTTTTTTACCATCATCCCATGAATTAACTGAAACATCCTGAAATGCAAAGGTTGTGCTATTATTGGTTACTGGTGCTTCATGATGAGGTACCTAATCTCCATTTTGATCAGATTAAGGTCAGCTTCCCATCCATATGATGTTTTTTCTATGAAAGCAGAATGGTAATCCATTTTATGTCATTTGTAAAAAGCTACCACATTATGAGATGAGCAATATTGTATGCATGTCATGCCTTTGGAGGGTGATGTAGCTCTTTCAATGTGCAACGTTTGGATTTGCTGTAAGCTTGGAAATTGAGTAATAATTTTATGTAGAAAATCAGACACTGAGATTGTTTTTGAAAGGCCAACTTTCATCTCAAGAACAGGTTCAAACATACCAGCTCTAAGCTCAATTGGATCGACTGTAAGAGGAGACAAGGCACAACTGAAGCCACCCATGTTGTTTAGGCTACCTACTGTCGCTAGGCTTATTTAGCTACATTTACAACTTCTGTTTTTAATGGCAAGGCTATAGAATGGTTGCCTTAGTGATCAATAAGAGGCTATTGATTTGCATCTATGGATTAGTTTTGTTGATGGTGATCTTACGTCTTGTGCAGGTGTTCAGCAGAGGATATGTATAGAGACTACTTCATCCTGCTTATCTGATTTCCTATCAGCATTAAAGAGATATTCTAGATGTAACTGGAGGCCTTTGGCATTCTTGAATTTAAAGGCAGGCTGAAGTATAATTGTAGGTTTACAGCTCTAGGTGGCACCTGCACTCTAAATTTGAGTCTGGTGTTTGTTGCTTGTAAAAACTATCTCTACAATAGTTTTTGATCAGCAGGGTATGCATGGTGAAATCAACAATTTGGAGTAAAGCACTCATGGTTATGTGATAATTCTGTGATAGAATATCATGGTGTCTCAGTGAGCAGTTGAAGGATTTTTTAGGGTGTATTTCCTACATGTATTGGATCTTATGCAGTCTTATAAGTTGAAATCTGTGTAGTTTTTGGAATTGAATGTCTTTGTGGAGTTGAGAGTTGTTGATTACAGATGTTGGTAGTATGGCACTAAATGGTCACTGAATTATATTTCCTGCTGGCATTTTGAGAAATTGATTGGTTTTGGAAAGCTTAAGAATTTGAAATGACAAACACAGGAGAGAAGGATACTATCACTCAGATAGTGGTGAAAAGTTGAACTACAACAATTTCATTCTATGGAAATTCGAGATGTCTAATTTTTTAATTGGAAGAGGCTATTGGGACCTAGTCACAGGTCTTGAAGATGAGCCCAAGCTATCGAAGGATAGAAATCCAACACAGGATCAGTTAAAGGCACACACGACTTGGTTTGAAAAGGCTAGTAAGGTCTTGCATTGGTTGTCGTTATGTGTGTTAGACACAAAGGCTATGCAAATTGCAAACTGTACTTCTCTAAAAGCTGCCTGGGACTTATTGATGAAGAATTATGGGCATGTCACTCATGCAAGAAAGACACAGCTGAAGCAAAAATTTAGCCACATATCCAGGAATGGAAGGTCTATTGAAGACTATGTTAGTGAGATAAGATCCCTTACAGAACAACTAGGCTCAATTGGAGCTGAAGTTGACGATGATGATTTGGTGGCTACTACCCTCCATGGACTTGGACAGGAGTATAAGCAGTTTGATACTTCCATTTTAGTGCGTCGAGAGAAGCCTGAATTTGGTGAACTTGTGGCACTTCTATTGCATGAAGAAGTGAAACTTGGACTCAATACAAGTTCCAGTGGGTCTTAAAATAGGAGGGACAGTGTCTTCTACTCCAATCAAAGGGGTAGAGGTGGAAGAGGAAGATCAAAATTTAGAGGAAGAGGTGTTGGAAATGCATATGCAGCCCGTGGTTGGACATCAAGCTACTGGATGGAAAAATAGACAGCCTCAAGCAAATAGAGGTGCCTCAAATGCTTGTGGAAAAGGGGGTTATTCACCTAGAGGAAGAGGCACTTGGCAATAGCCTCAAATGAGTCATGGACAGCAATCAAATGCAAATAAGGATTGCCATTATTGTGGCAAATACAAGCATGTAGTTAAGGATTGCTATAAGAAGCAAAATGATCAGAGAGCTTGTCGTTAGTGACTAAGGGCAATTGTACATCAAATTCAGATCGTGCACCTTGGTCCATCACCACTTGGTCTTGTCCAAGAGATCCTTGAGTGGTTTAAGATTTGCGTCTAGGTTACGAGCTAATCTATCCATTATGTGCTCTAAGATCTTGTGGAGCTCTCATTTATTATTTGGGACATGGAACATGATGGGGGTGGGCATCGTTATAAGAGCTTCTAGCCATCATATAGATGTGTACTACTGAGGGTTTGTTCTTGGGCTCACCAACTAACTTGGAATCTTTTTCGTGCTTCTCATTATCCAAGAACGGTAGATCGATTGTGGCTAACACATATATCCAATCACGATTCCTCGAGCCAAGGGATATACTTAGTCAGCGACTTGTAATATTCTCTAATCCAAGCATTTCCCTTCAACATGGATGAGTTGGTGTCTAGGTTGATTTGTGTAGTCTTCCAAGTATCCATATCTACCCTCACCTCTTCCATTTGGTTGCCTAGGAAGATCAAACCATTGCCCCAATCTTCTATGACTCGTGCATTGTGATAAACCCCCAAAATTGTGTAAATTTAGGCACAAAATTATGATCTTCATTGGAAAATCTTCTGTAGTTTGATAATTTAACCTTGTAACTTCATTGCAAAATATTAAGATAAGCATTGTAAAAGGTATGACTAGATATTATAAAGTCATGACCTTAAAGTGTATGTGTGTTTCGTTTCCAAATTTGAAAGGTTGAGAAGTTTCTTTATTGAAAATAAAATAAAGGAATCTTCTTGTAAGGTGTAAGTAACCATTGTCAAGAATCGCATGATGGGGGGATTTCTTCGAGCTGTGGTGCTAAACACACACTATACACACAAGAGGAAGCTCACCTAAGAACACAAGAAGAGAGATGGAGGCCAAAATGTTTTCTTCCTGATTTTTTTTCTTCTTCGACACCCTATACAATGTACAAAAAGTATAGATAAGATACAACATAAAGGAAAGTGGCCTTCTAAGTCAAACAGTGCATAACTGACTATACTAATTGACTGGCACTATATCTTTGCCACTTGTAGGTAGGTGTAACAAACTAAATATAATAAGTGATAAGTCAGTGGCCATGTGAGTGTCATAATGACCACCAACGTGCTAAGTGTAGACGTGTGGACCCATCTAGCCAGGAGGTCCATCATCAATGTCTGCACGTATTGAGCTTTCCATCTTAACACTCCCCCTCAAGCTCAATTCTATCTCTGCAACTCCAAGTAAGCTTCAGAACTTTCAAAGCTTCTCTGCACCCAATGCCTTTGTGAAAATGTCAGCTATCTGATCCTGTGTGCTAACATATACCAAGTCAATCTCTCCTGCAAGTATCTTCTCTATCACAAAGTGGTAGTGCACCTCAATGTGTTTTTTTCCTCGCATGGAACACATCCATGATGTAGTTCTTAGTCACGAAAGTACATGAGATGGTACCAAAAGTAGGAGTCAAAAGGCTAGCTGGAGAAGACACGAAGTCTAGGCAAGACACAAAAAGGCAAAGGTTGGAAGCATCCACCACCACAACATCCTCTACAGTGTTGCGGATTATGATGCATATGTTGCTAAAATCCTAGCCCAACTGAAGAAGGCTAAGGAAGAGAAGAAGGCTGCGGCTACAGAACTAGAGACTGAAAGAGAAGTTTCTATGGCACTAAGGCTACAAATGACATGGCAAGGAGAAAAACGTTAGAAAGAAATTCGAAAGCTAAAAGAGCAACTCAATGCCAAGGAAAAGGAGGCTCAAGAGAATGAGGATCGCTTAAGGCAGAGGCTAGAAGATGAGGCACAATACTTGATGGCCGAGAAGCGAAGCCACAAGATGCTCATCCTCGAATATGATGAACTTCAGGCTAAAGGTGCAAAAACTGGAAGAGATGAATGTAGAATTGCAAGAAAACCAATGCGATAGAGACCAGGCATCCAAAGAACAATGCCAAGAGCACGACGATGCCATGGAATTCAGGTTGATGATGGAGCTAGAGGAGTAGGGAAGGATCGAGAGGAGAGAGATGGAAGCCGTGGTGTAGGAAAAGGAAAAGGCAATCGAGGAAGCTACCAGGAGCCCGCAAGAGAACCTGAAAAATGCCCAGTAGGAAGTGGAGGCACTGATGGCCATGGCCATGAATGAAAGAAGGCTGCACTAAGAAAAACTACAAAGCCAAGCGCAAGTCAACGAAGAGCTGTCACAAAAGGCTTGTTGAAACCCACACGTAGCTCACCATGGTTGATCATGGAAGAAGAATAGACAAAGAGCAACTAAACTGCCAAGACAAAGAGAAGACCCAAATGCTGGAAGTGTGGAATGAGTATCAATAGTGGTAATGATGTTGTCTCAGGAGAGATGGAAAAAGGTAAGAAAGATCTGGAAGAGAAAGTGCAACAGTGGGAGAGGCGCAATTTTGAAAGAGTGCGAGGATTGAGAGAGCACCTGGTCGTGGCAGAATGCAAGAGCGCTTGTTGAATCTAGGGCAAAAGCTATAGAGGTGTGCTTAGACACTCAAAGGCAAGATTTTTTTAGCACAATGCTTCATATCACACAAGTTGAAGGCAAGGATTCAGGGGAGAGAATGAAAAAAAAGCTGGAATTGATGACTAGAGCCTTAAAGTATGCCGTGCAAGAATGCACACTCCCAATTGGCACATGCATAACCAAGGAGTAGCAATGCAGCAACTTATGACAAGCTGGTCTCTCTCCACTGATGAGCTCAGGGAACTTGGATTCAAAGAATAGGAGCAACCCCGACTCCAACCCAAGATGGAACATGATACCAAGGAAGGTCCGTACTTCGAGCAAGAATTCAAAGAAGAACCGCAACCCAAAGAGCCCAGTCTGCCCTTGCCTAACCTACCCCCACTGATGAGCTCAGGGAACTTGGATTCAAAGAACAGGAGAAACCCCGACTCCAACCCAAGATGGAACATGATACCAAGGAAGGTCCGTACTTCGAGCAAGAATTCAAGGAAGAACCACAACCCAAAGAGCCCAGTCCACCCTTGCCTAACCTACCCCCAAAGGAGCCCGAGATGTCTATGTCCCCGATCATAAAACCGAAGTGGAGGGAGTCCGTGAGATGAATCATATGAGAAGTCAAGAGCTCAATGTCTTCTTCTCCTCCATTATTCTTCTCTATTTCTCTAACAGTTCACACCCACAAAATGCTATCCTCAAAAGATAGATACCCCAAATTTTAGGACACTTTACATACACTTGTACTTTAGATACATACAACCATAAGATATGACTTAGGATATGTCATATTTATCAACACTCCCCATCAAGCTTAGAATGAGCTTGCACACATAAGACTCCAAGTGCACTCCTGAAGAACTCAAAATTATCTTTACCTAATGCTTTGGTAAAGATATCAGCAACTTGGTCATTTTTTTTCACATGGACCAAGTCAATCTCTCCATTAATGACTTTTTCTCTAATGAAATCTATGTGTTTTGTCCTTGCATGGTAGACTAGGTTCTTTGCTAACATAATGCTGCTAACATCGTCACAATACATAATGACTCCACCATCAATCTCTATCCCCATGTCATATAAGATCAATCTCAATCATGTGTGCTCACATGCTACCAATGCAATGCCTCTATACTCTGCTTTAGTGCTTGATAGAGCAACTGTAGGTTGGTTCTTACTGCTCCAACTTACCATGGCTGATCCAAATGAGAATTCATAGCCACTAGTAGATCTTCTATCCATAGAGCTACCTAGCCAGTCTACATCTGAGTATCCAAACAATGTAGGCTTGATTCCTTTTTCATAAAACAAGACAAATCCAGTTGTCTTCTTCACATATCTAAGAACTCTTCTCACTACATCCAAATGTGATTTGCATGGTTTCTACATAAATTGACTTATCAATCCAACATCATAACTCAAGTCTGGTCTTGTAATGGTCAAGTAGATAAGACCACCAACCATCTTTTTGAACATAGTAACATCCTCAACATAAGATCCATCATCCATCAACTTAACATTTTGATCCAATGGTGTATCAACCGGTTTGCATCCTTTCATGCCATATTTTTCCAACATCTCCAATGCATATTGCCTTTGTATCAGCCATATACCATGAGGTGTGTTAATAACCTCAATACCCAAGAAGTATCTCAACAAACCAAGGTCCTTTATATCAAAGTCTTTATGTAACCCATGCTTGACTTCAGTAATCTCCTTCTCAAGTGTACCTGTAATAATCAAATCATCAATATAGATGACCACAACAACCATACCATCTTTTGTATGCCTCACATAGAGTGAATAGTCAGCTTTACTCTGCTGAAATCCCATACTGCATAAGAATTTGCTGATTCTATCACACCATGCTCTTGGTGCTTGCTTCAGTCCATATAAAGCCTTCTTCAGCCTGCATACATAATGTGGGTATTTTGGATCCACATAGCCCTCTGGTTGATCCATGTACACTTCCTCTTCTAAGTTGCCATTCAAAAATGCATTTTTCACATCCATTTGAAAAAGCTTCCAACCATAGATAGAAGCCAAAGCAATTACCGATCTCACTGTCGTCATTTTAGTTATTGGACTGAATGTTTCTTCATAGTCCAAACCATAAGTTTGTGCATATCCTTTTGCAACCAGCCTTGCTTTATATCTTTCAAGAGAACCATCGGACTTACATTTGACCTTATAAACCCATTTACATCCAATGGAATTCTTGCCATGAGGTAGTTTCACCAAATCCCAAGTCTTGTTTTTCCTTAGTGCATCCATCTCTTCATCCATTGCTTGTCTCCACTCTTTGATCTCTATTGCTTCTTCAAAGCAAGTAGGCTCCACATGTTGCACATAAGAAACCATGTATGCATAATGTATCTTCATGAACCCATTATAAGTCAATTTATCAACTAGATACCTTACCCTTTATGACCTTCTCAATTGAGGTGCACTACCATGTGTCTCATCTGATCTAGCATGTGGTGGCACATACTTTCCTGCACTTCTAATGCCAGGTGTTTTAAAATGCAGAATGGCATACTCGTCATCTATAGATTCATCTTCTGAACTTTCAACCATATGTCTCTTTCCTTTTGCAACTTTTTCACTCCTTTGTGCATTTCTCAATCTACCACTCCATGGATTCTAGCTACCACTGCTTTCCACATTCTCTTGAGGTCTTGAAGCATCTTCCACATGCTGATTTTCAGCCTTATTGTTTGCTGAAATTTTCCTTCCATAGCCATTATCATCATTGCTTTCATAGGAATCAACATCCACTGCAATTTTGGGCTTGTACCATGATTCATATTCACTGAATCTGACATCCGTTCTTATGTATACTTCCTTACTCACTGGATCATAGCATTTGTATCCCTTCTTGTCATCAGGATATCCAATGGAAATGCTTTTTGCAGCCTTGTTTTCCATCTTCTTTCTCAAATTGTAACATGTCCCCCTGTCCGCTTGTAGGACATGTCTTAGTAGCCCATCGGGAAGAGAGTCTAGAAAGCGCCGCTCGGCACTCACAAGGAATGTCACGGGGTTTGCGATCTAGGTCTTTCCGAGTTTGCCACGAAGCGGAAGCATTCCGGCCATTCCCACTTAGGACCGACCTGAATTAGGGTTTTCCTAATGGTCAAGTTCCTATGAGGTAGCTAGCAACGAGCCCTAGACAAACCACTTTGCGCAGAAACGTTAGGGTCAAAGTGGATTTATACTACACTTGGTTCAAGGAGAATGGGAAATGAGAGGGATGCAAAGCTCGACCTCTCTGCCCATAAGGCATAGTCCCATTCTGTTCCCCTGAAACAACATAAATCGGGACTCTAGTTCTATAGATTCTAGGTCATTGTTACCTCGCTGTCAATTCCTTTGAGAAAAGTTCCCGGCCAACCAGGACCACCCTTCCATAGGACGGACCCAGGGTCACATTCGCACTTTCCTCGGGTTGCTTTAGTTATCTAATTACCTACCACATTTAGTTTGATAGGCAAAAGCAGCTTCCTTAATTAACCAATTAATCACTGGTTCCTTCACGTAACCTAGGCACTGACATAGAAAAACAATGTCAAACAAGTTCCTTCTCAACATTTGATCTTTATTTATCAGTCTTTGGAATACATCAAATATCCAACCCGAAGGCTATTCCAACAATCCTCAGGGATCGCTATTTCAAGTTCCGCCCGTTGACTAGTATGCGGGCCTCGAGATCCCATCTCAAGTCATGTCGGCCTCTTGTGTAGGATCTGGAGGCAAGGGATTTATGGCCATAGCCTCCCCTGGAACCCAAGCGTCCTCCTACTCCAAGTAGCACCCACGGAGAGACCTCTCGCGACGGGTTCGGTCCACGTACCTGGGGCAACTAACACCCCCCTTGGATAGGGTCAGGCAGATAGTCGGAGGTAGCTGATACTGCCTCTCCCTCCAAGCTTTCAACCTGAAGTAATAGTTATTTTTCCGGCATTAGTTCCTTGAGTAAGAAGTACCAAAAGTGCTCCTAAGTGTACAATCGCAAGCATTCCAGTGGTCGTTTGTACGGCCAACTGCTAAGGTGTCAATCATTCTCTCCGAATACATCCAGTATTCGATCTGGGATCAATCGCGACTTGGCAAGATCCCCAACGGTTTCTTAAGCTGAGTTGCTTGTTTACCCTTTTTCCTTGGGTTAGGGTTTATATCCTGTTGACCCAAACTGTCAATACCTTAGGTTTCCTTATATTAAGGTCAATAAATCCTGGGCAACTTCGTCTCCCTAACTTGGTTGTTCAACTGCTTCCTTGGCAATTCGTAACTGCCCTAGCTTGGCAAATCAGCCCCAAGGAAAGGTGATGTAGCAGGATGACTACTCATCATCTAGAAAATTAGACTTGTACTTAAAACTTGCCAAACTTGTTCTAAGGAGTCGCAATACTATTTTGTGATTTAGACACAAAATCATATGACGTTGCATGATATAGGTGTCAATACCAACTTGTGGGATTATTTTTCTCATCACACGGTATTCCTTGGTAAAGAATACCTTTGATCAAGTTGTAGGGTTTGGGAATCCTATTGACCCAATCCAAAACCTAACTGTACTAGGCTGATAAACGTTTTGGCCCTAGGGTTCCTAGATTCCTTGCGGAAGTCTAGCATTTGGTCAACTAATCCTTAGGGTGAGAACCCTAGATCGTTCTTCCACGGGTGATTAGATAGTCTTAACATTTCAAGAATGTGGGTAGGACCTTTGAGATCGGAAATATTAGATCGGTATCCTAAGTGCAATACTAGGTAGAATTTTAACATAGCTTAACCCTACCTAGCGCATTGAGGTGACCAACATATGCTAACTAATCATGAATTTCATGTAGGCTACTCATTTATGCGAATTACCTAATTGATCTAACCAGCTCACGATTTAAGATGATCTTCCCTTTTAGAGATGCAAATACTTTCTTCTAAATTTGCGAGTACTTTTTCCTAAAAGATTTAAGTAATTGCAAGATAGGTGAGATGCATCATTCCATGCAATTTCGAGAACATAAACCTTTTTGCCTTTATGCAACTAAAGGATTGACATTCAGAGCTAACTCTTATAAACCCTACCTTGATTCATCGAACTCAAAGCTTTAATATTTTAATGAAGATGCATTCAAACTTTGATAAAAGAACTCCATGCGTGAGCAAATGCCATGAGTTCATAGTTGATTTAATCCTTCCTTTAGCACTTAATCCCAACCTAAAATGTAATTATCATCGCATGCAATTTGCAAGGTTCATAAATCCTTTTCATGTATTGCAACAACTTGGACATCATTTAATGTTCGTCTACGATTTCCTTAATCATGAGTCACAACTATGCACTATGTGTTATATTCCTTGTCCTATGCGTGATGCAACAAAGATGCCCTTGCACAAATCCGTCTTTTTACTTATGCATCATATGTTTAGAATTTGTAGCTACCCTTGACCATGGAAGTGCAAGCAATTGCAAATACACGACATGCAACTAAATTTTGAAAATCGGGCGAGCAAATAAATTTCCCAATGTATTTAAACTTTCCTACGAGAATTAAACATGCCTAGTGCATCCTTTTCATTGGGAATTAATTTTAGGAACCTAGGCATTAAGAATTGGGGCGTTGTCCACTCGCGTACTCGGGGTGGAATCCCCCGCGTGTGCTCCTCTCACCTTTTGCTTAGGAGCCATTGATGCGGTAGATTTCGACGCAGCGAATCTTCCTTGGCTCCCTTACGTACTTCGGGGGTACTACTGTCCGAGATTCTCCTCTTTCACGCAGGAATTAGGCCTTGCAAACATAGTTTTGAAAAAACCGGGGAAGGCATGGTGGGCGAACCTGGCTTAGAAGCTCTTATAGAAGCTTCCAAATTAGAAGCTTCCAAGCTTCTGAAAACAAGGATGACGTGGAGAGAGAGTGATGATTGGGAAGATGATGACGATGCTGATGGTGAAGATAATGATGATGGTAATGATGATGATGATGGTGATGAAGATGATGGGCGTAGCAGCCTGGCGGCAGCATAGTAGTCCTAGTGGCGTGGCAGTGTGGCGGGCGGGCAGCACGATCCACAAGGCGATGGCAGCAGATCCACAATCCCCCTCTCTCTCCCCAAGCTTGGGGAGGGGGGTTCATATAGCTTGAAGGGGGGGGTAGCCACACACGTGGCAGGGTGCATGCCCTCCTCCCCATGCCCCTCCACAACATTACTCATACTCCCTCTCCCCGCCATGCAATGGCTGAAGGGGAGGGGGGTTTAATAATAAAAAAATTTGCACTTAATTTATTATCTCTTTTTTCCCTTGAAGGGGTGTTCCCTCGTGGGCTACCGTTTTTTGCCACGGCTTCCTATACACGATGCGGGGCTGGTGTTTGTTGATGCACGCAAAGGGAGCACTTAGCCCAAAGTTTTTTTTTGTTGCAGGAGATCACTAGAAATTTCTCTTGCGTGGGATGTGTGGGGTCTAGGGTCATTAATATTTCATGTGGAAACGTCGACGGGACTGCGGTGCATCATCATCATCATTACCATCATCATTATCTTCACTATCAACATCGTCGTCATCTTCGCAATCATCACTCTCGCTCCACATCATCCCTGTTTTCAAAAGCTTGGAAGCTTCTAATTTGGAAGCTTCTATTGGAGCTTCTAAGCCAAGTTCACCCGTGCCTTCCTCGGTTTTTTCAAAACCGTGTTTGCAAGGCCTAATTCTTGCGCGAAAGAGGAGAATCTTGGACAGTAGTAACCTCGAAGTGCGCAAGGAAGCCAAGGAAGATTCGCTGCGTTGAAATCTACTGTGTCAATGGCTCCTAAGCAAAAGGAAAGAGGAGCACACGTGGGAGCTTCCACCCCGAGTATGAGAGTGGACAATACCCCAATTCTTAATGCCCAGGTTCCGAAAAATATTTCCGCATGGAAAAGAGGCATTAAGCATGTTTTAATTCTTGTAGGGAAGTTTAAATGCATTAGGAAATTTATTTACTCATTCGATCTACAAGTTAGTTGCATGTCGTGTATTTGCAATTACTTGCACTTCCATGGTCAAGGATAGCTACAAATTCTGAACGTATGATGTATTGGCATGTAGACCCACTCTCAGAATGACCGCCATGTAGCCATCCCAAAGTCCTCAAGAAAATACTCCTATTTTCAGGCCTTCTTAAAATCTTGCTAATGAGAATTTTGAAGGAAAAGATCAGTCACTTTTGCCCTCAAGGCGGGTGTGACAAGGCGAAGGAAATATTTACTCATAAGTCCTGTTGGTACTCCAAAAAATCCCATCTTGATCTCATATGTCTTCAAATAAGCCGATACATTACGGCCATCAAATAAGCCGATACATTACAGCCATCAAATAGTTTCTTTTCATTCTCAATTGCTTCAATTGCCTTAGTCACACTGATTGCATTCTCTTGCTCCGAATATAGTTGTCTTTACTGAGACAACTGTTGTTGATGCATATACAATTGTGTCTACTGATTTTGAAGCTGCATATACATAGACATATTCTGCAAAATCTGCTTTAAATCATTCGTTGAAGTACTTGAAGCAGCAGTCAATGATGGAGCTGAAGTAGAGGACAAAGCAGGAATCGTAGAAGACGCTGAAATGGATGTTGAAGTATCTCCCATCCTGAAATTTAAATGCGACGCTTTCACGTCGAGTTCACCAAAGATGTCGAAGGGTTTTCAAAAGCAAAGTCGCGACCACAGAGGACCTTGACTAATTTCAGGATAGAAGATCAATCAAGCAAGATCACGATTCAATTTGAAAGAAGGTCACCTCAATTTCAGATAATGGCCCTATAATCAACTTGTTCAACATCAACAGCTTCAGCTTCATAAAGGAAACAAATCTGATTTATAAACTAGCTGCTCAAAAACTGAAGTCCTTCACGTCCCTTCTTGCTATTTCAGAAAGAAACACTCTGCAGGTTGTTTGCTGATCAGTACTGTATAGGAAGCACCAAGATAATCTGTATGCTGAAAACTAGACTCTTGCTATACACATCGCAACAAGTATGGGCAATGTGATCCTACAGAAGTAAAGCCTCAGTTGCAATCCCACTCTACCTCAGAGTGAGAGAGAGTCCTTGAAAATAACCAAGGAGTAAGCATTCTGCTGAAAAATGTAGAACACAATTATATGGCACTAAATAACCAACCCATTAGTACTCATGATCCTCCACAATCAACCGGCTTAAGCATGAAAGCTGCTCCAGTCCCATTATATCCAAATCTTGGCAATCCTTGTCTTTACATCGAAGAAGTGAACTCAACATATCACTCTGTTTGGTTAAAACTTGCAACATCTCCTTAAAAGCAGTTTGCACATGGACCATAGCAAATGAGCCTGCTTCAACATTAACACCAGGCTGTAAAGCATCAGTTGAGGTACTAGTTTAGATACCACATCTGCAGGAATAGCGAAGCCTACTCCAGCAGAAGTTCATGTTCTTGTGAAAATGGCCGTGTTAATGCCAATTAGCCTTCCTCCAGAGTCCAACAAAGGTTCACCACTGTTTCCAGGATTGATAGCAGCATCTGTTTGAATGCCCCCCTCAATGACAACACCAGTTTGGCTGTAGATATCTCTGTTCAGCCCACTAACTATGCCTACAGTCATGTGTGATCGAATCCAAATGGATTTCCTATTGCAAGGCATCGCTGCCCAACTTTCACTTTTGATGATTGTCCTACAGTAATAGGTTGTAGTAACTCAGGAGGTGCATCTATTTTCAAGACAGCTAAATCTTTTGCCTTGTTAGCCCCAATTAATTGTGCTTCAAAATTGTTTCGCGTTCCGTCAAAAGTGGGAAGCATGACTCGTGCAACCACTTTACCAAGGCTCAAATCTTTCGATAGAGCACTTCCAATCACATGATAGTTGGTTACTATATGACCACTGCGATCCCAAACAATTCCTGAACCATTTCCTTCAGGAACCTCAACAGATGCCGATCAGTTAACTTGAGGACGTAACGTCACATTAAATACATTCACCACCGAGTATGTTGTTCTCTCAAATAGCTTCACCAGTCTTTCCTCATTAGGTGAAAGGGGAATTTCAGGTGGAACATGAGAAGTAACATTTGCTATAGTGACAGTCGAATCACCCAAAGCATTTGCTGAGAGTTGAAAGTCCAAAAAAAAAGCAGCAGCTATAACAACACTTCGTCGACCACATGATGGAAACAATGGAGCATCCAAATTCCCTCTATCCATTATGTACCAAATCACTTCTCTGGAAATAGCGACAATTTCGGAGGAGGTTTTGTTGGATTGACATCGTCATTACTTCTTTATCAACTTCGTTTAGTTATAGTTTTTGTCTACTTCTTCATAATCCCGATCTTCCTTCCCTCTGACCCAACTTAGACCACTCCAATCTTTTCTCCTTCGTCATGTCACCTTTTGCAAGCTTTTCATCTTTATCTTTATTCCTGTGCTTCTCCGGCTAATACCTCGCCTATAATAGTTGAGCTAGACAAGTAGTACATGACAGTAGGCTGATTGATCTTCTACTTCGATCGTCGCTTCTCGTCTCCCTCATCATGGTCCCTTTAATCATCACCTTCAGAGCTCTTTTGATAGTTGTCCCCCTCATCCACTGCAATTCCCTCCGCTTTTCTTCGTCTTCCTTCTCCTCCTAGCATTCGATCCTCCACTTATGGGCATGTTATTCGGGTTCCACCTTTTTAGTACTCAAAAAATGGGAATTGGGAGATTTCCAAACTCACAAATATTGTGTTATGAGTAGTCATCCTGCTACATCACCCTTCCTTGGGGCTGATTTGCCAAGCTAGGGCAGTTACGAATTGCGAAGGAAGCAGTTGAACAACCGAGTTAGGGCGACGAGGCTGCCCAGGATTTATTGATCTTAATATAAGAAAACCTAATGTATTGACAATTTGGGTCAACAAGGTATAAACCCTAACCCAAGGAAAAAGGGTAAACAAGCAACTCAGCTTACGAAACCCTTGGGGATCTTGCCAAGTCGCGATTGATCCCGGATCGAATACTAGATGTATTCAGAGAGAAGGATTTACACCTTAGCAGTTGGCCGTACAAATGACCACTGGAATGCTTGTGATTGTACACTTAGGAGCATTGTTTGTACTTCTTGCTCAAGGAACTAATGTCAGAAAAATAACTAATGCTTCAGGTTAAAATCTTGGAGGGAGAGGCAGTATCAGTTACCTCCGACTGTCTACCTAACTCTATCCAAGGGGGTTGTTAGCCGCGTCGGGTACATGGACCGAACCCGCCGTGAGAGGTCTCTCCGTGGGTGCTACTTGGAGTAGGAGGATGCTTGGGTGCCAGGGGAGGCTCTGGCCGTAAATCCCTTGCCTCCAGATCCTGTACAAGAGGCCGATGTGACTCGAGATGGGATCTCAAAGCTCGCATACTAGTCAACGAGCGGAACTTAGAATAGCGATCCCTGAGGATTGCTGGAATAGCCTTCGGGCTGGATATTTGATGTATTCCAAAGACTGATAAATAAAGATCAAATGTTGAGAAGGAACTTGTTTGACATTGTTTTTCTATGTTAGTGCCTAGTTAGGTGAAGGAACCAGTGATTAATTGGTTAATTAAGGAAGCAGTTTTTGCTTGTCAAACTAAATGTGGTAGGCAATTAGATAACTAAAGCAACCCAAGGAAAGTGCAATGGATGTGACCCTGGGTCCGTCCTACGGAAGAGTGTCAAGGTTGGCCGGGAACTTTTCTCCAAGCAATTGACATCGAGGTAACAATGACCTAGAATCTATAGAACTAGATTTATGCTGTTTTAGGGAAACAAAATGGGACTATGCCTTATGGGCAGAGAGGTCGAGCTTCACATCCCTCTCGTTTCCCATTATCCTTGAACCAAGTGTAGTATAAATCAGCTTTGACTTTGAAGTTTCTACGCAAAGTGGTTCATCTGGGGATCATCGCTAGCTACCTCATAGGAACTTGACCATTAGGAAAACCCTGATTCAGGTCGGTCCTAAGTGAAAACGGACGGAATGCTTCCGCTTCATGGCAGACTCGGGAAAACCTAGATCGCAAACCCTACGACATTCCTTGTGAGTGCCAGGCGGCGCTTTCTACACTCTCTTCTCTTCCCAATGGGCTACTAAGACGCGTCCTACAAGCGGACAGGGGGACACGTTACAAATACCTTTGATCAAGTTGTAGGGTTTGGGAATCCTATTGACCCAATCCAAAATCTAACCGTACTAGGCCAATAAATGTTTTGGCCCTAGGGTTCCTAGATTCCTTGCAGAAGTCTAGCATTTGGTTAACTGATCCTTAGGGTGAGAACCCTAGATCGTTCTTGCACGGGTGATTAGATAGTCTTAACATTTCAAGAATGTGGGTAGGACCTTTGAGATTGGAAATATTAGATCGGCATCCTAAGTGCGATACTAGGAAAAATTTTAACATAGCTTAACCCTACCTAGCGCATTGAGGTGACCAACATATGCTAACTAATCATAAATTTCTTATAGGCTACTCATTTACGCGAATTACCTAATTGATCTAATCAACCCACGATTTAAGATGATCTTCCCTTTTAGAGATGCAAATACTTTCTTCTAAATTTGCAAGACTTTTCCCTAAAAGATTTAAGTAACTGCAAGATAGGTGAGATGCATCATTCCATGCAATTTCGAGAACATAAACCTTTTTGCCTTTATGCAAATAAAGGATTGACATTCAGAGCTAACTCTTATAAACCGTACGTTGATTCATCGAATTCAAAGCTTTAATATTTTAATGAAGATGCATTCAAACTTTGATAAAAGAACTCCATGTGTGAGTGAATGCCATGAGTCCATCATTGATTTAATCCTTCATTTAGTGCTTAATCCCAACCTAAAATGTAATTATCATCGCATGCAATTTGCAAGGTTCATAAATCCTTTTCATGTATTGCAACAACTCGGACATCATTTAATGTTCGTCTACGATTTCCTTAATCATGAGTCACAACTATGCACTATGTGTTATATGCCCTGTCCTATGTGTGATGCAACAAAGATGCCCTTGCACAATTCCGTCTTTTTACTTATGCATCATATGTTTAGAATTTACAGCTACCCTTGACCATGGAAGTGAAAGAAATTGCAAAAACACGACATGCAACTAAATTTTGTAAATCCGGCGAGCAAATAAATTTCCAAATGTATTTAAACTTGCCTACGAGAATTAAACATGCCTAGTGCATCCGTTTCATGCGGAATTAATTTTAGGAACCTGGGTATTAAGAATCGGGGCGTTGTCCACTCGCGTACTCAGGGTGGAAGCTCCCGCATGTGCTCCTCTCGCCTTTTGCTTAGGAGCCATTGATGCGGTAGATTTCAATACAACGAATCTTCCTTAGCTCCCTTACGCACTTTGAGGGTACTACTGTCCAAGATTCTCCTCTTCTGCGCAGGAATTAGGCCTTGCAGACACGGTTTTGAAAAAATCGAGGAAGGCACAGGTGAACCTGGCTTAGAAGCTCCAATAGAAAGCTTTCAAATTAGAAGCTTCCAAGCTTCTGAAAACAGGGATGACGTGGAGAGAGAGTGATGATTAGAAAGATGATGACGATGCTGATGGTGAAGATAATGATGATGGTAATGATGATGATGATGGCGATGAAGACGATGGGCGCAGCAGCCTGGTTGCAGCATAGTAGTCCTGGCAGCGTGGCAGCGTGGCGAGCGGGCAGCATGATCCACAGGGCGATGGCAGCAGCTCCACGATCCCCCTCTCTCTCCCCAAGCTTGGGGAGGGGGGGTTCATATAGCTTGAAGGGGGGGGTGGGGTAGCCACACACGTGGCAGGGTGCATGCCCTCCTCCCCATGCCCCTCCACAACATTACTCATACTCCCTCTCCCTGTCATGCAACGGCTGAAGGGGAGGGGGGTTTAATAATAAAAAAATTTGCACTTAATTTATTATCTCTTTTCCCCCTTGAAGAGGTGTTCCCGTGTGGGCTATGGTTTTTAGCCATGGCTTCCTATACATGATGCGGGGCTAGTGTTTGTTGATGCACGTGGAGGGAGCACTTAGCCCAAAGTTTTTTTTTGTTGCAGGAGATCACTCGAAATTGCTCTTGTGCGGGATGTGAGGGGTCTAGGGTCATTAATATTTCGTGCATAAATATTACACAAATCATCTGAAACATGAACATAACAAATACATCCAAAGACTCTAAGGTATGCAACAGTGGGTGTCCTACCATACATTCTCTCATATGGTGACATATTAGGAGCCAAGGCTGTAGGTGTTCTATTCATAATGTGAACTGCAGTGTACACTGCTTTTGCCCAATATGACAATGGCATGTTCATTTGGTTCATCATTACCCTTACAACCTCAGCAATAATCCGATTCTTCCTTTCAGCCACACCATTTTGCTGAGGTGTGTACTTGCATGTCAATTGCCTTTTGATACCATGATCTCTCAAGAAGTCACAAAACTCATATGACATGTACTCTCCACCATTATCTGACCTCAAACATTTTATGTAGCATCCAAACTGCTTTTCAGCCATAGATTTAAATTCCAAGAACTTTTCAAATGCTTCACTTTTATGCTGCATAAAGTATACCCAAGTCATTCTGCTAAAATCATCAATGAAAGTGATATAGAATCTACATTTTCCACTCATGGAAACATTCTAACATGGGCCTCAAATATCTGAGTGTATTATTTCCAAAGGATAGCTGCTTATTCTCCCCCTCTTTGGAAATGGCAATCTGGACTTCTTGCCAAATTGACAAGCCTCACATGCATGATCAAAATTCACATATCCAAAATGCGGTAGACCACAGACTACCTGTTTTGATTGCATTTGCTTCAATCTTTGCAAATTAACATGACCAATCCTTCTATGCCATAATTCCACATCCTTATCTTTCTCATGTCCTCTCTCAACATACATAGAATTTTGAATCACTGGAGTACCTGCATCCAAAGCAAACAATCTCCCTTTCTTTCTACCACGAGCAATCACCCTGCTAGTTCTCTCATTATGGAACTCTTCAACGAAGCATCCAAACTTATTGAATCTCACCTACAATCCTCGATCTCCAACCGATGGTAAGTTCTTAGTTATTGTGGGCACATAAAGTATATCACCAAGCTTGTTCTCAATCCCATCTTTAGTAACAAGTGGCACACTACCAATATGCGTAATTTTGTGTAAAGTATCATCACCAGTGGCAACATATTCATCATTCTGCATTTTCTACTTGCTATCAAACCACTCAGCATGATGAGTCATGTGGTTTGTAGCTCCTGAATACAAAAACCAATCATTCTCACAAAGAGGGTGAGTCATGCTCCCAAGCACATGCTCCATAGCAAATAGGTGACCTCTAGGTGATCCACCTCTAGGCCCATAACCTGTACTATCATAAGTGCCTACATAGTGGCCATATTGGGTCCTTCCACAAACCCTAGACATGGCATTCTGTTTCTGATAACAATCCCTCTGAAAGTGACCAAACTGCCCACAATAATGACAAGTGCCATCTCTTTGTGAAGAAGGACTAGACCGTCCTCTACCTCTAGGGAAAGATCTCCCCCTGCCTCTATGCATGAAGTCACCATGACCAAAGTTACCTCTTCCATGAGAAAAACCATAATTACTATGACCAAGTGAAGAGCCTCTAGCTCTAGATGAGCTGCCACGACCTCTTTGGTGATAGAAAACACTGTCTCCACCTGCACTCTTGCCACTGCTAGATGCATTTAATGCCAACTTGATTTCTTCTGTAAGTAGCAATCCAATAAGCTCCTCAAAGTCAGGCATAGAGCCTCCTCTAACTAAACTAGAAGTATCCAAAGATTTGAAAGCTAGTCCAAGTCCATTTAGTGTCACTGACACTAAATCATCATCATCAACAGGTGCATTAATGGATGCAAGGTCTTCTGCAATTTGCTTGATTTCTGCCACATAGTCAATGATACTGCGATTGCCTCTCCATGCACCATGTAATCTATACTTGAGTTGTATCTTACGAGCCTCTGTACATGTTCCATACATTTTTTCTATGATTTCCCATGCCTCCTTACAAGTACTTGCCTTTTTGATATGAGGAATCAATGTTTCTGAAATACATATGGAGATCCAATACAAAACCTTCCTGTTCTTCCCTGTCCAATCCTTGTACGCTTTCTTTTGCTCTTCAGGTGGATGTTCAGGAACTTATGGACATTCATCATCACCTATTATGAGGTCCCATAGACCTCTATCCATCAAAAAATTCTCCATCCTGTAAGACCAAACACTATAGTTGTCTTTGGTCTATTTGTCTCCCATGATCTGAGTGATCTGTTTCGTGTCAGACATTATGACAATACAAATTATCCAAAAATGGTATTCAGTAGTATGTCCCAATCCGGAACATCAATGGTCCAATATGTGTCCAAAATCTGTCATATACATCCATCCATGATGCCAACATGTCATACATTCAGTTTCCAACAAGAAACATCCAATTTGGATCCCAAACATTATTTGTATGATCCAAAATGCATCATGGCATCACCAATGACAGCAGTCCCACAGACTTAAGAAAGGGCAGCATTCTCTTTGCTTGCAACTATTTTGGCTCATTGCAGAAAGGCCAGAAATACTTTTGAACCCAACAACAACGCATCTTTGATGTTTGCTTAAATATGCCTCTTATACAACTGGTTACAACTTGCCAAGCACAATCAAAATTATACTCTTCCTCATCTTCTTTATTTGTCTCTTCATAAAAGGTGCATTTTACTCTATGTTGGTCAGACCTTGTCCCTTTTCATGTTTGTTCTGCATTGCAGGTCTAGCCTTTTCATTCTGCAAGTTTGGAAGGTCTAGCATTCCCACTTGCAAGCTGTCATCTTTTCACGCCTTAATTGATTCTCCAACAGGTGGTGCTAGTTGTAATTGTCTCTTATATTCCTGCTTAGACAAGAACAAGCCATTATCTGGGGGAGGACCAGTAGTGTTTAGTCACTTTTTGATAGTTGGGAGATGGAATGCAACTTCTATTATATTCTGACTAGTTTCTAGATGATTGACTTGAGCCTTTATGTTGTCCTGACCTTTGATGAGAGTCAATGAGTATATTGATATAATTTGCATCAGAATGCATGCGAGAAACTTCACCATATGATGTCTGTTGAGCATCCAGTTCTATATTCCATCAATGATGAGCATTAACATTTTCCCCATAGTGAGATCTACCAGACTTTATCCATCCTATCGATTGATTGTATCCATTTTCTTTGCTTGATAAACCTTTGACTCTAGTGAGGCGGCTGCTCCTCACAACTTGATCAGACATTGACTTTTTTTGTTCCCTGTGAGTAGCGTGCTCATGCCTTGATTCTGTCTGGCAGGAAGCTTGCATCTCTAGTGGATGAATATATGTGGGCTGTCGAGCCCACAGCATGGGAAAGATTGAATTCTTCACAGAGTGTGCGGAAGCAAATCGTTACCAAATCTAGGAGGTCATTGGCAAAGGAAGCTATGTCCTGGTGTGCTCAGCCATTGATACATATACATGACAGAAGGTAGCAATCAAAAAGATCAATGACATATTCGATCATGGTATCAGTCTTGTCTTGAAGGGGAATAGCTCACCTGCTTTCGATTCAGGAAGCAATGCTTAAGCCTGCCCCTGCCGAGTCTGACATAATTGGACAGGCTAGGATGGAACTGGAAAAACACTTGCCTTTGGTATTCCTATTATTCAGCAGCTCTTGGAACAAAATGGAGAGAACATGTCATTTCGACCCTACGGTATCCACGAGCATTGGTGCTTGTATATCCTCGATGAAGCGCACCTTAAAGCGGTAGTATCAGCTGCTTATCTTCTCTCAAATCTGATGTCTGTATCATGTGCACACCACTATATGTTGCTAGAAGAAGAAGTGGATGAAGAGATGATGATTTCTGTGGTTGCATCAAAGCATGGACATTATGGTACTATTGAGGGATGAGCTTGGCTCTAATACCATCATAAAATCGAAGTGGAGGGAGTTCGTGAGATGAATCGGATGAGAAGTCAGGAGCTCAATGTCTTCTTCTCCTCCATTATTCTTCTCTATTTCTCTAACAGTTCACACCCACAAAATGGTATCCTCAAAAGATAGATACCCTAAACTTTAGGACACTTTACATACGCTTGTACTTTAGATACATACAACCATAAGATATGACTTAGGATATGTCATATTTATCAACAACCGAGTGCATCGTTACTGCCAGAAGAAGAAAATATGAATTATGGAGCAAGCCCAGCAAAGAGTGCAAGCACGGCCACGACAGCTTCATGATGAGCCCATGCCACTACGTGAGGATCACCATCCTATCAATTGGCCGCAAGAACTAACTATCTGGCAACATCAGGAGCTCCAATCTAGACCCCTTGTATTCTCCTTCCTCTACCCATGAGCCTTGGACCGAGTCCTACCCTTGGAGGTAGTGGAGAGGATCATTCATCTCGCCAACACATTAGCAAACCAATGGGTTGAGGAGCGGAGCATTATAATCATGTAATGGAGGTGGAAGCCCATGGATTACTGGCAGGACAAGGTCTATCAGGTTCCCAAGTTTGGGTCCGAGGCTACGACGCACAACCAAAGTGGTAGAGGAGGATTTGGGATACCAACTTTGATGCCTGGACGGCCTTCTGTAGCACATTCCAAGAGGAACGAAATGATCCTATCTATATGCCCTACCCCTGCAAACACAGAGTCAATTATGACAAGGAGGTGTATGGAAGATATGACTTTCCAAAGATCTATAAGCTTCAAAGTATGGGACTTGCACCCATCCATCAATCACTACCTTGAGGATTTCTCTTTCTGCCTGGGCCAAACCATCATAACTACTTGTAATTACCTTAAGACCATTAGGGTTTTACTTAAGAAAAAACCAACAATTGAAGAAGCCCACCTTCCCCCACTCTTTTTTGACACTACCTAGGAATAGATAGCTATGCTATGGCTAGGATCATGATGAGGGCAACCCTGCTTCCCTCTTTTTGTATAAAGATCCTTGAGGACATGAGCGATAGCCATTTTACGAGGTGCAATCATCCTTTCTTGTCAACCACACCTCTGAATGTAAAGGCTAGTATGAAGGAATACTTGCAAAGCTATGCCTTTTTTATTAAGTCTTTAAGACTTCCTTGCGATACATCATCCCAAGGAAGATTGGGGTAGAGCCTAAGAGCACCCCTTGCATCAAAATGCGAGCTATAATCATCTATTGTTGCATTCCAATGATCATGACCAACAACATTGTCAAAAGAATTGGACTCAACATCCTCAATCACCTTTATCATATAAGCATAATGGTGAGCTATATAACCTTCAAAACTAAATATTTTAAAGAGGGAATTCGATCCTGCTAGACCTACATACCACTAGATCACTTAGTGGAGCCTTTACATTACCATGTGCTGTTTGTACACCTAGTGTCTAAACTGAAGAAACACCAAGCTTATCATCCCAACTCTTTGAACAACTGGAATCTCCATCAAATCTCAAATGACTAACTATAGATGTATCATTATCATTCACCACTTTCTTCTTCCCTTTCTCTTTACTTGCAATACTTGTAGATATACTTAAAGATGTGGGGCTATTCCTTAGTCTCTCCTTAAACTTCTAGACCAAGGGCTAACTATAGATGTAATATGAGATTATGTTTTTGGTCCACTAAGAGATTGTGATTCTTGCTTTTTTCTCCATATAACTATCACAATCCTGACTATCATCCAATGCACCACCACTAGATGCATACCAATTTGTCATCTCATAAAAAATCATATATTTGCTTACTTCCAACTCACCTGTGACAGGGTTGTAACAATGATACCCTTTTGCTCTAAAGAGTATCCAATAAAATTACATTTTTTAGTCTTTTAATCAACTTTCCTTTATAGCTCCTTTGGCATATCAATATATGTAATAAAACCAAACACTTTTAAGTTTGACACATTGAAATTCTTACGCGCAAAGCATTCTTCGCGGATCATTCCACCCACTATAAGTGTGGGAGTTCTATTCATAATATAGATAGAAATATGAACAACTTCAAAATAAAAATATTGACCAATTCTTTTTGTCCATCAATACCCCTGCAACTTTTATAATATGTCCATTTTTTGTTTTTGCAATCCCATTTTGCTGTGGGATATACTTGTAAGTAAGTTGTCTCTTTAGCCCATGCGACCTTAAAAAGTCACACAACTCATTAGAGAGATACTCTCCCTTTCCATATAATCTCAAATACTTTACTTTCAAGCATGTCTTTGTTTTAATAATAGCCTTGGAAGTTTTGAAGTTCTTAAATACATCACTTTTTTTCTTTATGAAATATAACCATAGCTTTCTTGAACAATCATCAATTATAAATGTGACAAATTATTTGCTAACACTAAGAGATATGTTTTGTGTAGGCTCCAAAACATCTATATGCACAACATCAAGTATATTCCTGCTCACATGTGAAAAACGTTGTCTTGCTTACTTAGAAAATTTACATGCTTCACATGCTTTATGAAAATTTGAAACTCTAAAGGTAGGAAACCCTATAATAACTGACTCTTTAGAGTACATTAATTTGAGCCTTTACATGCTTCACATGTTTTATGAAATATTGCAACTCTAAAGATAGGCAACCCTATAATAACTGACCCTTTAGACTACATTAATTTGAGCCTTTGCATATTTGCATGTCTAATACATTTATGTCATATTTCAATGTCTACAACCACTTTTTTTTTCTATACACAAGTGTATTTATAGCAAGAATTAGAGCATCTAAAATAAACATGTGGCTAACTCTACTTCCTTTTGTGACCAACCTATACTTATCATTAAGATCTTTAATAAAGGAGCCTTTTGCATGAATTTGACTTTGCAACACTTGCTCTACAATTTGACCAAGAAACACTAAATTCTTTATGATGGATGGCACATGTAATACATCTGATAGATTCTTTGTTTTATCATCATGCAAGGACAAGGAAGCTTTTCCAATGTGTGAGTTGGGTTGCATGAATCATCACTCATCTTCACATAACCTAGATTTTGTAAATCCTACATCTCTCCAAACCATTAAGCATGACTAGTTATATGATTAGATGCACCTGAATAAACATATCATATATCATCATGTGTTTCCTTTCGTGTAAGAGCATTCATCACATATTGCATAACAAATAGGCAATCATTTTCGTCTTCATTATGTCGTGAACATGATGTATAACTTGCTTGATGGTGCAATTTATCACTACATATATCATTCTTGTTAGTATAATAATGGATTGCAATATGACATGTTTTGCCACAATAATAAATATCAAAATTTTCAGAGCCTCTACTCTACCATCCAGCTCTTCCTCTAGAGATCTCATGTTTTAGTCATTCATGTAAATTTTCTATAGGATATGCTGTATTGAGTTGCTCTAACATATAGTGGCAACAATCCTTTATTTTTGTAGTCCAAATATCATGGGATTTCTCAGGGTTGGGTGACTCGTGGCCTTTCTATGTTTGTTGACTAAAGTTAAGGTTGTGTGAGGGTTGGGTGACTAGTGGCCTTTCTACATTTGTTGACTAAAGTGAAGGTCTCTTTCCTCTTTTCAAAACTTGTGGAGTATACCAATAATATATGAGAGAGACCATACCTCTCAAATAGCCTTTGGCCACTTGAAGTTGGAAAGTTTGGGATTGAAAAATGTTTTCTAAGAAGAATTTTTGGAGTCTTCAATCTCATAGATCCAAATCTGGATCATGTAGAATATAAGTTCCATTAAATTGATTGATCACTACTAATTATGACTCGCATTTTTATTGATAGTTGGAAAATACCACCATGTTTGCCAAGATTTAGCTCCATTAAGAAGGCATTGTAAAGGTAGCACCAAGATGAACACCCATTTCTATACCCTTTTGTGGGAGCTTTCGCTCAACCACCAAGACCCACGGACCACTTATTGTTTCAAGCGTTCCAAGCGATCTCTAATGGCTATCTCTCACCTAGCCTATGCGGCGTTGATCCTACGAGTGTAGTGTGCTTACCTTGATGCCGATATGAGTTGCCTTCTCTTTCGCACACATTACTAGCTCCACGATCCTTGATGCTAGCTCAAGCATCCTCAAGCCTCCTCCATCTCCAAGCTCCATCCACCATAGCCGTGTGCGCAAGAGAAGAGAAGAGAAGAGAAGAAGAGAAGAGGAGATGGTGAATAGCTTGACCTCTTGATCCCTCACTCCCACACACTCACTCTCTTACACTCTCACACTCCCTCTCTCAAGAGCACACACAAGCAAGGAATAGAGAAGAAGAAATCTCTTGTTAGCCGCACACCAAAGAATGAGCTTCCATTCACTTTTTAAACTTTATATACAAGCCCTAAAATCCCATGGGCACCCATCCCCTTTTTTTTACATGACCGGCCATTGTGGCAAGGTCCTTTCTCTATTTCTCTCTTCTAGCCTTATGCCTCTAGCCTACATCCGTTTAATACTTTACATTTGGCACACACAGGAGGGAGCCTGGTGCTCTTTTGCACGAGATTTTGGAGTTTTTTGAGGCGCCTTTCATTTAAAATTACACTTTTGGCCCCAACTTAGCTTTAGAGGCTGCTTGCATGTCTTTGCTCTTTTTCCATCTTCTTCTCGATTTTTCATTCATTTTTTCGCCTTCTTGACTTGGGGTTAACATTACCCCCCTCCAAGACGAGTGCTAACCCCATGGCACTCTTGGTTGTTGTTGGGGTTTAATAGGCAACTGGCAAAATAGTCGTGTGAGGGTAGGGCCACGTGTAAACTTGGGTGCTCGTGGAAGCTTGGTAATGAGGTTTGTTAGAGAAGCCAAATGGATAGCAAGTGGATGACGGGGGCCTCTGAAGTCGGTGGTTTGTCGCCTTTGTGATGCCTGGAAGAAAAAGCTGCGATGCTCTACCTAAGGGGGGTGTCTATCTTATTGTGTAGTGTATTGTGCTCGTGCTGGTGAAATGGGGATTTGGGTCTAAGAACAGGCTAGCCTGGGTGATGTCCCACACTTGAGGACCCCATTTTTGCAAAGGAAGGTGCGGTGCCAGTAGCTTAGGGTGACAAGGTCTAGCCATAGGTGAGTGTTACCTCCCTAGATATGACCTGCCCTTGATGGGCCCTAAGCGTGAAGTGGGAGAGCAAAAAGGGCTAGGGGGTTAGGAGCGGAGCCAGCTGATCGAAGCCATCGGGTACGCCTAACTTGAGGATCCCTAGGTGCAGTGATCCTGCTTTATGTGGTAGTAAGTGCTTTTGTAAGTGAGTTTTTTTGTCCATTCCATGTGTAATGTTCTTCTTGCTTTTCCTTTCATGCTTTTTCCATTTCTCTTTTAAAAAAATAATAATAAATATAAATAGTATTTGTAATGTGTCCACCTGTTGCATTTAGGAAACGTCTTAGCAGCCCATCGGAAAGAGGGTCTAGAAATCTCTGCTCGGCACTCCCATGGAATGTTACGGGGTTTGCGATCTAGGTTTTTCTGAGTCTGCCACGTAACAGAAGTATTCCGGCCGTTCCCACTTAGGAACGACCTGAATCATGGTTTTCCTAGTGGTCAAACTCCTAGAACAGTAGCTAGCATCGAACCCTAGGCGAAGTACTTTACGCAGAAACGGTAGGGTCGAAGCGGATTCATGCTGCACTTGGTTCAAGGAGAATAGGAAACGAGAGGGATGCAAAGCTTGACCTCTCTGCCCATCAGGCATAGTCCCATTCCGTTCCCCTAAAACAATATAAATCGGAATTCTAGTAACCTAAACTCTGGGTCAATGCCCTTGCTGTTCATCCCGTTTGAGAAGAGCTTCTTGCTGTCCATTTCGATTCAGAAAAGTTTCCAGCCAAACGGGACCACCCATCTGTAGGACGGACCCATGGCCACATCCACCACACTTTCCTCAGGGTTTCTTTAGTTGTCTAATTACCTACCACAATTAGTTGGACACGCATAAAACAGCTTCCTTAATTAGCCAGTTAGACATCGGTTCCTTCACATAATCTTAGCACTTGACATAGAAAAATAGTGTCAAACAAGTTTCTCTTCAACAGGTTATCTTATTTATCTTTGGAATACATCCATATAATCCAGCCCGTAGGCTAATCCATAATCTGCCCGAAGGCTATCCATAATCCGCTCAAAGGCTATCCAGCAATCCACAGGGATTACTAATCCAAGATTTCGCCCGTAGACTAGTATGCGGGCCTCGAGATCCAATCCCGAGTCGCGTTAGCCTCTTGTGCAAGGCCCCGAAGTCAAGGGATTTACAGCCAGAGACCCCTGGCACCCAAGCGTCCTCCTGCTCCAAGTAGTGCCCAATGGAGAGACCTCTCACGGCAGGTTTAGTCCACGTTCTCGGTGCAGCTAACAACCCCCTTGGTTAGGGTCAGGTAGACAATCGGGGGTAACTGATGCTGCCTCTCCCTTCAGGCCTTCAACCTGAAGCATTAATTAACTTTTCATCATTTAGTTCCTTGAGCAAACAATGCAAACAGTGCTCCTAAACTGTTATAAGCACAATCAATCTGGTGGTCGTTTATTTGGCCAACTGCTAAAGAGTGAATCCTTATCTTCGAATGCATCCAGCATTCGATCCAGGATCAATTGCAACTTGGCAAGTTCCCCAAGGGTTTGTTTGTTTACCCTTTTGTCCTTGGGTTAGGACCGTATCCTACTAACCCAGCTTAACCAACACCTTAGGTTTCATAAATTAAGATAGTGAATCCTGGCGACCATGTCGCTCTAACTTGATTGATCCTTTGCTTACAAGGAAAATACATAACTTCCCCTAACTTGGCAAATCAGCCCAAGAAAGGTGACGTAACAGGATGTCTACTCATCCTCTTGCAAGTTAGACTTGCGCTAAAACCTGCCAACCTCATTCCAAGGAATGAGAAATTTATCTTGTGGATAGACCACAAAGCCATGCGACATTGCAACTTGTTGCACAAGTGTCGCACCTAGCTCATGGGATCATCTCACCCATTTAACGGCATTTCCTGGTCAAGGACTTTTGTTTAGACAATATGGAGGGATTAGGGCGTCTTCTTGCCCAACCCAATCCTAATTATACTAGGCCAACAACGTTCGGTCCTATTCCAAACTTAATCCGAGTTTTAGCATTAGGTCGAACGATCCTTAGGGTAGAAACCCTAGATTGATATTTGCATGAGCGTCCAATTGACCCAACATTCTGTGAATGTGGGTAGGACCTTTGGGTTTGAGGGCTTCGACTTGGCGTCCAAGTACGATACTTGGCTGCATTTCTAACGTGCCAAGCCCTAGCTAGTACTTGAGGTTTTTATCGAATCGGCTAGTTATACCTATACGAAACCCTAACGGTTATAATACCACAAATGATTTGGGTAAATTGACCTACTTGTCTTATGACAAGGACAATTCTTTCCTAGAGATGATAAACTTGATCTAAAGTAGAAAAATAGTTGCAAAATGTCACAATACATGTAAACATGCGATTCATTGCTTCTACGCACCACAAGATTCGCAATAGCCCTATCTTTTCTTGCTAAAGACAAAATGCATGATAATTTGAAGAATAACTTACATAGGGCCTACTAGGATTTACATCGAGGAATAATGCCTACAACCTTTTGTCTAAGTATTTGAATTTCATGCTTTGATAAGGCATGCCATCTTTTTTAAATGCAACTCGATGAAATAAAATTTACGAATATGTAACATGCGACCCTTAGATACAACAACATCGTAAACGAAGTTCATGCAACACTAAGTCTAGTGTTTATTTAATGCATTTCCAAGCATCTTTTTCCATGCAACTTACAAGACTGGGGTTCATTTTCATGCCATGCAACGGAAGTTAACAATTTCCTCATGCAAATCATAGCGAAGGGAGTTATTGACTAAATGCAAGATACCCCTTTCCTTCACTGCCAATGCACTTAACAATTAACTCTTTAACCCTAGGCAATATGCATTTTAGGCTTTCACTTTGAAAATGCATGACAAGGCAATTTGCGACTAAGTTCATAGGGCGAGTAAGTGCTTTTCATTCATAACTTTGGAGATGCATGATATGCACAAATCCTTTATCTATCGTTCAAATAGATAATTTATCAAATGTACTTTTATCACTACCCATGAATTAATGATAACGTAGAATGCATTTTCCCTATGGAATTAAGCGTACTTCAAACATCTCTTCATGTGGAAATAAATTCGTGGAACCTGGATTTATGGATCCGCGGTGATATCCATGTGTAAGTTCAGGGAAGAACCTCCCGCAGGTAGGCCTTGCGACTTCTTGGGAGACATCATAGGTGTGATTACTCACATCGCGGATTCCCTCTAGCCTTTACTCTTGCTCTCCGAGACGCGGCCTGGAGGTCGATACATTCTCCTCGCGTAAGAGTTGGAGTTTATCGAGCCCGGTTTTAAATCTAGGGAAGGCCACATAAGAACAAGGCCTATGTCCCTTATCCTTAGAAGCTTCTTAAAGAAGCTTCTAAGAAGCTTCTGACTGAAAAAAAATGACGTGGAAGGGCCCCAATGATTGGGGTGGGGTAAAGATTTTCGACGGAGGTGATTGGGACGATGGCAGGGAGGCGATTATGGTGACGGTAGCAGGCGTATGAGGGCGGTGTCTTCCTGGTGGTGGCGTCTCTAGCATGGCGGCTTCATGGCTGCGTTCTCCTCCTTCCCCATGTCCCCCACTAAGGGGTGTTTATATAGGCTTAAGGGGGGGGAGAGTCTCCACACACATGGAGCCCCCCATGCTTCCCTCCTCACCCATGCATCTCCACCTCTCTTACTTCATCTCTCACTCCCTCTCCTCTAGCCATACATCGGCTGGTGGAAAGGGATAATAATAAATTTTTTTTCCTATTTTTTAACCATTATCCATTTTTCCCCTTCCAAAAGGGTGTTTCCCCGTGGGTTTTTACGGTCTTCAACCCCAGGCTCGATTTCACAATGCGGAGGCCTCATCTTTGCATGTGCGGGGTACGGATTAAGTTGCCAGTAATTACGATGCGGGAGATAACCTTGCACAGGTTTTACGCAGTGTGCGAGAAGTCAGGTTTAAATATAATAAATGAATTTGTTTTTTATTCAAGGGTTATTTGAATTATAAGCATATCTGTGAAATAAATTATGTGAAGGAACCTGTGATTTAATGGACTAATTAAGGAACACTACAAGGATATAGGAGAATAGTGACAGGCAGTTCCGACACATATTAGTGGCGTCAGTATTTGCGTATACTTCCTCCTTGGGCCTTTGCGGTGATTACATTTCTCCCTCTTCGTTTGTTCTTGTTAATTCTCCTTTTCTTTTGTTTGTTTATATTGAGAATGAGGTGCTTTGAGGGAGAAAGAGAGGAAATGAGAGAGAGAGAAGAAGAAAGAAAAAGGAAAAAAGAACGAGAGAGAGAGGAAATAAACATGAAAAATAATGAAGAAAGAGAGAAATAGAGAGAGAGAGAGAGAGAGGGAGGGAGAGAGGAGAATGAATGAGAAAACACGAGGGGATAGAGAAAAACAAAGAGAGGGTTTGTTCTTGTTCTTTAATTTCATCTTGTTTTGTTTGTTTTTTTTACAATGATGTGCATTGAGTGCGAAAGAGAGGAAATGAGAGAGGGAGAAAAAGAAAGGAAAAGAAAGAAAGAACAAGAGAATAGCCAAATTTTGAACTACTTGCTCTAAGTTTCAGCCCAGTGATGGACCTGTGATGTGCCTTTGGCTCTACGTAGCCTTTGGGGTCAATTTCGGGGTTTAGATGTGTCAAAACTTGTGTTCTAGATACCTGTCCGATTTTGACAGTTTTCTGTCCTATTCTCAGGGTCCGAGTGTCCGATTTTCAAAATCGGACAGGTGAGTGTCCAATGAATTGGAAAAGGGTGGTCCGATTATAGACTGGTCCGATTTTGGACTTTGGTCCGATTCTAGGAGGTCCGATTGGTCCGAGTGGTCCGGTCGGACAGGATGGTCCGAATCTGAATGGTCCGATTCTAAGGACAATCCGAGTGCCATGTGACACGTCTGATCGGGCTGGTCCGATTCTCGTAATCGGACCAGACTGGTCCGACTCATTCTCAGTCGGACGGTCCGATTTTGAAAGTCGGACGGTCCGACTCCAGAGCACGAGTGGTCCGATTCTCGGAATCGGACCACTGCGAGTTGGTCCGACTGCGTCGGAGACGGGCGCGATTCTGGGGCGTTTGAATCCTCCTTACTGTCTACTGCACACACTCACCACAATCTTTCCATATCTGAATAGAGCACTATTGGAGAACACTGGAATCACCTGGAGCAGCACGAATCGTTGGCGCCTAGAATCGAGGTAGCGCTTCCTCGTCCTGTGAACCAGAAGCTCTCTCTCTCTCTCTATCTCTCTCTCACACACACACATACACACACAAGGCCAACTAAGGAAATGAGGTCTTTCCTGGCTTCCCAAGCCTCTTAAGGTCCTTTCCCAGCACTGCAGAACCTTACAGCCAGTTCCCTGTCCCTTTCTCACCCAGAAACTTGAATCTGGTCCCCTGTTTCCCTGTTTTAGCCTATTATACAGCAATAGAAAACCCTACTGTTTGCTTCTTTTTTCTTTGTTTTTTTTCCTATCCTAAATGCATACAAATCACAAAGCAATCACCTAGACTACTCCCACATGCTTTTCCAAATCCAAAAACCCAAAACCTACTTGCTAAGGAGTTCGAATACCTCTTCAAACTCCCTCGCTTCCTACCTATCTACCTCAAGCACCGGTTCGGGGAAAACCCTAATTCAATGCTCGATTTGAAGCGCGCAAGCGCTCAAGGCTTGAATCCGCTGGTCCCGGCAATGGAACCAAAATGTGGGAGCTTTCACTCAACCGCCAAGACCCATGGACCGCTTATTGTTTCAAGCGTTCCAAGCCGAGCACTAATGGCTACCTCTCACATAGCCGACGCGCCATCCATATCTACGGGTATAGTGAGCTTACCTCCATGCCGTTCGAGTTATCTCCTCTCCCGCGCACTCGGGTAGCTCCACGATCCAAGTGCAAGCTTCAAGCAAGCTCGATCCTCCCGCTCCAAGCTCCAAGCTCCATTGCCGCGAGCAAGACAAGAGAAGAGAAGAGAAGAGAAGAAGGGAGGAGAAGATGGAGAGCTTCTCCACCCCACGGTCCCTCACCCTCACACACTCACTCCGTCACACTCTCACACTCCCTCTCTCAAGCACAAGCTCAAGCAAGCAAGAACAAGAAGAAGAAGAAGAAGAGGAGAGCTACTTTTGGCTACACACAAGAATGAGCTTCTCATTCACTTTTCAACTTTATATACAAAACCCTAAATCCCTTTTGGGGGGTCATCCCCTTTTCTCCTTTTTTACATGGCCGGTCATAGCCTAGGCCCTTTTTCCCATTGTCCTTCTATCTTCCTAGCTTCCTTTCCACCGCTCATCTACATTTACAAATTGCACGGGTGAGAGCCCGTCGCTCCTTGAATTAAACCATGATGCGCTTGCGCTCTTTTACAAAAGTTTTGACTTGCGCTTTTCCTTGTGCGCCTTTCTCCCTTATTTAGGACTCTTCTCCTTGTGCGTCTTTGTCTTCCGTTTCTCTTTGCCTTGGCCTTTGTCTTTGTCTTCTGCTTTAGCTTTTCCGGATTTTCCACCTTCGTTCGTTTGGTTCGTTTGAGGGTTAACACCTCTCCTCCAGCCATGCATCGGCTGGGGGAAAGGGATAATAATTAAAAAATTTGCCTATTTTTTAACCACTATCCATTTTTCCCCTTCCAAAAGGGTGTTTCCCCGTGGGTTTTCAGGGTCCTCAACCTCGAGCTCGATTTCACAATGTGGAGGCCTCATCTTTGCACGTGCAAGGTAAGGATTAAGCTGGCGGTAATTATGATGCGGGAGATAACCTTGCACAGGTTTTATGCGGCGTGCGGGGAGTCAGGTTTAATAATATTTTTTTGAGTGGAAATATTACAGTATTACACTGATAGAACGATAGCCAGTGCCTAATTCTCCTTGTCTCATTTAGGCGGAGAAGGGGGTCAGATGGATTTGCTAAAAACTTGATAGCTTTGTATGTATCCTTTCAGATTCATGCGGATGTGGAGGGAGGTGGTGGAGAGAAAAGGATGATTGCATCTAGTGAACTGGCTATTGTTTATATCTTCTAGGAGAGCTAGGCAAAAAGAGGGGAGGAGGCTACCCCTCATCATTAGACGAGCCATGGCACAACTGTCGATGGTGTTAGGGCCAAAGAAGAGGGGAGGCAAGCCACGTTCTTGTGGGGTCAGGTCCTGCTTAAGTAATAACTTAAGTAACCTAAGATAATTACATGTAGTTACAAAGGATGGATTGGGGCATGAAGAGAAATCCACGAGGAAACGCATCATGGAATCATCTAGGCTTCCTGAGTTGAAGAGGAGGGCATGTTCAAAGGAGGTAGCATTAGAGTTGTAGATGATAAGAAAATCATAACGCCCATGGAGAGTGGCAACAAAATCCACACCTACCCTAGGAGGGTACGCCATGAACGTGGGGTTGTTTCTCTCGTAGGGTAGGGTGTTACAAAAAGCCATCCAGGCAAGCATGCTGATGTTGCACACCCGCCTTCTCCAAAGGGGTTGGCAGTTATATCCCTGTATAGTATGTGGTACTTCAAATACCTTGTTTTGCCAAAACTCAGCTTCTTCATATCCCCAAAGAGTGGGGATCCTCTCCCTTTCCTCCAGCCACTTCTCTCCCTGTCGGCTATGCCAATAATCACCTCCTCCATTACCTTGAGCTGTAGGACCCTCCGCAAGCTGTTGGGCATGAGGAAGCTGAAGGTGAATGGGTCTTTTCTCTTTCGTGCCACTCCCAAACTACCAACTCTACATGGAATCTAGTGGGGATGTCATCAAGGCACGGTGGGAGAGGTGCGGATGGGGGGTTGTGGGATCACCTCTTCTCTGAACCTCCCGATATCGAATTCAAGCTCACCCTCCTCCCCTTGCTTGTCTTCTTGTTGTGCTCCTTCTTCAGATCCCATTGCATCAATTTCATGGAACACCATATTGGGGAATATGGGAATTTCCCATAAGTTTGGGACACGTGGTCAAATCTTTGGATTTGTCATAACTTGAACACTATAACTCCAAATTGAGCGCTCTATAGCTTAATAGATTCATATTTTCAAGCTCTTTCCAATGATAGGTCACATCATATGGTTTTGAGAAACTTATGGCATGTTATCTGGGTGCTACCTTTTTAGTATTCAAAAAATGGGAATTGGGAGATTCCCAAACTCACTAATATTGTGATCTGGGGGGTTAGGCTGGCCAATAGCAGGTACTTTCGTTGCTCTTCTAGGCTCAGCCTAACCTCCACAAGTTGGGGTGGCATCTACAGCCCTACGTGCAGAGCTCTGCGTCCGATGTTGAGTTATTTCTGTACCACCTCCAATGACTCCTTTCCCTTTGGGCGATAGGTGTCCATTAGTGTGTTAATGAAGGCCTTTTACTAGGCATTGAAGGTTGTTTAGGCGGCTTCTACTTTACTCCTTGCGAGGATTTTTTCTTTCTCCAGCAAAGCAAGGCACCGTGCCAGTGTCTTCACTCTTTTGTTGTTCTGCACTGCCCATTCCTTTGCTCTCTTGTTCATTTCTTCCATGCTCTCTCCTTGCTTCTGTACCAGGGTTACGAGCTTCTGCTCTTGGTCTTTTAGTTCCCTGCTCATGTTCTCTTGCTCTTTCTTTCCCAAGTGTAGCTGATGAGTCATAGACTCCATCTCCTTTTGCTGCTACTCCCTCTTCTACTTTGTCTCCTCCTCTTTGGTATTCAATTCCTCTGTCATTTGCTTGATGTTGGCAGTTTTTTCCTCCAATTCCCCATGTTGCATCAGGAGGAGCTTATACTCTCTCTCCATCTGCACCAACTCCTAATTTTCATCCTCTAACCGTTGCTTGTAGCTCTCCTCCATGTCCTCCTTGGCCTTTAGTTCTTGTTTGAGATCAAAGATCTCTCGTTGTTGCATGGCTATTGTGCGGGTCTTTTTGAGCTAGAAAGCAGCTACTACGGACTCCTTTTCTGCCACCAACTCTGCCATCTTCTTTTCCTCCTTAGCCTTCTCCAGTTGGGAGAGCAGCTTGGTAACATAATCGTCGTAATTGGCTGGTGGCGTCACTCTTGTGTGGATTGGAGTGGTCGAGGCCTCCACTTTCTAAGGTTTCTGGTCCTGTCTCGACTCAGCATCTGCTGCTGGTCTCTTTTGCCCCGTGGCCATGGTCTCCCTGCTCTTTCCCTGGGCCATTTCTTTATTAATAGAATATTTCATCCATGCCACGAAGTTGGAGACCTCTGCACTAGTGGGGATACTAGGGGTGAGGGTGGTTGGTTCGATGTGGGAGGCACCATGAGGGTAGGGATAGGATGGATAAGGGCCTCGCTTTGCCTTCAAGGACAGCAGGTGGCATGATTTCTGATACCTGCATGTTGAAACCAGGCCCTTCTTCCCTCAGCGGGCTCCAAGCTCCCAGATCATCGGCCATGCTCTGCTGCTCGATTGAGTAGCGTGTAGCTTTGGCCAAGTCCTCCTCCTCCTTCCTTCTCAGTTCCTATTCTTCCTCGGCAGCTCTTCTTTGCCTTTCTTCTTCAATTTTCCTGTACTCTTCCTCCAATTTCTCTTTTTCTTCCTGCTCTTTCTTTTTTCTCTTCTCAGCCTCCTGTTTCGACACCTTTTTAGCCTTGTTGACTTCTTCTTTTGCTTTTTCTTCTTCCTGTTTCTTCTTCTTCTCCCTCTCCTCGGCCTCCTTGAGGGATTCTCTTTTTGCCTTCTCCAAATCCTCTTTCTCCTTCTTGCGGCCTTCATCTTGCTTCTTTTTCTTTTGTGCCGTCTTCTTCTTAGGTTTCTTGGCCTACTTTTTGCCCAATTTTTCTTCTTATTCCTGCCCTTCCTATCACTCTGGGTCCTGTCATTGGACCTCTCTTGGTCCTGGTGAGGGGGTGACCTGTCAGGCGTTTCTCCTTCTCCTTATTCTGCACCTTGTGCCTCCTTCACTGCCTCCTGAATGAGCGCAGTCAAAATGCTTCCATAGGCAATGAATGAGGCCTTGGACGAGGCCTTCTTTCTTGCTGTGGCCTTGGAAGCTGGGGGCTCCCCGCCTACTGGTGTACTTCCTAAAGCTAGTGCTTTAGCCGAGTGCTTTAGCCTCCTGGTCAATGGTTTTGCGGACATATCCATTCCAGCTGACTTCATGCAAGGTGTAAGCTGCTACATTCTCCAACACAGGCATGCTGATTTGATGCATTAAGATGTTGTAGTGCTTGTTGGAGAAGAGCGCGTGCACTAGCTTCGCTTGTAGTCTAGCTTTCGCATCAGGAATGACCCGGATGCTGATGCCGTCATTAGTTAGCACATCCTCCTTTTTCATTTTCAGCATGGCATACACATCCCTCTTCTGCTTTTCTCTATCTTCGACTCCAATCCCAATGCCTTCTGCACCAAGGCTGGGTTTACGTAAACCTGCACCTGTTTAGCATTTTTTTCCCTTCCCACCATCACGGTACCGCACTCATTGTCAGGGTCGTATGTCCTAAGAAACTCCACACACTTCGTGTGGTCAGGCTCTTGCACAAATTTCTCGAGGTACTTGGTTAGGTTGCATTGCTTGATGACTCTCTTGGCTGCTTCCTCCTTGGCCACCACACCCTCTACATTATGAATGGTTAAGAACTTGAGCTGGCTGTAGGCGCGGCTTTCAAGGGTGATGCGGTATTGCGTTCTTTCCTCCTCCGTGAACAGAAGTCAGTGGGCGCGGTCTTGCTGTGATATCTTTTATTCATGTCATGATCCCAAGTTTCCATTAGTGCTTCCAAATTAGTAGTTCACTGGAAAAGTCATAATTAGAAAGAAAGACTCTATATGTTTATTGAATGAAAGCATTAAAATCCGATCCAATGTAGAATCTTCCCTTCAGAATTTAACTTTTTTCCCTTTATTTCAAAGTTCTCGTGTCATTTTTCCTAACTCGCCCGTTTTTTACATGTTTATGCATTTCACCTCACCCCCCTCCCCTTCTAGCTCGAGAAGAATCCTTCCTAGGTTTCAAGGTTAGGAGATCAGGGGCATTTTGCAATGGGTCTAGGAGTTACGAGCATAGGAACCAAGTGTAGAAATTGGGGTTGTATTCTAACTAAGCTGTTAGAAAGTCACCAGAAGCGACGCGGCTAGCAATATGTAGCTCTTTCTCACTCAATAGGCGATTAAGATAAGGGTGTCCTTTGATTTACTCTTCCAAGGGTTGGCCAAGAAGAGTGGTTAACACTCTATACGAGGTTGGCGTGACGTAAGTGGGATCGTACTCCACTGTTTTGATTGCACGCTGCTGCTCAGCGTTTGTCATGACTTGGCACCCTTCAACTTCCCATTACAACCTAAGAGTGTACCAGTGCCTCAAGAATGGGGATTCAGTATCAGCAAGTTTTGATATTTCTACAATTTCTTGATTGGTGATGGCAGAAGTGGTTCGTTGATCATATGACGTGATGAGACACTATTTGAGGACTTGCTCTTTAGAGATCTCGTTGTTGAGCGATTCAACACAGAGTTAACTGTTTTTGCGAAGGCAAGTTTAAACGTCTCCCAAGAACAAGGCATCGTACAAACTTCGGTTCCAAAAGGTTCGCGCAACAAGCGTAAGTCCAACAGGTTGTAGCTCAGAGCTAGCTCTCTGAAAGTGACAACTAGTCGTCTAATGCAATCAACCATGTCATCCCCCTATCTTCAGCTAGATCTGAGGCCAGTGTCAAAAATGATTTTCGCTCATAGGAGGGTTTAAGATGTGCTGGTGGTTGGGGTTTGATAGAACTAGAGCCTTTGACAATGAACAGTTGCGGTTGCGGTTATTCTTGAGATCGCATTTGGACCTCCTGGATTAGGGCTGGGGAAGTAGCAGCTACATCTGATGGACTACTGCCTTCAGAATGGATCATTGTAGTCGGATTGGCTCTAGCGGGTGATGGCTCATGTGACGATGTGTGTCATTTGGGTCAATAGGCTTGTTCGACTCTCTTGGGCATGTGCGTGGTTGAGCTTGATGGATGTGGGTCTGGAAAGCGCTGTGGCTTATGGTTTTGAGGTTCTATGGGACTTGGGGTGATCAAGCTTGAGGGCGGCGTACGAGTGGTGCGTTTGACCGTGTGGGCTTTAGGGATCCATATCCAGGCATTCCCCTCATAGTAGCCTTGTACGTGCAAGAGGGCTTTAGGGACCCACCTTTACTTGATCATGCTCCGATTTCTGGGCTGCGCCTTGGTTTCCTAGATTTAGAGCTTCGAGTCTTATAAGGATGTGTGCATCGACTCCTAGGCAACGGTTGCGGTTGTTTAGGCTTCCATTGAAACCTAGGCTGTTGGGCCTTAGCTTTTGCTGCCATGAGCAATGGTTCTTGAGAGTTGGTGGGTAGTGGTCGAGCACTACCCTTCTCCATCGATTTGGCTACTAATACTTCTACTGGTAGCCTTGCGAATTGTGATGAGGTCGTGCAGCCCTTATTGAAAGCTGTAATAATGTGAATGTTGCCTATGGCGAGGTGAATGCATTGCAACTCATAGTCAATGTTACAAGGAGTTTGATTTTTGAAGGTTCACCCTAGCAGCGACTCCGTGCTTGCTTCTTTGGCGTCTGTCAACATGAAGAAGATCATTGGTATAGTCTCAGAGTCAATAGAAATGGCGGCCCTACACTTGCCCAGAAGTGCGTATGAGCGGCCCCCATATGGGCTTAGTTTGGCATTAGTGGGTTGTAATGGTGGTTTGTCAAGTTGGGTCCAATGATTGTGAGTCAAGGCATTGAATTATGCTCCCTCATTGATCAAGGCATTGAAGGCGCATGTTTTCTTGGCAGTGACCGTGATGTGTAGGTATGCGGGCTCTACGGCTTCCTCATCCTCCTCATCGACTTCCGTGATTGTGGCTACCCGCACTTTGACGGGCGATTCCAGTGCCTCATGTAAAGCATGCATGGGAGGATAGTACTTCTTGATATGACTGCCATTGAAGAAGCCTATTCTCTCAGCGTCTAGAGTCTCGAGCTCAACGTTGCCCATCGGCTGATTACATGAACTTTGAAAGATCCAAGACCCCTAAATTTCATTTTTGGCTTATGCCCCTTAACTAAGTATATGAGCACTAAGTCTCCCTATTCGAAGTCACGTTGCTTGACGTGCTTGTCAAACCAACTCCTGCATCATGCCTTCTCACATATGAGCACATGAGTGGCTAGAAGGGAGTCTTGGAGAGGCATTCGAGTTCAACTAGGCATTACGTCCCTGCCTCCTTTCCTTCCCATCCTTCCTGAAGTGCGATTCTCAAGGAGAATTGCTTTGGTTCTGTAGGTCAACCTAAAGGGGGTCTGGCCGATAGTTGTTTTATAAGCTGTGCGGTAAGCCCACAAGGCTGCCATCAGCTTGTTATCCCAGTCGTGCTATGTGAGGTAGTGTGCGAGGTAGAGACTACCTTGGTTAAGACATTAACAAGAATCTTATTCTTTGACTTTGCCTGGTTGTTTGCTTGAGGGTAGTATGGAGTGTATTTCCCATGGATAATTAGGAAGATGGATAGGAGGTGCGCTATCACTTCATTGATAAAGTGTGTGCCCTGGTCATTGACTAGTTCGATGGGGAAGTCGAATCATGAGATCACCTACTCCTACAAGAACTTGGTAGTCATTCGAGTATCGTTCTTTCGTGTTGCTCTCACCTCTGCCCATTTGGTTAGGTAGTCTGTGGGGCCACAATGATGTATTTGGCTTGCCAATACTGCGCAGCCGGGCTGATGGGTCCTATGAAGTTGATTCTCCATTTTTTGAAGGGTTGTCGTGTAATGATTAGGGTCAACTCCATTTGATCCTTGCAAATCGAGACCTTTGTCCGTTGACACTCATCGCAATGCTTAAAAAATCTTGCTGCATCATGAAATATTGTTGGTCATCATAGTTGAGACTGCAGCACCTTGTGGGCCAGCATGTCTCCGCTAAAGTGTCCACTAGCAATTCCAATGTGTGCCTCTGAGAGCACGTCGTGCATCTCATGCTCGCACATGCATCTGCGCAACAATCCATCTTGCCCTAGGTGATACAACTGGCCTACTATCAACTAGTAGGGTTGGATCTTGAGAATGAGTCGCCTCAGTCTTGCCTTCTCTATCGGGCATTCAGGTAGTCTGTGCTCAAGTATTTGGACTATGTCATCTGCCCAATATGGCGTTAGATCAGCCTTGAATAAATCTGTCTCGCTAGAAAGGTTAAAGAGATGGGCGTCTGGAAATTCATCGGCAATGCCTTCTCCAGTGGCTTCTCCTATGGGGATGCGTGACATATGGTTAGCCATGTAGTGTTGTTTTCCCTTCCGTATAACCATGAAGAAGTCAAACTCCAAAAGCAGAAGGAGCCACCGAGCTATGCGTCCTGTAGTGCAAGGTTTATTCACTAGATATAGCAAGGCTTGATGGTCCGCAAAAAAGGTAAAGGGTGTAGCCAATAGATGTAATGTGTCCACTTGTTATCTTCAAGACACATCTTAGCAGTCCATCGGAAAGGATGTCTAGAAAGCTCCGCCCAGCACTCCCATGGAATGTTACGGGGTTTGCGATCTAGGACTTTCCGTGTCTGCCACGTAGCGGAAGTATTCCGGCCATTCCCACTTAGGACCGACCTGAATTAGGGTTTTCCCTATTGGTCATTTCCTAACGGCAACTAGCGTCGAACCCGAGCGAACTACTTTACGCAGAAACTCCAGGTTTGAAGTGGATTCATGCTGCACTTGGTTCAAGGAGAATGGGAAACAAGAGCGATGCGAAGCTCAACCCCTCTGCCATAAGGCATAGTCCCATTCCGTTCCCCTAAAACAACATAAATCAGGATCATCTATAACTTAGACTCTAGGTCAATGCTCTTGCGGTTCTTATTCTTTGAATGATCTTCCTGTTGTCCATCTTGATTGAGAAATGTTCCTGGCCAAATGGGACCACCCATCCGTAGGACGGACCTATGGCCACATCCATCGCACTTTCCTCAAGTTTTTTAGTTATTTAATTACCTAACACATTTAGTTGGACATGTATCAATCAGCTTCCTTAATTAGCCCGTTAGATACTGGTTCCTTCACGTAATCATAGCACTTGACATAGAAAAGTAATGTCAAACAAGTTCCTTTTTAACAGGTTATCATATTTATCTTTGAAATACATAAAGTCCAGCCCATGGGCTTATCCACAATCCGCCCGCAAGCTAGCCAGCAATCCATAGGGATCATTAATCCAAGATTCCACCCGTAGACTAGTATGCGGGCCTCTAGATCCAATCTCGAGTCACGTTAGCCTCTTGTGCAGGGCCCGGAAGGCAAAGGATTTACGGCCAGAGCCCTCCGGGCACCCAAGCGTCCTCCTACTCCAAGTAGCGCTTAACGGAGAGATCTCTTGCAGCGGTTTCGGTCCACCTTCCCGGCGCGGTTAACAACCCCATTGGTTAGGGTGAGGCAGGCAATCATGGGTAACTGAAGCTGCCTCTCCCTTCAGGCCTTCAACCTGAAGCATTAGATATCCATTTATCCTTTAATTCTTTGAGCAAACAAAGCAAAACAGTGCTCTTAAAATTGTTTACAAGCACAAACAATTCCATTGGTCATTATTTTTTGCCAATTGCTAAGGAGTGAATCCTTCTTTTCGAATGCATCCAGCACTCGATCCGCGATTACTTCTGACTTTTCAAGATCCCCTATATCCTGGGTTAGGGCGTATCCTATTAACCTGACTTGATCAATACCTTAAGTTCATATGTTATTCCAATTTATTGGCTTGTCCTTTGCTTCCAAGCAATTATCTTTACCCCAGAAAGATACTATATTAGGACGATTATTCATCCTCTTGCAAGATAACTTAGGTAAGAGTCTATCAATCTCACTCCAAGGAATTTGCCATTCCCTTGTGATCAAATCACAAGATCATGCGACTCTACAACTTGATGCACAAGTGTCGCATCAATTATGGGACTATTTACCCATCGAATGGAGTCATGAAATAATCTGTTCCTGATGGCATTAGGCCGACTTGTTAGTCCTAGGGTTTCGAGTTTCATCTTTTTAGCAAGAGATTCTTAGGAAAACCCTAGATTACTTCTCGCAAGTATGTCCTACTGTCCCTACATTCCGTGAATGTGGGCAAGTATTTAGGGTATAGGAGTTTCAGTTTTTAGCAATACGTGCGACTAGGTAAATGTCTTCACCGGGCTAACCGTAGTCAGTTCGTTGGGATACATCACATTGAATTAACCCTTTTCTAAACAAGTACTCTGCAATTTTGGGTGTTTAGGTTTATGCCAATTCAACCTATCTATTCCTGAAGATAATTACGCTATAATTTTCATAACCACATGACTTATTGTCTATGCGTAAGTTAATTTTCAAATCCTAACTTTTCGGTTTAAGACCAAGCATAGGTTAGGTTATAGCCTAATTCCAATTAATCATTCTATAACATGCAAACAAGATTCATGCTAAAATATGCAGTCTTTTACTACTTTCATTTCTGAATGAATTTGTTGTATGCAGAACTTACACACCCTTCTATTAAATTAAGTTCTTAGACCACTTGCCTAATTAAATCTTCTTCATGTAGTCCTAGCAATTTCCTACGATTGCTAATAACTTTCTTTAAGAATCATTCCAAAAAATATATTCAATAATGCAATATGTGGTTTATTCCTTTCATGCTTAATCGGAGTGTACTTTCATAATTCCGTTTTGTAAATGTGGACATTAATCTACTTTCAATTCATTGCAATGCACAAAAACTACTTGCTAGAAATGCATACCAATTTTCTACTCACTTTATTTTGCTTATTTTATTGAAAGTACTATTGACCAAACTCTTCCGTCGTGAGCTAATTCTTTTAAATTAACCAAAGTATTTAAGACAAAAAATGCATCCTATCTCCAAAAATCATCCACGAACGTAAAATAAAAATTAGGAAGAAAAACTTGGACTTGTGGTGAGATGTCCACGTGGATGTTTTCCACCAAGGTAGAGGGTCTACGATTATTGATGAACAAGCTTCAACCCCCTAATCACTAAGCTAAATGGCTAATCTCTTTTTAAGAGTTATGAGATTCAAAATAAGCTACCACTATAAGAGAAAGGCCCTATAGACGCGCACTGTACACACGAAATAGCGGGCGTGTTTATCAGCACATCTATTGGCGCTAGTATATAGATGTGAATAATGCGTCTATATACCCGCGTTTTTAAACATGCTTATAGATGCAAAAATAAATGCACATATTTTTCATTTCTCATAAAGTCCCTAAATATGACCAAACATCTTAACAGCTAGTATTTTTTTGAATACATTACCAACTTTACTTCTTTTTGAGTATTACAAATATACATCCAATCATTCAAAGCTAATTATATATGCTACAATGAATGATCAATCTCATCTTCAATGAGATCGGCCCTTGCTTGACTATCTACCTCTAGGTCTATGTTACGAATAGACAATGAAATAAATAAGTCTATCCCAATGCCAGATGTATTGCTATGCTCAATTTCTTCATCATCATCTGCAACCATATTTTTATCCTCTTTTGCTCTTCCTTGAACATCCTCGCAGGGATCATCTTGCACTGCATCATGTATATCATCGATCATGGCATCATCATGTGCATCATCATTGATTTATGGATTGTCATCAACTATCTCTATGTTGGTAGCATTGCCATATAATGGTTTTGAACAATTAGATATGGGGATGACGTGCCACCATCAGTTATTGTTTACCATTGGGTGATACACAACCTACATTTAAAAAACAAAAAGTAAGCAACTTAGATATTTATTGTATTTTGAGAATGTATCAAGAAGTAATATATATGAAAATAAATAGCTTCTAATATACATGCTCACATTGTTGAGATAGTACCAATGTGTCATTCTTGCCTTGGTAAAATTTTGTAGAGTCAATCACTACAAAACCACTTGGATGACGTCTAATTGTGCAATGCTCACCCGTTGTTACTACTTCTTTAAACCACTTCACATGTACTACATATATAAAAAATCACCTAAAGTCAAGCTTCAAAATATCTTAGATCAAGCCACAATAACCTTCCATGGTGCCATTGGTAGTACATTGTTGAGATCATATTAATGATTTAGTTAAAGATGAAACATGTGAAATTATTATATCATACATAACTAAAGATAACTTAATTATAAGTATGTCTCACCTTTGATAATCAACCTCGTGGGTATTCCCACTCCTCTTGTGATATATCCATCGCCTCCTCTTTTTCCATCTTCTCCATTTCTTCATGTAGCCAATCTATATCAACATGACGTGGAAGGGCACTTAAATGTTCTAGATATGGGACATTACGTCCATGTCTAGCACGAAATGCTTGCCTTTCGCTTACTCTTCTTGCCCTTGCTTCTTTATATAGTGTCACCCATTTGCTCATTACTTCGTTGTTAAGCACACAAAATACATTTAACTTACGAAGTTCCTCTTTCATTAGCACTTTGATCCTTCCTTTTCCTTGAGGTATTATAGAGGTCATCCTCAAATCTTCATCATATTTCCATAGTCATGGTAAAGAGGGGTCCACTTTAGTAAGATATTCAGAGATTTGTATAAGGGATGATTGCACTAACCAACCCTCAGCCATGCTTCCCTCGGGGCGTGCATTTTGCCTTACAAAATCTTTTAGGGTTTTCATAAAGAGCTCTAGAAAAACTCCACCTTGCATGAACTACCCCACAAATTGCGATCTCATCAATCAGATGTACGAGTAAGTGTACTTGAGTAGTCAAAATGGAGCGAGGAAAAGTTTCCTCCACCAAACAAACCACCTCAATGGACAATATTCGAGCCTCTTGCAACATATTTGGATCGATTTCCTTCAAACTCACAAATCTACCAACATGCAATTGAGAACAATGATTAGTTTTGTCCATAAATTCAAGTGGGTTTACTACATGATGTACGTAATATATAAACTAAAAAATAAGTATAATGTATACATACCTCGTGAGCTCACCCATCTTGTAAATGATATCACACACATCTTTCGAAACACAATGGGATATGCTAGTAGGAAGGATGAACTGTATGTAAATATTCATACATTGTTAATTAGTCTACATAGTTACTCTACTAATTAATATATTTATGGCTCTGAAAATCCTTACCTGAATCATTTTGTGCCAATCGTGAGACTTCAAACCGGATAGATGCTCCACACCTCTTTTCTTTTTCTTTATGAAGGCTCCCTTGAGGCATCTCATATATCCTGTGGGAGTTTGAAAGATACATATCTACTGCTTCATCATCATTTTTTCGGTCTTCAAGGTGCATGCGGTAACTCAATCTTTCCTTTGGGTTCGATGCGTGGCCAAGCTCGTCTCCTACGTCCAATGCTACATAAATCGTCCCTTACATTGACAGAATCACGAGCCCCGATTAAGTGATCCCATAATGTAGAGGCAACATTCTTTAAAATATGCAGGGGGTCCAACAGGTGGTTGAGTTCAGTCCAATATGGGAGATGAAAAAATATAGAGAATCTAAGGAACAAACAATATATTATTTCTCGTTCTTATAATGGATTGTACTTTAAAGACAAAAAAAAGTAGTAAACTAGTTACTGACTCATGCCGAGTGGAGGATGATCATTGGCGTGTGTCCAACTGTCCTTCCAATCTTGAATGGTCAGAGATTGTGGAACTCTTCCATTAGTGAGGGGTGCATATTTGGGGTGGTCAATAGGAAGAAAACGATGATGATGGTCATAAATAACCTTCTTCAAGTGTGTCGGTCTAGAAGAAACCAGAGAGGGACCGCAAATTGGACATGCATGATATCTTGATGTAGTTGAACCTATAAAAACAAATGGGTTAATGATGACATACATTTGATTAAGGGTAACTATGAATAAAATAGAGTATGCAACTACCTGAACACTCTCCATAGCTTGGAAAGTCATGCATGGTCCACAACAACATGCCATTTAAAGTGAAATCTCTAGAGGACAATGATGCACTCATATCTTGCACCTCAATACCTCTCCATAGCATTTCTAGCTCCTCGATTAAAGGCTCTAAGTAAACGTCCATGTTTTTTACTTTGTGTTTTCCAGGAATCAAAAGGGACAATATTACATTCCTTTTTCTATTGCCATGGACGGAGGGATATTATAGCTCACCAATACAGCTGGCCATACACTATATGAGGTGCTTTTGATGCCAAATGGATTTATTCCATCTAATCCTAGACCAAAGCTCAAATTTCTAGTCTCTTCTTTGAAAGTAGGCCACAAATTATCTACGTGTTGCCAAGCTGGTGTGTCTGAAGGAATTCTCCACTTTCCATCACTTGAATGGTGACTAACATGCCATGACATGAGTCTCGCAATAGACTCACACTTAAAAATAAGTTGAATACGTGGAATAATAGGAAAATATCACAAAACCTTACAAGGCACATCCTTTGATTTCATCTCCTGGTTGTATCTTGGTTCACCACAAATAGGACACTGTCGTGTAGATGCATGATCCCCATGAAACAAGATGCAATCATTGACACATGTATGGATTTTAACGTAATCGAAACCTCCAAGAGATGTCAAGAAACGCCTTGCTTGCTCTCTTCTAGTTGGTAATTTATTTTCATTTGGAAGCATTTATGACAATAACCTGCATATATTGTGCAAACAGAGTTAACAAACCACAAATATTGTCTATAAGCATTTATGAATTCATATCAAATGATACATACTTCAATAATGCATTCAAGCTAGCATTACTCCATTCATAAATGGTTTGTAAGTTCAATATCTCAAGAGATGAACGTAGAACGGAGTATGTGCAACCTTCGTACAATGGAGTTTTCGACGCTATGTGTAGCGGGTCATCTGTCTCTCTAGTGGCGCTCTCCCCTCGAACCTCATGGGAAAATAAATCGTGCACCATGTTGTCCAAAATCTCTTTCTCCAAAACTTGATGAAGCATTTGAAGAGGGCTACTATCGTCGTCATCAGTCTCTACTCTTCTTGAGGACTCTGCCCCCTCATGTCGACGCTTCGCAGCCTCTCGACGCCCTAGAGGGACCATTTGAGGATGTGGTACCGCATGTTGCTCAATTAAAAAAAGGAGATTTTGTTTAATGGTGAAGACACAACATAAACCAATAATATTTATGCAAATAAAGCATTAAAAATTACTGGGTCTTTTTTTTTGTCCCACTCTCCGTACATGCTGAGGTGTGACATTGTGATTCGACGTGCTAAGAAAAAACATCATCGACAACGATCGCACATACATTTGATTTTTCGTCGTAGCCAAGCGTCTCAATTGTGAAGACGCAATGTCTCATCCTCACTAGAGGATGTACTGTTTGTTGACTCAACATGTCCCATACTAGTAGAAGATAACAACATAATTACACCTGAATCATACGGACATATATGATTTTATTTGGTATATATGTCATATTCCCTAAATATTTTGATACGTACAACATGGAGACAAACATTTTAATATTGAAAGACTAGGAAAGTCATATTGATCCAAAAACAATCATAAGCTAGCATTTAATTAGTTTAATTGTAATTGCATGTCTATCAACACGTGTAATATATTTTATCTATGCATATAGACGCGCAATTACATGCTCTTACAGATGCACCACACAAATATTAAAAAAAATAAAAAGTTGTGGCTTTCTTTTCAAACCAGTGCTTTCCTGCGTTTTTAGCACGTTTTCTGCAATTCGAGCTCCACATCACTAATCATGTCTATCTATCACTTCATGAAGACAATGAGGGAAGGAAATAAGAGTAAAAAGAGAACAGGAGGAAGGAAGAGCCAAAGAGTAAAGAACAAGAGCCAAACAGCAAGGAAGAGAATAAGAATCAAGCAACCTACCAAGGGAAGGGAGAAGGAGGACAAGGAGCTTGCAACCTAGCCATCACTCGTCGGAACAAGCAAAGAAGGTGAGTTCTTCTTCTCTCTCTCAATTGTTTGCTTTCTCTTTGTCTGTTTCTCTCTCTCTCTCTCTCTCTCTCTCTCTCTCTCTCTCTCTCTCTCTCCCTCTCTCTTTACATGCTTTAGACTGTCATCTATGGAGGCTTTTTGCGCGTTTCTTATAGCAGTTTGCAAACTATGGTCTAACTTTGCGCGTTTGTCAGCGCGTCTAGATGATAGTGTAGACGCGTTTTTAGACGCGTATATAGACGCGCTGACAAACACAGGTATAGATGCAGGTATAGATGCAGCATGTAATATCTTTTATCTGCACAGGGTAGTAATGGATTTTTGCTTGTGTAGATGTGGAATCCTGGATCTTCCAGCATTGATCTTGAGTTGGAACGCATGAACAACACCTTAGCGAAGTTTTCTAGATGTGTTAGTTGTTTTTTTGGAGGTTCTCCGAACAAGGAGCAATTCATGGGGGAGATGACCAATTATCTTGGTCGCCCTCCCACTATAGAGGAGGTTTTTAAAGTCATGTCTGGGACATCTATCACATCTTTGCCTAGCACTGCCGCACAAACACCAAACCTTGGCACACCAAACCTTGGTACACCTCTACTAATAGATACTCCACACACTATGCATACACATAGATCAGCTGATGCACAGGGATCAACTGAAGTGCATGGATTGGCCAAAGCATGTGCATCTATAGAAGCACGTGTGTCGAGTGAGGTAGAGGGTAGTGCCCGTCGAGGGAGGAGGGAGAGTCGTGCAGGAGGATGAGGAGGTCAAGGGCTGTGTGGAGGTTGCCTAGGAGGTGGGTCTTGATCACCCTCACCAGGAAATGAGAGAGGTGAGCCTCCACAAATATACTACTTTGTCACAGATGTTGGTGGTATCTTGCATAACCCTGAGGATAGGGAAGTGATAGCGTACTTGAGGAGTGTCATGCATGCCACATACAAAGATTGTATGATTCCCTTCAAGCACCAAAAAAATGGTTTGTGGCAAGAGGTGTTGCGGGCAGTACATAGAAGTTACCCTAATCCCGAGAATTCAAAAATCTCAGATGATTGGCAATGGTCAAAGGTGAGAGATGCACTTCATAACAAGATGTCTCACCTTATGACACGCACCAAGGAGTCACTGCGAAGATAAGAACAGGGGCGCCCTGGATATGGCCAACCACCCAATTGCCACCGCAGGGAGTGGAAAGAGGCCAAGAAGAGAGGGGCAGAGAAAAGGACAAGCCACCAGCATGCAAAGGCACGACATATCCAGATGGCAACCATGGGATCGTCGCATTATGGATCGGGTGGTAGGGAGTCATGGGAGACTGAGTTTGTAAGTATTATTTGATTACTTTTTTAAATTAAATTTTATAATTTTTTTCAATTCATTATGTAGTGTGTTCTAATACATTGTATGTTAAAATTGTTTTATAGTATCATATCGTTGGTAGGATGCCTAATCCTAGAGAGATAGGCTACCATCAAGGTCATAACTGGGCATCCACCTGGCAGTATTTCTACAAGGAGGGACTAATCACAGAGGAGCAATATAATCGTGCCATGAGGATTCCACAACCATAAGAGGTATGTTTTATTTTTTACATGAAAAGTATATGTAACTCTAATTTATTGTTTGTAATAGTATTTATATACCTTAATCCTTTGTGTAGGTGAACCGTGATGTAGTTGAGGATAGCGAAGGGGGGACTAGCAATAGCAGTGGCGACAGCGGCACTGACACCGGCAGCGGTGGTGGTAGCAACGATGATGCCTCTTCTGAGGAGATGTAGAGGACCCCATGCATGCATGCCTCCCCTTGGCTTGTAGTTTTCATTTTTGATATGTATTACTTTCAGCTAGTGTTTGGGACCATGACCATGCTTGAGGTCACAAGCACTAAAACTCGTCATGTAAAAACGTTTCATCTATATATATGAAATTTCATATTCTACATATATTGTTTTGTTTTCAGTACAAAAATCTTTGAAATATATACAAATTTTTCAGCACAATACGCTCATCATGTGTTATTATCAATATATGGACTTTGGCTCTCCACATTCTTTTGCTTTTCATAAAATAATCTTTCTTTGTTTTCCCTAAGCATACAATTTGAGGTTGATGGGGGAAAAAAAACTAGAGAGCATGTGGCTCTCTTTTTTTTTTCATACCTCTGTTTTGCGCATCTATCCGCACGTCTAAATTGCAGGAAAAATGCGCGTCTATTATTGTCAAAAATTTGCAAAGTACACGCCTTTTTAGACGCGCAGTTACACGCATGTATAGACACAGAATATGAATATATCCACTTTTTTATAAATATGATTATATATTTATGGAGCGCGTCTATATGCGCGTGTAGTTTTTACTATAAGCGCGCTTGTAGACACGAAATTTTAGACGCGGTAATAAACGTGCTTGACATTTTTAAAAATTGTTCAAATATTACGGCTACAAGTGCGTCTATGGAGCCTTTTTGTTGTAGTGTACTAAAATTTTAGGCTATTATTGAATTTTTAGTAGATTTTGTTGAGCCTAAGAAAGAGTGGGATGATATTAGTGATTGCGAGAATCTATGCAAGATTGATACAACCTCCATCCTATAGTGGTATGCATTGATTATAGATTATCCATCCACACACAACCTTGCAAAAACTCTTTTTAAATCCAAGAAGAGAAAGATTAACCAACAAGAACTTCACCTTTCCATTCTAGCAAGTGTCTTGTATAGAAGGGGAGTGTATGAGGTGTATCATTATTGTGTAGTGCCTAATTAGGTACCATTCATTTTAGAGAAATTCCATGATTCAATATGTGTGGATTATTTTTCTCAATGGTTTATTGCTTTCCTAGAAAGATTTACATGCTAGTAATTGGTAGCCAACGATCTTATAGGATACTTTTACATATGTTGCATGTTGTGATATCTGTCAGAGACATGATGCTAGGGAAAATCACAAGAGGTCACTAAATCCCATTCTAGTCACCTTGCCCTTTGAGAAGTGGGGCATTGAGTTCATTGGATGTGTGCATCCTACATTTACTATGTGAAAGCATTATATCATTGTGGCAGTAGACTATTTAATGAAATGGTTTGAAGCCCACACTAGGATTATGAATAATGCCAAGGAGATGGCTAGTTTTATTTTGGAGCAAATTGTTTGCTATTTTGTCTACCTAAAGAGATTGGTCTGATCATAGGATACATTTTTTGAATAAAGTGACTGAGGATTTGATGTAAGGTCTAAAGATTAAACATAATAAGACCACGCCTTACAACCTCAAAGGAAATAGGCAAGTGGAGAGTACCAATAAGCAGTTGGTGGAGATTTTATCTAAGACAATATCCAAAGATAAGCATAGTTGGGAAAAAAAATTATATATGGTTGTCTAGGCTTATAAAAGAGCTAGAGACCATACCCCTTTCAAATTAGTATATGGGAAAGAGTTTGTGTTACCTTTGGAGATTGAGTTGCCTATAATAAGGTTTGCTCTAAACCATTCTTTGGGTGGAGAGAAAGTGTTCCAAGAAAGGTTCACTTCCCTTGCACACCTTGATAAGATTAGATTACAATCCTTGCTATATCAAAAACAAGGGAAGAAGTGGATGAAAATCCTTCATGATCTCTGTGCTAGGAAGTATAAATTCGCAAAGGCTCAATTGGTCCTATATTATGATGCCTATCATGAGCTATTTCCATGAAAGTTAGAACCCAAGTAGGATGGCCCTTATAGGATTGTATGCACATGAAATAATGTCTTTACATCTCTTTTACCAAATTTCCAAGGGGTAGAGTTTAAAACTAAAGTAAATTTCAAGAAATGGAGGCTCTATTATGTGTATGGATTTGTGTTGGACTTGGTGTATTTTTGTAGGTCCTTTACGATTTAGGTTATACTTACAGAGAGTACCAAGACTATTGGATGGGAAAAGTTATTCCCTATCTTGAGCATCCATATTTAGAACATCATTACCATCAAGGGAAAGTGATCTCATGGAGTAAGGGCTATCACATTACGGCATGGAAATATGGATCTTTGACATGGGACATTCGAGTTTATTGCCACCATTGTCACCAAAATCTTACTTGTGTCCCCATTTTAGTGAGGAAGGAGAGATTGTACATGTCTTACACCCTCTCTATCTTGATTATATACTTTGATTGTCTTAAGTACAAATAGATTAATTGTCATGGAACCTTACATCAATGAAGCCTTGGTTTATACATTATATTTTGATGGAGCTTCTTAAGAACCTACTAAGCATGTGAGTGTTGGGATTTTCATAAAAGACCCCATCATCGAGTTGTTTTGAAAATGGGAGTATATTTGGGTATGACTTCTTTTACTAATAATATGGTGGAATACAAGGCTTTACTTATGGGGTTAAATTTAGCTAGATGTAGTGGTATTTGTCAATTACTGGTGAAAAGAAACTTGCAATAACCAATTGAATGGGACCTACAGTGTGAGAGATCCCTTTCTAACAATGTACCATTGTGGAGCCTTGCACATTCTTGAGGTCTTTGAGGCAATAACTTTCTAGTTGATTCCTAGCAAGTAGAATCACTTTCCAGACTCCTTGGCTAATTATGCCTTTTTGAAAGATGTCTTTCTTAATCATGGTCCTGAATCATGGTCCTGAAGGGCTTTTACATTTTCCTTATAATATCAACCCACATATACTATAGGGATTTCATCCTGATGTGTCTTTTTTTGGTCACCAATGGTTACTTTGAGTTATGAGCGAGGTAGAGATTGATCATCTTCCTATTCTTTCATGGATGCATGGGATTGTTCAATGTCGGATTGTCCAGACTCCCCTTGCCATTTATGTAGGGGACTTAGCTCATAAATTGATGCATTTACTATAGGGCATAAGTAGCTCACCTCCTTGGTCTAGTTTTATACTTTAGTAGGGTTTATGTAGGGACCAAGGGTTTGCTTTAAATCGTAGGTTGTTGAATGGTATGCATTATGGTTGATACTATTAGGCCAAGAAGGCCAGGTGATTTGGATATAATGCTCTTTTTCATTAGGTCAAGATTGCTATGTATCTCTTTGGTGTGGGTGCATTTAACGATTTTTTATTTTTGTGTTGCACTAGACAGGTTTGAAGGAGCACCAAGAGGGAGCCAATTGCTGCAAGGACAATTTTTGTGGCTAGTCTAGGTGACATCTTTCATTTTCATATTATTTTTCTTGAAGTAGAATGTGTAATGTGTATTTTCCAGATTTTTCTTGCTTATGTGGGGAACAAAAAATCAGGCATGAAGTTCTTAGATTAGGTTAGGTATGTTTGTGGAGGTTTGAGTAGTTGGCTGCCTCTTGCAAAGATATTGTTAAGCATCCAAGGCCTATTTTAGAGGTTAGTCCTAGTGACCCTGTCCGTCTAGCCTACTATGAATTTGGTCCTAAAAACCCATGTTAGTGGTGAGGCAATTAAGAAAGCCTAAAAAATTAAAGACAAGAATGATACATATATCTAATATATATATAATACGACGGTGTACTAAAAGGAGTTTCAGCCCCTGAAGTAGGAAAATCAAAAGAAATAAAAATTTCAAAGAGCTAATGTTCATCACGTTACGAAGGCTTGGTAGTTTTCTATTGATGAGTCAAGAAGAGGCGATCCCATGTCTTCCTAGAGGTAGCATATTGCCAAAAAGAATATGAAGATAATTGGACCAAAAATAAATGTAAGTGGGAACAAAAATAAACATTGTGTTACCTCATAAGATCTTGATAAGCTCTTGGGTATCCAGACTACACTTGAGATGGATGCCCTATTCTCTTTGGGTCACAATATTGTCATCTCCCTCCTTTTTACACATTCCAGTACCAAATAGTAAAGAATTAAGAATGTGAGAAATGAAAAAATGAATATAAATGAGACATGCTATAGGAGTACTTGCCTAGTAGAAGTTTCTAGTCTACATATCATAAGTGAAATAGATGGGTCAGGCCACCACTTAGGATTGCCTCTTTGATAGTTCTTTTAGCGAGATTATTGGAAGAGTTGGTTCGCAGCTACCTCTTGATCTCTTTATTAGATCATGCTTAGTTAGAATTCATTCCTTGAATTTAGTCAGCAGATAGGGTGAGATTTGTATTATGCTAGGTTATGTATTTCATTTGTAGCAACTTGATGCTCTTTATGGTTTATGTATGTGTACACATCACTTCGTGGGTTTGATAGGAGGAGTTGCCCTATCCTATGGTCACCAATGAGAGTTGATTTTAAGGTGAAATTTAAAGCATAAAAGTGGACTAGGTACCATAAAAGTGGCATTTTTGGGGAAAAATGTATCGATCATGGATCAAGGAGCTGGAGTTTTTTTAGGTGCATTTGGACGTAAAAAATCCAACACAAGTGTTCATTTGTGGATATTCACAGTCCACTTGACCTCCTATTAATTAATTTCCGCAAGGTGTTGCGTGTCAACAAGTAGTTACTTGATCAAAAAGCCGAACAACAACTAATAGAGGCCAATATAATAGTTTTTAATGCCAAGAAGTCCCTCTTCCAGTCTAATCATGAATTTGGGATTATTTGTCCCTTTTTCTTAGCCTGAAAGAACTTTTGAGAAATGCCACCGCAACAGGGCTGAGTTGTTTATTTGGGAAGTTAAAATTGAATGAGGCCTAAAAGATGCCTAAATTCAAAAAACCATATCATGATGAAGAGGGACGCCCATTTTTAAATGCATTTTTTGAAGATTCACAAAGTGATGGAATCCTACCTTCTCCTCCTGGGGTTGACACTCTTGAGTTTTTCACTTCATATCACAAGAAACATCAAGTGAATTGATGCATTATATGAAAACTTTATATTTCACTCTTTCTCTCTTCTCTTTCTCACCATAATTATTGTTCATAGTATGAGCTAAGATGATGCGGGACAATGGGTGCAGGTTGGTGAGGAGATGCCAAGAACGGAACAAGGAAGCACAAAGGTGAGCATCAATGGTTGTGTGATGGCATCAAGGGCTCCATTTTTTCGAAATACGACGCATCATGTGTGTGGAATTTATTGTAAGTGTCAATTTATTGCATATTATATTGTATCTCTTGTGTTTATCATGGAATATGGTTGAAAATGCTGAAGTTATGTTTTCTAATATGTGAAATCATGAAAAAAGTACTTACGTTTAGTCGTTTATATAAAAAAATTAAAACCACAAAACGCAAGATGCAAGATTTAATGCAAAAATTGGAGATTTGTTGGACTTTTGTGAATTCAGTGTTATTCAAATGGAATAATAATTGATATGCTAATGATTCACAATCCATACTAGTCATAAAAAATAGAAAATTAGGAAATTTTATTAATGTATGTTCAAATAAAGGAAAAAACCATGAAAGTTGGTCTTATTAAAGAAAAATTAGAAAAAAAATAGTTTCGATGTGCAAACAATTATTAAGAATTAACAGATTGCATGGATGTATAATGAGGATAGATCATGAGGGTGTGCCTCAATCTACCTCCATTTATGTGTGAGAAGTATGTATGTATTGCTTATTTATATTAAAAAATAACGACAAAGTCCTTTTAAACCTCTGCACAAAAGTGAAACTAAAATGATAGGGAAAAAATGATTGAAAATAGATAATGTTTAAATGAGTTCTGATTTCACTGCATATTGTGGCATTTAGGCTTTTTTAAATTTAAGTTTGTAGAGGAATAGTAGCGCAGGTTAGCCTGATACTATCCTTTTGCAATGCAACATTATGTTAGAGAAATGAAATCATGAAACAACTATTTTTGCACGATATATGGTTGGCTTATACTTAAAATTGTTTAAGTACAATGAGTCATGCACTACAAGGAAAGAGAGGTATAGCGACGGCGGGTAGCGACACAGGAATAGCGGCGTCGCTATTTCGTCGCAAATGCGACGCAAATAGCAACGCCCCACAGGGAAAAAAAACAGGGCTGAAACTCGAGCGCATTTCATTTTGCACATTTTTGTGAGACATTTCGAGAGGGAGAGCGAACGTTTTGCATAGAGGTTGAGAGAGGGAGAGGAAGAAGGCTTGCCACCGCCGCTGCCATTCGTGAAGGAGAGGAGGAGCCTTCATCACGAAGAGGAGCTGCCAAACCCTCACCATATCTTTACGGTGAGTCCATTCTCTCCTTCTTTTGCTTGTTTAGGGTTTGATTCTCTCCTTCTTTTGCTTGTTTAGGAGAAGAAATGAGAGAGAAAGAGAGGGAGAGGGAGAGCGAGGGAGAGAAAGAGAAAGAGAGGGGGAGAGAAAGAGAAAGAGAAAGAGAGGGAGAGGGAGGGGGGAGGAAATGAGAGAGGGAGAGAAAGAGAAAGAGAGGGAGAGGGATGTGGAGGAAATGAGAGAGGGAGAGTGCATTCTCTCTCTCTTTTACTTTTGCTTATATGATTTGTGCATATAGATTGAGAGAGGGAGAGGAAATGAGAGAGAAAGAGAGGGAGAGGGAGAGGAAGAGGGAGGAAATGGGAGAGGGAGAGGGAGAGGGAGGGAGAGAGAGAGAGAGAGAGAGGAAGAGGGAGAGGAAATGGGAGTGGCGGCCACAGGACATATTTGGAGGACTTTGTAATTTTTTCTTTTGTTTTTCTTGTTTATTTTTTTGTAATATTCTTTGTGCTGACAATCATGTTTCTAACAGTTAGCGTTTTGTTTTCTTTGCAGCACTCCATTACAAATCGCAATCCGACTGGCCTTGAGATTCGATATGCAGAGAGGCATGGTCTCACTTCATTGATTGACCAATTGTATAGATGTGGCGGCCCTATAAGTCACTCATCTTTCTTGTTCGTAGTTACCATGTTTAATTAGAATGCATTATTGTATGGTGAACTGATGTGTTGTTTCTTTATCTGCAGAGTCCGTTCGATGCTCCTTTGCGGCGGGATGAGCTTTCGGGGGACAAGGATATGTAGCTCGCCCTTGGATCCCTAGAGCTCACACACCTTTATTTTTGAGTCGCCTGATCTATGTAGACATTTTCTATGTATTAGTGATATCTTGTCATGATTGTACCAATCGCTTATTATGCGATCATGTATTTATTTCATGTATTAGTGTTATGATTTTAGTATACATTGTTTTTGTTTGCAAGCGCATTGTACACAGTGCAGAAACTATTTTGTATGTCTCTAATAAAGAACACAGTGCTATGCTTCCCTGCCACAGAAAAAAAATTCCCTGTTACCGTTGCTATTAGTATCGCAAATTTTACTGCTCACCTCGTTATTGGCGTCGTTATTTATGTCGCAAACTGTCGCTATCAGCGTCGGTATTGGCGTCGATATTAGCGTCGCAAATGCAACGCTGATACCGCTGCCAATATCAACGCTGATAGCAACGGTGATACCGATTGTTCTATGGCGTCGCCAATAACTACGCTTTTTGCGACGACGGGGGCAAATTTTGTTATTTGAATTTTTGTCGCTTTAAACGTCAGTATAAGGCATATATCTTGTAGTAATGCACATTTCATTTTCATTTGAGCATGGTATGAAAAGTGAAACTTATGGATGCATAGCACTTGTATTCCTAGTTATGACCCACAATGAGTGTGCGAGGTTCCCTTTGTTGTAGGATAGAACAGTGATCTTTGGAAAGACTTTATGTCACGTTGAAATGTTCTTGGATCGTATACGTATCATGAGAGGATTTTATCACATTTGTTCTTTATTTTTGAGAGGGAACATCCTAGGATGTAGGAGAGCTATAGGAGCCATAATAATTGATTGGGGGATATTGTATTTGTCTATATAATGAGGTGTTAATCACCTATATGTATGGGATACTCCCTTTTCGTGGAATTTAGATGGATAGTACATTGGACTATAATTTGAAACTCATGTCTACAAATGCATTTGATAGATAGATAATTTTGCATCATCTAGATGCTCTTGGCTATGAGGCCATGGACACTGTTTGGAGAGTATAAGAGCCCAAACAGCAACACTTTGTGACACATATTGGGATGTATATAACGATGGTATATTAAGAAAAAAAATAGTGACAATTGGAAGACAACTTTTTCATCATGAACACATGAAGAAGAATGAAAGACAAATGGAGAGCGGAGAGAGAGAGAGAGAGAGAGAGAGTGTGTGTGTGTGTGTGTGTATGTGTTTGTGTGTGTGTGAAGAGAATCACAAAGGAATTCTCATTCGAGCCTTTGAGGTAGGTATATTATTTCTCCTCTCTTTGATTTTATATTTTCTTCTCTTCACTCTTTCTTTTTGTTTGTGGATAGATGCATTGAAAGAGAGAGGGAGTGAGGAAGAGAGAGAAATAGAGAGAGAAAGGGAGGGAGAGAGAGGGGATAGAGAAAAATAGAGAAAGAGAGAGGAGGGAGAGGAAGAGAAACACAGAGGGGGAGGAAAAAATAGAGAAAGAGAAAGAGAAGGGAGAGGAAGAGAAACAAAGAGGGAGAGATAGGGGAGAGAGAAAAATAGAGAAAGAGAGATATGGGAGAGGAAGAGAAACGATGAGAGAGAGAGAGGGGGAATTGAAATAAAGAGAGGGATGGAAAGGTATAGAGGAGAAACAAACACATGGATGGAGAGGTAGAGAGAGAGGGGGGAGGGGGAGAGAAAAAAAAAGAGAGGCGTGGAGAGAAAAATAAAAATAGGGAGAGAGACAGAGAGAGAGAAAGAGAGAAATAAAGAAATAGAGGGTGGAAGCGAGAGAAATAGAAATAGTGAAAAATAAAAATAAAGAAAAAAATGGAGGATAGAGAGAGGGAGAGATGTGTGTGTGTGTGTATAAAGAGAGGGAAAAACAAAGAAATTGTTAGAGAGGGATAGAGAGAAATGTGAGAGGGAAGGAGAGAGTAGAAGGGGATATATGTAGATAGAGAGGGAGAGGGAGTAATGAATTGAAAGAGAGATCTATTATTTGTCGTGATATAGAAAAATTGAACAATGATGAGGGCCATTCACATTCAAGGTTGAGAGACACATCTCAATCAATATATCCCATATCCTCTCACTCAATGCAACCTTACAATTCAATGAAAATATCACTTATTTATAGACCATGTGCAATGCTTTGGCAAGTTTCAATCTACAATCATTGATTAAGTGATCTTGGGCTTTGAGTTCATGGTGAGGAAAGTGTGTACTAATCATGCTTTGTAGTCAAACTCTAATTGATAAAAAATTTAATACTATTATATGTGCCCTAGAAATGTCCATAAAGAGGTATCAGTCCATTTCAAGCAATGCACCTATTACAGCTCATAAGAAGAGTTCGTGGGTGAACAATGGAAGGATCTCCCGAGCCAATAATCCCATTGGAAGTCACTTGGCATGAACGAGATGAACGAACATGCACAAATCAAGAAATAATTATGATCTCACAAGAGGACACGCAATTAGAACAAATTGACCAAGCTTTACTTGATCGAAAGGTGTCCCATATACATGGTTTGTCTCTTCTCTTCCTTTCGCATCTCTAAATATCTTCTCTCTCTACATCCCACATATACTAAGTACAAATATTATTTCGTTGTTTGTGTTGATCTATAGTTTTAATACATTAAGTTTCTTTCAATTCATACTATGGCTTTGAAAGGGATCTACTATCTTCCTATAACCTTCTGATCTCTCTCTCTTACAACAAGAAAAAAATTGAAAAAAAAAGAAATGTCACAAATGAAATGTTTATAGCATCTAGTTAATAATGGCATATTATATCTCAATTGTGTTTGATAGATTATAAACTATGATAAGTAAGATTGCACTTTCCTTCTATATTTTGGTGAAATAGCTATATATATAGCTCAATAGAATGAATTACTTTCATTATTTTGAAAACATAATGAAAGAAAGAACACAAAAAATATATGAGAGAGACCATACCTCTCAAATAGCCTTTGGCCACCAGAAGTTGGAAAGTATGGGATTGAAAAATGTTGTCTAAGAAGAAATTTTGGACTCTTTAATCTCATAGATCCAAATTTGGATCATGTAGGATATAAATCCCATTTAATTGACTCATCAATGCTGGTCATGACTCGCATTTTACTGATAGTTGGCAGATACCACCACATTTGGCAAGATTTAGCTCCATTAATAAGGCATTGTATTCTGCCACATTGTTAGTAAAAGTAGCACCAAGATAAACACCCATTTTCATACCCTTTGCTTGCAATCAAGATGGAGAATATGTTGGACTATAGTTTGAAACTCATTTTCCTAAATCATGTGATAGATAGATCATTTTGCATTATCTAGATGCTCTTGGGCTGTGGGCGTTGTTTGGAGAGTATAGGAGTGCAGCTAGAGCCTTATACCTAGTATCAGGTCGATTTTAGGTCCCGATAGGTGGTGCTTTGCCATGAGCTACTAATAAGTGGCAATTTTCAAACCTCCCCTAATAGCGACCCAACTAGTTAGTGTATGCCAAAAAGTTTGTAGGTACATCCAATACACCCCAATAGAAACTGTCAAGATGAGATTCCATGACAAGAAAGAGCTAAAAGGACAAGACAAAGAACTGAGATCATTGGGAGGTATTCTGCTAAGCACAATATTTTGACATTGGTGAGAGTGAGAAGTTTTATTAATCAAATTAATATCCCATTTAATCCATCACGGGAAGAAGAAAGCTCTAGTATTCCCGTTTTCCTAAAGAGTCAGTCTATTGTAAGTGGCAGTGTAACCCCTCCGATACAAATCCCAAGACTAGACCCAAACCTCACGATGGTGCAACCGATTGCGATACTTGTAGGAATGGAAAATTTTCCCGAGCTTGGCTCTTTCCTATCCACTTTTTATGGGTTAGCATAGAAGGATGCAAAACTCTAGATTAGTTAATTTCAAAAGTTAATGTCTAATTGTTGAATCTAGGATAAAGGACATCTTATGATGTTTTTTAATATGACTTTGAAAGGAAGTGTTGCGGTGTGGTATTATGGCTTTGAAGCCAAAACCATAACCACGATAGATCTATTCTATGCGGCCTTCAGAAGAGAGTTTGCCCTTGAGAGCACTGGTCAATATTGACTTCGATTGTTTAATGTGATACAATAAGAGCCTCATGAGAATGCTTGATCTTATTCCAAGAATTTTAAGGAGGTGTTTCACAAATTGCAAGTCTCTATTCCCATTCCACATGTATTGACCAATTATAGTACTTCTATGTGGATTAGATTTGAACACTACAACAAAAACGAGGCATAGACGTGCATGTTAGACGCGCAAAGTCGGGCGCGTCTATCATAGCGTCTATAAGTGCGTGTAAACGTACGTGTAAATAGACGCGAATTGTGCGTCTATATATCCGTGCAAATAGACGCTAATATAGACGCGCCAACAGACGCACAATTATTTAACCACCTAAAATTACAATTCACATAATTAAAAAACCAAATTTAATAATTATTTAACCACCTGAAATTGATTCTTGAGCATGCACGTGTGCGCATGATAAAAACCATAGAATTAAGAATACACATTGAATCATTGAATCAAAAAAATAGAGTTAATAATTACTCGAAGTACCATTGGCATCCTCGAAGTGAGCAAGGACACCACAATCTTGGGTATTTCTCTTTTCATCTATACATTGAGTTCGAAGATGTTTACCCTCACACCAAAGTGCATTGAATAATGTGCACTAGTCGTAAAAGATAAAAGATCAAACTAGACATGCTGGACCCTCATGAGGTGTTCAAATAACTAGACATGCTGGACCCTCACGAGGTGTCTATAGCAAAATATATACCGGGTAGATGAAAGAGCCCTTAAGCTATCGTACACTTACTTGGTCCTTAAAACAAAGATCAACATTACTCCTACTCTAGACTTGGATAAAAGTGCCAGTGAGACTCGAGTGTTTTATGGCTCGAGACTCAATCTATGAATGGAAAAACATCACGTCCACATCTAGGTTCTATCCCACCCTTCAAGTTCAAAAAGGGCATGGGGTTTGGAATTCCTGGCTTTTTTAAAGGCAAGCCAAAACCATTGAATAGTTTGATGGAAGGCCCTCCCTTTTTCTATTTTGAAAATGTTGAGAACGTTCCCAATTCAAAGTGGGAGACCATCAAACGGCATTTTAATGGCATAGATCCAGAGTTCACAGACTCTAGATATTTTTTAGCATGCTTTAGGCTGAGGTGGTTATGTTTATAACCTTCCAGTAGATGGAAGAAGGTTGATCCTTCCCCCTGCTCCCATGACAATCTTTGAGGTGCTTCTGAAAACAAAGAAGTATTAGCCCCCATGGGATCTGAGAGAGAAGCTGAATTGCATAAACACACGGGGTGCCCCTAGCACTATATGTGGATTGATCAGAAAAATATTTTCTTCCCACAAAGAAAGCAAGATACCCTCTTATCTTCAACATGAGATTGTCCTGGCATGCAAAATATGGAACTTGGTTTGGGTCAGCCTAGGCCAAGCTGCCCCACTTGAACCCCATGAGATTGAGCTGGTGCTTGGATATGATCGTGACCACACTTGAGGCTGCTCTACCCTTTCAGATTGGTATGATGCATTGGGCAACTCATTTCAGGTCAATACTATTGCATACAGTCTTTCACCACTGAAAGAATTATATTCAGAAGGTTTAACAGCTCTGTCATTCTCGAGCCTTGGTGGGAAAGAAGTGGCATTGCACAAATTGGGTATAATTTTGAAGGCTGTTGTTAGTGTGGAGATCAATGATAAATGTAAAAACATAATAGCCAGCTAGTGGAACAAAACCTTCCAAATAGGCCGATTTCAAATGGAGGATGATGTTAGAGATCTTACTGATGATAAGTTGGCTAAGATTGTGGATGCAGTGGGAAAGATTGACCTCATAATTGGGGGAAGCCCCTGCAACAATCTCTCAGGCAACAATAGAGTAAGCAGGGTAGGCTTGGGTGGCAAAGAATCCTATATTTTCTTTAAATTTCCCAAGATTCTGAGTAGTTTAAAAACATATCATGCAAGCAAGAGGTTACCTGAATATGACCAAACCTCTTAACAGCTAGTATTTTTTTGAATAGGATATGATTGGATAGGGCATGATTGGATGTATATACGACATAATTACACCTGGATCATACGCTAGGACATGATATACATGTATATGATCATACGGACATGATATACATGTATATACGACATGATATACATGTATAGGGCATATACATGCATAGGACATGATATACATTACCAACTTTACTTCTTTCGGAGTATTACAAATATACATCCAATCATTCAAAGCTAATTACATATATGTGATTTCATGCCCTATATACATCCAATCATGCCCTATACAAATGTGATTGGATAGGGCATGATGATTGGATGTATATATAAATCAAAGGTTGATTTGTGCATTTGCAATATATATATATATATAGAGAGAGAGAGAACTGATCAATACACTCACATGTCTCATTTAATGTTGTACACTTAACCTAGCCATGCATGCCAATTCATAGCATGAGTAGATTGATGTAAATCAGTTGGCAGCTTGTGCATATGCAAGCTATTCCAATCATGTCAAGGTGCACTTATAGCTCACATATCTTTGATTGATTGATGGATAATATGCCTTTCTCTATCTCTTTCTTGTACACCTTCATTGCATTATCTTTCTCTAGCTAAAAACTATTCGTGCTTTATCCACCTATTGATACATAAGTGGGATAATATGCAATTGTAAGTGGGATGGTCTAGTAAGTCACTACATATATATGTGCCAATTGACTTGCCAATGTGTTATCTCTTATCCTCAAGCTTTGTTATATATGTCACCACATAGGTCAATTGATTCCCTAAATGCATGCATTGATTTCTTAAATTATTGTTGCGCGTCTGTAAGCGCGTGTCACAGGAATTATCTGCGTATATACACGCGCTATTACATGCGCTGACAAACGCGCCACGCAAGTATAGAAAAATTTAAAAAAAGTTGTGGCTTTCTTTTCAAACCTGTGCTTTCCTGCGTTTTTTGTGCGTTTTTTGCAGTTCGAGCTCGAGATCACTACTCGTGCCTATCTATCACTTCATGAAGACAATGAGGCAAGGAAATAGGAGTAAAAAGAGGACAGGAGGAAAGAAGAGCCAAAGAGTAAAGAACAAGAGCCAAACATCAAGGAAGAGAACAAGATTGAAACAACTTACCAAGGGAAGGGAGAAGGAGGACAAGGAGCTTGCAACCTAGCCACCGCCACCCGTTCGAACAAGCAAAGAAGGTGAGTTCTTCTTCTCTCTCTCAATCTTGTTTGGTTTCTCTGTTTGTTTGTCTCTCTCTTCTCTCTCTTCACATGCTGGATCTTGTCATCTATGGAGGTTTTTTAGCTTTGTTTTTTAAGCAAGTTTGAGAAGAAATGGTGCGACTGTGCACGTCTGTCAGCGCGTCCAGATAATAGTGTAGATGCAGCTATAGACGCGAAATAGACCCGCGTCAGACGCCCACAGAGACGCGCTGACAGACGCTCACAGAGACGCAGGTATAGACGCACACAGAGACACAGGTATAGATGCTGTATGTAATATGTTTTATCTGCACATGGTAATATGATTTTTCTTGTGTAGATGTGGAATCCTGGATCCTCCAGCACCCCATTCAACAAGGAGCAATTTATGGGGGAGATGACCAATTATCTCGGTCGCCCTCCCACTGCAGATGAGGTTTTCAGTGTGATGTCTGGGACACCTATCACATCTTTGCCTACATAGGGATCAGCTGAGGTAATGGATCGGCCGAAGCACGTGCATCAGCAAAAGCACGTGTATCAAGTGAGGTAGAGGGTAGTGCACATCGAGGGAGGAGGGAGAGTGGTGCGGGAGGACGAGGAGGTCGAGGGCTTTGTGGGGGTTGCCTAGGTGGTGGCTCTCGATCACCCTCACCGGAAAATGAGAGAGGTGAGCCTCCACAAATGTATTACTCTATCACTAATGTTGGTGGTATCTTGCATGACTTTGAGGGGAGGGAAGTGATAGCCTACTTGAGGAGTGTCGTGCATGCCACATACAAAGTTTGCATGATTTCCTTCAAGCACCAAAAAAATGGTTTGTGGCAAGAGGTGCTGCGGGCAGTACATAAAAGGTACCCTAATCCCGAGAATTCACAATTCTCAGATGATTGGGGACGGTCAAAGGTGAGAGACGCGCTTCATAACAAGAGGTCTCACCTTATGATGCGCGCCAAGGAGTCATTGCGGAGACAAGAGCAGGGGCGCCCTGGATATGGCCAACCACCCAATTGCCACCGCAAGGAGTGGAAAGAGGCCAAGAAGAGAGCAGCGGAGAAAATGACAAGTCGCCAGCATGCAGAGGCGCGACGTATCCAGATGGCAACCATGGGATCGTCGCATTATGGATCGGGTGGCAGGGAGTCATGGGAGGCTGAGTTTATAAGTTTTATTTGATTTCTTTTTTTAAATTAAATTTTGTAATTTGTTTCACTTCATTATGTAGTGTGTTTTAATACGTTGTATGTTCAAATTGTTTTGTAGTATCATATCGTTGGTAGGATGCCTACTCCTAGAGAGGTAGGCTACCATCGAGGTCATAACCGGGCGTCCACTTGGCAGCATTTCTACGAGGAGGGACTCATCACGGAGGAGCAATACAATCGTGCCATGAGGATTCCACCACCAGAAGAGGTATGTTTTATTTTTTACATGAAAAGTATAGATAACTCTAATTTATTGTTTGTAATGGTATTTATATACCTTAATCCTTTATGTAGGCGAACCTTGATGCAGTTGAGGATAGCGAAGGGGGGACCAGAAGTAGCGGTGGCAGCAACGGCAGCGGCACAGGCAGCGGTGGTGGTAGCGATGATGATGCCTCTTCTGAGGAGATATAGAGGAGCCCCATGCATGCATGCTTCCCCTTGGCTTGTAATTTTCATTTTTGATATGTATTACTTTCAGCTAGTGCTTGCGACCATGACATCACAAGCACTAGAACTCATAATGTAAAAGCGTTTCATCTATATATATGAAATTTCGTGTGCTATATACATTATTTTGTTTTCAGTATCCAATCTTCGAAATAATCTTTCTCTGTTTTCCCTAAGCATACAATTTGATGTTGATGGGGGGAAAAAACCAAGAGAGCATGTGGCTTGCAAAGCCACATGCTCTCTGGTTTTTTTTCATACCTTTGTTTTGGGCATCTATCAGCGCGTCTAAATTGCAGGATAAATGCGCGTCTATTCTCCTCAAAAACTTTCAGAGTAAACGCGGTTTTAGATGCATAGATGCATGCTTGTATAGACGCACAATATGAATATGTCCACTTTTTTATAAATATGATTATATATTTACGTAGCGCGTCTAAGTGTGCGTGTAACTCTGATTATAAGCGCGCTTTTAGATGCGATTTTGTAGACGCGCAAATAGACGTGTTAATAAACGCGCCCGACATTTTTTTTCACAATTCAAATATTGCATCTACAAGCGCGACTATGAACCCTTTTTGTTGTAGTGGAATATCCAAGTGCAACTCAGTAGTGTTCCTTTTGCTAATATAGATATTGCAATTGCCCGAGTAGAGGAGATAAAGTCACAAATAAAAGTATCCCATGCATCGAGGGAAAAATTCTATTCAAGTATAGGTCCTAACAATAATTTGTCATTACCTACAACTAGTGGTGGTTAAGCTTGGATAAGTCCACAACAAATCCTAATGCAAGATCAGGAGACATTATGCAAAATGTAAATATGGTGCGAGCTCCCCCTAATGTTGCCATGCCAATGGCTAGCCACATAAGCTCATTAAATAGGAGAAGCCAAATGATAAATCCCAATGTAAGGCCAACTAATTAGCCCAGAATACCTAACTAGGCGGTTAAGCCATTGAGATGTCAAGGGGATGATTATGTTTATGAGTCTAGTGCATAAAATGTTCTTGATAAAGTAAAGGACATGATGAAACATTATACTAACATATTAACTAAATGATATGGACAAATATCCATAGATATAAACATTCTAAAGAAGTAGTAAAACTTAATAGGAAGTCTAGACCCTGAAGAGGGTGGTCCATCAAGATTTAGTTGTAAGTGGTGTGGTATTCAGTACCTCTCCCACATATTTTCCCTCATGTGAAGAGCGATACATGTGAGAAGTATGGACATATGACCAATACATGAATCATTGATCAAATGATGTGAATCCTTGAGGGGAGGACCCTAAGAAAATATTGCAAAAGGGAGAAGCCACCTTAGAGGAAGTGCCAAGTGGGGTTAGTCTAGTAGAGGGACTTCACTTTGATGGAAATGTAGCCTCTAACAATTTAAGAGTGGTCACCAAGGGCCAGAAAATGAAAGAGATTCAGAATGATAACCCTAGTATAAGCAAATCTAACTCTAAGTCTATCACGATTTATAAGAAGGTTGCAAATGTCAACACCGAGATGGGTCCTCTTAAATTTGAAGTTATTTTGGAGGAGTGGGTGGCTAAGAGCAAGTTTAAGTCAAAAGTGAAGGACGTTGTTAAGGCTATTAGAAAACCAAAAGAGAGGATGGTGTGGCAAGAAAAAAATGCTATTGCAAACTTGCATGAGTTGGATCTAGCAAATGTTCTATATGGAGTCAAACTAGATGTGAGCTTGCTACAAATAATACAATTGTCACCTAAAGTTTGCAATGAATTCAAGAAAATCACAAAAATATATTATGTTTTAGAAATTTCTAGTACGAAGCGAGTGGGTAGTGAATGGTAGGAACATGTGGAGAAGCACTACCCTAAAGTTCAGGCATATGTTGATGGCATCTTGATAGAAAATGTTGTGGTAGACCTGAGCTTGTCTCTATCTAAACATTGTGATTATGGACTTACTAGAGAGGCTTCGTTTACCCATTCAAAAGGAAGTCACAACTATACTAAAAAAGGCTGACGATAGTTTAAGATAGCAAGAAGGAATAGTCTCTGAAGTACATGCAACAATAATGCATATTGAGTGTGTTCGTGATTTCCGTGTTATCCGATTTCCTAGGAGACCAAGCTATGATTTGTTGGTAGGAGGATTGTGGATATTACACTTTGATTTTTTGGTAGACATCCCAACTAGTCAATTGATCTTTGGGCATGCATCAAGGAGAATGATTTTGCATGTTTACCCTGAACACCCACCACTAAATGAAAGGACACCACTCCAACTTCAAAATGGGATGCACTTGATGGAACCTCTATTGCTTGAACTTTGAGCTCTAGTGAGTCTAATGGGGGTTCCACAACAAAGGAATTCTATCAAGTGTGCTTAAGTGAGCTTATGGGGGCAAAATATCAAATATGCAATGTTGATGTAATAGAGTGGGAGATTCTTGGGATTCCTAATAATCCCCATCTAATCAAACTCGGTACTATACTATTTGATGATGAGTGTGCAAAATATGTATTGCACCTACAGGAGTTTAGAGATATATTTGCATGAAGGTATGATGAGTTGAAGAGGATTCCCCCTACTATTGTCGTGCATACAATCCCATTGAAAGAAGGCAGTAAGGTAGTAAGATAGAAGATTAGATGAATTCCTTTTGAGTTGAGAGGGCCTCTTTTTTAGGACTTCATGTAGTTAAGAAAGGTAGGTCTAGTCTTTCCTATGAAACATATTGAATGGTGTTCACTAGTTGTGATAAGGAAAATAAGAACAATCAAAATCATGTATGTGTAGATTTGAAAGTGCTAAAGAAGCTGAAAATAAAGGACTACTATCCTTTTCCCTTTATTTAAAAAATTTAAGATCACTTAGTAGGGCAAGAAATGCACTCCTTTATGGATTCTTTGTGGGTTATAATCAAATGGCCATAGTTGAGGAGGATCAATTAAAAGTGATGTTCAATACAATCTTTGGTACCTCTGTGTACCATGTCAAAATCTATGTAATGCTCCAAGGTCTTGCCAAAGAATGATTGATAAGACCTTTACCAATATCTCCCCTAAAAAGTTTAAGGATTTTATAGACACTTTGAGAGTGGCTGTCACAACCCATGATAGGCAACTCATGCTTCTACATAAATGTTTTGAGTGTTGTTATGAGTATTGCATAGCATTAGATCCTCAAAAGTATGTATTTAGGATATCCTACAAATTATAGCTTGGCCATAATGTGAGTGCAATTGGCATTGCCATTAATCTTGAGAAAGTAGTAGTAATTGTGGCCATGAGCCCACCCACAAGTCCTAGGGAGGTTCAGAGCTTTGTTTCATATCTGAAATATTATCGTCAGCTCATTAATGCATTGGTTGATCTCTTCACACACAACCATGTTTTCGAATGGATTGAACACTCTGCAATGGTTTTTGAGGATGGTAAGCTATAATTATCCAAAATTCCAATGCTAAAAGCTCAAAATAGGGGTGAGGTTTTTTATATCTTTATAGCTACAAGAAGGCATGGTATCAATTGTTGCCTATACCAAATTTAGGAGACACAGGTGTATCATCCAAGTGCTTTTGCAAGCCAAAAATTACGGGTTTCAAAGTGCTAATATAGTTATTTAGAAAAGTGTATTTGGCGACGGTGTTCACCAGCAAGAACTTTAGACATTACATTCTTTATGAGAAGGTGGTGTTTTTCACCAAGGTAGAGGGTCTATAATTATTGATGAACAAGCTTCAACCCCTCACCACCTAGCTAAATGACTAATCTATTTTTAGGAGTTTGGCTACGAAATTCAAAGTAAGCCATTAAAAGTGTAGGCTGTTATTGAATTTTTAGTAGATTTTGTTGAGCCTTAGAAAAAGTGGGCTGATATTAGTGACTACGAAGATCTATGCAAGATTGATACACCCTCAATCTCGTAGTGGTATGCATTAATTACTGATAATCTATCCACAAGCAACCCTGCAGATTCTCCTTTTGAATCTAAGAAGAGAAAGATTAAGAAACAAGCACTTTGATTTTCCATTATAGCAAGTGTCTTGTACAGAAGGGGAGTGTATGAGGTATATCATTGTGTATAGTGCCTGATGAGGTACCATTCATTTTAGAGAAATGCCAAGATTCAGCACGTGCAGATCATTTTTCTCAATGGTTTACTCCTGAAAAAGCTTTGCATGCTAGTTATTGGTATCCAACGATCTTCCATAATACTTTTACATATGTTACATGTTGTGATATCTATTAGAGACACGATGCTAGGGAAAATCACAAGAGGTTGCAAGGAAAGAGGAATATAGATCTATGGACTTATGGGAAACTATATCCAAAAGATCCTTTGCATAACTTGGTGCCTCCCTTCATGGATATTATATCCTTAGTAAGCTTCATTGGAAACTGTTATAATAGCCTCTTAGGATATACTCAACATTTGGATGCCATTAGCAATGTACATAAGTTACAAAGAGATTTGTTAGACAAGGAGAATGCCTCTTTGAGGAAAACATTAGAGCAATGTAAGCATAAATTACTACAGAACAAAAAGACTATTTTAGAGCTAGAGAAATAGAGAGATCAATTGAGGCTTAATGAAAGAATATTGGGGGTTCACAAATGATGCAATAAACTTTGAAATATTAAGACATGGAACTTTGAAAGAATACATGCACTAAAGTAAGTAAGTTCTTTGTTACTTTTCTCTCCATCTCATAAAGTATTTGTAAAATAATTTATGATAACTAAACATTTATTATTATGAATAGAGAGATACTCTACAACCTAATGAAGAAACGACTTCAAGCATGGAGGCATCAATTGAACACTTTAAAATGCTTCTAAATAAGGAAGCTATCAAAGAAATCTTGAAGGATCCAACGTATTGAAATCTTGCAGGATAGGGGATTGAGATTTTCCTGAGGGGGAGTCCACTTAGCTCAAGTGATATGCAAACTTTGTTGGATGAGGTAGATATATCTAGTAGGGGATACACAACTATTTACAAATCTCCTTACAGGAAGATGAAGAAATCTAAGCGATAAAAATCAATATTTCCAAATTCAATATCACTCAAAAGAATGTGAAAATAAGTGAATGATCAAGTTCTACAACTCCTAGGATCTCCATTTAATATTGAAGATGCCTATCATTTAACGCTAGGGGAAACGATGGTTTACAACAAATACAACAATATATTTTACAACTTGAAGGCCCTACATCCATACTTTGTTCAATTATTTGAGGTGACTCCAATGAATGTAATGGTCTCGTGAAATTTGTACTCAAGCTTGATGAGTACCAAATTGTGAGGGATGGAAAGCTAGAATGGGTCACCATCACCCTGATGAATAGGGCACTTGATCCAACAATTTCAAAGTACAATCCAAAATGGTTCAGTGTCCAGTCCAAGAACAATATATTCTCTCTGGGGTTCTTTGAGATGATCAATATATTTTAAATTGAAAGTTTAATTATACTAATACGGTTGTTGGGTCACATGCTTATAATATGTGTGTATTCTAGGTTATGTCTAAGAATTTTGAAACCTTGCATTGGATTTCAAAAATGATCCTTAACTTGAAATTTATACTTAGATTCCTCAATCTCAAAAATCCGTTTTATATCTCTCCTCAAAAAGTTTGGGTTATTTACTAATCATGGCAATAGTGTATAGCTTGTCAAAATTGTAAAGGGTTTTAGTAGTAAAAACCTCCTAAATATTCTGCAAGTACATATTATACTAATCATATTCAAGAATGTTGGGAGCTTTCTGTGGGACCATAACATAGGAAAGAGAGACACTAGAAGGTAGGCAAGATGGAGACACTTTGGCCATAGATGAGCTTTGATTATCTCATGCTCCTTGGGTCCTATCCACTAAATAGAAGTACATGATGAAGCAAATTAGCATGTCTATATATATGCCGAAGGGTACAATATGGTCTCTCAGATTCACATTTTTTAAAGATGACCAAATAATATGACTAAAATCCAATGATTGGCTGTACAATAAGTATTTCATTATTTTGTATATATCTATAGTTTGTAATACATTAAATTTCTCATAGGTCATACTACCAATCACGATCACAGGGTGTCTCACTCTAGAGGTACTATTACGAAGAGAGTTTACTGTCAAAAGTCTTGCATTGCTCCCCATCACATGGTTTTGAAAGGCATATACTATCTTGTCATAATCTTGCCATCCCTTTCTTACAACAATAAAAACTTAGAACAAAAAAGAAATGTCACAAATCAAATGTTTACAACATTTGGGTATTAGTGAGATATTATATCTCAAGTGTATTCGATAGATTACAAATTGTGATAAGTTAGATTCTATTTCCTTCTCTATTTTGGTGAAATAACTATATATATAGTTCAATACAATGAACTAAATCCATTGTTTTGAGAACATAATGAAAGAGAGAAAACTAGACCTTGCCTTTTTTTAAGACTTTTCCCATAATTGTATTGGAATCATCACACAAACTAGTAAGGAAATTCAAAGGGACAATTATGCTCCATTGACATTCAATGCGAACTTATGAGTCTTCTACTCAAATTCTTTTCCCATAAACTTTGTAATGTTGATCCCTATCTCTTTACTAATGTGTTCATGAACCTTTGTTGCTATTAATTGCAAAGGTATTTTAAAATGGGGCTACTTCTCAAAATGCTAGAGATGTATTCACATTTCTATGTTTTAAAGTGTTTGAAATCACACACACACACACAGAGTTTCTATGTATGTGTGGTGTTGAGAGAGAGAGAGAGAGAGAGACAGAGAGAGAGAGAGAGAGAGAGAGAGAGAGAGAGAGAGAGAGAGAGAGAGAGAGAGAGAGAGTGTGTGTGTGTGTGTGTGTGAGAGTTAGAGAGTATGTGTGTATCCACTAGAGGTCAAAAATAAACTAGAAGACAAAAATAAAAAGCAATAGCAATCTTGTGATTGTGAGAGATACACACACTTGAGTGTCTCATTAGGGGGCATCTCCAAAGTTAGAAATTTACCACAGGGGTTCACCACAATGAGGTTTTTGAGAAAATTTGAGTAAATCTACAAGTCTAGAAAAATATAAATGTATTGCATTAGCACACCATGGTGGGGTTTTTTAATGAACTTTAAACCAATTTACAAGGTTACACATGTAGAAAGCAATGGTTAATTGTCCCCATGTATTTCTAAGTAAAGAAGGGCCATTTTATTATATCATGACAAAAAGGGGTGCATGAAGCACAAGAGCATGGCCCTTTTGTTATGCAAACTATTTGGCAAAATCAAGCTCTAATAAGGCAAATTTCAACATTCCTAGGAGCATCTACGTCAGGTTGATTGAAAGTCTCAGAATGAGTCTCTTAACTCAATTATAATAGGGTAAATTTTTTAATGAAGATCAACCATGCCAACATAGAATGCTAGTACCATATAGGGTAATGGAAAAGTAACTCTTCAATACACACATGTCCCTTCCATGCCCATTTATAGACACTTCCCTCATGCTTGTGCTTTCCTCGTCGTGGCTTCATGAGCACCCAAGATCCCTTAGAGATGAGAACTTCTATCCATGTATTCCCATCAAGGGTAATGGGAACCAATATAGAGAAGACAGAAGTTGAAGGTCTGTGAAGCAAGGGAGTAGCATTGTTTGTGACCACTGCAAAACATCGAGAACTTAGATGATGAGGGTGGGAAGCCATTAGAGATTGACAACAAAGAAAGAGTGCAAAGAGCTCTAGAAGGAGGAGAAGGTCTCGGTAGCTAGAAGAAGGCAGGGAGTTTTTGAAAAACCTCCCTCCCAAAACCTCCCCAAACCTACCTCCATAATTTTTCCAAATCTTCTTCTTGCCCCCATAATAGTGACATTTATAGGTTATTCTCCTTAAACAAAAAAGGTTTTCAAGTATTTTTCTCTATTTTGTGAGTAATTTTTGAGAAAATCCAACGTAACGTTGGCCTCCATCCTATTGGAGGCGCTACTCCTTCTCTCTCCTATTATTTCCCTCCTTTTGACCACTAAATTCTCTAATGTATCATTCCAACGCACCTAGTTTGATATTAACTTTTTTCTTGGAAGAAGCTTGTGCCTCTCAAACTTTCTCTCTGAGCCAACTGCAGTCACTATGGTTCCCCTCCTTGATCACATGCTATGTCTTGACCTACTTGATGAAGCTCTCTCCTCCTTACTTTCTCTTTGGTACCAACATGGGTGTCTCCTTTTTTATCCAGTAGATTGCTATATGCAATAGATTCCTCAGGTGATGCAACAGAATAGGCCACCCTCTACTAGCTATAATGCCCCTTCTTAGTGGCCATTAGTTTTGAAATAATAGCAATAATCTTTTGATAAAAAATAGTAGCAACAAGATTTTTGCCTTAAATGCCATCTACCCATCTTTTGATCAAACACTTTTCTTGATCTTGCTCATGTACTATGCCGAAGGCCCAGTTGAGGAGCTTGGCTATCTCTATCTTCTGGGACAGTCCCTCTTCATCTTCTATTGGATCATTCCAAACAACAGAAGCTTGCATCTCTACCAAACCTTCTATAATGTGCCCACTCCTCAAATCATGGGACACGTCTTAGCAGCCCGTTGAGAGGTTTATCTAGAAGACATCGCCCGGCACTCCCAAAGAATGACACGGGTTTTGCCAACTAGGGTCTCTCGAGTCTGCCCCGCGATGGAACTTATCCAGCCATTCCCACTAGGATCGACCTGAAGACCGGGGTCCTGGCCAACATTGTCTAAGGACATCATCCGACCTTTCCTAACATTCCTTGTTAACATTTCCTTTGAGGAAATCTCTCGGCTAATCGAGACCACCCTTCCGTAGGATAGACCCAATTAGTCACATCCGCCACGCTTCCCTCGAGACCACCCTTCCGTAGGATAGACCCAATTGGTCACATCCACCACGCTTCCCTCGAGGGTCGAGAGAGAGAGAGAGAAAGGAAGAAAGAAAGAAAAAGGAATAAACATGAAACATAATAAAGAAAGAGAGAAATAGAGAGAGAGAGGGAGGGAGAGAGGAGAATGAATGAGAAAACACGAGGGGGTAGAGAAAAACAAAGAGAGGGTTTGTTCTTGTTCTTTGATTTCTTCTTTTTTTATTTTTTTTAAAACAATGATGTGCATTGAGGGAGAAAGAGAGGAAACGAGATAAGAAATGAGATTCGAGGGAGGAGAATGTGGTGCGTTGAGGAAGAACGATAGGAAATGAGAGAGGGAGAAGAAGAAAGGAAAAGGAAGAGAGAATGAGAGAGAGAGAGAGAATAAACATGAAAGATAACAAAGAAATGGGGAAAGAGAGAGAGAGAGAGAGAGGGAGGGAGAGAGGAGAATGAGTGAGAAAACATAAGGAGGTGGAGAGAAACAAAGAGAGGGGTAACAAAGAAAGAGAGAGAGAGAAAGAAATATAGGAAATAAGAGAGGGAGAAGAAGAAATGAAGAGGAAGAGAGAACGAGAAAGAGAGAATAAACATGAAAGAGAAAGGGAGAGAACATAAAATGAAGAGCACAAAGAAAGGTGCAAAGAAAGGGGGAGAAAATCGAGACTTTAGTTGACATTGATTTTGTTGAGTTACAAGATAAGAAATCCCTTCTCGAACAAATTAAGAAACAAAAAGAGAACGAGAACAAAAACAAACTATTTTTCGTAACGTAGAAAGACCACATGGAAAATGATGAAGGTCGTGATGTTCAAGATTGCGAGGCATATCTTAATCAGCGTGTCCCGTGTCCTTTCTCTCAATGCGATCTGGCAATTAAACGAAAGCATCGATTGTTTATAGAACACGTATGATGCTTCAGCGAGTTTCAATCAGAGATCATTGATTAGGTGATCTTAGACTTTGAGTAAATGGTAAGAAAAGTGTATATCAATCATGCATTATTGGTGCACAAATCGGATGCTGGATGCATGCGTAGTGAGTGCCGGAAGGTCCTTAAGAACAAAGAACTCTACTTTAAGCTCAAAAAGCAAGAGAATAGACCTGCACGACAAGAGGCAAAAAGACCAATTGGATACAATCTCCCCCTATGCCTTGTGTGAGTACTTCACAAGGTATGTACTTATAAATTAATTCATCTCAAAGCTAAAAAATAGCCTAATTTTACAGTAAGCATGCTTTAGCTTTTGTGTTTGCTTTTGTCCAAATAAACAATAAATCGTGTATCCATGCGCTTACAAAATAATAAATATTTGTCAAGCGCTTCAATAAATAAGCGTGCCTAAATAAATATTAGTGCCATGTCTTTAATAATAAGACGCGCGCCCATAAAAAAAGGTAATTTATTCTGGATAATTTGAATACACGCTATCGCCCAGTGCTTTCCAATGCCACCGCCGTCTGCTCTACACATCAATTGAAGCATTCACAATTGTTAAAAAATAATAAGCTAAACTGACAAAAGTGAATGCCTAGCAATCTTCAGCTACAAAATAAATAAATAGGTTAAAACTCTGTCCTAACCTTAATTTAATACGAGTGCACTCTAAACTCATACACGTCCATTAATTTAAATATGTATTTTTCGGAATCACCTGTTGTGGAGTCACCCATGTGCACATTAAATTAACATGACACCCGAAAAGGACAGGCGTCCCCGTCAACTTCTCGCATAAGGAATCTACCTTGTATACGAGCCCTGGTAAATAAATATAGTTTTACAAAATCCACCACAAAACTCACAGAATCCACCGTGGTCTCACGGAATTCACCGTGACCTCGGGGATAGAAATTGTCCTCAATTGCTATTAGCTCAATGTGGAGTGAGCACTGAGGGGTAAGCACTTAGGTCGCGGGTGTGCATCCATTGGGCCTCTTCAACTAGATGATTTTTAAACTTAAGCAAATATCTAGAATATCGATGGCCTATTCTAGTGGTCATAAAGTCAGTGTTTAGAATAGTTTTAGGTTCAAGGATTTCAGTTTCTTCTTCTAACAAAGGAGGGTTTTCATAGACAGGGTGAACAAGTAATTGCCCTTTAAAAGGTTGTAACAAACTGATGTGAAAATATTGTGGATTTTCTAGTGTTGGGGTAATTCTAATTTAAATGCATTGTCATTAATTTTGTGAATGATTTTGAAAGGTCCATAAAATCGAGGGGCTTACTTAACAGTAGGGTGTTTCTCAACACTTTGTAATCTTCTCTTTTCAATGCGTAACCAAACATAATCATCAACTTTGAAACTCATAGCTTTTCTTTTCTTGTTAGCTTGTTTAGTGTATGATTGTTGGGCTTTTGCAATCATGTCTTTGACTTCAGCAAAAATAGTAGCATGCATATTGGCAATATCATCAGTAGCTTTAACTTTGTTTGACAATGATGTAACAGGTGTAGGCAATCTATGTCCATAAATGATTTCAAAATGTGCTTTTTGTATAGCTGTATGTGGTGTATTATTGTATGCAAATTAAAATAAATGCAAGTGTGTATCCCATGTTTGTGGTTTTGAAATTTTGTATGCACACAAAAGATCTAAAATTGTATTGTTCGTAGCTTCTGTTTGCCCATTTGTTTCAGGATGAAATGCAGATGAAAATTTGATCTTTGTACCTAAATTAGCAAACAAAATAGTCCAAAAATTATTGCAAAATCTAGAATCACAATCAGAAATAATAACTTTTGGCAAACCATGGTTAGTAAAAATAGTCTTCAAAATTAATTGTGCAGCTTGAGATACAGTTAATGTTTTCTTGCATGGAATGAAATATGATTGTTTGCTAAATCAATCTATAATTGTCCAAATCATATCATGATTAGCTTGGGTGTTAGGTAAACTGGTTATAAAATCCATTGAATATGTTCCCATGGTCGTTCAAGAATCGGTAAAGGCATTAATAAACCATATTGCTTACCATGGTGTTGCTTAACTCTTTGACAAATTAAACATTCAGATACAAAGTTAGAAACATTAGATTCCATCTGTGGCCAGTAAAAAATCTTCAACCATACGTAAAGTAGAAATAATACCTCTATGGCCTTGATATGGGGGACAATGAATTTTGTGCAACACAAATGATTGAAATGGAATAGTTACACACAATCTTTTCTCATAAAACATAAATCCATCAGAATAAGACAATGAATCTATTGGAATCCAGTTATTTTCAACTAATTTATTCCAATCGTCTTGAAAACTGGGGTCTTCGTCATAGGTATCTTTCATAGGAATAAGGGAATCAAAAGATATAACTGGATACTTGGTCTTCTACTTAAGGCATCGGCAACAACATTCTCTTTTTCGGGGTGATATTGGATAAGTGGATAAAAACTTTGAATAAAAGTAGCCCATTTAATATGACGGTGGTCAGAGATTTGGGGCTGACTAAGGAGATGTTTGATACATTGTTAGTCAGTTTTGATCATGAATTCAGATTTCATTAAATAGTGTTTCCATTGACGTAAAGCTTGTACTACTGCTAGCAATTCCTTATTATAGGTAGAATACTTGAGTTCAGATGGTTTAAGTTTGAAGCTAGATAGGCTATGGGATGTGAATCTTGCAAAAGGACAACTCCTATTCAAGATCCAGTAGCATCAGTGACTACTAGGAAGAATGGTCTATTAAAGTTAGGTAGTTGCAACACAGGGGCATGTGTTAAGGCATGTTTCAGTAAATCAAAATACTTTTGCTGATTATCAGACCAATGATATACAATACCTTTCTTTAATAATTTTGTCAAAGGCAATGCAAGCAATGAAAAATTTCTCACAAATTTTCTGTAAAAGCTAGCAAGACCTAAGAAAGAATGTAATTCATACACATTTTTAGGTATTGGTCGATTCAAAATTTCTTCTATCTTTTTAGGATCAACTTTAATACCATAAGATGAAACAATAAGTCCTAAATATTCAATGTGGGTTTGGAAAAATTCACTCTTTTCAAGATTATTATATAATTGATTCTCTTTCAATAAATTGAAAACCAATGATAAATGTTCATAATGCTCGTTCTCATTCTTACTGAAAACCAATATGTCATCAAAGAAAACAATTAAACAATGTTGATGCTTCAAAAATATGTGATTCATCATACTATTGAATGTGGATGGTGCATCAGTTAAATCAAAAGCCATAACAAGAAATTCATAATGTCCAAATTGAGTCTTAAATGCAATTTTGAAAATGTCATATATGTCCAATCGTACTTGATGGTATCCAAATTTAAGATCTATCTTGCTAAATATTGTGGCCCCTTATAGTTTATCCATGAGATCGTCTACCCTAGGGATCGGATATCTATTCTTGAAAGTGATCTTATTTAGGGCACGATAATCAATGCACATCATATAGGTGTTTATTTTCTTCTTCACTAATAGGACAAGTGCACCAAAAGGCCTAATGAGTCCTCGGGTTAATAATTCTTCAACTTGGGTTTGAATTTATTTCTGTTCAATTTGATTATGTCGATAAGGCGCTTTACATGGTGGTTGAGAACCTAGAATTAAGTTTATTTTATGATCTTCATGATGTGTAAGTGGTAAGCCAGGTGGTAAGTCAATAGCAAAACAATCTTTAAATTGTGAAAGAAATTGTGCGTGCCTAGGATGCATCTGGTTTTTGTTGAGATTCAAGCTCGTAGTCTTTGGTCAGTTAGTTCTACCTTAGTTGAATAAGTTTAAGTCCCACTGACTTAACCATGGTTAGATCTAGGTCATTTTGATCTTTAGTGTGTATTGTACACAGTTGACTTTTGAGATTGTGTTGATGGAATGGAATGAACTAAAGGGAGCATGTGTGCTACCCTGGTGCCTATGCCTTTGTCTCCATCTCTTTCTCTTTGAACTCTAATAGGGTATCAGAGCTTTAAAGAAGCTACAGAAGAGGCTTTTGTGAAGATGATGATGATGAATAAGAAGAGTGCACCATCAAACTGGCACATGGACTCTTCTCGAGTTTTGGGTCCAACGTCTACAGAGCCTTGCCATCGTGGAACATGTCAAATGCCCATTTTGCAGTTATTCTCTCACTTCACTCGTGTTTCTGCTCAATGGGATGCCTGCTTGTAAGCATTTCAACAAGCAGTATCCCAAAGGAGTAGACATCACTCTTTTGTGTGAGCTGGTAAGCTTTGAGATACTCCGGATCTAGGTAACCGACAGTCCCCTTCACTTGTGTAGAGACATGGGTGGAATCAAGACCCCAAGGCCCAAGACAAGAGAATTTAAAATCAGCAACTTTAGCTCAATAGTTGCTAGTTAACAGGATGTTAGTGGACTTGATGTCACGGTGGATGATAGATCTGTCAGCATATAGATGCAGGTTTCCATTGGGAGCATATTCAACCATGAGAATCCTTTCAGATCCTTCTACAGCATACCCTATCAACTTGAAACTTTGCCGATAGCTGCATGTCATATGCAATCTTCTTTGCCCTTTTCATTGCAACAATCCTCCCATAGTTTAACCTCCCTTTCTACATTGTCCCAAACCCTCCTTGCCCAATTTGGAGCGATGGTGAGAAGTTATCAGTAGCTTTCATAAGGTCAGCCACTGTGAATGTAATAGCATTATCTGCTAGAGCATGGCCAGTTGCTAAACTTAATGGCTTATTTTTTTTACCATCATCCCATGAATTAACTGAAACATCCTGAAATGCAAAGGTTGTGCTATTATTGGTTACTGGTGCTTCATGATGAGGTACCTAATCTCCATTTTGATCAGATTAAGGTCAGCTTCCCATCCATATGATGTTTTTTCTATGAAAGCAGAATGGTAATCCATTTTATGTCATTTGTAAAAAGCTACCACATTATGAGATGAGCAATATTGTATGCATGTCATGCCTTTGGAGGGTGATGTAGCTCTTTCAATGTGCAATGGTCAAAGATGAGACAACTGCTTTAAGCATCTAGAGTCATTTGGATTTGCTGTAAGCTTGGAAATTGAGTAATAATTTTATGTAGAAAATCAGACACTGAGATTGTTTTTGAAAGGCCAACTTTCATCTCAAGAACAGGTTCAAACATACCAGCTCTAAGCTCAATTGGATCGACTGTAAGAGGAGACAAGGCACAACTGAAGCCACCCATGTTGTTTAGGCTACCTACTGTCGCTAGGCTTATTTAGCTACATTTACAACTTCTGTTTTTAATGGCAAGGCTATAGAATGGTTGCCTTAGTGATCAATAAGAGGCTATTGATTTGCATCTATGGATTAGTTTTGTTGATGGTGATCTTACGTCTTGTGCAGGTGTTCAGCAGAGGATATGTATAGAGACTACTTCATCCTGCTTATCTGATTTCCTATCAGCATTAAAGAGATATTCTAGATGTAACTGGAGGCCTTTGGCATTCTTGAATTTAAAGGCAGGCTGAAGTATAATTGTAGGTTTACAGCTCTAGGTGGCACCTGCACTCTAAATTTGAGTCTGGTGTTTGTTGCTTGTAAAAACTATCTCTACAATAGTTTTTGATCAGCAGGGTATGCATGGTGAAATCAACAATTTGGAGTAAAGCACTCATGGTTATGTGATAATTCTGTGATAGAATATCATGGTGTCTCAGTGAGCAGTTGAAGGATTTTTTAGGGTGTATTTCCTACATGTATTGGATCTTATGCAGTCTTATAAGTTGAAATCTGTGTAGTTTTTGGAATTGAATGTCTTTGTGGAGTTGAGAGTTGTTGATTACAGATGTTGGTAGTATGGCACTAAATGGTCACTGAATTATATTTCCTGCTGGCATTTTGAGAAATTGATTGGTTTTGGAAAGCTTAAGAATTTGAAATGACAAACACAGGAGAGAAGGATACTATCACTCAGATAGTGGTGAAAAGTTGAACTACAACAATTTCATTCTATGGAAATTCGAGATGTCTAATTTTTTAATTGGAAGAGGCTATTGGGACCTAGTCACAGGTCTTGAAGATGAGCCCAAGCTATCGAAGGATAGAAATCCAACACAGGATCAGTTAAAGGCACACACGACTTGGTTTGAAAAGGCTAGTAAGGTCTTGCATTGGTTGTCGTTATGTGTGTTAGACACAAAGGCTATGCAAATTGCAAACTGTACTTCTCTAAAAGCTGCCTGGGACTTATTGATGAAGAATTATGGGCATGTCACTCATGCAAGAAAGACACAGCTGAAGCAAAAATTTAGCCACATATCCAGGAATGGAAGGTCTATTGAAGACTATGTTAGTGAGATAAGATCCCTTACAGAACAACTAGGCTCAATTGGAGCTGAAGTTGACGATGATGATTTGGTGGCTACTACCCTCCATGGACTTGGACAGGAGTATAAGCAGTTTGATACTTCCATTTTAGTGCGTCGAGAGAAGCCTGAATTTGGTGAACTTGTGGCACTTCTATTGCATGAAGAAGTGAAACTTGGACTCAATACAAGTTCCAGTGGGTCTTAAAATAGGAGGGACAGTGTCTTCTACTCCAATCAAAGGGGTAGAGGTGGAAGAGGAAGATCAAACTTTAGAGGAAGAGGTGTTGGAAATGCATATGCAGCCCGTGGTTGGACATCAAGCTACTGGATGGAAAAATAGACAGCCTCAAGCAAATAGAGGTGCCTCAAATGCTTGTGGAAAAGGGGGTTATTCACCTAGAGGAAGAGGCACTTGGCAATAGCCTCAAATGAGTCATGGACAGCAATCAAATGCAAATAAGGATTGCCATTATTGTGGCAAATACAAGCATGTAGTTAAGGATTGCTATAAGAAGCAAAATGATCAGAGAGCTTGTCGTTAGTGACTAAGGGCAATTGTACATCAAATTCAGATCGTGCACCTTGGTCCATCACCACTTGGTCTTGTCCAAGAGATCCTTGAGTGGTTTAAGATTTGCGTCTAGGTTACGAGCTAATCTATCCATTATGTGCTCTAAGATCTTGTGGAGCTCTCATTTATTATTTGGGACATGGAACATGATGGGGGTGGGCATCGTTATAAGAGCTTCTAGCCATCATATAGATGTGTACTACTGAGGGTTTGTTCTTGGGCTCACCAACTAACTTGGAATCTTTTTCGTGCTTCTCATTATCCAAGAACGGTAGATCGATTGTGGCTAACACATATATCCAATCACGATTCCTCGAGCCAAGGGATATACTTAGTCAGCGACTTGTAATATTCTCTAATCCAAGCATTTCCCTTCAACATGGATGAGTTGGTGTCTAGGTTGATTTGTGTAGTCTTCCAAGTATCCATATCTACCCTCACCTCTTCCATTTGGTTGCCTAGGAAGATCAAACCATTGCCCCAATCTTCTATGACTCGTGCATTGTGATAAACCCCCAAAATTGTGTAAATTTAGGCACAAAATTATGATCTTCATTGGAAAATCTTCTGTAGTTTGATAATTTAACCTTGTAACTTCATTGCAAAATATTAAGATAAGCATTGTAAAAGGTATGACTAGATATTATAAAGTCATGACCTTAAAGTGTATGTGTGTTTCGTTTCCAAATTTGAAAGGTTGAGAAGTTTCTTTATTGAAAATAAAATAAAGGAATCTTCTTGTAAGGTGTAAGTAACCATTGTCAAGAATCGCATGATGGGGGGATTTGTTCGAGCTGTGGTGCTAAACACACACTATACACACAAGAGGAAGCTCACCTAAGAACACAAGAAGAGAGATGGAGGCCAAAATGTTTTCTTCCTGATTTTTTTTCTTCTTCGACACCCTATACAATGTACAAAAAGTATAGATAAGATACAACATAAAGGAAAGTGGCCTTCTAAGTCAAACAGTGCATAACTGACTATACTAATTGACTGGCACTATATCTTTGCCACTTGTAGGTAGGTGTAACAAACTAAATATAATAAGTGATAAGTCAGTGGCCATGTGAGTGTCATAATGACCACCAACGTGCTAAGTGTAGACGTGTGGACCCATCTAGCCAGGCGGTCCATCATCAATGTCTGCACGTATTGAGCTTTCCATCTTAACACTCCCCCTCAAGCTCAATTCTATCTCTGCAACTCCAAGTAAGCTTCAGTACTTTCAAAGCTTCTCTGCACCCAATGCCTTTGTGAAAATGTCAGCTATCTGATCCTGTGTGCTAACATATACCAAGTCAATCTCTCCTGCAAGTATCTTCTCTATCACAAAGTGGTAGTGCACCTCAATGTGTTTTTTTCCTCGCATGGAACACATCCATGATGTAGTTCTTAGTCACGAAAGTACATGAGATGGTACCAAAAGTAGGAGTCAAAAGGCTAGCTGGAGAAGACACGAAGTCTAGGCAAGACACAAAAAGGCAAAGGTTGGAAGCATCCACCACCACAACATCCTCTACAGTGTTGCGGATTATGATGCATATGTTGCTAAAATCCTAGCCCAACTGAAGAAGGCTAAGGAAGAGAAGAAGGCTGCGGCTACAGAACTAGAGACTGAAAGAGAAGTTTCTATGGCACTAAGGCTACAAATGACATGGCAAGGAGAAAAACGTTAGAAAGAAATTCGAAAGCTAAAAGAGCAACTCAATGCCAAGGAAAAGGAGGCTCAAGAGAATGAGGATCGCTTAAGGCAGAGGCTAGAAGATGAGGCACAATACTTGATGGCCGAGAAGCGAAGCCACAAGATGCTCATCCTCGAATATGATGAACTTCAGGCTAAAGGTGCAAAAACTGGAAGAGATGAATGTAGAATTGCAAGAAAACCAATGCGATAGAGACCAGGCATCCAAAGAACAATGCCAAGAGCACGACGATGCCATGGAATTCAGGTTGATGATGGAGCTAGAGGAGTAGGGAAGGATCGAGAGGAGAGAGATGGAAGCCGTGGTGTAGGAAAAGGAAAAGGCAATCGAGGAAGCTACCAGGAGCCCGCAAGAGAACCTGAAAAATGCCCAGTAGGAAGTGGAGGCACTGATGGCCATGGCCATGAATGAAAGAAGGCTGCACTAAGAAAAACTACAAAGCCAAGCGCAAGTCAACGAAGAGCTGTCACAAAAGGCTTGTTGAAACCCACACGTAGCTCACCATGGTTGATCATGGAAGAAGAATAGACAAAGAGCAACTAAACTGCCAAGACAAAGAGAAGACCCAAATGCTGGAAGTGTGGAATGAGTATCAATAGTGGTAATGATGTTGTCTCAGGAGAGATGGAAAAAGGTAAGAAAGATCTGGAAGAGAAAGTGCAACAGTGGGAGAGGCGCAATTTTGAAAGAGTGCGAGGATTGAGAGAGCACCTGGTCGTGGCAGAATGCAAGAGCGCTTGTTGAATCTAGGGCAAAAGCTATAGAGGTGTGCTTAGACACTCAAAGGCAAGATTTTTTTAGCACAATGCTTCATATCACACAAGTTGAAGGCAAGGATTCAGGGGAGAGAATGAAAAAAAAGCTGGAATTGATGACTAGAGCCTTAAAGTATGCCGTGCAAGAATGCACACTCCCAATTGGCACATGCATAACCAAGGAGTAGCAATGCAGCAACTTATGACAAGCTGGTCTCTCTCCACTGATGAGCTCAGGGAACTTGGATTCAAAGAATAGGAGCAACCCCGACTCCAACCCAAGATGGAACATGATACCAAGGAAGGTACGTACTTCGAGCAAGAATTCAAAGAAGAACCGCAACCCAAAGAGCCCAGTCTGCCCTTGCCTAACCTACCCCCACTGATGAGCTCAGGGAACTTGGATTCAAAGAACAGGAGAAACCCCGACTCCAACCCAAGATGGAACATGATACCAAGGAAGGTCCGTACTTCGAGCAAGAATTCAAGGAAGAACCACAACCCAAAGAGCCCAGTCCACCCTTGCCTAACCTACCCCCAAAGGAGCCCGAGATGTCTATGTCCCCGATCATAAAACCGAAGTGGAGGGAGTCCGTGAGATGAATCATATGAGAAGTCAAGAGCTCAATGTCTTCTTCTCCTCCATTATTCTTCTCTATTTCTCTAACAGTTCACACCCACAAAATGCTATCCTCAAAAGATAGATACCCCAAATTTTAGGACACTTTACATACACTTGTACTTTAGATACATACAACCATAAGATATGACTTAGGATATGTCATATTTATCAACACTCCCCATCAAGCTTAGAATGAGCTTGCACACATAAGACTCCAAGTGCACTCCTGAAGAACTCAAAATTATCTTTACCTAATGCTTTGGTAAAGATATCAGCAACTTGGTCATTTTTTTTCACATGGACCAAGTCAATCTCTCCATTAATGACTTTTTCTCTAATGAAATCTATGTGTTTTGTCCTTGCATGGTAGACTAGGTTCTTTGCTAACATAATGCTGCTAACATCGTCACAATACATAATGACTCCACCATCAATCTCTATCCCCATGTCATATAAGATCAATCTCAATCATGTGTGCTCACATGCTACCAATGCAATGCCTCTATACTCTGCTTTAGTGCTTGATAGAGCAACTGTAGGTTGGTTCTTACTGCTCCAACTTACCATGGCTGATCCAAATGAGAATTCATAGCCACTAGTAGATCTTCTATCCATAGAGCTACCTAGCCAGTCTACATCTGAGTATCCAAACAATGTAGGCTTGATTCCTTTTTCATAAAACAAGACAAATCCAGTTGTCTTCTTCACATATCTAAGAACTCTTCTCACTACATCCAAATGTGATTTGCATGGTTTCTACATAAATTGACTTATCAATCCAACATCATAACTCAAGTCTGGTCTTGTAATGGTCAAGTAGATAAGACCACCAACCATCTTTTTGAACATAGTAACATCCTCAACATAAGATCCATCATCCATCAACTTAACATTTTGATCCAATGGTGTATCAACCGGTTTGCATCCTTTCATGCCATATTTTTCCAACATCTCCAATGCATATTGCCTTTGTATCAGCCATATACCATGAGGTGTGTTAATAACCTCAATACCCAAGAAGTATCTCAACAAACCAAGGTCCTTTATATCAAAGTCTTTATGTAACCCATGCTTGACTTCAGTAATCTCCTTCTCAAGTGTACCTGTAATAATCAAATCATCAATATAGATGACCACAACAACCATACCATCTTTTGTATGCCTCACATAGAGTGAATAGTCAGCTTTACTCTGCTGAAATCCCATACTGCATAAGAATTTGCTGATTCTATCACACCATGCTCTTGGTGCTTGCTTCAGTCCATATAAAGGCTTCTTCAGCCTGCATACATAATGTGGGTATTTTGGATCCACATAGCCCTCTGGTTGATCCATGTACACTTCCTCTTCTAAGTTGCCATTCAAAAATGCATTTTTCACATCCATTTGAAAAAGCTTCCAACCATAGATAGAAGCCAAAGCAATTACCGATCTCACTGTCGTCATTTTAGTTATTGGACTGAATGTTTCTTCATAGTCCAAACCATAAGTTTGTGCATATCCTTTTGCAACCAGCCTTGCTTTATATCTTTCAAGAGAACCATCGGACTTACATTTGACCTTATAAACCCATTTACATCCAATGGAATTCTTGCCATGAGGTAGTTTCACCAAATCCCAAGTCTTGTTTTTCCTTAGTGCATCCATCTCTTCATCCATTGCTTGTCTCCACTCTTTGATCTCTATTGCTTCTTCAAAGCAAGTAGGCTCCACATGTTGCACATAAGAAACCATGTATGCATAATGTATCTTCATGAACCCATTATAAGTCAATTTATCAACTAGATACCTTACCCTTTATGACCTTCTCAATTGAGGTGCACTACCATGTGTCTCATCTGATCTAGCATGTGGTGGCACATACTTTCCTGCACTTCTAATGCCAGGTGTTTTAAAATGCAGAATGGCATACTCGTCATCTATAGATTCATCTTCTGAACTTTCAACCATATGTCTCTTTCCTTTTGCAACTTTTTCACTCCTTTGTGCATTTCTCAATCTACCACTCCATGGATTCTAGCTACCACTGCTTTCCACATTCTCTTGAGGTCTTGAAGCATCTTCCACATGCTGATTTTCAGCCTTATTGTTTGCTGAAATTTTCCTTCCATAGCCATTATCATCATTGCTTTCATAGGAATCAACATCCACTGCAATTTTGGGCTTGTACCATGATTCATATTCACTGAATCTGACATCAGTGCTTATGTATACTTCCTTACTCACTGGATCATAGCATTTGTATCCCTTCTTGTCATCAGGATATCCAATGGAAATGCTTTTTGCAGCCTTGTTTTCCATCTTCTTTCTCAAATTGTAACATGTCCCCCTGTCCGCTTGTAGGACATGTCTTAGTAGCCCATCGGGAAGAGAGTCTAGAAAGCGCCGCTCGGCACTCACAAGGAATGTCACGGGGTTTGCGATCTAGGTCTTTCCGAGTTTGCCACGAAGCGGAAGCATTCCGGCCATTCCCACTTAGGACCGACCTGAATTAGGGTTTTCCTAATGGTCAAGTTCCTATGAGGTAGCTAGCAACGAGCCCTAGACAAACCACTTTGCGCAGAAACGTTAGGGTCAAAGTGGATTTATACTACACTTGGTTCAAGGAGAATGGGAAATGAGAGGGATGCAAAGCTCGACCTCTCTGCCCATAAGGCATAGTCCCATTCTGTTCCCCTGAAACAACATAAATCGGGACTCTAGTTCTATAGATTCTAGGTCATTGTTACCTCGCTGTCAATTCCTTTGAGAAAAGTTCCCGGCCAACCAGGACCACCCTTCCATAGGACGGACCCAGGGTCACATTCACACTTTCCTCGGGTTGCTTTAGTTATCTAATTACCTACCACATTTAGTTTGATAGGCAAAAGCAGCTTCCTTAATTAACCAATTAATCACTGGTTCCTTCACGTAACCTAGGCACTGACATAGAAAAACAATGTCAAACAAGTTCCTTCTCAACATTTGATCTTTATTTATCAGTCTTTGGAATACATCAAATATCCAACCCGAAGGCTATTCCAACAATCCTCAGGGATCGCTATTTCAAGTTCCGCCCGTTGACTAGTATGCGGGCCTCGAGATCCCATCTCAAGTCATGTCGGCCTCTTGTGTAGGATCTGGAGGCAAGGGATTTATGGCCATAGCCTCCCCTGGAACCCAAGCGTCCTCCTACTCCAAGTAGCACCCACGGAGAGACCTCTCGCGACGGGTTCGGTCCACGTACCCGAGGCAACTAACACCCCCCTTGGATAGGGTCAGGCAGATAGTCGGAGGTAGCTGATACTGCCTCTCCCTCCAAGCTTTCAACCTGAAGTAATAGTTATTTTTCCGGCATTAGTTCCTTGAGCAAGAAGTACCAAAAGTGCTCCTAAGTGTACAATCGCAAGCATTCCAGTGGTCGTTTGTACGGCCAACTGCTAAGGTGTCAATCATTCTCTCCGAATACATCCAGTATTCGATCTGGGATCAATCGCGACTTGGCAAGATCCCCAACGGTTTCTTAAGCTGAGTTGCTTGTTTACCCTTTTTCCTTGGGTTAGGGTTTATACCCTGTTGACCCAAACTGTCAATACCTTAGGTTTCCTTATATTAAGGTCAATAAATCCTGGGCAACTTCGTCTCCCTAACTTGGTTGTTCAACTGCTTCCTTGGCAATTCGTAACTGCCCTAGCTTGGCAAATCATCCCCAAGGAAAGGTGATGTAGCAGGATGACTACTCATCATCTAGAAAATTAGACTTGTACTTAAAACTTGCCAAACTTGTTCTAAGGAGTCGCAATACTATTTTGTGATTTAGACACAAAATCATATGACGTTGCATGATATAGGTGTCAATACCAACTTGTGGGATTATTTTTCTCATCACACGGTATTCCTTGGTAAAGAATACCTTTGATCAAGTTGTAGGGTTTGGGAATCCTATTGACCCAATCCAAAACCTAACTGTACTAGGCTGATAAATGTTTTGGCCCTAGGGTTCCTAGATTCCTTGCGGAAGTCTAGCATTTGGTCAACTGATCCTTAGGGTGAGAACCCTAGATCGTTCTTCCACGGGTGATTAGATAGTCTTAACATTTTGAGAATGTGGGTAGGACCTTTGAGATCGGAAATATTAGATCGGTATCCTAAGTGCAATACTAGGTAGAATTTTAACATAGCTTAACCCTACCTAGCGCATTGAGGTGACCAACATATGCTAACTAATCATGAATTTCATGTAGGCTACTCATTTACGCGAATTACCTAATTGATCTAACCAGCCCACGATTTAAGATGATCTTCCCTTTTAGAGATGCAAATACTTTCTTCTAAATTTGCGAGTACTTTTTCCTAAAAGATTTAAGTAATTGCAAGATAGGTGAGATGCATCATTCCATGCAATTTCGAGAACATAAACCTTTTTGCCTTTATGCAACTAAAGGATTGACATTCAGAGCTAACTCTTATAAACCCTACCTTGATTCATCGAACTCAAAGCTTTAATATTTTAATGAAGATGCATTCAAACTTTGATAAAAGAACTCCATGCGTGAGCAAATGCCATGAGTTCATCGTTGATTTAATCCTTCCTTTAGCACTTAATCCCAACCTAAAATGTAATTATCATCGCATGCAATTTGCAAGGTTCATAAATCCTTTTCATGTATTGCAACAACTTGGACATCATTTAATGTTCGTCTACGATTTCCTTAATCATGAGTCACAACTATGCACTATGTGTTATATTCCTTGTCCTATGCGTGATGCAACAAAGATGCCCTTGCACAAATCCGTCTTTTTACTTATGCATCATATGTTTAGAATTTGTAGCTACCCTTGACCATGGAAGTGCAAGCAATTGCAAATACACGACATGCAACTAAATTTTGAAAATCGGGCGAGCAAATAAATTTCCCAATGTATTTAAACTTTCCTACGAGAATTAAACATGCCTAGTGCATCCTTTTCATTGGGAATTAATTTTAGGAACCTAGGCATTAAGAATTGGGGCGTTGTCCACTCGCGTACTCGGGGTGGAATCCCCCGCGTGTGCTCCTCTCACCTTTTGCTTAGGAGCCATTGATGCGGTAGATTTCGACGCAGCGAATCTTCCTTGGCTCCCTTACGTACTTCGGGGGTACTACTGTCCGAGATTCTCCTCTTTCACGCAGGAATTAGGCCTTGCAAACATAGTTTTGAAAAAACCGGGGAAGGCATGGTGGGCGAACCTGGATTAGAAGCTCTAATAGAAGCTTCCAAATTAGAAGCTTCCAAGCTTCTGAAAACAAGGATGACGTGGAGAGAGAGTGATGATTGGGAAGATGATGACGATGCTGATGGTGAAGATAATGATGATGGTAATGATGATGATGATGGTGATGAAGATGATGGGCGTAGCAGCCTGGCGGCAGCATAGTAGTCCTAGTGGCGTGGCAGTGTGGCGGGCGGGCAGCACGATCCACAAGGCGATGGCAGCAGATCCACAATCCCCCTCTCTCTCCCCAAGCTTGGGGAGGGGGGTTCATATAGCTTGAAGGGGGGGTAGCCACACACGTGGCAGGGTGCATGCCCTCCTCCCCATGCCCCTCCACAACATTACTCATACTCCCTCTCCCCGCCATGCAATGGCTGAAGGGGAGGGGGGTTTAATAATAAAAAAATTTGCACTTAATTTATTATCTCTTTTTTCCCTTGAAGGGGTGTTCCCTCGTGGGCTACCGTTTTTTGCCACGGCTTCCTATACACGATGCGGGGCTGGTGTTTGTTGATGCACGCAAAGGGAGCACTTAGCCCAAAGTTTTTTTTTGTTGCAGGAGATCACTAGAAATTTCTCTTGCGTGGGATGTGTGGGGTCTAGGGTCATTAATATTTCATGTGGAAACGTCGACGGGACTGCGGTGCATCATCATCATCATTACCATCATCATTATCTTCACTATCAACATCGTCGTCATCTTCGCAATCATCACTCTCGCTCCACATCATCCCTGTTTTCAAAAGCTTGGAAGCTTCTAATTTGGAAGCTTCTATTGGAGCTTCTAAGCCAAGTTCACCCGTGCCTTCCTCGGTTTTTTCAAAACCGTGTTTGCAAGGCCTAATTCTTGCGCAAAAGAGGAGAATCTTGGACAGTAGTAACCTCGAAGTGCGCAAGGAAGCCAAGGAAGATTCACTGCGTTGAAATCTACTGTGTCAATGGCTCCTAAGCAAAAGGAAAGAGGAGCACACGTGGGAGCTTCCACCCCGAGTATGAGAGTGGACAATACCCCAATTCTTAATGCCTAGGTTCCGAAAAATATTTCCGCATGGAAAAGAGGCATTAAGCATGTTTTAATTCTTGTAGGGAAGTTTAAATGCATTAGGAAATTTATTTACTCATTCGATCTACAAGTTAGTTGCATGTCGTGTATTTGCAATTACTTGCACTTCCATGGTCAAGGATAGCTACAAATTCTGAACGTATGATGTATTGGCATGTAGACCCACTCTCAGAATGACCGCCATGTAGCCATCCCAAAGTCCTCAAGAAAATACTCCTATTTTCAGGCCTTCTTAAAATCTTGCTAATGTGAATTTTGAAGGAAAAGATCAGTCACTTTTTCCCTCAAGGCGGGTGTGACAAGGCGAAGGAAATATTTACTCATAAGTCCTGTTGGTACTCCAAAAAATCCCATCTTGATCTCATATGTCTTCAAATAAGCCGATACATTACGGCCATCAAATAAGCCGATACATTACAGCCATCAAATAGTTTCTTTTCATTCTCAATTGCTTCAATTGCCTTAGTCACACTGATTGCATTCTCTTGCTCCGAATATAGTTGTCTTTACTGAGACAACTGTTGTTGATGCATATACAATTGTGTCTACTGATTTTGAAGCTGCATATACATAGACATATTCTGCAAAATCTGCTTTAAATCATTCGTTGAAGTACTTGAAGCAGCAGTCAATGATGGAGCTGAAGTAGAGGACAAAGCAGGAATCGTAGAAGATGCTGAAATGGATGTTGAAGTATCTCCCATCCTGAAATTTAAATGCGACGCTTTCACGTCGGGTTCACCAAAGATGTCGAAGGGTTTTCAAAAGCAAAGTCGCGACCACAGAGGACCTTGACTAATTTCAGGATAGAAGATCAATCAAGCAAGATCACGATTCAATTTGAAAGAAGGTCACCTCAATTTCAGATAATGGCCCTATAATCAACTTGTTCAACATCAACAGCTTCAGCTTCATAAAGGAAACAAATCTGATTTATAAACTAGCTGCTCAAAAACTGAAGTCCTTCACGTCCCTTCTTGCTATTTCAGAAAGAAACACTCTGCAGGTTGTTTGCTGATCAGTACTGTATAGGAAGCACCAAGATAATCTATATGCTGAAAACTAGACTCTTGCTATACACATCGCAACAAGTATGGGCAATGTGATCCTACAGAAGTAAAGCCTCAGTTGCAATCCCACTCTACCTCAGAGTGAGAGAGAGTCCTTGAAAATAACCAAGGAGTAAGCATTCTGCTGAAAAATGTAGAACACAATTATATGGCACTAAATAACCAACCCATTAGTACTCATGATCCTCCACAATCAACCGGCTTAAGCATGAAAGCTGCTCCAGTCCCATTATATCCAAATCTTGGCAATCCTTGTCTTTACATCGAAGAAGTGAACTCAACATATCACTCTGTTTGGTTAAAACTTGCAACATCTCCTTAAAAGCAGTTTGCACATGGACCATAGCAAATGAGCCTGCTTCAACATTAACACCAGGCTGTAAAGCATCAGTTGAGGTACTAGTTTAGATACCACATCTGCAGGAATAGCGAAGCCTACTCCAGCAGAAGTTCATGTTCTTGTGAAAATGGCCGTGTTAATGCCAATTAACCTTCCTCCAGAGTCCAACAAAGGTTCACCACTGTTTCCAGGATTGATAGCAGCATCTGTTTGAATGCCCCCCTCAATGACAACACCAGTTTGGCTGTAGATATCTCTGTTCAGCCCACTAACTATGCCTACAGTCATGTGTGATCGAATCCAAATGGATTTCCTATTGCAAGGCATCGCTGCCCAACTTTCACTTTTGATGATTGTCCTACAGTAATAGGTTGTAGTAACTCAGGAGGTGCATCTATTTTCAAGACAGCTAAATCTTTTGCCTTGTTAGCCCCAATTAATTGTGCTTCAAAATTGTTTCGCGTTCCGTCAAAAGTGGGAAGCATGACTCGTGCAACCACTTTACCAAGGCTCAAATCTTTCGATAGAGCACTTCCAATCACATGATAGTTGGTTACTATATGACCACTGCGATCCCAAACAATTCCTGAACCATTTCCTTCAGGAACCTCAACAGATGCCGATCAGTTAACTTGAGGACGTAACGTCACATTAAATACATTCACCACTGAGTATGTTGTTCTCTCAAACAGCTTCACCAGTCTTTCCTCATTAGGTGAAAGGGGAATTTCAGGTGGAACATGAGAAGTAACATCTGCTATAGTGACAGTCGAATCACCCAAAGCATTTGCTGAGAGTTGAAAGTCCAAAAAAAAAGCAGCAGCTATAACAACACTTCGTCGACCACATGATGGAAACAATGGAGCATCCAAATTCCCTCTATCCATTATGTACCAAATCACTTCTCTGGAAATAGCGACAATTTCGGAGGAGGTTTTGTTGGATTGACATCGTCATTACTTCTTTATCAACTTCGTTTAGCTATAGTTTTTGTCTACTTCTTCATAATCCCGATCTTCCTTCCCTCTGACCCAACTTAGACCACTCCAGTCTTTTCTCCTTCGTCATGTCACCTTTTGCAAGCTTTTCATCTTTATCTTTATTCCTGTGCTTCTCCGGCTAATACCTCGCCTATAATAGTTGAGCTAGACAAGTAGTACATGACAGTAGGCTGATTGATCTTCTACTTCGATCGTCGCTTCTCGTCTCCCTCATCATGGTCCCTTTAATCATCACCTTCAGAGCTCTTTTGATAGTTGTCCCCCTCATCCACTGCAATTCCCTCCGCTTTTCTTCGTCTTCCTTCTCCTCCTAGCATTCGATCCTCCACTTATGGGCATGTTATTCGGGTTCCACCTTTTTAGTACTCAAAAAATGGGAATTGGGAGATTTCCAAACTCACAAATATTGTGTTATGAGTAGTCATCCTGCTACATCACCCTTCCTTGGGGCTGATTTGCCAAGCTAGGGCAGTTACGAATTGCGAAGGAAGCAGTTGAACAACCGAGTTAGGGCGACGAGGCTGCCCAGGATTTATTGATCTTAATATAAGAAAACCTAATGTATTGACAATTTGGGTCAACAAGGTATAAACCCTAACCCAAGGAAAAAGGGTAAACAAGCAACTCAGCTTACGAAACCCTTGGGGATCTTGCCAAGTCGCGATTGATCCCGGATCGAATACTAGATGTATTCAGAGAGAAGGATTTACACCTTAGCAGTTGGCCGTACAAATGACCACTGGAATGCTTGTGATTGTACACTTAGGAGCATTGTTTGTACTTCTTGCTCAAGGAACTAATGTCAGAAAAATAACTAATGCTTCAGGTTAAAAGCTTGGAGGGAGAGGCAGTATCAGTTACCTCCGACTGTCTACCTGACTCTATCCAAGGGGGTTGTTAGCCGCGTCGGGTACATGGACCGAACCCGCCGTGAGAGGTCTCTCCGTGGGTGCTACTTGGAGTAGGAGGATGCTTGGGTGCCAGGGGAGGCTCTGGCCGTAAATCCCTTGCCTCCAGATCCTGTACAAGAGGCCGATGTGACTCGAGATGGGATCTCAAAGCTCGCATACTAGTCAACGAGCGGAACTTAGAATAGCAATCCCTGAGGATTGCTGGAATAGCCTTCGGGCTGGATATTTGATGTATTCCAAAGACTGATAAATAAAGATCAAATGTTGAGAAGGAACTTGTTTGACATTGTTTTTCTATGTTAGTGCCTAGTTAGGTGAATGAACCAGTGATTAATTGGTTAATTAAGGAAGCAGTTTTTGCTTGTCAAACTAAATGTGGTAGGCAATTAGATAACTAAAGCAACCCAAGGAAAGTGCAATGGATGTGACCCTGGGTCCGTCCTACGGAAGAGTGTCAAGGTTGGCCGGGAACTTTTCTCCAAGCAATTGACATCGAGGTAACAATGACCTAGAATCTATAGAACTAGATTTATGCTGTTTTAGGGAAACAAAATGGGACTATGCCTTATGGGCAGAGAGGTCGAGCTTCACATCCCTCTCGTTTCCCATTATCCTTGAACCAAGTGTAGTATAAATCAGCTTTGACTTTGAAGTTTCTACGCAAAGTGGTTCAACTAGGGATCATCACTAGCTACCTCATAGGAATTTGACCATTAGGAAAACCATGATTCAGGTCGGTCCTAAGTGAAAACGGACGGAATGCTTCCGCTTCATGGCAGACTCGGGAAAACCTAGATCGCAAACCCTACGACATTCCTTCTGAGTGCCAGGCGGCGCTTTCTACACTCTCTTCTCTTCCCAATGGGCTACTAAGACGCGTCCTACAAGCGGACAGGGGGACACGTTACAAATACCTTTGATCAAGTTGTAGGGTTTGGGAATCCTATTGACCCAATCCAAAATGTAACCGTACTAGGCCAATAAATGTTTTGGCCCTAGGGTTCCTAGATTCCTTGCAGAAGTCTAGCATTTGGTTAACTGATCCTTAGGGTGAGAACCCTAGATCGTTCTTGCACGGGTGATTAGATAGTCTTAACATTTCAAGAATGTGGGTAGGACCTTTGAGATTGGAAATATTAGATCGGCATCCTAAGTGCGATACTAGGCAAAATTTTAACATAGCTTAACCCTACCTAGCGCATTGAGGTGACCAACATATGCTAACTAATCATAAATTTCTTATAGGCTACTCATTTACGTGAATTACCTAATTGATCTAATCAACCCACGATTTAAGATGATCTTCCCTTTTAGAGATGCAAATACTTTCTTCTAAATTTGCAAGACTTTTCCCTAAAATATTTAAGTAACTGCAAGATAGGTGAGATGCATCATTCCATGCAATTTCGAGAACATAAACCTTTTTTCCTTTATGCAAATAAAGGATTGACATTCAGAGCTAACTCTTATAAACCGTACGTTGATTCATCGAATTCAAAGCTTTAATATTTTAATGAAGATGCATTCAAACTTTGATAAAAGAACTCCATGTGTGAGTGAATGCCATGAGTCCATCATTGATTTAATCCTTCATTTAGTGCTTAATCCCAACCTAAAATGTAATTATCATCGCATGCAATTTGCAAGGTTCATAAATCCTTTTCATGTATTGCAACAACTCGGACATCATTTAATGTTCGTCTACGATTTCCTTAATCATGAGTCACAACTATGCACTATGTGTTATATGCCCTGTCCTATGTGTGATGCAACAAAGATGCCCTTGCACAATTCCGTCTTTTTACTTATGCATCATATGTTTAGAATTTACAGCTACCCTTGACCATGGAAGTGAAAGAAATTGCAAAAACACGACATGCAACTAAATTTTGTAAATCCGGCGAGCAAATAAATTTCCAAATGTATTTAAACTTGCCTACGAGAATTAAACATGCCTAGTGCATCCGTTTCATGCGGAATTAATTTTAGGAACCTGGGCATTAAGAATCGGGGCGTTGTCCACTCGCGTACTCAGGGTGGAAGCTCCCGCATGTGCTCCTCTCGCCTTTTGCTTAGGAGCCATTGATGCGGTAGATTTCAATACAACGAATCTTCCTTAGCTCCCTTACGCACTTTGAGGGTACTACTGTCCAAGATTCTCCTCTTCTGCGCAGGAATTAGGCCTTGCAGACACGGTTTTGAAAAAATCGAGGAAGGCACAGGTGAACCTGGCTTAGAAGCTCCAATAGAAAGCTTCCAAATTAGAAGCTTCCAAGCTTCTGAAAACAGGGATGACGTGGAGAGAGAGTAATGATTGGAAAGATGATGACGATGCTGATGGTGAAGATAATGATGATGGTAATGATGATGATGATGGCGATGAAGACGATGGGCGCAGCAGCCTGGTTGCAGCACAGTAGTCCTGGCAGCGTGGCAGCGTGGCGAGCGGGCAGCATGATCCACAGGGCGATGGCAGCAGCTCCACGATCCCCCTCTCTCTCCCCAAGCTTGGGGAGGGGGGGTTCATATAGCTTGAAGGGGGGGGGGGGGTGGGGTAGCCACACACGTGGCAGGGTGCATGCCCTCCTCCCCATGCCCCTCCACAACATTACTCATACTCCCTCTCCCTGCCATGCAACGGCTGAAGGGGAGGGGGGTTTAATAATAAAAAAATTTGCACTTAATTTATTATCTCTTTTCCCCCTTGAAGAGGTGTTCCCGTGTGGGCTATGGTTTTTAGCCATGGCTTCCTATACATGATACGGGGCTAGTGTTTGTTGATGCACGTGGAGGGAGCACTTAGCCCAAAGTTTTTTTTTGTTGCAGGAGATCACTCGAAATTGCTCTTGTGCGGGATGTGAGGGGTCTAGGGTCATTAATATTTCGTGCATAAATATTACACAAATCATCTGAAACATGAACATAACAAATACATCCAAAGACTCTAAGGTATGCAACAGTGGGTGTCCTGCCATACATTCTCTCATATGGTGACATATTATGAGCCAAGGCTGTAGGTGTTCTATTCATAATGTGAACTGCAGTGTACACTGATTTTGCCCAATATGACAATGGCATGTTCATTTGGTTCATCATTACCCTTACAACCTCAGCAATAATCCGATTCTTCCTTTCAGCCACACCATTTTGCTGAGGTGTGTACTTGCATGTCAATTGCCTTTTGATACCATGATCTCTCAAGAAGTCACAAAACTCATATGACATGTACTCTCCACCATTATCTGACCTCAAACATTTTATGTAGCATCCAAACTGCTTTTTAGCCATAGATTTAAATTCCAAGAACTTTTCAAATGCTTCACTTTTATGCTGCATAAAGTATACCCAAGTCATTCTGCTAAAATCATCAATGAAAGTGATATAGAATCTACATTTTCCACTCATGGAAACATGCTAACATGGGCCTCAAATATCTGAGTGTATTATTTCCAAAGGATAGCTGCTTATTCTCCCCCTCTTTGGAAATGGCAATCTGGACTTCTTGCCAAATTGACAAGCCTCACATGCATGATCAAAATTCACATATCCAAAATGCGGTAGACCACAGACTACCTGTTTTGATTGCATTTGCTTCAATCTTTGCAAATTAACATGACCAATCCTTCTATGCCATAATTCCACATCCTTATCTTTCTCATGTCCTCTCTCAACATACATAGAATTTTGAATCACTGGAGTACCTGCATCCAAAGCAAACAATCTCCCTTTCTTTCTACCACGAGCAATCACCCTGCTAGTTCTCTCATTATGGAACTCTTCAACGAAGCATCCAAACTTATTGAATCTCACCTACAATCCTCGATCTCCAACCGATGGTAAGTTCTTAGTTATTGTGGGCACATAAAGTATATCACCAAGCTTGTTCTCAATCCCATCTTTAGTAACAAGTGGCACACTACCAATATGCGTAATTTTGTGTAAAGTATCATCACCAGTGGCAACATATTCATCATTCTGCATTTTCTACTTGCTATCAAACCACTCAGCATGATGAGTCATGTGGTTTGTAGCTCCTGAATACAAAAACCAATCATTCTCACAAAGAGGGTGAGTCATGCTCCCAAGCACATGCTCCATAGCAAATAGGTGACCTCTAGGTGATCCACCTCTAGGCCCATAACCTGTACTATCATAAGTGCCTACATAGTGGCCATATTGGGTCCTTCCACAAACCCTAGACATGGCATTCTGTTTCTGATAACAATCCCTCTGAAAGTGACCAAACTGCCCACAATAATGACAAGTGCCATCTCTTTGTGAAGAAGGACTAGACCGTCCTCTACCTCTAGGGAAAGATCTCCCCCTGCCTCTATGCATGAAGTCACCATGACCAAAGTTACCTCTTCCACGAGAAAAACCATAATTACTATGACCAAGTGAAGAGCCTCTAGCTCTAGATGAGCTGCCACGACCTCTTTGGTGATAGAAAACACTGTCTCCACCTGCACTTTTGCCACTGCTAGATGCATTTAATCCCAACTTGATTTCTTCTGTAAGTAGCAATCCAATAAGCTCCTCAAAGTCAGGCATAGAGCCTCCTCTAACTAAACTAGAAGTATCCAAAGATTTGAAAGCTGGTCCAAGTCCATTTAGTGTCACTGACACTAAATCATCATCATCAACAGGTGCATTAATGGATGCAAGGTCTTCTGCAATTTGCTTGATTTCTGCCACATAGTCAATGATACTGCGATTGCCTCTCCATGCACCATGTAATCTCTACTTGAGTTGTATCTTACGAGCCTCTGTACATGTTCCATACATTTTTTCTATGATTTCCCATGCCTCCTTACAAGTACTTGCCTTTTTGATATGAGGAATCAATGTTTCTGAAATACATATGGAGATCCAATACAAAACCTTCCTGTTCTTCCCTGTCCAATCCTTGTACGCTTTCTTTTGCTCTTCAGGTGGATGTTCAGGAACTTATGGACATTCATCATCACCTATTATGAGGTCCCATAGACCTCTATCCATCAAAAAATTCTCCATCCTGTAAGACCAAACACTATAGTTGTCTTTGGTCTATTTGTCTCCCATGATCTGAGTGATCTGTTTCGTGTCAGACATTATGACAATACAAATTATCCAAAAATGGTATTCAGTAGTATGTCCCAATCCGGAACATCAATGGTCCAATATGTGTCCAAAATCTGTCATATACATCCATCCATGATGCCAACATGTCATACATTCAGTTTCCAACAAGAAACATCCAATTTGGATCCCAAACATTATTTGTATGATCCAAAATGCATCATGGCATCACCAATGACAGCAGTCCCAGAGACTTAAGAAAGGGCAGCATTCTCTTTGCTTGCAACTATTTTGGCTCATTGCAGAAAGGCCAGAAATACTTCTGAACCCAACAACAACGCATCTTTGATGTTTGCTTAAATATGCCTCTTATACAACTGGTTACAACTTGCCAAGCACAATCAAAATTATACTCTTCCTCATCTTCTTTATTTGTCTCTTCATAAAAGGTGCATTTTACTCTATGTTTGTTAGACCTTGTCCCTTTTCATGTTTGTTCTGCATTGCAGGTCTAGCCTTTTCATTCTGCAAGTTTGGAAGGTCTAGCATTCCCACTTGCAAGCTGTCATCTTTTCACGCCTTAATTGATTCTCCAACATGTGGTGCTAGTTGTAATTGTCTCTTATATTCCTGCTTAGACAAGAACAAGCCATTATCTGGGGGAGGACCAGTAGTGTTTAGTCACTTTTTGATAGTTGGGAGATGGAATGCAACTTCTATTATATTCTGACTAGTTTCTAGATGATTGACTTGAGCCTTTATGTTGTCCTAACCTTTGATGAGAGTCAATGAGTATATTGATATAATTTGCATCAGAATGCATGCGAGAAACTTCACCATATGATGTCTGTTGAGCATCCAGTTCTATATTCCATCAATGATGAGCATTAACATTTTCCCCATAGTGAGATCTACCAGACTTTATCCATCCTATCAATTGATTGTATCCATTTTCTTTGCTTGATAAACCTTTGACTCTAGTGAGGCGGCTGCTCCTCACAACTTGATCAGACATTGACTTTTTTTGTTCCCTGTGAGTAGCGTGCTCATGCCTTGATTCTGTCTGGCAGGAAGCTTGCATCTCTAGTGGATGAATATATGTGGGCTGTCGAGCCCACAGCATGGGAAAGATTGAATTCTTCACAGAGTGTGCGGAAGCAAATCGTTACCAAATCTAGGAGGTCATTGCCAAAGCAAGCTATGTCCTGGTGTGCTCAGCCATTGATACATATACATGACAGAAGGTAGCAATCAAAAAGATCAATGACATATTCGATCATGGTATCAGTCTTGTCTTGAAGGGGAATAGCTCACCTGCTTTCGATTCAGGAAGCAATGCTTAAGCCTGCCCCTGCCGAGTCTGACATAATTGGACAGGCTAGGATGGAACTGGAAAAACACTTGCCTTTGGTATTCCTATTATTCAGCAGCTCTTGGAACAAAATGGAGAGAACATGTCATTTCGACCCTACGGTATCCACGAGCGTTGGTGCTTGTATATCCTCGATGAAGCGCACCTTAAAGCGGTAGTATCAGCTGCTTATCTTCTCTCAAATCTGATGTCTGTATCATGTGCACACCACCATATGTTGCTAGAAGAAGAAGTGGATGAAGAGATGATGATTTCTGTGGTTGCATCAAAGCATGGACATTATGGTACTATTGAGGGATGAGCTTGGCTCTAATACCATCATAAAATCGAAGTGGAGGGAGTTCGTGAGATGAATCGGATGAGAAGTCAGGAGCTCAATGTCTTCTTCTCCTCCATTATTCTTCTCTATTTCTCTAACAGTTCACACCCACAAAATGGTATCCTCAAAAGATAGATACCCCAAACTTTAGGACACTTTACATACACTTGTACTTTAGATACATACAACCATAAGATATGACTTAGGATATGTCATATTTATCAACAACCGAGTGCATCGTTACTACCAGAAGAAGAAAATATGAATTATGGAGCAAGCCCAGCAAAGAGTGCAAGCACGGCCACGACAGCTTCATGATGAGCCCATGCCACTACGTGAGGATCACCATCCTATCAATTGGCCGCAAGAACTAACTATCTGGCAACATCAGGAGCTCCAATCTAGACCCCTTGTATTCTCCTTCCTCTACCCATGAGCCTTGGACCGAGTCCTACCCTTGGAGGTAGTGGAGAGGATCATTCATCTCGCCAACACATTAGCAAACCAATGGGTTGAGGAGCGGAGCATTATAATCATGTAATGGAGGTGGAAGCCCATGGATTACTGGCAGGACAAGGTCTATCAGGTTCCCAAGTTTGGGTCCGAGGCTACGAGGCACAACCAAAGTGGTAGAGGAGGATTTGGGATACCAACTTTGATGCCTGGACGGCCTTCTGCAGCACATTCCCAGAGGAACGAAATGATCCTATCTATATGCCCTACCCCTGCAAACACAGAGTCAATTATGACAAGGAGGTGTATGGAAGATATGACTTTCCAAAGATCTATAAGCTTCAAAGTATGGGACTTGCACCCATCCATCAATCGCTACCTTGAGGATTTCTCTTTCTGCCTGGGCCAAACCATCATAACTACTTGTAATTACCTTAAGACCATTAGGGTTTTACTTAAGAAAAAACCAACAATTGAAGAAGCCCACCTTCCCCCACTCTTTTTTGACACTACCTAGGAATAGATAGCTATGCTATGGCTAGGATCATGATGAGGGCAACCCTGCTTCCCTCTTTTTGTATAAAGATCCTTGAGGACATGAGCGATAGCCATTTTACGAGGTGCAATCATCCTTTCTTGTCAACCACACCTTTGAATGTAAAGGCTAGTATGAAGGAATACTTGCAAAGCTATGCCTTTTTTATTAAGTCTTTAAGACTTCCTTGCGATACATCATCCCAAGGAAGATTGGGGTAGAGCCTAAGAGCACCCCTTGCATCAAAATGCGAGCTATAATCATCTATTGTTGCATTCCAATGATCATGACCAACAACATTGTCAAAAGAATTGGACTCAACATCCTCAATCACCTTTATCATATAAGCATAATGGTGAGCTATATAACCTTCAAAACTAAATATTTTAAAGAGGGAATTCGATCCTGCTAGACCTACATACCACTAGATCACTTAGTGGAGCCTTTACATTACCATGTGCTGTTTGTACACCTAGTGTCTAAACTGAAGAAACACCAAGCTTATCATCCCAACTCTTTGAACAACTGGAATCTCCATCAAATCTCAAATGACTAACTATAGATGTATCATTATCATTCACCACTTTCTTCTTCCCTTTCTCTTTACTTGCAATACTTGTAGATATACTTAAAGATGTGGGGCTATTCCTTAGTCTCTCCTTAAACTTCTAGACCAAGGGCTAAATATAGATGTAATATGAGATTATGTTTTTGGTCCACTAAGAGATTGTGATTCTTGCTTTTTTTTCTCCATATAACTATCACAATCCTGACTATCATCCAATGCACCACCACTAGATGCATACCAATTTGTCATCTCATAAAAAATCACATATTTGCTTACTTCCAACTCACCTGTGACAGGGTTGTAACAATGATACCCTTTTGCTCTAAAGAGTATCCAATAAAATTACATTTTTTAGTCTTTTAATCAACTTTCCTTTATAGCTCCTTTGGCATATCAATATATGTAATAAAACCAAACACTTTTAAGTTTGACACATTGAAATTCTTACGCGCAAAGCATTCTTCGCGGATCATTCCACCCACTATAAGTGTGGGAGTTCTATTCATAATATAGATAGAAATACGAACAACTTCAAAATAAAAATATTGACCAATTCTTTTTGTCCATCAATACCCCTGCAACTTTTATAATATGTCCATTTTTTGTTTTTGCAATCCCATTTTGCTGTGGGATATACTTGTAAGTAAGTTGTCTCTTTAGCCCATGCGACCTTAAAAAGTCACACAACTCATTAGAGAGATACTCTCCCTTTCCATATAATCTCAAATACTTTACTTTCAAGCATGTCTTTGTTTTAATAATAGCCTTGGAAGTTTTGAAGTTCTTAAATACATCACTTTTTTTCTTTATGAAATATAACCATAGCTTTCTTGAACAATCATCAATTATAAATGTGACAAATTATTTGCTAACACTAAGAGATATGTTTTGTGTAGGCTCCAAAACATCTATATGCACAACATCAAGTATATTCCTGCTCACATGTGAAAAACGTTGTCTTGCTTACTTAGAAAATTTACATGCTTCACATGCTTTATGAAAATTTGAAACTCTAAAGGTAGGAAACCCTATAATAACTGACTCTTTAGAGTACATTAATTTGAGCCTTTACATGCTTCACATGCTTTATGAAATATTGCAACTCTAAAGATAGGCAACCCTATAATAACTTACCCTTTAGACTACATTAATTTGAGCCTTTGCATATTTGCATGTCTAATACATTTATGTCATATTTCAATGTCTACAACCACTTTTTTTTTCTATACACAAGTGTATTTATAGCAAGAATTAGAGCATCTAAAATAAACATGTGGCTAACTCTACTTCCTTTTGTGACCAACCTATACTTATCATTAAGATCTTTAATAAAGGAGCCTTTTGCATGAATTTGACTTTGCAACACTTGCTCTACAATTTGACCAAGAAACACTAAATTCTTTATGATGGATGGCACATGTAATACATCTGATAGATTCTTTGTTTTATCATCATGCAAGGACAAGGAAGCTTTTCCAATGTGTGAGTTGGGTTGCATGAATCATCACTCATCTTCACATAACCTAGATTTTGTAAATCCTACATCTCTCCAAACCATTAAGCATGACTAGTTATATGATTAGATGCACCTGAATAAACATATCATATATCATCATGTGTTTCCTTTCGTGTAAGAGCATTCATCACATATTGCATAACAAATAGGCAATCATTTTCGTCTTCATTATGTCGTGAACATGATGTATAACTTGCTTGATGGTGCAATTTATCACTACATATATCATTCTTGTTAGTATAATAATGGATTGCAATATGACATGTTTTGCCACAATAATAAATATCAAAATTTTCAGAGCCTCTACTCTACCATCCAGCTCTTCCTCTAGAGATCTCATGTTTTAGTCATTCATGTAAATTTTCTATAGGATATGCTGTATTGAGTTGCTCTAACATATAGTGGCAACAATCCTTTATTTTTGTAGTCCAAATATCATGGGATTTCTCAGGGTTGGGTGACTCGTGGCCTTTCTATGTTTGTTGACTAAAGTTAAGGTTGTGTGAGGGTTGGGTGACTTGTGGCCTTTCTACATTTGTTGACTAAAGTGAAGGTCTCTTTCCTCTTTTCAAAACTTGTGGAGTATACCAATAATATATGAGAGAGACCATACCTCTCAAATAGCCTTTGGCCACTTGAAGTTGGAAAGTTTGGGATTGAAAAATGTTTTCTAAGAAGAAATTTTGGAGTCTTCAATCTCATAGATCCAAATCTGGATCATGTAGAATATAAGTTCCATTAAATTGATTGATCACTACTAATTATGACTCGCATTTTTATTGATAGTTGGAAAATACCACCATGTTTGCCAAGATTTAGCTCCATTAAGAAGGCATTGTAAAGGTAGCACCAAGATGAACACCCATTTCTATACCCTTTTGTGGGAGCTTTCGCTCAACCACCAAGACCCACGGACCGCTTATTGTTTCAAGCGTTCCAAGCGATCTCTAATGGCTATCTCTCACCTAGCCTATGCGGCGTTGATCCTACGAGTGTAGTGTGCTTACCTTGATGCCGATATGAGTTGCCTTCTCTTTCGCACACGTTACTAGCTCCACGATCCTTGATGCTAGCTCAAGCATCCTCAAGCCTCCTCCATCTCCAAGCTCCATCCACCATAGCCGTGTGCGCAAGAGAAGAGAAGAGAAGAGAAGAAGAGAAGAGGAGATGGTGAATAGCTTGACCTCTTGATCCCTCACTCCCACACACTCACTCTCTTACACTCTCACACTCCCTCTCTCAAGAGCACACACAAGCAAGGAATAGAGAAGAAGAAATCTCTTGTTAGCCGCACACCAAAGAATGAGCTTCCATTCACTTTTTAAACTTTATATACAAGCCCTAAAATCCCATGGGCACCCATCCCCTTTTTTTTACATGACCGGCCATTGTGGCAAGGTCCTTTCTCTATTTCTCTCTTCTAGCCTTATGCCTCTAGCCTACATCCGTTTAATACTTTACATTTGGCACACACAGGAGGGAGCCTGGTGCTCTTTTGCACGAGATTTTGGAGTTTTTTGAGGCGCCTTTCATTTAAAATTACACTTTTGGCCCCAACTTAGCTTTAGAGGCTGCTTGCATGTCTTTGCTCTTTTTCCATCTTCTTCTCGATTTTTCATTCATTTTTTCGCCTTCTTGACTTGGGGTTAACATTACCCCCCTCCAAGACGAGTGCTAACCCCATGGCACTCTTGGTTGTTGTTGGGGTTTAATAGGCAACTGGCAAAATAGTCGTGTGAGGGTAGGGCCACGTGTAAACTTGGGTGCTCGTGGAAGCTTGGTAATGAGGTTTGTTAGAGAAGCCAAATGGATAGCAAGTGGATGACGGGGGCCTCTGAAGCCGGTGGTTTGTCGCCTTTGTGATGCCTGGAAGAAAAAGCTGCGATGCTCTACCTAAGGGGGGTGTCTATCTTATTGTGTAGTGTATTGTGCTCGTGCTGGTGAAATGGGGATTTGGGTCTAAGAACAGGCTAGCCTGGGTGATGTCCCACACTTGAGGACCCCATTTTTGCAAAGGAAGGTGCGGTGCCAGTAGCTTAGGGTGACAAGGTCTAGCCATAGGTGAGTGTTACCTCCCTAGATATGACCTGCCCTTGATGGGCCCTAAGCGTGAAGTGGGAGAGCAAAAAGGGCTAGGGGGTTAGGAGCGGAGCCAGCTGATCGAAGCCATCAGGTACGCCTAACTTGAGGATCCCTAGGTGCAGTGATCCTGCTTTATGTGGTAGTAAGTGCTTTTGTAAGTGAGTTTTTTTGTCCATTCCATGTGTAATGTTCTTCTTGCTTTTCCTTTCATGCTTTTTCCATTTCTCTTTTTAAAAAATAATAATAAATATAAATAGTATTTGTAATGTGTCCACCTGTTGCATTTAGGAAACGTCTTAGCAGGCCATCGGAAAGAGGGTCTAGAAATCTCTGCTCGGCACTCCCATGGAATGTTACGGGGTTTGCGATCTAGGTTTTTCTGAGTCTGCCACGTAACAGAAGTATTCCGGCCGTTCCCACTTAGGAACGACCTGAATCATGGTTTTCCTAGTGGTCAAACTCCTAGAACGGTAGCTAGCATCGAACCCTAGGCGAAGTACTTTACGCAGAAACGGTAGGGTCGAAGCGGATTCATGCTGCACTTGGTTCAAGGAGAATAGGAAACGAGAGGGATGCAAAGCTTGACCTCTCTGCCCATCAGGCATAGTCCCATTCCGTTCCCCTAAAACAATATAAATCGGAATTCTAGTAACCTAAACTCTGGGTCAGTGCCCTTGCTGTTCATCCCGTTTGAGAAGAGCTTCTTGCTGTCCATTTCGATTCAGAAAAGTTTCCAGCCAAACGGGACCACCCATCTGTAGGACGGACCCATGGCCACATCCACCACACTTTCCTCAGGGTTGCTTTAGTTGTCTAATTACCTACCACAATTAGTTGGACACGCATAAAACAGCTTCCTTAATTAGCCAGTTAGACATCGGTTCCTTCACATAATCTTAGCACTTGACATAGAAAAATAGTGTCAAACAAGTTTCTCTTCAACAGGTTATCTTATTTATCTTTGGAATACATCCATATAATCCAGCCCGTAGGCTAATCCATAATCTGCCCGAAGGCTATCCATAATCCGCTCAAAGGCTATCCAGCAATCCACAGGGATTACTAATCCAAGATTTCGCCCGTAGACTAGTATGCGGGCCTCGAGATCCAATCCCGAGTCGCGTTAGCCTCTTGTGCAAGGCCCCGAAGTCAAGGGATTTACAGCCAGAGCCCCCTGGCACCCAAGCGTCCTCCTGCTCCAAGTAGTGCCCAATGGAGAGACCTCTCACGGCAGGTTTAGTCCACGTTCTCGGTGCAGCTAACAACCCCCTTGGTTAGGGTCAGGTAGACAATCGGGGGTAACTGATGCTGCCTCTCCCTTCAGGCCTTCAACCTGAAGCATTAATTAACTTTTCATCATTTAGTTCCTTGAGCAAACAATGCAAACAGTGCTCCTAAACTGTTACAAGCACAATCAATCTGGTGGTCGTTTATTTGGCTAACTGCTAAAGAGTGAATCCTTATCTTCGAATGCATCCAGCATTCGATCCAGGATCAATTGCAACTTGGCAAGTTCCCCAAGGGTTTGTTTGTTTACCCTTTTGTCCTTGGGTTAGGACCGTATCCTGCTAACCCAGCTTAACCAACACCTTAGGTTTCATAAATTAAGACAGTGAATCCTGGCGACCATGTCGCTCTAACTTGATTGATCCTTTGCTTACAAGGAAAATACATAACTTCCCCTAACTTGGCAAATCAGCCCAAGAAAGGTGACGTAACAGGATGTCTACTCATCCTCTTGCAAGTTAGACTTGCGCTAAAACCTGCCAACCTCATTCCAAGGAATGAGAAATTTATCTTGTGGATAGACCACAAAGCCATGCGACATTGCAACTTGTTGCACAAGTGTCGCACCTAGCTCATGGGATCATCTCACCCATTTAACGGCATTTCCTGGTCAAGGACTTTTGTTTAGACAATATGGAGGGATTAGGGCGTCTTCTTGCCCAACCCAATCCTAATTATACTAGGCCAACAACGTTCGGTCCTATTCCAAACTTAATCCGAGTTTTAGCATTAGGTCGAACGATCCTTAGGGTAGAAACCCTAGATTGATATTTGCATGAGCGTCCAATTGACCCAACATTCTGTGAATGTGGGTAGGACCTTTGGGTTTGAGGGCTTCGACTTGGCGTCCAAGTACGATACTTGGCTGCATTTCTAACGTGCCAAGCCCTAGCTAGTACTTGAGGTTTTTATCGAATCGGCTAGTTATGCCTATACGAAACCCTAACGGTTATAATACCACAAATGATTTGGGTAAATTGACCTACTTGTCTTATGACAAGGACAATTCTTTCCTAGAGATGATAAACTTGATCTAAAGTAGAAAAATAGTTGCAAAATGTCACAATACATGTAAACATGCGATTCATTGCTTCTACGCACCACAAGATTCGCAATAGCCCTATCTTTTCTTGCTAAAGACAAAATGCATGATAATTTGAAGAATAACTTACATAGGGCCTACTAGGATTTACATCGAGGAATAATGCCTACAACCTTTTGTCTAAGTATTTGAATTTCATGCTTTGATAAGGCATGCCATCTTTTTTAAATGCAACTCGATGAAATAAAATTTACGAATATGTAACATGCAACCCTTAGATACAACAACATCGTAAACGAAGTTCATGCAACACTAAGTCTAGTGTTTATTTAATGCATTTCCAAGCATCTTTTTCCATGCAACTTACAAGACTGGGGTTCATTTTCATGCCATGCAACGGAAGTTAACAATTTCCTCATGCAAATCATAGCGAAGGGAGTTATTGACTAAATGCAAGATACCCCTTTCCTTCACTGCCAATGCACTTAACAATTAACTCTTTAACCCTAGGCAATATGCATTTTAGGCTTTCACTTTGAAAATGCATGACAAGGCAATTTGCGACTAAGTTCATAGGGCGAGTAAGTGCTTTTCATTCATAACTTTGGAGATGCATGATATGCACAAATCCTTTATCTATCGTTCAAATAGATAATTTATCAAATGTACTTTTATCACTACCCATGAATTAATGATAACGTAGAATGCATTTTCCCTATGGAATTAAGCGTACTTCAAACATCTCTTCATGTGGAAATAAATTCGTGGAACCTGGATTTATGGATCCGCGGTGATATCCATGTGTAAGTTCAGGGAAGAACCTCCCGCAGGTAGGCCTTGCGACTTCTTGGGAGACATCATAGGTGTGATTACTCACATCGCGGATTCCCTCTAGCCTTTACTCTTGCTCTCCGAGACGCGGCCTGGAGGTCGATACATTCTCCTCGCGTAAGAGTTGGAGTTTATCGAGCCCGGTTTTAAATCTAGGGAAGGCCACATAAGAACAAGGCCTATGTCCCTTATCCTTAGAAGCTTCTTAAAGAAGCTTCTAAGAAGCTTCTGACTGAAAAAAAATGACGTGGAAGGGCCCCAATGATTGGGGTGGGGTAAAGATTTTCGACGGAGGTGATTGGGACGATGGCAGGGAGGCGATTATGGTGACGGTAGCAGGCGTATGAGGGCGGTGTCTTCCTGGTGGTGGCGTCTCCAGCATGGCGGCTTCATGGCTGCGTTCTCCTCCTTCCCCATGTCCCCCACTAAGGGGTGTTTATATAGGCTTAAGGGGGGGGAGAGTCTCCACACACATGGAGCCCCCCATGCTTCCCTCCTCACCCATGCATCTCCACCTCTCTTACTTCATCTCTCACTCCCTCTCCTCTAGCCATACATCGGCTGGTGGAAAGGGATAATAATAAATTTTTTTTCCTATTTTTTAACCATTATCCATTTTTCCCCTTCCAAAAGGGTGTTTCCCCGTGGGTTTTTACGGTCTTCAACCCCAGGCTCGATTTCACAATGCGGAGGCCTCATCTTTGCATGTGCGGGGTACGGATTAAGTTGCCAGTAATTACGATGCGGGAGATAACCTTGCACAGGTTTTACGCAGTGTGCGAGAAGTCAGGTTTAAATATAATAAATGAATTTGTTTTTTATTCAAGGGTTATTTGAATTATAAGCATATCCGTGAAATAAATTATGTGAAGGAACCTGTGATTTAATGGACTAATTAAGGAACACTACAAGGATATAGGAGAATAGTGACAGGCAGTTCCGACACATATTAGTGGCGTCAGTATTTGCGTATACTTCCTCCTTGGGCCTTTGCGGTGATTACATTTCTCCCTCTTCGTTTGTTCTTGTTAATTCTCCTTTTCTTTTGTTTGTTTATATTGAGAATGAGGTGCTTTGAGGGAGAAAGAGAGGAAATGAGAGAGAGAGAAGAAGAAAGAAAAAGGAAAAAAGAACGAGAGAGAGAGGAAATAAACATGAAAAATAATGAAGAAAGAGAGAAATAGAGAGAGAGAGAGAGGGAGGGAGGGAGAGAGGAGAATGAATGAGAAAACACGAGGGGATAGAGAAAAACAAAGAGAGGGTTTGTTCTTGTTCTTTAATTTCATCTTGTTTTGTTTGTTTTTTTTACAATGATGTGCATTGAGTGCGAAAGAGAGGAAATGAGAGAGGGAGAAAAAGAAAGGAAAAGAAAGAAAGAACAAGAGAATAGCCAAATTTTGAACTACTTGCTCTAAGTTTCAGCCCAGTGATGGACCTGTGATGTGCCTTTGGCTCTACGTAGCCTTTGGGGTCAATTTCGGGGTTTAGATGTGTCAAAACTTGTGTTCTAGATACCTGTCCGATTTTGACAGTTTTCTGTCCTATTCTCAGGGTCCGAGTGTCCGATTTTCAAAATCGGACAGGTGAGTGTCCAATGAATTGGAAAAGGGTGGTCCGATTATAGACTGGTCCGATTTTGGACTTTGGTCCGATTCTAGGAGGTCCGATTGGTCCGAGTGGTCCGGTCGGACAGGATGGTCCGATTCTAAGGACAATCCGAGTGCCATGTGACACGTCTGATCGGGCTGGTCCGATTCTCGTAATCGGACCAGACTGGTCCGACTCATTCTCAGTCGGACGGTCCGATTTTGAAAGTCGGACGATCCGACTCCAGAGCACGAGTGGTCCGATTCTCGGAATCGGACCACTGCGAGTTGGTCCGACTGCGTCGGAGACGGGCGCGATTCTGGGGCGTTTGAATCCTCCTTACTGTCTACTGCACACACTCACCACAATCTTTCCATATCTGATTAGAGCACTATTGGAGAACACTGGAATCACCTGGAGCAGCACGAATCGTTGGCGCCTAGAATCGAGGTAGCGCTTCCTCGTCCTGTGAACCAGAAGCTCTCTCTCTCTCTCTATCTCTCTCTCACACACACACATACACACACAAGGCCAACTAAGGAAATGAGGTCTTTCCTGGCTTCCCAAGCCTCTTAAGGTCCTTTCCCAGCACTGCAGAACCTTACAGCCAGTTCCCTGTCCCTTTCTCACCCAGAAACTTGAATCTGGTCCCCTGTTTCCCTGTTTTAGCCTATTATACAGCAATAGAAAACCCTACTGTTTGCTTCTTTTTTCTTTGTTTTTTTTCCTATCCTAAATGCATACAAATCACAAAGCAATCACCTAGACTACTCCCACATGCTTTTCCAAATCCAAAAACCCAAAACCTACTTGCTAAGGAGTTCGAATACCTCTTCAAACTCCCTCGCTTCCTACCTATCTACCTCAAGCACCGGTTCGGGGAAAACCCTAATTCAATGCTCGATTTGAAGCGCGCAAGCGCTCAAGGCTTGAATCCGCTGGTCCCGGCAATGGAACCAAAATGTGGGAGCTTTCACTCAACCGCCAAGACCCATGGACCGCTTATTGTTTCAAGCGTTCCAAGCCGAGCACTAATGGCTACCTCTCACATAGCCGACGCGCCATCCATATCTACGGGTATAGTGAGCTTACCTCCATGCCGTTCGAGTTATCTCCTCTCCCGCGCACTCGGGTAGCTCCACGATCCAAGTGCAAGCTTCAAGCAAGCTCGATCCTCCCGCTCCAAGCTCCAAGCTCCATTGCCGCGAGCAAGACAAGAGAAGAGAAGAGAAGAGAAGAAGGGAGGAGAAGATGGAGAGCTTCTCCACCCCACGGTCCCTCACCCTCACACACTCACTCCGTCACACTCTCACACTCCCTCTCTCAAGCACAAGCTCAAGCAAGCAAGAACAAGAAGAAGAAGAAGAAGAGGAGAGCTACTTTTGGCTACACACAAGAATGAGCTTCTCATTCACTTTTCAACTTTATATACAAAACCCTAAATCCCTTTTGGGGGGTCATCCCCTTTTCTCCTTTTTTACATGGCCGGTCATAGCCTAGGCCCTTTTTCCCATTGTCCTTCTATCTTCCTAGCTTCCTTTCCACCGCTCATCTACATTTACAAATTGCACGGGTGAGAGCCCGGCGCTCCTTGAATTAAACCATGATGCGCTTGCGCTCTTTTACAAAAGTTTTGACTTGCGCTTTTCCTTGTGTGCCTTTCTCCCTTATTTAGGACTCTTCTCCTTGTGCGTCTTTGTCTTCCGTTTCTCTTTGCCTTGGCCTTTGTCTTTGTCTTCTGCTTTAGCTTTTCCGGATTTTCCACCTTCGTTCGTTTGGTTCGTTTGAGGATTAACACCTCTCCTCCAGCCATGCATCGGCTGGGGGAAAGGGATAATAATTAAAAAATTTGCCTATTTTTTAACCACTATCCATTTTTCCCCTTCCAAAAGGGTGTTTCCCCGTGGGTTTTCAGGGTCCTCAACCTCGAGCTCGATTTCACAATGTGGAGGCCTCATCTTTGCACGTGCAAGGTAAGGATTAAGCTGGCGGTAATTATGATGCGGGAGATAACCTTGCACAGGTTTTATGCGGCGTGCGGGGAGTCAGGTTTAATAATATTTTTTTGAGTGGAAATATTACAGTATTACACTGATAGAACGATAGCCAGTGCCTAATTCTCCTTGTCTCATTTAGGCGGAGAAGGGGGTCAGATGGATTTGCTAAAAACTTGATAGCTTTGTATGTATCCTTTCAGATTCATGCGGATGTGGAGGGAGGTGGTGGAGAGAAAAGGATGATTGCATCTAGTGAACTGGCTATTGTTTATATCTTCTAGGAGAGCTAGGCAAAAAGAGGGGAGGAGGCTACCCCTCATCATTAGACGAGCCATGGCACAACTGTCGATGGTGTTAGGGCCAAAGAAGAGGGGAGGCAAGCCACGTTCTTGTGGGGTCAGGTCCTGCTTAAGTAATAACTTAAGTAACCTAAGATAATTACATGTAGTTACAAAGGATGGATTGGGGCATGAAGAGAAATCCACGAGGAAACGCATCATGGAATCATCTAGGCTTCCTGAGTTGAAGAGGAGGGCATGTTCAAAGGAGGTAGCATTAGAGTTGTAGATGATAAGAAAATCATAACGCCCATGGAGAGTGGCAACAAAATCCACACCTACCCTAGGAGGGTACGCCATGAACGTGGGGTTGTTTCTCTCGTAGGGTAGGGTGTTACAAAAAGCCATCCAGGCAAGCATGCTGATGTTGCACACCCGCCTTCTCCAAAGGGGTTGGCAGTTATATCCCTGTATAGTATGTGGTACTTCAAATACCTTGTTTTGCCAAAACTCAGCTTCTTCATATCCCCAAAGAGTGGGGATCCTCTCCCTTTCCTCCAGCCACTTCTCTCCCTGTCGGCTATGCCAATAATCACCTCCTCCATTACCTTGAGCTGTAGGACCCTCCGCAAGCTGTTGGGCATGAGGAAGCTGAAGGTGAATGGGTCTTTTCTCTTTCGTGCCACTCCCAAACTACCAACTCTACATGGAATCTAGTGGGGATGTCATCAAGGCACGGTGGGAGAGGTGCGGATGGCTGCACGACTGGTTTGGCTCTTAATTGCTTTCTAGTTTCTTCGACTAACTTTCTCTGTCTTTCCCTGAGTGGGGCTTGTCTCTCTGCAGATGGACCAACCTGTTGTTGCTCTTGGGAATGTAGCGAGGGGGGTTGTGGGATCACCTCTTCTCTGAACCTCCCGATATCGAATTCAAGCTCACCCTCCTCCCCTTGCTTGTCTTCTTGTTGTGCTCCTTCTTCAGATCCCATTGCATCAATTTCATGGAACACCATATTGGGGAATATGGGAATTTCCCATAAGTTTGGGACACGTGGTCAAATCTTTGGATTTGTCATAACTTGAACACTATAACTCCAAATTGAGCGCTCTATAGCTTAATAGATTCCATTTTTCAAGCTCTTTCCAATGATAGGTCACATCATATGGTTTTAGAAACTTATGGCATGTTATCCGGGTGCTACCTTTTTAGTATTCAAAAAATGGGAATTGGGAGATTCCCAAACTCACTAATATTGTGATCTGGGGGGTTAGGCTGGCCAATAGCAGGTACTTTCGTTGCTCTTCTAGGCTCAGCCTAACCTCCACAAGTTGGGGTGGCATCTACAGCCCTACGTGCAGAGCTCTGCGTCCGATGTTGAGTTATTTCTGTACCACCTCCAATGACTCCTTTCCCTTTGGGCGATAGGTGTCCATTAGTGTGTTAATGAAGGCCTTTTACTAGGCATTGAAGGTTGTTTAGGCGGCTTCTACTTTACTCCTTGCGAGGATTTTTTCTTTCTCCAGCAAAGCAAGGCACCGTGCCAGTGTCTTCACTCTTTTGTTGTTCTGCACTGCCCATTCCTTTGCTCTCTTGTTCATTTCTTCCATGCTCTCTCCTTGCTTCTGTACCAGGGTTACGAGCTTCTGCTCTTGGTCTTTTAGTTCCCTGCTCATGTTCTCTTGCTCTTTCTTTCCCAAGTGTAGCTGACGAGTCATAGACTCCATCTCCTTTTGCTGCTACTCCCTCTTCTACTTTGTCTCCTCCTCTTTGGTATTCAATTCCTCTGTCATTTGCTTGATGTTGGCAGTTTTTGCCTCCAATTCCCCATGTTGCATCAGGAGGAGCTTATACTCTCTCTCCATCTGCACCAACTCCTAATTTTCATCCTCTAACCGTTGCTTGTAGCTCTCCTCCATGTCCTCCTTGGCCTTTAGTTCTTGTTTGAGATCAAAGATCTCTCGTTGTTGCATGGCTATTGTGCGGGTCTTTTTGAGCTGGAAAGCAGCTACTACGGACTCCTTTTCTGCCACCAACTCTGCCATCTTCTTTTCCTCCTTAGCCTTCTCCAGTTGCGAGAGCAGCTTGGTAACATAATCGTCGTAATTGGCTGGTGGCGTCACTCTTGTGTGGATTGGAGTGGTCGAGGCCTCCACTTTCTAAGGTTTCTGGTCCTGTCTCGACTCAGCATCTGCTGCTGGTCTCTTTTGCCCCGTGGCCATGGTCTCCCTGCTCTTTCCCTGGGCCATTTCTTTATTAATAGAATATTTCATCCATGCCACGAAGTTGGAGACCTCTACACTAGTGGGGATACTAGGGGTGAGGGTGGTTGGTTCGATGTGGGAGGCACCATGAGGGTAGGGATAGGATGGATAAGGGCCTCGCTTTGCCTTCAAGGACAGCAGGTGGCATGATTTCTGATACCTGCATGCTGAAACCAGGCCCTTCTTCCCTCAGCGGGCTCCAAGCTCCCAGATCATCGGCCATGCTCTGCTGCTCGATTGAGTAGCGTGTAGCTTTGGCCAAGTCCTCCTCCTCCTTCCTTCTCAGTTCCTATTCTTCCTCGGCAGCTCTTCTTTGCCTTTCTTCTTCAATTTTCCTGTACTCTTCCTCCAATTTCTCTTTTTCTTCCTGCTCTTTCTTTTTTCTCTTCTCAGTCTCCTGTTTCGACACCTTTTTAGCCTTGTTGACTTCTTCTTTTGCTTTTTCTTCTTCCTGTTTCTTCTTCTTCTCCCTCTCCTCGGCCTCCTTGAGGGATTCTCTTTTTGCCTTCTCCAAATCCTCTTTCTCCTTCTTGCGGCCTTCATCTTGCTTCTTTTTCTTTTGTGCCGTCTTCTTCTTCGGTTTCTTGGCCTACTTTTTGCCCAATTTTTCTTCTTATTCCTGCCCTTCCTATCACTCTGGGTCCTGTCATTGGACCTCTCTTGGTCCTGGTGAGGGGGTGACCTGTCAGGCGTTTCTCCTTCTCCTTATTCTGCACCTTGTGCCTCCTTCACTGCCTCCTGAATGAGCGCAGTCAAAATGCTTCCATAGGCAATGAATGAGGCCTTGGACGAGGCCTTCTTTCTTGCTGTGGCCTTGGAAGCTGGGGGCTCCCCGCCTACTGGTGTACTTCCTAAAGCTAGTGCTTTAGCCGAGTGCTTTAGCCTCCTGGTCAATGGTTTTGCGGACATATCCATTCCAGCTGACTTCATGCAAGGTGTAAGCTGCTACATTCTCCAACACAGGCATGCTGATTTGATGCATTAAGATGTTGTAGTGCTTGTTGGAGAAGAGCGCGTGCACTAGCTTCGCTTGTAGTCTAGCTTTCGCATCAGGAATGACCCGGATGCTGATGCCGTCATTAGTTAGCACATCCTCCTTTTTCATTTTCAGCATGGCATACACATCCCTCTTCTGCTTTTCTCTATCTTCGACTCCAATCCCAATGCCTTCTGCACCAAGGCTGGGTTTACGTAAACCTGCACCTGTTTAGCATTTTTTTCCCTTCCCACCATCACGGTACCGCACTCATTGTCAGGGTCGTATGTCCTAAGAAACTCCACACACTTCGTGTGGTCAGGCTCTTGCACAAATTTCTCGAGGTACTTGGTTAGGTTGCATTGCTTGATGACTCTCTTGGCTGCTTCCTCCTTGGCCACCACACCCTCTACATTATGAATGGTTAAGAACTTGAGCTGGCTGTAGGCGCGGCTTTCAAGGGTGATGCGGTATTGCGTTCTTTCCTCCTCCGTGAACAGAAGTCAGTGGGCGCGGTCTTGCTGTGATATCTTTTATTCATGTCATGATCCCAAGTTTCCATTAGTGCTTCCAAATTAGTAGTTCACTGGAAAAGTCATAATTAGAAAGAAAGACTCTATATGTTTATTGAATGAAAGCATTAAAATCCGATCCAATGTAGAATCTTCCCTTCAGAATTTAACTTTTTTCCCTTTATTTCAAAGTTCTCGTGTCATTTTTCCTAACTCGCCCGTTTTTTACATGTTTATGCATTTCACCTCACCCCCCTCCCCTTCTAGCTCGAGAAGAATCCTTCCTAGGTTTCAAGGTTAGGAGATCAGGGGCATTTTGCAATGGGTCTAGGAGTTACGAGCATAGGAACCAAGTGTAGAAATTGGGGTTGTATTCTAACTAAGCTGTTAGAAAGTCACCGAAAGCGACGCGGCTAGCAATATGTAGCTCTTTCTCACTCAATAGGCGATTAAGATAAGGGTGTCCTTTGATTTACTCTTCCAAGGGTTGGCCAGGAAGAGTGGTTAACACTCTATACGAGGTTGGCGCGACGTAAGTGGGATCGTACTCCGCTGTTTTGATTGCACGCTGCTGCTCAACGTTTGTCATGACTTGGCACCCTTCAACTTCCCATTACAACCTAAGAGTGTACCAGTGCCTCAAGAATGGGGATTCAGTATCAGCAAGTTTTGATATTTCTACAATTTCTTGATTGGTGATGGCAGAAGTGGTTCGTTGATCATATGACGTGATGAGACACTATTTGAGGGCTTGCTCTTTAGAGATCTCGTTGTTGAGCGATTCAACACAGAGTTAACTGTTTTTGCGAAGGCAAGTTTAAACGTCTCCCAAGAACAAGGCATCGTACAAACTTCGGTTCCAAAAGGTTCGCGCAACAAGCGTAAGTCCAACAGGTTGTAGCTCAGAGCTAGCTCTCTGAAAGTGACAACTAGTCGTCTAATGCAATCAACCATGTCATCCCCCTATCTTCAGCTAGATCTGAGGCCAGTGTCAAAAATGATTTTCGCTCATAGGAGGGTTTAAGATGTGCTGGTGGTTGGGGTTTGATAGAACTAGAGCCTTTGACAATGAACAGTTGCGGTTGCGGTTATTCTTGAGATCGCATTTGGACCTCCTGGATTAGGGCTGGGGAAGTAGCAGCTACATCCGATGGACTACTGCCTTCAGAATGGATCATTGTAGTCGGATTGGCTCTAGTGGGTGATGGCTCATGTGACGATGTGTGTCATTTGGGTCAATGTCGACTCTCTTGGGCATGTGCGTGGTTGAGCTTGATGGATGTGGGTCTGGAAAGCGCTGTGGCTTATGGTTTTGAGGTTCTATGGGACTTGGGGTGATCAAGCTTGAGGGCGGCGTACGAGTGGTGCGTTTGACCGTGTGGGCTTTAGGGATCCATATCCAGGCATTCCCCTCATAGTAGCCTTGTACGTGCAAGAGGGCTTTAGGGACCCACCTTTACTTGATCATGCTCCGATTTCTGGGCTGCGCCTTGGTTTCCTAGATTTAGAGCTTCGAGTCTTATAAGGATGTGTGCATCGACTCCTAGGCAACGGTTGCGGTTGTTTAGGCTTCCATTGAAACCTAGGCTGTTGGGCCTTAGCTTTTGCTGCCATGAGCAATGGTTCTTGAGAGTTGGTGGGTAGTGGTCGAGCACTACCCTTCTCCATCGATTTGGCTGCTAATACTTCTACTGGTAGCCTTGCGAATTGTGATGAGGTCGTGCAGCCCTTATTGAAAGCTGTAATAATGTGAATGTTGCCTATGGCGAGGTGGATGCATTGCAACTCATAGTCAATGTTACAAGGAGTTTGATTTTTGAAGGTTCACCCTAGCAGCGACTCCGTGCTTGCTTCTTTGGCGTCTGTCAACATGAAGAAGATCATTGGTATAGTCTCAGAGTCAATAGAAATGGCGGCCCTACACTTGCCCAGAAGTGCGTATGAGCGGCCCCCATATGGGCTTAGTTTGGCATTAGTGGGTTGTAATGGTGGTTTGTCAAGTTGGGTCCAATGATTGTGAGTCAAGGCATTGAATTATGCTCCCTCATTGATCAAGGCATTGAAGGCGCATGTTTTCTTGGCAGTGACCGTGATGTGTAGGTATGCGGGCTCTACGGCTTCCTCATCCTCCTCATCGACTTCCGTGATTGTGGCTACCCGCACTTTGACGGGCGATTCCAGTGCCTCATGTAAAGCATGCATGGGAGGATAGTACTTCTTGATATGACTGCCATTGAAGAAGCCTATTCTCTCAGCGTCTAGAGTCTCGAGCTCAACGTTGCCCATCGGCTGATTACATGAACTTTGAAAGATCCAAGACCCCTAAATTTCATTTTTGGCTTATGCCCCTTAACTAAGTATATGAGCACTAAGTCTCCCTATTCGAAGTCACGTTGCTTGACGTGCTTGTCAAACCAACTCCTGCGTCATGCCTTCTCACATATGAGCACATGAGTGGCTAGAAGGGAGTCTTGGAGAGGCATTCGAGTTCAACTAGGCATTACGTCCCTGCCTCCTTTCCTTCCCATCCTTCCTGAAGTGCGATTCTCAAGGAGAATTGCTTTGGTTCTGTAGGTCAACCTAAAGGGGGTCTGGCCGATAGTTGTTTTATAAGCTGTGCGGTAAGCCCACAAGGCTGCCATCAGCTTGTTATCCCAGTCATGCTACGTGAGGTAGTGTGCGAGGTAGAGACTACCTTGGTTAAGACATTAACAAGAATCTTATTCTTTGACTTTGCCTGGTTGTTTGCTTGAGGGTAGTATGGAGTGTATTTCCCATGGATAATTAGGAAGATGGATAGGAGGTGCGCTATCACTTCATTGATAAAGTGTGTGCCCTGGTCATTGACTAGTTCGATGGGGAAGTCGAATCATGAGATCACCTACTCCTACAAGAACTTGGTAGTCATTCGAGTATCGTTCTTTCGTGTTGCTCTCACCTCTGCCCATTTGGTTAGGTAGTCTGTGGGGCCACAATGATGTATTTGGCTTGCCAATACTGCGCAGCCGGGCTGATGGGTCCTATGAAGTTGATTCTCCATTTTTTGAAGGGTTGTCGTGTAATGATTAGGGTCAACTCCATTTGATCCTTGCAAATTGGGACCTTTGTCCGTTGACACTCATCGCAATGCTTAAAAAATCTTGCTGCATCATGAAATATTGTTGGTCATCATAGTTGAGACTGCAGCACCTTGTGGGCCAGCATGTCTCCGCTAAAGTGTCTACTAGCAATTCCAATGTGTGCCTCTGAGAGCACGTCGTGCATCTCATGCTCGCACATGCATCTGCGCAACAATCCATCTTGCCCTAGGTGATATAACTGGCCTACTATCAACTAGTAGGGTTGGATCTTGAGAATGAGTCGCCTCAGTCTTGCCTTCTCTATCGGGCATTCAGGTAGTCTGTGCTCAAGTATTTGGACTATGTCATCTGCCCAATATGGCGTTAGATCAGCCTTGAATAAATCTGTCTCGCTAGAAAGGTTAAAGAGATGGGCGTCTGGAAATTCATCGGCAATGCCTTCTCCAGTGGCTTCTCCTATGGGGATGCGTGACATATGGTTAGCCATGTAGTGTTGTTTTCCCTTCCGTATAACCATGAAGAAGTCAAACTCCAAAAGCAGAAGGAGCCACCGAGCTATGCGTCCTGTAGTGCAAGGTTTATTCACTAGATATAGCAAGGCTTGATGGTCCGCAAAAAAGGTAAAGGGTGTAGCCAATAGATGTAATGTGTCCACTTGTTATCTTCAAGACACATCTTAGCAGTCCATCGAAAAGGATGTCTAGAAAGCTCCGCCCAGCACTCCCATGGAATGTTACGGGGTTTGCGATCTAGGACTTTCCGTGTCTGCCACGTAGCGGAAGTATTCCGGCCATTCCCACTTAGGACCGACCTGAATTAGGGTTTTCCCTATTGGTCATTTCCTAACGGCAACTAGCGTCGAACCCGAGCGAACTACTTTACGCAGAAACTCCAGGTTTGAAGTGGATTCATGCTGCACTTGGTTCAAGGAGAATGGGAAACAAGAGCGATGCGAAGCTCAACCCCTCTGCCATAAGGCATAGTCCCATTCCGTTCCCCTAAAACAACATAAATCAGGATCATCTATAACTTAGAATCTAGGTCAATGCTCTTGCGGTTCTTATTCTTTGAATGATCTTCCTGTTGTCCATCTTGATTGAGAAATGTTCCCGGCCAACTGGGACCACCCATCCGTAGGATGGACCTATGGCCACATCCATCGCACTTTCCTCAAGTTTTTTAGTTATTTAATTACCTAACACATTTAGTTGGACATGTATCAATCAGCTTCCTTAATTAGCCCGTTAGATACTGGTTCCTTCACGTAATCATAGCACTTGACATAGAAAAGTAATGTCAAACAAGTTCCTTTTTAACAGGTTATCATATTTATCTTTGAAATACATAAAGTCCAGCCCATGGGCTTATCCACAATCCGCCCGCAAGCTAGCCAGCAATCCATAGGGATCATTAATCCAAGATTCCACCCGTAGACTAGTATGCGGGCCTCTAGATCCAATCTCGAGTCACGTTAGCCTCTTGTGCAGGGCCCGAAAGGCAAAGGATTTACGGCCAGAGCCCTCCGGGCACCCAAGCGTCCTCCTGCTCCAAGTAGCGCTTAACGGAGAGATCTCTTGCAGCGGTTTCGGTCCACCTTCCCGGCGCGGTTAACAACCCCGTTGGTTAGGGTGAGGCAGGCAATCATGGGTAACTGAAGCTGCCTCTCCCTTCAGGCCTTCAACATGAAGCATTAGATATCCATTTATCCTTTAATTCTTTGAGCAAACAAAGCAAAACAGTGCTCTTAAAATTGTTTACAAGCACAAACAATTCCATTGGTCGTTATTTTTGGCCAATTGCTAAGGAGTGAATCCTTCTTTTCGAATGCATCCAGCACTCGATCCACGATTACTTCTGACTTTTCAAGATCCCCTATATCCTGGGTTAGGGCGTATCCTATTAACCTGACTTGATCAATACCTTAAGTTCATATGTTATTCCAATTTATTGCCTTGTCCTTTGCTTCCAAGCAATTATCTTTACCCCAGAAAGATACTATATTAGGACGATTATTCATCCTCTTGCAAGATAACTTAGGTAAGAGTCTGCCAATCTCACTCCAAGGAATTTGCCATTCCCTTGTGATCAAATCACAAGATCATGCGACTCTACAACTTGATGCACAAGTGTCGCATCAATTATGGGACTATTTACCCATCGAATGGAGTCATGAAATAATATGTTCCTGATGGCATTAGGCCGACTTGTTAGTCCTAGGGTTTCGAGTTTCATCTTTTTAGCAAGAGATTCTTAGGAAAACCCTAGATTACTTCTCGCAAGTATGTCCTACTGTCCCTACATTCCGTGAATGTGGGCAAGTATTTAGGGTATAGGAGTTTCAGTTTTTAGCAATACGTGCGACTAGGTAAATGTCTTCACCGGGCTAACCGTAGTCAGTTCGTTGGGATACATCACATTGAATTAACCCTTTTCTAAACAAGTACTCTGCAATTTTGGGTGTTTAGGTTTATGCCAATTCAACCTATCTATTCCTGAAGATAATTACGCTATAATTTTCATAACCACATGACTTATTGTCTATGCGTAAGTTAATTTTCAAATCCTAACTTTTCGGTTTAAGACCAAGCATAGGTTAGGTTATAGCCTAATTCCAATTAATCATTCTATAACATGCAAACAAGATTCATGCTAAAATATGCAGTCCTTTACTACTTTCATTTCTGAATGAATTTGTCGTATGCAGAACTTACACACCCTTCTGTTAAATTAAGTTCTTAGACCACTTGCCTAATTAAATCTTCTTCATGTAGTCCTAGCAATTTCCTACGATTGCTAATAACTTTCTTTAAGAATCATTCCAAAAAATATATTCAATAATGCAATATGTGGTTTATTCCTTTCATGCTTAATTGGAGTGTACTTTCATAATTCCGTTTTGTAAATGTGGACATTAATCTACTTTCAATTCATTGCAATGCACAAAAACTACTTGCTAGAAATGCATACCAATTTTCTACTCACTTTATTTTGCTTATTTTATTGAAAGTACTATTGACCAAACTCTTCCGTCGTGAGCTAATTCTTTTAAATTAACCAAAGTATTTAAGACAAAAAATGCATCCTATCTCCAAAAATCATCCACGAACGTAAAATAAAAATTAGGAAGAAAAACTTGGACTTGTGGTGAGATGTCCACGTGGATGTTTTCCACCAAGGTAGAGGGTCTACGATTATTGATGAACAAGCTTCAACCCCCTAATCACTAAGCTAAATGGCTAATCTCTTTTTAAGAGTTATGAGATTCAAAATAAGCTACCACTATAAGAGAAAGGCCCTATAGACGCGCACTGTACACACGAAATAGCGGGCGTGTTTATCAGCGCATCTATTGGCGCTAGTATATAGATGTGAATAATGCGTCTATATACCCGCGTTTTTAAACATGCTTATAGATGCAAAAATAAATGCACATATTTTTCATTTCTCATAAAGTCCCTAAATATGACCAAACATCTTAACAGCTAGTATTTTTTTGAATACATTACCAACTTTACTTCTTTCTGAGTATTACAAATATACATCCAATCATTCAAAGCTAATTATATATGCTACAATGAATGATCAATCTCATCTTCAATGAGATCGGCCCTTGCTTGACTATCTACCTCTAGGTCTATGTTACGAATAGACAATGAAATAAATAAGTCTATCCCACTGCCAGATGTATTGCTATGCTCAATTTCTTCATCATCATCCGCAACCATATTTTTATCCTCTTTTGCTCTTCCTTGAACATCCTCGCAGGGATCATCTTGCACTGCATCATGTATATCATCGATCATGGCATCATCATGTGCATCATCATTGATTTTTGGATTGTCATCAACTATCTCTATGTTGGTAGCATTGCCATATAATGGTTTTGAACAATTAGATATGGGGATGACGTGCCACCATCAGTTATTGTTTACCATTGGGTGATACACAACCTACATTTAAAAAACAAAAAGTAAGCAACTTAGATATTTATTGTATTTTGAGAATGTATCAAGAAGTAATATATATGAAAATAAATAGCTTCTAATATACATGCTCACATTGTTGAGATAGTACCAATGTGTCATTCTTGCCTTGGTAAAATTTTGTAGAGTCAATCACTACAAAACCACTTGGATGACGTCTAATTGTGCAATGCTCACCCGTTGTTACTACTTCTTTAAACCACTTCACATCTACTACATATATAAAAAATCACCTAAAGTCAAGCTTCAAAATATCTTAGATCAAGCCACAATAACCTTCCATGGTGCCATTGGTAGTACATTGTTGAGATCATATTAATGATTTAGTTAAAGATGAAACATGTGAAATTATTATATCATACATAACTAAAGATAACTTAATTATAAGTATGTCTCACCTTTGATAATCAACCTCGTGGGTATTCCCACTCCTCTTGTGATATATCCATCGCCTCCTCTTTTTCCATCTTCTCCATTTCTTCATGTAGCCAATCTATATCAACATGACGTGGAAGGGCACTTAAATGTTCTAGATATGGGACATTACGTCCATGTCTAGCACGAAATGCTTGCCTTTCGCTTACTCTTCTTGCCCTTGCTTCTTTATATAGTGTCACCCATTTTCTCATTACTTCGTTGTTAAGCACACAAAATACATTTAACTTACGAAGTTCCTCTTTCATTAGCACTTTGATCCTTCCTTTTCCTTGAGGTATTATAGAGGTCATCCTCAAATCTTCATCATATTTCCATAGTCATGGTAAAGAGGGGTCCACTTTAGTAAGATATTCAGAGATTTGTATAAGGGATGATTGCACTAACCAACCCTCAGCCATGCTTCCCTCGGGGCGTGCATTTTGCCTTACAAAATCTTTTAGGGCTTTCATAAAGAGCTCTAGAAAAACTCCACCTTGCATGAACTACCCCACAAATTGCGATCTCATCAATCAGATGTACGAGTAAGTGTACTTGAGTAGTCAAAATGGAGCGAGGAAAAGTTTCCTCCACCAAACAAACCACCTCAATGGACAATATTCGAGCCTCTTGCAACATATTTGGATCGATTTCCTTCAAACTCACAAATCTACCAACATGCAATTGAGAACAATGATTAGTTTTGTCCATAAATTCAAGTGGGTTTACTACATGATGTACGTAATATATAAACTAAAAAATAAGTATAATGTATACATACCTCGTGAGCTCACCCATCTTGTAAATGATATCACACACATCTTTCGAAACACAATGGGATATGCTAGTAGGAAGGATGAACTGTATGTAAATATTCATACATTGTTAATTAGTCTACATAGTTACTCTACTAATTAATATATTTATGGCTCTGAAAATCCTTACCTGAATCATTTTGTGCCAATCGTGAGACTTCAAACCGGATAGATGCTCCACACCTCTTTTCTTTTTCTTTATGAAGGCTCCCTTGAGGCATCTCATATATCCTGTGGGAGTTTGAAAGATACATATCTACTGCTTCATCATCATTTTTTCGGTCTTCAAGGTGCATGCGGTAACTCAATCTTTCCTTTGGGTTCGATGCGTGGCCAAGCTCGTCTCCTACGTCCAATGCTACGTAAATCGTCCCTTACATTGACAGAATCACGAGCCCCGATTAAGTGATCCCATAATGTAGAGGCAACATTCTTTAAAATATGTAGGGGGTCCAACAGGTGGTTGAGTTCAGTCCAATATGGGAGATGAAAAAATATAGAGAATCTAAGGAACAAACAATATATTATTTCTCGTTCTTATAATGGAGTATACTTTAAAGACAAAAAAAAGTAGTAAACTAGTTACTGACTCATGCCGAGTGGAGGATGATCATTGGCGTGTGTCCAACTGTCCTTCCAATCTTGAATGGTCAGAGATTGTGGAACTCTTCCATTAGTGAGGGGTGCATATTTGGGGTGGTCAATAGGAAGAAAACGATGATGATGGTCATAAATAACCTTCTTCAAGTGTGTCGGTCTAGAAGAAACCAGAGAGGGACCGCAAATTGGACATGCATGATATCTTGATGTAGTTGAACCTATAAAAACAAATGGGTTAATGATGACATATATTTGATTAAGGGTAACTATGAATAAAATAGAGTATGCAACTACCTGAACACTCTCCATAGCTTGGAAAGTCATGCATGGTCCACAACAACATGCCATTTAAAGTGAAATCTCTAGAGGACAATGATGCACTCATATCTTGCACCTCAATACCTCTCCATAGCATTTCTAGCTCCTCGATTAAAGGCTCTAAGTAAACGTCCATGTTTTTTACTTTGTGTTTTCCAAGAATCAAAAGGGACAATATTACATGTCCTTTTTCTATTGCCATGGACAGAGGGATATTATAGCTCACCAATACAGCTGGCCATACACTATATGAGGTGCTTTTGATGCCAAATGGATTTATTCCATCTAATCCTAGACCAAAGCTCAAATTTCTAGTCTCTTCTTTGAAAGTAGGCCACAAATTATCTACGTGTTGCCAAGCTGGTGTGTCTGAAGGAATTCTCCACTTTCCATCACTTGAATGGTGACTAACATGCCATGACATGAGTCTCGCAATAGACTCACACTTAAAAATAAGTTGAATACGTGGAATAATAGGAAAATATCACAAAACCTTACAAGGCACATCCTTTGATTTCATCTCCTGGTTGTATCTTGGTTCACCACAAATAGGACACTGTCGTGTAGATGCATGATCCCCATGAAACAAGATGCAATCATTGACACATGCATGGATTTTAACGTAATCGAAACCTCCAAGAGATGTCAAGAAACGCCTTGCTTGCTCTCTTCTAGTTGGTAATTTATTTTCATTTGGAAGCATTTATGACAATAACCTGCATATATTGTGCAAACAGAGTTAACAAACCACAAATATTGTCTATAAGCATTTATGAATTCATATCAAATGATACATACTTCAATAATGCATTCAAGCTAGCATTACTCCATTCATAAATGGTTTGTAAGTTCAATATCTCAAGAGATGAACGTAGAACGGAGTATGTGCAACCTTCGTACAATGGAGTTTTCGACGCTATGTGTAGCGGGTCATCTGTCTCTCTAGTGGCGCTCTGCCCTCGAACCTCATGGGAAAATAAATCGTGCACCATGTTGTCCAAAATCTCTTTCTCCAAAACTTGATGAAGCATTTGAAGAGGGCTACTATCGTCGTCATCAGTCTCTACTCTTCTTGAGGACTCTGCCCCCTCATGTCGACGCTTCACAGCCTCTCGACGCCCTAGAGGGACCATTTGAGGATGTGGTACCGCATGTTGCTCAATTAAAAAAAGGAGATTTTGTTTAATGGTGAAGACACAACATAAACCAATAATATTTATGCAAATAAAGCATTAAAAATTACTGGGTCTTTTTTTTTGTCCCACTCTCCGTACATGCTGAGGTGTGACATTGTGATTCGACGTGCTAAAAAAAAAATCATCGACAACGATCGCACATACATTTGATTTTTCGTCATAGCCAAGCGTCTCAATTGTGAAGACGCAATGTCTCATCCTCACTAGAGGATGTACTGTTTGTTGACTCAACATGTCCCATACTAGTAGAAGATAACAACATAATTACACCTGAATCATACGGACATATATGATTTTATTTGGTATATATGTCATATTCCCTAAATATTTTGATACGTACAACATGGAGACAAACATTTTAATATTGAAAGACTAGGAAAGTCATATTGATCCAAAAACAATCATAAGCTAGCATTTAATTAGTTTAATTGTAATTGCATGTCTATCAACACGTGTAATATATTTTATCTATGCATATAGACGCGCAATTACATGCTCTTACAGATGCACCACGCAAATATTAAAAAAAATAAAAAGTTGTGGCTTTCTTTTCAAACCAGTGCTTTCTTGCGTTTTTAGCACATTTTCTGCAATTCGAGCTCCACATCACTAATCATGTCTATCTATCACTTCATGAAGACAATGAGGGAAGGAAATAAGAGTAAAAAGAGAACAGGAGGAAGGAAGAGCCAAAGAGTAAAGAACAAGAGCCAAACAACAAGGAAGAGAATAAGAATCAAGCAACCTACCAAGGGAAGGGAGAAGGAGGACAAGGAGCTTGCAACCTAGCCACCACTCGTCGGAACAAGCAAAGAAGGTGAGTTCTTCTTCTCTCTCTCAATTGTTTGCTTTCTCTTTGTCTGTTTCTCTCTCTCTCTCTCTCTCTCTCTCTCTCTCTCTCTCCCTCTCTCTTTACATGCTTTAGACTGTCATCTATGGAGGCTTTTTGCGCGTTTCTTATAGCAGTTTGCAAACTATGGTCTAACTTTGCGCGTTTGTCAGCGCGTCTAGATGATAGTGTAGACGCATTTTTAGACGCGTATATAGACGCGCTGACAAACACAGGTATAGATGCAGGTATAGATGCAGCATGTAATATCTTTTATCTGCATAGGGTAGTAATGGATTTTTGCTTGTGTAGATGTGGAATCCTGGATCTTCCAGCATTGATCCTGAGTTGGAACGCATGAACAACACCTTAGCGAAGTTTTCTAGAGGTGTTAGTTGTTTTTTTGGAGGTTCTCCGAACAAGGAGCAATTCATGGGGGAGATGACCAATTATCTTGGTCGTCCTCCCACTATAGAGGAGGTTTTTAAAGTCATGTCTGGGACATCTATCACATCTTTGCCTAGCACTGCCGCACAAACACCAAACCTTGGCACACCAAACCTTGGTACACCTCTACTAATAGATACTCCACACACTATGCATACACATAGATCAGCTGATGCACAGGGATCAACTGAAGTGCATGGATTGGCCAAAGCACGTGCATCTATAGAAGCACGTGTGTCGAGTGAGGTAGAGGGTAGTGCCCGTCGAGGGAGGAGGGAGAGTCGTGCAGGAGGATGAGGAGGTCAAGGGCTGTGTGGAGGTTGCCTAGGAGGTGGGTCTTGATCACCCTCACCAGGAAATGAGAGAGGTGAGCCTCCACAAATATACTACTTTGTCACAGATGTTGGTGGTATCTTGCATAACCCTGAGGATAGGGAAGTGATAGCGTACTTGAGGAGTGTCATGCATGCCACATACAAAGATTGTATGATTCCCTTCAAGCACCAAAAAAATGGTTTGTGGCAAGAGGTGTTGCGGGCAGTACATAGAAGTTACCCTAATCCCGAGAATTCAAAAATCTCAGATGATTGGCAATGGTCAAAGGTGAGAGACGCACTTCATAACAAGATGTCTCACCTTATGACACGCACCAAGGAGTCACTGCGAAGATAAGAACAGGGGCGCCCTGGATATGGCCAACCACCCAATTGCCACCGCAGGGAGTGGAAAGAGGCCAAGAAGAGAGGGGCAGAGAAAAGGACAAGCCACCAGCATGCAAAGGCACGACATATCCAGATGGCAACCATGGGATCGTCGCATTATGGATCGGGTGGTAGGGAGTCATGGGAGACTGAGTTTGTAAGTATTATTTGATTACTTTTTTTAATTAAATTTTATAATTTTTTTCAATTCATTATGTAGTGTGTTCTAATACATTATATGTTAAAATTGTTTTATAGTATCATATCGTTGGTAGGATGCCTACTCCTAGAGAGATAGGCTACCATCAAGGTCATAACTGGGCATCCACCTGGCAGTATTTCTACAAGGAGGGACTAATCACAGAGGAGCAATATAATCGTGCCATGAGGATTCCACAACCATAAGAGGTATGTTTTATTTTTTACATGAAAAGTATATGTAACTCTAATTTATTGTTTGTAATAGTATTTATATACCTTAATCCTTTGTGTAGGTGAACCGTGATGTAGTTGAGGATAGCGAAGGGGGGACTAGCAATAGCAGTGGCGACAGCGGCACTGACACCGGCAGCGGTGGTGGTAGCAACGATGATGCCTCTTCTGAGGAGATGTAGAGGACCCCATGCATGCATGCCTCCCCTTGGCTTGTAGTTTTCATTTTTGATATGTATTACTTTCAGCTAGTGTTTGGGACCATGACCATGCTTGAGGTCACAAGCACTAAAACTCGTCATGTAAAAACGTTTCATCTATATATATGAAATTTCATATTCTACATATATTGTTTTGTTTTCAGTACAAAAATCTTTGAAATATATACAAATTTTTCAGCACAATACGCTCATCATGTGTTATTATCAATATATGGACTTTGGCTCTCCACATTCTTTTGCTTTTCGTAAAATAATCTTTCTTTGTTTTCCCTAAGCATACAATTTGAGGTTGATGGGGGGAAAAAAACTAGAGAGCATGTGGCTCTCTTTTTTTTCTCATACCTCTGTTTTGCGCATCTATCCGCACGTCTAAATTGCAGGAAAAATGCGTGTCTATTATTGTCAAAAATTTGCAAAGTACACGCCTTTTTAGACGCACAGTTACACGCATGTATAGACACAGAATATGAATATATCCACTTTTTTATAAATATGATTATATATTTATGGAGCGCGTCTATATGCGCGTGTAGTTTTTACTATAAGCGCGCTTGTAGACACGAAATTTTAGACGCGGTAATAAACGTGCTTGACATTTTTAAAAATTGTTCAAATATTACGGCTACAAGTGCGTCTATGGAGCCTTTTTGTTGTAGTGTACTAAAATTTTAGGCTATTATTGAATTTTTAGTAGATTTTGTTGAGCCTAAGAAAGAGTGGGATGATATTAGTGATTGCGAGAATCTATGCAAGATTGATACAACCTCCATCCTATAGTGGTATGCATTGATTATAGATTATCCATCCACACACAACCTTGCAAAAACTCTTTTTAAATCCAAGAAGAGAAAGATTAACCAACAAGAACTTCACCTTTCCATTCTAGCAAGTGTCTTGTATAGAAGGGGAGTGTATGAGGTGTATCATTATTGTGTAGTGCCTAATTAGGTACCATTCATTTTAGAGAAATTCCATGATTCAATATGTGTGGATTATTTTTCTCAATGGTTTATTGCTTTCCTAGAAAGATTTACATGCTAGTAATTGGTAGCCAACGATCTTATAGGATACTTTTACATATGTTGCATGTTGTGATATCTGTCAGAGACACGATGCTAGGGAAAATCACAAGAGGTCACTAAATCCCATTCTAGTCACCTTGCCCTTTGAGAAGTGGGGCATTGAGTTCATTGGATGTGTGCATCCTACATTTACTATGTGAAAGCATTATATCATTGTGGCAGTAGACTATTTAATGAAATGGTTTGAAGCCCACACTAGGATTATGAATAATGCCAAGGAGATGGCTAGTTTTATTTTGGAGCAAATTGTTTGCTATTTTGTCTACCTAAAGAGATTGGTCTGATCATAGGATACATTTTTTGAATAAAGTGACTGAGGATTTGATGTAAGGTCTAAAGATTAAACATAATAAGACCACGCCTTACAACCTCAAAGGAAATAGGCAAGTGGAGAGTACCAATAAGCAGTTGGTGGAGATTTTATCTAAGACAATATCCAAAGATAAGCATAGTTGGGAAAAAAAATTATATATGGTTGTCTAGGCTTATAAAAGAGCTAGAGACCATACCCCTTTCAAATTAGTATATGGGAAAGAGTTTGTGTTACCTTTGGAGATTGAGTTGCCTATAATAAGGTTTGCTCTAAACCATTCTTTGGGTGGAGAGAAAGTGTTCCAAGAAAGGTTCACTTCCCTTGCACACCTTGACAAGATTAGATTACAATCCTTGCTATATCAAAAACAAGGGAAGAAGTGGATGAAAATCCTTCATGATCTCTGTGCTAGGAAGTATAAATTCGCAAAGGCTCAATTGGTCCTATATTATGATGCCTATCATGAGCTATTTCCATGAAAGTTAGAACCCAAGTAGGATGGCCCTTATAGGATTGTATGCACATGAAATAATGTCTTTACATCTCTTTTACCAAATTTCCAAGGGGTAGAGTTTAAAACTAAAGTAAATTTCAAGAAATGGAGGCTCTATTATGTGTATGGATTTGTGTTGGACTTGGTGTATTTTTGTAGGTCCTTTACGATTTAGGTTATACTTACAGAGAGTACCAAGACTATTGGATGGGAAAAGTTATTCCCTATCTTGAGCATCCATATTTAGAACATCATTACCATCAAGGGAAAGTGATCTCATGGAGTAAGGGCTATCACATTACGGCATGGAAATATGGATCTTTGACATGGGACATTCGAGTTTATTGCCACCATTGTCACCAAAATCTTACTTGTGTCCCCATTTTAGTGAGGAAGGAGAGATTGTACATGTCTTACACCCTCTCTATCTTGATTATATACTTTGATTGTCTTAAGTACAAATAGATTAATTGTCATGGAACCTTACATCAATGAAGCCTTGGTTTATACATTATATTTTGATGGAGCTTCTTAAGAACCTACTAAGCATGTGAGTGTTGGGATTTTCATAAAAGACCCCATCATCGAGTTGTTTTGAAAATGGGAGTATATTTGGGTATGACTTCTTTTACTAATAATATGGTGGAATACAAGGCTTTACTTATGGGGTTAAATTTAGCTAGATGTAGTGGTATTTGTCAATTACTGGTGAAAAGAAACTTGCAATAACCAATTGAATGGGACCTACAGTGTGAGAGATCCCTTTCTAACAATGTACCATTGTGGAGCCTTGCACATTCTTGAGGTCTTTGAGGCAATAACTTTCTAGTTGATTCCTAGCAAGTAGAATCACTTTCCAGACTCCTTGGCTAATTATGCCTTTTTGAAAGATGTCTTTCTTAATCATGGTCCTGAAGGGCTTTTACATTTTCCTTATAATATCAACCCACATATACTATAGGGATTTCATCCTGATGTGTCTTTTTTTGGTCACCAATGGTTACTTTGAGTTATGAGCGAGGTAGATATTGATCATCTTCCTATTCTTTCATGGATGCATGGGATTGTTCAATGTCGGATTGTCCAGACTCCCCTTGCCATTTATGTAGGGGACTTAGCTCATAAATTGATGCATTTACTATAGGGCATAAGTAGCTCACCTCCTTGGTCTAGTTTTATACTTTAGTAGGGTTTATGTAGGGACCAAGGGTTTGCTTTAAATCGTAGGTTGTTGAATGGTATGCATTATGGTTGATACTATTAGGCCAAGAAGGCCAGGTGATTTGGATATAATACTCTTTTTCATTAGGTCAAGATTGCTATGTATCTCTTTGGTGTGGGTGCATTTAACGATTTTTTATTTTTGTGTTGCACTAGACAGGTTTGAAGGAGCACCAAGAGGGAGCCAATTGCTGCAAGGACAATTTTTGTGGCTAGTCTAGGTGACATCTTTCATTTTCATATTATTTTTCTTGAAGTAGAATGTGTAATGTGTATTTTCCAGATTTTTCTTGCTTATGTGGGGAACAAAAAATCAGGCATGAAGTTCTTAGATTAGGTTAGGTATGTTTGTGGAGGTTTGAGTAGTTGGCTGCCTCTTGCAAAGATATTGTTAAGCATCCAAGGCCTATTTTAGAGGTTAGTCCTAGTGACCCTGTCCGTCTAGCCTACTATGAATTTGGTCCTAAAAACCCATGTTAGTGGTGAGGCAATTAAGAAAGCCTAAAAAATTAAAGACAAGAATGATACATATATCTAATATATATATAATACGACGGTGTACTAAAAGGAGTTTCAGCCCCTGAAGTAGGAAAATCAAAAGAAATAAAAATTTCAAAGAGCTAATGTTCATCACGTTACGAAGGCTTGGTAGTTTTCTATTGATGAGTCAAGACGAAGCGATCCCATGTCTTCCTAGAGGTGGCATATTGCCAAAAAGAATATGAAGATAATTGGACCAAAAATAAATGTAAGTGGGAACAAAAATAAACATTGTGTTACCTCATAAGATCTTGATAAGCTCTTGGGTATCCAGACTACACTTGAGATGGATGCCCTATTCTCTTTGGGTCACAATATTGTCATCTCCCTCCTTTTTACACATTCCAGTACCAAATAGTAAAGAATTAAGAATGTGAGAAATGAAAAAATGAATATAAATGAGACATGCTATAGGAGTACTTGCCTAGTAGAAGTTTCTAGTCTACATATCATAAGTGAAATAGATGGGTCAGGCCACCACTTAGGATTGCCTCTTTGATAGTTCTTTTAGCGAGATTATTGGAAGAGTTGGTTCGCAGCTACCTCTTGATCTCTTTATTAGATCATGCTTAGTTAGAATTCATTCCTTGAATTTAGTCAGCAGATAGGGTGAGATTTGTATTATGCTAGGTTATGTATTTCATTTGTAGCAACTTGATGCTCTTTATGGTTTATATATGTGTACAAATCACTTCGTGGGTTTGATAGGAGGAGTTGCCCTATCCTATGGTCACCAATGAGAGTTGATTTTAAGGTGAAATTTAAAGCATAAAAGTGGACTAGGTACCATAAAAGTGGCATTTTTGGGGAAAAAGGTATCGATCATGGATCAAGGAGCTGGAGTTTTTTTAGGTGCATTTGGACGTAAAAAATCCAACACAAGTGTTCATTTGTGGATATTCACAGTCCACTTGACCTCCTATTAATTAATTTCCGCAAGGTGTTGCGTGTCAACAAGTAGTTACTTGATCAAAAAGCCGAAGAGCAACTAATAGAGGCCAATATAATAGTTTTTAATGCCAAGAAGTCCCTCTTCCAGTCTAATCATGAATTTGGGATTATTTGTCCCTTTTTCTTAGCCTGAAAGAACTTTTGAGAAATGCCACCGCAACAGGGCTGAGTTGTTTATTTGGGAAGTTAAAATTGAATGAGGCCTAAAAGATGCCTAAATTCAAAAAACCATATCATGATGAAGAGGGACGCCCATTTTTAAATGCATTTTTTGAAGATTCACAAAGTGATGGAATCCTACCTTCTCCTCCTGGGGTTGACACTCTTGAGTTTTTCACTTCATATCACAAGAAACATCAAGTGAATTGATGCATTATATGAAAACTTTATATTTCACTCTTTCTCTCTTCTCTTTCTCACCATAATTATTGTTCATAGTATGAGCTAAGATGATGCGGGACAATGGGTGCAGGTTGGTGAGGAGATGCCAAGAACGGAACAAGGAAGCACAAAGGTGAGCATCAATGGTTGTGTGATGGCATCAAGGGCTCCATTTTTTCGAAATACGACGCATCATGTGTGTGGAATTTATTGTAAGTGTCAATTTATTGCATATTATATTGTATCTCTTGTGTTTATCATGGAATATGGTTGAAAATGCTGAAGTTATGTTTTCTAATATGTGAAATCATGAAAAAAGTACTTACGTTTAGTCGTTTATATAAAAAAATTAAAACCACAAAACGCAAGATGCAAGATTTAATGCAAAAATTGGAGATTTGTTGGACTTTTGTGAATTCAGTGTTATTCAAATGGAATAATAATTGATATGCTAATGATTCACAATCCATACTAGTCATAAAAAATAGAAAATTAGGAAATTTTATTAATGTATGTTCAAATAAAGGAAAAAACCATGAAAGTTGGTCTTATTAAAGAAAAATTAGAAAAAAAATAGTTTCAATGTGCAAACAATTATTAAGAATTAACAGATTGCATGGATGTATAATGAGGATAGATCATGAGGGTGTGCCTCAATCTACCTCCATTTATGTGTGAGAAGTATGTATGTATTGCTTATTTATATTAAAAAATAACGACAAAGTCCTTTTAAACCTCTGCACAAAAGTGAAACTAAAATGATAGGGAAAAAATGATTGAAAATAGATAATGTTTAAATGAGTTCTGATTTCACTGCATATTGTGGCATTTAGGCTTTTTTAAATTTAAGTTTGTAGAGGAATAGTAGCGCAGGTTAGCCTGATACTATCCTTTTGCAATGCAACATTATGTTAGAGAAATGAAATCATGAAACAACTATTTTTGCACGATATATGGTTGGCTTATACTTAAAATTGTTTAAGTACAATGAGTCATGCACTACAAGGAAAGAGAGGTATAGCGACGGCGGGTAGCGACACAGGAATAGCGGCGTCGCTATTTGCCCCACAGGGAAAAAAAACAGGGCTGAAACTCGAGCGCGTTTCATTTTGCACATTTTTGTGAGACATTTCGAGAGGGAGAGCGAACGTTTTGCATAGAGGTTGAGAGAGGGAGAGGAAGAAGGCTTGCCACCGCCGCTGCTACCGCCGCTGCCATTCGTGAAGGAGAGGAGGAGCCTTCATCACGAAGAGGAGCTGCCAAACCCTCACCATATCTTTACGGTGAGTCCATTCTCTCCTTCTTTTGCTTGTTTAGGGTTTGATTCTCTCCTTCTTTTGCTTGTTTAGGAGAAGAAATGAGAGAGAAAGAGAGGGAGAGGGAGAGCGAGGGAGAGAAAGAGAAAGAGAGGGGGAGAGAAAGAGAAAGAGAAAGAGAGGGAGAGGGAGGGGGGAGGAAATGAGAGAGGGAGAGAAAGAGAAAGAGAGGGAGAGGGATGTGGAGGAAATGAGAGAGGGAGAGTGCATTCTCTCTCTCTTTTACTTTTGCTTATATGATTTGTGCATATAGATTGAGAGAGGGAGAGGAAATGAGAGAGAAAGAGAGGGAGAGGGAGAGGAAGAGGGAGGAAATGGGAGAGGGAGAGGGAGAGGGAGGGAGAGAGAGAGAGAGAGAGAGGAAGAGGGAGAGGAAATGGGAGTGGCGGCCACAGGACATATTTGGAGGACTTTGTAATTTTTTCTTTTGTTTTTCTTGTTTATTTTTTTGTAATATTCTTTGTGCTGACAATCATGTTTCTAACAGTTAGCATTTTGTTTTCTTTGCAGCACTCCATTACAAATCGCGATCCGACTGGCCTTGAGATTCGATATGCAGAGAGGCATGGTCTCACTTCATTGATTGACCAATTGTATAGATGTGGCGGCCCTATAAGTCACTCATCTTTCTTGTTCGTAGTTACCATGTTTAATTAGAATGCATTATTGTATGGTGAACTGATGTGTTGTTTCTTTATCTGCAGAGTCCGTTCGATGCTCCTTTGCGGCGGGATGAGCTTTCGGGGGACAAGGATATGTAGCTCGCCCTTGGATCCCTAGAGCTCACACACCTTTATTTTTGAGTCGCCTGATCTATGTAGACATTTTCTATGTATTAGTGATATCTTGTCATGATTGTACCAATCGCTTATTATGCGATCATGTATTTATTTCATGTATTAGTGTTATGATTTTAGTATACATTGTTTTTGTTTGCAAGCGCATTGTACACAGTGCAGAAACTATTTTGTATGTCTCTAATAAAGAACACAGTGCTATGCTGCCCTGCCACAGAAAAAAAATTCCCTGTTACCGTTGCTATTAGTATCGCAAATTTTACTGCTCACCTCGTTATTGGCGTCGTTATTTATGTCGCAAACTGTCGCTATCAGCGTCGATATTGGCGTCGATATTAGCGTCGCAAATGCAATGCTGATACCGCTGCCAATATCAACGCTGATAGCAACGGTGATACCGATTGTTCTATGGCGTCGCCAATAACTACGCTTTTTGCGACGACGGGGGCAAATTTTGTTATTTGAATTTTTGTCGCTTTAAACGTCAGTATAAGGCATATATCTTGTAGTAATGCACATTTCATTTTCATTTGAGCATGGTATGAAAAGTGAAACTTATGGATGCATAGCACTTGTATTCCTAGTTATGACCCACAATGAGTGTGCGAGGTTCCCTTTGTTGTAGGATAGAACACTGATCTTTGGAAAGACTTTATGTCAGGTTGAAATGTTCTTGGATCGTATACGTATCATGAGAGGATTTTATCACATTTGTTCTTTATGTTTGAGAGGGAACATCCTAGGATGTAGGAGAGCTATAGGAGCCATAATAATTGATTGGGGGATATTGTATTTGTCTATATAATGAGGTGTTAATCACCTATATGTATGGGATACTCCCTTTTCGTGGAATTTAGATGGATAGTACTTTGGACTATAATTTGAAACTCATGTCTACAAATGCATTTGATAGATAGATAATTTTGCATCATCTAGATGCTCTTGGCTATGAGGCCATGGGCACTGTTTGGAGAGTATAAGAGCCCAAACAGCAACACTTTGTGACACATATTGGGATGTATATAACGATGGTATATTAAGAAAAAAAATAGTGACAATTGGAAGACAACTTTTTCATCATGAACACATGAAGAAGAATGAAAGACAAATGGAGAGCGGAGAGAGAGAGAGAGAGAGAGAGAGAGAGAGAGAGAGTGTGTGTGTATGTGTATGTGTTTGTGTGTGTGTGAAGAGAATCACAAAGGAATTCTCATTCGAGCCTTTGAGGTAGGTATATTATTTCTCCTCTCTTTGATTTTATATTTTCTTCTCTTCACTCTTTCTTTTTGTTTGTGGATAGATGCATTGAAAGAGAGAGGGAGTGAGGAAGAGAGAGAAATAGAGAGAGAAAGGGAGGGAGAGAGAGGGGATAGAGAAAAATAGAGAAAGAGAGAGGAGGGAGAGGAAGAGAAACACAGAGGGGGAGGAAAAAATAGAGAAAGAGAAAGAGAAGGGAGAGGAAGAGAAACAAAGAGGGAGAGATAGGGGAGAGAGAAAAATAGAGAAAGAGAGATATGGGAGAGGAAGAGAAACGATGAGAGAGAAAGAGGGGGAATTGAAATAAAGAGAGGGATGGAAAGGTATAGAGGAGAAACAAACACAGGGATGGAGAGGTAGAGAGAGAGGGGGGAGGGGGAGAGAAAAAAAAAGAGAGACGTGGAGAGAAAAATAAAAATAGGGAGAGAGACAGAGAGAGAGAGAGAGAGAAATAAAGAAATAGAGGGTGGAAGCGAGAGAAATAGAAATAGTGAAAAATAAAAATAAAGAAAAAAATGGAGGATAGAGAGAGGGAGAGATGTGTGTGTGTGTGTATAAAGAGAGGGAAAAACAAAGAAATTGTTAGAGAGGGATAGAGAGAAATGTGAGAGGGAAGGAGAGAGTAGAAGGGGATATATGTAGATAGAGAGGGAGAGGGAGTAATGAATTGAAAGAGAGATCTATTATTTGTCGTGATATAGAAAAATTGAACAATGATGAGGGCCATTCACATTCAAGGTTGAGAGACACATCTCAATCAATATATCCCATATCCTCTCACTCAATGCAACCTTACAATTCAATGAAAATATCACTTATTTATAGACCATGTGCAATGCTTTGGCAAGTTTCAATCTACAATCATTGATTAAGTGATCTTGGGCTTTGAGTTCATGGTGAGGAAAGTGTGTACTAATCATGCTTTGTAGTCAAACTCTAATTGATAAAAAAATTAATACTATTATATGTGCCCTAGAAATGTCCATAAAGAGGTATCAGTCCATTTCAAGCAATGCACCTATTACAGCTCATAAGAAGAGTTCGTGGGTGAACAATGGAAGGATCTCCCGAGCCAATAATCCCATTGGAAGTCACTTGGCATGAACGAGATGAACGAACATGCACAAATCAAGAAATAATTATGATCTCACAAGAGGACACGCAATTAGAACAAATTGACCAAGCTTTACTTGATCGAAAGGTGTCCCATATACATGGTTTGTCTCTTCTCTTCCTTTCGCATCTCTAAATATCTTCTCTCTCTACATCCCACATATACTAAGTACAAATATTATTTCGTTGTTTGTGTTGATCTATAGTTTTAATACATTAAGTTTCTTTCAATTCATACTATGGCTTTGAAAGGGATCTACTATCTTCCTATAACCTTCTGATCTCTCTCTCTTACAACAAGAAAAAATTTGAAAAAAAAAGAAATGTCACAAATGAAATGTTTATAGCATCTAGTTAATAATGGCATATTATATCTCAATTGTGTTTGATAGATTATAAACTATGATAAGTAAGATTGTACTTTCCTTCTATATTTTGGTGAAATAGCTATATATATAGCTCAATAGAATGAATTACTTTCATTATTTTGAAAACATAATGAAAGAAAGAACACAAAAAATATATGAGAGAGACCATACCTCTCAAATAGCCTTTGGCCACCAGAAGTTGGAAAGTATGGGATTGAAAAATGTTGTCTAAGAAGAAATTTTGGACTCTTTAATCTCATAGATCCAAATTTGGATCATGTAGGATATAAATCCCATTTAATTGACTCATCAATGCTGGTCATGACTCGCATTTTACTGATAGTTGGCAGATACCACCACATTTGGCAAGATTTAGCTCCATTAATAAGGCATTGTATTCTGCCACATTGTTAGTAAAAGTAGCACCAAGATAAACACCCATTTTCATACCCTTTGCTTGCAATCAAGATGGAGAATATGTTGGACTATAGTTTGAAACTCATTTTCCGAAATCATGTGATAGATAGATCATTTTGCATTATCTAGATGCTCTTGGGCTGTGGGCGTTGTTTGGAGAGTATAGGAGTGCAGCTAGAGCCTTATACCTAGTATCAGGTCGATTTTAGGTCCCGATAGGTGGTGCTTTGCCATGAGCTACTAATAAGTGGCAATTTTCAAACCTCCCCTAATAGCGACCCAACTAGTTAGTGTATGCCAAAAAGTTTGTAGGTACATCCAATACACCCCAATAGAAACTGTCAAGATGAGATTCCATGACAAGAAAGAGCTAAAAGGACAAGACAAAGAACTGAGATCATTGGGAGGTATTCTGCTAAGCACAATATTTTGACATTGGTGAGAGTGAGAAGTTTTATTAATCAAATTAATATCCCATTTAATCCATCATGGGAAGAAGAAAGCTCTAGTATTCCCGTTTTCCTAAAGAGTCAGTCTATTGTAAGTGGCAGTGTAACCCCTCCGATACAAATCCCAAGACTAGACCCAAACCTCACGATGGTGCAACCGATTGCGATACTTGTAGGAATGGAAAATTTTCCCGAGCTTGGCTCTTTCCTATCCACTTTTTATGGGTTAGCATAGAAGGATGCAAAACTCTAGATTAGTTAATTTCAAAAGTTAATGTCTAATTGTTGAATCTAGGATAAAGGACATCTTATGATGTTTTTTAATATGACTTTGAAAGGAAGTGTTGCGGTGTGGTATTATGGCTTTGAAGCCAAAACCATAACCACGATAGATCTATTCTATGCGGCCTTCAGAAGAGAGTTTGCCCTTGAGAGCACTGGTCAATATTGACTTCGATTGTTTAATGTGATACAATAAGAGCCTCATGAGAATGCTTGATCTTATTCCAAGAATTTTAAGGAGGTGTTTCACAAATTGCAAGTCTCTATTCCCATTCCACATGTATTGACCAATTATAGTACTTCTATGTGGATTAGATTTGAACACTACAACAAAAACGAGGCATAGACGTGCATGTTAGACGCGCAAAGTCGGGCGCGTCTATCATAGCGTCTATAAGTGCGTGTAAACGTACGTGTAAATAGACGCGAATTGTGCGTCTATATATCCGTGCAAATAGACGCTAATATAGACGCGCCAGCAAACGCACAATTATTTAACCACCTAAAATTACAATTCACATAATTAAAAAACCAAATTTAATAATTATTTAACCACCTGAAATTGATTCTTGAGCATGCACGTGTGCGCATGATAAAAACCATAGAATTAAGAATACACATTGAATCATTGAATCAAAAAAATAGAGTTAATAATTACTCGAAGTACCATTGGCATCCTCGAAGTGAGCAAGGACACCACAATCTTGGGTATTTCTCTTTTCATCTATACGTTGAGTTCGAAGATGTTTACCCTCACACCAAAGTGCATTGAATAATGTGCACTAGTCGTAAAAGATAAAAGATCAAACTAGACATGCTGGACCCTCATGAGGTGTTCAAATAACTAGACATGCTGGACCCTCACGAGGTGTCTATAGCAAAATATATACCGGGTAGATGAAAGAGCCCTTAAGCTATCGTACACTTACTTGGTCCTTAAAACAAAGATCAGCATTACTCCTACTCTAGACTTGGATAAAAGTGCCAGTGAGACTCGAGTGTTTTATGGCTCGAGACTCAATCTATGAATGGAAAAACATCACGTCCACATCTAGGTTCTATCCCACCCTTCAAGTTCAAAAAGGGCATGGGGTTTGGAATTCCTGGCTTTTTTAAAGGCAAGCCAAAACCATTGAATAGTTTGATGGAAGGCCCTCCCTTTTTCTATTTTGAAAATGTTGAGAATGTTCCCAATTCAAAGTGGGAGACCATCAAACGGCATTTTAATGGCATAGATCCAGAGTTCACAGACTCTAGATATTTTTTAGCATGCTTTAGGCTGAGGTGGTTATGTTTATAACCTTCCAGTAGATGGAAGAAGGTTGATCCTTCCCCCTGCTCCCATGACAATCTTTGAGGTGCTTCCGAAAACAAAGAAGTATTAGCCCCCATGGGATCTGAGAGAGAAGCTGAATTGCATAAACACACGGGGTGCCCCTAGCACTATATGTGGATTGATCAGAAAAATATTTTCTTCCCACAAAGAAAGCAAGATACCCTCTTATCTTCAACATGAGATTGTCCTGGCATGCAAAATATGGAACTTGGTTTGGGTCAGCCTAGGCCAAGCTGCCCCACTTGAACCCCATGAGATTGAGCTAGTGCTTGGATATGATCGTGACCACACTTGAGGCTGCTCTACCCTTTCAGATTGGTATGATGCATTGGGCAACTCATTTCAGGTCAATACTATTGCATACAGTCTTTCACCACTGAAAGAATTATATTCAGAAGGTTTAACAGCTCTGTCATTCTCGAGCCTTGGTGGGAAAGAAGTGGCATTGCACAAATTGGGTATAATTTTGAAGGCTGTTGTTAGTGTGGAGATCAATGATAAATGTAAAAACATAATAGCCAGCTAGTGGAACAAAACCTTCCAAATAGGCCGATTTCAAATGGAGGATGATGTTAGAGATCTTACTGATGATAAGTTGGCTAAGATTGTGGATGCAGTGGGAAAGATTGACCTCATAATTGGGGGAAGCCCCTGCAACAATCTCTCAGGCAACAATAGAGTAAGCAGGGTAGGCTTGGGTGGCAAAGAATCCTATATTTTCTTTAAATTTCCCAAGATTCTGAGTAGTTTAAAAACATATCATGCAAGCAAGAGGTTACCTGAATATGACCAAACCTCTTAACAGCTAGTATTTTTTTGAATAGGATATGATTGGATAGGGCATGATTGGATGTATATACGACATAATTACACCTGGATCATACTCTAGGACATGATATACATGTATATGATCATACGGACATGATATACATGTATATACGACATGATATACATGTATAGGGCATATACATGCATAGGACATGATATACATTACCAACTTTACTTCTTTCGGAGTATTACAAATATACATCCAATCATTCAAAGCTAATTACATATATGTGATTTCATGCCCTATATACATCCAATCATGCCCTATACAAATGTGATTGGATAGGGCATGATGATTGGATGTATATATAAATCAAAGGTTGATTTGTGCATTTGCAATATATATATATATAGAGAGAGAGAGAGAACTGATCAATACACTCACATGTCTCATTTAATGTTGTACACTTAACCTAGCCATGCATGCCAATTCATAGCATGAGTAGATTGATGTAAATCAGTTGGCAGCTTGTGCATATGCAAGCTATTCCAATCATGTCAAGGTGCACTTATAGCTCACATATCTTTGATTGATTGATGGATAATATGCCTTTCTCTATCTCTTTCGTGTACACCTTCATTGCATTATCTTTCTCTAGCTAAAAACTATTCGTGCTTTATCCACCTATTGATACATAAGTGGGATAATATGCAATTGTAAGTGGGATGGTCTAGTAAGTCACTACATATATATGTGCCAATTGACTTGCCAATGTGTTATCTCTTATCCTCAAGCTTTATTATATATGTCACCACATAGGTCAATTGATTCCCTAAATGCATGCATTGATTTCTTAAATTATTGTTGCGCGTCTGTAAGCGCGTGTCACAGGAATTATCTGCGTATATACACGCGCTATTACATGCGCTGACAAACGCGCCACGCAAGTATAGAAAAATTTAAAAAAAGTTGTGGCTTTCTTTTCAAACCTGTGCTTTCCTGCGTTTTTTGTGCGTTTTTTGCAGTTCGAGCTCGAGATCACTACTCGTGCCTATCTATCACTTCATGAAGACAATGAGGCAAGGAAATAGGAGTAAAAAGAGGACAGGAGGAAAGAAGAGCCAAAGAGTAAAGAACAAGAGCCAAACATCAAGGAAGAGAACAAGATTGAAACAACTTACCAAGGGAAGGGAGAAGGAGGACAAGGAGCTTGCAACCTAGCCACCGCCACCCGTTCGAACAAGCAAAGAAGGTGAGTTCTTCTTCTCTCTCTCAATCTTGTTTGGTTTCTCTGTTTGTTTGTCTCTCTCTTCTCTCTCTTCACATGCTGGATCTTGTCATCTATGGAGGTTTTTTAGCTTTGTTTTTTAAGCAAGTTTGAGAAGAAATGGTGCGACTGTGCACGTCTGTCAGCGCGTCCAGATAATAGTGTAGATGCAGCTATAGACGCGAAATAGACCCGCGTCAGACGCCCACAGAGACGCGCTGACAGACGCTCACAGAGACGCAGGTATAGACGCACACAGAGACACAGGTATAGATGCTGTATGTAATATGTTTTATCTGCACATGGTAATATGATTTTTCTTGTGTAGATGTGGAATCCTGGATCCTCCAGCACCCCATTCAACAAGGAGCAATTTATGGGGGAGATGACCAATTATCTTGGTCGCCCTCCCACTGCAGATGAGGTTTTCAGTGTGATGTCTGGGACACCTATCACATCTTTGCCTACATAGGGATCAGCTGAGGTAATGGATCGGCCGAAGCACGTGCATCAGCAAAAGCACGTGTATCAAGTGAGGTAGAGGGTAGTGCACATCGAGGGAGGAGGGAGAGTGGTGCGGGAGGACGAGGAGGTCGAGGGCTTTGTGGGGGTTGCCTAGGTGGTGGCTCTCGATCACCCTCACCGGAAAATGAGAGAGGTGAGCCTCCACAAATGTATTACTCTATCACTAATGTTGGTGGTATCTTGCATGACTTTGAGGGGAGGGAAGTGATAGCCTACTTGAGGAGTGTCGTGCATGCCACATACAAAGTTTGCATGATTTCCTTCAAGCACCAAAAAAATGGTTTGTGGCAAGAGGTGCTGCGGGCAGTACATAAAAGGTACCCTAATCCCGAGAATTCACAATTCTCAGATGATTGGGGACGGTCAAAGGTGAGAGACGCGCTTCATAACAAGAGGTCTCACCTTATGATGCGCGCCAAGGAGTCATTGCGGAGACAAGAGCAGGGGCGCCCTGGATATGGCCAACCACCCAATTGCCACCGCAAGGAGTGGAAAGAGGCCAAGAAGAGAGCAGCGGAGAAAATGACAAGTCGCCAGCATGCAGAGGCGCGACGTATCCAGATGGCAACCATGGGATCATCGCATTATGGATCGGGTGGCAGGGAGTCATGGGAGGCTGAGTTTATAAGTTTTATTTGATTTCTTTTTTTAAATTAAATTTTGTAATTTGTTTCACTTCATTATGTAGTGTGTTTTAATACGTTGTATGTTCAAATTGTTTTGTAGTATCATATCGTTGGTAGGATGCCTACTCCTAGAGAGGTAGGCTACCATCGAGGTCATAACCGGGCGTCCACTTGGCAGCATTTCTACGAGGAGGGACTCATCACGGAGGAGCAATACAATCGTGCCATGAGGATTCCACCACCAGAAGAGGTATGTTTTATTTTTTACATGAAAAGTATAGATAACTCTAATTTATTGTTTGTAATGGTATTTATATACCTTAATCCTTTATGTAGGCGAACCTTGATGCAGTTGAGGATAGCGAAGGGGGGACCAGAAGTAGCGGTGGCAGCAACGGCAGCGGCACAGGCAGCGGTGGTAGTAGCGATGATGATGCCTCTTCTAAGGAGATATAGAGGAGCCCCATGCATGCATGCTTCCCCTTGGCTTGTAATTTTCATTTTTGATATGTATTACTTTCAGCTAGTGCTTGCGACCATGACATCACAAGCACTAGAACTCATAATGTAAAAGCGTTTCATCTATATATATGAAATTTCGTGTGCTATATACATTATTTTGTTTTCAGTATCCAATCTTCGAAATAATCTTTCTCTGTTTTCCCTAAGCATACAATTTGATGTTGATGGGGGGAAAAAACCAAGAGAGCATGTGGCTTGCAAAGCCACATGCTCTCTGGTTTTTTTTCATACCTTTGTTTTGGGCGTCTATCAGCGCGTCTAAATTGCAGGATAAATGCGCGTCTATTCTCCTCAAAAACTTTCAGAGTAAACGCGGTTTTAGATGCATAGATACATGCTTGTATAGACACACAATATGAATATGTCCACTTTTTTATAAATATGATTATATATTTACGTAGCGCGTTTATATGCGCGTCTAAGTGTGCGTGTAACTCTGATTATAAGCGCGCTTTTAGATGCGATTTTGTAGACGCGCAAATAGACGTGTTAATAAACGCGCCCGACATTTTTTTTCACAATTCAAATATTGCGTCTACAAGCGCGACTATGAACCCTTTTTGTTGTAGTGGAATATCCAAGTGCAACTCAGTAGTGTTCCTTTTGCTAATATAGATATTGCAATTGCCCGAGTAGAGGAGATAAAGTCACAAATAAAAGTATCCCATGCATCGAGGGAAAAATTCTATTCAAGTATAGGTCCTAACAATAATTTGTCATTACCTACAACTAGTGGTGGTTAAGCTTGGATAAGTCCACAACAAATCCTAATGCAAGATCAGGAGACATTATGCAAAATGTAAATATGGTGCGAGCTCCCCCTAATGTTGCCATGCCAATGGCTAGCCACATAAGCTCATTAAATAGGAGAAGCCAAATGATAAATCCCAATGTAAGGCCAACTAATTAGCCCAGAATACCTAACTAGGTGGTTAAGCCATTGAGATGTCAAGGGGATGATTATGTTTATGAGTCTAGTGCATAAAATGTTCTTGATAAAGTAAAGGACATGATGAAACATTATACTAACATGTTAACTAAATGATATGGACAAATATCCATAGATATAAACATTCTAAAGAAGTAGTAAAACTTAATAGGAAGTCTAGACCCTGAAGAGGGTGGTCCATCAAGATTTAGTTGTAAGTGGTGTGGTATTCAGTACCTCTCCCACATATTTTCCCTCATGTGAAGAGCGATACATGTGAGAAGTATGGACATATGACCAATACAAGAATCATTGATCAAATGATGTGAATCCTTGAGGGGAGGACCCTAAGAAAATATTGCAAAAGGGAGAAGCCACCTTAGAGGAAGTGCCAAGTGGGGTTAGTCTAGTAGAGGGACTTCACTTTGATGGAAATGTAGCCTCTAACAATTTAAGAGTGGTCACCAAGGGCCAGAAAATGAAAGAGATTCAGAATGATAACCCTAGTATAAGCAAATCTAACTCTAAGTCTATCACGATTTATAAGAAGGTTGCAAATGTCAACACCGAGATGGGTCCTCTTAAATTTGAAGTTATTTTGGAGGAGTGGGTGGCTAAGAGCAAGTTTAAGTCAAAAGTGAAGGACGTTGTTAAGGCTATTAGAAAGCCAAAAGAGAGGATGGTGTGGCAAGAAAAAAATGCTATTGCAAACTTGCATGAGTTGGATCTAGCAAATGTTCTATATGGAGTCAAACTAGATGTGAGCTTGCTACAAATAATACAATTGTCACCTAAAGTTTGCAATGAATTCAAGAAAATCACAAAAATATATTATGTTTTAGAAATTGCTAGTACGAAGCGAGTGGGTAGTGAATGGTAGGAACATGTGGAGAAGCACTACCCTAAAGTTCAGGCATATGTTGATGGCATCTTGATAGAAAATGTTGTGGTAGACCTGAGCTTGTCTCTATCTAAACATTGTGATTATGGACTTACTAGAGAGGCTTCGTTTACCCATTCAAAAGGAAGTCACAACTATACTAAAAAAGGCTGACGATAGTTTAAGATAGCAAGAAGGAATAGTCTCTGAAGTACATGCAACAATAATGCATATTGAGTGTGTTCGTGATTTCCGTGTTATCCGATTTCCTAGGAGACCAAGCTATGATTTGTTGGTAGGAGGATTGTGGATATTACACTTTGATTTTTTGGTAGACATCCCAACTAGTCAATTGATCTTTGGGCATGCATCAAGGAGAATGATTTTGCATGTTTACCCTGAACACCCACCACTAAATGAAAGGACACCACTCCAACTTCAAAATGGGATGCACTTGATGGAACCTCTATTGCTTGAACTTTGAGCTCTAGTGAGTCTAATGGGGGTTCCACAACAAAGGAATTCTATCAAGTGTGCTTAAGTGAGCTTATGGGGGCAAAATATCAAATATGCAATGTTGATGTAATAGAGTGGGAGATTCTTGGGATTCCTAATAATCCCCATCTAATCAAACTCGGTACTATACTATTTGATGATGAGTGTGCAAAATATGTATTGCACCTACAAGAGTTTAGAGATATATTTGCATGAAGGTATGATGAGTTGAAGAGGATTCCCCCTACTATTGTCGTGCATACAATCCCATTGAAAGAAGGCAGTAAGGTAGTAAGATAGAAGATTAGATGAATTCCTTTTGAGTTGAGAGGGCCTCTTTTTTAGGACTTCATGTAGTTAAGAAAGGTAGGTCTAGTCTTTCCTATGAAACATATTGAATGGTGTTCACTAGTTGTGATAAGGAAAATAAGAACAATCAAAATCACGTATGTGTAGATTTGAAAGTGCTAAAGAAGCTGAAAATAAAGGACTACTATCCTTTTCCCTTTATTTAAAAAATTTAAGATCACTTAGTAGGGCAAGAAATGCACTCCTTTATGGATTCTTTGTGGGTTATAATCAAATGGCCATAGTTGAGGAGGATCAATTAAAAGTGATGTTCAATACAATCTTTGGTACCTCTGTGTACCATGTCAAAATCTATGTAATGCTCCAAGGTCTTGCCAAAGAATGATTGATAAGACCTTTACCAATATCTCCCCTAAAAAGTTTAAGGATTTTATAGACACTTTGAGAGTGGCTGTCACAACCCATGATAGGCAACTCATGCTTCTACATAAATGTTTTGAGTGTTGTTATGAGTATTGCATAGCATTAGATCCTCAAAAGTATGTATTTAGGATATCCTACAAATTATAGCTTGGCCATAATGTGAGTGCAATTGGCATTGCCATTAATCTTGAGAAAGTAGTAGTAATTGTGGCCATGAGCCCACCCACAAGTCCTAGGGAGGTTCAGAGCTTTGTTTCATATCTGAAATATTATCGTCAGCTCATTAATGCATTGGTTGATCTCTTCACACACAACCATGTTTTCGAATGGATTGAACACTCTGCAATGGTTTTTGAGGATGGTAAGCTATAATTATCCAAAATTCCAATGCTAAAAGCTCAAAATAGGGGTGAGGTTTTTTATATCTTTATAGCTACAAGAAGGCATGGTATCAATTGTTGCCTATACCAAATTTAGGAGACACAGGTGTATCATCCAAGTGCTTTTGCAAGCCAAAAATTACGGGTTTCAAAGTGCTAATATAGTTATTTAGAAAAGTGTATTTGGCGACGGTGTTCACCAGCAAGAACTTTAGACATTACATTCTTTATGAGAAGGTGGTGTTTTTCACCAAGGTAGAGGGTCTATAATTATTGATGAACAAGCTTCAACCCCTCACCACCTAGCTAAATGACTAATCTATTTTTAGGAGTTTGGCTACGAAATTCAAAGTAAGCCATTAAAAGTGTAGGCTGTTATTGAATTTTTAGTAGATTTTGTTGAGCCTTAGAAAAAGTGGGCTGATATTAGTGACTACGAAGATCTATGCAAGATTGATACACCCTCAATCTCGTAGTGGTATGCATTAATTACTGATAATCTATCCACAAGCAACCCTGCAGATTCTCCTTTTGAATCTAAGAAGAGAAAGATTAAGAAACAAGCACTTTGATTTTCCATTATAGCAAGTGTCTTGTACAGAAGGGGAGTGTATGAGGTATATCATTGTGTATAGTGCCTGATGAGGTACCATTCATTTTAGAGAAATGCCAAGATTCAGCATGTGCAGATCATTTTTCTCAATGGTTTACTCCTGAAAAAGCTTTGCATGCTAGTTATTGGTATCCAACGATCTTCCATAATACTTTTACATATGTTACATGTTGTGATATCTATTAGAGACACGATGCTAGGGAAAATCACAAGAGGTTGCAAGGAAAGAGGAATATAGATCTATGGACTTATGGGAAACTATATCCAAAAGATCCTTTGCATAACTTGGTGCCTCCCTTCATGGATATTATATCCTTAGTAAGCTTCATTGGAAACTGTTATAATAGCCTCTTAGGATATACTCAACATTTGGATGCCATTAGCAATGTACATAAGTTACAAAGAGATTTGTTAGACAAGGAGAATGCCTCTTTGAGGAAAACATTAGAGCAATGTAAGCATAAATTACTACAGAACAAAAAGACTATTTTAGAGCTAGAGAAATAGAGAGATCAATTGAGGCTTAATGAAAGAATATTGGGGGTTCACAAATGATGCAATAAACTTTGAAATATTAAGACATGGAACTTTGAAAGAATACATGCACTAAAGTAAGTAAGTTCTTTGTTACTTTTCTCTCCATCTCATAAAGTATTTGTAAAATAATTTATGATAACTAAACATTTATTATTATGAATAGAGAGATACTCTACAACCTAATGAAGAAACGACTTCAAGCATGGAGGCATCAATTGAACACTTTAAAATGCTTCTAAATAAGGAAGCTATCAAAGAAATCTTGAAGGATCCAACGTATTGAAATCTTGCAGGATAGGGGATTGAGATTTTCCTGAGGGGGAGTCCACTTAGCTCAAGTGATATGCAAACTTTGTTGGATGAGGTAGATATATCTAGTAGGGGATACACAACTATTTACAAATCTCCTTACAGGAAGATGAAGAAATCTAAGCGATAAAAATCAATATTTCCAAATTCAATATCACTCAAAAGAATGTGAAAATAAGTTAATGATCAAGTTCTACAACTCCTAGGATCTCCATTTAATATTGAAGATGCCTATCATTTAACACTAGGGGAAACGATGGTTTACAACAAATACAACAATATATTTTACAACTTGAAGGCCCTACATCCATACTTTGTTCAATTATTTGAGGTGACTCCAATGAATGTAATGGTCTCGTGAAATTTGTACTCAAGCTTGATGAGTACCAAATTGTGAGGGATGGAAAGCTAGAATGGGTCACCATCACCCTGATGAATAGGGCACTTGATCCAACAATTTCAAAGTACAATCCAAAATGGTTCAGTGTCCAGTCCAAGAACAATATATTCTCTCTGGGGTTCTTTGAGATGATCAATATATTTTAAATTGAAAGTTTAATTATACTAATACGGTTGTTGGGTCACATGCTTATAATATGTGTGTATTCTAGGTTATGTCTAAGAATTTTGAAACCTTGCATTGGATTTCAAAAATGATCCTTAACTTGAAATTTATACTTAGATTCCTCAATCTCAAAAATCCGTTTTATATCTCTCCTCAAAAAGTTTGGGTTATTTACTAATCATGGCAATAGTGTATCGCTTGTCAAAATTGTAAAGGGTTTTAGTAGTAAAAACCTCCTAAATATTCTGCAAGTACATATTATACTAATCATATTCAAGAATGTTGGGAGCTTTCTGTGGGACCATAACATAGGAAAGAGAGACACTCAAGGGCATGGATGGATTTAAAGAAGATAGGCAAGATGGAGACACTTTGGCCATAGATGAGCTTTGATTATCTCATGCTCCTTGGGTCCTATCCACTAAATAGAAGTACATGATGAAGCAAATTAGCATGTCTATATATATGCCGAAGGGTACAATATGGTCTCTCAGATTCACATTTTTTAAAGATGACCAAATAATATGACTAAAATCCAATGATTGGCTGTACAATAAGTATTTCATTATTTTGTATATATCTATAGTTTGTAATACATTAAATTTCTCATAGGTCATACTACCAATCACGATCACAGGGTGTCTCACTCTAGAGGTACTATTACGAAGAGAGTTTACTGTCAAAAGTCTTGCATTGCTCCCCATCACATGGTTTTGAAAGGCATATACTATCTTGTCATAATCTTGCCATCCCTTTCTTACAACAATAAAAACTTAGAACAAAAAAGAAATGTCACAAATCAAATGTTTACAACATTTGGGTATTAGTGAGATATTATATCTCAAGTGTATTCGATAGATTACAAATTGTGATAAGTTAGATTCTATTTCCTTCTCTATTTTGGTGAAATAACTATATATATAGTTCAATACAATGAACTAAATCCATTGTTTTGAGAACATAATGAAAGAGAGAAAACTAGACCTTGCCTTTTTTTAAGACTTTTCCCATAATTGTATTGGAATCATCACACAAACTAGTAAGGAAATTCAAAGGGACAATTATGCTCCATTGACATTCAATGCGAACTTATGAGTCTTCTACTCAAATTCTTTTTCCATAAACTTTGTAATGTTGATCCCTATCTCTTTACTAATGTGTTCATGAACCTTTGTTGCTATTAATTGCAAAGGTATTTTAAAATGGGGCTACTTCTCAAAATGCTAGAGATGTATTCACATTTCTATGTTTTAAAGTGTTTGAAATCACACACACACACACACACACACACAGAGTTTCTATGTATGTGTGGTGTTGAGAGAGAGAGAGAGAGAGAGAGAGAGAGAGAGTGTGTGTGTGTGTGTGTGTGTGTGAGAGTTAGAGAGTATGTGTGTATCCACTAGAGGTCAAAAATAAACTAGAAGACAAAAATAAAAAGCAATAGCAATCTTGTGATTGTGAGAGATACACACACTTGAGTGTCTCATTAGGGGCATCTCCAAAGTTAGAAATTTACCACAGGGGTTCACCACAATGAGGTTTTTGAGAAAATTTGAGTAAATCTACAAGTCTAGAAAAATATAAATGTATTGCATTAGCACACCATGGTGGGGTTTTTTAATGAACTTTAAACCAATTTACAAGGTTACACATGTAGAAAGCAATGGTTAATTGTCCCCATGTATTTCTAAGTAAAGAAGGGCCATTTTATTATATCATGACAAAAAGGGGTGCATGAAGCACAAGAGCATGGCCCTTTTGTTATGCAAACTATTTGGCAAAATCAAGCTCTAATAAGGCAAATTTCAACATTCCTAGGAGCATCTACGTCAGGTTGATTGAAAGTCTCAGAATGAGTCTCTTAACTCAATTATAATAGGGTAAATTTTTTAATGAAGATCAACCATGCCAACATAGAATGCTAGTACCATATAGGGTAATGGAAAAGCAACTCTTCAATACACACATGTCCCTTCCATGCCCATTTATAGACACTTCCCTCATGCTTGTGCTTTCCTCGTCGTGGCTTCATGAGCACCCAAGATCCCTTAGAGATGAGAACTTCTGTCCATGTATTCCCATCAAGGGTAATGGGAACCAATATAGAGAAGACAGAAGTTGAAGGTCTGTGAAGCAAGGGAGTAGCATTGTTTGTGACCACTGCAAAACATCGAGAACTTAGATGATGAGGGTGGGAAGCCATTAGAGATTGACAACAAAGAAAGAGTGCAAAGAGCTCTAGAAGGAGGAGAAGGTCTCGGTAGCTAGAAGAAGGCAGGGAGTTTTTGAAAAACCTCCCTCCCAAAACCTCCCCAAACCTACCTCCATAATTTTTCCAAATCTTCTTCTTGCCCCCATAATAGTGACATTTATAGGGTATTCTCCTTAAACAAAAAAGGTTTTCAAGTATTTTTCTCTATTTTGTGAGTAATTTTTGAGAAAATCCAACGTAACGTTGGCCTCCATCCTATTGGAGGCGCTACTCCTTCTCTCTCCTATTATTTCCCTCCTTTTGACCACTAAATTCTCTAATGTATCATTCCAACGCACCTAGTTTGATATTAACTTTTTTCTTGGAAGAAGCTTGTGCCTCTCAAACTTTCTCTCTGAGCCAACTGCAGTCACTATGGTTCCCCTCCTTGATCACATGCTATGTCTTGACCTACTTGATGAAGCTCTCTCCTCCTTACTTTCTCTTTGGTACCAACATGGGTGTCTCCTTTTTTATCCAGTAGATTGCTATATGCAATAGATTCCTCAGGTGATGCAACAGAATAGGCCACCCTCTACTAGCTATAATGCCCCTTCTTAGTGGCCATTAGTTTTGAAATAATAGCAATAATCTTTTGATAAAAAATAGTAGCAACAAGATTTTTGCCTTAAATGCCATCTACCCATCTTTTGATCAAACACTTCTCTTGATCTTGCTCATGTACTATGCCGAAGGCCCAGTTGAGGAGCTTGGCTATCTCTATCTTCTGGTACAGTCCCTCTTCATCTTCTATTGGATCATTCCAAACAACAGAAGCTTGCATCTCTACCAAACCTTCTATAATGTGCCCACTCCTCAAATCATGGGACACGTCTTAGCAGCCCGTTGAGAGGTTTATCTAGAAGACATCGCCCGGCACTCCCAAAGAATGACACGGGTTTTGCCAACTAGGGTCTCTCGAGTCTGCCCCGCGATGGAACTTATCCAGCCGTTCCCACTAGGATCGACCTGAAGACCGGGGTCCTGGCCAACATTGTCTAAGGACATCATCCGACCTTTCCTAACATTCCTTGTTAACATTTCCTTTGAGGAAATCTCTCGGCTAATCGAGACCACCCTTCCGTAGGATAGACCCAATTAGTCACATCCGCCACGCTTCCCTCGAGACCACCCTTCCGTAGGATAGACCCAATTGGTCACATCCACCACGCTTCCCTCGAGGGTCGAGAGAGAGAGAGAGAAAGGAAGAAAGAAAGAAAAAGGAATAAACATGAAACATAATAAAGAAAGAGAGAAATAGAGAGAGAGAGGGAGGGAGAGAGGAGAATGAATGAGAAAACACGAGGGGGTAGAGAAAAACAAAGAGAGGGTTTGTTCTTGTTCTTTGATTTCTTCTTTTTTTATTTTTTTTAAAACAATGATGTGCATTGAGGGAGAAAGAGAGGAAACGAGATAAGAAATGAGATTCGAGGGAGGAGAATGTGGTGCGTTGAGGAAGAACGATAGGAAATGAGAGAGGGAGAAGAAGAAAGGAAAAGGAAGAGAGAATGAGAGAGAGAGAGAGAATAAACATGAAAGATAACAAAGAAATGGGGAAAGAGAGAGAGAGAGAGAGAGGGAGGGAGAGAGGAGAATGAGTGAGAAAACATAAGGAGGTGGAGAGAAACAAAGAGAGGGGTAACAAAGAAAGAGTGAGAGAGAAAGAAATATAGGAAATAAGAGAGGGAGAAGAAGAAATGAAGAGGAAGAGAGAACGAGAAAGAGAGAATAAACATGAAAGAGAAAGGGAGAGAACATAAAATGAAGAGCACAAAGAAAGGTGCAAAGAAAGGGGGAGAAAACCGAGACTTTAGTTGACATTGATTTTGTTGAGTTACAACATAAGAAATCCCTTCTCGAACAAATTAAGAAACAAAAAGAGAACGAGAACAAAAACAAACTATTTTTCGTAACGTAGAAAGACCACATGGAAAATGATGAAGGTCGTGATGTTCAAGATCGCGAGGCATATCTTAATCAGCGTGTCCCGTGTCCTTTCTCTCAATGCGATCTGGCAATTAAACGAAAGCATCGATTGTTTATAGAACACGTATGATGCTTCAGCGAGTTTCAATCAGAGATCATTGATTAGGTGATCTTAGACTTTGAGTAAATGGTAAGAAAAGTGTATATCAATCATGCATTATTGGTGCACAAATCGGATGCTGGATGCATGCGTAGTGAGTGCCGGAAGGTCCTTAAGAACAAAGAACTCTACTTTAAGCTCAAAAAGCAAGAGAATAGACCTGCACGACAAGAGGCAAAAAGACCAATTGGGTACAATCTCCCCCTATGCCTTGTGTGAGTACTTCACAAGGTATGTACTTATAAATTAATTCATCTCAAAGCTAAAAAATAGCCTAATTTTACAGTAAGCATGCTTTAGCTTTTGTGTTTGCTTTTGTCCAAATAAACAATAAATCGTGTATCCATGCGCTTACAAAATAATAAATATTTGTCAAGCGCTTCAATAAATAAGCGTGCCTAAATAAATATTAGTGCCATGTCTTTAATAATAAGACGCGCGCCCATAAAAAAAGGTAATTTATTCTGGATAATTTGAATACACGCTATCGCCCAGTGCTTTCCAATGCCACCGCCGCCTGCTCTACACATCAATTGAAGCATTCACAATTGTTAAAAAATAATAAACTAAACTGACAAAAGTGAATGCCTAGCAATCTTCAGCTACAAAATAAATAAATAGGTTAAAACTCTGTCCTAACCTTAATTTAATACGAGTGCACTCTAAACTCATACACGTCCATTAATTTAAATATGTATTTTTCGGAATCACCTGTTGTGGAGTCACCCATGTGCACATTAAATTAACATGACACCCGAAAAGGACAGGCGTCCCCGTCAACTTCTCGCATAAGGAATCTACCTTGTATACGAGCCCTGGTAAATAAATATAGTTTTACAAAATCCACCACAAAACTCACAGAATCCACCGTGGTCTCACGGAATTCACCGTGACCTCAGGGATAGAAATTGTCCTCAATTGCTATTAGCTCAATGTGGAGTGAGCACTGAGGGGTAAGCACTTAGGTCGCGGGTGTGCATCCATTGGGCCTCTTCAACTAGATGATGTTTAAACTTAAGCAAATATCTAGAATATCGATGGCCTATTCTAGTGGTCATAAAGTCAGTGTTTAGAATAGTTTTAGGTTCAAGGATTTCAGTTTCTTCTTCTAACAAAGGAGGGTTTTCATAGACAGGGTGAACAAGTAATTGCCCTTTAAAAGGTTGTAACAAACTGATGTGAAAATATTGTGGATTTTCTAGTGTTGGGGTAATTCTAATTTAAATGCATTGTCATTAATTTTGTGAATGATTTTGAAAGGTCCATAAAATCGAGGGGCTTACTTAACAGTAGGGTGTTTCTCAACACTTTGTAATCTTCTCTTTTCAATGCGTAACCAAACATAATCATCAACTTTGAAACTCATAGCTTTTCTTTTCTTGTTAGCTTGTTTAATGTATGATTGTTGGGCTTTTGCAATCATGTCTTTGACTTCAGCAAAAATAGTAGCATGCATATTGGCAATATCATCAGTAGCTTTAACTTTGTTTGACAATGATGTAACAGGTGTAGGCAATCTATGTCCATAAATGATTTCAAAATGTGCTTTTTGTATAGCTGTATGTGGTGTATTATTGTATGCAAATTAAAATAAATGCAAGTGTGTATTCCATGTTTGTGGTTTTGAAATTTTGTATGCACACAAAAGATCTAAAATTGTATTGTTCGTAGCTTCTGTTTGCCCATTTGTTTCAGGATGAAATGCAGATGAAAATTTGATCTTTGTACCTAAATTAGCAAACAAAATAGTCCAAAAATTATTGCAAAATCTAGAATCACAATCAGAAATAATAACTTTTGGCAAACCATGGTTAGTAAAAATAGTCTTCAAAATGAATTGTGCAGCTTGAGATACAGTTAATGTTTTCTTGCATGGAATGAAATATGATTGTTTGCTAAATCAATCTATAATTGTCCAAATCATATCATGATTAGCTTGGGTGTTAGGTAAACTGGTTATAAAATCCATTGAATATGTTCCCATGGTCGTTCAAGAATCGGTAAAGGCATTAATAAACCATATTGCTTACCATGGTGTTGCTTAACTCTTTGACAAATTAAACATTCAGATACAAAGTTAGAAACATTAGATTCCATCTGTGGCCAGTAAAAAATCTTCAACCATACGTAAAGTAGAAATAATACCTCTATGGCCTTGATATGGGGGACAATGAATTTTGTGCAACACAAATGATTGAAATGGAATAGTTACACACAATCTTTTCTCATAAAACATAAATCCATCAGAATAAGACAATGAATCTATTGGAATCCAGTTATTTTCAACTAATTTATTCCAATCGTCTTGAAAACTGGGGTCTTCGTCATAGGTATCTTTCATAGGAATAAGGGAATCAAAAGATATAACTGGATACTTGGTCTTCTACTTAAGGCATCGGCAACAACATTCTCTTTTTCGGGGTGATATTGGATAAGTGGATAAAAACTTTGAATAAAAGTAGCCCATTTAATATGACGGTGGTCAGAGATTTGGGGCTGACTAAGGAGATGTTTGATACATTGTTAGTCAGTTTTGATAATGAATTCAGATTTCATTAAATACTGTTTCCATTGACGTAAAGCTTGTACTACTGCTAGCAATTCCTTATTATAGGTAGAATACTTGAGTTCAGATGGTTTAAGTTTGAAGCTAGATAGGCTATGGGATGTGAATCTTGCAAAAGGACAACTCCTATTCAAGATCCAGTAGCATCAGTGACTACTAGGAAGAATGGTCTATTAAAGTTAGGTAGTTGCAACACAGGGGCATTTGTTAAGGCATGTTTCAGTAAATCAAAATACTTTTGCTGATTATCAGACCAATGATATACAATACCTTTCTTTAATAATTTTGTCAAAGGCAATGCAAGAAATGAAAAATTTCTCACAAATTTTCTGTAAAAGCTAGCAAGACCTAAGAAAGAATGTAATTCATGCACATTTTTAGGTATTGGTCGATTCAAAATTTCTTCTATCTTTTTAGGATCAACTTTAATACCATAAGATGAAACAATAAGTCCTAAATATTCAATGTGGGTTTGGAAAAATTCACTCTTTTCAAGATTATTATATAATTGATTCTCTTTCAATAAATTGAAAACCAATGATAAATGTTCATAATTCTCGTTCTCATTCTTACTGAAAACCAATATGTCATCAAAGAAAACAATTAAACAATGTTGATGCTTCAAAAATATGTGATTCATCATACTATTGAATGTGGATGGTGCATCAGTTAAATCAAAAGCCATAACAAGAAATTCATAATGTCCAAATTGAGTCTTAAATGCAATTTTGAAAATGTCATATATGTCCAATCGTACTTGATGGTATCCAAATTTAAGATCTATCTTGCTAAATATTGTGGCCCCTTATAGTTTATCCATGAGATTGTCTACCCTAGGGATTGGATATCTATTCTTGAAAGTGATCTTATTTAGGGCACGATAATCAATGCACATCATATAGGTGTTTATTTTCTTCTTCACTAATAGGACAAGTGCACCAAAAGGCCTAATGAGTCCTCGGGTTAATAATTCTTCAACTTGGGTTTGAATTTATTTCTGTTCAATTTGATTATGTCGATAAGGCGCTTTACATGGTGGTTGAGAACCTAGAATTAAGTTTATTTTATGATCTTCATGATGTGTAAGTGGTAAGCCAGGTGGTAAGTCAATAGCAAAACAATCTTTAAATTGTGAAAGAAATTGTGCGTGCCTAGGATGCATCTGGTTTTTGTTGAGATTCAAGCTCGTAGTCTTTGGTCAGTTACTTCTACCTTAGTTGAATAAGTTTAAGTCCCACTGACTTAACCATGGTTAGATCTAGGTCATTTTGATCTTTAGTGTGTATTGTACACAGTTGACTTTTGAGATTGTGTTGATGGAATGGAATGAACTAAAGGGAGCATGTGTGCTACCCTGGTGCCTGTGCCTTTGTCTCCATCTCTTTCTCTTTGAACTCTAATAGGGTATCAGAGCTTTAAAGAAGCTACAGAAGAGGCTTTTGTGAAGATGATGATGATGAATAAGAAGAGTGCACCATCAAACTGGCACATGGACTCTTCTCGAGTTTTGGGTTCAACGTCTACAGAGCCTTGCCATCGTGGAACATGTCAAATGCCCATTTTGCAGTTATTCTCTCACTTCACTCGTGTTTCTGCTCAATGGGATGCCTGCTTGTAAGCATTTCAACAAGAAGTATCCCAAAGGAGTAGACATCACTCTTTTGTGTGAGTTGGTAAGCTTTGAGATACTCCGGATCTAGGTAACCGACAGTCCCCTTCACTTGTGTAGAGACATGGGTGGAATCAAGACCCCAAGGCCCAAGACAAGAGAATTTAAAATCAGCAACTTTAGCTCAATAGTTGCTAGTTAACAGGATGTTAGTGGACTTGATGTCACGGTGGATGATAGATCTGTCAGCATATAGATGCAGGTTTCCATTGGGAGCATATTCAACCATGAGAATCCTTTCAGATCCTTCTACAGCATACCCTATCAACTTGAAACTTTGCCGATAGCTGCATGTCATATGCAATCTTCTTTGCCCTTTTCATTGCAACAATCCTCCCATAGTTTAACCTCCCTTTCTACATTGTCCCAAACCCTCCTTGCCCAATTTGGAGCAATGGTGAGAAGTTATCAGTAGCTTTCATAAGGTCAGCCACTGTGAATGTAATAGCATTATCTGCTAGAGCATGGCCAGTTGCTAAACTTAATGGCTTATTTTTTTTACCATCATCCCATGAATTAACTGAAACATCCTGAAATGCAAAGGTTGTGCTATTATTGGTTACTGGTGCTTCATGATGAGGTACCTAATCTCCATTTTGATCAGATTAAGGTCAGCTTCCCATCCATATGATGTTTTTTCTATGAAAGCAGAATGGTAATCCATTTTATGTCATTTGTAAAAAGCTACCACATTATGAGATGAGCAATATTGTATGCATGTCATGCCTTTGGAGGGTGATGTAGCTCTTTCAATGTGCAATGGTCAAAGATGAGACAACTGCTTTAAGCATCTAGAGTCATTTGGATTTGCTGTAAGCTTGGAAATTGAGTAATAATTTTATGTAGAAAATCAGACACTGAGATTGTTTTTGAAAGGCCAACTTTCATCTCAAGAACAGGTTCAAACATACCAGCTCTAAGCTCAATTGGATCGACTGTAAGAGGAGACAAGGCACAACTGAAGCCACCCATGTTGTTTAGGCTACCTACTGTCGCTAGGCTTATTTAGCTACATTTACAACTTCTGTTTTTAATGGCAAGGCTATAGAATGGTTGCCTTAGTGATCAATAAGAGGCTATTGATTTGCATCTATGGATTAGTTTTGTTGATGGTGATCTTACGTCTTGTGCAGGTGTTCAGCAGAGGATATGTATAGAGACTACTTCATCCTGCTTATCTGATTTCCTATCAGCATTAAAGAGATATTCTAGATGTAATTGGAGGCCTTTGGCATTCTTGAATTTAAAGGCAGGCTGAAGTATAATTGTAGGTTTACAGCTCTAGGTGGCACCTGCACTCTAAATTTGAGTCTGGTGTTTGTTGCTTGTAAAAACTATCTCTACAATAGTTTTTGATCAGCAGGGTATGCATGGTGAAATCAACAATTTGGAGTAAAGCACTCATGGTTATGTGATAATTCTGTGATAGAATATCATGGTGTCTCAGTGAGCAGTTGAAGGATTTTTTAGGGTGTATTTCCTACATGTATTGGATCTTATGCAGTCTTATAAGTTGAAATCTGTGTAGTTTTTGGAATTGAATGTCTTTGTGGAGTTGAGAGGTGTTGATTACAGATGTTGGTAGTATGGCACTAAATGGTCACTGAATTATATTTCCTGCTGGCATTTTGAGAAATTGATTGGTTTTGGAAAGCTTAAGAATTTGAAATGACAAACACAGGAGAGAAGGATACTATCACTCAGATAGTGGTGAAAAGTTGAACTACAACAATTTCATTCTATGGAAATTCGAGATGTCTAATTTTTTAATTGGAAGAGGCTATTGGGACCTAGTCACAGGTCTTGAAGATGAGCCCAAGCTATCGAAGGATAGAAATCCAACACAGGATCAGTTAAAGGCACACACGACTTGGTTTGAAAAGGCTAGTAAGGTCTTGCATTGGTTGTCGTTATGTGTGTTAGACACAAAGGCTATGCAAATTGCAAACTGTACTTCTCTAAAAGCTGCCTGGGACTTATTGATGAAGAATTATGGGCATGTCACTCATGCAAGAAAGACACAGCTGAAGCAAAAATTTAGCCACATATCCAGGAATGGAAGGTCTATTGAAGACTATGTTAGTGAGATAAGATCCCTTGCAGAACAACTAGGCTCAATTGGAGCTGAAGTTGACGATGATGATTTGGTGGCTACTACCCTCCATGGACTTGGACAGGAGTATAAGCAGTTTGATACTTCCATTTTAGTGCGTCGAGAGAAGCCTGAATTTGGTGAACTTGTGGCACTTCTATTGCATGAAGAAGTGAAACTTGGACTCAATACAAGTTCCAGTGGGTCTTAAAATAGGAGGGACAGTGTCTTCTACTCCAATCAAAGGGGTAGAGGTGGAAGAGGAAGATCAAACTTTAGAGGAAGAGGTGTTGGAAATGCATATGCAGCCCGTGGTTGGACATCAAGCTACTGGATGGAAAAATAGACAGCCTCAAGCAAATAGAGGTGCCTCAAATGCTTGTGGAAAAGGGGGTTATTCACCTAGAGGAAGAGGCACTTGGCAATAGCCTCAAATGAGTCATGGACAGCAATCAAATGCAAATAAGGATTGCCATTATTGTGGCAAATACAAACTTCCACATGCTGATTTTCAGCCTTATTGTTTGCTGAAATTTTCCTTCCATAGCCATCATCATCATTGCTTTCATAGGAATCAACATCCACTGCAATTTTGGGCTTGTACCATGATTCATATTCACTGAATCTGACATCCCTGCTTATGTATACTTCCTTACTCACTGGATCATAGCATTTGTATCCCTTCTTGTCATCAGGATATTCAATGGAAATGCTTTTTACAGCCTTGTTTTCCATCTTCTTTCTCAAATTGTAACATGTCCCCCTATCCGCTTGTAGGACATGTCTTAGTAGCCCATCGGGAAGAGAGTCTAGAAAGCGCCGCTCGGCACTCACAAGGAATGTCACAGGGTTTGCGATCTAGGTCTTTCCGAGTTTGCCACGAAGCGGAAGCATTCCGGCCATTCCCACTTAGGACCGACCTGAATTAGGGTTTTCCTAATGGTCAAGTTCCTATGAGGTAGCTAGCAACGAGCCCTAGACAAACCACTTTGCGCAGAAACGTTAGGGTCAAAGTGGATTTATACTGCACTTGGTTCAAGGAGAATGGGAAATGAGAGGGATGCAAAGCTCGACCTCTCTGCCCATAAGGCATAGTCCCATTCTGTTCCCCTGAAACAACATAAATCGGGACTCTAGTTCTATAGATTCTAGGTCATTGTTACCTCGCTGTCAATTCCTTTGAGAAAAGTTCCCGGCCAACCAGGACCACCCTTCCATAGGACGGACCCAGGGTCACATCCGCACTTTCCTCGGGTTGCTTTAGTTATCTAATTACCTACCACATTTAGTTTGATAGGCAAAAGCAGCTTCCTTAATTAACCAATTAATCACTGGTTCCTTCACGTAACCTAGGCACTGACATAGAAAAACAATGTCAAGCAAGTTCCTTCTCAACATTTGATCTTTATTTATCAGTCTTTGGAATACATCAAATATCCAACCCGAAGGCTATTCCAACAATCCTCAGGGATTGCTATTTCAAGTTCCGCCTGTTGACTAGTATGCGGGCCTCGAGATCCCATCTCAAGTCATGTCGGCCTCTTGTGTAGGATCTCGAGGCAAGGGATTTATGGCCATAGCCTCCCCTGGAACCCAAGCGTCCTCCTACTCCAAGTAGCACCCACGGAGAGACCTCTCGCGACGGGTTCGGTCCACGTACCCGAGGCAACTAACACCCCCCTTGGATAGGGTCAGGCAGATAGTCGGAGGTAGCTGATACTGCCTCTCCCTCCAAGCTTTCAATCTGAAGTAATAGTTATTTTTCCGGCATTAGTTCCTTGAGCAAGAAGTACCAAAAGTGCTCCTAAGTGTACAATCGCAAGCATTCCAGTGGTCGTTTGTACGGCCAACTGCTAAGGTGTCAATCATTCTCTCCGAATACATCCAGTATTCGATCTGGGATCAATCGCGACTTGGCAAGATCCCCAACGGTTTCTTAAGCTGAGTTGCTTGTTTACCCTTTTTCCTTGGGTTAGGGTTTATATCCTGTTGACCCAAACTGTCAATACCTTAGGTTTCCTTATATTAAGGTCAATAAATCCTGGGCAACTTCGTCTCCCTAACTTGGTTGTTCAACTGCTTCCTTGGCAATTCGTAACTGCCCTAGCTTGGCAAATCATCCCCAAGGAAAGGTGATGTAGCAGGATGACTACTCATCATCTAGAAAATTAGACTTGTACTTAAAACTTGCCAAACTTGTTCTAAGGAGTCGCAATACTATTTTGTGATTTAGACACAAAATCATATGACGTTGCATGATATAGGTGTCAATACCAACTTGTGGGATTATTTTTCTCATCACACGGTATTCCTTGGTAAAGAATACCTTTGATCAAGTTGTAGGGTTTGGGAATCCTATTGACCCAATCCAAAACCTAACTGTACTAGGCTGATAAACGTTTTGGCCCTAGGGTTCCTAGATTCCTTGCGGAAGTCTAGCATTTGGTCAACTGATCCTTAGGGTGAGAACCCTAGATCGTTCTTCCACGGGTGATTAGATAGTCTTAACATTTTGAGAATGTGGGTAGGACCTTTGAGATCGGAAATATTAGATCGGTATCCTAAGTGCAATACTAGGTAGAATTTTAACATAGCTTAACCCTACCTAGCGCATTGAGGTGACCAACATATGCTAACTAATCATGAATTTCATGTAGGCTACTCATTTACGCGAATTACCTAATTGATCTAACCAGCCCACGATTTAAGATGATCTTCCCTTTTAGAGATGCAAATACTTTCTTCTAAATTTGCGAGTACTTTTTCCTAAAAGATTTAAGTAATTGCAAGATAGGTGAGATGCATCATTCCATGCAATTTCGAGAACATAAATCTTTTTGCCTTTATGCAACTAAAGGATTGATATTCAGAGCTAACTCTTATAAACCCTACCTTGATTCATCGAACTCAAAGCTTTAATATTTTAATGAAGATGCATTCAAACTTTGATAAAAGAACTCCATGCGTGAGCAAATGCCATGAGTTCATCGTTGATTTAATCCTTCCTTTAGCACTTAATCCCAACCTAAAATGTAATTATCATCGCATGCAATTTGCAAGGTTCATAAATCCTTTTCATGTATTGCAACAACTTGGACATCATTTAATGTTGGTCTACGATTTCCTTAATCATGAGTCACAACTATGCACTATGTGTTATATTCCTTGTCCTATGCGTGATGCAACAAAGATGCCCTTGCACAAATCCGTCTTTTTACTTATGCATCATATGTTTAGAATTTGTAGCTACCCTTGACCATGGAAGTGCAAGCAATTGCAAATACACGACATGCAACTAAATTTTGAAAATCGGGCGAGCAAATAAATTTCCCAATGTATTTAAACTTTCCTACGAGAATTAAACATGCCTAGTGCATCCTTTTCATTGGGAATTAATTTTAGGAACCTAGGCATTAAGAATTGGGGCGTTGTCCACTTGCGTACTCGGGGTGGAATCCCCCGCGTGTGCTCCTCTCACCTTTTGCTTAGGAGCCATTGATGCGGTAGATTTCGACGCAACGAATCTTCCTTGGCTCCCTTACGTACTTCGGGGGTACTACTGTCCAAGATTCTCCTCTTTCACGCAGGAATTAGGCCTTGCAAACATAGTTTTGAAAAAACCGGGGAAGGCATGGTGGGCGAACCTGGCTTAGAAGCTCTAATAGAAGCTTCCAAATTAGAAGCTTCCAAGCTTCTGAAAACAAGGATGACGTGGAGAGAGAGTGATGATTGGGAAGATGATGACGATGCTGATGGTGAAGATAATGATGATGGTAATGATGATGATGATGGTGATGAAGATGATGGGCGTAGCAGCCTGGCGGCAGCATAGTAGTCCTAGTGGCGTGGCAGTGTGGCGGGCGGGCAGCACGATCCACAAGGCGATGGCAGCAGATCCACAATCCCCCTCTCTCTCCCCAAGCTTGGGGAGGGGGGTTCATATAGCTTGAAGGGGGGGGGTAGCCACACACGTGGCAGGGTGCATGCCCTCCTCCCCATGCCCCTCCACAACATTACTCATACTCCCTCTCCCCGCCATGCAATGGCTGAAGGGGAGGGGGGTTTAATAATAAAAAAATTTGCACTTAATTTATTATCTCTTTTTTCCCTTGAAGGGGTGTTCCCTCGTGGGCTACCGTTTTTTGCCACGGCTTCCTATACACGATGCGGGGCTGGTGTTTGTTGATGCACGCAAAGGGAGCACTTAGCCCAAAGTTTTTTTTTGATGCAGGAGATCACTAGAAATTTCTCTTGCGTGGGATGTGTGGGGTCTAGGGTCATTAATATTTCATGTGGAAACGTCGACGGGACTGCGGTGCATCATCATCATCATTACCATCATCATTATCTTCACTATCAACATCGTCGTCATCTTCGCAATCATCACTCTCGCTCCACATCATCCCTGTTTTCAAAAGCTTGGAAGCTTCTAATTTGGAAGCTTCTATTGGAGCTTCTAAGCCAAGTTCACCCGTGCCTTCCTCGATTTTTTCAAAACCGTGTTTGCAAGGCCTAATTCTTGCACGAAAGAGGAGAATCTTGGATAGTAGTAACCTCGAAGTGCGCAAGGAAGCCAAGGAAGATTCGCTGCGTTGAAATCTACTGTGTCAATGGCTCCTAAGCAAAAGGAAAGAGTAGCACACGTGGGAGCTTCCACCCCGAGTATGAGAGTGGACAATACCCCAATTCTTAATGCCCAGGTTCCGAAAAATATTTCCGCATGGAAAAGAGGCATTAAGCATGTTTTAATTCTTGTAGGGAAGTTTAAATGCATTAGGAAATTTATTTACTCATTCGATCTACAAGTTAGTTGCATGTCGTGTATTTGCAATTACTTGCACTTCCATGGTCAAGGATAGCTACAAATTCTGAATGTATGATGTATTGGCATGTAGACCCACTCTCAGAATGACCGCCATGTAGCCATCCCAAAGTCCTCAAGAAAATACTCCTATTTTCAGGCCTTCTTAAAATCTTGCTAATGAGAATTTTGAAGGAAAAGATCAGTCACTTTTGCCCTCAAGGCGGGTGTGACAAGGCGAAGGAAATATTTACTCATAAGTCCTGTTGGTACTCCAAAAAATCCCATCTTGATCTCATATGTCTTCAAATAAGCCGATACATTACGGCCATCAAATAAGCCGATACATTACAGCCATCAAATAGTTTCTTTTCATTCTCAATTGCTTCAATTGCCTTAGTCACACTGATTGCATTCTCTTGCTTCGAATATAGTTGTCTTTACTGAGACAACTGTTGTTGATGCATATACAATTGTGTCTACTGATTTTGAAGCTGCATATACATAGACATATTCTGCAAAATCTGCTTTAAATCATTCGTTGAAGTACTTGAAGCAGCAGTCAATGATGGAGCTGAAGTAGAGGACAAAGCAGGAATCGTAGAAGACGCTGAAATGGATGTTGAAGTATCTCCCATCCTGAAATTTAAATGCGACGCTTTCACGTCGGGTTCACCAAAGATGTCGAAGGGTTTTCAAAAGCAAAGTCGCGACCACAGAGGACCTTGACTAATTTCAGGATAGAAGATCAATCAAGCAAGATCACGATTCAATTTGAAAGAAGGTCACCTCAATTTCAGATAATGGCCCTATAATCAACTTGTTCAACATCAACAGCTTCAGCTTCATAAAGGAAACAAATCTGATTTATAAACTAGCTGCTCAAAAACTGAAGTCCTTCACGTCCCTTCTTGCTATTTCAGAAAGAAACACTCTGCAGGTTGTTTGCTGATCAGTACTGTATAGGAAGCACCAAGATAATCTGTATGCTGAAAACTAGACTCTTGCTATACACATCGCAACAAGTATGGGCAATGTGATCCTACAGAAGTAAAGCCTCAGTTGCAATCCCACTCTACCTCAGAGTGAGAGAGAGTCCTTGAAAATAACCAAGGAGTAAGCATTCTGCTGAAAAATGTAGAACACAATTATATGGCACTAAATAACCAACCCATTAGTACTCATGATCCTCCACAATCAACCGGCTTAAGCATGAAAGCTGCTCCAGTCCCATTATATCCAAATCTTGGCAATCCTTGTCTTTACATCGAAGAAGTGAACTCAACATATCACTCTGTTTGGTTAAAACTTGCAACATCTCCTTAAAAGCAGTTTGCACATGGACCATAGCAAATGAGCCTGCTTCAACATTAACACCAGGCTGTAAAGCATCAGTTGAGGTACTAGTTTAGATACCACATCTGCAGGAATAGCGAAGCCTACTCCAGCAGAAGTTCATGTTCTTGTGAAAATGGCCGTGTTAATGCCAATTAGCCTTCCTCCAGAGTCCAAGAAAGGTTCACCACTGTTTCCAGGATTGATAGCAGCATCTGTTTGAATGCCCCCCTCAATGACAACACCAGTTTGGCTGTAGATATCTCTGTTCAGCCCACTAACTATGCCTACAGTCATGTGTGATCGAATCCAAATGGATTTCCTATTGCAAGGCATCGCTGCCCAACTTTCACTTTTGATGATTGTCCTACAGTAATAGGTTGTAGTAACTCAGGAGGTGCATCTATTTTCAAGACAGCTAAATCTTTTGCCTTGTTAGCCCCAATTAATTGTGCTTCAAAATTGTTTCGCGTTCCGTCAAAAGTGGGAAGCATGACTCGTGCAACCACTTTACCAAGGCTCAAATCTTTCGATAGAGCACTTCCAATCACATGATAGTTGGTTACTATATGACCACTGCGATCCCAAACAATTCCTGAACCATTTCCTTCAGGAACCTCAACAGATGCCGATCAGTTAACTTGAGGACGTAACGTCACATTAAATACATTCACCACTGAGTATGTTGTTCTCTCAAACAGCTTCACCAGTCTTTCCTCATTAGGTGAAAGGGGAATTTCAGGTGGAACATGAGAAGTAACATCTGCTATAGTGACAGTCGAATCACCCAAAGCATTTGCTGAGAGTTGAAAGTCCAAAAAAAAAGCAGCAGCTATAACAACACTTCGTCGACCACATGATGGAAACAATGGAGCATCCAAATTCCCTCTATCCATTATGTACCAAATCACTTCTCTGGAAATAGCGACAATTTCGGAGGAGGTTTTGTTGGATTGACATCGTCATTACTTCTTTATCAACTTCGTTTAGCTATAGTTTTTGTCTACTTCTTCATAATCCCGATCTTCCTTCCCTCTGACCCAACTTAGACCACTCCAATCTTTTCTCCTTCGTCATGTCACCTTTTGCAAGCTTTTCATCTTTATCTTTATTCCTGTGCTTCTCCGGCTAATACCTCGCCTATAATAGTTGAGCTAGACAAGTAGTACATGACAGTAGGCTGATTGATCTTCTACTTCGATCGTCGCTTCTCGTCTCCCTCATCATGGTCCCTTTAATCATCACCTTCAGAGCTCTTTTGATAGTTGTCCCCCTCATCCACTGCAATTCCCTCCGCTTTTCTTCGTCTTCCTTCTCCTCCTAGCATTCGATCCTCCACTTATGGGCATGTTATTCGGGTTCCACCTTTTTAGTACTCAAAAAATGGGAATTGGGAGATTTCCAAACTCACAAATATTGTGTTATGAGTAGTCATCCTGCTACATCACCCTTCCTTGGGGCTGATTTGCCAAGCTAGGGCAGTTACGAATTGCGAAGGAAGCAGTTGAACAACCGAGTTAGGGCGACGAGGCTGCCCAGGATTTATTGATCTTAATATAAGAAAACCTAATGTATTGACAATTTGGGTCAACAAGGTATAAACCCTAACCCAAGGAAAAAGGGTAAACAAGCAACTCAGCTTACGAAACCCTTGGGGATCTTGCCAAGTCGGGATTGATCCCGGATCGAATACTAGATGTATTCAGAGAGAAGGATTTACACCTTAGCAGTTGGCCGTACAAATGACCACTGGAATGCTTGTGATTGTACACTTAGGAGCATTGTTTGTACTTCTTGCTCAAGGAACTAATGTCAGAAAAATAACTAATGCTTCAGGTTAAAAGCTTGGAGGGAGAGGCAGTATCAGTTACCTCCGACTGTCTACCTGACTCTATCCAAGGGGGTTGTTAGCCGCGTCGGGTACATGGACCGAACCCGCCGTGAGAGGTCTCTCCGTGGGTGCTACTTGGAGTAGGAGGATGCTTGGGTGCCAGGGGAGGCTCTGGCCGTAAATCCCTTGCCTCCAGATCCTGTACAAGAGGCCGATGTGACTCGAGATGGGATCTCCAAGCTCGCATACTAGTCAACGAGCGGAACTTAGAATAGCGATCCCTGAGGATTGCTGGAATAGCCTTCGGGCTGGATATTTGATGTATTCCAAAGACTGATAAATAAAGATCAAATGTTGAGAAGGAACTTGTTTGACATTGTTTTTCTATGTTAGTGCCTAGTTAGGTGAAGGAACCAGTGATTAATTGGTTAATTAAGGAAGCCGTTTTTGCTTGTCAAACTAAATGTGGTAGGCAATTAGATAACTAAAGCAACCCAAGGAAAGTGCAATGGATGTGACCCTGGGTCCGTCCTACGGAAGAGTGTCAAGGTTGGCCGGGAACTTTTCTCCAAGCAATTGACATCGAGGTAACAATGACCTAGAATCTATAGAACTAGATTTATGCTGTTTTAGGGAAACAAAATGGGACTATGCCTTATGGGCAGAGAGGTCGAGCTTCACATCCCTCTCGTTTCCCATTATCCTTGAACCAAGTGTAGTATAAATCAGCTTTGACTTTGAAGTTTCTACGCAAAGTGGTTCAACTGGGGATCATCACTAGCTACCTCATAGGAACTTGACCATTAGGAAAACCCTGATTCAGGTCGGTCCTAAGTGAAAACGGACGGAATGCTTCCGCTTCATGGCAGACTCGGGAAAACCTAGATCGCAAACCCTACGACATTCCTTGTGAGTGCCAGGCGGCGCTTTCTACACTCTCTTCTCTTCCCAATGGGCTACTAAGACGCGTCCTACAAGCGGACAGGGGGACACGTTACAAATACCTTTGATCAAGTTGTAGGGTTTGGGAATCCTATTGACCCAATCCAAAATCTAACCGTACTAGGCCAATAAATGTTTTGGCCCTAGGGTTCCTAGATTCCTTGCAGAAGTCTAGCATTTGGTTAACTGATCCTTAGGGTGAGAACCCTAGATCATTCTTGCACGGGTGATTAGATAGTCTTAACATTTCAAGAATGTGGGTAGGACCTTTGAGATTGGAAATATTAGATCGGCATCCTAAGTGCGATACTAGGCAAAATTTTAACATAGCTTAACCCTACCTAGCGCATTGAGGTGACCAACATATGCTAACTAATCATAAATTTCTTATAGGCTACTCATTTACGCGAATTACCTAATTGATCTAATCAACCCACGATTTAAGATGATCTTCCCTTTTAGAGATGCAAATACTTTCTTCTAAATTTGCAAGACTTTTCCCTAAAAGATTTAAGTAACTGCAAGATAGGTGAGATGCATCATTCCATGCAATTTCGAGAACATAAACCTTTTTGCCTTTATGCAAATAAAGGATTGACATTCAGATCTAACTCTTATAAACTGTACGTTGATTCATCGAATTCAAAGCTTTAATATTTTAATGAAGATGCATTCAAACTTTGATAAAAGAACTCCATGTGTGAGTGAATGCCATGAGTCCATCATTGATTTAATCCTTCATTTAGTGCTTAATCCCAACCTAAAATGTAATTATCATCGCATGCAATTTGCAAGGTTCATAAATCCTTTTCATGTATTGCAACAACTCGGACATCATTTAATGTTCGTCTACGATTTCCTTAATCATGAGTCACAACTATGCACTATGTGTTATATGCCCTGTCCTATGTGTGATGCAACAAAGATGCCCTTGCACAATTCCGTCTTTTTACTTATGCATCATATGTTTAGAATTTACAGCTACCCTTGACCATGGAAGTGAAAGAAATTGCAAAAACACGACATGCAACTAAATTTTGTAAATCCGGCGAGCAAATAAATTTCCAAATGTATTTAAACTTGCCTACGAGAATTAAACATGCCTAGTGCATCCGTTTCATGCGGAATTAATTTTAGGAACCTGGGCATTAAGAATCGGGGCGTTGTCCACTCGCGTACTCAGGGTGGAAGCTCCCGCATGTGCTCCTCTCGCCTTTTGCTTAGGAGCCATTGATGCGGTAGATTTCAATACAACGAATCTTCCTTAGCTCCCTTACGCACTTTGAGGGTACTACTGTCCAAGATTCTCCTCTTCTGCGCAGGAATTAGGCCTTGCAGACACGGTTTTGAAAAAATCGAGGAAGGCACAGGTGAACCTGGCTTAGAAGCTCCAATAGAAAGCTTCCAAATTAGAAGCTTCCAAGCTTCTGAAAACAGGGATGACGTGGAGAGAGAGTGATGATTGGAAAGATGATGACGATGCTGATGGTGAAGATAATGATGATGGTAATGATGATGATGATGGCGATGAAGACGATGGGCGCAGCAGCCTGGTTGCAGCACAGTAGTCCTGGCAGCGTGGCAGCGTGGCGAGCGGGCAGCATGATCCACAGGGCGATGGCAGCAGCTCCACGATCCCCCTCTCTCTCCCCAAGCTTGGGGAGGGGGGGTTCATATAGCTTGAAGGGGGGGGGGGTGGGGTAGCCACACACGTGGCAGGGTGCATGCCCTCCTCCCCATGCCCCTCCACAACATTACTCATACTCCCTCTCCCTGCCATGCAACGGCTGAAGGGGAGGGGGGTTTAATAATAAAAAAATTTGCACTTAATTTATTATCTCTTTTCCCCCTTGAAGAGGTGTTCCCGTGTGGGCTATGGTTTTTAGCCATGGCTTCCTATACATGATGCGGGGCTAGTGTTTGTTGATGCACGTGGAGGGAGCACTTAGCCCAAAGTTTTTTTTTGTTGCAGGAGATCACTCGAAATTGCTCTTGTGCGGGATGTGAGGGGTCTAGGGTCATTAATATTTCGTGCATAAATATTACACAAATCATCTGAAACATGAACATAACAAATACATCCAAAGACTCTAAGGTATGCAACAGTGGGTGTCCTGCCATACATTCTCTCATATGGTGACATATTATGAGCCAAGGCTGTAGGTGTTCTATTCATAATGTGAACTGCAGTGTACACTGATTTTGCCCAATATGACAATGGCATGTTCATTTGGTTCATCATTACCCTTACAACCTCAGCAATAATCCGATTCTTCCTTTCAGCCACACCATTTTGCTGAGGTGTGTACTTGCATGTCAATTGCCTTTTGATACCATGATCTCTCAAGAAGTCACAAAACTCATATGACATGTACTCTCCACCATTATCTGACCTCAAACATTTTATGTAGCATCCAAACTGCTTTTCAGCCATAGATTTAAATTCCAAGAACTTTTCAAATGCTTCACTTTTATGCTGCATAAAGTATACCCAAGTCATTCTGCTAAAATCATCAATGAAAGTGATATAGAATCTACATTTTCCACTCATGGAAACATTCTAACATGGGCCTCAAATATCTGAGTGTATTATTTCCAAAGGATAGCTGCTTATTCTCCCCCTCTTTGGAAATGGCAATCTGGACTTCTTGCCAAATTGACAAGCCTCACATGCATGATCAAAATTCACATATCCAAAATGCGGTAGACCACAGACTACCTGTTTTGATTGCATTTGCTTCAATCTTTGCAAATTAACATGACCAATCCTTCTATGCCATAATTCCACATCCTTATCTTTCTCATGTCCTCTCTCAACATACATAGAATTTTGAATCACTGGAGTACCTGCATCCAAAGCAAACAATCTCCCTTTCTTTCTACCACGAGCAATCACCCTGCTAGTTCTCTCATTATGGAACTCTTCAACGAAGCATCCAAACTTATTGAATCTCACCTACAATCCTCGATCTCCAACCGATGGTAAGTTCTTAGTTATTGTGGGCACATAAAGTATATCACCAAGCTTGTTCTCAATCCCATCTTTAGTAACAAGTGGCACACTACCAATATGCGTAATTTTGTGTAAAGTATCATCACCAGTGGCAACATATTCATCATTCTGCATTTTCTACTTGCTATCAAACCACTCAGCATGATGAGTCATGTGGTTTGTAGCTCCTGAATACAAAAACCAATCATTCTCACAAAGAGGGTGAGTCATGCTCCCAAGCACATGCTCCATAGCAAATAGGTGACCTCTAGGTGATCCACCTCTAGGCCCATAACCTGTACTATCATAAGTGCCTACATAGTGGCCATATTGGGTCCTTCCACAAACCCTAGACATGGCATTCTGTTTCTGATAACAATCCCTCTGAAAGTGACCAAACTGCCCACAATAATGACAAGTGCCATCTCTTTGTGAAGAAGGACTAGACCGTCCTCTACCTCTAGGGAAAGATCTCCCCCTGCCTCTATGCATGAAGTCACCATGACCAAAGTTACCTCTTCCACGAGAAAAACCATAATTACTATGACCAAGTGAAGAGCCTCTAGCTCTAGATGAGCTGCCACGACCTCTTTGGTGATAGAAAACACTGTCTCCACCTGCACTTTTGCCACTGCTAGATGCATTTAATCCCAACTTGATTTCTTCTGTAAGTAGCAATCCAATAAGCTCCTCAAAGTCAGGCATAGAGCCTCCTCTAACTAAACTAGAAGTATCCAAAGATTTGAAAGCTGGTCCAAGTCCATTTAGTGTCACTGACACTAAATCATCATCATCAACAGGCGCATTAATGGATGCAAGGTCTTCTGCAATTTGCTTGATTTCTGCCACATAGTCAATGATACTGCGATTGCCTCTCCATGCACCATGTAATCTCTACTTGAGTTGTATCTTACGAGCCTCTGTACATGTTCCATACATTTTTTCTATGATTTCCCATGCCTCCTTACAAGTACTTGCCTTTTTGATATGAGGAATCAATGTTTCTGAAATACATATGGAGATCCAATACAAAACCTTCCTGTTCTTCCCTGTCCAATCCTTGTACGCTTTCTTTTGCTCTTCAGGTGGATGTTCAGGAACTTATGGACATTCATCATCACCTATTATGAGGTCCCATAGACCTCTATCCATCAAAAAATTCTCCATCCTGTAAGACCAAACACTATAGTTGTCTTTGGTCTATTTGTCTCCCATGATCTGAGTGATCTGTTTCGTGTCAGACATTATGACAATACAAATTATCCAAAAATGGTATTCAGTAGTATGTCCCAATCCGGAACATCAATGGTCCAATATGTGTCCAAAATCTGTCATATACATCCATCCATGATGCCAACATGTCATACATTCAGTTTCCAACAAGAAACATCCAATTTGGATCCCAAACATTATTTGTATGATCCAAAATGCATCATGGCATCACCAATGACAGCAGTCCCAGAGACTTAAGAAAGGGCAGCATTCTCTTTGCTTGCAACTATTTTGGCTCATTGCAGAAAGGCCAGAAATACTTCTGAACCCAACAACAACGCATCTTTGATGTTTGCTTAAATATGCCTCTTATACAACTGGTTACAACTTGCCAAGCACAATCAAAATTATACTCTTCCTCATCTTCTTTATTTGTCTCTTCATAAAAGGTGCATTTTACTCTATGTTGGTTAGACCTTGTCCCTTTTCATGTTTGTTCTGCATTGCAGGTCTAGCCTTTTCATTCTGCAAGTTTGGAAGGTCTAGCATTCCCACTTGCAAGCTGTCATCTTTTCACGCCTTAATTGATTCTCCAACAGGTGGTGCTAGTTGTAATTGTCTCTTATATTCCTGCTTAGACAAGAACAAGCCATTATCTGGGGGAGGACCAGTAGTGTTTAGTCACTTTTTGATAGTTGGGAGATGGAATGCAACTTCTATTATATTCTGACTAGTTTCTAGATGATTGACTTGAGCCTTTATGTTGTCCTGACCTTTGATGAGAGTCAATGAGTATATTGATATAATTTGCATCAGAATGCATGCGAGAAACTTCACCATATGATGTCTGTTGAGCATCCAGTTCTATATTCCATCAATGATGAGCATTAACATTTTCCCCATAGTGAGATCTACCAGACTTTATCCATCCTATCGATTGATTGTATCCATTTTCTTTGCTTGATAAACCTTTGACTCTAGTGAGGCGGCTGCTCCTCACAACTTGATCAGACATTGACTTTTTTTGTTCCCTGTGAGTAGCGTGCTCATGCCTTGATTCTGTCTGGCAGGAAGCTTGCATCTCTAGTGGATGAATATATGTGGGCTGTCGAGCCCACAGCATGGGAAAGATTGAATTCTTCACAGAGTGTGCGGAAGCAAATCGTTACCAAATCCAGGAGGTCATTGGCAAAGGAAGCTATGTCCTGGTGTGCTCAGCCATTGATACATATACATGACAGAAGGTAGCAATCAAAAAGATCAATGACATATTCGATCATGGTATCAGTCTTGTCTTGAAGGGGAATAGCTCACCTGCTTTCGATTCAGGAAGCAATGCTTAAGCCTGCCCCTGCCGAGTCTGACATAATTGGACAGGCTAGGATGGAACTGGAAAAACACTTGCCTTTGGTATTCCTATTATTCAGCAGCTCTTGGAACAAAATGGAGAGAACATGTCATTTCGACCCTACGGTATCCACGAGCATTGGTGCTTGTATATCCTCGATGAAGCGCACCTTAAAGCGGTAGTATCAGCTGCTTATCTTCTCTCAAATCTGATGTCTGTATCATGTGCACACCACCATATGTTGCTAGAAGAAGAAGTGGATGAAGAGATGATGATTTCTGTGGTTGCATCAAAGCATGGACATTATGGTACTATTGAGGGATGAGCTTGGCTCTAATACCATCATAAAATCGAAGTGGAGGGAGTTCGTGAGATGAATCGGATGAGAAGTCAGGTGCTCAATGTCTTCTTCTCCTCCATTATTCTTCTCTATTTCTCTAACAGTTCACACCCACAAAATGGTATCCTCAAAAGATAGATACCCCAAACTTTAGGACACTTTACATACGCTTGTACTTTAGATACATACAACCATAAGATATGACTTAGGATATGTCATATTTATCAACAACCGAGTGCATCGTTACTACCAGAAGAAGAAAATATGAATTATGGAGCAAGCCCAGCAAAGAGTGCAAGCACGGCCACGACAGCTTCATGATGAGCCCATGCCACTACGTGAGGATCACCATCCTATCAATTGGCCGCAAGAACTAACTATCTGGCAACATCAGGAGCTCCAATCTAGACCCCTTGTATTCTCCTTCCTCTACCCATGAGCCTTGGACCGAGTCCTACCCTTGGAGGTAGTGGAGAGGATCATTCATCTCGCCAACACATTAGCAAACCAATGGGTTGAGGAGCGGAGCATTATAATCATGTAATGGAGGTGGAAGCCCATGGATTACTGGCAGGACAAGGTCTATCAGGTTCCCAAGTTTGGGTCCGAGGCTACGAGGCACAACCAAAGTGGTAGAGGAGGATTTGGGATACCAACTTTGATGCCTGGACGGCCTTCTGCAGCACATTCCTAGAGGAACGAAATGATCCTATCTATATGCCCTACCCCTGCAAACACAGAGTCAATTATGACAAGGAGGTGTATGGAAGATATGACTTTCCAAAGATCTATAAGCTTCAAAGTATGGGACTTGCACCCATCCATCAATCGCTACCTTGAGGATTTCTCTTTCTGCCTGGGCCAAACCATCATAACTACTTGTAATTACCTTAAGACCATTAGGGTTTTACTTAAGAAAAAACCAACAATTGAAGAAGCCCACCTTCCCCCACTCTTTTTTGACACTACCTAGGAATAGATAGCTATGCTATGGCTAGGATCATGATGAGGGCAACCCTGCTTCCCTCTTTTTGTATAAAGATCCTTGAGGACATGAGCGATAGCCATTTTACGAGGTGCAATCATCCTTTCTTGTCAACCACACCTCTGAATGTAAAGGCTAGTATGAAGGAATACTTGCAAAGCTATGCCTTTTTTAGTAAGTCTTTAAGACTTCCTTGCGATACATCATCCCAAGGAAGATTGGGGTAGAGCCTAAGAGCACCCCTTGCATCAAAATGCGAGCTATAATCATCTATTGTTGCATTCCAATGATCATGACCAACAACATTGTCAAAAGAATTGGACTCAACATCCTCAATCACCTTTATCATATAAGCATAATGGTGAGCTATATAACCTTCAAAACTAAATATTTTAAAGAGGGAATTCGATCCTGCTAGACCTACATACCACTAGATCACTTAGTGGAGCCTTTACATTACCATGTGCTGTTTGTACACCTAGTGTCTAAACTGAAGAAACACCAAGCTTATCATCCCAACTCTTTGAACAACTGGAATCTCCATCAAATCTCAAATGACTAACTATAGATGTATCATTATCATTCACCACTTTCTTCTTCCCTTTCTCTTTACTTGCAATACTTGTAGATATACTTAAAGATGTGGGGCTATTCCTTAGTCTCTCCTTAAACTTCTAGACCAAGGGCTAACTATAGATGTAATATGAGATTATGTTTTTGGTCCACTAAGAGATTGTGATTCTTGCTTTTTTTTCTCCATATAACTATCACAATCCTGACTATCATCCAATGCACCACCACTAGATGCATACCAATTTGTCATCTCATAAAAAATCACATATTTGCTTACTTCCAACTCACCTGTGACAGGGTTGTAACAATGATACCCTTTTGCTCTAAAGAGTATCCAATAAAATTACATTTTTTAGTCTTTTAATCAACTTTCCTTTATAGCTCCTTTGGCATATCAATATATGTAATAAAACCAAACACTTTTAAGTTTGACACATTGAAATTCTTACGCGCAAAGCATTCTTCGCGGATCATTCCACCCACTATAAGTGTGGGAGTTCTATTCATAATATAGATAGAAATACGAACAACTTCAAAATAAAAATATTGACCAATTCTTTTTGTCCATCAATACCCCTGCAACTTTTATAATATGTCCATTTTTTGTTTTTGCAATCCCATTTTGCTGTGGGATATACTTGTAAGTAAGTTGTCTCTTTAGCCCATGCGACCTTAAAAAGTCACACAACTCATTAGAGAGATACTCTCCCTTTCCATATAATCTCAAATACTTTACTTTCAAGCATGTCTTTGTTTTAATAATAGCCTTGGAAGTTTTGAAGTTCTTAAATACATCACTTTTTTTCTTTATGAAATATAACCATAGCTTTCTTGAACAATCATAAATTATAAATGTGACAAATTATTTGCTAACACTAAGAGATATGTTTTGTGTAGGCTCCAAAACATCTATATGCACAACATCAAGTATATTCCTGCTCACATGTGAAAAACGTTGTCTTGCTTACTTAGAAAATTTACATTCTTCACATGCTTTATGAAAATTTGAAACTCTAAAGGTAGGAAACCCTATAATAACTGACTCTTTAGAGTACATTAATTTGAGCCTTTACATGCTTCACATGCTTTATGAAATATTGCAACTCTAAAGATAGGCAACCCTATAATAACTGACCCTTTAGACTACATTAATTTGAGCCTTTGCATATTTGCATGTCTAATACATTTATGTCATATTTCAATGTCTACAACCACTTTTTTTTTCTATACACAAGTGTATTTATAGCAAGAATTAGAGCATCTAAAATAAACATGTGGCTAACTCTACTTCCTTTTGTGACCAACCTATACTTATCATTAAGATCTTTAATAAAGGAGCCTTTTGCATGAATTTGACTTTGCAACACTTGCTCTACAATTTGACCAAGAAACACTAAATTCTTTATGATGGATGACACATGTAATACATTTGATAGATTCTTTGTTTTATCATCATGCAAGGACAAGGAAGCTTTTCCAATGTGTGAGTTGGGTTGCATGAATCATCACTCATCTTTACATAACCTAGATTTTGTAAATCCTACATCTCTCCAAACCATTAAGCATGACTAGTTATATGATTAGATGCACCTGAATAAACATATCATATATCATCATGTGTTTCCTTTCGTGTAAGAGCATTCATCACATATTGCATAACAAATAGGCAATCATTTTCGTCTTCATTATGTCGTGAACATGATGTATAACTTGCTTGATGGTGCAATTTATCACTACATATATCATTCTTGTTAGTATAATAATGGATTGCAATATGACATGTTTTGCCACAATAATAAATATCAAAATTTTCAGAGCCTCTACTCTACCATCCAGCTCTTCCTCTAGAGATCTCATGTTTTAGTCATTCATGTAAATTTTCTATAGGATATGCTGTATTGAGTTGCTCTAACATATAGTGGCAACAATCCTTTATTTTTGTAGTCCAAATATCATGGGATTTCTCAGGGTTGGGTGACTCGTGGCCTTTCTATGTTTGTTGACTAAAGTTAAGGTTGTGTGAGGGTTGGGTGACTAGTGGCCTTTCTACATTTGTTGACTAAAGTGAAGGTCTCTTTCCTCTTTTCAAAACTTGTGGAGTATACCAATAATATATGAGAGAGACCATACCTCTCAAATAGCCTTTGGCCACTTGAAGTTGGAAAGTTTGGGATTGAAAAATGTTTTCTAAGAAGAATTTTTGGAGTCTTCAATCTCATAGATCCAAATCTGGATCATGTAGAATATAAGTTCCATTAAATTGATTGATCACTACTAATTATGACTCGCATTTTTATTGATAGTTGGAAAATACCACCATGTTTGCCAAGATTTAGCTCCATTAAGAAGGCATTGTAAAGGTAGCACCAAGATGAACACCCATTTCTATACCCTTTTGTGGGAGCTTTCGCTCAACCACCAAGACCCACGGACCGCTTATTGTTTCAAGCGTTCCAAGCGATCTCTAATGGCTATCTCTCACCTAGCCTATGCGGCGTTGATCCTACGAGTGTAGTGTGCTTACCTTGATGCCGATATGAGTTGCCTTCTCTTTCGCACACGTTACTAGCTCCACGATCCTTGATGCTAGCTCAAGCATCCTCAAGCCTCCTCCATCTCTAAGCTCCATCCACCATAGCCGTGTGCGCAAGAGAAGAGAAGAGAAGAGAAGAAGAGAAGAGGAGATGGTGAATAGCTTGACCTCTTGATCCCTCACTCCCACACACTCACTCTCTTACACTCTCACACTCCCTCTCTCAAGAGCACACACAAGCAAGGAATAGAGAAGAAGAAATCTCTTGTTAGCCGCACACCAAAGAATGAGCTTCCATTCACTTTTTAAACTTTATATACAAGCCCTAAAATCCCATGGGCACCCATCCCCTTTTTTTTACATGACCGGCCATTGTGGCAAGGTCCTTTCTCTATTTCTCTCTTCTAGCCTTATGCCTCTAGCCTACATCCGTTTAATACTTTACATTTGGCACACACAGGAGGGAGCCTGGTGCTCTTTTGCACGAGATTTTGGAGTTTTTTGAGGCGCCTTTCATTTAAAATTACACTTTTGGCCCCAACTTAGCTTTAGAGGCTGCTTGCATGTCTTTGCTCTTTTTCCATCTTCTTCTCGATTTTTCATTCATTTTTTCGCCTTCTTGACTTGGGGTTAACATTACCCCCCTCTAAGACGAGTGCTAACCCCATGGCACTCTTGGTTGTTGTTGGGGTTTAATAGGCAACTGGCAAAATAGTCGTGTGAGGGTAGGGCCACGTGTAAACTTGGGTGCTCGTGGAAGCTTGGTAATGAGGTTTGTTAGAGAAGCCAAATGGATAGCAAGTGGATGACGGGGGCCTCTGAAGTCGGTGGTTTGTCGCCTTTGTGATGCCTGGAAGAAAAAGCTGCGATGCTCTACCTAAGGGGGGTGTCTATCTTATTGTGTAGTGTATTGTGCTCGTGCTGGTGAAATGGGGATTTGGGTCTAAGAACAGGCTAGCCTGGGTGATGTCCCACACTTGAGGACCCCATTTTTGCAAAGGAAGGTGCGGTGCCAGTAGCTTAGGGTGACAAGGTCTAGCCATAGGTGAGTGTTACCTCCCTAGATATGACCTGCCCTTGATGGGCCCTAAGCGTGAAGTGGCAGAGCAAAAAGGGCTAGGGGGTTAGGAGCGGAGCCAGCTGATCGAAGCCATCGGGTACGCCTAACTTGAGGATCCCTAGGTGCAGTGATCCTGCTTTATGTGGTAGTAAGTGCTTTTGTAAGTGAGTTTTTTTGTCCATTCCATGTGTAATGTTCTTCTTGCTTTTCCTTTCATGCTTTTTCTATTTCTCTTTTTAAAAAATAATAATAAATATAAATAGTATTTGTAATGTGTCCACCTGTTGCATTTAGGAAACGTCTTAGCAGCCCATCGGAAAGAGGGTCTAGAAATCTCTGCTCGGCACTCCCATGGAATGTTATGGGGTTTGCGATCTAGGTTTTTCTGAGTCTGCCACGTAACAGAAGTATTCCGGCCGTTCCCACTTAGGAACGACCTGAATCATGGTTTTCCTAGTGGTCAAACTCCTAGAACGGTAGCTATCATCGAACCCTAGGCGAAGTACTTTACGCAGAAACGGTAGGGTCGAAGCGGATTCATGCAGCACTTGGTTCAAGGAGAATAGGAAACGAGAGGGATGCAAAGCTTGACCTCTCTGCCCATCAGGCATAGTCCCATTCCGTTCCCCTAAAACAATATAAATCGGAATTCTAGTAACCTAAACTCTGGGTCAGTGCCCTTGCTGTTCATCCCGTTTGAGAAGAGCTTCTTGCTGTCCATTTCGATTCAGAAAAGTTTCCAGCCAAACGGGACCACCCATCTGTAGGACGGACCCATGGCCACATCCACCACACTTTCCTCAGGGTTGCTTTAGTTGTCTAATTACCTACCACAATTAGTTGGACACGCATAAAATAGCTTCCTTAATTAGCCAGTTAGACATCGGTTCCTTCACATAATCTTAGCACTTGACATAGAAAAATAGTGTCAAACAAGTTCCTCTTCAACAGGTTATCTTATTTATCTTTGGAATACATCCATATAATCCAGCCCGTAGGCTAATCCATAATCTGCCCGAAGGCTATCCATAATCCGCTCAAAGGCTATCCAGCAATCCACAGGGATTACTAATCCAAGATTTCGCCCGTAGACTAGTATGCGGGCCTCGAGATCCAATCCCGAGTCGCGTTAGCCTCTTGTGCAGGGCCCCGAAGTCAAGGGATTTACAGCCAGAGCCCCCTGGCACCCAAGCGTCCTCCTGCTCCAAGTAGTGCCCAATGCAGAGACCTCTCACGACAGGTTTAGTCCACGTTCTCGGTGCAGCTAACAACCCCCTTGGTTAGGGTCAGGTAGACAATCGGGGGTAACTGATGTTGCCTCTCCCTTCAGGCCTTCAACCTGAAGCATTAATTAACTTTTCATCATTTAGTTCCTTGAGCAAACAATGCAAACAGTGCTCCTAAACTGTTACAAGCACAATCAATCTGGTGGTCGTTTATTTGGCCAACTGCTAAAGAGTGAATCCTTATCTTCGAATGCATCCATCATTCGATCCAGGATCAATTGCAACTTGGCAAGTTCCCCAAGGGTTTGTTTGTTTACCCTTTTGTCCTTGGGTTAGGACCGTATCCTGCTAACCCAGCTTAACCAACACCTTAGGTTTCATAAATTAAGACAGTGAATCCTGGCGACCATGTCGCTCTAACTTGATTGATCCTTTGCTTACAAGGAAAATACATAACTTCCCCTAACTTGGCAAATCAGCCCAAGAAAGGTGACGTAACAGGATGTCTACTCATCCTCTTGCAAGTTAGACTTGCGCTAAAACCTGCCAACCTCATTCCAAGGAATGAGAAATTTATCTTGTGGATAGACCACAAAGCCATGCGACATTGCAACTTGTTGCACAAGTGTCGCACCTAGCTCATGGGATCATCTCACCCATTTAACGGCATTTCCTGGTCAAGGACTTTTGTTTAGACAATATGGAGGGATTAGGGCGTCTTCTTGCCCAACCCAATCCTAATTATACTAGGCCAACAACGTTCGGTCCTATTCCAAACTTAATCCGAGTTTTAGCATTAGGTCGAACGATCCTTAGGGTAGAAACCCTAGATTGATATTTGCATGAGCGTCCAATTGACCCAACATTCTGTGAATGTGGGTAGGACCTTTGGGTTTGAGGGCTTCGACTTGGCGTCCAAGTACGATACTTGGCTGCATTTCTAACGTGCCAAGCCCTAGCTAGTACTTGAGGTTTTTATCGAATCGGCTAGTTATGCCTATACGAAACCCTAACGGTTATAATACCACAAATGATTTGGGTAAATTGACCTACTTGTCTTATGACAAGGACAATTCTTTCCTAGAGATGATAAACTTGATCTAAAGTAGAAAAATAGTTGCAAAATGTCACAATACATGTAAACATGCGATTCATTGCTTCTACGCACCACAAGATTCGCAATAGCCCTATCTTTTCTTGCTAAAGACAAAATGCATGATAATTTGAAGAATAACTTACATAGGGCCTACTAGGATTTACATCGAGGAATAATGCCTACAACCTTTTGTCTAAGTATTTGAATTTCATGCTTTGATAAGGCATGCCATCTTTTTTAAATGCAACTCGATGAAATAAAATTTACAAATATGTAACATGCGACCCTTAGATACAACAACATCGTAAACGAAGTTCATGCAACACTAAGTCTAGTGTTTATTTAATGCATTTCCAAGCATCTTTTTCCATGCAACTTACAAGACTGGGGTTCATTTTCATGCCATGCAACGGAAGTTAACAATTTCCTCATGCAAATCATAGCGAAGGGAGTTATTGACTAAATGCAAGATACCCCTTTCCTTCACTGCCAATGCACTTAACAATTAACTCTTTAACCCTAGGCAATATGCATTTTAGGCTTTCACTTTGAAAATGCATGACAAGGCAATTTGCGACTAAGTTCATAGGGCGAGTAAGTGCTTTTCATTCATAACTTTGGAGATGCATGATATGGACAAATCCTTTATCTATCGTTCAAATAGATAATTTATCAAATGTACTTTTATCACTACCCATGAATTAATCAAAACGTAGAATGCATTTTCCCTATGGAATTAAGCGTACTTCAAACATCTCTTCATGTGGAAATAAATTCGTGGAACCTGGATTTATGGATCCGCGGTGATATCCATGTGTAAGTTCAGGGAAGAACCTCCCGCAGGTAGGCCTTGCGACTTCTTGGGAGACATCATAGGTGTGATTACTCACATCGCGGATTCCCTCTAGCCTTTACTCTTGCTCTCCGAGACGCGGCCTGGAGGTCGATACATTCTCCTCGCCTAAGAGTTGGAGTTTATCGAGCCCGGTTTTAAATCTAGGGAAGGCCACGTAAGAACAAGGCCTATGTCCCTTATCCTTAGAAGCTTCTTAAAGAAGCTTTTAAGAAGCTTCTGACTGAAAAAAAATGACGTGGAAGGGCCCCAATGATTGGGGTGGGGTAAAGATTTTCGACGGAGGTGATTGGGACGATGGCAGGGAGGCGATTATGGTGACGGTAGCAGGCGTATGAGGGCGGTGTCTTCCTGGTGGTGGCGTCTCCAGCATGGCGGCTTCATGGCTGCGTTCTCCTCCTTCCCCATGTCCCCCACTAAGGGGTGTTTATATAGGCTTAAGGGGGGGGAGAGTCTCCACACACATGGAGCCCCCCATGCTTCCCTCCTCACCCATGCATCTCCACCTCTCTTACTTCATCTCTCACTCCCTCTCCTCTAGCCATACATCGGCTGGGGGAAAGGGATAATAATAAAAAAAAATTCCTATTTTTTAACCATTATCCATTTTTCCCCTTCCAAAAGGGTGTTTCCCCGTGGGTTTTTACGGTCTTCAACCCCAGGCTCGATTTCACAATGCGGAGGCCTCATCTTTGCATGTGCGGGGTACGGATTAAGTTGCCAGTAATTACGATGCGGGAGATAACCTTGCACAGGTTTTACGCAGTGTGCGAGAAGTTAGGTTTAAATATAATAAATGAATTTGTTTTTTATTCAAGGGTTATTTGAATTATAAGCATATCCGTGAAATAAATTATGTGAAGGAACCTGTGATTTAATGGACTAATTAAGGAACACTACAAGGATATAGGAGAATAGTGACATGCAGTTCCGACACATATTAGTGGCGTCAGTATTTGCGTATACTTCCTCCTTGGGCCTTTGCGGTGATTACATTTCTCCCTCTTCGTTTGTTCTTGTTAATTCTCCTTTTCTTTTGTTTGTTTATATTGAGAATGAGGTGCTTTGAGGGAGAAAGAGAGGAAATGAGAGAGAGAGAAGAAGAAAGAAAAAGGAAAAAAGAACGAGAGAGAGAGGAAATAAAGATGAAAAATAATGAAGAAAGAGAGAAATAGAGAGAGAGAGAGAGAGAGGGAGGGAGAGAGGAGAATGAATGAGAAAACACGAGGGGATAGAGAAAAACAAAGAGAGGGTTTGTTCTTGTTCTTTAATTTCATCTTGTTTTGTTTGTTTTTTTTACAATGATGTGCATTGAGTGCGAAAGAGAGGAAATGAGAGAGGGAGAAAAAGAAAGGAAAAGAAAGAAAGAACAAGAGAATAGCCAAATTTTGAACTACTTGCTCTAAGTTTCAGCCCAGTGATGGACCTGTGATGTGCCTTTGGCTCTACGTAGCCTTTGGGGTCAATTTCGGGGTTTAGATGTGTCAAAACTTGTGTTCTAGATACCTGTCCGATTTTGACAGTTTTCTGTCCTATTCTCAGGGTCCGAGTGTCCGATTTTCAAAATCGGACAGGTGAGTGTCCAATGAATTGGAAAAGGGTGGTCCGATTATAGACTGGTCCGATTTTGGACTTTGGTCCGATTCTAGGAGGTCCGATTGGTCCGAGTGGTCCGGTCGGACAAGATGGTCCGAATCTGAATGGTCCGATTCTAAGGACAATCCGAGTGCCATGTGACACGTCTGATCGGGCTGGTCCGATTCTCGTAATCGGACCAGACTGGTCCGACTCATTCTCAGTCGGACGGTCCGATTTTGAAAGTCGGACGGTCCGACTCCAGAGCACGAGTGGTCCGATTCTCGGAATCGGACCACTGCGAGTTGGTCCGACTGCGTCGGAGACGGGCGCGATTCTGGGGCGTTTGAATCCTCCTTACTTTCTACTGCACACACTCACCACAATCTTTCCATATCTGATTAGAGCACTATTGGAGAACACTGGAATCACCTGGAGCAGCACGAATCGTTGGCGCCTAGAATCGGGGTAGCGCTTCCTCGTCCTGTGAACCAGAAGCTCTCTCTCTCTCTCTATCTCTCTCTCACACACACACATACACACACAAGGCCAACTAAGGAAATGAGGTCTTTCCTGGCTTCCCAAGCCTCTTAAGGTCCTTTCCCAGCACTGCAGAACCTTACAGCCAGTTCCCTGTCCCTTTCTCACCCAGAAACTTGAATCTGGTCCCTTGTTTCCCTGTTTTAGCCTATTATACAGCAATAGAAAACCCTACTGTTTGCTTCTTTTTTCTTTGTTTTTTTTCCTATCCTAAATGCATACAAATCACAAAGCAATCACCTAGACTACTCCCACATGCTTTTCCAAATCCAAAAACCCAAAACCTACTTACTAAGGAGTTCGAATACCTCTTCACTCTCCCTCGCTTCCTACCTATCTACCTCAAGCACCGGTTCGGGGAAAACCCTAATTCAATGCTCGATTTGAAGCGCGCAAGCGCTCAAGGCTTGAATCCGCTGGTCCCGGCAATGGAACCAAAATGTGGGAGCTTTCACTCAACCGCCAAGACCCATGGACCGCTTATTGTTTCAAGCGTTCCAAGCCGAGCACTAATGGCTACCTCTCACATAGCCGACGCGCCATCCATATCTACGGGTATAGTGAGCTTACCTCCATGCCGTTCGAGTTATCTCCTCTCCCGCGCACTCGGGTAGCTCCACGATCCAAGTGCAAGCTTCAAGCAAGCTCGATCCTCCCGCTCCAAGCTCCAAGCTCCATTGCCGCGAACAAGACAAGAGAAGAGAAGAGAAGAGAAGAAGGGAGGAGAAGATGGAGAGCTTCTCCACCCCACGGTCCCTCACCCTCACACACTCACTCCGTCACACTCTCACACTCCCTCTCTCAAGCACAAGCTCAAGCAAGCAAGAACAAGAAGAAGAAGAAGAAGAGGAGAGCTACTTTTGGCTACACACAAGAATGAGCTTCTCATTCACTTTTCAACTTTATATACAAAACCCTAAATCCCTTTTGGGGGGTCATCCCCTTTTCTCCTTTTTTACATGGCCGGTCATAGCCTAGGCCCTTTTTCCCATTGTCCTTCTATCTTCCTAGCTTCCTTTCCACCGCTCATCTACATTTACAAATTGCACGGGTGAGAGCCCGGCGCTCCTTGAATTAAACCATGATGCGCTTGCGCTCTTTTACAAAAGTTTTGACTTGCGCTTTTCCTTGTGCGCCTTTCTCCCTTATTTAGGACTCTTCTCCTTGTGCGTCTTTGTCTTCCGTTTCTCTTTGCCTTGGCCTTTGTCTTTGTCTTCTGCTTTAGCTTTTCCGGATTTTCCACCTTCGTTCGTTTGGTTCGTTTGAGGGTTAACACCTCTCCTCCAGCCATGCATCGGCTGGGGGAAAGGGATAATAATTAAAAAATTTGCCTATTTTTTAACCACTATCCATTTTGCCCCTTCCAAAAGGGTGTTTCCCCGTGGGTTTTCAGGGTCCTCAATCTCGAGCTCGATTTCACAATGTGGAGGCCTCATCTTTGCACGTGCAAGGTAAGGATTAAGCTGGCGGTAATTATGATGCGGGAGATAACCTTGCACAGGTTTTATGCGGCGTGCGGGGAGTCAGGTTTAATAATATTTTTTTGAGTGGAAATATTACAGTATTACACTGGTAGAACGATAGCCAGTGCCTAATTCTCCTTGTCTCATTTAGGCAGAGAAGGGGGTCAGATGGATTTGCTAAAAACTTGATAGCTTTGTATGTATCCTTTCAGATTCATGCGGATGTGGAGGGAGGTGGTGGAGAGAAAAGGATGATTGCATCTAGTGAACTGGCTATTGTTTATATCTTCTAGGAGAGCTAGGCAAAAAGAGGGGAGGAGGCTAGCCCTCATCATTAGACGAGCCATGGCACAACTGTCGATGGTGTTAGGGCCAAAGAAGAGGGGAGGCAAGCCACGTTCTTGTGGGGTCAGGTCCTGCTTAAGTAATAACTTAAGTAACCTAAGATAATTACATGTAGTTACAAAGGATGGATTGGGGCATGAAGAGAAATCCATGAGGAAACGCATCATGGAATCATCTAGGCTTCCTGAGTTGAAGAGGAGGGCATGTTCAAAGGAGGTAGCATTAGAGTTGTAGATGATAAGAAAATCATAACGCCCATGGAGAGTGGCAACAAAATCCACACCTACCCTAGGAGGGTACGCCATGAACGTGGGGTTGTTTCTCTCGTAGGGTAGGGTGTTACAAAAAGCCATCCAGGCAAGCATGCTGATGTTGCACACCCGCCTTCTCCAAAGGGGTTGGCAGTTATATCCCTGTATAGTATGTGGTACTTCAAATACCTTGTTTTGCCAAAACTCAGCTTCTTCATATCCCCAAAGAGTGGGGATCCTCTCCCTTTCCTCCAGCCACTTCTCTCCCTGTCGGCTATGCCAATAATCACCTCCTCCATTACCTTGAGCTGTAGGACCCTCCGCAAGCTGTTGGGCATGAGGAAGCTGAAGGTGAATGGGTCTTTTCTCTTTCCTGCCACTCCCAAACTACCAACTCTACATGGAATCTAGTGGGGATGTCATCAAGGCACGGTGGGAGAGGTGCGGATGGCTGCACGACTGGTTTGGCTCTTAATTGCTTTCTAGTTTCTTCGACTAACTTTCTCTGTCTTTCCCTGAGTGGGGCTTGTCTCTCTGCAGATGGACCAACCTGTTGTTGCTCTTGGGAATGTAGCGAGGGGGGTTGTGGGATCACCTCTTCTCTGAACCTCCCGATATCGAATTCAAGCTCACCCTCCTCCCCTTGCTTGTCTTCTTGTTGTGCTCCTTCTTCAGATCCCATTGCATCAATTTCATGGAACACCATATTGGGGAATATGGGAATTTCCCATAAGTTTGGGACACGTGGTCAAATCTTTGGATTTGTCATAACTTGAACACTATAACTCCAAATTGAGCGCTCTATAGCTTAATAGATTCCATTTTTCAAGCTCTTTCCAATGATAGGTCACATCATATGGTTTTGAGAAACTTATGGCATGTTATCTGGGTGCTACCTTTTTAGTATTCAAAAAATGGGAATTGGGAGATTCCCAAACTCACTAATATTGTGATCTGGGGGGTTAGGCTGGCCAATAGCAGGTACTTTCGTTGCTCTTCTAGGCTCAGCCTAACCTCCACAAGTTGGGGTGGCATCTACAGCCCTACGTGCAGAGCTCTGCGTCCGATGTTGAGTTATTTCTGTACCACCTCCAATGACTCCTTTCCCTTTGGGCGATAAGTGTCCATTAGTGTGTTAATGAAGGCCTTTTACTAGGCATTGAAGGTTGTTTAGGCGGCTTCTACTTTACTCCTTGCGAGGATTTTTTCTTTCTCCAGCAAAGCAAGGCACCGTGCCAGTGTCTTCACTCTTTTGTTGTTCTGCACTGCCCATTCCTTTGCTCTCTTGTTCATTTCTTCCATGCTCTCTCCTTGCTTCTGTACCAGGGTTACGAGCTTCTGCTCTTGGTCTTTTAGTTCCCTGCTCATGTTCTCTTGCTCTTTCTTTCCCAAGTGTAGCTGACGAGTCATAGACTCCATCTCCTTTTGCTGCTACTCCCTCTTCTACTTTGTCTCCTCCTCTTTGGTATTCAATTCCTCTGTCATTTGCTTGATGTTGGCAGTTTTTGCCTCCAATTCCCCATGTTGCATCAGGAGGAGCTTATACTCTCTCTCAATCTGCACCAACTCCTAATTTTCATCCTCTAACCGTTGCTTGTAGCTCTCCTCCATGTCCTCCTTGGCCTTTAGTTCTTGTTTGAGATCAAAGATCTCTCGTTGTTGCATGGCTATTGTGCGGGTCTTTTTGAGCTGGAAAGCAGCTACTACGGACTCCTTTTCTGCCACCAACTCTGCCATCTTCTTTTCCTCCTTAGCCTTCTCCAGTTGGGAGAGCATCTTGGTAACATAATCGTCGTAATTGGCTGGTGGCGTCACTCTTGTGTGGATTGGAGTGGTCGAGGCCTCCACTTTCTAAGGTTTCTGGTCCTGTCTCGACTCAGCATCTGCTGCTGGTCTCTTTTGCCCCGTGGCCATGGTCTCCCTGCTCTTTCCCTGGGCCATTTCTTTATTAATAGAATATTTCATCCATGCCACGAAGTTGGAGACCTCTGCACTAGTGGGGATACTAGGGGTGAGGGTGGTTGGTTCGATGTGGGAGGCACCATGAGGGTTGGGATAGGATGGATAAGGGCCTCGCTTTGCCTTCAAGGACAGCAGGTGGCATGATTTCTGATACCTGCATGCTGAAACCAGGCCCTTCTTCCCTCAGCGGGCTCCAAGCTCCCAGATCATCGGCCATGCTCTGCTGCTCGATTGAGTAGCGTGTAGCTTTGGCCAAGTCCTCCTCCTCCTTCCTTCTCAGTTCCTATTCTTCCTCGGCAGCTCTTCTTTGCCTTTCTTCTTCAATTTTCCTGTACTCTTCCTCCAATTTCTCTTTTTCTTCCTGCTCTTTCTTTTTTCTCTTCTCGGCCTCCTGTTTCGACACCTTTTTAGCCTTGTTGACTTCTTCTTTTGCTTTTTCTTCTTCTGTTTTTCTTCTTCCTCTCCTCGGCCTCCTTGAGGGATTCTCTTTTTGCCTTCTCCAAATCCTCTTTCTCCTTCTTGCGGCCTTCATCTTGCTTCTTTTTCTTTTGTGCCGTCTTCTTCTTAGGTTTCTTGGCCTACTTTTTGCCCAATTTTTCTTCTTATTCCTGCCCTTCCTATCACTCTGGGTCCTGTCATTGGACCTCTCTTGGTCCTGGTGAGGGGGTGACCTGTCAGGCGTTTCTCCTTCTCCTTATTCTGCACCTTGTGCCTCCTTCACTGCCTCCTGAATGAGCGCAGTCAAAATGCTTCCATAGGCAATGAATGAGGCCTTGGACGAGGCCTTCTTTCTTGCTGTGGCCTTGGAAGCTGGGGGCTCCCCGCCTACTGGTGTACTTCCTAAAGCTAGTGCTTTAGCCGAGTGCTTTAGCCTCCTGGTCAATGGTTTTGCGGACATATCCATTCCAGCTGACTTCATGCAAGGTGTAAGCTGCTACATTCTCCAACACAGGCATGCTGATTTGATGCATTAAGATGTTGTAGTGCTTGTTGGAGAAGAGCGCGTGCACTAGCTTCGCTTGTAGTCTAGCTTTCGCATCAGGAATGACCCGGATGCTGATGCCGTCATTAGTTAGCACATCCTCCTTTTTCATTTTCAGCATGGCATACACATCCCTCTTCTGCTTTTCTCTATCTTCGACTCCAATCCCAATGCCTTCTGCACCAAGGCTGGGTTTACGTAAACCTGCACCTGTTTAGCATTTTTTTCCCTTCCCACCATCACGGTACCGCACTCATTGTCAGGGTCGTATGTCCTAAGAAACTCCACACACTTCGTGTGGTCAGGCTCTTGCACAAATTTCTCGAGGTACTTGGTTAGGTTGCATTGCTTGATGACTCTCTTGGCTGCTTCCTCCTTGGCCACCACACCCTCTACATTATGAATGGTTAAGAACTTGAGCTGGCTGTAGGCGCGGCTTTCAAGGGTGATGCGGTATTGCGTTCTTTCCTCCTCCGTGAACAGAAGTCAGTGGGCGCGGTCTTGCTGTGATATCTTTTATTCATGTCATGATCCCAAGTTTCCATTAGTGCTTCCAAATTAGTAGTTCACTGGAAAAGTCATAATTAGAAAGAAAGACTCTATATGTTTATTGAATGAAAGCATTAAAATCCGATCCAATGTAGAATCTTCCCTTCAGAATTTAACTTTTTTCCCTTTATTTCAAAGTTCTCGTGTCATTTTTCCTAACTCGCCCGTTTTTTACATGTTTATGCATTTCACCTCACCCCCCTCCCCTTCTAGCTCGAGAAGAATCCTTCCTAGGTTTCAAGGTTAGGAGATCAGGGGCATTTTGCAATGGGTCTAGGAGTTACGAGCATAGGAACCAAGTGTAGAAATTGGGGTTGTATTCTAACTAAGCTGTTAGAAAGTCACCGGAAGCGACGCGGCTAGCAATATGTAGCTCTTTCTCACTCAATAGGCGATTAAGATAAGGGTGTCCTTTGATTTACTCTTCCAAGGGTTGGCCAGGAAGAGTGGTTAACACTCTATACGAGGTTGGCGCGACGTAAGTGGGATCGTACTCCGCTGTTTTGATTGCACGCTGCTGCTCAGCGTTTGTCATGACTTGGCACCCTTCAACTTCCCATTACAACCTAAGAGTGTACCAGTGCCTCAAGAATGGGGATTCAGTATCAGCAAGTTTTGATATTTCTACAATTTCTTGATTGGTGATGGCAGAAGTGGTTCGTTGATCATATGACGTGATGAGACACTATTTGAGGGCTTGCTCTTTAGAGATCTCGTTGTTGAGCGATTCAACACGGAGTTAACTGTTTTTGCGAAGGCAAGTTTAAACGTCTCCCAAGAACAAGGTTTCGTACAAACTTCGGTTCCAAAAGGTTCGCGCAACAAGCGTAAGTCCAACAGGTTGTAGCTCAGAGCTAGCTCTCTGAAAGTGACAACTAGTCGTCTAATGCAATCAACCATGTCATCCCCCTATCTTCAGCTAGATCTGAGGCCAGTGTCAAAAATGATTTTCGCTCATAGGAGGGTTTAAGATGTGATGGTGGTTGGGGTTTGATAGAACTAGAGCCTTTGACAATGAACAGTTGCGGTTGCGGTTATTCTTGAGATCGCAATTGGACCTCCTGGATTAGGGCTGGGGAAGTAGCAGCTACATCCGATGGACTACTGCCTTCAGAATTGATCATTGTAGTCGGATTGGCTCTAGCGGGTGATGGCTCATGTGACGATGTGTGTCATTTGGGTCAATAGGCTTGTTCGACTCTCTTGGGCATGTGCGTGGTTGAGCTTGATGGATGTGGGTCTGGAAAGCGCTGTGGCTTATGGTTTTGAGGTTCTATGGGACTTGGGGTGATCAAGCTTGAGGGCGGCGTACGAGTGGTGCGTTTGACCGTGTGGGCTTTAGGGATCCATATCCAGGCATTCCCCTCATAGTAGCCTTGTACATGCAAGAGGGCTTTAGGGACCCACCTTTACTTGATCATGCTCCGATTTCTGGGCTGCGCCTTGGTTTCCTAGATTTAGAGCTTCGAGTCTTATAAGGATGTGTGCATCGACTCCTAGGCAACGGTTGCGGTTGTTTAGGCTTCCATTGAAACCTAGGCTGTTGGGCCTTAGCTTTTGCTGCCATGAGCAATGGTTCTTGAGAGTTGGTGGGTAGTGGTCGAGCACTACCCTTCTCCATCGATTTGGCTGCTAATACTTCTATTGGTAGCCTTGCGAATTGTGATGAGGTCGTGCAGCCCTTATTGAAAGCTGTAATAATGTGAATGTTGCCTATGGCGAGGTGGATGCATTGCAACTCATAGTCAATGTTACAAGGAGTTTGATTTTTGAAGGTTCACCCTAGCAGCGACTCCGTGCTTGCTTCTTTGGCGTCTGTCAACATGAAGAAGATCATTGGTATAGTCTCAGAGTCAATAGAAATGGCGGCCCTACACTTGCCCAGAAGTGCGTATGAGCGGCCCCCATATGGGCTTAGTTTGGCATTAGTGGGTTGTAATGGTGGTTTGTCAAGTTGGGTCCAATGATTGTGAGTCAAGGCATTGAATTATGCTCCCTCATTGATCAAGGCATTGAAGGCGCATGTTTTCTTGGCAGTGACCGTGATGTGTAGGTATGCGGGCTCTACGGCTTCCTCATCCTCCTCATCGACTTCCGTGATTGTGGCTACCCGCACTTTGACGGGCGATTCCAGTGCCTCATGTAAAGCATGCATGGGAGGATAGTACTTCTTGATATGACTGCCATTGAAGAAGCCTATTCTCTCAGCGTCTAGAGTCTTGAGCTCAACGTTGCCCATCGGCTGATTACATGAACTTTGAAAGATCCAAGACCCCTAAATTTCATTTTTGGCTTATGCCCCTTAACTAAGTATATGAGCACTAAGTCTCCCTATTCGAAGTCACGTTGCTTGACGTGCTTGTCAAACCAACTCCTGCGTCATGCCTTCTCACATATGAGCACATGAGTGGCTAGAAGGGAGTCTTGGAGAGGCATTCGAGTTCAACTAGGCATTACGTCCCTGCCTCCTTTCCTTCCCATCCTTCCTGAAGTGCGATTCTCAAGGAGAATTGCTTTGGTTCTGTAGGTCAACCTAAAGGGGGTCTGGCCGATAGTTGTTTTATAAGCTGTGCGGTAAGCCCACAAGGCTGCCATCAGCTTGTTATCCCAGTCGTGCTACGTGAGGTAGTGTGCGAGGTAGAGACTACCTTGGTTAAGACATTAACAAGAATCTTATTCTTTGACTTTGCCTGGTTGTTTGCTTGAGGGTAGTATGGAGTGTATTTCCCATGGATAATTAGGAAGATGGATAGGAGGTGCGCTATCACTTCATTGATAAAGTGTGTGCCCTGGTCATTGACTAGTTCGATGGGGAAGTCGAATCATGAGATCACCTACTCCTACAAGAACTTGGTAGTCATTCGAGTATCGTTCTTTCGTGTTGCTCTCACCTCTGCCCATTTGGTTAGGTAGTCTGTGGGGCCACAATGATGTATTTGGCTTGCCAATACTGCGCAGCCGGGCTGATGGGTCCTATGAAGTTGATTCTCCATTTTTTGAAGGGTTGTCGTGTAATGATTAGGGTCAACTCCATTTGATCCTTGCAAATCGGGACCTTTGTCCGTTGACACTCATCGCAATGCTTAAAAAATCTTGCTGCATCATGAAATATTGTTGGTCATCATAGTTGAGACTGCAGCACCTTGTGGGCCAGCATGTCTCCGCTAAAGTGTCCACTAGCAATTCCAATGTGTGCCTCTGAGAGCACGTCGTGCATCTCATGCTCGCACATGCATCTGCGCAAAAATCCATCTTGCCCTAGGTGATACAACTGGCCTACTATCAACTAGTAGGGTTGGATCTTGAGAATGAGTCGCCTCAGTCTTGCCTTCTCTATCGGGCATTCAGGTAGTCTGTGCTCAAGCATTTGGACTATGTCATCTGCCCAATATGGCGTTAGATCAGCCTTGAATAAATCTGTCTCGCTAGAAAGGTTAAAGAGATGGGCGTCTGGAAATTCATCGGCAATGCCTTCTCCAGTGGCTTCTCCTATGGGGATGCGTGACATATGGTTAGCCATGTAGTGTTGTTTTCCCTTCCGTATAACCATGAAGAAGTCAAACTCCAAAAGCAGAAGGAGCCACCGAGCTATGCGTCCTGTAGTGCAAGGTTTATTCACTAGATATAGCAAGGCTTGATGGCCCACAAAAAAGGTAAAGGGTGTAGCCAATAGATGTAATGTGTCCACTTGTTATCTTCAAGACACATCTTAGCAGTCCATCGGAAAGGATGTCTAGAAAGCTCCGCCCAGCACTCCCATGGAATGTTACGGGGTTTGCGATCTAGGACTTTCCGTGTCTGCCACGTAGCGGAAGTATTCCGGCCATTCCCACTTAGGACCGACCTGAATTAGGGTTTTCCCTATTGGTCATTTCCTAACGGCAACTAGCGTCGAACCCGAGCGAACTACTTTACGCAGAAACTCCAGGTTTGAAGTGGATTCATGCTGCACTTGGTTCAAGGAGAATGGGAAACAAGAGCGATGTGAAGCTCAACCCCTCTGCCATAAGGCATAGTCCCATTCCGTTCCCCTAAAACAACATAAATCAGGATCATCTATAACTTAGACTCTAGGTCAATGCTCTTGCGGTTCTTATTCTTTGAATGATCTTCCTGTTGTCCATCTTGATTGAGAAATGTTCCCGGCCAACTGGGACCACCCATCCGTAGGACGGACCTATGGCCACATCCATCGCACTTTCCTCAAGTTTTTTAGTTATTTAATTACCTAACACATTTAGTTGGACATGTATCAATTAGCTTCCTTAATTAGCCCGTTAGATACTGGTTCCTTCACGTAATCATAGCACTTGACATAGAAAAGTAATGTCAAACAAGTTCCTTTTTAACAGGTTATCATATTTATCTTTGAAATACATAAAGTTCAGCCCATGGGCTTATCCACAATCCGCCCGCAAGCTAGCCAGCAATCCATAGGGATCATTAATCCAAGATTCCACCCTAGACTAGTATGCGGGCCTCTAGATCCAATCTCGAGTCACGTTAGCCTCTTGTGCAGGGCCCGGAAGGCAAAGGATTTACGGCCAGAGCCCTCCGGGCACCCAAGCGTCCTCCTGCTCCAAGTAGCGCTTAACGGAGAGATCTCTTGCAGCGGTTTCGGTCCACCTTCCCGGCGCGGTTAACAACCCCGTTGGTTAGGGTGAGGCAGGCAATCATGGGTAACTGAAGCTGCCTCTCCCTTCAGGCCTTCAACCTGAAGCATTAGATATCCATTTATCCTTTAATTCTTTGAGCAAACAAAGCAAAACAGTGCTCTTAAAATTGTTTACAAGCACAAACAATTCCATTGGTCGTTATTTTTGGCCAACTGCTAAGGAGTGAATCCTTCTTTTCGAATGCATCCAGCACTCGATCCGCGATTACTTCTGACTTTTCAAGATCCCCTATATCCTGGGTTAGGGCGTATCCTATTAACCTGACTTGATCAATACCTTAAGTTCATATGTTATTCCAATTTATTGGCTTGTCCTTTGCTTCCAAGCAATTATCTTTACCCCAGAAAGATACTATATTAGGACGATTATTCATCCTCTTGCAAGATAACTTAGGTAAGAGTCTGCCAATCTCACTCCGAGGAATTTGCCATTCCCTTGTGATCAAATCACAAGATCATGCGACTCTACAACTTGATGCACAAGTGTCGCATCAATTATGGGACTATTTACCCATCGAATGGAGTCATGAAATAATCTGTTCCTGATGGCATTAGGCCGACTTGTTAGTCCTAGGGTTTCGAGTTTCATCTTTTTAGCAAGAGATTCTTAGGAAAACCCTAGATTACTTCTCGCAAGTATGTCCTACTGTCCCTACATTCCGTGAATGTGGGCAAGTATTTAGGGTATAGGAGTTTCAGTTTTTAGCAATACGTGCGACTAGGTAAATGTCTTCACCGGGCTAACCGTAGTCAGTTCGTTGGGATACATCACATTGAATTAACCCTTTTCTAAACAAGTACTCTGCAATTTTGGGTGTTTAGGTTTATTCCAATTCAACCTATCTATTCCTGAAGATAATTACGCTATAATTTTCATAACCACATGACTTATTGTCTATGCGTAAGTTAATTTTCAAATCCTAACTTTTCGGTTTAAGACCAAGCATAGGTTAGGTTATAGCCTAATTCCAATTAATCATTCTATAACATGCAAACAAGATTCATGCTAAAATATGCAGTCTTTTACTACTTTCATTTCTGAATGAATTTGTCGTATGCAGAACTTACACACCCTTCTGTTAAATTAAGTTCTTAGACCACTTGCCTAATTAAATCTTCTTCATGTAGTCCTAGCAATTTCCTACGATTGCTAATAACTTTCTTTAAGAATCATTCCAAAAAATATATTCAATAATGCAATATGTGGTTTATTCCTTTCATGCTTAATCGGAGTGTACTTTCATAATTCCGTTTTGTAAATGTGGACATTAATCTACTTTCAATTCATTGCAATGCACAAAAACTACTTGCTAGAAATGCATACCAATTTTCTACTCACTTTATTTTGCTTATTTTATTGAAAGTACTATTGACCAAACTCTTCCGTCGTGAGCTAATTCTTTTAAATTAACCAAAGTATTTAAGACAAAAAATGCATCCTATCTCCAAAAATCATCCACGAACGTAAAATAAAAATTAGGAAGAAAAACTTGGACTTGTGGTGAGATGTCCACGTGGATGTTTTCCACCAAGGTAGAGGGTCTACGATTATTGATGAACAAGCTTCAACCCCCTAATCACTAAGCTAAATGGCTAATCTCTTTTTAAGAGTTATGAGATTCAAAATAAGCTACCACTATAAGAGAAAGGCCCTATAGACGCGCACTGTACACACGAAATAGCGGGCGTGTTTATCAGCGCATCTATTGGTGCTAGTATATAGATGTGAATAATGCGTCTATATACCCGCGTTTTTAAACATGCTTATAGATGCAAAAATAAATGCACATATTTTTCATTTCTCATAAAGTCCCTAAATATGACCAAACATCTTAACAGCTAGTATTTTTTTGAATACATTACCAACTTTACTTCTTTCTGAGTATTACAAATATACATCCAATCATTCAAAGCTAATTATATATGCTACAATGAATGATCAATCTCATCTTCAATGAGATCGGCCCTTGCTTGACTATCTACCTCTAGGTCTATGTTACGAATAGACAATGAAATAAATAAGTCTATCCCACTGCCAGATGTATTGCTATGCTCAATTTCTTCATCATCATCTGCAACCATATTTTTATCCTCTTTTGCTCTTCCTTGAACATCCTCGCAGGGATCATCTTGCACTGCATCATGTATATCATCGATCATGGCATCATCATGTGCATCATCATTGATTTTTGGATTGTCATCAACTATCTCTATGTTGGTAGCATTGCCATATAATGGTTTTGAACAATTAGATATGGGGATGACGTGCCACCATCAGTTATTGTTTACCATTGGGTGATACACAACCTACATTTAAAAAACAAAAAGTAAGCAACTTAGATATTTATTGTATTTTGAGAATGTATCAAGAAGTAATATATATGAAAATAAATAGCTTCTAATATACATGCTCACATTGTTGAGATAGTACCAATGTGTCATTCTTGCCTTGGTAAAATTTTGTAGAGTCAATCACTACAAAACCACTTGGATGACGTCTAATTGTGCAATGCTCACCCATTGTTACTACTTCTTTAAACCACTTCACATCTACTACATATATAAAAAATCACCTAAAGTCAAGCTTCAAAATATCTTAGATCAAGCCACAATAACCTTCCATGGTGCCATTGGTAGTACATTGTTGAGATCATATTAATGATTTAGTTAAAGATGAAACATGTGAAATTATTATATCATACATAACTAAAGATAACTTAATTATAAGTATGTCTCACCTTTGATAATCAACCTCGTGGGTATTCCCACTCCTCTTGTGATATATCCATCGCCTCCTCTTTTTCCATCTTCTCCATTTCTTCATGTAGCCAATCTATATCAACATGACGTGGAAGGGCACTTAAATGTTCTAGATATGGGACATTACGTCCATGTCTAGCACGAAATGCTTGCCTTTCGCTTACTCTTCTTGCCCTTGCTTCTTTATATAGTGTCACCCATTTGCTCATTACTTCGTTGTTAAGCACACAAAATACATTTAACTTACGAAGTTCCTCTTTCATTAGCACTTTGATCCTTCCTTTTCCTTGAGGTATTATAGAGGTCATCCTCAAATCTTCATCATATTTCCATAGTCATGGTAAAGAGGGGTCCACTTTAGTAAGATATTCAGAGATTTGTATAAGGGATGATTGCACTAACCAACCCTCAGCCATGCTTTCCTCGGGGCGTGCATTTTGCCTTACAAAATCTTTTAGGGTTTTCATAAAGAGCTCTAGAAAAACTCCACCTTGCATGAACTACCCCACAAATTGCGATCTCATCAATCAGATGTACGAGTAAGTGTACTTGAGTAGTCAAAATGGAGCGAGGAAAAGTTTCCTCCACCAAACAAACCACCTCAATGGACAATATTCGAGCCTCTTGCAACATATTTGGATCGATTTCCTTCAAACTCACAAATCTACCAACATGCAATTGAGAAAAATGATTAGTTTTGTCCATAAATTCAAGTGGGTTTACTACATGATGTACATAATATATAAACTAAAAAATAAGTATAATGTATACATACCTCGTGAGCTCACCCATCTTGTAAATGATATCACACACATCTTTCGAAACACAATGGGATATGCTAGTAGGAAGGATGAACTGTATGTAAATATTCATACATTGTTAATTAGTCTACATAGTTACTCTACTAATTAATATATTTATGGCTCTGAAAATCCTTACCTGAATCATTTTGTGCCAATCGTGAGACTTCAAACCGGATAGATGCTCCACACCTCTTTTCTTTTTCTTTATGAAGGCTCCCTTGAGGCATCTCATATATCCTGTGGGAGTTTGAAAGATACATATCTACTGCTTCATCATCATTTTTTCGGTCTTCAAGGTGCATGCGGTAACTCAATCTTTCCTTTGGGTTCGATGCGTGGCCAAGCTCGTCTCCTACATCCAATGCTACGTAAATCGTCCCTTACATTGACAGAATCACGAGCCCCGATTAAGTGATCCCATAATGTAGAGGCAACATTCTTTAAAATATGCAGGGGGTCCAACAGGTGGTTGAGTTCAGTCCAATATGGGAGATGAAAAAATATAGAGAATCTAAGGAACAAACAATATATTATTTCTCGTTCTTATAATGGAGTGTACTTTAAAGACAAAAAAAAGTAGTAAACTAGTTACTGACTCATGCCGAGTGGAGGATGATCATTGGCGTGTGTCCAATTGTCCTTCCAATCTTGAATGGTCAGAGATTGTGGAGCTCTTCCATTAGTGAGGGGTGCATATTTGGGGTGGTCAATAGGGAGAAAACGATGATGATGGTCATAAATAACCTTCTTCAAGTGTGTCGGTCTAGAAGAAACCAGAGAGGGACCGCAAATTGGACATGCATGATATCTTGATGTAGTTGAATCTATAAAAACAAATGGGTTAATGATGACATATATTTGAATAAGGGTAACTATGAATAAAATAGAGTATGCAACTACCTGAACACTCTCCATAGCTTGGAAAGTCATGCATGGTCCACAACAACATGCCATTTAAAGTGAAATCTCTAGAGGACAATGATGCACTCATATCTTGCACCTCAATACCTCTCCATAGCATTTCTAGCTCCTCGATTAAAGGCTCTAAGTAAACGTCCATGTTTTTTACTTTGTGTTTTCCAGGAATCAAAAGGGACAATATTACATGTCCTTTTTCTATTGCCATGGACGGAGGGATATTATAGCTCACCAATACAGCTGGCCATACACTATATGAGGTGCTTTTGATGCCAAATGGATTTATTCCATCTAATCCTAGACCAAAGCTCAAATTTCTAGTCTCTTCTTTGAAAGTAGGCCACAAATTATCTACGTGTTGCCAAGCTGGTGTGTTTGAAGGAATTCTCCACTTTCCATCACTTGAATGGTGACTAACATGCCATGACATGAGTCTCGCAATAGACTCACACTTAAAAATAAGTTGAATATGTGGAATAATAGGAAAATATCACAAAACCTTACAAGGGACATCCTTTGATTTCATCTCCTGGTTGTATCTTGGTTCACCACAAATAGGACACTGTCGTGTAGATGCATGATCCCCATGAAACAAGATGCAATCATTGACACATGCATGGATTTTAACGTAATCGAAACCTCCAAGAGATGTCAAGAAACGCCTTGCTTGCTCTCTTCTAGTTGATAATTTATTTTCATTTGGAAGCATTTATGACAATAACCTGCATATATTGTGCAAACAGAGTTAACAAACCACAAATATTGTCTATAAGCATTTATGAATTCATATCAAATGATACATACTTCAATAATGCATTCAAGCTAGCATTACTCCATTCATAAATGGTTTGTAAGTTCAATATCTCAAGAGATGAACGTAGAACGGAGTAGTGCAACCTTCGTACAATGGAGTTTTCGACGCTATGTGTAGCGGGTCATCTGTCTCTCTAGTGGCGCTCTCCCCTCGAACCTCATGCGAAAATAAATCGTGCACCATGTTGTCAAAAATCTCTTTCTCCAAAACTTGATGAAGCATTTGAAGAGGGCTACTATCGTCGTCATCAGTCTCTACTCTTCTTGAGGACTCTGCCCCCTCATGTCGACGCTTCGCAGCCTCTCGACGCCCTAGAGGGACCATTTGAGGATGTGGTACCGCATGTTGCTCAATTAAAAAAAGGAGATTTTGTTTAATGGTGAAGACACAACATAAACCAATAATATTTATGCAAATAAAGCATTAAAAATTACTGGGGTTTTTTTTTTGTCCCACTCTCCGTACATGCTGAGGTGTGACATTGTGATTCGACGTGCTAAAAAAAAAATCATCGACAACGATCGCACATACATTTGATTTTTCGTCGTAGCCAAGCATCTCAATTGTGAAGACGCAATGTCTCATCCTCACTAGAGGATGTACTGTTTGTTGACTCAACATGTCCCATACTAGTAGAAGATAACAACATAATTACACCTGAATCATACGGACATATATGATTTTATTTGGTATATATGTCATATTCCCTAAATATTTTGATACATACAACATGGAGACAAACATTTTAATATTGAAAGACTAGGAAAGTCATATTGATCCAAAAACAATCATAAGCTAGCATTTAATTAGTTTAATTGTAATTGCATGTCTATCAACACGTGTAATATATTTTATCTATGCATATAGACGCGCAATTACATGCTCTTACAGATGCACCACGCAAATATAAAAAAAAATAAAAAGTTGTGGCTTTCTTTTCAAACCAGTGCTTTCCTGCGTTTTTAACACGTTTTCTGCAATTCGAGCTCCACATCACTAATCATGTCTATCTATCACTTCATGAAGACAATGAGGGAAGGAAATAAGAGTAAAAAGAGAACAGGAGGAAGGAAGAGCCAAAGAGTAAAGAACAAGAGCCAAACAGCAAGGAAGAGAATAAGAATCAAGCAACCTACCAAGGGAAGGGAGAAGGAGGACAAGGAGCTTGCAACCTAGCCACCACTCGTCGGAACAAGCAAAGAAGGTGAGTTCTTCTTCTCTCTCTCAATTGTTTGCTTTCTCTTTGTCTGTTTCTCTCTCTCTCTCTCTCTCTCTCTCTCTCTCTCTCCCTCTCTCTTTACATGCTTTAGACTGTCATCTATGGAGGCTTTTTGCGCGTTTCTTCTAGCAGTTTGCAAACTATGGTCTAACTTTGCGCGTTTGTCAGCGCGTCTAGATGATAGTGTAGACGCGTTTTTAGACGCGTATATAGACGCGCTGACAAACACAGGTATAGATGCAGGTATAGATGCAGCATGTAATATCTTTTATCTGCACAGGGTAGTAATGGATTTTTGCTTGTGTAGATGTGGAATCCTGGATCTTCCAGCATTGATCCTGAGTTGGAACGCATGAACAACACCTTAGCGAAGTTTTCTAGAGGTGTTAGTTGTTTTTTTGGAGGTTCTCCGAACAAGGAGCAATTCATGGGGGAGATGACCAATTATCTTGGTCGCCCTCCCACTATAGAGGAGGTTTTTAAAGTCATGTCTGGGACATCTATCACATCTTTGCCTAGCACTGCCGCACAAACACCAAACCTTGGCACACCAAACCTTGGTACACCTCTACTAATAGATACTCCACACACTATGCACACACATAGATCAGCTGATGCACAGGGATCAACTGAAGTGCATGGATTGGCCAAAGCACGTGCATCTATAGAAGCACGTGTGTCGAGTGAGGTAGAGGGTAGTGCCCGTCGAGGGAGGAGGGAGAGTCGTGCAGGAGGATGAGGAGGTCAAGGGCTGTGTGGAGGTTGCCTAGGAGGTGGGTCTTGATCACCCTCACCAGGAAATGAGAGAGGTGCGCCTCCACAAATATACTACTTTGTCACAGATGTTGGTGGTATCTTGCATAACCCTGAGGATAGGGAAGTGATAGCGTACTTGAGGAGTGTCATGCATGCCACATACAAAGATTGTATGATTCCCTTCAAGCACCAAAAAAATGGTTTGTGGCAAGAGGTGTTGCGGGCAGTACATAGAAGTTACCCTAATCCCGAGAATTCAAAAATCTCAGATGATTGGCAATGGTCAAAGGTGAGAGACGCACTTCATAACAAGATGTCTCACCTTATGACACGCACCAAGGAGTCACTGCGAAGATAAGAACAGGGGCGCCCTGGATATGGCCAACCACCCAATTGCCACCGCAGGGAGTGGAAAGAGGCCAAGAAGAGAGGGGCAGAGAAAAGGACAAGCCACCAGCATGCAAAGGCACGACATATCCAGATGGCAACCATGGGATCGTCGCATTATGGATCGGGTGGTAGGGAGTCATGGGAGACTGAGTTTGTAAGTATTATTTGATTACTTTTTTTAATTAAATTTTATAATTTTTTTCAATTCATTATGTAGTGTGTTCTAATACATTGTATGTTAAAATTGTTTTATAGTATCATATCGTTGGTAGGATGCCTACTCCTAGAGAGATAGGCTACCATCAAGGTCATAACTGGGCATCCACTTGGCAGTATTTCTACAAGGAGGGACTAATCACAGAGGAGCAATATAATCGTGCCATGAGGATTCCACAACCATAAGAGGTATGTTTTATTTTTTACATGAAAAGTATATGTAACTCTAATTTATTGTTTGTAATAGTATTTATATACCTTAATCCTTTGTGTAGGTGAACCCTGATGTAGTTGAGGATAGCGAAGGGGGGACTAGCAATAGCAGTGGCGACAGCGGCACTGACACCGGCAGCGGTGGTGGTAGCAACGATGATGCCTCTTCTGAGGAGATGTAGAGGACCCCATGCATGCATGCCTCCCCTTGGCTTGTAGTTTTCATTTTTGATATGTATTACTTTCAGCTAGTGTTTGGGACCATGACCATGCTTGAGGTCACAAGCACTAAAACTCGTCATGTAAAAACGTTTCATCTATATATATGAAATTTCATATTCTACATATATTGTTTTGTTTTCAGTACAAAAATCTTTGAAATATATACAAATGTTTCAGCACAATACGCTCATCATGTGTTATTATCAATATATGGACTTTGGCTCTCCACATTCTTTTGCTTTTCGTAAAATAATCTTTCTTTGTTTTCCCTAAGCATACAATTTGAGGTTGATGGGGGGAAAAAAACTAGAGAGCATGTGGCTCTCTTTTTTTTTTCATACCTCTGTTTTGCGCATCTATCCGCACGTCTAAATTGCAGGAAAAATGCGCGTCTATTATTGTCAAAAATTTGCAAAGTACACGCCTTTTTAGACGCGCAGTTACACGCATGTATAGACACAGAATATGAATATATCCACTTTTTTATAAATATGATTATATATTTATGGAGCGCGTCTATATGCGCGTGTAGTTTTTACTATAAGCGCGCTTGTAGACACGAAATTTTAGACGCGGTAATAAACGTGCTTGACATTTTTAAAAATTGTTCAAATATTACGGCTACAAGTGCGTCTATGGAGCCTTTTTGTTGTAGTGTACTAAAATTTTAGGCTATTATTGAATTTTTAGTAGATTTTGTTGAGCCTAAGAAAGAGTGGGATGATATTAGTGATTGCGAGAATCTATGCAAGATTGATACAACCTCCATCCTATAGTGGTATGCATTGATTATAGATTATCCATCCACACACAACCTTGCAAAAACTCTTTTTAAATCCAAGAAGAGAAAGATTAACCAACAAGAACTTCACCTTTCCATTCTAGCAAGTGTCTTGTATAGAAGGGGAGTGTATGAGGTGTATCATTATTGTGTAGTGCCTAATTAGGTACCATTCATTTTAGAGAAATTCCATGATTCAATATGTGTGGATTATTTTTCTCAATGGTTTATTGCTTTCCTAGAAAGATTTACATGCTAGTAATTGGTAGCCAATGATCTTATAGGATACTTTTACATATGTTGCATGTTGTGATATCTGTCAGAGACACGATGCTAGGGAAAATCACAAGAGGTCACTAAATCCCATTCTAGTCACCTTGCCCTTTGAGAAGTGGGGCATTGAGTTCATTGGATGTGTGCATCCTACATTTACTATGTGAAAGCATTATATCATTGTGGCAGTAGACTATTTAATGAAATGGTTTGAAGCCCACACTAGGATTATGAATAATGCCAAGGAGATGGCTAGTTTTATTTTGGAGCAAATTGTTTGCTATTTTGTCTACCTAAAGAGATTGGTCTGATCATAGGATACATTTTTTGAATAAAGTGACTGAGGATTTGATGCAAGGTCTAAAGATTAAACATAATAAGACCACGCCTTACAACCTCAAAGGAAATAGGCAAGTGGAGAGTACCAATAAGCAGTTGGTGGAGATTTTATCTAAGACAATATCCAAAGATAAGCATAGTTGGGAAAAAAAATTATATATGGTTGTCTAGGCTTATAAAAGAGCTAGAGACCATACCCCTTTCAAATTAGTATATGGGAAAGAGTTTGTGTTACCTTTGGAGATTGAGTTGCCTATAATAAGGTTTGCTCTAAACCATTCTTTGGGTGGAGAGAAAGTGTTCCAAGAAAGGTTCACTTCCCTTGCACACCTTGATAAGATTAGATTACAATCCTTGCTATATCAAAAACAAGGGAAGAAGTGGATGAAAATCCTTCATGATCTCTGTGCTAGGAAGTATAAATTCGCAAAGGCTCAATTGGTCCTATATTATGATGCCTATCATGAGCTATTTCCATGAAAGTTAGAACCCAAGTAGGATGGCCCTTATAGGATTGTATGCACATGAAATAATGTCTTTACATCTCTTTTACCAAATTTCCAAGGGGTAGAGTTTAAAACTAAAGTAAATTTCAAGAAATGGAGGCTCTATTATGTGTATGGATTTGTGTTGGACTTGGTGTATTTTTGTAGGTCCTTTACGATTTAGGTTATACTTACAGAGAGTACCAAGACTATTGGATGGGAAAAGTTATTCCCTATCTTGAGCATCCATATTTAGAACATCATTACCATCAAGGGAAAGTGATCTCATGGAGTAAGGGCTATCACATTACGGCATGGAAATATGGATCTTTGACATGGGACATTCGAGTTTATTGCCACCATTGTCACCAAAATCTTACTTGTGTCCCCATTTTAGTGAGGAAGGAGAGATTGTACATGTCTTACACCCTCTCTATCTTGATTATATACTTTGATTGTCTTAAGTACAAATAGATTAATTGTCATGGAACCTTACATCAATGAAGCCTTGGTTTATACATTATATTTTGATGGAGCTTCTTAAGAACCTACTAAGCATGTGAGTGTTGGGATTTTCATAAAAGACCCCATCATCGAGTTGTTTTGAAAATGGGAGTATATTTGGGTATGACTTCTTTTACTAATAATATGGTGGAATACAAGGCTTTACTTATGGGGTTAAATTTAGCTAGATGTAGTGGTATTTGTCAATTACTGGTGAAAAGAAACTTGCAATAACCAATTGAATGGGACCTACAGTGTGAGAGATCCCTTTCTAACAATGTACCATTGTGGAGCCTTGCACATTCTTGAGGTCTTTGAGGCAATAACTTTCTAGTTGATTCCTAGCAAGTAGAATCACTTTCCAGACTCCTTGGCTAATTATGCCTTTTTGAAAGATGTCTTTCTTAATCATGGTCCTGAATCATGGTCCTGAAGGGCTTTTACATTTTCCTTATAATATCAACCCACATATACTATAGGGATTTCATCCTGATGTGTCTTTTTTTGGTCACCAATGGTTACTTTGAGTTATGAGCGAGGTAGAGATTGATCATCTTCCTATTCTTTCATGGATGCATGGGATTGTTCAATGTCGGATTGTCCAGACTCCCCTTGCCATTTATGTAGGGGACTTAGCTCATAAATTGATGCATTTACTATAGGGCATAAGTAGCTCACCTCCTTGGTCTAGTTTTATACTTTAGTAGGGTTTATGTAGGGACCAAGGGTTTGCTTTAAATCGTAGGTTGTTGAATGGTATGCATTATGGTTGATACTATTAGGCCAAGAAGGCCAGGTGATTTGGATATAATGCTCTTTTTCATTAGGTCAAGATTGCTATGTATCTCTTTGGTGTGGGTGCATTTAACGATTTTTTATTTTTGTGTTGCACTAGACAGGTTTGAAGGAGCACCAAGAGGGAGCCAATTGCTGTAAGGACAATTTTTGTGGCTAGTCTAGGTGACATCTTTCATTTTCATATTATTTTTCTTGAAGTAGAATGTGTAATGTGTATTTTCCAGATTTTTCTTGCTTATGTGGGGAACAAAAAATCAGGCATGAAGTTCTTAGATTAGGTTAGGTATGTTTGTGGAGGTTTGAGTAGTTGGCTGCCTCTTGCAAAGATATTGTTAAGCATCCAAGGCCTATTTTAGAGGTTAGTCCTAGTGACCCTGTCCGTCTAGCCTACTATGAATTTGGTCCTAAAAACCCATGTTAGTGGTGAGGCAATTAAGAAAGCCTAAAAAATTAAAGACAAGAATGATACATATATCTAATATATATATAATACGACGGTGTACTAAAAGGAGTTTCAGCCCCTGAAGTAGGAAAATCAAAAGAAATAAAAATTTCAAAGAGCTAATGTTCATCACGTTACGAAGGCTTGGTAGTTTTCTATTGATGAGTCAAGACGAGGCGATCCCATGTCTTCCTAGAGGTGGCATATTGCCAAAAAGAATATGAAGATAATTGGACCAAAAATAAATGTAAGTGGGAACAAAAATAAACATTGTGTTACCTCATAAGATCTTGATAAGCTCTTGGGTATCCAGACTACACTTGAGATGGATGCCCTATTCTCTTTGGGTCACAATATTGTCATATCCCTCCTTTTTACACATTCCAGTACCAAATAGTAAAGAATTAAGAATGTGAGAAATGAAAAAATGAATATAAATGAGACATGTTATAGGAGTACTTGCCTAGTAGAAGTTTCTAGTCTACATATCATAAGTGAAATAGATGGGTCAGGCCACCACTTAGGATTGCCTCTTTGATAGTTCTTTTAGCGAGATTATTGGAAGAGTTGGTTCGCAGCTACCTCTTGATCTCTTTATTAGATCATGCTTAGTTAGAATTCATTCCTTGAATTTAGTCAGCAGATAGGGTGAGATTTGTATTATGCTAGGTTATGTATTTCATTTGTAGCAACTTGATGCTCTTTATGGTTTATGTATGTGTACAAATCACTTCGTGGGTTTGATAGGAGGAGTTGCCCTATCCTATGGTCACCAATGAGAGTTGATTTTAAGGTGAAATTTAAAGCATAAAAGTGGCCTAGGTACCATAAAAGTGGCATTTTTGGGGAAAAATGTATCGATCATGGATCAAGGAGCTGGAGTTTTTTTAGGTGCATTTGGACGTAAAAAATCCAACACAAGTGTTCATTTGTGGATATTCACAGTCCACTTGACCTCCTATTAATTAATTTCCGCAAGGTGTTGCGTGTCAACAAGTAGTTACTTGATCAAAAAGCCGAAGAGCAACTAATAGAGGCCAATATAATAGTTTTTAATGCCAAGAAGTCCCTCTTCCAGTCTAATCATGAATTTGGGATTATTTGTCCCTTTTTCTTAGCCTGAAAGAACTTTTGAGAAATGCCACCGCAACAGGGCTGAGTTGTTTATTTGGGAAGTTAAAATTGAATGAGGCCTAAAAGATGCCTAAATTCAAAAAACCATATCATGATGAAGAGGGACGCCCATTTTTAAATGCATTTTTTGAAGATTCACAAAGTGATGGAATCCTAGCTTCTCCTCCTGGGGTTGACACTCTTGAGTTTTTCACTTCATATCACAAGAAACATCAAGTGAATTGATGCATTATATGAAAACTTTATATTTCACTCTTTCTCTCTTCTCTTTCTCACCATAATTATTGTTCATAGTATGAGCTAAGATGATGCGGGACAATGGGTGCAGGTTGGTGAGGAGATGCCAAGAACGGAACAAGGAAGCACAAAGGTGAGCATCAATGGTTGTGTGATGGCATCAAGGGCTCCATTTTTTCGAAATACGATGCATCATGTGTGTGGAATTTATTGTAAGTGTCAATTTATTGCATATTATATTGTATCTCTTGTGTTTATCATGGAATATGGTTGAAAATGCTGAAGTTATGTTTTCTAATATGTGAAATCATGAAAAAAGTACTTACGTTTAGTCGTTTATATAAAAAAATTAAAACCACAAAACGCAAGATGCAAGATTTAATGCAAAAATTGGAGATTTGTTGGACTTTTGTGAATTCAGTGTTATTCAAATGGAATAATAATTGATATGCTAATGATTCACAATCCATACTAGTCATAAAAAATAGAAAATTAGGAAATTTTATTAATGTATGTTCAAATAAAGGAAAAAACCATGAAAGTTGGTCTTATTAAAGAAAAATTAGAAAAAAAATAGTTTCAATGTGCAAACAATTATAAAGAATTAACAGATTGCATGGATGTATAATGAGGATAGATCATGAGGGTGTGCCTCAATCTACCTCCATTTATGTGTGAGAAGTATGTATGTATTGCTTATTTATATTAAAAAATAACGACAAAGTCCTTTTAAACCTCTGCACAAAAGTGAAACTAAAATGATAGGGAAAAAATGATTGAAAATAGATAATGTTTAAATGAGTTCTGATTTCACTGCATATTGTGGCATTTAGGCTTTTTTAAATTTAAGTTTGTAGAGGAATAGTAGCGCAGGTTAGCCTGATACTATCCTTTTGCAATGCAACATTATGTTAGAGAAATGAAATCATGAAACAACTATTTTTGCACGATATATGGTTGGCTTATACTTAAAATTGTTTAAGTACAATGAGTCATGCACTACAAGGAAAGAGAGGTATAGCGACGGCGGATAGCGACACAGGAATAGCGGCGTCGCTATTTCGTCGCAAATGCGACGCAAATAGCAACGCCCCACAGGGAAAAAAAACAGGGCTGAAACCCGAGCGCGTTTCATTTCGCACATTTTTGTGAGACATTTCGAGAGGGAGAGCGAACGTTTTGCATAGAGGTTGAGAGAGGGAGAGGAAGAAGGCTTGCCACCGCCGCTGCTACCGCCGCTGCCATTCGTGAAGGAGAGGAGGAGCCTTCATCATGAAGAGGAGCTGCCAAACCCTCACCATATCTTTACGGTGAGTCCATTCTCTCCTTCTTTTGCTTGTTTAGGGTTTGATTCTCTCCTTCTTTTGCTTGTTTAGGAGAAGAAATGAGAGAGAAAGAGGGAGAGGGAGAGCGAGGGAGAGAAAGAGAAAGAGAGGGGGAGAGAAAGAGAAAGAGAAAGAGAGGGAGAGGGAGGGGGGAGGAAATGAGAGAGGGAGAGAAAGAGAAAGAGAGGGAGAGGGATGTGGAGGAAATGAGAGAGGGAGAGTGCATTCTCTCTCTCTTTTACTTTTGCTTATATGATTTGTGCATATAGATTGAGAGAGGGAGAGGAAATGAGAGAGAAAGAGAGGGAGAGGGAGAGGAAGAGGGAGGAAATGGGAGAGGGAGAGGGAGAGGGAGGGAGAGAGAGAGAGAGAGAGAGAGAGAAGAGAGGGAGAGGGAGGGTGAGAGAGAGAAAGAGAGGGAGAGGGAGAGGGAGGAAATGGAAGAGGGAGGGGGATGAAATGAGAGAACGAGAGGGAGGGAGAGTGTATTCTCTCTCTTATTTATTTATTTTTTGTATAATTTGTATATAATGAGAGAGGGAGAAGAAATGAGGGAGAGGGAGAGGGAGAGGGAGGGGGAGCAAATGAGAGAGAGAGGGAGGAAGAGATAGAGGAAACAAGAGAAGGAGAGAAAGAGAGCAAAAGGAAATGAGAGAGAGAGAGGAGAGAGAAAAAAAGAGAGAATGAGAGAAGAGAGAAAAAGACATAAGATGTTAAACATAATAGGCAAAGAGAGAAAGAGAGGGTGTGGGTGAGGGTGAGGGCGAGGGAGGGAGAGGAAATGAGAGAGGGAGAGGAAGAGAGAAAAGGAAATTAGAGAGGGAGAGGAGAGAGAAAAATAAATGAGAGAGAGAGGAGAGAGAAAAAGAGAGAAAGATCATTAAACCTAATGGAAAAATAGAGAAAGAGAGAGTCAGGGTGAGGGAGGGAGAGGAAATGAGAGAGGGAGAGAGAGAAACAAAGGGAAATGAGAGAGGGAGAGGAGAGAGAAAAAGAGAAAAAAATTATTAAATCTAATAGAGAAAGAGAAAAAGAGAGGGTTAGGGTGAGGGAGGAACAGGAAATGAGAGAGGGAGAGAAAGGTAAATGAGAGAGCGGGAGAAGAGAGAAAAAAAATGAGAGAGAGAGAGGAGAGAGAAAAGAGAGAAAAATCATTAAACCTAATAGGGAAAGAGAGAAAGAGAGGGTGAGGGCGAGGGAGGGAGAGAAAATGAGAGAGGGAGAGGAAGAGAGAAAAGGAAATGAGGGGGGAGAGGAGAGAGAAAAAAATTGAGAGAGAGAGGAGAGAGAAAAAGAGAGAAAGATCATTAAACCTAATGGGAAAAGAGAGAAAGAGAGGGTCAGGGTGAGGAAGGGAGAGGAAATGAGAGAGGGAGAGAAAGAAAGAAAGGGAAATGAGAGAGGGAGAGGAGAGAGAGAAAAAGGAATGAGAGAGAGAGGAGAGAGAAAAAGAGAGAAATATCATTAAACCTAATGGGAAAAGAGAGAATGAGAAGGTCAGGGTGAGGGAGGGAGAGGAAATGAGAGAGGGAGAGAAAGAAAGAAAGTGAAATGAGAGAGGGAGAGGAGAGAGAACAAAATGAGAGAGGGAGAGAAGAGAGAAAAAGAAAAAATCATTAAATCTAATAGAGAAAGAGAGAGTCAGGGTGAGGGAGGGACAAGAAATGAGAGAGGAAGAGAAAGAGAGAAAGGGAAATGAAAGAGGGAGAGGAGAGAGAAAAAGGAATGAGAGAGAGGAGAGAGAAAAAGAGAAAAAATCATTAAATCTAATAGGAAAAGAGAGAAAGAGAGGGTTAGGGTGAGAGAGGGAGAGGAAATGAGAGAGGGGGAGAAAGAGAGAAAGGGAAATAAGAGAGGGAGAGGAGAGAGAAAAAAATGAGAGAGGAAGAGGAGAGACGGAAAGAGAAAAAAATCATTAAATCTAATAGAGAAAGAGAGAAAGAGAGGGTCAGGGTGAGGGAGGGACAGGAAATGAGAGAGGGAGAGAAAGAGAGAAACGAAAATGAGAGAGGGAGAGGAAAGAGAAAAGGAAATGAGAGAGAGAGAGAGGAGAGAGAAAAAGAGAAAAATCATGAAACCTAATAGGGAAAGAGAGAAAGAGAGGGTTAGGGTGAGGGAGGGAGAGGAAATGAGAGAGGGGGAGAAAGAGAGAAAGGGAAATGAGAGAGGGAGAGGAGAGAGAAAAAATGAGATAGGGAGAGGACAGAGAAGAGAGAAGAAGAGAAAAAATCATTAAACCTAATAGAGAAAGAGAGGGTGAGGGTGAGAGAGGGAGAGGAAATGAGGGAGGGAGAAAGAGAGAAAGGGACATGAGAGTGAAAAGGAAATGAGCTAGATAGGAGAGAGAAAAAGAAATATGAGAGAGAGAGGAGAGAGAAAAAGAGATAAAAATCATTAAACCTAGGGTGAGAAAGAGAGAAAGAGAGGATACCCTAGCACCTGCTACATAGTATCATAGTACTGGGTACTTGGCACTATGATACTAGAGTACTAGGTGCTAGATACTAAGATGCTATGATATTATGTGCTAGGAACTGAGTACTAGGTACTAAATACTAGTGTTCTATGATACTATATGCTAGGTCATAGAAAAAGAGAAAGATGGAAGGAGAGGATAACAATCTAAGAAAAGAAAAGAATGATAACAAAAACAAATTGTTTGTTGTAACGTAGACAAAATGGAAAATGAAGAAGGTCATGTTGTTCAAGATTGTGAGGCGTATCTTAATCAGCGTGTCCCATGTCCTTGCTCTCAATGCAAGCTAGAAATTAGAGGAAAACGCCGATTTTCTATAGAACACCTATGACGATTTGGCGAGTTTCAATCTGAGATCATTGATCAGGCGATTTTTAGCAAACGGTAATTTGAAGTTAATATCAATCATGCATTGTACTCGCAAGCTAATTGAATACCATATACAATAAGATTGGGTCTCGCTGGCAAATTTTCTATCCAGGGAGGTGATGTCTCATCCCAAGGAGGAGTGCACCCTTTGCGGCCAATTAGAAGAGTACGTGGGCGTGCGATGGATGGAGTGCAGGAGCCAATTCACCACTTGCAAGGCCAGTCTATACCGTCAATGCCAGAGGAGACAAGCAACCTTCCAGACCTACCTATAATCCTGGAGCCTGAGATGGAGGCAATGATCGATGCATTGATTCCCATGGATGTCGAGACTTCTGATCCGCTTAGAGAGGAAGCATCCATACCATTATATAATGGGTGCCGAGTATCTCGGCTGAAGACATTGCTTGTACTCTTAAGTGTGCAAGAAAAATACGGGTGGAGCGATACGAGTGTGACCGAGTTGTTTAGGTACCTTGTACATACGCATCGTTGATTTTTTTTCGGCACTATTATGACAAATATTTTTGCTTTTTCAAAGTGTTTATAATTTTTTTCAGGTTACTAAAATATCACATATTACCACCTGCAAATACCATGTCAGAGTGTCGTGATGATCCACAATATGTTTTACAAAAGCTTGGCATAAACTACAATAACATCCATGCATGTATCAACGATTGCATACTGTGGAGACATGTCCAAAGTGTGGTACTCACAGGTATCAACAGGACTTGCAAGGGCAAACCATCCCTCAAAAAGTTATCAAACACTTTCCGCTTATCCCTCGCATAAACCACATGTTTCGTATGTCCGGCATGGCGAGCTTGACAAAGTGGCATGCGCAGAATAGGTCCACGAATGGAGTTCAACGAATATCAACGGATTCACGCGCATAGAGCCACATTGACTCTACCTTCCCAGGCTTTGCTCATGATCCAAGGAATGACATGAACCCATTCGGTATGCGCTCAACTTCTTACAGTGTGTGGCCTATAGTACTTGTCAACTACAATATCCCTCCATGGCTTTCTACAAAGAAAGGACATCTCATCCTTAGCTTACTTGTCCGCGGCCGCTACAAAGTCAAAAATATGGACGTGTATCTTCGTCCATTATTCGATGAGCTTAAGAGTTTGCGGGAGGAGGGGGTCACTATGCAAGATATGAGTAGGCGCGATGGTCGGCGGTCAGCCAATATTCGAGCCATTCTTATGTGGACGATGCATGACTTTTCGGGATTCGGAGAGTGCTCAGGTAAGCAGGCCTCTGTTCTTGTTGGTAATATCTATATTTTATCTCGTTGAAGCAAGTATTCACTAGGTTGTGGTGTTGGAACATGTTTGGTTACCTCAGGTTATCATGTATGTCCATTGTGCAGGCCACAGTTAGACTCCCGAAGGTCACGAACCATGAAGAAGATGGTATATCAAGGACACGCTGCATTCTTACCAGAGGATCATGAACTCAAGGAAGGTTTCCTTGGACAACCTCCAACACGTATAAACGCCACAAGCTGGTACGAGCAAAAAATGGTCCACGCGGAATCACATCCAAATGGAGTGCGGCAGTTCTTAATTTTCTACAAGTTGCCATATTGGACCCACTTACAGGTCAACCACTTGTTGGATCCCATGCATATTTTCAAGAATGTGGGCAGCTTGCTATGGGACCACATCACAGGAAAGAGAGACACTATAGGGGCACGAATGGATTTGAAGGAGGTAGGTAAGATGGAGGCGCTTTGGGCCGCACTCGAGTGCTGATGGTTGCGTGTAGCTTCCTCGCACTCCTTGGGTTTTGTCCACTAAAGAAGAGCGCATTGTGAAGCAAGTAATCAAGTCTATCCGCACTCTGACGGGTATGATGCGTTCTCTTAGGTCCGCATTTTCTAAAGACGACCAATTATCAGGGCTAAAATCCCATGACTAGCATAAGATATGTCAGGTTTGTATTACGAATGGATTGTAATTGGCGTGTGCATTTTGCTATTTGGAGTGTAGCCATTATTCATAATGCTTTCTCATTTGTGGTAGTTTGTACTACCGATCGCGATCGCAGGATGTCTTACTCCAGAAATATGCAGGGCCATTTATAGGTTGTCGACTTTGGTGCAATGGATCTCAAAGAAGGAGATTAAGACGTCCTCTATTGAATCCGTGAGGCCGGGAGCAGTGGAGACGGTCCTTCTCTTACTTGCCCACCAGCATGTTCACGATACAAGTCCACCTTCTTGTGCATCTTGCTTCATGAGAACCCTTAAAGGCTTTGTGCAACAACGAGCTCGGCCAAAAGGTAGCATGGCTGAAGGTTGGTTGGTGTCTAAGGCGCTAGTGTATATTTCATAATGGCTACCAACGGTGGATCCAGACAATGAAATGCTATGGTCGCTGAAGAACGATGATAGACTGATTGGAGATATGGTGGTTGGAAATGGGATAGAAAAAAGAATGGATGCCTCAATGGAGGAGAAGGTGAATCACTTTTGTATGTCGCACCATGCCTCTATGGAGACGTGGCTCGCCAAGTACCAAATCGCTAGACAAGATCGAGAGGAAACGCGAGCTGAATTCTGACGTAGTATGCATCATCGACCGATTCGATATCCCGAAGGCATGGAGGAGATGCCGCGGTTCATGTCAACGCGATGGCTACATGGAGCTTTGACCGCAACGTCTCGCAAAGGGACAGAGGTCTAAAAGGAGGAGTGGAAATTATCGAGGGGATGTAGTCCAAAGGTGACAAGGGGTTTAGAATTTGTCGTATCTAAATTTTATATGCGACATCTAATTTGAGTGTTTCAATGTATAGTACAAAATATATAGTGTAGCGTGGTCACGCGGACGGCATTTTCCCGTGGAGCGTATTGACAAAATGCGCTCCACAATGGACTATGGTATCATGGCAAGGTTCGAGTGGTGCACAGATCGGATGTTATACGCTCGTGTAGTGAATGCCGGAAGGTCCCCAAGAACAAAAGAACTCTACTTTTTGCACAAAATTCAATGTAAAAAGCATGAATGACATGAACAAGAGACCAGTTGGGTGCAATCTCCCCCCATGCCTTGTGTGAGTGCTCTACAAAGCATGTATTTTATATATTAATCATCTTCATGCTCAAATAATAGCCCAAATTACAAAATAGCAAGCTTTTAGCTTTTGAGTTTGCTTTAGCACAAAATAGAAATAAAGCTAACGGACGGTGCCCAAAGAGTCTGGCATGCCCAATACAATGTCCAAGCAAAAATAACATAATCGTGCACCCATGCGCATACAAAATAATAAACAAATATCCAACGCCTCAATAAATAGGCGCGACAAAATATAGGCGCCATGCCTAAGGTATGCGCCCATCAAAATATAAATGATAAATCGAATACTCGCTATCCTCCAATGCTTTTCTCCGCCACTGCTGCTATCTCTACACATCAACTGAAGCATTCACAATTGTTAGTAAAATAATACAATTAAACCGACAAAAGTGAATACCTAGCAGTCTTCAGCTACATAAATAAATCAACTGGTTAGAAATCAATCCTAACCTTAATTCATTACGAGTGCGCACTCAAAACTCATAAACGTTTATTAATTTAATATGCATTTTGCGGAATCACCCGCTATGGAATCACCCATGTACACACTAAATTAATGAAATGCCCAAAAAGGACAGGCGTCCCCATCAACTTCTCGCACAAAGAATCCACTTTGTGTATGAGCCCCAGTCATCAAAGTTTACGGAATCCACCGTAAAACCTCACGGAATCGACCATGGCAGGGAATCCACCGTGAAATATGCCTCCTGGCATCATACCCCTGGGGTGGGATAGCAATTGACCTCAATTGCTATTAGCTCAATGTGGAGCTAACAGAGTGGGGAAAGCATTGAAGTCTCTAGCGTGCATCCATTGGGCTTCTTCTACAGGATGGTTCTTAAATTTAACTAGATATCTAGAATATCTTCGGCCAGTTCTAGTGGTCATAAAATCAGTATCTATGATAGCTTCAGGTTCAAGTATTTCAGTCTCTTCCTCTAACAAAGGTGGGTTTTCATAAACAGGGTGTACAGGTAATTGGCCTCTAAATGGTCTTAGTAAACTAATGTGAAATGTGTTGTGAATTTTCCAGTGAGGTGGTAATTCTAACTTGAATGCATTGTCATTAATTTTATGAATGATCCTAAATGGTCCATAGAATCTAGGGGCTAATTTCACAACTGGGTGTCTATCTACACTTTGTAGTCTACGTTTTTCTATTCTCAACCAAACATAGTCATCAACTTTGAAATTCATTGCTTGTCTTTTCTTATTGGCTTGTTTGGTATATGATTGCTGGGCTTTGGCAATCATGTCTTTAACCTCATCAAAAATAGTATTATGCATACTAGCAATATCATCAGCACTCTGAATTCTATTTGACAAAGATGCAACAGGTGTAGACAATCTATAACCATAAATGACTTCAAATGGTGCTTTCTTTGTAGATGTGTGTGGTGTATTGTTATATGCAAACTGTAATAAATGCAAATGTGTGTCCCATGTCTGCGGTTTAGAAATAGTATAAGCACGTAAAAGATCTAGAATAGTGCTATTAGTAGCTTCTGTTTGTCTGTTAGTTTCAGGATGAAATGCAGATGAGAAATCAATTTTTGTGCCTAGGTTAGCAAACAAAGTAATCCAAAAGTTGTTACAAAATCTAGAATCACGATCAGAAATAATAACTTTTGGTAGTCCATGGTTAGTGAAAACAGTTTTCAAAAACAATTGTGCTGCCTGTGATGCTGTTAAAGTTTTCTTACATGGAATGAAATATGCTTGTTTACTAAACCTATCTACTACTGTCCAAATCATATCATGGTTAGATTTAGTATTAGGTAAACCAGTAATAAAATCCATAGAAATTTGTTCCCATGGTCTCGATGGAATAGACAAAGGCATAATTAATCCATACTGTTTACCATGATGTCTCTTAACTCTTTGACAAATCAAACATTCAGAAACAAAATTAGATGCATCAGTGTCCATATGCGGCAAATAAAAATCTTCAGTTAATGTACGTAAAGTAGATATGATACCTCTATGACCTTGATATGGAGGACAATGAATCTCATTCAAAACAAAAGATCTGAATGGATCATAAAAAATGAATCCATCATTATAAGATAGTGAATCAATAGGAATCAAGCTATTTTGAACTAATTTATTCCAATCAGCATGAAAAGTAATGTCTTGATGATAAGTATCTTTCATAGCAATCAAAGAATCAAAAGATATAACAGAAATATTATGAATGGCAGGTCTTCTACTTTATGCATCGGCCACTACATTTTCTTTACCTGGTTGATATTGAATGATAGGATGAAAACTCTGAATAAAGGATGCCCATTTGATATGTCGGTCAGATATTTGAGGTTGGCTAAGTAAATGTCTAATACTTTGTTGGTCGGTCTTAATCATAAATTCTGAACCCATTAAGTAGGGTTTCCATTGTCTTAAGGCTTGTACAACAGCTAATAATTCTTTGTCATATGTGGAATATTTCAATTCAGAGGGTTTCAGCTTACAACTAGAATAGGCTATGGGATGATTGTCCTGCATAAGTACAGCTCCTATTCCTGATCCACTAGCATTAGTCACTACTAAAAAGAATGGTCTATTAAAATCAGGCAACTGTAGTACAGGAGCATGGGTTAATGCATGTTTCAATAAGTCAAAGGATTTCTGTTGATTATCGAACCAATGATAAACAATACCTTTTTTCAGAAGTTTGGTTAATGGTAAAGCAAGTAATGAAAAATTACGCACAAACTTCTTGTAGAAACTAGCAAGACCTAGGAAAGATCGTAACTCATGCACATTTTTAGGTACAGGCCAATTCAATATTGCATCTATTTTCTTAGGGTCAACTTTAATTCCATCAGATGATATAATATGACCTAAATACTCAATTTCTGTTTTAAAGAATTCACTCTTTTCCGAATTTGCATACAGTTGATTATCTTTTAATAACTGGAAAACCAATGACAAATGCTCATAATGTTCTTTCTCATTTTGACTAAACACCAAAATATCATCAAAGAATACAATTACACAATACCGATATTTCAAAAATATACGGTTCATCATTCTACAAAATGTAGCAGGTGCATTAGTCAATCCGAAAGGCATCACTAGAAATTCATAATGACCAAACTGTGTCCTAAATGCAGTCTTGAATATGTCAGACTTATCTAGTCTCACCTATGATAACCAGATTTAAGGTCTATTTTACTAAATATAGCAGAACCTTGCAGTTTATCCATAAGGTCATCGACTCTAGGAATTGGATACCTATTCTTTACAGTGATCTTATTTAAAGCACGATAGTCAATGCACATACGATAGGTATTAGTCTTTTTCTTTACTAGCAGAACAGGTACACCAAATGGAGAACTATTAGGTCTAATCAATCCTTTATTTAGTAATTCCTCAACTTGACTCTGAATTTCTTTTTGCTCTATCTGGTTATGCCTATATAGTGCTTTGCAAGGTGGTTGGGTACCAGGAATCAAATCTATTTTATGGTCTTCTAGACGTGAAGGAGGTAAACCAGGTGGTAGATCTTCGGCAAAACATGTAATATTCCGCGTTACAAAAAAAAAAAAGAATTAGTTTAATGGAATTTTTTTTAATATTCCCCCCCTTATCCCTCCAGCCGACTGACAAGCTGGAGGGGGGGAGGGGAATATAAGGAGCTACTAAGCTCCTTGGTGGAGCCTTTGGAGGGAGGGAGGACATGCATGTCGACACGCAAGGAGGGAAGATCCCCCTCCCTTCCACTATTTAAATGAGGCAGGGGGGGCCGCTGTAGAAAAAATGGAGGCGGAGCCCTCAGAGAGAAGGCCGAAGGAGACAAGGAGAGCACTGCCATGAAGGCGTACGCCGTCATACTGCCGAGAAGGAGAGAGTGAGTCTCTGAGTGCGTCGTGAGGAGGAGTGGAGAGGAGGCGTTGCAGAGGCTGCCGTCATTCCTCTGTCGGCCCAGCAGCCTGATCTTAGCCGCCATCTGTCGATAGCCTCCAACTCCCACATGCCTTTGTGAGGCTTCCAGAAGGCTTGGAAGCTTCCAAGGGAACTTCCTAAGCCCCCTTTTCACACCTTGTTTCCCCCCCTCCCGGTTTTTAATTCCCCCCTAAGCCCTTGTTTCCCCCCCCTCCCGGGTTTTAATTCCCCCCTAAGCCCTTGTTTCCCCCCCCCCCCCCCCGGGTTTTAATTCCCCCCTAAGTCCTTGTTTCCCTCCCCCTCTCGGGTTTTAATTCCCCCCTAACCGCTTGTTTCCCCCCCCCCTTCCCGGGTTTTAATTCCCCCCTAAGCCCTTGTTCTTTTTCCCCCCTCTTAGCTCTTTAGACTATTCAAGTCACACCCATAGGCCTACTTTGTCCTTAGGCTACCTTGCGGACTTCCATTCTCTTGCATTAATTCCTTCACTCACTTTTTAGATCTTTTTGTGCAAGTGCTCTCTTAGTTGAGCTTTGTGTTCTTAGTTTTATCAAACAAGCCGGTGTCCACACACTCCCATGTCCTAAAAATCCAATTCATCATCATGGCCTCGTATGGTATCCCGTAAGGAAGAAATAGCCGTGAGATAAAAGATAGGGAGGGAAGTAGAGGGAGTGAAAAGAGGGAGTGAAGGAGGAAGAGTGGGAAAAAGGTAAAAGAAAAGGAAGGAGAAGACGGTGGAATTCCAAGAAGAAAAAGGAAAAGGCTATCTCACATTCGAACTACGATGCCGCCGAAGAAAGTCCCAGGTGTAGCTGCGGGAGGGTCATCTCCCGGTATCCATGTGGATATCTCACCTCAAAGCCATGTTTTTTCTTCTTGGTGTTAATTCGGTTTTAAGTCGATCATGCAAAGAAAAATTGTTAAGGATAGGATATATTTGTTCGAGTTATTTTTAAACGAAGGAGTTAGCTTATGAATGACAATGTATACAACTTAGCTTTCTTCAAATTGCATCAAGCATTATAAAATTACAAGCAAGATTAACCATTTACTATAGTAATATATTCCTAAAGTGTAGAAACTATATCTTGCACCATTAGTCTTATTCCCTTTCGCAACGATTCATGGTAAATAGCTAAATTCAAGAAAGGTTTCTTCAATGCTCAAATTACTAGGGAGTTATCTTTGCTAGTTGCACATCTTAGCAAGGAAATTGTTGTTATTTGGCATGAGTTCATCTTTAAAGGAGGCGGAAGTTAAATGTTAGGAATTAACAAGTATAAAAATTAGATATACGAATTCATTTGGAAAGAAAATGTAAAAGGGGACTGCTGGATGACACTCTATTAACACTTTTCCCCTGCTATTTGAGGACTTGGGACTAATAAAGTGTGTATATACCAATTTCACAGCTAGGCTTTTTTGTCCCAAGGAGTATTGCCGCTCTTTGTATCACCTTGGCATTATGCTATATGCCAAATTAAACTGTATTGATTGGGAAAGTAAATTGTCACAAGGATAGTAAAACCGTGACAAGACAATTAATATTACCTTCCAAAAGTTAACTAAACCAATCTAAACATAGAAACATTCATACCCTAAACAGTTGACTACTTTCCTTACTGTAGGGACAATAAATTCATAAAGATAAGAAACTAGGGTTTGTCCCTAAGGTTCTTAAATGAAGAAACCCTAGGCCTGACATTCGTCAGCTTAAAGAATCTAAACAGATTATTCCATCGCAGGACTTGCGCAACATGTATGAAATCATTTTGTGATTGATTCACAAGGAGAAAAGGGAAAAACCCTCATCAAGGACAGCAGATCCTTACGCAAGTTATCTTGCAAAAAGACGTATTTTTGGATATCCTTCTAAATAAGAAAAGTTGTAAACCAGAAACTAGCATATCTAAGGTACCTTAGGGTTAACCAAGTTGGGTATGCCCTACACCAGAATGTAAGAAATCTTGCCAAGTTACAAGACACCTTGGGAACGAGTGCTGATACACTCAAAAAGGAAAGAACACTTCCTTAGCAGTTTGCCATACAACTGGGTTGATTAATGGAAATGTTTGTGCTTGCTAGAGATTTTAGGGCTCTGTTTGAATTATGAATTACAAATTAAATAAATACATATACTTCAGGTTAAAGGCCTGAAGGGAGAGGCAGCTTCAGTTACCCCCGACTGCCTGCTTGACCCTAACCAAGGGGGTTGTTTGACCGCGCCGGGAACGTGGACCGAACCCGCCGCGAGAGGTCTCTTCGTTGAGTTCTACTTGGAGCAGGAGGACGCTTGGGTGCCAGGGGGGCTCTGGCCGTAAATCCCTCGCCTTTCGGGTCCTGCACAAGAGGCTAACGTGACTCGGGATTGGATCTCGAGGCCCGCATACTAGTTGACGGGCAGAAGCTTGGAACAGTAATCCCTGGAGATTACTGGTTAGCCTTCGGGCAGATTATGGAAAAGCCTACGGGAGGAATTCCTTGTATTTCAAAGATAAAATGATGAAATGTTAAAAGAACTTGCTTGATGTTGTTTTTCCATGTCACGTGATAAGGTTACGTGAAGGAACCAGTGCTTAACAAGGTAATTAAAGAAGCTGATTGTTATATGTCAAATTAATGTGTTAGATAATTACATAACTAAAACAAACCGAGGAAAGTGCGGAGGATGGGCCATGGGTCCGTGCTACGGTTGGGTGGTCCCGGTTAGCCGGGAACTTTTCTCAAAAATCTCGAAGAACAGCAGAATGATCATCATCATCAAAAAGAATAACGAGAACGATGACCTAGAGTTACGTCTTACCCGATTTACGCTGTTTTAGGGGAACGAAATGGGACTATGCCTTATGGCAAAGAGGTTGAGCTTTGCATCCCTCTCGTTTCCCATTCTCCTTGAACCAAGTGCAGCGTGAATCCGCTTCGGACCTGGCGTTTCTGCGTAAAGTAGTTCGCTTGGGTCTGACGCTAGTTGTTGTTAGCTAATGACCCATTAGGAAAACCCTAATTCCGGTCAATCCTAAGTGGAAACGGCCAGGATACTTCCGCTACGTGGCAGACGCGGAAAGAACTAGATCGCAAAACCCGTAACATTCCATGGGAGTGCCGGGCGGAACTTTCTAGACATCCTTTCCGATGGACTGCTAAGACGTGTCCTGGATGATACTAGGGGACACGTTACAATTGGTATCAGAGCCGACTAACAACGGAATTGTTTTTATGAGATCTCAATAAAATGAAGTAAAGAAATTATTGCTGTCCAAACATTTCCTCATCTTCAATGCTGTCTTGCAGAACTATGAAGCGTGGAACAAGTTTTTGGTGTTTCGGGTCATGTTTATGACTGTAATGCATTCTCCGCTTTATAGACAAAGAATTGGGATGATGAACATCCTGGAGCAGATTTATAATCCATCACCTTTATACATAGAACGAAGATGGATGGGGTCTTCAGGAATCTACTATATAGCTGCCCACCGGTTCGCTTATCTACAGACCAACCTAAAGAGGATCAAGTGGTTGGAAGACTTAAAAGTCGTGAAGCTGTTCATTTTTGTGGAAGCTCACGTAGATTCGACTTTACATATTCAAGGTCGGAGGGTTGAAATGAACTCATATGTATATGAGGAAGTAACCCGTGTAATCCCAGCCGACAGGATTAAAGTGTTGGGCTGCCATGAGAAGTATGGATTCCAACGAAAAGGGTATCCCGAACTTCTAATGAATTATCGATTCCTAAAGATCCATGACCCAAAACCCTACTATTACACAATTCCTGTAGACAAATGCAATACAACGTTGTTCTCCCCAAACTGAATGTAATGATTGGATTATCATCACACGAGACGTTGTATAAGGCTACGCCCATGTAAATATAAATAAAGACTTCTTTTATCAATAACTGGCTGTGCATCAGAGTTGTTAAAAAGTTAAGTAGCTTCATTATTTACGAGATATCTGAACTAAAGATAAGCTAACGTCAATTATCATATAATAACGTTCAGAAAACTTTTAGCCAGGCACAACCCCAGGTACAGGTTCCAAATTCGCCCCCTACATCAAGTACTGCTGTGACCCAGGAGAAGAAGTTCCTTCTCAAGCAGATAAAGCCACCCGAGTTTGACGGGAGAGGCAGATTCGTCCAGTCTGATGCTGAAATTTGGATTGAATCTATGGAAGATTACTTTGAAGCAGCTGGTACTGCACCTACCAATCAGGCCATGCTCGCCAAGTTAAAACTCACCGGCGAAGCCAGACTTTGGTGAAACAATGGTGCAGGGATCAAGGGACTTCAAAGGGGTCCGTTACCTGGGAGAAGTTAAAGAAAGCCGTGTAGGGGAGATATTTGCCACCTGCATATCGTACACAGAAAATGAATGAGTTCTACGAGCTAAAACAGCTAGGACTCACTCTGGACGCATACTACTCTAAATTCATCTCACTTTTAAAGTATGCGCCACAGATGGACATGATGCAACAGGTGTCCAAATTTTGCGCGGGCTTAAATCCACCCGTAAATACCCGTCTCGAATCTATGCGTCCATCACATCTTCAGGATGCACTCATTCGAGCGGCGCCTATAATTCAGGAGATGCAAGCTAGACCAAGGGGTAACAAAACTTGGTCCTATAGTGACCCGAACAGAGGAGCATTCAGACATCAATTGAAGAGAGTTCAAGGTCACAATCAGGGACAAAGGAAGAAACCAAGGACAAATAACGTCAACAACTTTGTTCCTACTCAAAGTAATGGCCGAAACCTCTGATGTTTCCACTGCAATGAACCCGGTCACTTCAAGAGGCAATGTCCCAAGCTCAGTGGGGGAAATCGTCAAACGCCTTTCCAAGGTGCAGGCCGCGGTCAAGGAGCCGCCACCCATGGAAGAGGAAGAACTGCCTGCATTGCCAATAGGCAAAGATACGAAGAAGAAGATGAGGAAGATCCGACTATGGAAGCAAAATTCGAAAGAGCGACCGTCCATGCCGCTTTACACAAGAAAGGGCCGAATCGCTAGTTCTCGGTGATTCAGACACCGTCGGACTATCAAGGTAAAGGTTTCAAAACCTTGATTGATTGTGGCAGTACACATTCCTTTATCTCACCAGCATGTGCAAAAAGATTAGGAATAGCCACAGTAGAAGCACCTACCCTGCTTGTGGAATTGGCAAACGGTCGTGAGGTAACTTGTACCAGGCAAACTGCTAAGGTGGAATTCTTTCTGGGAGGAAAGGAAACCTCAATTAAATTCAGAGTCATGAATTTAGGTATCCATGAGTGTCTACTCGGGATGGATTGGCTTAAGCCTAATGACGCCCACATCCACTGTGGAAAGGGTCAAGTTTCCTTTCGAAACTCTGAAAGGGAATTTGTCACAACTCAAGGTGAGGCAGGAGTGCCAAGAATCCAATTAGCCAAAGTATCTCGGATCATAAAAGGAGTCAGAAAAGGATTACCCGTTTACCTGATCAAACTCAATAAGTTAGATCAAAAGCAAGAGTCTCATGAAGGACCTTCTTGGCTAAAGGAATACGCTGACGTATTCCCTGAGGAATTGATTGAACTTTCGCCTCCAAGAGAAGTAGATCATGAAATTAGGCTAGTGCCTGGAGCTGCACCAATTGCAAAGAGACCTTATAGAATGTCCATACCTGAAGCAATTGAGTTGAAGGAACAACTCAAGCAACTGTTGGATCAGGGTTACATCCGGCCTAGCAACTCACTGTGGGGAGCTCCAGTACTATTCCAGAAAAAGAAAGATGGGACACTTCGACTATGTATTGATTACCGAGGGTTGAATCAATCAACAGTCAAGAACAAGTATCCTATTCCTAGAATAGATGAGCTTCTTGATCGTCTTCAAGGTGCAAAGATCTTCTCCAAGATTGATCTCAGGTCAGGTTACTATCAAATAAGGATCAAGGAAGAAGATATTCCAAAAACGGCCTTCAATACAAGATATGGGCACTTTGAGTTCTTGGTTATGTCATTCGAGCTTACAAATGCACCTGCCACCTTCAATAGATTAATGCAGGATATTTTTAGACCATATCTTGATGATTTCGTGCTTGTCTTCTTCCATGACACTTTAGTCTATTCCAAATGGGAAGAAGATCATGAACCTCAACTTCGGATTGTCCTTGAGACAATGAGGTCCCATAAGCTGTATACAAAAATGAAGAAGTGTGCATTCTTCAAGCGTCAGATTGAATATCTGGGATTCATAGTATCATCAGAAGGAATATCAGTAGACCCAGCTAGATGTGCTTGAATGGCCAATACCAGTATCCATCAAAGAAATACGTAGCTTTCTTGGCTTGACAGGATGGTATAGGGTCTTTATAAAAAACTATGCTTTGATTGCAGCACCTCTTACAGACTTACTAAAGAAGCAGACTTCTATTACATGGTCAACTCCCGAACAAAATAGCTTCGACAAATTGAAGCAAAGTTTGGTATCAGCACCTATTCTAAAACTTTCTGACCTCAATAAGGAGTTCGAGGTAGTAACTGATGCCAGCATTCTTGCCTTGGGGTGTGTACTTATGCAGGAAGGTCATCTAGTAGCATACTCTTCAAGGAAATTGAAGAGTCATGAAAATAATTATGCCACGCATGATCTGGAATTATTAGCTGTCATCCATGCTCTAAAGCTTTGGAGACACTACCTGTTGGGTAACAAGTTTACTCTAGTAACCGATCATAAGAGTCTCAAATGGATTTACCCAGAACGAGCTCAACATGAGGCAACGTCGGTGGATTGAAGTATTGGAGGAATATGATTTTGAAATCAAGTACCGACCAGGGAAGGAGAATGTAGTTGCCGATGCACTCAGTCGCAAGGCATTCCTAAATTCCCTAATCTTGCAGAATCCATCAATGGCCAGATCTCTGGCTACAAAGGTATCTATGCCAAACAACCCTATACTTGAACTAGCTAGAGAGGAAGCATGCCATGATTTGACCTACCAAACAATGATAAAGGAAATATCTACCAAGGAGCAGAATCAGAAGTTACAAGCTAAGTATCAGGAATTTTCCATTCATAATGGGCTTGCCTACTACAGAACAAGGCTGTGTATACCAACAAGCCAGTCACTTAAGCAGAAGATATTATGGGAAGCTCATGAGTCTCGTTCCAGGACATCCTGGCTATGCAAAAACTCTTAATGCAGTTAGGAAGAGCTACCATTGGGAGAGGCTTAAAGGTGACGTTCTCAAGTATGTCACTGAATGTTTGTCTTGCCAACGTATCAAGCCCGAACATGTCATGATGCCAGGGAAACTGCAACCGCTTGACATTCCCCAAATGAAATGCGAATTCATCAGTATGGATTTTGTTGTGGGCTTACCCCAACTCCATGGAGGATACAATTCCATTTTGGTTGTGGTTGACATACTTACCAAGGTTGCACGCCTGATTCCAGTAAAGACAAACTATAAAGCCTCCGACATTGCAAGATTGTTTATCAAGGAGATATTCAAGCTACATGGATTACCTAAAAGAATCATTAGTAATCGAGATTCTCTCTTCACATCACACTTCTGGAGAGCTATCTTTGAAGCTATTGGGACTCAACTCTGTTTTAGCACCGCCTACCATCCCCAAACAGATGGCCAAACAGAGCGAGTAAATCAAATCATTGAGGATATGCTTAGGACATACTGCTGTCGAGAGCCGAAGAGGTGGATTCAATACTTGCCATTAGTTGAATTTTCCTACAATGCTTCTTACCAGCAGAGCATTCAAATGACCCCTTTCCAGGCATTGTATGGTCATGATTGTCGAAGTCCCCTAAACTTTTCTGATCCAACCCTAAGAGTTGAAGCTTCAAGACAAATGTTGGAGAAAATGGATGATCAAATAAGTTCAATAAGATAAGACATACAAGCAGCCAACGATAGACAAAAGGCATATGCAAATTTGAAATGTCAAGAAAGAGTCTTCGAAGAAGGAGACATGGTCTTCATTTGGGTACGCCCTAAAAAGAGTTCTCTATCCCTAGGAGAATGCAAGAAGCTAAGTCCTAGGTATTGTGGGCCGTATAAAATCCTCAAATGCCTAGGACCCAATGCTTATAGATTGCAACTCCCTGAGAACCTAAAGGTTCACAATGTATTCCATATCAGCCTATTGAAAAAATATGTACCCAATCCTAATCACGTACTTGATGACCAACAAATTGTAATGACTAGTCAAGGAGTCCTTGAACTAAGGTCGGAAAGGATCTTAGATGTTAAGGGAAAAATAGTTAAGATCTAGAACCTTGAAAGAATGCCTTGTCCAGTGGAAAGATTATCCCGAAGAGGATGCCACTTGGATAGATGAAAGCTCTCTCAACCATCAATATCCCCAGTTTATCTCGAGATGAGGACATCTCGATTTCTCCAACGGGGAGAGAATGTAATATTCCGCGTTACAAAAAAAAAAATGAATTAGTTTAATGGAAATTTTTTTTATTCCCCCCCTTATCCCTCCAGCTGACTGACGAGCTGGAGGGGGGAGGGGAATAGAAGGAGCTACTAAGCTCCTTGGTGGATCCTTTGGAGGGAGGGAGGACATGCGTGTCGACACGCAAGGAGGGAAGATCCCCCTCCCTTCCACTATTTAAACGAGGCAGGGGAGGCCGCTGTAGAAAAAACAGAGGCGGAGCCGTCAGAGAGAAGGCCGAAGGAGACAAGGAGAGCACTGCCATGAAGCCGTACGCCGTCATACTGCCGAGAAGGAGAGGGTGAGTCTCTGAGTGCATCGTGAGGAGGAGTGGAGAGGAGGCGCTGCAGAGGCTGCCGTCATTCCTCTGCCGGCCCAACAGCCTGATCTTAGCCGCCATCTGTCGACAGCCTCCAACTCCCACGTGCCTTTGTGAGGCTTCCAGAAGGCTTGGAAGCTTCCAAGGGGGCTTTCTAAGCCCCATTTTCACACCTCGTTTCCCCCCTCCCGGGTTTTAATTCCCCCCTAAGCCCTTGTTTCCCCCCCCTCCCGGGTTTTAATTCCCCCCTAAGCCCTTGTTTCCCCCCCCTCGGGTTTTAATTCCCCCCTAACCCCTTGTTTCCCCCCCATCCCGGGTTTTAATTCCCCCCTAAGCCCTTGTTCTTTTTCCCCCCTCTTAGCTCTTTAGACTATTCAAGTCACACCCATAGGCCTACTTTGAGGTTGACTATATACTTAGTGAGTTATTTAAATGGGCATCCCAATAGTACCTCATTACCAACTCCTTCAATGTTAGGTAGCTTGTATAAGATGGTAAGTAGACTTTCAATCTCAATTGTCAAGGTGATTTGACATTCCCCTAATAACGCTTAAGGAGGTCTGCAAAGCCTCAAGAGAAACATGAAAACCTCGAGGAAATGAGCAATCCGAGAGCTCATAATATTGCATACCACAAGGATGAGCTTATCCATTTACTTTCCAATTTTATGTAACATGGCCTCAAATTTTGGGTATCCTCCTTTTGCATTTGCCTAGATCAACACTTTCTCACTGGCATATACCATTTACATTCTTTTTTTGGTTTAGCAACCAGCTTGGCAAAGAGTAATTGATACAATTTGCACAAGAGCAAGCTCACAAGAACTCTTATACAAAAATCTCTTGCATTAATTCCTTCACTCACTTTTTAGATCTTTTTGTGAAAGTACTCTCTTAGTTGAGCTTTGTGTTCTTAGTTTTATCAAACAAGCCGGTGTCCACACACTCCCATGTCCTAAAAATCCAATTCATCATCATGGCCTCGTATGGTATCCCGTAAGGAAGAAATAGCCGTGAGATAAAAGATAGGGAGGGAAGTAGAGGGAGTGAAAAGAGGGAGTGAAGGAGGAAGAGTGGGAAAAAGGTAAAAGAAAAGGAAGGAGAAGACGGTGGAATTCCAAGAAGAAAAAGGAAAAGTCTATCTCACATTCAAACTACGATGCCGCCGAAGAAAGTCCAAGGTGTAGCTGCGGGAGGGTCATCTCCCGGTATCCATGTGGATATCTCACCTCAAAGCCAGGTTATTTCTTCTTGGTGTTAATTCGGTTTTAAGTCGATCATGCAAAGAAAAATTGTTAAGGATAGGATATATTTGTTCGAGTTATTTTTAAACGAAGGAGTTAGCTTATGAATGACAATGTATACAACTTAGCTTTCTTCAAATTGCATCAAGCATTATAAAATTACAAGCAAGATTAACCATTTACTATAGTAATATATTCCTAAAGTGTAGAAACTATATCTTGCACCATTAGTCTTATTCCCTTTCGCAACGATTCATGGTAAATAGCTAAATTCAAGAAAGGTTTCTTCAATGCTCAAATTACTAGGGAGTTATCTTTGCTAGTTGCACATCTTAGCAAGGAAATTGTTGTTATTTGGCATGAGTTCATCTTTAAAGGAGGCGGAAGTTAAATGTTAGGAATTAACAAGTATAAAAATTAGATATACGAATTCATTTGGAAAGAAAATGTAAAAGGGACTGCTGGATGACACTTTATTAACACTTTTCCCCTGCTATTTGAGGACTTGGGACTAATAAAGTGTGTATACACCAATTTCACAGCTAGGCTTTTTTGTCCCAAGGAGTATTGTCGCTCTTTGTATCACCTTGGCATTATGCTATATGCCAAATTAAACTGTATTGATTGGGAAAGTAAATTGTCACAAGGATAGTAAAACCGTAACAAGACGATTAATATTACCTTCCAAAAGTTAACTAAACCAATCTAAACATAGAAACATTCATACCCTAAACACTTGACTACTTTCCTTACTGTAGGGACAATAAATTCATAAAGATAAGAAACTAGGGTTTGTCCCTATTCTTAAATGAAGAAACCCTAGGCCTGACATTCGTCAGCTTAAAGAATCTAGACAGATTATTCCATCGCAGGACTTGCGCAACATGTATGAAATCATTTTGTGATTGATTCACAAGGAGAAAAGGGAAAAACCCTCATCAAGGACGGCAGATCCTTACGCAAGTTATCTTGCAAAAAGACGTATTTTTGGATATCCTTCTAAATAAGGAAAGTTGTAAACCAGAAACTAGCATATCTAAGGTACCTTAGGGTTAACCAAGTTGGGTATGCCCTACACCGGAATGTAAGAAATCTTGCCAAGTTACAAGACACCTTGGGAACGAGTGCTGATACACTCAAAAAGGAAAGAACACTTCCTTAGCAGTTTGCCATACAACTGGGTTGATTAATGGAAATGTTTGTGCTTGCTAGAGATTTTAGGCTCTGTTTGAATTATGAATTACAAATTAAATAAATACCTATACTTCAGGTTAAAGGCCTGAAGGGAGAGGCAGCTTCAGTTACCCCCAACTGCCTGCCTGACCCTAACCAAGGGGGTTGTTTGACCGCGCCGGGAACGTAGATCGAACCCGCCGCGAGAGGTCTCTCCGTTGAGTTCTACTTGGAGCAAGAGGACGCTTGGGTGCCAGGGGGGGCTCAGGCTGTAAATCCCTCGCCTTCCGGGTCCTGCACAAGAGGCTAACGTGACTCGGGATTGGATCTCGAGGCCCGCATACTAGTTGACGGGCGGAAGCTTGGAATAGTGATCCCTGGAGATTACTGGTTAGCCTTCGGGAAGATTATGGAAAAGCCTATGGGCGGAATTCCTTGTATTTCAAAGATAAAATGATGAAATGTTAAAAGAACTTGCTTGATGTTGTTTTTCTATATCACGTGATAAGATTACGTGAAGGAACCAGTGCTTAACAAGGTTAATTAAAGAAGCTGATTGTTATATGTCAAATTAATGTGTTAGATAATTACATAACTAAAACAAACCGAGGAAAGTGCGGAGGATGGGCCATGGGTCCGTCCTACGGTTGGGTGGTCCCGGTTAGCCGGGAACTTTTCTCAAAAATCTCGAAGAACAGCGGAATGATCATCATCATCAAAAAGAATAACGAGAACGATGACCTAGAGTTACGTCTTACCCGATTTACGCTGTTTTAGGGGAACGGAATGGGACTATGCCTTATGGCAGAGAGGTTGAGCTTTGCATCCCTCTCGTTTTCCATTCTCCTTGAACGAAGTGCAGCGTGAATCCGCTTCGGACCTGGCGTTTCTACGTAAAGTAGTTCGCTCGGGTCTGACGCTAGTTGCTGTTAGCTAATGACCCATTAGGAAAACCCTAATTCCGGTCGATCCTAAGTGAGAACGGCCAGGATACTTCGGCTACGTGGCAGACGCGGAAAGAACTAGATCGCAAAACCCCTAACATTCCATGGGAGTGCCGGGCGGAACTTTCTAGACATCCTTTCCGATGGACTGCTAAGACGTGTCCTGGATGATACTAGGGGACACGTTACAAAACAATCTTTAAAATGTGCAAGAAATTCTTTATGCCTAGGGTGCATATGATTTTCTTTAACTTGCAGTTCATTCGCCCAAATGAGATAAGATTTACTACTTTTGTGTAATGCACGTTTAGCTTGAGTATGCGAAAGCAGTGGAAAAGCATTAGATGCATGCATACCATACAATGTAAGATGTTTTCCTTGAAATTGAATATTAATTGAATGTGTGGAATAATCTATATCTGGATTATGCTGATGACGCCAAGGCATACCTAAAATAATATCACTAGAGTGTAGTGGTACAACTAGAAAATTTCTTCTTTCAATGTATTCACCAATTTGAATTTCTAAGTCATGCACTTCCTGTGTACCATTATACCTAGTGCCTAAGAATGCTGCTTTGATGCGATAATGCGTAGGTACAGTCTGTAACTTCAATTCTTTTACTAGCTTTGCAGAAATAAAATCATGAGTACTACCATCATCATGCAAAATAATCTTTTTCTTTCCATGCACTAAACATTTCATTGTCAATAAAGAATGTGGAGTTGGCATACCTGGTAAACTATCCGAAGGAGTAGTAGTGTCGTCTTCATCTTCCGTTAAATCAGGCATTTCTTCATGTTCTTCATCTTCCATTGCTCCAAGGTAGTTGATATGGGCAGGTGGTTTCTTCAAATGGCAATTTGCTGCTATATGTCCAGGCTGGTAGCATTTGTAACACACTATAGGATTTGCTTTGGTTATATTGTTTGCAATGGCGGGAAGTCTAGGGACATTAGGATTTGGCTATGGAATAGGTTTGGGGTTTTGATTGATATTGGATGGTAAAGCAAGTGGTTTTGCCCAATTCTCACGGAAATATGATGAAGGAAAACGACCTTGATTAAATCTTCTAAAATTTGAATTGAATTGTTTAGATCCATAGTTACCATTAGCTTGGAATTGCTGTGGACGTCTGTCTCTACCTCGCAGCTTGTCTTCAGTGTCGTGAGCTAATGAAATTGCGTCTTCTAGAGTTGCAGGCTTGAACATATTAACTTCAGCGTAGTAATGCCCAAGGAGTCCAGACATATACTTGTGCTTATGTGTCGCTTCAGGTACGTCTTCAAGCATGCGTAACTGGAGTAATGCATTCCAAAAACGCTCACTGTACTGAGGAATAGGCTCATGATCCCGTTGCTGAAGAAGATCCCATTGCTTTATGGCTTTCTCATGAAATTGTGGAGGAAGGAAATTCTGCATAAACTTCTTCTTGAAATTCTCCCAGGTAGTGGGACAATCTATACTCTTGCATACCACAGTCCACCAAAGAGATGCTCTATCCACTAAATGATTAGTGACACACTTGATTTTATCTTTTTCTGCATAGATTTCCTCATGAAAGTGGTCGTCAAACTGACTAATGAATGCAAGAACAGTTTTTCCCTCTCGAGTGCCATTGAAAGTACGGAATTTGAAATTTCTTTTACTTATCTTTGCTTCCTTGCGGATAGATTGAGCTTCGAGAGTTGCATCAATGGTACGTCGAATAAGATCTTCAGATTGAGGTTCGTCTTTATCGGTAGTCGATCTTTGTAAATTAGTCAATTGAACTTGTAATGCTTGCCTAGCTCGTCGTTCTTCATCCAATTGTATCATAATTAAGTCTAGCTTTTGCTCCATCGTAGGTTCAGGTAGGTCGCCTTCAGCCATTAAATCATCCATATGTGGTTCTGTCATCCTGTAAAACTCAAAAGACCTCTCACTCTCAAAATCAAGTTAGCGGGATGAGCGTAGCTCAAGATTGGGTATACAAGGCTTATATATTTTTGGGTGTGGCTTTCATAATCTTCGTCTTTGGCTATTGTGGGATTTGTAATTTTTGAGAAATCTGCATTTTATCCTTCTTCGTATGCTGAAAATGCTTCAGCAAACCTGCGTATGCGAAGAGTACCTTCCAATGAACAACTTTGCAGTTCGGAGTTTCTGCACAGGAACATCCCTTCTATGAGTTTTGAACAGAAGTCAGTTTTGACTCCAGGTGACTTGTCTGACTTGCAAAGTTGCAGACTTATGTGACTTGCAGAGTTCCAGGACTTGCAAAACTTGGTTGCTTTATGTGACTTGCAGAACTTGACTTGAAAGAACTTTGAAGACTTGAATGGTTGAATGACTTTAGGTGACTTAGGGGATTAAGAAGCTTTATGCTTCCTAACCAGTCGTCGTTTTTAAGGACATGAATATGTCGGCGCAAATTTCGGCGCTCAGAACATCCTTACATCCTCGTAATCAGTCATTTTTGAAGCTTAAGTAAATCTTCTAATTAACTAAGCTTTGTAACTTAAAGATTGAAGCTTTTAAGCTTGGCAAGAAATATGGCTTATCTCTCTTCTTGACGACTTGAAGAAGAGGATGTAGGAGTGGTCCTCCGCCTCTGCAAGATGGTCCTTCGCAGTCTGATGATGGAAACAGAGGTTCTTGATCGCCACAAATCCACCCCTATCGACCGTTCACAACGAGATTGACCGTAGAGCCCGATTGTTCCACGAGCTCTGCCTTCGCACAAGATGGGTAGCGATTGGAAGCTCTTGATCTCAGATTTTCTCTGATACGACTAGTGCACATATCGGATGCTGTACGCTCGCGTAGTGAATGCCGGAAGGTTCCCAAGAACAAAAGAACTCTACTTTTTGCACAAAATTCAATGTAAAAAGCATGAATGACATGAACAAGAGACCAATTGGGTGCAATCTCCCCCCATGCCTTGTGTGAGCGCTCCACAAAGCATGTATTTTATATATTAATCATCTTCAAGCTCAAATAATAGCCCAAATTACAAAATAGCAAGCTTTTAGCTTTTGAGTTTGCTTTAGCACAAAATAGAAATAAAGCTAACGGACGGTGCCCAAAGAGTCTGGCATGCCCAATACAATGTCCAAGTAGAAATAACATAATCATGCACCCATGCCCATACAAAATAATAAACAAATATCCAACGCCTCAATAAAGAGGCGCGACAAAATATAGGCGCCATGCCTAAGGTATGCGCCCATCAAAATATAAATGATAAATCGAATACTCGCTATCCTCCAATGCTTTCCTCCGCCCCACTGCTGCTATCTCTACACATCAACTGAAGCATTCACAATCGTTAGTAAAATAATACAATTAAACCGACAAAAGTGAATACCTAGCAGTCTTCAGCTACATAAATAAATCAACTGGTTAGAAATCAATCCTAACATTAATTTCTTACGAGTGCGCACTCAAAACTCATAAACGTTTATTAATTTAATATGCATTTTGTGAAATCACCCGCTATGAAATCACCCATGTACACACTAAATTAATGAAACGCCCGAAAAGGACAAGCGTCCCCATCAACTTCTCGCACAAAGAATCCACTTTGTGTATGAGCCTCGGTCATCAAAGTTTACGGAATCTACCGTAAAACCTCATGGAATCCACCGTGGTACGGAATCCACCGTGAAATATGCCTCCTGGCATCATCGAGCAAGAGAGTTGACAATAAGGAATGGATCCAAACACAGTTGTGGATGAGATGGAGTATTTTGGGAACTTGCAAAGTATTGTTAGGGTGGATTACCGTAGCTTCTCCATGATACTATTTGATGTGCAGTGGTTCAAAGTAATACTTGGAGGAGCTAGAGCAACAGTTCGACGAGGTCCATCTAGATTTCTCGAAATAGATTCCGAAAAAAATGGATGGATTTGCGCGACACCTTTGTGTTGCCGTCTCATTGTGAATAGGTGCATGGACTCATTTGTTTTCTAATTGTATTACGACATGGTTTATGTCACAATGGTTTGAACTCTCTTGTATGTGTTTGTGAACAGGTAATCTTCTATCCAATCCCCCGACAACCTCAATGGTGGTGTGTTATACCTTTAACTCCCCGAAGTGTGAGAGTATATGATCAAAGCGATGTTCCGAGCATAGATGAAGATAATATGAAAATAGAGAGGTCGATATTGCAAGGGGTGGAAGCCGTCAAAAGCTTGGAGCTAGCATCGGCTAACAATGATGGAAATACAGGAGTCCAAGAATTCTTTGAGAACGAGGTGGACTCATTCTTTTGTGGTAACATTTCTATCGACCTTCTAGTGTATGCGGAGTTATGTCAAGAGATTAACATGGGACCATAGGATACTTCATACTTGGAGCATCCACTTACTCAATTCGTTGACCAATCGCTTATAAGGGTACATAAGATATGCATTTTAAGTGAGATTATTTTTTAAGTGATTTATATTACTGTGCTTTGTATGATTTAAATTGATTATTTTAACATCATTTTTTGTCTGTACATGTGACATTTTCAGGATGAATATATCTTCATACGCATGTCTCCAGACCAGATTGCGAGATTCATAGATATGGCAGACCAGGAGCTGTCTCGGTCTTCGTCAGGGCGCTTTGCTAGATCTACTTCAGCGCGATTGGATGCTTCGACTTCAAGCAGACGCTAGACTTGGGCTAGAGGGAGGGAGTGCTTCGGGGTCAGGAGGATGCTGCAGAGATACTGAGGTAGTGAGCCCACGGTCGACACGGGATACAGGTGCGACTCCTCGCTCTCGTGGTACTTCCAGGGAGCGTGGCTCAAGCTCAGGTGGATGTTGTGGAGGCACGGACGCGATGTCTCCGTCTCATCGTTCAGATGGAGCTGCGTCACCTCAAGGATTGTGCTCATGCTGGTGAAATGGGGATTTGGGTCTAAGAACAGGCTAGCCTGGGTGATGTCCCACACTTGAGGACCCCATTTGTGCAAAGGAAGGTGCGGTGCCAGTAGCTTAGGGTGACAGGTCTAGCCATAGGTGAGTGTTACCTCCCTAGGTATGACCTGCCCTTGATGGGCCTTAAGCATGAAGTGGGAGAGCAAAAAGGGCTAGGGGGTTAGGAGCGGAGCCAACTGATCGAAGCCATCGGGTACGCGTAACTTGAGGACCCCTAGGTGCAGTGATCCTGCTTTATGTGGTACTAAGTGCTTCTGTAAGTGAGTTGTTTTGTCCATTCCATGTGTAATGTTCTTTTTGCTTTTCCTTTCATGCTTTTTCTCTTTTTCTTTTTGTCACGCCTGTGGGGATGTCTACTCCAGTTACTCTGGCTTTTGCTCAGCCGTGAGTAGGTGGCACCCCTGTGGATGCCACTCCGAGAGATATTACCCCGCGGTCGGTACACCGGATGCACAAGGGTTTCCTGGATATGCGCAAGAGCTTGAACTCAGATAGAAGAGGATCTATCTTAGGCAGACTCCAGGGGGATATGGATATCTAGTCGATGGTAGGTCAGGAGCCATCACCATGAATGATGAGGGGAGGAGGGTGATGGTGCATGAGAGAGTTGTGCCAACAAGTTTTTCGGCACAATGTCTTGGATCATTGGAAGGACATACCGAATGGGAGCAAGGACTACATAGTAGCATCCTTGCACGAGGATTTTTCAGTGCTAGCCTCAGTAGATAGATTCTCTACGTGCTGGATGATGGATTGCATGCGTGCATACATGTCACATAGTCAATCAGACACATGCAAGGCAATCAACAGTGGGGCTGCAAAGCCCAAGTGGTTAGATGCAGACGACTGGCGCCGACTAAGGGAGGAGGCTACAGATTCTGCAGGACATTGGAGTCAGTAGCGCGAGGCGGCGAGGGCACGACTCGAGGCCGGAGTGGTCCATCATCTTGGGAGTGGCGGCCACAGGACATATGTGGAGGACTTTGTAAGTTTTTCTTTTGTTTTGCTTGTTTATTTTTTTGTAATATTCTTTGTGCTGACAATCATGTTTCTAATAGTTAGCATTTTGTTTTCTTTGCAGCACTCCATTACAAATTGCGATCCGACTGGCCTTGAGACTCGATATGCAGAGAGGCATGGTCTCACTTCATTGATCGACCAATTGTATAGATGCGGCGTCCCTATAAGTCACTCATCTTTCTTGTTCACAGTTACCATATTTAATTAGAATGCATTATTGTATGGTGAACTGATGTGTTGTTTCTTTATTTGCAGAGTCAGTTTGATGCTCCTATGCGGCGGGACGAGCTTTCAGGGGACAAGGATATGTAGCTTGCCCTTGGATCCCTGGAGCTCACATACATTTATTTTTGAGTCGCCTGATCTATGTAGACATTTTCTATGTATTAGTGATATCTTGTCATGATTGTACCAATCTCTTATTATGCGATCATGTATTTATTTCATGTATTAGTGTTATGATTTTAGTATACATTGTTTTTGTTTGCAAGCGCATTGTACACAGTGCAGAAACTATTTTGTATGGCTCTAATAAAGCACACAGTGCTATGCTGCCCTGCCACAAAAAAAATTCCCTGTTACCGTCGCTATTTGCGTCGCAAATTTTACTGCTCGCCTCATTATTGGCGTCGTTATTTATGTCGCAAACTGTCGCTATCAGCGTCGATATTGGCGTTGGTATCAGCGTCGCAAATCAGCGTCGCAATGTGACGCTGATACCCACGCCCATTGTGACGCTGATACCGACGCCAATACTGACACTGATAGCGACAGTGATACCGACTGCTCTATGGCGTCGCCAATAACTATGCTTTTTGTGATGATGGGGGCAAATTTTGTTATTTGAATTTTCGTCGCTTTAAACGTTAGTATAAGGCATATATCTTGTAGTAATGCACATTTCATTTGCATTTGAGCATGGTATGAAAAGTGAAACTTATGGATGCATAGCACTTGTATTCCTAGTTGTGACCTACAATGAGTGTGCAAAGTTCCCTTTGTTGTAGGATAGAACACTGATCTTTGGAAAGACTTTATGTCAAGTTGAAATGTTCTTTGATCGTATACGTATCATGAGAGGATTTTATCACATTTGTTCTTTATGTTTGAGAGGGAACATCCTAGGATGTAGGAGAGCTATAGGAGCCATAATAATTGATTGGGGGATGTTGTATTTGTCTATATAATGAGGTGTTAATCACCTATAGGTATGGGATACTCCCTTTTCGTGGAATTTAGATGGGTAGTACATTGGACTATAATTTGAAACTCATGTCTACAAATGCATTTGATAGATAGATAATTTTGCATCATCTAGAGGCCTTTGGCTATGAGGCCATGGGCACTTTTTGGAGAGTATAGGAGCCCAACTAGAGCCTTATAGTTAGTATCGGGCCTGTTTTAGGTCTCTAAATCAATGCTGTAATGATCTTAATCAAAAAATGTTTCACTCTATTGGAAATAATCTCTTTAAGTGGATTGAAATGGCATATGATTTGGTCAATAATAAAACTTGCCATCTCCTTCACATTGTTGTTTATGATGTTGCAAGCTTCAAACCATTTCATAAAATAGTTTGTTGCCACAATAATCCAACACCTTAGTGTTGTGGAGATAGAAGTTATACTAGTTTAAAAAACTCAATGCCCCATGTTTCAAAGGGTAGCATTGCTAAGACACAACATAATGTACATGTTTTAAAAAATATATATATCGCACTTTTCAAAGTGTAAAATAACAAGAATGGGGTTTAGAGATTCCCTACAAATTTTCACACTGTCATTCCTTTAGACAATATCAAAATGCTTCAATATGTAAAGACTTTTCGATACTAATCCATCTTGCAAAATGAACACTACATTCTAAATCATGGTATTCTTTTGAATGAATGGCACCTGATCAAGCACCACCCATCAACAATATACCTCATCCATGTCTCTTTCCTATAAAATACCTAGTATTAATGAAAAGTGATGATATTGTTTAATCTTCCTCTTTTTAATTTCAAAAGATGTTTCATCAGGCTGTGGATAGATAAATGATGACATGCAATGAAAGCATATTGCAAATTTGAGGCGTCATAAAACTTCACTACAAGGAAACACATACATAGCTAAGGTTATTTTTTATGTGAATTAGCATAGACAATAAAAGCATCGCTATCTATGTCACTAATAATACTACTACACATGTCAAGATTTTTGTCACTATTTATAATGATGCAAATAGCATCCTATATAGTGATGCTTGTGATGCAAATAGCAACACTTTGTGACACATATTGGGATGTATATAATGATGGTATATTAAGAAAAAAAATAGTGACAATTGGAAGACAACTTTTTCATCATGAACACAAGAAGAAGAATGAAAGACAAACGGAGAGTGCTCAAAGCTTTAGGAGTGTGTGTGTGTGAGTGAGACACAAAAGGAGGGAGAGAGAGAGAGAGAGAGAGAGAGAGAGAGAGAGAGAGAGAGAGAGAGAGAGAGTGTGTGTGTGTGTGTGTGTGAAGAGAATCACAAAGGAATTCTCATTCGAGCCTTTGAGGTAGGTATATTATTTCTCCTCTCTTTGATTTTATATTTTCTTCTCTTCACTCTTTCTTTTTGTTTGTGGATAGATGCATTGAAAGAGAGAGGGAGTGAGAAAGAGAGAGAAATAGAGAGAGAAAGGGAGGGAGAGAGAGGGGATAGAGAAAAATAGAGAAAGAGAGAGGAGGGAGAGGAAGAGAAACACAGAGGGGGAGGAAAAAATAGAGAAAGAGAAAGAGAAGGGAGAGGAAGAGAAACAAAGAGGGAGAGATAGGGGAGAGAGAAAAATAGAGAAAGAGAGATATGGGAGAGGAAGAGAAACGATGAGAGAGAGAGAGGGGGAATTGAAAGAAAGAGAGGGATGGAAAGGTATAGAGGAGAAACAAACACAGGGATGGAGAGGTAGAGAGAGAGGGGGGAGGGGGAGAGAAAAAAATAGAGAGACATGTAGAAAAAAATAAAAATAGGGAGAGAGAGAAAGAGAGAAATAAAGAAATAGAGGGTGGAAGCGAGAGAAATAGAAATAGTGAAAAATAAAAATAAAGAAAAAAATGGAGGATAGAGAGAGGGAGAGATGTGTGTGTGTGTGTGTGTGTATAAAGAGAGGGAAAAACAAAGAAATGGTTAGAGAGGGATAGAGAGAAATGTGAGAGGGAAGGAGAGAGTAGAAGGGGATATATGTAGATAGAGAGGGAGAGGGAGTAATGAATTGAAAGAGAGATGTATTATTTGTCATGATATAGAAAAATTGAACAATGATGAGGGCCATTCACGTTCAAGGTTGAGAGACACATCTCAATCAATATATCCCATATCCTCTCACTTAGTGTAACCTTACAATTCAATGAAAATATCACTTATTTATAGACCATGTGCAATGCTTTGGCAAGTTTCAATCTACAATCATTGATTAAGTGATCTTGGGCTTTGAGTTCATGGTGAGGAAAGTGTGTACTAATCATGCTTTGTAGTCAAACTCTAATTGATAAAAAATTTAATACTATTATATGTGCCCTAGAAATGTCCATAAAGAGGTATCAGTCCATTTCAAGCAATGCACCTATTACAGCTCATAAGAAGAGTTCGTGGGTGAACAACGGAAGGATCTCTCGAGCCAATAATCCCATTGGAAGTCACTTGGCATGAACGAGATGAACGAACATGCACAAATCAAGAAATAATTATGATCTCACAAGAGGACACACAGTTAGAACAAATTGACCAAGCTTTACTTGATCAAAAGGTGTCCCATATACATGGTTTGTCTCTTCTCTTTCTTTCGCATCTCTAAATATCTTCTCTCTCTACATCCCACATATACTAAGTACAAATATTATTTCATTATTTTGTGTTGGTCTATAGTTTTAGTACATTAAGTTTCTTTCAATTCATACTATGGTTTTGAAAGGGATCTACTATCTTCCTATAACCTTCTAATCTCTCTCTCTTACAACAAGAAAAAAATTGAAAAAAAAAGAAATGTCACAAATGAAATGTTTATAGCATCTAGTTAATAATGGCATATTATATCTCAAGTGTGTTTGATAGATTATAAACTATGATAAGTAAGATTGTACTTTCCTTCTATATTTTGGTGAAATAGCTATATATATTGCTCAATAGAATGAATTACTTTCATTATTTTGAAAACATAATGAAAGAAAGAACACAAAAAATATATGAGAGAGACCATACCTCTCAAATAGCCTTTGGCCACCTGAAGTTGGAAAGTATGGGATTGAAAAATGTTGTCTAAGAAGAAATTTTGGACTCTTTAATCTCATAGATCCAAATTTGGATCATGTAGGATATAAATCCCATTGAATTGACTCATCAATGCTGGTTATGACTCGCATTTTACTAATAGTTGGCAGATACCACCACGTTTGGCAAGATTTAGCTCCATTAATAAGGCATTGTATTCTGCCACATTGTTAGTAAAAGTAGCACCAAGATAAACACCCATTTTCATACCCTTTGCTTGCAATCAAGATGGAGAATATGTTGGACTATAGTTTGAAACTCATGTTTTCTAAATCATGTGATAGATAGATCATTTTGCATTATCTAGATGCTCTTGGGCCGTGGGGGTTGTTTGGAGAGTATAGGAGTGCAGCTAGAGCCTTATACCTAGTATCAGGTCGATTTCAGGTCCTGATAGGTGGTGCTTTGCCATGAGCTACTAATAAGTGGCAATTTTCAAACCTCCCCTAATAGGGACCCAACTAGTTAGTGTATGCCAAAAAGTTTGTAGATACATCCAATATACCCCAATAGAAACTATCAAGATGAGATTCCATGACAAAAAAGAGCTAAAAGGACAAGATGAAGAACTGAGATCATTGGGAGGTATTATGCTAAGCACAATATTTTGACATTGGTGAGAGTGAGAGGTTTTATTAATCAAATTAATATCCCATTTAATCCATCACGGGAAGAAGAAAGCTCTAGTATTCTCGTTTTCCTAAAGAGTCAGTCTACTGTAAGTGGCAGTGTAACCCCTCCGATACAAATCCCAAGACTAGACCCAAACCTCACGATGGTGCAACCGATTGCAATACTTGTAGGAATGGAAAATTTTCCCGAGCTTGGCTCTTTCCTATCCACTTTTTATGGGTTAGCATAGAAGGATGCAAAACTCTAGATTAGTTAATTTCAAAAGTTAATGTCTAATTGTTGAATCTAGGATAAAGGACATCTTATGATGTTTTTTAATATGACTTTGAAAGGAAGTGTTGCGGTGTGGTATTATGGCTTTGAAGCCAAAACCATAACCACGATAGATCTATTCTATGCGGCCTTCAGAAGAGAGTTTGCCCCTGAGAGCGCTGGTCAATATTGACTTCGATTGTTGAATGTGATACAATAAGAGCCTCATGAGAATGCTTGATCTTATTCCAAGAATTTTAAGGAGGTGTTTCACAAATTGCAAGCCTCTATTCCCATTCCACATGTGTTGACCAATTATAGTACTTCTATGTGGATTAGATTTGAACACTACAACAGAAACGAGGCATACACGCGCATGTTAGACGCGCAAAGTTGGGCGCGTCTATCATAGCGTCTATAAGTGCATGTAAACGTGCGTGTAAATAGACGCAAATTGTGCGTCTATATATCCGCGCAAATAAACACTAATATAGATGCGCCAGTAGACGCACAATTATTTAACCACCTAAAATTGCAATTCACATAATTAAAAAACCAAATTTAATAATTATTTAACCACCTAAAATTGATTCTTGAGCATGCACGTGTGCGCATGATAAAAACCATAGAATTAAGAATACACATTGAATGATTGAATTAAAAAAATAGAGTTAATAATTACTCGAAGTACCATTGGCATCCTCGAAGTGAGCAAGGACACCACAATCTTGGGTATTTCTCTTTTCATCTATACGTTGAGTTCGAAGATGTTTACCCTCACACCAAAGTGCCTTGAATAATGTGCACTAGTCGTAAAAGATAAAAGATCAAACTAGACATGCTGGACCCTCACGAGGTGTTCAAATAACTAGACATGCTGGATCCTCACGAGGTGTCTGTAGCAAAATATACTGGGTAGATGAAAGAGCCCTTAAGCTATGGTACACTTACTTGGGCCTTAAAACAAAGATCAGCATTACTCCTACTCTAGACTTGGATAAAAGTGCCAGTGAAGTCTCGAGTGTTTTATGGCTCGAGACTCAATCTATGAATGGAAAAACATCACGTCCACCCTTCAAGTTCAAAAAGGGCATGGGGTTTGGAATTCCTGGCTTTTTTAAAGGTAAGCCAAAACCATTGAATAGTTTGATGGAAGGCCCTCCCTTTTTCTATTTTGAAAATGTTGAGAACGTTCCCAATTCAGAGTGGGAGACCATCAAACAGCATTTTAATGGCACTACAACAAAAAAGCCTCATACACGCACATTTAGACGCAATTTTTGAATACAGAGAAAAACTTACGGGCGCGTCTATCCGTCCGTCTATTTGCGCGTCTATCATTCTGCGTCTATAATCGCATGTATCGATGAATTTACACGCACAAATAGACGTGCAATAGATGCACATATACACGCGTATATAGACACGCTTTTAGACGTGCCTTTACAAGCACTGATAGATGCGAATGGAAAACAAAAAATGTCCATTTTTTAAAAAGATATTTAATTTCCTTTTTTAATTTGAATTATGCAGCGCGTGTAGTCTGCATTATAGACACGCGAATAAACGCAAATTACCTGCAATTTAGACGCACTGATAGACGCGCAAAACAGAACTGGAAAAAAAAACCAGAGAGCATGTGGTTGCAAACTCTGGTTTTTTTTTTCCCCTCCCATACATCAGATTGTGTATTTGGGAAAAAGACAATGTATCTTACGGGCACGAGAATTGAAAGTAAAAGTCCATGTATTCATTATATATCAAAGCATTTACAAGGGAAGTTTTGAGTGCTTGCGACCTAAAGCGTGGCCGCAAGCAATAGGCTCAAAGAGATATCATACATATACAAGAAAAGAAGGCCTCATGAGGAGGTATGGTGCTCCTCTACGAATGTGAAGAGGAAACATCCTCGCTAGTACCACCATGGCTACTAGCGTCGCTATCCCCCTCCTTGTTGTGCTCCACATCCGGGTTCGCCTGCACACACAAAAGATCAGGGTTGCTTACATAGACAAGGTGGAGAAAAAGTTATAATTAGTTATACTTTTAATACAAAAGTAAGAAAAACATACCTCCTCTAGCTGTCGAATCCTCATGGCCCGGTTGTATTGGTCCTCAGTGATGAGACCCTCCTCATAAAAGTGAAGCCATATCACTGCGCGGTTATGGCCTCGATGGTAACCTACCTCTCTAGGGGCAGGTGTCCTACCAACGATGGTAGTCTGCAAAACATTTAGAGATATACAAATAATTAGATGTCACAATATATTAGACTAAAATATATAAAGAATTTAAAGAAATATAAATTTAAAAAAACTAGAAATCAAAATATACTTACAAACTCTGCCTCCCATGACTCTCTGCCGCCCGATCCGTAATGCGACAATCCCATTGTTTCCATTTGGATCCGTCGCGCCTCTGCGTGCTGGCGACTCTTCACTTTCTCAGCTGCTTTCTTCTTGGCTTTCTTCCACTCTATGCGGTGGCACATAGGTGGTTGGCTGTAGGCTCCACGCCCCTCCTCCAGCCTCCGCAGTGAGTCCCTGGCCCGTGTCATGAGGTCTTTTGTTGTGAAGCATATCCCTCACTTTTGTACGTCCCCAATCATCCGAGAATCGCTGACCCTCAGGATTTGGGTACCTCCTATGGACTGCCCTCAACACCTCCTGCCACAAGCCACTTTTCTGATTTTTGAAGGCAATGAAACAATCTTTATATGTCGCATGCACGACGTTCCTCATGTACGCCATTACATCCCTTCCCTCATCATCATGAAAGATGCCACCGGCATCTGTAACTCTATAGTAATGGCATACAACCTCCTCTACATGATCTATTGGTGAGGGTGATCGCTCGCCACCTCCTAGGCAACCCCCACACAACCCTCGTCCTCCCCCTCGACTCTCCCTCCTCCCTCTCTGTCGACTTCCCTCTGCCTCACTGGACGCACGAGCTTCTGCAGATGCACGTGCTTCAGCCGATGCACGTGGAGCACGTGGAGTACCTGCAAATGGAGTACCTGCATATGGAGTACCTGCATATGGAGTACCTGTATGTGGAGTACCTGCATGTGGAGTCTGGGAAGTAGTGCCAAGCAAAGACGCCAAAGGCATCCCAGACATGACACTGAACACCTCGTCCGCTATGAGAGAGTAGCCAAGGTGTCTGGTCATCTCTCCCATGAAGTCTTCCCTACTAGGAAAACCTCCAGAAAATGCATTGACCCCCTGCCAAAGGAGGCCAATGTATCATTCATGCGATCCACATCTGGGTCATTGCTAGATGAACCAGGATACGACATCTGCAAAAAAAACACAGGAAAAAGACAAATTTATTTGCATACAAAAAATATAGGAGGATATTGTGCAGTACAAGCAACTCATGGATGAGGGGTGGAGGTGACTATCCATAGACTAGAGGGCACATTGAGGCCTATATGCCTAGGTGAGGGCTCTAATTCACGAGATCCACATGTAGAGCACACAAGTTTCAATCTCACTTTATGTAAAGAATGTAATGTTTGTATAAATGTGTATAAAATTATACCATTTCCTAATTTGTCACTTTTAGATCTAACTAGACTTCTATTTAGGAGTTAATCAATACCACGCAACAAGATTCTGCTCTAGGTGATGTCACACAATAGGACCTTGCTCAAAAGTATTTATTATTGATTGCAGCCTTATAAACTTGAATATAGGAAAATTTATAAAAGACTATGACTAGGGTGTTCTAAATTGTAGCATAGCTTTCCTATTGCATACAAAAACACTACATTGCAGTTTTTAAGCCTTTGACATAACATTGATGTTCATCTTCTGTCCAGCGCGTCTATTTGCACATCTAATGTGCAGCACAGACGCGCTGCTAGACGCGTATCCCAGGTCAATGCGCGTCTAAAATCGCATGTAGACTACAGGTCAACCTTCTGTGCAGCGCGTGTATCATCCCGTGTACATTGCAGAGCACACGCGCCAGCACACGCACTCTAAGACGCGCTCTCAGACGCTATGAGAGGAGACATTTTTGTGCGTCTATGTCCGCGTCTACACTGAGATGTAGACACGCTAGCAGACGCGCTGGGTCGGCCGATTTTAGGCCGACGACAGCCATTAAAAATTTACATAATGCAATACATTATAATGGAATCACAAATCCTAAATACACAGACAGAGCAGAGAGAGGAAGAGAGAAACACACACACAGAGAGAGAGAGAGAGAGAGAGAGAGAGTCACCTTGGGTGTTTGGTATGGCGGGTGGTGGCGCTTCTCCTTCTCCTTCTTCCTCTCCTTGGTAAGTTACCCTCCCTTGATGCTTGTTTGCTTGCTTGATACTTCTTCTTGTTCTCCTCTTTCTTGTTCTCTCTTGCTTCCTCTCATTGGCTTTCCTTTTTCCCTTATTGTGTGTTTGAAATGAAAGAAGAGGTGAGTCATGAGGAGGTGAGGCATGAAGAGACTACGTGAGGCATGAAGAGACTGCATGTTGGCTAAACTCAAGCTTCAGAACCGCAAAAAACGCAGGAAAGGAAAGGCACAGTTTGAAAAGAAATGATTTAAGTATGATTTGAATTTTGACGTGTGCGTCTATTTTCGCGTGTATATGTGCATCTATTGTTCAGATAGACGCGAGGATAGACGCGAATATAGACGCGAAAATAGACGCGTAGGTAGACGCGGATTTAGATGCGCATTTGGGATTTATCATAATTTTTTGTTTTTAAGATAAGTTTTGATAGTGAATTCTTCTTAAGTTTTGATAAGTTAAGATAAGTTTTAAGAGGATGATTTTTGTGTAGTTAAAATTAAGATCTTATGTAAACATATGAATGATAAATATTTTGATGTTGTCATGAATTAGGTTTAATCATGTCGACGTCATCATCACCTAGTGCGGTGCAAGTTGGTGAGTCAATGAGCACATCCTCAAGTGAGGATGAAACATTGCATCTTCATAATCGAGATGCATGGCTACGACGAAAAATTAGATGCATGTGTGATCATTGTTGAGGGTGTATTTTTCGAGCACGTCGAATTGCAATGTCACACCTCAACTTGTATGGAGAATGGGACCAAGAAAAATCACCGGTATTCATTGTTTTTTTTTACCACTAAGATTTCTAGTCTATGTTATGGAAATTATATATCAACGTACATAAAACTCCCTTTTGTGGTTGAGCAGGATACGGTGCCACATCCTCAGATGCTCCCTCCCGGGCGTCGAGAGACTGCAAAACGTCGACGCGAGGAGGCAGAGTCTTCAAGAAGAGTAGAGACTGACGACCATGATAGTAGCCCTCATGAAATGCCCCATCAAGTCGTAGAGGATGAGATTTTGGACAACATGGTACACCATCTATTTTCACAACCGGTTCAGGGAGAAGGTCACTCTACGAAGCCAAATGATCCACTATATGTAGCATCATCTACTCCGTTGTATGAAGGTTGTACGTACTCCGTTCTTCGTGCGTCCCTGGAGATACTTAACTTGCAAACAATTTATGGATGGAGTAATGTCAGTTTGGATGCGTTATTGAAGTAGGTATCAATTCAGTTTGGCTTATATATGAATCATAATATTAATTGTTAACCTCTCTATTTTGAAATCAGATAGAAATATATGTTGGTGGTTTTTTAACTCAATTTTAAAATATATGTAGGTTATTATCACAAATGCTTCCAAAAGGAAACAAATTGCCAACTAAGAGAGAGCAAGCAAGACATTACTTGACATCTCTGGGAGGCAATTAAAAAGGGACATGTGATGTTGTCCCTTCTCATTCCTGGAAAGTACAAGGTAAAAAACATAGACATTTACTTAGAGTCTTTGATTGAAGAGTTAGAAATGTTATCGGAAGGTATTGAGGTGCAAGATGCAAGTGCATCTGCATCCTCTAGAGATTTCACATTGAAGGCCATGTTGTTGTGGACCATGCACGACTTTCCAGGATACGGAGAGTATTCAAGTACATGTATATAACTCTATATTTGAAATTCAAGACTTGAATCAATTGCATTTTATTAATTCACTTGTTTTTTCAGGTTTAACCACGTCAGGATATCATGCATGTCCTATTTGTGGTCCCTCTCTAGTTTCCTCTAGGTCGGCACGTTTAAAGAAGGTTATCTATGACAATCATCATCGATTTCTTCCTATTGACCATCCCAAATATGTTCTCCCTACTAATGGAATGACTCCACAATCTCTAACCATTCGAGATTGGAAGGAGAGATGGATTAATGCCGACAACCACCCTCCACATGGCATGAGTCGGTAACAAGTGCATTTCTCTCGATTGACTTTAAAGTATTTAGCATGATGAAATGTTTACATAATATATTGTTTGTTTGTTAGGTTTTCTATATTCTTTTGTCTTCCGTACTGGACTGAACTCAAGATCAATCACCTGTTGGACCCCATGCACATATTCAAAAATGTTGTATCTACATTATGGGATTACTTGATAGGGGCTCGCGATTCAGTTAATGTAAGGGAGGATTTACGTAACATTGGTCACATGAGACAAGCCTGGCCACAAATTGGACCCAGAGAAAAGATTGAGCTACCCCATGCACCTTGGATATTGTCAAAGAACGAGGAAAAAATAGTGAAGGAACAAATATATAGCTTTCGAACACCCACAGGATGTATGAGATGTCTCAAGGGAGCCTTCATAAAGAAAAAGAAAAGAGGTTTGGAGCAACTAACTGGTTTGAAGTCCCAGGATTGGCACAAAATGATTCAAGTAAGGGTATCTCTAACTGTGAATATAGTAATTAGTGGCATAACTATGTGTAAACTTTGGGGTATGATGACTTTTTCCTCAACTAATCATTTGCATCTATGAATATTGTTTACATTCAATTTGTACTTCCTACTAGCATATCCCATTCTGCCTCCAAAGATGTACGTGATATCATTTACAAGATGGGAGAGCTTGTGAGGTGTGTATACATTGTATTTTTTCATTATATACCTTTGAATTTCTACACAAAAATAAACAATTCTCAAATACATCTTGACAGATACGTGAGCTCGAAGGAAATTGATCCAAACACATTGCAAGATGCTCGAGTATTATCTATTGAGGTGGTTTGTTTGGTGAAGGAAATTTTTCCTCGATCCATTTTGACTACTCAATTACATTTACTCGTACATTTGATTGATGAGATCGCACTTTGTGGGGCAGTTCATGTAAGGTGGATGTTTTTTCTTGAGCGCTTCATGAAAACCTTGAAAGATTTTGTGAGGCAAAAAGCACGGCCTGAGGGAAGCATGGCTGAGGGTTGGTTAGTGCAATCATCCCTTGTTTCTATCTCTGAATATCTTATTGAAGTGGATCCCTCTCAACCACGACTATGGAAAGATGATGAAGACTTGAGGATGACCTCTATAGTACCTCAAGGAAAAGGAATGAGTAAAGTGCTAACAAAAGAAGAACTTCGTAAGTTAAATAGTTTTTGTGTGCTCAATAATGATGTTATGAGCAAATGGGTAATACTATATAATGAAGCAAGGGCAAGAAGAAAAAGCGAGAGACAAGAATTTCGCACTAGATATGGACGTAATGTCTCATTTCCAGATCATCTAAATGCGCTCCCACGTCATATTGACATAGATTGGTTACATGAGGAAATGAAGAGAATGGAAAAAGAGGAGAAAATTAATATATCTCAAGAAGAGTGGGAATACGCACGAGGTTTCTTATCAAAGGTGAGACATACTATCAATTAATTTGTTTCTATAAGTTTTATTTTATATAAATAATTGACATGTTTGATCTTTTATCTTTTACTACTAGTGCACATTATTCAATGCACTTTGGTGTGAGAGTAAACATCTTCGAACTCAATGTATAGATGAAAAGAGAAATACCCAAGATTGTGGTGTCCTTGCTCACTTCGAGGCTGCCAATGGTACCATGGAAGGTTATTGTGGCTTGATCCAAGATATTCTGAAGCTTGACTTTAGACGATTCTTTATATATGTATAGGATGTGAAGTGGTTTAAAGAAGTGGTAAAAAATGGTGAGCATTGCACAATCAGACGTCATCCAAGTGGTTTTGTAATCATTGACTCTACAAAATTTCACCAAAACAAGAATGACACATTAGTACTACCTCAACAATGCGAGCAGGTATATATGCAAAAGCTAATTTTTTTATATGTATACATGTGATACATATACACAATATAATAAGTACTTAAGTTTTTTGCTTTTGTTTTTCAAATACATGTTGTGTATCATCCAATGGTAAACAATAACCGATGGTGGTATGTCATCCCTATATCTAATCGTTCAAAACCAATATATGGTAATATTACCGACATGGAGATAGCAGATGACAATCCAACAAATAATGATGATGTGCATGATGACACCATAATGGATGATATGCGTGATATAGTACAAGATGAACCTTGCGATGATGTTCAAGGAAACACAAAACAAGACAATAATGTGATTGTCAATGATATTGATGAAGTTATTGAGCAATATAGCAACACATCTGATAGTGGGATAGACTTATTTGTTTCATTACCTCTTGGTAACATAGACCTAGAAGTAGATAGTTTAGCAAATGATCTCATTGAAGATGAGATGGATCATTCACTGTGACATAATTAATTTGCTTATTGATTCAATATATGTGTATTCCTAATTCTATGCTTTTTATCATGCGCACACGTGCATATTCAAGAATCAATAGTCAATTTTAAAGCAAGCATTGAATTTTCCATAATAAAAAGGAAGTATCTTTTATCATCTTCAAGTACATAGAGAAATTACGAGATACATATTGCAATGCTTGCTACTAATTGTAAGGTTTCTGTCGCTTGCCGCTAATTACTTATATCAGGCTTGTCAACTGGAGGAACTGCCATTCATTAGAGAGCAATGAAAAAGTAATTATTAACTCTATTTTTTTAATTCAATGATTCAATGTGTATTCTTAATTCTATGGTTTTTATCATGCGCACATGTGCATGCTCAAGAATCAATTTCAGGTGGTTAAATAATTATTAACTTTGGTTTTTCAATTATGTGAATTGCTGATTTTAGGTGGTTAAATAATTGTGCGTCTGATAGCGCGTCTATATTAGCGTCTATTTGTGCGGATATATAGACGCAAAATTCACGTCTATTTACACGCACGTTTACACGCATTTATAGATGCTCTGATAGACGCGCCCGACTTTGCGCGTCTAACGTGCGCGTCTATGCCTCGTTTCTGTTGTAGTGTGGCATAGATCTAGAGTTCACAAACTCTAGATATTTTTCAACATGCTTTAGGCTGAGGTGGTTATGTTTATAACCTTCCAGTAGATAGAAGAAGGTTGATCCTCCCCCCTGCTCCCATGACAATCTTTGAGGTGCTTCCGAAAACAAAGAAGTATTGGCCCCCATGGGATCCGAGAGAGAAGCTGAATTGCATAAACACACGGGGTGCCCCTAGCACTATATGTGGATTGATCACAAAAATATTTTCTTCCCACAAAGAAAGCAAGATACCTTCTTATCTTCAACATGAGATTGTCCTGGCATGCAAAATATGGAACTTGGTTTGGAGCCCAGGCCAAGCTGCCCCACTTGAACCCCATGAGATTGAGCTGGTGGTTGGATATGATCGTGACCACACTTGAGGCTGCTCTACCCTTTCAGATCGGTATGATGCATTGGGCAACTCATTTCAGGTCAATACTATTGCGTACAGTCTTTCACCACCACTGAAAGAATTATATCCGCAAGGTTTAACAGTTCTGTCCTTATTCTCGAGCCTTGGTGGGAAAGAAGTGGCATTGCACAAATTGAGTATAATTTTGAAGGCTGTTGTTATTGTGGAGATCAATGATAAATGTAAAAACATAATAGCCAGCTAGTGGAACAAAACCTTCCAAACAGGCCGATTTCAAATGGAGGATGATGTTAGAGATCTTACTGATGATAAGTTGGCTGAGATTGTGGATGCAGTGGGAAACATTGACCTCATAATTGGGGGAAGCCCCTGCAACAATCTCTCAGGCAACAATAGAGTAAGCAGGGTAGGCTTGGGTGGCAAAGAATCCTATCTTTTCTTTAAATTTCCCAAGATTGTGAGTTGTTTAAAACGTATCATGCAAGCAAGAGGTTACCTGAATATGACCAAACCTCTTAACAGCTAGTATTTTTTTGAATAGGGCATGATTGGATAGGGCATGATTGGATGTATATACGACATAATTACACTTGGATCATACACTAGGACATGATATACATGTATAGGATCATACAGACATGATATACATGTATATACGACATGATATACATGTATAGGGCATATCCATGCATAGGACATCATATACATTACCAACTTTACTTCTTTCTGAGTATTACAAATATGCATCCAATCATTCAAAGCTAATTACATATATGTGATTTCATGCTCTATATACATCCAATCATGCCCTATACAAATGTGATTGGATAGGGCATGATGATTGGATGTATATATAAATCAAAGGCTGACTTTTGCATTTGCAATATATATATATATAGAGAACTGATCAATACACTCACATGTCTCATTTAATGTTGTGCACTTAGCCTAGCCATGCATGCGAATTCATAGCATGAGTAGATTGATGTAAATCAGTTGGCAGCTTGTGCATATGCAAGCTATTCCAATCATGTCAAGGTGCACTTATAGCTCACATATCTTTGATTGATTGATGGATAATATGCCTTTCTCTATCTCTTTCGTGTACACCTTCATTGCATTATCTTTCTCTAGCTAAAAACCATTCGTGCTTTATCCACCTATTGATACGTAAGTGGGATAATATGCAATTGTAAGTGGGATGGTCTAGTAAGTCACTACATATATATGTGCCAATTGACTTGCCAATGTGTTATCTCTTATCCTCAAGCTTTGTTATATATGTCACCACATAGGTCAATTGATTCCCTAAATGCATGCATTGATTTCTTAAATTGTTGTTGCGCGTCTGTAAGCGCGTGTAACAGGAATTATCTGCGTATATACACGCGCTGACAGACGCGCCACGCAAGTATAGAAAAATTTAAAAAAAGTTGTGGCTTTCTTTTCAAACCTGTGCTTTCTTGCGTTTTTTGCACGTTTTCTGCAGTTCGAGCTCGACATCACTACTCATGCCTATCTATCACTTCATGAAGACAATGAGGCAAGGAAATAAGAGTAAAAAGAGGACAGGAGGAAAGAAGAGCCAAAGAGTAAAGAACAAGATCCAAACAGCAAGGAAGAGAACAAGATTGAAGCAACTTACCAAGGGAAGGGAGAAGGAGGACAAGGAGCTTGCAACCTAGCTGCCGCCGCCCGTTGGAACAAGCAAAGAAGGTGAGTTCTTCTTCTCTCTCTCAATCTTGTTTGGTTTCTCTGTTTGTTTGTCTCTCTCTTCACATGCTAGATCTTGTCATCTATGGAGGATTTCTTGCTTTGTTTTTTAAGCAAGTTTGAGAAGAAATGGTGTGACTGTGCGCGTCTGTCAGCGCGTCCAGATAACAGAGTAGATGGAGCTATAGACGCGGAAATAGATGCGCTGACAGACACCCACAGAGACGCACTGACAGACGCTCACGGAGACGCAGGTATAGACGCGCATAGAGACATAGGTATAGATGATGTATGTAATATGTTTTATCTGCACATGGTAATATGATTAATTTTCTTGTATAGATGTGGAATACTGGATCCTCCAGCACCCCATTCAACAAGGAGCAATTCATGGGGGAGATGACCAATTATCTTGGTTGCCCTCCCACTGAGATGAGGTTTTTAGTGTGATGTCTGGGACACCTATCACATCTTTGCCTACACAGGGATCAGCTGAGGTACATGGATCGGCCAAAGCACGTGCATCTGCAGAAGCACATGTATCGAATGAGGTAGAGGGTAGTGCACGTCGAGGGAGGAGGGAGAGTGGTGCGGGAGGAAAAGGAGGTCGAGGGCTTTGTGGGGGTTGCCTAGGTGGTGGCTCTCGATCACCCTCACCGGAAAATGAGAGAGGTGGGCCTCCACAAATGTACTACTCTATCACTGATGTTGGTGGTATCTTGCATGACTTTGAGGGGAGGGAAGTGATAGCCTACTTGAGGAGTGTCATGCATGCCACATACAAAGATTTCATGATTCCCTTCAAGCACCAAAAAAATGGTTTGTGGCAAGATGTGCTGCGGGCAGTACATAAAAGGTACCCTAATCCCGAGAATTCACGATTCTCAGATGATTGGGGACGGTCAAAGGTGAGAGACGCGCTTCATAACAAGAGGTCTCACCTTATGACGCGTGCCAAGGAGTCATTGCGGAGACAAGAGCAGGGGTGCCCTGGATATGGCCAGCCACCCAATTTCCACCGCAAGGAGTGGAAAGAGGCCAAGAAGAGAGCAGCGGAGAAAATGACAAGTCGCCAACATGCAGAGGTGCTACGTATCCAGATGGCAACCATGGGATCGTCGCATTATGGATCGGGTGGCAGGGTGTCATGGGAGGCTGAGTTTGTAAGTTTTATTTGATTTCTTTTTTTTAATTAAATTTTGTAATTTGTTTCACTTCATTATGTAGTGTGTTTTAATACGTTGTATGTTCAAATTGTTTTGTAGTATCATATCGTTGGTAGGATGCCTACTCTTAGAGAGGTAGGCTACCATCGAGGTCATAACCGGGCGTCCACTTGGCAGCATTTTTATGAGGAGGGACTCATCATGGAGGAGCAATATAATCGCACCATGAGGATTCCACCACCAGAAGAGGTATGTTTTAGTTTTTACATGAAAAGTATAGATAATTCTAATTTATTGTTTGTAATGGTATTTATATACCTTAATCCTTTGTGTAGGCGAACCCTAATGTAGTTGAGGATAGCGAAGGGGGGACTAGCAGTAGTGGTGGCGGCAACGGCAGTGGCATAGGAAGCGGTGGTGGTAGCGATGATGATGTCTCTTCTGAGGAGATATAGAGGAGCCCCATGCATGCATGCCTCCCCTTGGCTTGTAATTTTCATTTTTGATATGTATTACTTTCAGGTAGTGCTTGCGACCATGACGTCACAAGCACTAGAACTCATAATGTAAAAACGTTTCATCTATATATATGAAATTTCGTGTGCTACATGCATTGTTTTGTTTTCAGTATCCAATCTTCGAAATAATCTTTCTCTGTTTTCCCTAAGCATACAATTTGATGTTGATGGGGGGAAAAAAACCAGAGAGCATGTGGCTTGCAAAGCCACATGCTCTCTGTTTTTTTTTTCATACCTCTGTTTTGCACGTCTATCAGCGCGTCTAAATTGCAAGATAAATGCGCATCTATTCTCGTCAAAAACTTTCAGAGTAAACACGGTTTTAGATGCGTAGATACACGCTTGTATAGATGCATAATATGAATATGTCCACTTTTTTATAAATATGATTATATATTTACATAGTGCGTTTATACGCACGTCTATAGGTGCATCTAAGTGTGCGTGTAACTCTGATTATAAGCGCACTTTTAGACGTGATTTTGTAGATGCGCAAATAGACGCGTTAATATACGTGTCCGACATTTTTTTTCACAATTCAAATATTGTGTCTACAAGCGCATCTATGAACCCTTTTTGTTGTAGTGGAATATCCAAGTGCAACTCAGTAGTGTTCCTTTTGCTAATATAGATATTGCAATTGCTCGAGTAGAGGAGATAAAGTCACAAATAAAAGTATCCCATGCATCGAGGGAAAATTTCTATTCAAGTATAGGTCCTAACAATAATTTGTTATTACCTACAACTAGTGGTGGTTAAGCTTGGATAAGTCCACAACAAATCCTAATGCAAGATTACGAGACGTTATGCAAAATGTAAATATAGTGCGAGCTCCCCCTAATGTTGCCATCCAATGGCTAGCCACATAAGCTCATTAAATAGGAGAAGCCAAATGATAAATCCCAATGTAAGGCCAACTAATTAGCCCGGAATACCTAACTAGGTGGTTAAGCCATTGAGATGTCAAGGGGATGATTATGTTTATGAGTCTAGTGCATAAAATTTTCTTGGTAAAGTAAAGGACATGATGAAACATTATACTAACATGTTAACTAAATGATATGGACAAATATCCATAGATATAAACATTCTAAAGAAGTAGTAAAACTTAATAGGAAGTCTAGACCCTGAAGAGGGTGGTCCATCAAGATTTAGTTGTAAGTGGTGTGGTATTCAGTACCTCTCCCACATATTTTCCCTCATGTGAAGAGTGATATATGTGAGAAGTTAGGACGTATGACCAATACATGAATCATTGATCAAATGATGTAAATCATTGAGGGGAGGACCCTAAGAAAATATTGCAAAAGGGAGAAGCCACCTTAGAGGAAGTGCCAAGTGGGGTTAGTCTAGTAGAGGGACTTCACTTTGATGGAAATGTAGCCTCTAACAATTTAAGAGTGGTCACCAAGGGGTAGAAAATGAAACAGATTCAGAATGATAACCCTAGTATAAACAAATATAACTCTAAGTCTATCACGATTTATAAGAAGGTTGCAAATGTCAACACCGAGATGGGTCCTCTTAAATTTGAAGTTATTTTGGAGGAGTGGGTGGCTAAGAGCAAGTTTAAGTCAAAAGTGAAGGACGTTGTTAAGGCTATTAGAAAGCCAAAAGAGAGGATGGTGTGGCAATAAAAAAATGCTATTGCAAACTTGCATGAGTTGGATCTAGCAAATGTTCTATATGGAGTCAAACTAGATGTGAGCTTGCTACAAATAATACAATTGTCACCTAAAGTTTGCAATGAATTCAAGAAAATCACAAAAATATATTATGTTTTAGAAATTGCTAGTACAAAGCGAGTGGGTAGTGAATGGTAGGAACATGTGGAGAAGCACTACCCTAAAGTTCAGGCATATGTTGATGGCATCTTGTTAGAAAATGTTGTGGTAGACCTGAGCTTGTCTCTATCTAAACATTGTGATTATGGACTTACTAGAGAGGCTTCGTTTACCCATTCAAAAGGAAGTCACAACTATACTAAAAAAGGCTGACAATAGTTTAAGATAGCGAGAAGGAATAGTCTCTGAAGCACATGTAACAATAACGCATATTGAGTGTGTTTGTGATTTCTGTGTTATCCGATTTCCTAGGAGACCAAGCTATGATTTGTTGGTAGGAGGATTGTGGATATTACACTTTGATTTTTTGGTAGACATCCCAACTAGTCAATTGATCTTTGGGCATGCATCAAGGAGAATGATTTTGCATGTTTACCCTGAACACCCACCACTAAATGAAAGGACACCACTCCAACTTCAAAATGGGATGCACTTGATGGAACGTCTATTGCTTGAACTTTGAGCTCTAGTGAGTCTAATGGGGGTTCCACAACAAAGGAATTCTATCCAGTGTGCTTAAATGAGCTTATGGGGGAAAAATATCAAATATGCAATGTTGATGTAATAGAGTGGGAGATTCTTGGGATTCCTAATAATCCCCATCTAATCAGACTCGGTACTATACTATTTGATGATGAGTGTGCAAAATATGTATTGCACCTACAGGAGTTTAGAGATATATTTGCATGAAGGTATGATGAGTTGAAGAGGATTCCCCCTACTATCGTCGTGCATACAATCCCATTGAAAGAAGGCAGTAAGGTAGTAAGATAGAAGATTAGATGAATTCCTTTTAAGTTGAGAGGGCCTCTTTTTTAGGACTTCATGTAGTTAAGAAAGGTAGGTCTAATCATTCCTATGAAACATATTGAATGGTGTTTACCAGTTGTGATAAGGAAAATAAGAACAATCAAAATCGTGTATGTGTAGATTTGAAAGTGCTGAAGAAGCTGACAATAAAGGACTACTATCCTTTTCCCTTTATTTAAGAAATTTAAGATCACTTAGTAGGGCAAGAAATGCACTCCTTTATGGATTCTTTATGGGCTATAATCAAATGGCCATAGTTGAGGAGGATCAATTAAAAGTGATGTTCAATACAGTCTTTGGTACCTCTGTGTACCATGTCAAAGTCTATGTAATGCTCCAAAGTCTTGCCAAAGAATGATTGATAAGACCTTTACCAATATCTCCCCTAAAAAGTTTAAGGATTTTATAGACGATTTGAGAGTGGCTTTCACAACCCATGATAGGCAACTCATGCTTCTACGTAAATGTTTTGAGTGTTGTTATGAGTATTGCATAGCATTAGATCCTCAAAGGTATGTATTTAGGATATTCTATAGATTATAGCTTGGCCATAATGTGAGTGCAATTGGCATTGCCATTAATCTTGAGAAAGTAGCAGTAATTGTGACCATGAGCCCACCCACAAGTCCTAGGGAGGTTCAGAGCTTTGTTTCATATCTGAAATATTATTGTCAGCTCATTAATGCATTGGTTGATCTCTTCGCACACAACCATGTTTTCGAATGGATTGAACACTCTGCAATGGTTTTTGAGGATGTTAAGCTATAATTATCCAAAATTCCAATGCTAAAAGCTCAAAATAGGGGTGAGGTTTTTTATATCTTTATAGCTACAAGAAGGCATGGTATCAATTGTTGCCTATACCAAATTTAGGAGACACAGGTGTATCATCCAAGTGCTTTTGCAAGCCAAAAATTATGGGTTTCAAAGTGCTAATATAGTTATTTAGAAAAGTTAATTTGGCGACAGTGTTCAGCAGCAAGAACTTTAGACATTACATTCTTTATGAGAAGGTGGTGTTTTTCACCAAGGTAGAGGGTCTATGATTATTGATGAACAAGCTTCAACCCCTAACCACCTAGCTAAATGACTAATCTATTTTTAGGAGTTTGGCTACAAAATTCAAAGTAAGCCACTAAAAGTGTAGGCTGTTATTGAATTTTTAGTAGATTTTGTTGAGCCTTAGAAAAAGTGGGCTGATATTAGTGACTACGAAGATCTATGCAAGATTGATGCACCCTCAATCTCGTAGTGGTACGCATTAATTACTGATAATCTATCCACAAGCAACCCTGTAGATTCTCCTTTTGAATCTAAGAAGAGAAAGATTAAGAAACAAGCACTTTGCTTTTCCATTATAGCAAGTGTCTTGTACAGAAGGGGAGTGTATGAGGTATATCATTGTGTATAGTGCCTGATGAGGTACCATTCATTTTAGAGAAATGCCAGGATTCAGCATGTGCAGATCATTTTTCTCAATGGTTTACTCCTGAAAAAGCTTTGCATGCTAGTTATTGGTATCCAACGATCTTCCATGATACTTTTACATATGTTACATGTTGTGATATCTATTAGAGACACGATGCTAGGGAAAATCACAAGAGGTTGCAAGAAAAGAGGAATATAGATCTATGGACTTATGGGAAACTATATCCAAAAGATCCTTTGCATAACTTGGTGCCTCCCTTCATGGATATTATATCCTTAGTAAGCTTCATTGGAAACTGTTATAATAGCCTCTTAGGATATACTCAACATTTGGATGCCATTAGCAATGTACATAAGTTACAAAGAGATTTGTTAGACAAGGAGAATGCCTCTTTGAGGAAAACATTAGAGCAATGTAAGCATAAATTCCTACAGAACAAAAAGACTATTTTAGAGCTAGAGAAATAGAGAGATCAATTGAGGCTTAATGAAAGAATATTGGGGGTTCACAAATGATGCAATAAACATTGAAATATTAAGACATGGAACTTTGAAAGAATACATGCACTGAAGTAAGTAAGTTCTTTGTTACTTTTCTCTCCATCTCATAAAGTATTTGTAAAATAATTTATGATAACTAAACATTTATTATTATGAATAGAGAGATACTCTACAACCTAATGAAGAAACGACTTCAAGCATGGAGGCATCAATTGAACACTTTAAAATGCTTCTAAATAAGGAAGCTATCAAAGAAATCTTGAAGGATCCAACGTATTGAAATCTTGCAGGACAGGGGATTGAGATTTTCCTGAGGGGGAGTCCACTTAGCTCAAGTGATATGAAAACTTTGTTGGATGAGGTAGATATATCTAGTAGGGGATACACAACTATTTACAAATCTCTTTACAGGAAGATGAGGAAATCTAAGCTATAAAATTTAATATTTCCAAATCCAATATCACTCAAAAGAATGTGAAAATAAGTGAATGATCAAGTTCTACAACTCCTAGGATCTCCATTTAATATTGAAGATGCCTATCATTTAACACTAGGGGAAACGATGGTTTACAACAAATACAACAATATATTTTACAACTTGAAGGCCCTACATCCATACTTTGTTCAATTATTTGAGGTGACTCCAATGAATGTAATGGTCTCGTGAAATTTGTACTCAAGCTTGATGAGTACCAAATTGTGAGGGATAGAAAGCTAGAATGGGTCACCATCACCCTGATGAATAGGGCACTTGATGCAACAATTTCAAAGTACAATCCAAAATGGTTCAGTGTCCAGTCCAAGAACAATATATTCTCTCTGGGGTTCTTTGAGATGATCAATATATTTTAAATTGAAAGTTTACTTATACTAATACGGTTGTTGGGTCACATGCTTATAATATGTGTGTATTTTAGGTTATGTCTAAGAATTTTGAAACCTTGCATTAGATTTTCCAAATACAAATGTACCCCAAATCATTAGTGAGTAAAGGAATGTAAGAATTTTGGACATGGAAGGATTTGGAAGATTCAAAGTAGAATGGTATCGAGCACATGATTTGAAAACCCTAAAGTGCATGTATAATGTCCCAAAAGAGGGGCCAATTCAAAGAGCTTCTGCCCTAATGAAAAAGGTAATCAATTGTACATGTAGTCAAAATGTATATGTTTTCTCTTGATGTATGTGACAATGGATCGATTGCATCTATTCTTCATTTTTCAAAATATCATAAGCAAGAATTGTTTTTCTTGTTTTTGGTTTTAATATTGTCTTACTCATTCTCTCGCATTCATGACATGATCTACACTAGAGATTGACATCGTTACGCACATTTGACCACATATGTCCTGTAGTTAAAATTTTTTGAAGAGTTATTTTGTAGGAATAATGTCCTCCACATACTCCCACATGATTATTTTCAAGAATATGATATATTTCCTCCTTCCAAGGTACTATTCTCAAAATCAAATCCACTCCCTTGGCTTAAAGAATATCATTTACTAATTAATACCTTCCAATTCTTCTCAAAAACCTATATTTTTTGTCTTTGGGAACATTCGATGGTACTCTACTAGTTAAGAGAAATTATTCTTCCAATTCAAAGGTTTCTCTTGCTCTATACAAAGGAAAATCTAGTTTAATAGCAACTACTTGACACATTGCTTCTTGGGCTGCATTATGAGCTTTCTAATTCTCTTTCTTGGGTATGTATTTCAAACTCCAAGCCTCAAATAGATTTAAATCTCTTCAAATTCTATTACACAATCCTTTTAAGTTTAGGATTCTTGATTTTTTAGACTCCGAGAATCTATTTTACTAAAAGTAGAGCATTTCCTCTAATCCTCAATCTTTGAATTCCTATCCTTTGACAAAGTAAGATAGTTCCTTGCAATGTTGCATATTCAGCTTCATTGTTACTAGTTGCCTCAAGTTCAACAATTTCTTTACTTATCAACTTATCAAGTGGAACATAAACTAAAATCTCTTTTGATGATGCTTGATGTAATTTTCGATATGATCCATTGAAGTACATCAAAAACGAGTATTCAATCTTTGGTTTCACTTCTTTATCTCCAAATTTTCTTTTTAGCAAGAATCAATTGCCCCTATAAGTCAAAAGATCTACTATTGTAGCTCAAGTTGAATCTTTAACTTGAAATTTATATTTAAATTCCTCAATCTCAACAATCCATTTTCTAGCTCTCCTCAAAAGGTTTGGGTTATTTACTAATCATGGCAATAGTGTATAGCTTGTCAAAATTGTAAAGGGTTCTAGTAGTAAAAACCTCCTCAACTTTCTACAATTACATATTATACTAATCATTTTCAAGAATGTTGGGAGCTTTCTGTGGGATTATAGCATAGGAAAGAGAGACACTATAGGGCATGGATGGGTTTGAAGAAGGTAGGCAAGATGGAGACACTTTAGCCATAGATGAGCTTTGATTATCTCATGCTCCTTGGGTCCTATCCACTAAAGTGGAGTACATGATGAAGCAAATTATCAAGTCTATCTATATGCTGAAGGGTACAATATGGTCTCTCAAACTCATATTTTTTAAAGATGACCAAATACTATGACTAAAATCCAATGATTGGCACACTATATGCCAAGTTTGGCCTAGCCTTGATAGTAACTATACAATCAATATTTCCGTGAGATCCTAGCAAAAAATCATATTGGCTATCATCATAACTAATGATTTCCACATCTTCTACCATTAGGGGTGATGGTTAAGTTCCTAGAAGAAGCTCCATATATTAGGGTTCGTGAAACTATGGTATCCAAATGGGTAAAAAGAGTCTACTAGCCAAGATCAAAGACACGAAAAGCCATGAAGAAAATGAGAGAGATGAGCGAAATGAGCACACAATGCTTTAAGCAAGGCTAACATTAAACAGTAAAAGTCAAAACGCATGTCGCATACAAGGAAATTAACCCCTCCTACGGATGAGAATGCAACCCATCATCTACTCCACCTCCTTTGGACCAGCGGCAATACACACCTTATTCCCTGTAAGACCTTACCAGACTACCGTTGGGTATCCATTGTATCTTAACCTCAAAATGCAGATAGCCGCAAAGAACTGCCCTTGTAAGAGTCGACACGTTAGTATCAAGTGGTAATATCAGTGAGATCCATGCCCGTTCAAAGTCTGGCTTGGGGGCGAACATAATAATCGGATATATGGCACGGGAGGCTTCCAATTTACTTGAGGACAATAAGGGTACATACATGAAGCTTCATTCAGGCAGGCGGATTTTTGAGACGTCTGTGCGGAACACAAAGCTAAGCTGGCGTTGCTGATTATTGTAATACCTATACGGAGAGCCATTAGTACACAAGATATCAGGCGATTACGATCAGAGCTCCGAGCTGTATGTTACATCTTGAATGCCCAGCTGGAAGGTGGCCTTGATGGAGTCAAGGGTGGTGTCGTCGAGGAAGAAGGTCTTGCGGAGGACGGCATTGGGGATGTTGGGCGTGAAGAGGGAGCTGGCTACCAGTTGGAAGCCCGGCTGTTGGCTGTTGAGGGCCACGACAGCGTGGGCGGCGCCAGAGCCGACGTTGAGCTGGAAGTGCAGGAGGCCGCGTGGGAAGATCATGACGTCGCCTGGGCTGAGGACCTTGGCGAAGAGCTTGTTAGAGGTGTCCCGAAGGCGCAGTAGAGGTTGCCAGACAGCACGAAGATGATCTCGCTGGCCCTGGGGTGCGTGTGGGGCACGATCACCCCGCCCGGCGCAAAGTCCAGGCGCGCTACCGACAGCCCTAGTGTGTTCAGGCCCGGAAACTGCTCCACAAGCCCAAACGTGGCCACTGCCAGCACCGGGCTCTCGGTCACATTGGCCGCAGCCTGGGTTAGGCCGTGGAAGATGAAGTCCTCCTCCGTCGCCTTGGCTGCCTCCTTGCACGGATACCCGTTCACGTTGAGCTGCTGCGACAGGTCAGCCACGCAGTAGTCCTGAAGTGGATCCGGATCGGAGGCCTGCACTACCACGCTCATATAGTTATTGTTGCAGGGGCACAGTAGTATTACAGCTATCAAGACCAGGTGGCTGCTGCTGCAGATCAGTCTCGACTTCATCCCTGCATTTCTCCGGCTGCTCATTATCGTCATCATTATCATCATCCACATCAAGTAGTGCTGTGGATACAATTATAATATTGTCTACCAAATACTACTGGATCCCGTGGAAGGTGCAAAGGACTAGCTAAGGAATGAGGGATTGGGTGATTGATACAAATCACACGACGCTGATTGCATACCCATCAGAGACCCGCCTACATATATATATAACTTTCCTCGCACGGGCGAGTACTCCCCGCCTACAAGCTTTCTCATCCTCTTGTCTTTACCGCTCACTGTTACCTTGCCCGATGATCACAAAATGATAACCCGTCTTAATTCGTTCTTTCCACGCCAAAGCTTCTGACTCCAAACAAGGCTGGGACATAAGCTTTCTCACTCCTTGCAGACGCTTTGATGAGCTGTTTTTCCGTAGTGTGACTCTTTACATGCACACATTTACGTGATCGACTGTATACTTGCCCCTTCGCTATGACGTTTCCATGAGATTGCCTGTCAACCGTGCACAATCAGACTCCCTCTTTTTGATGTCGACGCACTCCGACACTACAAGTCTAGCTGCTGGAGAGCTCCCACCCGCCACGCTTCCACGCCAACGTAGCCTACACCCTCGAGTCATTCAGTTAAACGTTATACTCATGTGGAACTAATATACGTTCGAGTTAGCGCTCAAGTAAACTAGATTCACACACTGCTTCAACCGGGATCGTTAGTTCTTACGGGAACACAATAATTTCCTAATGAGTGAAGCCCAACCTTGGACCTTAGCCACAATAGGTGAACAAAATTTTTGGTGGACGTGTTTTCACTCTAAGTAATTGGAAGCTTCAATCTGGCCGTCAACAATCTCATGCAATGGTGAACTCCCTAAACTACCTAGTGCGCATGACAAAATCTAGAGACTCTGCACTTTGAATAAGTAATTTACATGCCCTTGCCTTGAGCAATGTTGAAGGACTATTGGTTTGTAACTGGTTCACAACATTGAAATTGGAATATGATATGTATGGCTTGATATGGGGCTCCCAAGGTGACAACTAGAACTTTTCAATACTTAATTTGGATTACAATTCTCTTTATGTAGCCAAGGAAGCCATGGTTTTGAAATGGTAGTGTTTTACAACTATTTGCGCATCCTTACCCTTATAGATTGAATCTCTTGTTTCAAAGAGCAATGGCTTAACATTGTCTCAATATATCTCTATTGAAAAGTGACAATTCATATGATCTTGACATGGGACTTTGAGGATGATAGCTACACGTTGTGGGCACAATTCGATGCATGTAGTCCACTACAACATGGAGGGTACACCAATTAGAAATAAGACAAAGATATATGCCAATGTGTTTCAAAATATCAAGCCTTGCCATCGAAATATGGGTCGGTATAAGCTGTCGATATGATCGTTGGAACTACCAGTGTATATATAACATATATAACTATGCAAATACTAGTGCATATATTGACACATTGTTAAGGGGGATATATGTCAAACCCACAAACCACAATGGTTCAAGAGGATAGACAAGATGGAAGGAAGAATGGAGACACCGAGAAATACTCACTGTATTACTTTGTAAAAGAATTCATACATTGTACACACCCTCTTGGATTACAAACAATCTTTTGATAGCCCAAAGCATCCATCAATAGAAGGCAAGTAGAAGCCTTAAGCAAGATTACCCTATATTAAAACCCTAGGATCAGTAGTCCTTTTGCAATCACATTTTAATCTATCTACCTATCTCTAAGATTGTAGGAGATAAACATGCCCAAGGTCTCTCAAATTGCAAGCAATGTGCCCTTAATGTGTGCTTCAAGGCGTCACAGATTGCTAGCAATGTGTGTCCATGGCATTGAGAAATCGAAGGTGGAGACATGACCAATAGGTGGATGCGGGATCAACACCAATAATACATTCTTCAAGGCCTCTTAGTTTGCACACCTTGGAGATGTTCAATCATGAAAGAGAGGGACATGAAGATGGTGATTGTGCCCTAATCTACATCTCACTACTTCTTTGCATGACTCTGGCACATGTCTAGCCCATATTGTTGAGGACAATGGAGATGGACCTATTGATGATGATAAAAATTGATCCTCAATTTATTAAGGAATCCAACACACGAGAAGTGGTACCTAGTGTGAAGGGCAATGGTGATTATGGATTCCAGAGGCTCAATGTGCTAAAATATTTGAAATGTCATCAATCGTGAAGCCAATCTTGCTCGGAAATGGTAGTAGTGAAACCTTAGAGGCCTAGAAGAACCAAATATTGAAGAAATTAAAGCTTGTAGATCTATTGCTATGGTTGCCTTGCTGTATTTTAGGGTTTTCAGCCAAGAGAATGAAGATCAGGGCTTAATTCTTGCAAAAGCTTGTTGTAGAAGTTTCCCACTGACTGTGTCAAGATTGTTTGACAAGCATGGAAGAGACTGGGAGCAACAATTACATGTTTGTGGATGCCTGCTATAGCTTGAAATAATTATCTCTTTGAGCACTTTCAAGCTATTTGAGGCATTTCTCTATAGTTAATTCAAACTCAAATCTAGTGCAAAGCAGAGAGTTTTCTACATGGAGGCATTTCTCTATAGTTAATTCAAACTCAAATCTAGTGCAAAGCAGAGAGTTTTCTACATGGAAACTACATTCAAACATCGTATTTTGACCTATGAGTGTCTTGTGTTTCTAGTATGGTATGCGAGTCCAAGTCTTATTAGTTTCTAATGCAACCATCTCCTCATCTATCGTTGCATTCCAATGATCATGACCAACAACATTGTCAAAAGAATTGGGCTCAACATCCTCAATCACCTTTATCATATAAGCATAATGGTGAGCTATATAACCTTCAAAACTAAATATTTTAAAGAGGGAATTCGATCCTGCTACACCTACATACCACTAGATCACTTAGTAGAGCCTTTACATTACCATGTGATGTTTGTACACCTAGTGTCCAAACTGAAGAAACACCAAGCTTATCATCCCAACTCTTTGAACGACTGGAATCTCCATCAAATCTCAAATGACTAACTGTAGATGTATCATTATCATTCACCACTTTCTTCTTCCCTTTCTCTTTACTTGCACTACTTGTAGATATACTTAAAGATGTGGGGCTATTCCTTAGTCTCTCCTTAAGCTTCTAGACCAAGGGCTAACTATAGATGTAATATGAGACTATGTTTTTGGTCCACTAAGAGATTGTGATTCTTGCTTTTGTTTCTCCATATAACTATCACAATCCCGACTATCATCCAATGCACCACCACTAGATGCATACCAATTTGTCATCTCATAAAAAATAACATATTTGCTTACTTCCAACTCACCTGTGACAGGGTTGTAACAATGATACCCTTTTGCTCTAAAGAGTATCCAATAAAACTACATTTTTTAGTCTTTTAATAAACTTTCCTTTATAGCTCATTTGGCATATCAATATATGTAATAAAACCAAACACTTTTAAGTTTGACACATTGAACTTCTTACGCGCAAAGCATTCTTCGAGGATCATTCCACCCACTATAAGTGTGGGAGTTCTATTCATAATATAGATAGAAATATGAACAACTTCAAAATAAAAATATTGACCAATTCTTTTTGGCCATCAATACCCCTGCAACTTTTACAATATGTCCATTTTTTGTTTTTGCAATCCCATTTTGCTGTGGGATATACTTGAAAGTAAGTTGTCTCTTTATCCCATGCGACCTTAAAAAGTCACTCAACTCATTAGAGAGATACTCTCCCTTTCCATATAATCTCAAATACTTTACTTTCAAGCATGTCTTTGTTTTAATAATAGCCTTGGAAGTTTTGAAGTTCTTAAATACATCACTTTTTTTCTTTATGAAATATAACCATAGCTTTCTTGAACAATCATCAATTATAAATGTGACAAATTATTTGCTAACACTAAGAGATATGTTTTGTGTAGGCTCCAAAACATCTATATGCACAACATCAAGTATATTCCTGCTCGTATGTGAAAAACGTTGTCTTGCTTACTTAGAAAATTTACATGCTTCACATGCTTTATGAAATTTTGCAACTCTAAAGGTAGGAAACCCTATAATAACTGACTCTTTAGAGTACATTAATTTGAGCCTTTACATGCTTCACATGCTTTATGAAATATTGCAACTCTAAAGATAGGCAACCCTATAATAACTGACCCTTTAGACTACATTAATTTGAGCCTTTGCATATTTGCATGTCTAATACATTTATGTCATATTTCAATGTCTACAACCACTTTTTTTTTCTATACACAAGTGTATTTATAGCAAGAATTAGAGCATCTAAAATGAACATGTGGCTAACTCTACTTCCTTTTGTGACCAACCTATACTTATCATTAAGATCTTTAATAAAGGAGCCTTTTGCATGAGTTTGACTTTGCAACACTTGCTCTACAATTTGACCAAGAAACACTAAATTCTTTATGATGGATGGCACATGTAATACATCTGATAGATTCTTTGTTTTATCATCATGCAAGGACAAGGAAGCTTTTCCAATGTGTGAGTTGGGTTGCATGAATCATCACTCATCTTCAATAACCTAGATTTTGTAAATCCTACATCTCTCCAAACCATTAAGCATGACTAGTTATATGATTAGATGCACCTGAATAAACATATCATATATCATCATGTGTTTCCTTTCGTGTAAGAGCATTCATTACATATTGCATAACAAATAGGCAGTCATTTTCGTCTTCAGTATGTCGTGAACATGATGTATAACTTGCTTGATGGTGCAATTTATCACTACATATATCATTCTTGTTAGTATAATAATGGATTGCAATATGACATGTTTTGCCACAATAATAAATATCAAAATTTTCAGAGCCTCTACTCTACCATCTAGCTCTTCCTCTAGAGCTCTCATGTTTTAGTCATTCATGTAAATTTTCTATAGGATATGCTGTATTGAGTTGCTCTAACATATAGTGGCAACAATCCTTTATTTTTGTAGTCCAAATATCATGGGATTTCTCAGGGTTGGGTGACTCGTGGCCTTTCTATGTTTGTTGACTAAAGTTAAGGTTGTGTGAGGGTTGGGTGACTAGTGGCCTTTCTACATTTGTTGACTAAAGTGAAGGTCTCTTTCCTCTTTTCAAAACTTGTGGAGTATACCAATAATATATGAGAGAGACCATACCTCTCAAATAGCCTTTGGCCACTTGAAGTTGGAAAGTTTGGGATTGAAAAATGTTTTCTAAGAAGAATTTTTGGAGTCTTCAATCTCATAGATCCAAATCTGGATCATATAGAATATAAGTCCCATTCAATTGATTGATCACTACTAATTATGACTCGCATTTTTATTGATAGTTGGAAAATACCACCATGTTTGCTAAGATTTAGCTCCATTAAGAAGGCATTGTAAAAGTAGCACCAAGATGAACACCCATTTCTATACCCTTTTGTGGGAGCTTTCGCTCAACCACCAAGACCCACGGACCGCTTATTGTTTCAAGCGTTCCAAGCGAGCTCTAATGGCTATCTCTCACCTAGCCTACGCGGTGTCGATCCTACGAGTGTACTGCGCTTACCTTGATGCCGATATGAGTTGCCTTCTCTTTCGCACACGTTGGTAGCTCCACGATCCTTGATGCTAGCTCAAGCATCCTCAAGCCTCCATCTCCAAGCTCCATCCACCATAGCCGTGCGCACAAGAGAAGAGAAGAGAAGAGAAGAAGAGAAGAGGAGATGGTGAATAGCTTGACCCTCTTGATCCCTCACTCCCACACACTCACTCTCTTACACTCTCACACTCCCTCTCTCAAGAGCACACACAAGCAAGGAATAGAGAAGAAGAGATCTCTTGTTAGCCGCACACCAAAGAATGAGCTTCCATTCACTTTTTGAACTTTATATACAAGCCCTAAAATCCCATGGGCACCCATCCCCTTTTTTTTACATGAGCGGCCATTGTGGCAAGGTCCTTTCTCTATTTCCCTCTTCTAGCCTTATGCCTCTAACCTACACCCGTCTAATACTTTACATTTGGCACAGGAGGGAGCCTGGTGCTCTTTTGCATGAGATTTTGGACTTTTTTGAGGCGCCTTTCATTTAAAATTACACTTTTGGCCCCAACTTAGCTTTAGAGGCTGCCTGCATGTCTTTGCTCTTTTTCCATCTTCTTCTCGCTTTTTCATTCATTTTTTCGCCTTCTTGACTTGGGGTTAACATTACCCCCCTCCGAGACGAGTGCTAATTCCATGGCACTCTTGGTTGTTGTTGGGGTTTAATAGGCAACTGGCAAAATAATCATGTGAGGGTAGGGCCACGTGTAAACTTGGGTGCTCGTGGAAGCTTGGTAATGAGGTTTGTTAGAGAAGCCAAATGGATAGCAAGTGGATGATGGGGGCCTCTGAAGTTGGTGGTTTGTCGCCTTTGTGATGCCTGGAAGAAAAAGTTGTGATGCTCTACCTAAGGGAGGTGTCTACCTTATTGTGTAGTGTATTGTGCTCGTGCTAGTGAAATGGGGATTTGGGTCTAAGAACAGGCTAGCTTGGGTGATGTCCCACACTTGAGGACCCCATTTTTGCAAAGGAAGATGCGGTGCCAGTAGCTTAGGGTGACAGGTCTAGCCATAGGTGAGTGTTACCTCCCTAGGTATGACCTACCCTTGGTGGGCCTTAACCGTGAAGTGGGAGAGCAAAAAGGGCTAAGGGGTTAGGAGCGGAGCCAGCTGATCGAAGCCATCGGGTACGCCTAACTTGAGGACCCCTAGGTGCAGTGATCCTGCTTTATGTGGTACTAAGTGCTTTTGTAAGTGAGTTGTTTTGTCCATTCTATGTGTAATGTTCTTCTTGCTTTTCCTTTCATGCTTTTTCTCTTTCTCTTTTGTTGCGTTTAGGACACGTCTTAGCAGCCCATTGGAAAGAGGGTCTAGAAAGCTTCGCTCGGCACTCCCATGGAATGTTACGGGGTTTGCGATCTAGGTCTTTCTGAGACCTGAATCATGGTTTTCCTAGTGGTCAAACTCCTAGAACGGTAGCTAGCATTGAACCCCAGGCGAAGTACTTTATGCAGAAACGGTAGGGTCGAAGCGGATTCATGCTACACTTGGTTCAAGGAGAATGGGAAACGAGAGGGATGCAAAGCTTGACCTCTCTGCCCATTAGGCATAGTCCCATTGCGTTCCCCTAAAACAATATAAATCGGAATTCTAGTAACCTAAACTCTGGGTCAGTGCCCTTGCTGTTCATTCCATTTGAGAAGAGCTTCTTGCTGTCCATTTCGATTCAGAAAAGTTTCAAGCCAAACGGGACCACCCATCCGTAGAAGGGACCCATGGCCACATCTACCGCACTTTCCTTAGGGTTGCTTTAGTTGTCTAATTACCTACCACAATTAGTTGGACACGCATAAAACAGCTTCCTTAATTAGCCAGTTAGACACCGGTTCCTTCACATAATCTTAGCACTTGACATAGATAAATAGTGTCAAACAAGTTCCTCTTCAACAGATTATCTTATTTATCTTTGGAATACATCCATAAAATCCAGCCCGTAGGCTAATCCATAATCTGCCCGAAGGCTATCCATAATCCGCTCAAAGGCTATCCAGCAATCCACAGGGATTACTAATCCAAGATTCTGCCCATAGACTAGTATGCGGGCCTCGAGATCCAATCCCGAGTCGCGTTAGCCTCTTGTGCAGGGCCTGGAAGGCAAGGGATTTATGGCCAGAGCCCCCCTAGCACCCAAGCGTTCTCCTGCTCCAAGTAGTGCCCAATGGAGAGACCTCTCACGGCGGGTTTAGTCCACATTCTCGGTGTAGCTAACAACCCCCTTGGTTAAGGTCAGGCAGACAATCGGGGGTAACTGATGCTGCCTCTCCCTTTAGGCCTTCAACCTGAAGCATTAATTAACTTTTCATCATTTAGTTCCTTGAGCAAACAATGCAAACAGTGCTCCTAAACTGTTACAAGCATAATCAATCCAGTGGTCGTTTATTTGGCCAACTGCTAAAGAGTGAATCCTTATCTCCGAATGCATCCAGCATTCGATCCGGGATCAATTGCAACTTGGCAAGATCCCCAAGGGTTTGTTTGTTTACCCTTTTGTCCTTGGGTTAGGACTATATCCTGTTAACCCAGCTTAACCAACACCTTAGGTTTCATAAATTAAGACAGTGAATCCTGGCGACCATGTTGCTCTAACTTGATTGATCCTTTGCTTACAAGGCAAATACATAACTTCCCCTAACTTGGCAAATCAGCCCAAGAAAGGTGACGTAACAGGATGTCTACTCATCCTCTTGCAAGTTAGACTTGCGCTAAAACCTGCCAACCTCATTCCAAGGAATGAGAAATTTATCTTGTGGATAGACCACAAAGCCATGCGACGTTGCAACTTGTTGCACAAGTGTCGCACCTAGCTCATGGGATCATCTCACCCATTGAACGGCGTTTCCTGGTCAAGGACTTTTGTTTAGACAATATGCAGGGATTAGGGCGTCTTCTTACCCAACCCAATCCTAATTGTACTAGGCCAACAACGTTCGGTCCTATTCCAAACTTAATCCGAGTTTTAGCATTAAGTCGAACGATCCTTAGGGTAGAAACCCTAGATCGATATTTGGATGAGCGTCCAATTGACCCAACATTCCGTGAATGTGGGTAGGACCTTTGGGTTTGAGGGCTTCGACTTGGCGTCCAAGTACGATACTTGCCTGCATTTCTAACGTGCCAAGCCCTAGCTAGTACTTGAGGTTTTTATCGAATCGGCTAGTTATGCCTATACGAAACCCTAACGGTTATAATACCACAAATGATTTGGGTAAATTGACCTACTTGTCTTAAAGGACAATTCTTTCCTAGAGATGATAAACTTGATCTAAAGTAGAAAAATAGTTGCAAAATGTCACAATACATGTAAACATGAGATTCATTGCTTCTACGCACCACAAGATCCGCAATAGCCCTATCTTTTCTTGCTAAAGACAAAATGCACGATAATTTGAAGAATAAATTACATAGGGCCTACTAGGATTTACATCGAGGAATAATGCCTACAACCTTTTGTCTAAGTATTTGAATTTCATGCTTTGATAAGGCATGCCATCTTTTTTAAATGCATGAAATGAAATTTACGAATATGTAACATGCGACCCTTAGATACAACAACATCGTAAATGAAGTTCATGCAACACTAGGTCTAGTGTTTATTTAATGCATTTCCAAGCATCTTTTTCCATGCAACTTACAAGACTGGGGTTCATTTTCATGCCATGCAACGGAAGTTAACAATTTCCTCATGCAAATCATAGCGAAGGGAGTTATTGACTAAATGCAAGATACCCCTTTCCTTCACTGCCAATGCACTTAACAATTTCCTCTTTAACCCTAGGCAATATGCATTTTAGGCTTTCACTTTGAAAATGCATGACAAGGTAATTTGCAACTAAGTTCATAGGGCAAGTAAGTGCTTTTCATTCATAACTTTGGAGATGCATGATATGCACAAATCCTTTATCTATTGTTCAAATAGATAATTTATCAAATGTACTTTTATCACTACCCATGAATTAATGATAACGTAGAATGCATTTTCCCTATGGAATTAAGCGTACTTAAAACATCTCTTCATGTGGAAATAAATTCGTGGAACCTGGATTTATGGATCGGCGGTGATATCCACGTGTAAGTTCACGGAAGAACCTCCCGCAGGTAGGCCTTGCGACTTCTTGGGAGCCACCGTAGGCGTGATTACTGACACCGCGGATTCCCTCTAGCCTTAACTCTCGCTCTCCGAGACGCGGCCTGGAGGTCGATACCTTCTCCTCGCGTAAGAGTTGGAGTTTATCGAGCCCGGTTTTAAATCCGGGGAAGGCCACGTAAGAACAAGGCCTATGTCCCTTATCCTTAGAAGCTTCTTAAAGAAGCTTCTGACTGAACAAAAACGACGTGGAAGGGCCCCAATGATTGGGGTGGGGTAAAGATTGTCGATGGGGGTGATTGGGACGATGGCAGGGAGGCGAATATGGTGACGACAGCAGGCGTATGAGGGCGGTGTCTTCCTAGTGGTGGCGTCTCCAGCATGGCGGCTTCACGGCTGCGTTCTCCTCCTTCCCCATGTCCCCCACTAAGGGGTGTTTATATAGGCTTAAGGGGGGGGAGAGTCTCCAAACACATGGAGCCCCCCATGCTTCCCTCCTCACCCATGCATCTCCACCTCTCTTACTTCATCTCTCACTCCCTCTCCTCTAGCCATGCATCGGCTGGGGGAAAGGGATAATAATAAAAAAATTTACCTATTTTTTAACCATTATCCATTTTTCCCCTTCCAAAAGGGTGTTTCCCCGCGGGTTTTTACGGTCTTCAACCCCGGGCTCAATTTCACAATGCGGAGGCCTTATCTTTGCATGTGTGGGGTACGGATTAAGCTGCTAGTAATTACGATGCGGGAGATAACCTTGCATAGGTTTTATGTAGTGTGTGGGGAGTCAGGTTTAAATATAATAAATGAATTTGTTTTTTATTCAAGGGTTATTTGAATTATAAGCATATCCGTGAAATAAATTATGTGAAGAAACCTGTGATTTAATGGACTATCTAAGGAACACTACAAGGATATAGGAGAATAGTGACAGGCAGTTCTGACACATATTAGTGGCGTCAGTATTTGCGTATACTTCCTCCTTGGGCCTTTGCGGTGAGTACATTTCTCCCTCTTGGTTTGTTCTTGTTAATTCTCCTTTTCTTTTGTCTGTTTTTGTTGAGAATGAGGTGCTTTGAGGGAGAAAGAGAGGAAATGGGAGAGAGAGAAGAAGAAAGAAAAAGGAAAAAAGAACAAGAGAGAGAGGAAATAAACATGAAAAATAATGAAGAAAGAGAGAAATAGAGAGAGAGAGAGAGGGAGGGAGAGAGGAAAATGAATGAGAAAACACGAGGGGATAGAGAAAAACAAAGAGAGGGTTTGTTCTTATTCTTTAATTTCATCTTGTTTACGGTTTGTTTTTTTTACAATGATGTGCATTGAGTGCGAAAGAGAGGAAATGAGAGAGGGAGAAAAAGAAAGGAAAACAAAGAAAGAACAAGAGAATAGCCAAATTTTGAACTACTTGCTCTAAGTTTTAGCCCAGTGATGGACTTGTGATGTGCCTTTGGCTCTACGTAGCCTTTGGGGTCAATTTCAGGGTTTAGATGTGTCAAAATTTGTGTTCTAGATACGTGTCCGATTTTGATAGTTTTCTGTCCGATTCTCAGAGTCCGAGTGTCCGATTTTCAAAATCGGACGGGTGAGTGTCCAATGAATTGGAAAAGGGTGGTCGGATTCTAGACTGGTCCGATTTTGGACTCTGGTCCGATTCTGCGAGGTCCGATTGGTCCGAGTGGACCGATAGGACAGGATGGTCTGAATCTGAGTGGTCCGATTCTAAGGGCAATCCGAGTGCCACGTGACACGTCCGATCGGGTTGGTCCGATTCTGGTAATCGGACCAAACTGGTCCGACTCACTCTCAGCCGGACGGTCCGATTCTGAAAGTCGGACGGTCTGACTCTAGAGCACGAGTGGTCTGATTCTGGGAATCGGACCATTGCGAGTTGGTCCGACTGCGTGCGGGCGCGATTCCGAGGCGTTTGAATCCTCCTTACTGTCTACTGCACGCACTCACCACAGACTTCCCATATCTGATTAGAGCACTATTGGAGAACATTGGACTCACTTGGAGCAGCACGAATCGTTGGCGCCTAGAATCGGGGTAGCGCTTCCTCGTCCTGTGAACCAGAAGCTCTCTCTCTCTCTCTCTCTCTCACACACACACATACACACACACACAAGGCCAACTAAAGAAATGAGGTCTGTCCTGGCTTCCCAAGCCTCTTAAGGTCCTTTCCCAGCACTACAGAACCTTACAGCCAGTTCACTGTCCCTGTCTCACCCAGAAACTTGAATCTGGTCCCCTATTTCCCAGTTTTAGCCTGTTATACAGCAACAGAAAACCCTACTATTTGCTTCTTTTGTCTTTGTTTTTTTTCCTATCCTAAATGCATACAAATCACAAAGGAATCACCTACACTACTCCCACATGCTTTTCCAAATCCAAAAACCCAAAACCTACTTGCTAAGGAGATCGAATACCTCTTCAAACTCCCTCGCTTCCTACCTATCTACCTCAAGCACTGGTTCGGGGAAAACCCTACTCCAATGCTCGATTTGAAGCGCGCAAGCGCTCAAGGCTTGAATCCGTTGGTCCTGGAAACGAAACCAAAATGTGGGAGCTTTTACTCAACCACCAAGACCCACGGACCGCTTATTGTTTCAAGCGTTCCAAGCCGAGCACTAATGGCTACCTCTCACATAGCTGACGCGCCATCCATATCTACGGGTGTAGTAAGCTTACCTCCGTGCCGTTCGAGTTACCTCCTCTCCTGCACACTCTGGTAGCTCCACGATCCAAGTGCAAGCTTCAAGCAAGCTCGATCCTCTCGCTCCAAGCTCCGAGCTCCATTGCCGCAAGCAAGACAAGAGAAGAGAAGAGAAGAGAAGAAGGGAGGAGAAGATGGAGAGCTTCTCCATCCCACGGTCCCTCACCCTCACACACTCACTCCCTCACACTATCACACTCCCTCTCTCAAGCACAAGCTCAAGCAAGCAAGAACAAGAAGAAGAAGAAGAAGAGGAGAGCTACTTTTGGCCACACACAAGAATAAGCTTCTCATTCACTTTTCAACTTTATATACAAAACCCTAAATACCTTTTGGGCGGTCATCCCCTTTTCCCCTTTTTTACATGGCCGGCCATAGCCTAGGCCTTTTTTCCCATTGTCCTTCTATCTTCCTAGCTTCCTTTCCACCGCCCATCTACATTTACAAATTGCACGGGTGAGAGACCGGCGCTCCTTGAATTAAATCATGATGCAATTGCGCTCTTTTACAAAAGTTTTGACTTGCGCTTTTCCTTGTGCGCCTTTCTCCCTTATTTAGGACTCTTCTCCTTGTGCGTCTTTGTCTTCCATTTCTCTTTGCCTTGGCCTTTTTCTTTGTCTTCTGCTTTAGCTTTTCCGGATTTTCCAGCTTCGTTCGTTTGGTTCGTTTGAGGGTTAACACCTCTCCTCCAGCCATGCATCGGCTGGGGGAAAGGGATAATAATTAAAAAATTTGCCTATTTTTTAACCACTATCCATTTTTCCCCTTCCAAAAGGGTGTTTCCCCGCAGGTTTTCAGGGTCCTCAACCCCGAGCTCGATTTCACAATGTGGAGGCCTCATCTTTGCACGTGCAAGGTAAGGATTAAGCTATCGGTATTTATGATGCGGGAGATAACCTTGCACAGGTTTTATGCAGCGTGCAGGGAGTCAAGTTTAATAATATTTCTTTGAGTGGAAATATTACAGTATTACACTAGTAGAACGATAGCCAGTGCCTAATTCTCCTTGCCTCATTTAGGCGGAGAAGGGGGTCAGATGGATTTGCTAAAAAATTGATAGCTTTGCATGTATCCTTTCAGATTCATGCAGATGTGGAGGGAGGTGGTGGAGAGAAAATGATGATTGCATCTAGTGAACTGGCTATTGTTTATATCTTCTAGGAGAGCTAGGCAAAAAGAGGAGAGAAGGCTAGCCCTCATCATCAGACGAGCCATGGCACAACTGTCGATGGTGTTAGGGCCAAAGAAGAGGGGAGGCAAGCCACGTTCTTGTGGGGTCAGGTCCTGCTTAAGTAACAACTTAAGTAACCTAAGATAATTACATGTAGTTACAAAGGATGGATTGGGGCATGAAGAGAAATCCACGAGGAAACGCATCATGGAATCATCTAGGCTTCCCGAGTTGAAGAGGAGGGTATGTTCAAAGGAGGTAGCATTAGAGTTGTAGATGATAAGAAAATCATAACACCCATGGAGAGTGGCAACAAAATCCACACCTACCCTAGGAGGGTACGCCATGAACGTGGGGTTGTTTCTCTCGTAGGGTAGGGTGTTACAAAAAGCCATCCAGGCAAGCATGCTGATGTTGCACACCCCCCTTCTCCAAAGGGGTTGGCAGTTATAGGTACTTCAAATACCTTGTTTTGCCAAAACTCAGCTTCTTCATATCCTCAAAGAGTGGGGATCCTCTCCCTTTCCTCCAGCCACTTCTCTCCCTATCGGCTGCCAGTAATCACCTCCTCCATCACCTTGAGCTGTAGGACCCTCCGCAAGCTATTGAGCATGAGGAAGCTGAAGGTGAATGGGTCTTTTTCTCTTTCCTGCCACTCCCAAACTACCAACTCTACATGGAATCTAGTGGGGATGTCATCAAGGCACGGTGGGAGAGGTGCGGATGGCTGCACGACTGGTTTGGCTCTTAATTGCTTTCTAGTTTCTTCGACTAACTTTCTCCGTCTTTCCCTGACTGGGGCTTGTCTCTCTGCAGATGGACCAACCTGTTGTTGCTCTTGGGAATGCGGCGAGGGGGGTTGTGGGATCACCTCTTCTCTGAATCTCCCCATATCGAATTCAAGCTCACCCTCCTTCCCTTGCTGGTCTTCTTGTTGTGCTCCTTCTTCAAAGCCCATTACATCAATTTCCTAGAACACCATATTGGGGATATGGGAATTTCCCATAAGTTTGGGACACGTGGTCAAATCTTTGGATTTGTCGTAACTTGAACACTATAGCTCCAAATTGAGCGCTCTATAGCTCAGTAGATTCCATTTTTCAAGCTCTTTCCAATGATAGGTCACATCATATGCTTTTGAGAAACTTATGGGCATGTTATCCGGGTGCTACCTTTTTATTATTCAAAAAATGGGAATTGGGAGATTCCCAAACTCACTAATATTGTGATCTGGGGGGTTAGGCTGGCCAATAGCAAGGTGTAAGCTGCTACATTCTCCAACTCAAGCATGCTGATTTGATGCATTAAGATGTTGTAGTGCTTGTTGGAGAAGAGCGCATGCACTAGCTTCGCTTGTAGTCTAGCTTTCACATCAGGAATGACCCGGATGTTGATGTCATCATTAGTTAGCACATCCTCCTTTTTCATTTTCAGCATGGCATACACATCCCTCTTCTGCTTTTTCTCTATCTTTGGCTCCAATCCCAATGCCTTCTCCACCAAGGCTGGGTTTACGTAAACCTACACCTGTTTAGCTTTTTTTTCCCTTCCCACCGTCACGGTACCGCACTCATTGTCAGGGTCGTATGTCCTAAGAAACTCCACACACTTCGTGTGGTCAGGCTCTTGCACAAATTTCTCAAGGTACTTGGTTAGGTTGCATTGCTCGATGACTCTCTTGGCCGCTTCCTCCTTGGCCACCACACCCTCTACATTATGAATGGTTCAAAACTTGAGCTGGCTGTAGGCGCGGCTTTCAAGGGTGATGCGGTATTGCGTTCTTTCCTCCTCCGTGAACAGAAGTCAGTGGGTGTGGTCTTGCTGTGATATCTTTTATTCATGTCATGATCCCAAGTTTCCATTAGTGCTTCCAAATTAATAATTCCTTGGAAAAGTCATAATTAGAAAGAAAGACTCTATATGTTTATTGAATGAAAGCATTAAAATCCCATCCAATGTAGAATCTTCCCTTCAGAATTTAACTTTTTTCCCTTTATTTCAAAGTTCTCGTGCCATTTTTCCTACCTTGCCCGTTTTTTACATGTTTATGCATTTCATCTCACCCTCCTCCCCTTCTAGCTCGAGAAGAAACCTTCCTAGGTTTCAAGGTTAGGAGGTCAGGGGCATTTTGCAATGGGTCTATAAGTTATGAGCATAGGAACCAACTATAGAAATTAGGGTTGTATTCTAACTAAGCTGTTAGAAAGTCACCGGAAGCGACGCGACTAGCAATATGTAGCTCTTTCTCACTCAATAGGAAATTAAGATAAGGGTGTCCTTTGATTTACTCTTCCAGGGGTTGGCCACGAAGAGTGGTTAACACTCTATACGAGGCTGGCGTGACGTAAGTGGGATCGTACTCCGCTGTTTTGATTGCACGTTGCTGCTCAGCGTTTGTCATGACTTGGCACCCTTCAACTTCCCATTGCAACCTAAGAGTGTACCAGTGCCTCAAGAACGGGGATTCAGTATCAGCAAGTTTTGATATTTCTACAATTTCTTGGTTGGTGATGGCATAAGTGGTTCGTTGATCATATGACGTGATGAGACACTATTTGAGGGCTTGCTCTTTAGAGATCTCGCTGTTGAGCGATTCAACACGGAGTTAGCTGTTTTTGCGAAGGCAAGTTCAAACGTCTCCCAAGAACAAGGCATCGTACAAACTTCGATTGCAAAAGGTTCGCGCAACAAGCCTAAGTCCAACAGATTGTAGCTCAGAGCTAGCTCTCTGAAAGTGACATCTAGTCGTCTAATGCAATCAACCATGTCATCCCCCCTATCTTCAGCTAGATCTGAGGCCAGTGTCAAAAATGATTTTCGCTCATAGGAGGGTTTAAGACGTGCTGGTGGTTGGGGTTTGATAGAACTAGAGCCTTTGACAATGAACAGTTGCGGTTGCGGTTGTTCTTGAGATCGCATTTGGACCTCTTGGATTAGGGTTGGGGAAGTAGCAGCTACATCCGATGGACTACTGCCTTCAGAATGGATCATTGTAGTCGGATTGGCTCTAGCGGGTGATGGTTCATGTGACGATGTCTGTCATTTGGGTCAATAGGCTTGTTTGACTCTCTTGGGCATGTGCGTGGTTGAGCGGATCCATATCCAAGCATTCCCCTCATAGTAGCCTTGTACGTGCAAGAGGGCTTTAGGGACCCACCTTTACTTGATCATGCTCCGATTTCTGGGCTACCCCTTGGTTTCCTAGATTTAGAGCTTCGAGTCTTATAAGGATGTGTGCATCGACTCCTAGGCAACGGTTGCGGTTGTTTAGGCTTCCATTGAAACCTAGGCTGTTGGACCTTAGCTTTTGCTGCCATGAGCAACGGTTCTTGAGAGTTGGTGGGTAGTGGTCGAGCACTACCCTTCTCCTTTGATTTGGCTGCTAATACTTCTATTGATAGCCTTGCGAATTGTGATGAGGTCGTGCAGCCCTTGTTGAAAGCTGTAACAATGCGAATGTTGCCTATGGCGAGGTGGATGCGCTGCAACTCATAGTCAACGTTACAAGGAGTTTGATTTTTGAAGGTTCACCCTAGCAGCGACTCCGTGCTTACTTCTTTGGCATCTGTCAACACGTAGAAGATCATTGGTACAGTCTCAGAGTCAATAGAAACGGCGGCCCTACACTTGCCGAGAAGTGTGTATGAGCGGCCCCCATATGGGCTTAATTTGGCATTAGTGGGTTGTAATGGTGGTTTGTCAAGTTGGGTCCAATGATTGTGAGTCAAGGCATTGAAGTCTGCTCCCTCATTGATCAAGGCATTGAAGGCGCATGTTTTCTTGGCAGTGACCGTGATGTGTACGTATGCGGGCTCTATGGCTTCCTCATCCTCCTCATCGACTTCCGTGATTGTGGCTACCCGCACTTTGACGGGCAGTTCCAGTGGCTCATGTAAAGGATGCATGGGAGGATAGTACTTCTTGATATGACTGCCATTGAAGAATCCTATTCCCTCAGAGTCTAGAGTCTCGAGCTCAATGTTGCCCATCGGCTGATTACACGAACTTTGAAAGATCCAAGACCCCTAAATTTCATTTTTGGCTTATGCCCCTTAACTAAGTATATGAGCACTAAGTCTCCCTATTCAAAGTCACGTTGCTTGATGTGCTTGTCAAACCAACTCCTGCGTCATGCCTTCTCACATATGAGCACATAAGTGGCTAGAAGGGAGTCTCCGAGAGGCATTCGAGTTCAATTAGGCATTATGTCCCTGCCTCCTTTCCTTCCCATCCTTCCTGAAGTGCGATTCTCAAGGAGAATTGCTTCGGTTCTGTAGGTCAACCTAAAGGGGGTCTGGCCGATAGTTGTTTTATAAGCTGTGCAGTAAGCCCACAAGGCTGCCATCAGCTTGTTATCCCAGTCGCGCTACGTGAGGCAGTGTGCGAGGCAGAGACTACCTTGGTTAAGACATTGACAAGAATCTTATTCTTTGACTCTGCCTGGTTGTTTGCTTGAGGGTAGTATGGAGTGGATTTCCCATGGATAATTAAGAAGGTGGATAGGAGGTGCGCTATCACTTCATTGATAAAGTGTGTGTCCTAGTCACTGACTAGTTTGATGGGGCAGTCGAATCATGAGATCACCTACTCCTACAAGAACTTGGCAGTCATTCGAGCATCGTTCTTTCGTGTTGCTCTCACCTCTGCCCATTTGGTTAGGTAGTCTGTGGGGCCACAATGATGTATTTGGCTTTGTACAGACAAAAAATGATGTTAGAATAATCAATTTAAATCATATAAAGCAGAATAATATAAATCATTTAAAAAAAATCTCACTTAAAATGCATATCTTATGTACCCTTATAAGCGATTGGTCAACGAATTGAGTAAGTGGATGCTCCAAGTATGAAGTATCCTATGGTCCCATGTTAATCTCTTGATACAACTCCACATACACTTGAAGGTCGATAGACATGTCACCACAAAAGAATGAGTCCACCTCATTCTCAAAGATTTCTTGGACTCCTGTATTTCCATCATTATTAGCCGATGCTGGCTCCAAGCTTTTTGACGGCCTCCACCCCTTGCAATATCAACCTCTTTATTTGCATATTATCTTCATCTATGCTTGAAACATCGCTTTGATAATATACTCTCACACTTCGGGGAGTTGAAGGTATAACATACCACCGTCAAGGTTGTCGGGGGTTTGGATAGAAGATTACATGTTCACAAACACATACAAGAGAGTTCAAACCATTGTGACATAAACCATGTCGTAATACAATTAGCAAACAAATGAGTCCATGCACCTGTTCACAATGAGCCAGCAACACAAAGGTGTCACGCAAATTCGTCCATTTTTTTTCGGAATCTATTTCGAGAAATCTAGATGGACCTCGTCGAACTGTTGCTCTAGCTCCTCCAAGTACCACTTTGAACCACTGCACATCGAATAGTATCATGGAGAAGCTACGGTAATCCACCCTTACAATACTTTGCAAGTTCCCAAAGTACTCCATCTCATCCACAACTGTGTTTGGATCCATTCCTTGTTGCGACTCTCTTGCTCGAACCTTGCCATGATACCATAGTCCATTGTGGAGCACATTTTGTCAATACGCTCCACGCGAAAATGCCGTCCGCATGACCACGCTGCACTATATATTTTGTACTGTACATTGAAACACTCAAATAAGATGTCGCATATAAAATTTAGATACGACAGATTCTGAACCCCTCGTCACCTTTGGACTACATCCCCTCGAGAATTCCCACTCCTCCTTTGAGACCTCTGTCCCTTCCCGAGACACTGCGGTCAAAGCTCCATATAGCCATCGCGTTGAATGAACCGCGGCATCTCCTCCATGCCTTTGGGATATCGAATTGGTCGATGACGCATCCTACATCGGAATTCAGCTCGCGCTTCCTCTCGATCTTGCCTAGCGATTTGGTACTTGGTGAGCCACGTCTCCATAGAGGCATGGTGCAACATACAAAAGTGATTCACCTTCTCTTCCATTGAGGCATCCATTCTTTTTTCTACCCCATTTCCAACCACCATATCTCCAATCAGTCTATCATCGTTCTTCAGCAACCATAGCATTTCATTGTCTGGATCCACCGTTGGTAGCCATTATGAAATATGCACTAGCGCCTTAGACACCAACTAACCTTTAGCCATGCTACCCTCTGGCCGATGTAATATTTCCGCGTATCCGTACCGTAAATATTAACCTTCCGCACACCGTGTAAACCTTGTGCAAAGGGTATCTCTTGCATTGAAATTATTGACAGTGTAATGTGTGACCAGTGCGCGTGAAATGGGATCCTCCGCTTTGGTAAATCAAGACAGGGAGATCAAAACCGCAAGACCCGCAAAAACACCCTCTTGGGAGGGACAATTTAATTAAATTAAGGCAAATGTTTTTTACTATTACCCCTTCCCCCAGCCGATGCATGGCTGGAGGAGAGGGAGTGTGGAGGGGGGATGGCCAAGTGAGGGATTGCATGAGGAAGTTCTCCACGTGTGTGGAGGCCCTCTTCCCCACCCCCATTCCTATATAAACACCCCCCATCAAGGGGGTGTGCTAGAGAAGGAGAGAGGGGAGGCCTGTGAGAGAGGGAGAGAAAGGGAGGAGCTGTGGGAGAAGAGCTGAAGGAGACGACGGGCCGTGGAGGTGGAGGTCGCCGCCAACGAACGGGAGCTGCCGCGCTGCCGCCAGCTGCTGGTCCGCCAGCCACGCCACGAACCACCACCCCTGCCGCCCTGACCACGGCCAGCTCAGGCCGCCCCGCCACGTGGATCACGACCCCCCTTCCCCCACGTGCTTCTGTGGAAGCAGAAGTTTCTTAGAAGCTTCTAAGGAGGGGGCCTCCTTAAGCCCCCTTCCCACCATCTTCCCAAAGGCCCTTCCCACCATCTTTCCAAAGGTCCCTTCCCAAAGGCCCTTCCCACCATCTTTCCAAAGAAGGTTTTTTCATACCCTCCCCGGAACTTTGAAGAGGAGGAGGTGAGGATCGTAAAGACCCCACGAGACCCATCGACAAGGATTTCGCAGATAGATTTTTAAAGCCGCAAGCCGTCCGAGATTAAATTCCGTGCCAATTCGAGTTTTCTTGAAAAGACTCCTAAAGCCTTTGCCGCAAGCACCATCCCGAAAAGGAAATCTCCCGCATACAAGGATAAAGGCAGAGGTCGGAAGGCCGCATTCCGAGGGCCGTCACTCCGTAGACCACAAAGGCAAATCGGAAGTCGAATTTACGACTACGATGGCCCCGAAAAGATCACAAGGTGCGACCGCGGAAGGCTCATCTCCGAATGTACAAGTGGACATCTCCTCGAGCCCACAAGTCCAGGTTCTTTCGAGTTATTCTCGCATGATTAGACGCGCTTAGCTCATAGAGGAAATTGCATTTTTACGTTTAATTTTAATGCATACGGGAATTGGAAAGAAATACATGTGATAAAGCATCTCTTGAACATTAGGCAGGATTGAAAAATATCATGAATTTGAACGAGTTATCCACCTTAGAAGGCTAGTGGTATGTAGTTTTTTTGTGCATTATCAAAGTAACGAGTCTAAAATTAGGCAAAGAAATGGAATTTATAAATGCATTCTCTTTCGTCCTAGACATGGTAGGAATAAGTGTGTGCCGCACATTAGGCAACATACTTCTCGCAATGATTTCATAGGAAAAGGTGAGCACCATAAGGTATTAGCCGGAAAGAAATAATAGAATACTAAAATGAACGTATGGTCTTGCAAATAGCATGTAAGATGGAATAAGTTAACACTAGCTTTGTATGAGTTTCATTGACTACTTCGTAGCTAGGAGAATGTTGTGTATTGCGTAGTCGTCATGCGAAAAATGACATTCATTAAGAGCCGCATTTAGGAGTCAAAGCATAAGATGCCAAAGTGTAGACAACAAGGTTGTAGGTATGACTATTGATGTAGGACCTAGTAGTCCTAGGAAAAGTTAGTACCCAGATTATCGTGCACCAGAGAAGGATAAAGTTATCATGGACCATGTGATGCGTAAAAGCAATAAATCGCATGTTTACGCGTGTTGGTGGAGTTGTAACTATTGTTCTCCATTAGATGTAGTTTATTACCTTTAGAAGGTTCATCCTTGTTGCAATACAAGGATATTGAGTTGTCTAAGTAACCTAAAACACAAGGGATTCATATGGGCATGGCTCAGTCGATATGATAGGTATTCCAAGTGCTAACTAGGATCTAGTGCAATAATAATTCGACCTAGCTTTAGACAAAAATCGTGAATTTAAAGATCCTACACACATTCACAAAATGTCGAAGCAATTGGATGTTCATGTATGAAATGATCTAAGGTTTTATCCTAAGGATCATGATGAAACTCCGACGGAGTTGCATATTTCTAGAACCATGGGTCAACCTAATTAGGAATGATTTGGAGGATACCCTAAAACCCTGTTACTCGGCTGGGGTAAATTCCATGAACGGAAAACACTAAGCAATGGAATGATCCCGTGGAATTAGATGCAATACATGTGCAAAAAGCTGCAACATTGTATAGACTTGAGATTTGTCCACAAGAGAGTTTTGTCATCTCTCGAAATGAGGTTGGTAAGTTAATTTACAAGAGGATGAGTAATCATCCTGTTACTCACTTTTCTTGGGAAATAATTGCCAAGGAAAAGGAAAGTTAGGTATTTGCGAATGACCCGACAATAAACTAAAGCGACATGGTCGCTGGATCCTGCCACAACAGAACCTTAAGCATTGGTAGGGTATGACCCTAACCCAAGAATGATAGGAATCTTGCCAAGTTGCAATTGATTCCGGATCGAATGCGGGTTGCATTCGGAGAAAAGGAGTCACTCCTTAACAGTTTGCCAGCTAAACGACCATTGAAATTGATTGTGCTTGTAACAGTTTAGAAAGGACTGTTTGCATTGTTTGCTCAATGAACTAAAGGATGAAAATATATCTAAAGCTTCAGATTGGTGCCTGAGAGGCAGCTTCAGTTACCCCCGACTGCCTGCCTGACCCTAACCAAGGGGGTTGTTAACCGCGCCGGGAACGTGGACCGAACCCGCCGTGAGAGGTCTCTCCGTTGAGTTCTACTTGGAGCAGGAGGACGCTTGGGTGCCAGAGGGGGCTCTGGCTGTAAATCCCTCGCCTTCCCGGCCCTGCACAAGAGACTAACGTGACTCGGGATTGGATCTCGAGGCCCACATACTAGTCTACAGGCGGAAACTTGGATTAGTGATCCCTGGTGGATTACTGGATAGCCTTCGGGCGGATTATGAATACGCCTACGGGCGGGAACTCCTTGTATTTCAAAGATAAAAGGATATAATGATAATAAAGGAGTTGTTTGACATTGTTTTCTTTATGTCCTGTGATAAGATTACGTGAAGGAACCAGTGCTTAACAGGGTTAATCAAGGAAGCTGTTTGTTATATGTCAAACTAATGTGGTAGGTAACTACATAACTAAAACAAACCGAGGAAAGTGCGGAGGATGGACCATGGGTCCGTCCTACGGATGGGTGGTCCCGGTTAGCCGGGAACTTTTCTCAAAGCATTCGACGAACAGAAGGACGATCGACATCACCGAAACAAGTAATGAGAACGATGACTCGGAATTACCGATTACCCGATTCAAGCTGTTTTAGGGGAATGGAATGGGACTATGCCTTTTGGCAAAGAGGTCGAGCCTTGCATCCCTCTCGTTTCCCATTCTCCTTGAACCAAGTGCAGCATGAATCCGCTTCAGACCTGGCGTTTCTGCATAAAGAAGTTCGATCAGGTCTGACGCTAGTCGCTATTAGTAAAATGGCCAAACAATTCCAGTCGATCCTAGTGGGAACGGCCAGGACGCTTCCGTTACGTGGCAGACGCGGAAAGTCCTAGATTGCAAAACCCGCAACATTCCATGGGAGTGCCGGGTGGAGTTTTCTAGACAACCTTTCCGATGGACTGCTAAGACGTGTCCTAGAGAATTCTAGTGGACACGTTACAGCCGAGCTCGTTGTTGCACAAAGCCTTTAAGGGTTTTCATGAAGCAAGATGCACAAGAAGGTGCACTTGTATCGTGAACATGCTGGTGGGCAGGTATTTCTCAAGGAGAAAGACCGTCTCCATTGCTCCCCGCCTCAGGGATTCAATAGAGGACGTCTTAATCTCGTTCTTTGAGATCCATTGCACCAAAGTCGACAACCTATAAATGGCCCTGCGTATTTCTGGAGTAAGACATCCTGCGATCGCGATCAGTAGTACAAACTGCCACAAATGAGAAAGCATTATGAATAATGGCTACACTCCAAATAGCAAAATGCACACGCCAATTACAATCCATTCGTAATACAAACCTGACATATCTTATGCCAGTCATGGGATTTTAGCCCTGATAATTGGTCGTCTTTAGAAAATACGGACCTAAGAGAACGCATCATACCCGTCGGAGTGCGGATAGACTTGATTACTTGCTTCACAATGCGCTCTTCTTTAGTGGACAAAACCCAAGGAGTGAGAGGAAGCTGCACGCAACCATCAGCACACTCGACTGCGGCCCAAAGCGCCTCCATCTTACCTACCTCCTTCAAATCCATTCATGCCCCTATAGTGTCTCTCTTTCCTGTGATGTGGTCCCATAGCAAGCTGCCCATATTCTTAAAAATATGCATGGGATCCAACAAGTGGTTGACCTATAAATGGGTCCAATATGGCAACTCGTAGAAAACTAAGAACCACCACATTCCATTTGGATGTGATTCCGCGTGGACCATTTTCAGCTCGTACCAGCTTGTGGCGTTTATACGTGTTGGAGGTCGTCCAAGGAAACCTTCCTTGAGTTCATGATCCTCTGGCAAGAATGCAGTGTGTCCTTGATATACCATCTTCTTCATGGTTCGTGACCTTCGGGAGTCTAACTGTGTCCCGCACAATGGACATGCATGATAACTAGAGGTAACCAAACATGTTCCAACACCACAACCCAGTGAATACTTGCTTCAACGAGATAAAATATAGATATTACCAACAAGAACGGAGGCCTGTTTACCTGAGCACTCTCCGAATCCCGGAAAGTCATGCATCATCCACATGAGAATGGCTCGAATATTGGCTGACCGCCGACCATCGTGCTTGCTCATATCTTGCACGGTGACCCCCTCCTCTCGCAAAATCTTAAGCTCATCGACTAATAGACGAAGATACACGTCCATATTTTTGACTTTGTAGCGGCCGGGGACAAGTAAGCTAAGGATGAGATGTCCTTTCTTTGTAGAAATCCATGGAGGGATATTGTAGTTGACAAGGACTATAGGCCACACACTGTAAGAAGTTGAGTGCAGACCGAATGGGTTCACGCCATCCATTGCAAGACCAAGCCGAAGATTCCTTGGCTCTTGGGCAAAGCCTGGGAAGGTAGAGTCAATGTGGCTCTATGCGCGTGAATCCGCTGATATTCATTGAACTCCATTCGTGGACCTATTCTGCGCATGCCACGTTGTCAAGCTCACCATGCCGGACGTACGAAACATGTGGTTTATGCGAGGGATAAGCGGAAAGTGTCTGAGAACTTTTTTAGGGATGGTTTGTCCTTGCAAGTCCTTTCAATACCTATGAGTACCACACTTTGGACATGTCTCCACAATATGCAATCGTTGATACATGCATGAATGTTATTGTAGTCCATGCCAAGCTTTCGTAAAACATGTCGTGCATCATCATGAGACTCAGACATGGTATTTGCATATGGTAATATATGATATTTCAATAACCTGAAAAAATTTATAAACACCTTGAAAAAGCACAAATATTTGTCATAATAGTGTCGAAAAAAAATCAACAATGCGTATGTACAAGGTACCTAAACAACTCGGTCACACTCGTATCGCTCCACCCGTATTTTGCTTACACACTTAAGAGTGCAAGCAGTGTCTTCAGCCGAGATACTCGGCACCCATCATATAATGGTATGGATGCTTTCTCTCTAAGCGGATCAGAAGTCTCGACATCCATGGGAATCAATGCATCGATCATTGCCTCCATCTCAGGCTCTAGGATTATAGGTAGGTCTGGAAGGTTGCCAATCTCCTCTAGCATTAACGGTATAGACTGGCCTTGCAAGTGGTGGATTGGCTCCTGCACTCTATCCATCGCACGCCCACGTACTCTTCTAATTGGCCGCAAAGGGTACACTCCTCCTTGGGATGAGACATCACCTCCCTGGATAGAAAATTTACCAGCGAGACCCAATCTTATTGTATATGGTATTCAATTAGCTTGCGAGTACAATGCATGATTGATATTAACTTCAAATTACTGTTTGCTAAAAATCCGCAATCGCCTGATCAATGATCTCAGATTGAAACTCGCCAAATCGTCATACGTGTTCTATAGAAAATCGGCGTTTTCCTCTAATTGTCAGCTTGCATTGAGAGCAAGGACATGGGACACGCTGATTAAGATACGCCTCACAATCTTGAACAACACGACCTTCTTCATTTTCTATTTTGTCTATGTTACAACAAACAATTTGTTTTTGTTATCATTCTTTTCTTTTCTTAGATTGTTATCCTCTCCTTCCATCTTTCTCTTTCTCTATGACCTAGCATATAGTATCATAGAACACTAGTATTTAGTACCTAGTACTCAGTACCTAGCATATAATATCATAGCATCTTAGTATCTAGCACCTAGTACTCTAGTATCATAGTGCCAAGTACCCAGTACTATGATACTATGTAGCAGGTGCTAGGGTATCCTCTCTTTCTCTCTTTCTCACCCTAGGTTTAATGATTTTTATCTCTTTTTCTCTCTCCTCTCTCTCTCTCTCATATTTCTTTTTCTCTTTCCTCTTTAGCTCATTTCCTTTTCACTCTCATTTTCCTTTCTCTCTTTCTCCCTCCCTCATTTCCTCTCCCTCTCTCACCCTCACCCTCTCTTTCTCTCTTTCTCTATTAGGTTTAATGATTTTTTCTCTTCTTCTCTCTCCTCTCCCTCTCTCATTTCCCTTTCTCTCTTTCTCCCCCTCTCTCATTTCCTCTCCCTCCCTCACCCTAACCCTCTCTTTCTCTCTTTCCCTATTAGGTTTAATGATTTTCTCTTTTTCTCTCTCCTCTCTCTCATTTCCTTTTCTCTCTCCTCTTCCTCTCTCATTTCCCTTTCTCTCTTTCTCTCCCTCTCTCATTTCCTGTCCCTCCCTCACCCTGACCCTCTCTTTCTCTCTTTCTCTATTAGATTTAATGATTTTTTTCTCTTTCCCTCTCTCCTCTCCCTCTCTCATTTTTTTCTCTCTCCTCTCCCTCTCTCATTTCCTCTCCCTCCCTCACTCTAACCCTCTCTTTCCCTATTAGATTTAATGATTTTTTCTCTTTTTCTCTCTCCTCTCTCTTTCATTTCTTTTTCTCTCTCCTCTCCCTCTTTCATTTCCCTTTCTCTCTTTCTCTCCCTCTCTCATTTCCTGTCCCTCCCTCACCCTGACTCTCTCTTTCTCTCTTTCTCTATTGGATTTAATGATTTTTTTTCTCTTTTTCTCTCTCCTCTCCCTCTCTCATTTTGTTCTCTCTCCTCTCCCTCTCTCATTTCACTTTCTTTCTTTCTCTTCCTCTCTCATTTCCTCTCCCTCCCTCATCATGACCTTCTCATTCTCTCTTTTCCCATTAGGTTTAATGATATTTCTCTTTTTCTCTCTCCTCTCTCTCTCATTCCTTTTTCTCTCTCTCCTCTCCCTCTCTCATTTCCCTTTCTTTCTTTCTCTCCCTCTCTCATTTCCTCTCCCTCCCTCACCCTAACCTTCTCTTTCTCTCTTTTCCCATTAGGTTTAATGATATTTCTCTCTTTTTCTCTCTCCTCTCTCTCTCAATTTTTTTTTCTCTCCTCTCCCTCTCTCATTTCCTTTTCTCTATTCCTCTCCCTCTCTCATTTTCTCTCCCTCCCTCACCCTCGCCCTCACCCTCTCTTTCTCTCTTTCCCTATTAGGTTTAATGATTTTTCTCTCTTTTCTCTCTCCTCTCTCTCTCTCTCTCATATTTTTTCTCTCTTCTCCCCCTCTCTCATTTACCTTTCTCTCCCTCTCTCATTTCCTGTCCCTCCCTCACCCTAACCCTCTCTTTTTCTCTTTCTCTATTAGATTTAATAAATTTTTTCTCTTTTTCTCTCTCCTCTCCCTCTCTCACTTCCCTTTCTTTCTTTCTCTCCCTCTCTCATTTCCTCTCCCTCCCTCACCCTGACTCTCTCTTTCTCTATTTTTCCATTAGGTTTAATGATCTTTCTCTCTTTTTCTCTCTCCGCTCTCTCTCATTTCTTTTTCTCTCTCCTCTCCCTCTCTAATTTCCTTTTCTCTCTTCCTCTTCCTCTCTCATTTCCTCTCCCTCCCTCGCCCTCACCCTCACCCACACCCTCTCTTTCTCTCTTTGCCTATTATGTTTAACATCTTATCTCTTTTTCTCTCTTCTCTCATTCTCTCTTTTTTTTCTCTCTCCTCTCTCTCTCATTTCCTTTTGCTCTCTTCCTCTCCTTCTCTCATTTCCTCTCTCTCTTCCTCCCTCTCCCTCTCTCATTTCCTCCCCCTCCCTCTCCCTCATTTCTTCTCCCTCTCTCATTATATACAACTTATACAAAAAATAAATAAATAAGAGAGAGAATACACTCTCCCTCCCTCTCGTTCTCTCATTTCATCCCCCTCCCTCTTCCATTTCCTCCCTCTCCCTCTCCCTCTCTTTCTCTCTCTTGCCCTCCCTCTCCCTCTCCCTCTCTTTCTCTCTCTCTCTCCCTCCCTCTCCCTCGCCCATTTCCTCCCTCTCCCTCTCCCTCTCTTTCTCTCTCATTTTCTCTCCCTCTCTCAATCTATATACACAAATCATATAAGCAAAAGTAAAAGAGAGAGAGAATGCACTCCCTCCCTCTCCCTCTCTCATTTCCTCCCCATCCCTCTCCCTCTCCCTCTCCCTCTCTTTCTCTTTCTCTCCCTCTCTCATTTCCTCCCCCCTCCCTGTCCCTCTCTTTCTCTTTCTCTTTCTCTCCCCCTCTCTTTCTCTTTCTCTTTCTCTCCCCCTCTCTTTCTCTTTCTCTTTCTCTCCCTCGCTCTCCCTCTCCCTCTCTTTCTCTCTCATTTCTTCTCCTAAACAAGCAAAAGAAGGAGAGAATCAAACCCTAAACAAGCAAAAGAAGGAGAGAATGGACTCACCGTAAAGATATGGTGAGGGTTTGGCGGCTCCTCTTCGTGATGAAGGCTCCTCCTCTCCTTCGCGAATGGCAGCGGCGGTAGCAGCGCTAGCGGCAAGCCTTCTTCCTCTCCCTCTCTCACCCTCTATGCAAAACGTTCGCTCTCTCTCTCGCTCTCCCTCTCGAAATGTCTCACGAAAATGCGCGAAATGAAACGCGCTCAGATTTCGGCCCTGTTTTTTTCCCTTGTGGGGCGTTGCTATTTGCGTTGTATTTGCGACGAAATAGCGACGCCGCTATTCCTATGTCGCTACCCACCGTCGCTATACCTCTCTTTCCTTGTAGTGCATGACTCATTGTGCTTAAACAATTTTAAGTATAAGCCAACCATATATCGTGCAAAAATAGTTGTTTCATGATTTCATTTCTCTAGTATCAGGCTAACCTGCGCTACTATTCCTCTACAAACTTAAATTAAAAAAATCCTAAATTCCACAATATGCAGTGACATCATAACTCATTTAAAAATTATCTCTTTTCAATCATTTTTTCCCTATCATTTTAGTTTCACTTTTGTGCAGAGGTTTAAAAGGACTTTGTCTTTATTTTTTAATATAAATAAGCAATACATACATACTTCTCACACATAAATGGAGGTAGATTGAGGCACACCCTCATGATCTATTCTCATTATACATCTATGCAATCTGTTAATTCTTTATAATTGTTTGCACATTGAAACTTTTTTTTCTAATTTTTCTTTAATAAGACCAACTTTCATGGTTTTTTCCTTTGTTTGAACATACATTAATAAAATTTCCTAATTTTCTATTTTTTATGACTAGTATGGATTGTGAATCATTAGCATATCAATTATTATTCCATTTAAATAACACTGAATTCACAAAAGTCCAACAAATTTCCAATTTTTGCATTAAATCTTGCATCTCGCGTTTTGTGGTTTTAATTTTTTTATATAAACGACTAAACGTAAGTACTTTTTTCATGATTTCACATATTAGAAAACATAACTTCAGCATTTTCAACCATATTCCATGATAAACAGAAAAGATACAATATAATATGCAATAAATTGACACTTACAATAAATTCCACACACATGATGCATCGTATTTCAAAAAAATGGAGCCCTTGATGCCATCACACAACCATTGATGCTCACCTTTGTGTTTCCTTGTTCCGTTCTTTGGCATCTCCTCACCAACCTGCACCCATTGTCCCGCATCATCTTAGCTCATACTATGAACAATAATTATGGTGAGAGAGAAGAGAGAAAGAGTGAAATATGAAGTTTTCATATAATGCATCAATTTACTTGATGTTTCTTGTGATATGAAGTGAAAAACTCAAGAGTGTCAACCCCAGGAGGAGAAGATAGGATTCCATCACTTTGCGAATCTTCAAAAAATGCATTTAAAAATGGGCCTCCCTCTTCATCATGATATGGTTTTTTGAATTTAGGCATCTTCTAGGCCTCATTCAATTTTAACTTCCCAAATAACCAACTCAGCCCTGTTGCGGTGGCATTTTTCAAAAGTTCTTTCAGGCTAAGAAAAAGGGACAAATAATCCCAAATTCATGATCAGACTGGAAGAGGGACTTCTTGGCATTAAAAACTATTATATTGGCCTCTATCAGTTGCTCTTCGGCTTTTTGATCAAGTAACTACTTGTTGACACGCTACACCTTGCGGAAAATTATCGAGAGAAGTGCTTTAAAACAATAATTATTTGTCATTCCTTTTGGTAGCTTTCCACACAATAATGTAAAATGTGTTTGTTGTTTTGTGTGTGTGTGTGTGTGTGTGTGTGTGTTAGAGGAACTCAAGCACTCACAAAGACATGATGCTTTCAATATGGAGTTTTTCACTACTAAGATGTGCTAAAAGTGTGATTACCATCAAAAGAGCAATCCTGTACAAAGCTTGTTGATTGGTATCGATCACGTTCATTAGTTTAATGTCAATGTGGTGGGGGCAAAGATGAATACTACTTGCACTTAATGCTACATGATTGGGCTCATTCCACAAGATAAGGATTTGTGCCATGTCATTGCATATGTTGGCATTCGACATGTCCAATGTGTAACATAGGATGTTGTAATCCTCCAATTAGATATTCCTCTCCATCTCAATTGTAATAAAGCTAAATTCCATAGCAAGCTTTTAAACTGCAAATACAAGAAATAGACATAAAATGCCAGGAAGCCATAGCCAAGGTAGCTTGGCAAATTAATTAATAGGAGGTCAAGTGGACTGTGAATATCCACAAATGAACACTTGTGTTGGATTTTTAATGTCCAAATGCACCTAAAAAAACTCCAGCTCCTTGATCCATGATCGATACATTTTTTCCCAAAAATGCCACTTTTATGGTACCTAGGCCACTTTTATGCTTTAAATTTCACCTTAAAATCAACTCTCATTGGTGACCATAGGATAGGGCAACTCCTCCTGTCAAACCCACGAAGTGATTTGTACACATACATAAACCATAAAGAGCATCAAGTTGCTACAAATGAAATACATAACCTAGCATAATATAGATCTCACCCTATCTGCTGACAAAATTCAAGGAATGAATTCTAACTAAGCATGATCTGATAAAGAGATCAAGAGGTAGCTGCGAACCAACTCTTCCAATAATCTCGCTAAAAGAACTATCAAATAGGCAATCCTAAGTGGTGGCCTGACCCATCTATTTCACTTATGATATGTAGACTAGAAACTTCTACTAGGCAAGTACTCCTATAGCATGTCTCATTTATATTCAATTTTTCAGTTCTCACATTCTTAGTTCTTTACTATTTGGTATTGGAATGTGTAAAGAGGAGGTAGATGACAATATTGTGACCCAAAGAGAATAGGGCATCCATCTCAAGTCCAGTCTGGATACCCAAGAACTTATCAAGATCTTATGAGGTCACACAATGTTTATTTTTGTTCCCACTTACATTTATTTTTGGTCCAATTATCTTCATATTCTTTTTGGCAATATGCCACCTCTAGGAAGACATGGGATCTCCTCGTCTTGACTCATCCATAGAAAACTACCAAGCCTTCGTAACGTGATGAACATTAGCTCTTTGAAATTTTTATTTCTTTTGATTTTCCTACTTCAGGGGCTGAAACTCCTTTTAGTACACCGTCGTATTATATATATATTAGATATATGTATCATTCTTGTCTTTAAATTTTTAGGCTTTCTTAATTGCCTCACCACTAACATGGGTTTTTAGGACCAAATTCATAGTAGGCTAGACGGACAAGGTCACTAGGACTAACCTCTAAAATAGGCCTTGGATGCTTAACAATATCTTTGCAAGAGGTAGCCAACTACTCAAACCTCCACAAACATACCTAACCTAATCTAAGAACTTCATGCCTTGATTTTTTGTTCCCCACACAAGCAAGAAAAATCTGGAAAATACACATTACACATTCTACTTCAAGAAAAATAATATGAAAATGAAAGATGTCACCTAGACTAGCCACAAAAATTGTCCTTGCAGCAATTGGCTCCCTCTTGGTGCTCCTTCAAACCTGTCTAGTGCAACACAAAAATAAAAAATCGTTAAATGCACCCACACCAAAGAGATACATAGCAATCTTGACCTAATGAAAAAGAGCATTATATCCAAATCACCTGGCCTTCTTGGCCTAATAGTATCAACCATAATGCATACCATTCAACAACCTACGATTGAAAGCAAACCCTTGGTCCCTACATAAACCCTACTAACGTATAAAACTAGACCAAGGAGGTGAGCTACTTATGCCCTCTAGTAAATGAATCAATTTATGAGCTAAGTCCCCTACATAAATGGCAAGGGGAGTCTGACCAATCCGACATTGAACAATCCCATGCATCCATGAAAGAATAGGAAGATGATCAATCTCTACCTCGCTCATAACTCAAAGTAACCATGGGTGACCAAAAAAAGACACATCAGGATGAAATCCCTATAGTATATGTGGGTTGATATTATAAGGAAAATGTAAAAGCCCTTCAGGACCATGATTAAGAAAGACATCTTTCAAAAAGGCATAATTAGCCAAGGAGTCTGGAAAGTGATTCTACTTGCTGGGAATCAACTAGAAAGTTATTGCCTCGAAGACCTCAAGAATGTGCAAGGCTGCACAATGGTACATTCTTAGAAAGGGATCTCTCACACTGTAGGTCCCATTCAATTGGTTGATCACTGTTTGCAAGTTTCCTTTCACCAATAATTGACAAATACCACTACATCTAGCTAAATTTAACCCCATAAGTAAAGCCTTGTATTCCACCATATTATTAGTAAAAGAAGTCATACCCAAATATACTCCCATTTTCAAAACAACTCGATTATGGGGTCTTTTATGAAAATCCCAACACTCACATGCTTAGTAGGTCCTTAAGAAGCTCCATCAAAATATAATGTATAAACCAAGGCTTCATTGATGTAAGGCTCCATGACAATTAATCTATTTGTACTTATGATAATCAAAGTATATAATCAAGATAGAGAGGGTGTAAGACATGTACAATCTCTCCTTCCTCACTAAAATGGGGACACAAGTAAGAATTTGGTGACAATGGTGGCAATAAACTCCAATGTCCCACGTCAAAGATCCATATTGCCATGTCGTAATGTGATAGCCCTTACTCCATGAGATCATTTTGCCTTGATGGTAACGATGTTGTAAATATGGATGCTCAAGATAGGGAATAACTTTTCCCATCCAATAGTCTTGGTACTCTCTGTAAGTATAACCTAAATCGTAAAGGACCTACAAAAATACACCAAGTCCAACACAAATCCATACACATAATAGAGCCTCCATTTCTTGAAATTTACTTTAGTTTTAAACTCTACCCCTTGGAAATTTGGTAAAAGAGATGTGAAGACATTATTTCATGTGCATACAATCCTATAAGGGCCATCCTACTTGGGTTCTAACTTTCATGGAAATAGCTCACGATAGGCATCATAATATAGGACCAATTGAGCCTTTGCGAATTTATACTTCCTAGCACAGAGATCATGAAGCATTTTCATCCACTTCTTCCCTTTTTTTTTATATAGCAAGGATTGAAATCTAATCTTGTCAAGGTGTGCAAGGGAAGTGAACCTTTCTTGGAACACTTCCTCTCCACCCAAAGAATGGTTTAGAGCAAACCTTATTATAGGCAACTCAATCTCCAAAGGTAACACAAACTCTTTCCCATATAGTAATTTGAAAGGGGTATGGTCTCTAGCTCTTTTATAAGCCTAGACAACCATATATATATATTTTTTCCCAACTACGCTTATCTTTAGATATTGTCTTAGATAAAATCTCCACCAACTGCTTATTGGTACTCTCTACTTGCCTATTTCCTTTGAGGTTGTAAGGCATGGTCTTATTATGTTTAATCTTTAGACCTTCCATCAAAGCCTCAGTCACTTTATTCAAAAAATGTATCCTATGATCAAACCAATCTCTTTAGGTAGACAAAATAGCAAACAATTTGCTCCAAAATAAAACTAGCCATCTCCTTGGCATTATTCATAATCCTAGTGTGGGCTTCAAACCATTTCATTAAATAGTCTACTGCCACAATGATATAATACTTTCACATAGTAAATGTAGGATGCACACATCCAATGAACTCAATGCCCCACTTCTCAAAGGGCACGGTGACTAGAATGGGATTTAGTGACCTCTTGTGATTTTCCCTAGCATCGTGTCTCTGACAGATATCACAACATGCAACATATGTAAAAGTATCCTATAAGATCGTTGGCTACCAATTACTAGCATGTAAATCTTTCTAGGAAAGCAATAAACCATTGAGAAAAATAATCCACACATATTGAATCATGGAATTTCTCTAAAATGAATGGTACCTCATTAGGCACTACACAATAATGATACACCTCATACACTCCCCTTCTATACAAGACACTTGCTAGAATGGAAAGGTGAAGTTCTTGTTGGTTAATCTTTCTCTTCTCGGATTTAAAAAGAGTTTTTGCAAGGTTGTGTGTGGATGGATAACATGTAATCAATGCATACCACTACAGGATGGAGGTTGTATCAATCTTGCATAGATTCTCGCAATCACTAATATCATCCCACTCTTTCTTAGGCTCAACAAAATCTACTAAAAATTTAATAATAGCCTAAAATTTTAGTACACTACAACAAAAAGGCTCCATATGCGCGCTTGTAGCCGCAATATTTGAACAATTTTTAAAAATGTCAAGCACGTTTATTACCGCGTCTAAAATTTCATGTCTACAAGCGCGCTTATAGTGAAAACTACACGCGCATATAGACGCGCTCTGTAAATATATAATCATATTTATAAAAAAGTGGATATATTCATATTCTGCGTCTATACATGCGTGTAACTGTGTGTCTAAAAAGGCGTGTACTTTGCAAATTTTTGACAATAATAGACGCGCATTTTTCCTGCAATTTAGACGTGCGGATAGACGCGTAAAACAGAGGTATGAAAAAAAAACAAGAGAGCATGTGGCTTTGCACATTCTCTCTAGTTTTTTTCCCCCCATCAACATCAAATTGTATGCTTAGGGAAAACAGAGAAAGATTATTTTACTAAAAGCAAAAAAATGTGGAGAGCCAAAGTCCATATATTGATAATAACACATGATGAGCGTATTGTGCTGAAACATTTGTATATATTTCGAAGATTTTTGTACTGAAAACAAAAAAATATATGTAGAATACGAAATTTCATATATATAGATGAAACGTTTTTACATGACGAGTTTTAGTGCTTGTGACCTCAAGCATGGTCATGGTCGCAAAGACTAGCTGAAAGTAATACATATCAAAAATGAAAGCTACAAGCCAAGGGGAGGCATGCATGCATGGGGCTCCTCTACATCTCCTCAGAAGAGGCATCGTCGTTGCTACCATCACCGCTCCCGGTGTCAGTGCTGCTGCCACCACTGCTACTGCTAGTCCCCCCTTCGCTATCCTCAACTGCATCAGGGTTCCCCTACACAAAGGATTAAGGTATATAAATACTATTACAAACAATAAATTAGAGTTACCTATACTTTTCATGTAGAAAATAAAACATACCTCTTCTAGTTGTGGAATCCTCATGGCACGATTATATTGCTCCTCTGTGATTAGTCCCTCCTTGTAGAAATACTGCCAACAAGTGGACGCCCAGTTATGACCTCAATGGTAGCCTACCTCTCTAGGAGTAGGCATCCTACCAACGATATGATACTATAAAACAATTTTAACATACAACGTATTAGAACACACTACATAATGAATTGAAAAAATTTATAAAATTTAATTAAAAAAAGAAATCAAATAATACTTACAAACTCAGTCTCCCATGACTCCCTACCACCCGATCCATAATGCGACGATCCCATGGTTGCCATCTGGATACGTCGTGCCTTTGCATGCTGATGACTTGTCCTTTTCTCTGCTGCTCTCTTCTTGGCCTCTTTCCACTCCCTACGGTGGCAATTGGGTGGTTGGCCATATCCAGGGCGCCCCTGCTCTTGTCTTCAGAGTGACTCCTTGGCGCGTGTCATAAGGTGAGACCTCTTGTTATGAAGCCCCTCTCTCGCCTTTGACCATTCCCAATCATCTGAGAATTTTGAATTCTCGGGATTAGGGTAACTTCTATGTACTGCCCGCAACACCTTTTGCCACAAACCATTTTTTTGGTGCTTGAAGGGAATCATACAATCTTTGTATGTGGCATGCATGACACTCCTCAAGTAGGCTATCACTTTCCTCCCCTCAGGGTTATGCAAGATACCACCAACATCTGTGACAAAGTAGTATATTTGTGGAGGCTCACCTCTCTCATTTCCCGGTGAGGGTGATCAAGAGCCACCTCCTAGGCAACCTCCACAAAGCCCTTGACCTCCTCATCCTCCCGCACGACTCTCCCTCCTCCCTCGACGGGCACTACCCTCTACCTCACTCGACACACGTGCTTCTGCAGATGCACGTGCTTTGGCCGATCCATGTACTTCAGTTGATCCCTGTGCATCAGCTGATCTATGTGTATGCATAGTGCGTGGAGTATCTATTAGTAGAGGTGTACCAAGGTTTGGTGTGCCAAGGTTTGGTGTTTGTGCGGCAGTGCTAGGCAAAGATGTGATAGGTGTCCCAGACATGACTTTAAAAACCTCCTCTATAGTGGGAGGGCGACCAAGTTAATTGGTCATGTCCCCCATGAATTGCTCCTTGTTCGGAGAACCTCCAAAAAAACAACTAACACCTCTAGAAAACTTCACTAAGGTGTTGTTCATGCGTTCCAACTCAGGATCAATGCTGGAAGATCCAGGATTCCACATCTACACAAGCAAAAATCCATTACTACCCTGTGCAGATAAAAGATATTACACGCTGCGTCTATACCTGCATCTATACCCGTGTCTGTCAGCGCGCCTATATATGCGTCTAAAAACACGTCTACACTATCATCTAGACGTGCTGACAAACGCGCAAAGTCAGACCATAGTTTGCAAATTGTTATAATAAATGCACAAAAAACCTCCATAGATGACAGTCTAAAGCATGTAGAGAGAGAGAGAGAGAGAGAGAGAGAGAGAGAGAGAGAGAGAGAAATAGACAAAGAGAAAGCAAACAAGATTGAGAGAGAGAAGAAGAACTCACCTTCTTTGCTTGTTCCGACGGGTGGCGGCTAGGTTGCAAGCTCCTTGTCCTCCTTCTCCCTTCCCTTGGTAGGTTGCTTGATTCTTCTTCTCTTCCTTGCTGTTTGGCTCTTGTTCTTTACTCTTTGGCTCTTCCTTCCTCCTGTCCTCTTTTTACTCTTATTTCCTTCCCTCATTGTCTTCATGAAGTGATAGATAGACATGATTAGTGATGTCGAGCTCGAATTGCAGAAAACGTATAAAAAACGCAGGAAAGCACAGGTTTGAAAAGAAAGCCACAACTTTTTATTTTTTTTAATATTTGCGTGGCGCATCTGTAAGCGCGTGTAATTGCGCATCTATATGCATAGATAAAACATATTACACGTGCTGATAGACACGCAATTACAATTAAACTAATTAAATGCTAGCTTATGGTTGTTTTTGGATCAATAGACTTTCCTAGTCTTTCAATATTAAAATGTTTGTCTCCATGTTCTAAGTATCAAAATATTTAGGGAATATGACATATATACCAAATAAAATCATATATGTCCGTATGATTCAGGTGTAATTATGTCGTTATCTTCTACTAGTATGGGACATGTTGAGTCAACAAACAGTACATCCTCCAGTGAGGATGAGACATTGCCTCTTCACAATCGAGACGCTTGGCTATGACGAAAAATCAAATGTATGTGCAATCATTGTCGATGATGTTTTTTTTTAGCACGTCGAATCACAATGTCACACCTTAGCATGTACGGAGAGTGGGACAAAAAAAAGGACCCAGTAATTTTTAATGCTTTATTTACACAAATATTATTGGTTTATGTTGCGTCTTCACCATTAAATAAAATCTCCTTTTTTTAATTGAGCAAGATGCGGTACCACATCCTCAAATGGTCCCTCTAGGGCGTCGAGAGGCTGCGAAGCGTCGACATGAGGAGGCAGAGTTCTCAAGAAGAGTAGAGACTGATGATGACGATAGTAGCCCTCTTCAAATGCCCCATCAAGTTTTGGAGAAAGAGATTTTGGACAACATGGTGCACGATTTATTTTCCCATGAGGTTCGAGGGGAGAGTGCCACTAGAGAGACAGATGACCCGCCACACATACCGTCGAAAACTCCATTGTATGAAGGTTGCACATAGTCCGTTCTACGTTCATCTCTCGAGATACTGAACTTACAAACCATTTATGGATGGAGTAATGCTAGCTTGAATGCATTATTGAAGTATGTATCATTTGATATGAATTCATAAATGCTTATAGACAATATTTGTGGTTTGTTAACTCTGTTTGCACAATATATGCAGGTTATTGTCATAAATGCTTCCACATGAAAATAAATTACCAACTAGAAGGGAGCAAGCAAGGTGTTTCTTGATATCTCTTGGAGGTCTCGATTACGTTAAAATCCATGCATGTGTCAATGATTGCATCTTGTTTCATGGGGATCATGCATATGCACCACAATGTCCTATTTGTGATGAACCAAGGTACAACCAGGAGATGAAATCAAAGGATGTGCCTTGTAAGGTTTTGCGATATTTTCTTATTATTCCATGTATTCAACTTATTTTTAAGTGTGAATCTATTGTGAGACTCATGTCATGGCATATTAGTCACCATTCAAGTGATGGAAATTGAAGAATTCCTTCAGACACACCAGCTTGGCAACACGTAGATAATTTGTGGCCTACTTTCAAAGAAGAGCCTAGAAATTTGAGCTTTGGTCTAGGATTAGATGGAATAAATCCATTTGGCATCAAAAGCACCTCATACAGTGTATGGCCAGTGGTATTGGTGAACTATAATATCCCTCCGTCCATGGCAATAGAAAAAGAACATGTAATATTGTCCCTTTTGATTCCTGGAAAACACAAAGTAGAAAACATGGACGTTTACTTAGAGCCTTTAATCGAGGAGCTAGAAATGCTATGGAGAGGTATTGAGGTGCAAGATATGAGTGCATCATTGTCCTCTAGAGATTTTACTTTAAATGGCATGTTGTTGTGGACCATGCATGACTTTCCAAGCTATGGAGAGTGTTCAGGTAGTTTCATACTCTATTTTATTCATACTTGCCCTTAATCAAATATATGTCATCATTAACCCACTTGTTTTTATAGGTTCAACTACATCAGGATATCATGCATATCCAATTTGCGGTCCCTCTCTAGTTTCTTCTAGACCGACATGCTTGAAGAAGGTTATTTATGACAATCATCATCGTTTTCTTCCTATTGACCACCCCAAATATGCACCCCTCACTAATGGAAGAGCTCCACAATCTCTGACCATTCAAGATTGGAAGGAGAGTTGGACACATACCAATGATCATCCTCCACTCGGCATGAGTCGGTAACTAGTTTACTACTTTTTTTTGTCTTTAAAGTACACTCCATTATGAGAACGAGAAATAATATATTGCCTTAGATTCTCTATATTTTTTCATCTCCCATATTGGACTGAACTCAAGATCAACCACCTGTTGGACCCCATGCATATATTAAAGAATATTGCCTCTACATTATGGGATCACTTAATCGAGGCTCGTGATTCTGTCAATGTAAGGGAGGATTTACGTAGCATTGGACGTAGGAGATGAGCTTGGCCACACATCGAACCCAAAGGAAAGATTGAGTTACCGCATGCACCTTGAAGACCGAAGAAAAGATGGTGAAGCAGTAGATATGTAGCTTTCAAACTCCCATAGGATATATGAGATGCCTTAAGGAAGCCTTCATATAAAGAAAAAGAAAAGAGGTGTGGAGCATCTATCCGGTTTGAAGTCTCACGATTGGCACAAAATGATTCAGGTAAGGATTTTCAGAGCCACAAATATATTAATTAGTGGAGTAACTATGTATACTTATTAACAATGTATGAATATTTACATACAGTTCATCCTTCCTACTAGCATATCCCATTGTGTTTCGAAAGATGTATGTGATATCATTTACAAGATGGGTGAGCTCACGAGGTATGTATACATTATACTTATTTTTTAGTTTATATATTACGTGCATCACGTAGTAAACCCACTTGAATTTATAGATGAAACTAATCATTGTTCTCAATTGCATGTTGGTAGATTTGTGGGTTTGAAGGAAATCGATCCAAATACATTGCAAGAGACTCGAGTATTGTTCATTGAGGTGGTTTGTTTGGTGGAGGAAACTTTTCCTCGCTCCATTTTGACTACTCAAGTACACTTACTCATACATCTGATTGATGAGATCGCAATTTGTGGGGTAGTTCATGCAAGGTGGAGTTTTTCTAGAGCTCTTTATGAAAACCCTAAAAGATTTTGTAAGGCAAAATGCACGGCCCGAGGGAAGCATGGCTGAGGGTTGGTTAGTGCAATCATCCCTTGTACAAATATCTGAATATCTTACTAAAGTGGACCCCTCTTTACCATGACTATGGAAATATGATGAAGATTTGAGGATGACCTCTATAATACCTCAAGGAAAAGGAAGGAGCAAAGTGCTAATGAAAGAGGAACTTCGTAAGTTAAATGTATTTTGTGTGCTTAACAACGAAGTAATGAGCAAATGGGTGACACTATATAAAGAAGCAAGGGCAAGAAGAGTAAGCGAAAGGCGAGCATTTCGTGCTAGACATGGACGTAATGTCCCATATCTAGAACATTTAAGTGCCCTTCCATGTCATATTGATATAGATTGGCTATATGAAGAAATGGAGAAGATGGAAAAAGAGGAGGCGATGGATATATCGCAAGAGGAGTGGGAATACGCACGAGGTTGATTATCAAAGGTGAGACATACTTATAATTAAAATATCTTTAGTTATGTATGATATTATAATTTCACATGTTTCATCTTTAACTAAATCATTAATATGATCTCAACAATGTACTACCAATGGCACCATGGAAGGTTATTGTGGCTTGATCTAAGATATTTTGAAGCTTGACTTTAGGCGATTTTTTATATATGTACTAGATGTAAAGTGGTTTAAAGAAGTAGTAACAACGGGTGAGCATTGCACAATTAGACGTCATCCAAGTGGTTTTGTAGTGATTGACTCTACAAAATTTTACCAAGGCAAGAATGACACATTGGTACTACCTCAACAATGTGAGCAGGTATATTAGAAGCTATTTATTTTCATATATATTACTTCTTGATACATTCTCAAAATACAATAAATATCTAAGCTGCTTACTTTTTGTTTTTTAAATGTAGGTTGTGTATCACCCAATGGTAAACAATAACTGATGGTGCCACGTCATCCCCATATCTAATCGTTCAAAACCATTATATGGCAATGCTACCAACATAGAGATAGTTGATGAGAATCCAATAATCAATGATGATGCACATGATGATGCCATGATCGATGATATACATGATGCAGTGCAAGATGATCCCCGCGAGGATGTTCAAGGAAGAGAAAAAGAGGATAACAATATGGTTGCAAATGATGATGAAGAAATTGAGCATAGCAATACATCTGGCAGTGGGATAGACTTATTTGTTTCATTGCCTATTGGTAACATAGACCTAGAGGTAGATAGTCAAGCAAGGGCCGATCTCATTGAAGATGAGACTGACCATTCATTGTAGCATATATAATTAGCTTTGAATGATTGGATGTATATTTGTAATACTCAGAAAGAAGTAAAGTTGGTAATGTTTTCAAAAAAATACTAGCTGTTAAGATGTTTGGTCATATTTAGGGACTTTATGAGAAATGAAAAATATGTGCATTTATTTTTGCATCTATAAGCGTGTTTAAAAACGCGGGTATATAGGCGCATTATTCACGTCTATATACTAGCACCAATAGATGCGCTGATAAACGCGTTGATAAACACGTCCGCTATTTCGCGTGTACAGTGCGCGTCTATAGGGCCTTTCTCTTGTAGTGGTAGCTTATTTTGAATCTCATAACTCTTAAAAAGAGATTAGCCATTTAGCTCAGTGATTAGAGGGTTGAAGCTTGTTCATCAATAATCATAGACCCTCTACCTTGGTGAAAAACATCCACGTGGACATCTCACCACAAGTCCAGGTTTTTCTTCCTAATTTTTATTTTACGTGCGTGGATGATTTTTGGAGATAGGATGCATTTTTTGTCTTAAATACTTTGGTTAATTTAAAAGAATTAGCTCATGATAGAAGAGTTTGGTTAATAGTACTTTCAATAAAATAAGCAAAATAAAGTGAGTAGAAAATTGGTATGCATTTCTAGCAAGTAGTTTTTGTGCATTGCAATGAATTGAAAGTAGATTAATGTCCACATTTACAAAACAGAATTATGAAAGTACACTCCGATTAAGCATGAAAGGAATAAACCACATATTGCATTATTGAATATCTTTTTTGGAAAGATTCTTAAAGAAAGTTATTAGCAATCGTAGGAAATTGCTAGGACTACATGAAGAAGATTTAATTAGGCAAGTGGTCTAAGAACTTAATTTAACAGAAGGGTGTGTAAGTTCTGCATACGAAAAATTCATTCCGAAATGAAAGTAGTAAAAGACTGCATATTTTAGCATGAATCTTGTTTGCATGTTATAGAATGATTAATTGGAATTAGGCTATAACCTAACCTATGCTTGGTCTTAAACTGAAAAGTTAGGATTTGAAAATCAACTTACGCATAGACAATAAGTCATGTGGTTATGAAAATTATAGCGTAATTATCTTCAGGAATAGATAGGTTGAATTGGCATAAACCTAAACACCTAAAACTGCGGAGTACTTGTTTAGAAAAGGGTTCATTCAATGCGACGTATCCCAACGAACTGACTAGGGTTAGCCCGGTGAAGACATTTACCTAGTCGCACGTATTGCTAAAAACCGAAACTCCTATACCCTAAATACTTGCCCACATTCACGGAATGTAGGGACAGTAGGACATACTTGCGAGAAGTAATCTAGGGTTTTTCTAAGAATCTCTCGCTAAAAAGATGAAACTCGAAACCCTAGGACTGACAAGTCGGCCTAATGCCATCAGGAACAAATTATTTCGTGACTCCATTCGATGGGTAAATAGTCCCATAATTGATGTGACACTTGTGCATCAAGTTGTAGAGTCACATGATCTTGTGATTTGATCACAAGGGAATGGCAAATTCCTCGGAGTGAGATTGGCAGACTCTTACGTAAGTTATCTTGCAAGAGGATGAATAATCGTCCTAATATAGTATCTTTTTGGGGTAAAGATAATTGCTCGGAAGCAAAGGACAAGCCAATAAATTGGAATAACATATGAACTTAAGGTATTGATCAAGTCAGGTTAATAGGGTATGACCTAACCCAGGATATAGGGGATCTTGAAAAGTTAGAAGTAATCCCGGATCGAGTGCTGGATGCATTCGGAAAGAAGGATTCACTCCTTAGCAGTTAGCCAAAAATAACAACCAATGGAATTGTTTGTGCTTGTAAACAATTTTAAGAGCACTGTTTTGCTTTGTTTGCTCAAAGAATTAAAGGATAAATTTATATCTAATGCTTCAGGTTGAAGGCCTGAAGGGAGAGGCAACTTCAGTTACCCACGACGACTGCCTGCCTGACCCTAACCAAGGGGGTTTTTAACCGTGCCGGGAAGGTGGACCGAACCCACTGCGAGAGATCTCTCCGTTAAGCACTACTTGGAGTAGGAGGATGCTTGGGTGCCAGGGGGGCTCTGGCCATAAATCCCTTGCCTTCTGGGCCCTGCACAAGAGGCTAACGTGACTCGAGATTGAATCTAGAGGCCCGCATACTAGTCTACGGGTGGAATCTTGGATTAATGATCCCTATGGATTGTTGGATAGCCTGCAGGCGGATTGTGGATAAGCCCACGGGCTGGACTTTATGCATTTCAAAGATAAATATGATAACTTGTTAAAAAGGAACTTGTTTGACATTGCTTTTCTATGTCAAGTGCTATGATTACGTGAAGGAACCAGTACCTAACGCGCTAATTAAGGAAGCTGATTGATACATGTCCAACTAAATGTGTTAGGTAATTAAATAACTAAAAAACTTGAGGAAAGTGCGATGGATGTGGCCATAGGTCCGTCCTACGGATGGGTGGTCCCGGTTGGCTAGGAACGTTTCTCAATCAAGATGGACAGCAGGAAGATCATTCAAAGAATACGAACTGCAAGAGCATTGACCTAGAGTCTAAGTTATAGATGATTCTGATTTATGTTGTTTTAGGGGAACGGAATGGGACTATGCCTTATGGCAGAGAGGTTGAGCTTTGCATCCCTCTCGTTTTCCATTCTCCTTGAACCAAGTGCAACATGAATCCACTTCGAACCTGGAGTTTCTGCGTAAAGTAGTTCGCTCGGGTTCGACGCTAGTTGCCGTTAGGAAATGACCGATAGGGAAAACCCTAATTCAGGTCGGTCCTAAGTGGGAACGGCCGAATACTTCCACTACGTGGCAGACACGGAAAGTCCTAGATCGCAAACCCCGTAACATTCCATGGGAGTGCTGGGCAGAGCTTTCTAGACATCCTTTCCGATGGACTGCTAAGACGTGTCTTGAAGATAACAAGTGTACACGTTACATCTTTTGGCTACACCCTTTACCTTTTTTGTGGACCATCAAGCCTTGCTATATCTAGTGAATAACCTTGCGCTACAGGACGCATAACTCGGTGGATCCTTTTGCTTTTGGAGTTTGACTTCTCCATGGTTATACGGAAGGGAAAAAAACACTACATGACTAACCATATGTTACGCATCCCCATAGGAGAAGCCGCTGGAGAAGGCATTGCCGATGCAAACGCCCATCTCTTTAACCTTTCTAGTGAGAGAGATTTATTCAAGGCTGATCTAATGCCATATTGGGCAGATGACATAGTCCAAGTGCTTGAGCACAGACTACCTCAATGCCCGATAGAGAAGGCAAGACTGAGGCGACTCATTCTCAAGATCCAACCCTACTAGTTGATAGTAGGCCAGTTGTATCACCTAGGGCAAGATGGATTGTTGCGAAGATACATGTGCGAGCATGAGATGCAAGACATGCTCTTAGAGGCACACATTGGAATTACTGGTGGACACTTTAGCAGAGACATGCTGGCCCAGAAGGTGCTGCAGTCTCAACTATAATGACCAACAATATTTCATGATGCAGCAGGATTTCTTAAGCATTATGATGAGTGTCAACGAACAAAGGTCCAGATTTGCAAGGATCAAATGGATTTGACCTAATCATTACACGACAACCCTTCAAAAAATGGAAAATCAACTTCATAGGACCCATCAGCCCGGCTGCGCAGTATTGGCAAGCCAAATACATCATTGTGGCCACAGACTACCTAACGAAATAGGCAGAGGTGAGAGCAACACGAAAGAATGATACTTAAATGACTACCAAGTTCTTGTGGGAGTAGGTGATCTCATGATTCGACTGCCCCATCGAACTAGTCAGTGACCAGGGCACACACTTTATCAATGAAGTGATAGCGCACCTCCTATCCACCTTCCTAATTATCCATGGGAAATCCACTCCATACTACCCTCAAGCAAACAACCAAGCAGAGTCAAAGAATAACATTATTGTCAACGTCTTAACCAAGGTAGTCTCTGCCTCGCACTAGCGCGACTGGGATAACAAGCTGATGGCAACCTTGTGGGCTTACCGCACAGCTTATAAAACAACTATCGGCCAGACCCCCTTTAGGTGACCTACAGAACCGAAGCAATTCTCCTTGAGAATGGCACTTCAGGAAGGATGGGAAGGAAAGTAGGCAGGGACGTAACGCCCAATTGAACTCGAATGCCTCTCGAAGACTCCCTTCTAGCCACTCATGTGCTCATATGTGAGAAGGCATGACGCAAGAGTTGTTTTGAGAAGCACGTCAAGCAACGTGACTTTGAATAGGGAGACTTAGTGCTCATATACTTAGTTAAGGGGCATAAGCCAAAAATGAAATTTAGGGGTCTTGGATCTTTCAAAGTTCGTGTAATCAGCCGATGGGCAATGTTGAGCTCGAGACTCTAGACGGTGAGGGAATAGGCTTCTTCAATGGCAGTCATATCAAGAAGTACTATCCTCCCATGCATCCTTTACATGAGCCACTGGAACAGCCCATCAAAGTGCGGGTAGCCACAATCACGGAAGTCGATGAGGAGGATGAGGAAGTCGTAGAGCCCACATACCTACACATCACGGTCACTGCCAAGAAAACATGCGCCTTCAATGCCTTGATCAATGAGGGAGCAGACTTCAATGTCTTGACTCACAATCATTGGACCCAACTTGACAAACCACCATTACAACCCACTAATGCCAAATTAAGCCCATATGGGGGCCGCTCATACGCACTTCTCGGCAAGTGTAGGGCCGTCGTTTCTATCGACTCTGAGACTGTACCAATGATCTTCTTCATGTTGATAGACGCCAAAGAATCAGGCACGGAGTCGCTGCTAGGGTGAACCTTCAAAAATCAAACTCGTTGCAACGTTGACTATGAGTTGCAGTGCATCCACCTCGCCATAGGCAACATTCGCATTGTTACAGCTTTCAGCAAGGGCTGCATGAACTCATAACAATTTGCAAGGCTACCAGTAGAAGTATTAGTAGCCAAATCGAAGGAGAAGGGTAGTGCTCGACTCTCAAGAACCGTTGCTCATGGTAGAAAAAGCTAAGGCCCAACAGCCTAGGTTTCAATGAAAGCCTAAACAACCGCAACCATTGCCTAGGAGTCGATGCACACATCCTTATAAGACCCGAAGCTCTAAATCTAAAAAACCAAGGCGCAGCCCAGAAATCGGAGCATGATCAAGTAAAGGTGGGTCCCTAAAGCCCTCTTGCACGTACAAGGCTACTATGAGGGGAATGCCTAAATATGGATCCCTAAAGCCCACACGGTCAAATGCACCACTCGTACGCCGCCCTCAAGCTTGATCACCCCAAGTCCCATAGAACCTCAAAGCCATAGCGCTTTCCAGACCCACATCCATCAAGCTCAACCACGCACATGCCCAAGAGAGTCGAACAAGCCTATCGGCCCTAATCCATTCTGAAGGCAATAGTCCATCGGATGTAGCTACTACTTCCCTAGCCCTAATCCAGGAGGTCCAAATGCAATCTCAAGAACAACTGCAACCGCAACTGTTCATTGTCAAAGGCTCTAGTTCTATCAAACCCCAACCACCAGCACGTCTTAAACGCTCCTATGAGTGAAAACCATTTTTGACACTAGCCTCAGATCTAGCTGAAGATAGGGGGGATGACATGGTTGATTGCATTAGATGACTAGATGCCACTTTCAGAGAGCTAGCTTTGAGCTGCAACCGGTTGGACTTATGCTTGTTGCCCGAACCTTTTGCAACCAAAGTTTGTACGATGCCTTATTCTTGGGAGACGTTTGAACTTGCCTTTGCAAAAACAGCTAACTCCGCTGTGCTGAATTGCTCAACAGCGAGATCTTTAAAGAGCTAGCCCTCAAATAGTGCATCATCACGTCATATGATCAACGAACACTTCTGCCATCACCAACCAAGAAATTGTAGAAATATCAAAAACTTGCTGATACTGAATCCCTGTTCTTGAGGCAGTGGTACACTCTTGGGTTGCAATGGGAAGTTGAGGGGTGTCAAGTCATGACAAATGCTGAGCAGCAGCGTGCAATCAAAACAGCGGAGTATGATCCCACTTACGTCGCACCAACCCCGTATAGAGTGTTAACCACTCTTCGTGGCCAACCCCTGGAAGAGTAAATCAAAGGACACCCTTATCTTAATCGCCTATTGAGTGAGAAAGAGCTACATATTGCTAGCCGCATCACTTCCGGTGACTTTCTAACAGATGTTCTCACTTACATCACACATGTGGGCACTCGACCTTTTGATCTAGACCGCGAAGCTTAGTTAGAATACAACCCCAAATTCTACACTTGGTTCCTATGCTCGTAACTCCTAGACCCATTGCAAAATGCCCTTGACCTCCTAACCTTGAAACATAGGAAGGATTCTTCTCGAGCTAGAAGGGGAGGGGGGTGAGGTGAAATGCATAAACATGTAAACAGCGGGCGAGGTAGGAAAAATGGCACAAGAACTTTGAAATAAAGGGAAAAAAGTTAAAGTCTGAAGGGAAGATTCTACATTGGATGGGATTTTAATGCTTTCATTCAATAAACATATAGAGTCTTTCTTTCTAATTATGACTTTTCCAGTGAATTATTAATTTGGAAGCACTAACGGAAACTTGGGATCATGACATGAATAAAAGATATCGCAGCAAGACCGCGCCCACTGACTTCTGTTCACGGAGGAGGAAAGAACGCAATACCGCATCACCCTTGAAAGCCGCGCCTACAGCCAGCTCAAGTTCCGAACCATTCATAATGTAGAGGGTGTGGTGGCCAAGGAGGAAGCGGCCAAGAGAGTCATCCAGCAATGCAACCTAACCAAGTACCTCGAGAAATTTGTGCAAGAGCCTGACCACACGCAGTGTGTGGAGTTTCTTAGGACATACGACCCTGACAATGAGTGCGGTACCATGATGGTGGGAAGGGAAAAAAATGCTAAACAGGTGCAGGTTTACGTAAACCCAGCCTTGGTGGAGAAGGCATTGGGATTGGAGCCGAAGATAGAGAAAAAGCAAAAGAGGGATTTGTATGCTATGCTGAAAATGAAAAAGGAGGATGTGCTAACTAATGACGGCATCAGCATCCGGGACATTCCTGATGCGAAAGCTAGACTACAAGTGAAGCTAGTGCACACGCTCTTCTCCAACCAGCACTACAACATTTTAATGCATCGAATCAGCATGCCTGTGTTGGAGAATGTAGCAACTTACACCTTGCATGAAGTCAACTGGAATGGATATGTCCGCAAAACCACAGAAAGAAAGAAGGCCTCGTCCAAGGCCTCATTCATTGCCTATGGAAGCATTTTGACTGCGCTCATTCAGGAGGCAGTGAAGGAGACACAAGGTGTAGAAGAAGGAGAAGGAGAAACGCCTAACAGGTCATCCCCTCACCAGGACCAAGTGAGGTCCAGTGACAGGACCCAGAGTGATAGGAAGGGCAGGAATAAGAAGAAAAATTGGGCAAAAAGTAGGCCAAGAAACTCAAGAAGAAGACGGCACAAAAGAAAAAGAAGCAAGATGAAGGCCGCAAGAAGGAGAAAGAGGATTTGGAGAAGGCAAAAAGAGAATCCCTCAAGTAGGCCGAGGAGAGGGAGAAGAAGAAGAAACAGGAAGAAGAAAAAGCAAAAGAAGAAGTCAACAAGGCTAAAAAGGTGTCGAAACAGGAGGCCAAGAAGAGAAAAAAGAAAGAATAGGAAGAAAAAGAGAAATTGGAGGAAGAGTACAGGAAAATTGAAGAAGAAAGGCAAAGAAGAGCTGCCGAGGAAGAATAGGAACTGAGAAGGAAGGAGGAGGAGGACTTGGCCAAAGCTACACACTGCTCAATCAAGCACCAGAGCATGGCCGATGATCTGGGAGCTTGGAGCCCGTTGAGGAAAGAAGGGCCTGGTTCCAGCACACAGGTATCAGAAATCATGCCGCCTGCTGTCCTTGAAGGCAAAGCAAGGCCCTTATCCATCCTATCCCTACCCTCATGGTGCCTCTCACATCGAACCAACCACCCTCACCCCTAGTATCCCCACTAGCGCAGAGGTCTCCAACTTCATGTCATGGATGCAATATTCTATTAATAAAGAAATGGCCCATGGAAAGAGCACGGAGACCATGGCCACGGGGCAAAAGAGACCACCAGCAGATGCTGAGTCGAGACAGGACCAGAAACATTAGAAAGTGGAGGCCTCGACCACTCCAATCCACACAACAATGACGCCACTAGCCAATTACGACGATTATGTTGCCGAGCTGCTCTCCCAACTGGAGAAGGCTAAGGAGGAAAAGAAGATGGCAGTGGCTGAGTTGGTGGCGGAAAAGGAGTCGGTAGCTGCTTTCCAGCTCGAAAAGACCCACACAATAGCCATGCAACAACGAGAGATCTTTGATCTCAAACAGGAACTAAAGGCCAAGGAGGACATGGAGGAGAGCTACAAGCAGTGGTTGGAGGATGAAAATTAGGAGTTGGTGCAGATGGAGAGAGAGTATAAGCTCCTCCTGATGCAACATGGGGAATTGGAGGCGAAAATTGCCAACATCGAGCAAATGACAGAGGAATTGAATACCAAAGAAGAGGCGAGAAAGTAGGAGAGGGAGCAGCAGCAAAAGGAGATGGAGTCTATGACTGATCAGCTACACTTGGAAAATAAAGAGAAAGAGAACATGAGCAGGGAACTGAAAGACCAAGAGCAGAAGCTCGTAACCCTAGTACAGAAGCAGGGAGAGAGCATGGAAGAAATGAACAAGAGAGCAAAGGAATGGGTAGTGCAGAACAACAAAAGAGTGAAGACACTCGCACGGTGCCTTGTTTTGGTGGAGAAATAAAAAATCCTCGCAGAGAGTAAAGCAGAAGCCGCCCAGACAACCTTCAATGCCTAGCAAAAGGCCTTCATTAACACACTAATGGGCACATCTCGCCCAAAGGGAAAGGAGTCATTGGAGGTGATATAGAAATAACTCAACATTGCACGCAGAGCTCTGCACGTAGGGCTGTAGATGCCACCCCAACCTATGGAGGTTAGGCTGAGCCTAGAAGAGCAACGAAAGTACCTGCTATTGGCCAACCTAACCCCCCAGAACACAATATTAGTGAGTTTGGGAAGCTCCCAATTCCCATTTTTTGAATACTAAAAAGGTAGCACCCAGATAACATGCCCATAAGTTTCTCAAAACCATATGATGTGACCTATCATTGGAAAGAGCTTGAAAAATGGAATCTATTGAGCTATAGACCGCTCAATTTGGAGTTATAGTGTTCAAATTACGACAAATCCAAAGATTTGACCACGTGTCCCAAACTTATGGGAAATTCCCATATTCCCCAATATGGTGTTCCAAGAAATTGATGCAATGGGATTTGAAGAAGGAGCACAAGAAGACCAGCAAGGGGAGGAGGCTGAGCTTGAATTTGATATGGGGAGATTCAGAGAAGAGGTGATCCCACAACCGCCCTCGTCACATTTCCAAGAGCAACAAAACGTTGGTCCATCTGCAGAGAGACAAGCCCCACTCAGGGAAAGATGGAGAAAGTTAGTCGAAGAAACTAGAAAGAAATTAAGAGCCAAACCAGTTGTGTAGCCGTCCGCACCTCTCCCACCGTGCCTTGATGACATCCCCACTAGATTCCATGTAGAGTTGGTAGTTTGGGAGCGGCAAGAAAGAGAAAAAGACCCATTCACCTTCAGCTTCCTCATGCCCAACAGCTTGCGGAGGGTCCTACAGCTGAAGGTGATGGAGGAGGTGATTACTGGCAGCCGACAGGGAGAGAAGTGGCTCGAGGAAAGGGACAGGATCCCCTCTCTTTGGGGATATGAAGAAGCTGAGTTTGGCAAAACAAGGTATTTGAAGTACCACATACTGTACAGGGATATAACTGCCAACCCCTTTGGAGAAGGCGGGTGTGCGACATCAGCATGCGTGCCTGGATGGCTTTTTGTAACACCCTACCCTATGAGAGAAACAGCCCCATGTTCATGACGTACCCTCCTAGGGTAGGTGTGGATTTTGTTGCCACTCTCCATGGGCGTTATGATTTTCTTATCATCTACAACTCTAATGCTACCTCCTTTGAACATTCCCTCCTCTTCAACTCGGGAAGCCTAGATGATTCCATGATGCGTTTCCTCGTGGATTTCTCTTCATGCCCCAATCCATCCTTTGTAACTACATGTAATTATCTTAGGCTACTTAAGTTATTACTTAAGCAGGACCTGACCCCACAAGAACATGGCTTGCCTCCCCTCTTCTTTGGCCCTAACACCATCGAAAGTTGTGCCATGGCTCGTCTGATGATGAGGGCTAGCCTCCTCCCCTCTTTTTGCCTAGCTCTCCTAGAAGATATAAAAAATAGCTAGTTCACTAGATGCAATCATCCTTTTCTCTCCACCACCTCCCTCCACATCCGCATGAATCTGAAAGGATACATGCAAAGCTATCAATTTTTTAGCAAATCCATCCGACCCCCTTCTCCGCCTAAATGAGACAAGGAGAATTAGGCATTGGCTGTCGTTCTACTAGTGTAATACTGTAATATTTCCACTCAAAAAAATATTATTAAACCTGACTCCCTGCACGCCGCGTAAAACCTGTGCAAGGTTATCTCCCGCATCATAATTACCGGCAGCTTAATCCTTACCCTGCACGTGCAAAGATGAGGCCTCCACATTGTGAAATCGAGCTGGGGTTGAGGACCCTGAAAACCCGCGGGGAAACACCCTTTTGGAAGGGGCAAAATGGATAGTGGTTAAAAAATAGGCAAATTTTTTTATTATTATCCCTTTCCCCCAGCCGATGCATGGCTGGAGGAGAGGGAGTGAGAGATGAGGTAAGAGAGGTGGAGATGCATGGGTGAGGAGGGAAGCATGGGGGGGCTCCACGTGTGTGGAGACTCTCCCCTCCCTTAAGCCTATATAAACACCCCTTAGTGGGGGATATGGGGATGGAGGAGAACATCGTCGTGAAGCCGCCATGCTGGAGATGCCACCGCCAGGAAGACACTGCCCTCATACGCTTGTTGCCACCGCCATAATCGCCTCCCTAACATCGTCCCAATCACCCCTGTCGACAATCTTTACCCCTCCCCAATCATTGGGGCCCTTCCATGTCATTTCTGTTCAGTCAGAAGCTTCTTTAAGAAGCTTCTAACGATAAGGGATATAGGCCTTGTTCTTACGTGGCCTTCCCCGGGTTTAAAACCGGGCTCGATAAACTCCAACTCTTACGCGAGGAGAAGGTATTGACCTCCAGGCCGTCTCGGAGAGCGAGAGTAAAGGCTAGAGGGAATCCACAAGGTCAGTAATCACGCCTACGATGGCTCCCAAGAAGTCACAAGGTTCACCTGTAGGAGGTCCTTCCCCGAACTTACACGTGGATATCACCGCGGATCCACAAATCCAGGTTCCACGAATTATTTATTTCCACATGAAGAGATGTTTTAAGTACACTTAATTCCACACGGAAAATGCATTCTACGTTATCGTTAATTCAAGGGTAGTGATAAAAGTATATTTGATAAATTATCTTTTTGAACGATAGACAGAGGATTTGTGCATATCATGCATCTCCAAAGTTATGAATGAAAAGCACTTACTCGCCCTATGAACTTAGTAAAAAATTGCCTTGTCGTGCATTTTCAAAGTGAAAGCCTAGAACGCATATTGCCTAGGTTTAAAGAGGAAATTGTTACGTGCATTGGCCATGAAGGAAAGGAGTATCTTGCATTTAGTCAATAAATCCCTTCGTTATGATTCGCATGAGGAAATTGTTAACTTTCGTTGCAAGGCATGAAAATGAACCCCGCTCTTGTAAATTGCATGGAAAAAGATGCTTGGAAATGGATTAAATAAACACTAGCCTTAGTGTTGCATGAATTTCATTTACGATGTTGTTGTATCTAAGGGTCACATGTTACATATTCGTAAATTTCATTTCATCGAGTTGCATTTAGAGAAGATTGCATGGCTTATCAAAGCATGAAATTCAAATACTTAGACAAAAGGTTGTAGGTATTATTCCTCGATGTAAATCCTAGTAGGCCCTATGTAAGTTATTCTTCAAATTATCATGCATTTTGACTTTAGCAAGAAAAGATAGGGCTATTGCGGATCTTGTGGTGCATAGAAGCAATGAATCACATGTTTACATGTATTGTGACATTTTGCAACTATTTTTCTACTTTAGATCAAGTTTATCATCTCTAGGAAAGATTCGTCCTTGTCGTAAGACAAGTAGGTCAATTTACCCAAATCATTTTTGGTATTATAACCGTTAGGGTTTCGTGTAGGCATAACTAGCCGATTCAATAAAAACCTCAAGTACTAGTAGGGCTTGGCACATTAGAAATGCAGCCAAGTATCGTACTTGGATGCCAAATTGAAGCCCTCAAACCCAAAGGTCCTACCCACATTCACGGAATGTTGGGTAAATTGGACGCTCATGCAAATAACAATCTAGGGTTTCTACACTAAGGACCTAATGCTAAAACTCGGATTGAATTTGGAAACCCTAGGACCGGCCTAGTACAATTAGGATTGGGTTGGGTAAGAAGACGCCCTAATCCCTGCATATTGTCTAAAGAAAAGTCCTTGATAAGGAAACGCCGTTCAATGGGTGAGATGATCCCATGAGTTAGGTGCAACACTTGTGCAACAAGTTGCAACGTCACACAACTTTGTGGTCTATCCACAAGATAAATTTGTCATTCCTTGGAATGAGGTTGGTAGGTTTTAGCGTAAGTCTAACTTGCAGGAGGATGAGTAGACATCCTGTTGCGTCACCTTTCTTGGGCTGATTTCCCAAGTTAAGATAAGTTATGTATTTGCCTCGTAAGCAAAGGATCAATCAAGTTAGAGAGAAATGGTCGCCAGGATTCGCTGTTTTAATTTATGAAACCTAAGGTGTTGGTTAAGATGGGTTAATAGGGTACGGCCCTAACCCAAGGGATCTTGCCAAGTCGCAATTGATCCCGAATCAAATGCTGGATGCATTCGGAGATAAGGATTCACTCTTTAGCAGTTGGCCAAATAAATGACCACTGGATTGATTGTGCTTGTAATAGTTTAGGAGCACAGTTTGCATTGTTTACTCAAGGAACTAAAAGATAAAAAGTTAATTAATGCTTCAGGTTGAAGGCCTGAAGGGAGAGGCAGCATCAGTTACCCCCAACTGTCTGCCTGACCCTAACCAAGGGGGTTGTTAGCCGCGCCGGGAATGTGGACCGAACCTGCCATGAGAGGTCTCTCCATTGGGCACTACTTGGAGCAAGAGGACGCTTGGGTGCCAGGGGGGGTCTGGCCATAGATCCCTTGCCTTTCATGCCCTGCACAAGAGGCAAACGCGACTCGGGATTGGATCTCGAGGCCCGCATACTAGTCTAGGAGCGGAATCTTGGATTAGTAATCCTTGTGGATTGCTGGATAGTCTTCGAGCGGATTATAGATAGCCTTCGGGCGGATTATGGATTAGCCTACGGGCTGGATTATATGGATGTATTCCAAAGATAAGTAAGATAACCTATTGAAAATGAACTTGTTTGGCGTTGTTTTTCTATGTCAAGTTCTAAGATTACGTGAAAGAACCGATGTCTAACTAGCTAATTAAGGAAGCTATTTTATGCGTGTCCAACTAATTGTGGTAGGTAATTAGACAACTAATGCATCTGTGAGGAAAGTGCGGTGAATGTGGTCATGGGTCCGTCCTATGGATGGGTGGTCCCGGTTGGCCGGGAACTTTTCTCAATCAAAATGGATAGCAAGGAGCTCTTCTCAAACGAAATGAATAGCAAGGGCGCTGACCCAGAGTTTAGGTTACTAGAATCCCCATTTATGCTATACTTTTAGGGGAACAGAATGGGACTATGCCTGATGGGAAGAGAGGTCGAGCTTTAAATCCCTCTTGTTTCCCATTCTCCTTGAACCAAGTGCAGCATGAATCCGCTTCGACCCTAATGTTTTTGCATAAAGTAGTTCACCTGGGGTTTGATGCTAGCTGTCGTTCTAGAAGTTTGACCACTAGGAAAACCTTGATTCAGGTCGGTCCTAAGTGGGAACAGCCAGAATACTTCCGCTACGGGTGGTAGACTCGAAAAGACCTAGATCGCAGACCTCGTAACATTCCATGGGAGTGCCGGACGGAGCTTTCTAGACCCTCTTTCCGATGAGCTGCTAAGATGTGTCGTACACACAACAGGTGGACACGTTACAGTTGGTATCAGAGCGAACCAACAAAGGATTTGTCTTTATAAGAAAACTTAATAAGAAGAATTAAAACAAATGTTATTCTTAGGAACATTTCCTTACTTATCGATGCTGTCTTGTAGAGTTATGAGGCATGGAATAGATTCATGGTGTTCCATCTCATGTTTATGACCGCGATGCATGCCCCGGATTATTGATGAAGGATCGATATGATGAACATCCTAGACCGCATTTACAATCCATCGCCTCTGTACGTGGAATGGATATGGACGGGTGATTCGGGAATTTATTACATAGCTGCCCACCGGTTACCTTCAAACCAACCTAAAGAGAATCAAATGGTTGGAGGACTTGAAGATCGTAAAGCTGTTCATCTTTGTTGAGGCTCACGTAAACACAACTTTACATGTCAAAGGTCGAAAGGTCGAGCTAAACACATATGTGTACGTGGAAGTGACCTGCATAATCCCCCCGACAGGATCAAGGTGTCGGGACACTACGAGAAGAATGGGTACCAAAGGAAAGGATACCGTAATCTTCGGATGACTTGTCGATTCCTGAAGATCCATGAACCAAATCCATACTATTACCTAGTTCCCGTAGCTAAATGTAACACAACCTTATTCTCCCCAAATAATTAATGTATCAGCTTGCTCTACCATCCCAAGAAATATTATACTCCAAAAGGGCTATGCCCATATGAATGAAATAAGACTTCTTTTTATCAATGATTGTCTTGTCTATGAGTATTGATAAAAAGTTAAGTGATTAGGTTTCTTGGCTGAAAGCTGAGTTGGGCATAATATGTAATGTAAGAAACGTTTAGCGAGTTGTTAACGTTAAGAATCTCAATGCCCAGGCACAACCCCAGGTACAGATTCCTAGTCCGACCCCTACACCAAGTACGGCCGTGATTCAGGAGAAGAAGTTTCTTCTCAAGCAGATCAAGCCACCAGAATTTGATGGAAAAGGAAGGAATGTCCAAGCTGATGCTGAGATTTGGATAGAGTCCATGGAAGATTACTTTGAAGCGACTGGTACGGCACTCGCCAACCAGGCAATGCTCGCCAAGTTGAAGCTCATCGACGAAGCCAGACTTTGGTGGAAGCAATGGGGCAGAGACCAAGGGATCTCGGAAGGGTCCATTACCTGGGAAAAGTTGAAAAAAGCTATGCAAGGAAGATACTTACCACCTACGTATCGCACACAAAAGATGAATGAGTTCTATGAGTTGAAACAGCTGGGTTTGACTCTTGACACATACTACTCAAAGTTCATCTCTCTTCTGAAGTATGTGCCACAAATGGATATGACACAACAGGTATCAAAGTTTTGTGCTGGATTAAACCCACCTGTGAATACCTACCTCGAATCAATGCGCCCAACAAATATTCAGGATGCACTCATTCGAGCTGCGCCCATAATTAAGGAGGTGCAGGCCACGCCAAGAAGTAACAAGACTTCGTCTTATAATGATCAGAACAAAGGAGTATATAGGTCCCAAGCAAAGAGAGTTCAAGATCAAAACTGGGGACAAAGGAAGAAAGAGAGGACCAACAATGTCAATAACTTTGTTCCTACCCATGGTAATGCCCGTAATCTTCGTTGCTTCCATTGCAACAAGCCCCATCATTTCAAAAGGCAATGTCCCAAAGTTGGTAGGGGACAACGACAAGGACCTTTCCAAGGAACCACCCGTAGCCAAGGAGCCACCACCCGAGGCAGAGGAAGAACTATTGTCGTACTGCTGTGCATCCGAGATGTGGAATCCACCAAAAATTTGTGTGTGTGACATTTATTACTTTGTGCATACTTAGTCATTGTGTTTGCATTTTTGTTCTGCGTGGTCAGTATAGTAGAGAGAGGGGTCTTTTACCGCCTTTCCTTTCAGCTGGGGTTGCACCTGATAGATCCTCTTTCAACAATGTTGGGCATGATGGGATGCTTTCAGCCTATGTTGAGCAGGGTCCAGTGGAAAGCAGTTTATGGTGCTACAAACAAATGCAAGCAGAAGGTTGTATTCCTTGCAAGGCAACATTTGTCTAATGCCTTCAGGCATGCAACACCCTTTTGAAGAAAGGTGAGCCATATCCTGACTAGAAAGCCATGGACGTATTGGAGATTGAAAAGGCATTGCATGCTGATGCCTCTAGGATGGGTTATAGTGTAGACATTTCTGTCTGTAATGGTCTTCTGACTATATATATTATGTATGGAGATATGGAGGAAGCAGAGAATGTGTTCAATGGGTTGTCAGAGCACAATTCAATGACATGGCACAACATGGTTTCAGCATATGTTGAGTATAGTGAGGGTGATAAGCAGTTTTTGGTTGATATAAGTATGTCAAGCTGAGAGTCTAGAAAAGGCACCTGCACCTAAACCACAATGATGCCTGGTGTTGTGTGGGCTGTAGCAAGCTTTGCTCCCTGAATTTTGAGGATGAATTAAACATCAAACAAAAAAAAGTTTGTCTCTAAAGAACACCATGCACAACGATCGTCTCATTGAAGAGGATGTAAATCCTTGGTAGAATTCTTTGGAAACAGTTGTTGGCGTTTGCTCTACACCAACTACACCGATTTACAGACTTGTGTCAAGAGCCTCTTTGAATGTTCATTCTTCTCCTACAATACTACACTTTCGATAATAACAATCCTGGACGTATGGTGGTTGGTCAGACATTCACTATAGAGCCAATGTTGACAATGGGGAGCATTGAAGATGAATTATGGGATGACAATTGGACTGCGGTAATAGCTGATTGTGGTATGTCTGCACAATTTGAACATACACTTCTCATAATAGAGACAAGACAACAGTTACATAATGAGATAACAAAAAGGGGTTCGGAAACAGAGCTTATGTAGGCAATGCACTAGTGGATTTGTATGGCAAATGTTCATCATTTGCTGAATCATACCATGTGATTGAAAAGCTTCCATTCCGAGATGTCGTCTCTTGGAATGCACTTGCTACAGCATATGTTGAAATTGGCCCGCTTTTCTGGTAAAAAAGGGGGGCTTATTATAGGCCGCATGGGGGGAAGAAAAAATAGAGGATTGTGAAGAAAAGCATGGGAGAGAGTCTTTGATCAGATCGAGAAGCTTTTTGAATTACGGTGGGAGAAGCTTTTTGAATTACTGTGGGGAGAAGCTTTTTGAATTACTGTGGGAGAAGCTTTTTGAATTACTGTGGGAGAAGCTTTTGGGGGGATTATGGTGGAAGGAAGCTCAAAAAGGGGAAGAAAAAGCAAGGAATGAAGGAGAAAGCTGCTGAGGAAAAAAGATTCAGTGGCCCAGACTGCAGAGTAGGCGAAGGATCGGGCTTACGAGACTGGGCAGCAAGAAAAAGAGAAGACATCTGAGACAATGCAGAGTGCGAAGGATACTATTGCAGGGAAAACTGGAGAATACAAGGACCGGACTTATGAGACTATTGAGCAAGCGAAAGAGAAGAACAGCCTGGTGCAAAGAGCCTTGAAACACCTTGTCCAGAGAGCCATCGGCATGGTTCAAAAAGGCTCGAGTATTCGAGAAGTCTATGATTTATTGCATGGGACACGATCAGAATTCGAAGCGACTGAGCAAGCAAATAGTTGACACTCTGGTTTATGTTCTTTTGTGTATCAGAGTGTAGCAATGCTACAGCGAAGTGCTTGATTTAAGTTGGTAGATACATCCTAGCTCTGTTGGTCCTGCCCAATGCTGGAGATACAACTAAGTAAACACAGCAATAGGCACTCCTTGCTACCATCTTGAAATCTAGTCTGTATTTGATCCTTTGGCTCAAATATATACACAATACTTAGTCGATACCTGTTACATGCCAAATTGGTACAATGCCTATAGATTTTTGGTTCAGACTGCGATCCAAATCAAGATTGAATGTGAAACTCCTTTTATTCCTTTAAACTACAAAGATTTGCAGATATACAGGGTCTCAAATCTTGATTGATGACAATCCTCGATATGTTGTGGACTGTGCTTTGCATGGCATTGAAGTGCTTCTCTTCGATTACAATAATAGTTACCCTTGGAGCAAAACTGCAGATGGGCCTGTTCATCCTCTTATAACCAGAGTTCAAGATTGACAAGAAATCAAAAACAACTTGTTTGCTCATGCCTATGAAAGGAACTAAAAAGAATTTTTTTCAAGGAGGAGCTGAAGCTAATGCTAAGGGGTGCAGAGTTGAGGGGAGCCAATTGAGGACTGCAACAAGCGGAGTGAAGGACTTCAGTTTTTGAGCAGCCAGTTTCTAAATCAGATTTGTTTCCTTTATGAAGCTGAAGCTATTGATGTTGAACAAGTTGATTATAGCGCCATTATTTGATATTGAGGTGACCTTCTTTCAAATTAAATCATGACCTTGCTTGATTGATCTTCTATCTTGAAATTAGTCAAGGTCCTCTGTGGTCGCGACTTTGCTTTCGAAAACCCTTCGACACCGCCTGTGTTGCCAACAGGAAAATGTGCAAAGAAGAAGACCCGACCATGGAAGCAGATTTTGAGAGGGCAACAGTCCATGCTGCCCTTCACAAGAAAGACCCGAATCGCCAATTTTCGGTGATTCGCTATCAAGGTAAAGGCTTCAAAACCTTGATTGATTGTGGCAGTGTGTATTCCTTTATCTCACCAGCTTGTGCAAGAAGATTAGGAATAGCCACAATAGAAGCACCTACCTTGCTTGTGGAATTAGCAAATGGTCGTGAGGTCACTTGTACCATGCAAACTGCTAAGGTGGAATTCTTTCTGGGAGGAAAGTCGACTTTGGTCAGATTCAGGGTCATAAACCTAGGTATCCATGAGTGTTTGCTCAGAATGGATTGGCTTAAACCTAATGACGCCCACATTCATTGTGGAAAGGGTCAAGTTTTCTTTCGAAACTCCGAAGGGGAATTGGTCAAACTCAAGGAGAGACTCGAAAGCCAAAAATTCAATTGGCCAAAGCATCTCGGATTATAAAGGGAGTTAGAAAGGGACTACCTGTCTACTTGATTAAGCTTAATAAGATAGATTGGAATCAGGAGTCTATTGAAGAACCTTCATGGCTAAAGGAGTACGCAGACATATTTCCCGAAGAGCTAACAGAACTTCCACCTCAAAGGAAAGTTGATCATGAGATCAAGTACCGGGAGCTGCGCCAATTGCAAATAGGCCTTATAGAATGTCCATCTCGGAAGCGATTGAGCTGAAGGAGCAACTCAAGCAACTGTTAGATCAAGGCTACATCTGTCCTAGCACTTCGCCATGGGGAGCTCCAGTGCTGTTCCAGAAGAAGAAAGATGGAACGCTTCGGCTGTGTATTGATTACAGAGGGTTGAATCAATCAACCATTAAGAACAAGTACCCTATTCCAAGAATAGATGAACTTCTTGACCATCTTCAAGGTGCGAAGATCTTCTCCAAGATTGATCTCAGGTCTGGATACTATCAGATATAAGAATCAAGGAAGAAGATATCCCAAAGACGGCATTCAACACAAGATATGGACACTTTGAGTTCCTAGTCATGTCATTCGGGCTTACGAATGCAACTGCCACCTTCAATAGGTTAATGCTGGATATCTTTAGGCCATATCTTGATGACTTCGTACTCGTCTTCTTTGACGATACCTTAGTCTACTCCAAATAGGAAGAAGATCATGAACCCCAGCTTCGGATTGTCCTTGAGACAATGAGGGCACACAAGCTTTATGCCAAGATGAAGAAGTGTGCATTCTTCAAATGTCGGATTGAATATCTGGGATTCATCGTGTCAGCGGAAGGAATCTCAGTGGATTCGGCCAAAGTCAGAGATGTTCTAGAATGGCCAATACCAACAACAGTCAAAGAAATACATTCGAAGTAGTAAAACTGATGCTAGCACACTTGCCCTAGGATGTGTGCTTATGCAAGAAGGTCATCCTGTAGCATACTCTTCAAGGAAACTGAAGAGCCATGAGAGGAATTATGCTACCCATGATTTAGAGCTATTAGTTGTCATCCATGCTCTAAAGCTTTGGAGACACTACCTGTTGGGTAACAAGTCTACCCTAATGACGAATCATAAAAGTCTCAAGTGGATCTTTACCCAGAACGAACTCAACATGAGGCAACGTCGATGAATTGAAGTGTTGGAGGAGTATGATTTTGAAATCAAATACCGGTCTGGAAAGGAGAATGTAGTTGTCGATGCACTTAGTCGCAAGGCATTCCTTAATTCTCTAATCTTGCAAAACCCATCAACAGCTAGATCTCTAGCCACCAAGGTATCCATGCCAAACAACCTGATACTTGAGCTAGCTAGAGAAGAAGCTTGCCATGACCCAACCTATCAAAAGATGCTAAGGGAGATCCCTATCAAGGATCAAGACCTGAAGCTATAGGCTAAGTATCAAGAATTCTCTATCAATAGTGGACTTGTCTACTATAGAACGAGATTATGTATACCGCCAAGCCAGTCACTCAAGCAAAAGATACTTTGGGAAGCTCATGATTCCCCCTTCACAGGACATCCTGGCTATGCCAAGACCCCCAATGCAGTCAAAAAGAGCTACTATTGGGTGAGGCTTGAAGGTGATGTTCTCAAATATGTCACTGAGTGTTTGTCTTGCCAATGTATTAAGGTTGAACATGTCAAAATGCTAGGAAAGTTGCAACCACTTGACATTCCCCAAATGAAATGGAAATTCATCAGTATGGACTTTGTTGTTGGCCTACTGCAAGTTCAGGGAGGATACAACTCCATTATGATTGTGGTTGATATGCTTACTAAGGTTGCACACCTTATTCCTATTAGGACAAACTATAAAGCCTCAGACATTGCAAGGTTGTTCATCAAGGAGATATTCAAGCTACATGGGTTGCCTAGAAGAATCATTAGTGATCGTGATTCTCTCTTCACATCACACTTCTGGAGAGCTATCTTTGAAGCTATTGGGACTCAACTCCGTTTTAGTACAGTTTACCATCCCCAAACCGATGGTCAAACGGAGCGAGTCAACCAAGTCATTGAGGATATGCTAAGGGCACACTGCTGCCGTGAACCAAAAAGGTGGATTCAATACTTGCCACTGGTTGAGTTTTCCTACAATGCTTCTTATCAACAAAGCATTCAGATGACCCCTTTTCAAGCATTGTATGGGCATGACTGTCGAAGTCCTTTAAACTTCTCGAATCCAACCTTGATGATTGAAGCTTCAAGGCAAATGCTAGAAGATATGGATGACCAAATGAAGTCAATAAGACAAGACATCCAAGCCGCCAAGGACAGGCAGAAGGCATATGCAGATTTGAAACATCAAGATAGAACCTTCGAGGAAGGAAACATGGTCTTCATTCGCGTACGCCCAAAGAAGAGTTCCCTATCCTTAGGAGATTGCAAGAAGCTAAGTCCAAGGTATTGTGGACCCTACAAGATCCTCAGGTGCCTAGGACCCAATGCTTACAGATTGCAACTCCCTGAGAGCCTAAAGGTTCATAATGTATTCCGTATCAGCCTACTGAAGAAGTATGTACCTAATCCTAACCATGTACTTGATGACCAACAAGTTGTAATGCCTAGCCAAGGAGTCCTTCAGCTACTACGGCTTGACAGGATCTTAGATGTTAGGGAGAGACAATTAAGATCCAAAACCTTGAGAGAATGTCTCGTCCAGTGGAAAGATTATCCCGAGGAGGATGCCACTTAGATAGATGAAAGTACTCTCAACCAACAATACCCCCAATTCCTATTGAGATGAGGACATCTCGATTTCTCCAAGGGGGAGAGAATGTAATATTTCCACTCAAAAAATAATTATTAAACCTGACTCCCTGCACGCTGCGTAAAACCTGTGCAAGGTTATCTCCCGCATCGTAATTACTGGCAGCTTAATCCGTACCCCGCACATGCAAAGATGAGGCCTCCGCATTGTGAAATCGAGCCCGGGGTTGAAGACCGTAAAAACCCGTGGGGAAACACCCTTTTGGAAGGGGAAAAATGGATAGTGGTTAAAAAATAGGTAAATTTTTTTATTATTATCCCTTTCCCCCAACCAATGCATGGCTAGAGGAGAGGGAGTGAGAGATGAAGTAAGAGAGGTGGAGATGCATGGGTGAGGAGGGAAGCATGGGGGGCTCCATGTGTGTGGAGACTCTCCCCCCCCCTTAAGCCTATATAAACACCCCTTAGTGGGGGACATGGGGAAGGAGGAGAAGGCCGCCGTGAAGACACCGTGCTGGAGATGCCACCACCAGGAAGACACCGCCCTCATACGCCTGCTGCTGCAGTCACCATAATCGCCTCCCTGCCATCATCCTAATCACCCCCTCGACAATCTTTACCCCACCCCAATCATTGGGGCCCTTCCACGTCGTTTTTGTTCAGTCCAGAAGCTTCTTTAAGAAGCTTCTAAGGATAAGGGACATAGGCCTTGTTCTTACGTGGCCTTCCCTGGATTTAAAACCGGGCTCGATAAACTCCAACTCTTACGTGAGGAGAAGGTATCGACCTCTAGGCCGCGTCTCAGAGAGCGAAAGGCTAGAGGGAATCTGCGGTGTCAGTAAACACGCCTACGATGGCTCCCAAGAAGTCGCAAGGCCTACTTGCGGGAGGTTCTTCCCCGAACTTATACGTGGATATCACCGCGGATCCATAAATCCAAGTTCCACGAATTTATTTCCACATGAAGAGATGTTTTAAGTACGCTTAATTCCATAGGAAAATGCATTCTACGTTATCATTAATTCATGGATAGTGATAAAAGTACATTTGATAAATTATCTATTTGAACGATAGATAAAGGATTTGTGCATATCATGCATCTCCAAAGTTATGAATGAAAAGCACTTACTCGCCCTATGAACTTAGTCGCAAATTACCTTGTCATGCATTTTCAAAGTGAAAGCCTAAAATGCATATTGCCTAGGGTTAAAGAGGAAATTGTTAAGTGCATTGGCAGTAAAGGAAAGGGGTATCTTGCATTTAGTCAATAACTCCCTTCACTATGATTTGAATGAGGAAATTGTTAACTTCCATTGCATGGCATGAAAATGAACCCCAATCTTGTAAGTTGCATGGAAAAATATGCTTGAAAATGCATTAAATAAACACTAGACTTAGTGTTGCATGAACTTCATTTACGATGTTGTTGTATCTAAGGGTTGCATGTTACATATTCGTAAATTTCATTTCATCGAGTTGCATTTAAAAAAGATGGCATGCCTTATCAAAGCATGAAATTCAAATACTTAGACAAAAGGTTGTAGGCATTATTCCTCGATGTAAATCCTAGTAGGCCCTATGTAAGTTATTCTTCAAATTATCATGCATTTTGTCTTTAGCAAGAAAAGATAGGGCTATTGCAGATCTTGTGGTGCGTAGAAGCAATGAATCGCATGTTTACATGTATTGTGACATTTTGCAATTATTTTTCTACTTTAGATCAAGTTTATCATCTCTAGGAAAGAATCGTCCTTGTCATAAGACAAGTAGGTCAATTTACCCAAATCATTTGTGGTATTATAACCGTTAGGGTTTCGTATAGGCATAACTAGCGAATTCGATAAAAACCTCAAGTACTAGCTAGGGCTTGGCACGTTAGAAATGCAGCCAAGTATCGTACTTGGACACCAAGTCGAAGCCCTCAAACCCAAAGGTCCTACCCACATTCACGGAATGTTGGGTCAATTGGATGCTCATGCAAATAACGATCTAGGGTTTCTACCAAGGACAAAAGGGTAAACAAACAAACCCTTGGGAATCTTGCCAAGTTGCAATTGATCCCGGATCGAATGCTGGATGCATTCGGAGATAAGGATTCACTCTTTAGCAGTTGGCCAAATAAATAATCACTGGATTGATTGTGCTTGTAACAATTTAGGAGCACTGTTTGCATTGTTTGCTCAAGGAACTAAATGATGAAAAGTTAATTAATGCTTCAGGTTGAAGGCCTGAAGGGAGAGACAGCATCAGTTACCCCCAATTGTCTGCCTGACCCTAACCAAGGGGGTTGTTAGTTGCACCGAGAACGTGGACTAAACCCGCCGTGATAGGTCTCTCCATTGGGCACTACTTGGAGCAGGAGGACGCTTGGGTGCCAAGGGGCTCTGGCCGTAAATCCCTTGCCTTCCGGGCCCTGCACAAGAGGCTAACGCGACTCGGGATTGGATCTCGAGGCCCGCATACTAGTCTACGGGCGGAATCTTGGATTAATAATCCTAGTGGATTGCTGGATAGCCTTTGAGCGGATTATGGATAGCCTTCGAGCAGATTATGGATTAGCCTACAGGCTGGATTATATGGATGTATTCCAAAGATAAATAAGATAATTATTGAAGAGGAACTTGTTTGACATTGTTTTTCTATGTCAAGTGCTAAGATTATGTGAAGGAACCGGTGTCTAACTGGCTAATTAAGGAAGCTGTTTTATGCGTGTCCAACTAATTGTGGTAGGTAATTAGACAACTAAAGCAACCCTAAGGAAAGTGCGGTGGATGTGGCCATGGGTCTGTCCTACGGATGGGTGGTCCCGTTTGGCTGGAAACTTTTCTCAATCGAAATGGACAGCAAGAAGCTCTTCTCAAACGGAATGAATAGCAAGGGCACTGACCCAGAGTTTACGTTACTAGAATTCCGATTTATATTGTTTTAGGGGAACGGAATGGGACTATGCTTGATGGGCAGAGAGGTCAAGCTTTGCATCCCTCTCGTTTTCCATTCTCCTTGAACCAAGTGCAGCATGAATCCGCTTCGACCCTACCGTTTCTGCATAAAGTACTTCGCCTGGGATTCGATGCTAGCTACCGTTCTAGGAGTTTGACCACTAGGAAAACCCTGATTCAGGTCGGTCCTAAGTGGGAACGGCCGGAATACTTCCACTACATGGCAGACTCAGAAAGACCTAGATCGCAAACCCTGTAACATTCCATGGGAGTGCCGGGTGGAGCTTTCTAGACCCTCTTTCCGATGGGCTGCTAAGACGTGTCCTACACGCAAAAGGTGGACACATTACAAATACTATTTATATTTATTTTTTAACACAATAAGATAGATGCCCCCCTTAGGTAGAGCATCACAGCTTTTTCTTCCAGGCATCACAAAGGCAACAAACCACTGACTTCAGAGGCCCCCGTCATCCACTTGCTATCCATTTGGCTTCTCTAACAAACCTCATTACCAAGCTTCCACGAGCACCCAAGTTTACACGTGGCCCTACCCTCACACGACTATTTTGCTAGTTGCCTATTAAATCCCAACAACAACCAAGAGTGCCATGGGACTAGCACTCATCTCGGAGGGAGGTAATGTTAACCCCAAGTCAAGAAGGCGAAAAAATGAATGAAAAAGCGAGAAGAGGATGGAAAAAGAGCAAAGACATGCAGGCAGCCTCTAAAGCTAAGCTGGGACCAAAAGTGTAATTTTAAATGAAAGGCACCTCAAAAAACTCCAAAATCTCGTGCAAAAGAGCGCCAGGCTCCCTCCTGTGCCAATTGTAAAGTATTAGACGGGTGTAGGCTAGAGGCATAAGGCTAGAAGAGGGAAATAGAGAAAGGACCTTACCACAATGGCCGGTCATGTAAAAAAAAGGGGATGGGTGCCCATGGGATTTTAGGGCTTGTATATAAAGTTCAAAAAGTGAATGGAAGCTCATTCTTTGGTGTGCTGCTAACAAGAGCTCTCTTCTTCTCTTCTCCTTGCTTGTGTGTGCTCTTGAGAGAGGGAGTGTGAGAGTGTAAGAGAGTGAGTGTGTGGGAGTGAGGGATCAAGGGGGTCAAGCTATTCACCATCTCCTCTTCTCTTCTTCTCTTCTCTTCTCTTCTCTTCTCTTCTCTTGCGCGCGCGGCTATGGTGGATGGAGCTTGGAGATGGAGGAGGCTTGAGGATGCTTGAGCTAGCATCAAGGATCGTGGAGCTACCAACGTGTGCGAAAGAGAAGGCAACTCATATCAGCATCAAGGTAAGCGCACTACACTTGTAGGATCGACGCCGCGTAGGCTAGGTGAGAGATAGCCATTAGAGCTCGCTTGGAACGCTTGAAACAATAAGCGGTCCGTGGGTCTTGGTGGTTGAGCAAAAGCTCCCACAAAAGGGTATAGAAATGGGTGTTCATCTTGGTGCTACTTTTACAATGCCTTCTTAATGGAGCTAAATCTTGGCAAACATGGTGGTATTTTCCAACTATCAATAAAAATGCGAGTCATAATTAGTAGTGAAGATCAATCAATTGAATGGGACTTATATTCTACATGATCCAGATTTGGATCTATGAGATTGAAGACTCCAAAAATTCTTCTTAGAAAACATTTTTCAATCCCAAACTTTCCAACTTCAAGTGGCGAAAGGATATTTGAGAGGTATGGTCTCTCTCATATATTATTGGTATACTCCACAAGTTTTGAAAAGAGGAAAGAGACCTTCACTTTAGTCAACAAATGTAGAAAGGCCACTAGTCACCCAACCCTCACACAACCTTAACTTTAGTCAACAAACATAGAAAGGCCACGAGTCACCCAACCCTGAGAAATCCCATAAAAGGATTGTTGCCACTATATGTAATTAGAGCAACTCAATACAGCATATCCTATAGAAAATTTACATGAATGACTAAAACATGAGAGCTCTAGAGGAAGAGCTGGATGGTAGAGTAGAGGCTCTGAAAATTTTGATATTTATTATTGTGGCAAAACATGTCATATTGCAATCCATTATTATACTAATAAGAATGATATATGTAGTGATAAATTGCACCATCAAGCAAGTTATACATCATGTTCACGACATAATGAAGACGAAAATGACTGCCTATTTGTTATGCAATATGTGATGAATGCTCTTACACGAAAGGAAACACATGATGATATATGATATGTTTATTTAGGTGCATCTAATCATATAACTAGTCATACTTAATGGTTTGGAGAGATGTAGGATTTACAAAATCTAGGTTATGTGAAGATGAGTGATGATTCATGCAACCCAACTCACACATTGGAAAAGCTTCCTTGTCCTTGCCTGATGATAAAACAAATAATCTATCAGATGTATTACATGTGCCATCCATCATAAAGAATTTAGTGTTTCTTGGTCAAATTGTAGAGCAAGTGTTGCAAAGTCAAATTCATGCAAAAGGCTCCTTTATTAAAGATCTTAATGATAAGTATAGGTTGGTCACAAAAGGAAGTAGAGTTAGCCACATGTTCATTTTAGATGCTCTAATTCTTGCTATAAATACACTTGTGTATAGAAAAAAAAAGTGGTTGTAGACATTGAAATATGACATAAATGTATTAGACATGCAAATATGCAAAGGCTCAAATTAATGTAGTCTAAAGGGTCAGTTATTATAGGGTTGCCTATCTTTAGAGTTGCAATATTTCATAAAGCATGTGAAGCATGTAAAGGCTCAAATTAATGTACTCTAAAGGGTCAGTTATTATAGGGTTTCCTACCTTTAGAGTTGCAAAATTTCATAAAGCATGTGAAGCATGCAAATTTGCTAAGTAAGCAAGACAACGTTTTTCACATGTGAGCAGGAATATACTTGATGTTGTGCATATAGATGTTTTGGAGCCTACACAAAACGTATCTCTTAGTGTTAGCAAATAATTTGTCACATTTATAATTGATGATTGTTCAAGAAAGCTATGGTTATATTTCATAAAGAAAAAAAGTGATGTATTTAAGAACTTCAAAACTTCCAAGGCTATTATTAAAACAAAGACATGCTTGAAAGTAAAGTGTTTGAGATTATATGGAAAGGGAGAGTATCTCTCTAATGATTTGAGTGACTTTTTAAGGTCGCATGGGATAAAGAGACAACTTACTTACAAGTATATCCCACAGAAAAATGGGATTGCAAAAACAAAAAATGGACATATTGCAAAAGTTGCAGGGGTATTGATGGCCAAAAAGAATTGGTCAATATTTTTATTTTGAAGTTGTTCATATTTCTATCTATATTATGAATAGAACTCCCACACTTATAGTGGGTGGAATGATCCTCGAAGAATGCTTTACGCGTAAGAAGTTCAATGTGTCAAACTTAAAAGTGTTTGGTTTTATTACATATATTGATATGCCAAATGAGCTATAAAGGAAAGTTGATTAAAAGACTAAAAAATGTAGTTTTATTGGATACTCTTTAGAGCAAAAGGGTATCATTGTTACAACCCTGTCACAGGTGAGTTGGAAGTAAGCAAATATGTTATTTTTTATGAGATGACAAATTGGTATGCATCTAGCGGTGGTGCATTGGATGATAGTCAGGATTGTGATAGTTATATGGAGAAACAAAAGCAAGAATCACAATCTCTTAGTGGACCAAAAACATAATCTCATATTACATCTATAGTTAGCCCTTGGTCTAGAAGTTTAAGGAGAGACTAAGGAATAGCCCCACATCTTTAAGTATATCTACAAGTATTGCAAGTAAAGAGAAAGGGAAGAAGAAAGTGGTGAATGATAATGATACATCTACAGTTAGTCATTTGAGATTTGATGGAGATTCCAGTTGTTCAAAGAGTTGGGATGATAAGCTTGGTGTTTCTTCAGTTTGGACACTAGGTGTACAAACAGCACATGGTAATGTAAAGGCTCCACTAAGTGATCTAGTGGTATGTAGGTCTAGCAGGATCGAATTTCCTCTTTAAAATATTTAGTTTTGAAGGTTATATAGCTCACCATTATGTTTATATGATAAAGGTGATTGAGGATGTTGAGCCCAATTCTTTTGACAATGTTGTTGGTCATGATCATTGGAATGCAACAATAGATGAGGAGATGGTTGCATTAGAAACTAATAAGACTTGGACTCTCATACCATTCTAGAAACACAAGACACTCACATAGGTCAAAATACGATGTTTGAATGTAGTTTCCATGTAGAAAACTCTCTGCTTTGCACTAGATTTGAGTTTAAATTAACTATAGAGAAATGTCTCCATGTAGAAAACTCTCTACTACATGCATCGAATTGTGCCCACAACGTGTAGCTATCATCTTCAAAGTCCCATGTCAAGCTCATATGAATTGTCACTTTTCAATAGAGATATATTGAGACAATGTTAAGCCATTGCTCTTTGAAACAAGAGATTCAATCTATAAGGGTAAGGATGCACAAATAGTTGTAAAACACTACCATTTCAAAACCATGGCTTTCCCTGGCTACATAAAGAGAATTGTAATCCAAATTAAGTATTCAAAAGTTCTAGTTGTCACCCTGGGAGCCCCATATCAAGCCATACATATGAGATTCCAATTTCAATGTTGTGAACCAGTTACAAACCAATAGTCCTTCAACATTGCTCAAGGCAAGGGCATGTAAATTACTTATTCAAAGTGCAGAGTCTCTAGATTTTGTCATGCGCACTAGGTAGTTTAGGGAGTTCACCATTGTATGAGATTGTTGACGGCCAGATTGAAGCTTCCAATTACTTAGAGTGAACACACGTCCACCAAAAATTTTGTTCACCTATTGTGGCTAAGGTCCAAGGTTGGGCTTCACTCATTAGGAAATTATTGTGTTCCCGTAAGGACTAACGATCCCGGTTGAAGCAGTGTGTGAATCTAGTTTACTTGAGCGCTAACTCGAACGTATATTAGTTCCACATGAGTATAACGTTTAACTGAATGACTCGAGGGTGTAGGCTACGTTGGCGTGGAAGCGTGGCGGGTGGGAGCTCTCCAGCAGCTAGACTTGTAGTGTCGGAGTGCGTCGACATCAAAAAGAGGGAGTCTGATTGTGCACGGTTGACAGGCAATCTCATGGAAACGTCATAGCGAAGGGGCAAGTATACAGTCGATCACGTAAATGTGTGCATGTAAAGAGTCACACTACGGAAAAACAGCTCATCAAAGCGTCTGCAAGGAGTGAGAAAGCTTATGTCCCAGCCTTGTTTGGAGTCAGAAGCTTTGGCGTGGAAAGAACGAAAGACGGGTTATCATTTTGTGATCATCGGGCAAGGTAACAGTGAGCGGTAAAGACAAGAGGATGAGAAAGCTTGTAGGCGGGGAGTACTCGCCCGTGCGAGGAAAGTTATATATATATGTAGGCGGGTCTCTGATGGGTATGCAATCAGCTTGTGGAGCAGTTTCCGGGCCTGAACACACTGGGGCTGTCGGTAGCGCGCCTGGACTTTGCGCCGGGCGGGGTGATCGTGCCCCACACGCACCCCAGGGCCAGCGAGATCATCTTCGTGCTGTCTGGCAACCTCTACTGCGCCTTCGTGGATACCTCTAACAAGCTCTTCGCCAAGGTCCTCAGCCCAGGCGACGTCATGATCTTCCCACGCGGCCTCCTGCACTTCCAGCTCAACGTCGGCTCTGGCGCCGCCCACGCTGTCGTGGCCCTCAACAGCCAACAGCCGGGCTTCCAACTGGTAGCCAGCTCCCTCTTCACGCCCAACATCCCCAATGCCGTCCTCCGCAAGACCTTCTTCCTCGACGACACCACCCTTGACTCCATCAAGGCCACCTTCCAGCTGGGCATTCAAGATGTAACATACAGCTCGGAGCTCTGATCGTAATCGCCTGATATCTTGTGCACTAATGGCTCTCCGTATAGGTATTACAATAATCAGCAACGCCAGCTTAGCTTTGTGTTCCGCACAGACGTCTCAAAAATCCGCCTGCCTGAATGAAGCTTCATGTATGTACCCTTATTGTCCTCAAGTAAATTGGAAGTCTCCCGTGCCATATATCCGATTATGTACCCTTATTGTCCTCAAATCCAGGAGCTTCATGTATGTACCCTTATTGTCCTCAAGTAAATTGGAAGTCTCCCGTGCCATATATCCGATTATTATGTTCGCCCCCAAGCCAGACTTTGAACGGGCATGGAGCTCACCGAAATATTGGTTGTATAGTTACTATCAAGGCTAGGCCAAACTTGGCATATAGTGTGCCAATCATTGGATTTTAGTCATATTATTTGGTCATCTTTAAAAAATGTGAGTTTGAGAGACCATATTGTACCCTTCAGCATATAGATAGACTTGATAATTTGCTTCATCATGTACTCCACTTTAGTGGATAGGACCCAAGGAGCATGAGATAATCAAAGCTCATCTATGGCTAAAGTGTCTCCATCTTGCCTACCTTCTTCAAACCCATCCATGCCCTATAGTGTCTCTCTTTCCTATGCTATAATCCCACAGAAAGCTCCCAACATTCTTGAAAATGATTAGTATAATATGTAATTGTAGAAAGTTGAGGAGGTTTTTACTACTAGAACCCTTTACAATTTTGACAAGCTATACACTATTGCCATGATTAGTAAATAACCCAAACCTTTTGAGGAGAGCTAGAAAATGGATTGTTGAGATTGAGGAATTTAAATATAAATTTCAAGTTAAAGATTCAACTTGAGCTACAATAGTAGATCTTTTGACTTATAGGGGCAATTGATTCTTGCTAAAAAGAAAATTTGGAGATAAAGAAGTGAAACCAAAGATTGAATACTCGTTTTTGATGTACTTCAATGGATGATATCGAAAATTACATCAAGCATCATCAAAAGAGATTTTAGTTGATGTTCCACTTGATAAGTTGATAAGTAAAGAAATTGTTGAACTTGAGGCAACTAGTAACAATGAAGCTGAATATGCAACATTGCAAGGAACTATCTTACTTTGTCAAAGGATAGGAATTCAAAGATTGAGGATTAGAGGACATGCTCTACTTTTAGTAAAATAGATTCTCGGAGTCTAAAAAATCAAGAATCCTAAACTTAAAAGGATTGTGTAATAGAATTTGAAGAGATTTAAATCTATTTGAGGCTTGGAGTTTGAAATACATACCCAAGAAAGAGAATTAGAAAGCTCATAATGCAGCCCAAGAAGCAATGTGTCAAGTAGTTGCTATTAAACTAGATTTTCCTTTGTATAGAGCAAGAGAAGTGGATTTGATTTTGAGAATAGTACCTTGGATGGAGGAAATATATCATATTCTTGAAAATAATCATGTGGGAGTATGTGGAGGACATTATTCCTACAAAATAACTCTTCAAAAATTTTTAACTACAGGACATATGTGGTCAAATGTGCGTAACGATGTCAATCTCTAGTGTAGATCATGTCATGAATGCGAGAGAATGAGTAAGACAATATTAAAACCAAAAACAAGAAAAACAATTCTTGCTTATGATATTTTGAAAAATGAAGAATAGATGCAATCGATCCATTGTCACATACATCAAGAGAAAACATAGACATTTTGACTACATGTACAATTGATTACCTTTTTCATTAGGGCAGAAGCTCTTTGAATTGGCTCCTCTTTTGGGACATTATACATGCACTTTAGGGTTTTCAAATCATGTGCTCGATACCATTCTACTTTGAATCTTCCAAATCCTTCCCGTCCAAAATTCTTACATTCCTTTACTCACTAATGATTTGGGGTACATTTGTATTTGGAAAATCTAATGCAAGGTTTCAAATTTCTTAGACATAACCTAAAATACACACATATTATAAGCATGTGACCCAACAACCGTATTAGTATAAGTAAACTTTCAATTTAAAATATATTGATCATCTCAAAGAACCCTAGAGAGAATATATTGTTCTTGGACTGGACACTGAACCATTTTGGATTGTACTTTGAAATTGTTGCATCAAGTGCCCTATTCATCAGGGTGATGGTGGCCCGTTCTAGCTTTTTATCCCTCACAATTTGATACTCATCGAGCTAGAGTACAAATTTCATGAGACCATTACATTGATCACAATGTTTAGATAGAGCCAAGCTCAGGTCTACCACAACATTTTCTATCAAGATGCCATCAACATATGCCTAAACTTTAGGGTAGTGCTTCTCCACATGTTCCTACCATTCACTACCCACTCGCTTTGTACTAGCAATTTCTAAAACATAATATACTTTTGTGACTTTCTTGAATTCATTGCAAACTTTAGGTGACAATTGTATTATTTGTAGCAAGCTCACATCTAGTTTGACTCCATATAGAACATTTGCTAGATCCAACTCATGCAAGTTTGCAATAGCATTTTTTTCTTGCCACACCATCCTCTCTTTTGACTTTCTAATAGCCTTAACAACGTCCTTCACTTTTGACTTAAACTTGCTCTTAGCCACCCACTCCTCCAAAATAACTTCAAATTTAAGAGGACCCATCTTGATGTTGACATTTGCAACCTTCTTATAAATCGTGATAGACTTAGAGTTAGATTTGCTTATACTAGGGTTATCATTTTGAATCTGTTTCATTTTCTAGCCCTTGGTGACCACTCTTAAATTGTTAGAGGCTACATTTCCATCAAAGTGAAGTCCCTCTACTAGACTAACCCCACTTGGCACTTCCTCTAAGGTGGCTTCTCCCTTTTGCAATATTTTCTTAGGGTCCTCCCCTCAAGGATTCACATCATTTGATCAATGATTCATGTATTGGTCATATGTCCTAACTTCTCACATATATCGCTCTTCACATGAGGGAAAATATGTGGGAGAGGTACTGAATACCACACCACTTACAACTAAATCTTGATGGACCACCCTCTTCAGGGTCTAGACTTCCTATTAAGTTTTACTACTTCTTTAGAATGTTTATATCTATGGATATTTGTCCATATCATTTAGTTAACATGTTAGTATAATGTTTCATCATGTCCTTTACTTTACCAAGAACATTTTATGCACTAGACTCATAAACATAATCATCCCCTTGACATCTCAATGGCTTAACCACCTAGTTAGGTATTTCAGGCTAATTAGTTGGCCTTACATTGGGATTTATCATTTGGCTTCTCCTATTTAATGAGCTTATGTGGGTAGCCATTGGCATGGCAACATTAGGGGGAGCTCGCACCATATTTACATTTTGCATAATGTCTCGTGATCTTGCATTAGGATTTGTTGTGGACTTATCCAAGCTTAACCACGACTAGTTGTAGGTAATGACAAATTATTGTTAGGACCTATAGTTGAATAGAAATTTTCCCTCGATGCATGGGATACTTTTATTTGTAACTTTATCTCCTCTACTCGAGCAATTGCAATATCTATATTAGCAAAAGGAACACTACTGAGTTGCACTTGGATATTCCACTACAACAAAAAGGGTTCATAGACGCGCTTATAGAAGCAATATTTGAATTGTGAAAAAAAATGACGGGCGCATTTATTAACGCGTCTATTTGCGCGTCTACAAAATCGTGTCTAAAAGCGTGCTTATAATCAGAGTTACACTCACACTTAGACGCGCCTATACACGTGCGTATAAACGCGCTACGTAAATATATAATCATATTTATAAAAAAGTGGACATATTCATATTGTGCGTCTATACAAGCATTTATCTACGCGCCTAAAATTGTGTTTACTCTGAAAGTTTTTGACGAGAATAGACGCAACGCACATTTATCTTGCAATTTAGACGCGCAAAACAGAGGTATGAAAAAAAAAACAGAAAGCATGTGGCTTTGCATGCTCTCTGGTTTTTTCCCCCCATTAACATCAAATTGTATGCTTAGCGAAAATAGAGAAAGATTATTTTGAAGATTGGATACTGAAAACAAAACAATGTATGTAGCACACGAAATTTCATATATATAGATGAAATGTTTTTACATTATGAGTTCTAGTGCTTGTGACGTCATGGTCGCAAGCACTAGCTGAAAGTAATACATATCAAAAATGAAAATTACAAGCCAAGGGGAGGCATGCATGAATGGGGCTCCTCTATATCTCCTCAGAAGAGGCATCATCATCGCTACCACCACTGCTGCCTGTGCCGTTGCCGTTGCCGCCAACACTACTGGTAGTCCCCCCTTCGCTATCCTCAACTGCATCAGGGTTCGCCTACACAAAGGATTAAGGTATATAAATACCATTACAAACAATAAATTAGAGTTATCTATACTTTTCATGTAAAAAATGAAACATACCTCTTCTGGTGGTGGAATCCTCATGGCGCGATTATATTGCTCCTCCGTGATGAGTCCCTCCTCGTAGAAATGCTGCGAAGTGGATGCCCGTTTATGACCTCGATGGTAGCCTACCTCTCTAGGAGTAGGCATCCTACCAACGATATGATACTACAAAACAATTTGAACATACAACGTATTAAAACACACTACATAATGAAGTGAAACAAATTACAAAATTTAAATTAAAAAAAGAAATCAAATAAAACTTACAAACTCAGCCTCCCATGGCTCCCTACCACCCGATCCATAATGCAACGATCCCATGGTTGCCATCTGGATACGTCTCGCCTCTGCATGCTAGCAACTTGTCATTTTCTCCGCTGCTCTCTTCTTGGCCTCTTTCCACTCCTTGCGGTGGCAATTGGGTGGTTGGCCATATCCAGGGCGCCCCTGCTCTTGTCTCCGCAATGACTCCTTGGCGCGCATCATAAGGTGAGAGCTCTTGTTATGAAGCGCGTCTCTTACCTTTGACCGTCCCCAATCATTTGAGAATCGTGAATTCTCGGGATTAGGGTACCTTTTATGTACTACCCGCAGCACCTCTTGCCACAAACCATTTTTTTGGTGCTTGAAGGGAATCATGCAATCTTTATATGTGGCATGCACAACACTCCTCAAGTAGGATATCACTTCCCTCCCCTCAAAGTCATGCAAGATACCACCAACATCAGTGATAGAGTAGTACATTTGTGGAGGCTCACCTCTGTCATTTTCTGATGAGGGTGATCAAGAGCCACCACCTAGGCAACCCCCACAAAGCCCTCGACCTCCTCATCCTCCCGCACCACTCTCCCTCCTCCCTCGACGTGCACTACCCTCTACCTCACTCGATACACGTGCTTCTACAGATGCACATGCTTCGTCCGATCCATGTACCTCAGCTGATCCCTGTGTAGGCAAAGATGTGATAGGTGTCCCAGACATCACACTGAAAACCTCATCTGCTGTGGGAGGGTGACCAAGATAATTGGTCATCTCCCCCATGAATTGCTCCTTGTTGAATGGGGTGCTGGAGGATCCAGGATTCCACATCTACACAAGAAAAATCATATTACCCTGTGCAGATAAAACATATTACATACAGCGTCTATACCTGAGTCTCTGTGCGCGTCTATACCTGCCTCTCTGTGAGCGTCTGTCAGCGTGTCTATTTCCGCGTCTATAGCTACGTCTACACTGTCATCTAGACGCGCTGATAGACGCACACAGTCGCACCATTTCTTCTCAAACTTGCTTTAAAAACAAAGCTAAAAAACCTCCATAGATTACAAGATCCAGCATGTGAAGAGAGAGAAGAGAGAGACAAACAAATAGAGAAACCAAACAAGATTGAGAGAGAGAAGAAGAACTCACCTTCTTTGCTTGTTCCAACGGGTGGCGGCGGCTAGGTTGCAAGCTCCTTGTCCTCCTTCTCCCTTCCCTTGATAAGTTGCTTCAATCTTGTTCTCTTACTTTCTGTTTGGCTCTTGTTCTTTACTCTTTGGCTCTTCTTTCCTCTTGTCCTCTTTTTACTCTTATTTCCTTGCCTGATTGTCTTCATGAAGTGATAGATAGGCACGAGTAGTGACATCGAGCTCGAACTGCAGAAAACGCGCAAAAAACGCAGGAAAGCACAGGTTTGAAAAGAAAGCCACAACTTTTTTTAAATTTTTCTATACTTGCGTGGCACGTCTGTCAGCGCATGTATATACGTAGATAATTCCTGTTACACGCGCTTACAGATGCGCAGCAACAATTTAAGAAATCAATGCATGCATTTAGGGAATCAATTGACCTATGTGGTGACATATATAACAAAGCTTGAGGATAAGAGATAACACATTGGCAAGTCAATTGGTACATATATATGTAGTGACTTACTAGACCATCCCACTTACAATTGCATATTATCCCACTTACGTATCAATAGGTGGATAATGCACGAATGGTTTTTAGCTAGAGAAAGATAATGCAATGAAGGTGTACACGAAAGAGATAGAGAAAGGCATATTATCCATCAATCAATCAAAGATATGTGAGCTATAAGTGCACCTTGACATGATTGGAATAGCTTGCATATGCACAAGCTGCCAACTGATTTACATCAATCTACTCATGCTATGAATTGGCATGCATGGCTAGGTTGAGTGCACAACATTAAATGAGACATGTGAGTGTATTGATCAGTTCTCTCTCTCTATCTCTATATATATATATATATTGCAAATGCACAACTCAACCTTTGATTTATATATACATCCAATCATCATGCCCTATCCAATCACATTTGTATAGGGCATGATTGGATGTATATAGGGCATGAAATCACATATATGTAATTAGCTTTGAATGATTGGATGTATATTTGTAATACTCAGAACGACGTAAAGTTGGTAATGTATATCATGTCCTATGCATGTATATGCCCTATACATGTATATCATGTCGTATATACATGTATATTATGTCCGTATGATCCTATACATGTATATCATGTCCTAGCGTATGATCCAGGTGTAATTATGTCGTATATACATCCAATCATGCCCTGTTCAAAAAAATACTAGCTGTTAAGAGGTTTGGTCATATTTAGGTAACCTCTTTCTTGCATGATATGTTTTAAACTACTCAGAATCTTGGGAAATTTAAAGAAAAGATAGGATTCTTTGCCACCTAAGCCTACCGTGCTTACTCTATTGTTGCCTGAGAGATTGTTGCAGGGGCTTTCCCCAATTATGAGGTCAATCTTTCCCACTACATTCACAATCTCAGCCAACTTATCATTAGTAAGATCTCTAACATCATCCTCCATTTGAAATTGGCCTATTTGGAAGGTTTTGTTCCACTAGCTAGCTATTATGTATTTACATTTATCATTGATCTCCACAATAACAACAACCTTCAAAATTATATCCAATTTATGCAATGCCACTTCTTTCCCACCAAGGCTCGAGAATAAGGACAGAACTGTTAAACCTTGCAGATATAATTCTTTCAGTGGTGAAAGACTGTATGCAATAGTATTGACCTGAAATGAGTTGCCCAATGCATCATACCGATCTGAAAGGGTAGAGCAGCCTCAAGTGTGGTCACGATCATATCCAAGCACTAGCTCAATCTCATGGGGTTCAAGTGGGGCAGCTTGGCCTGGGCTGACCCAAACCAAGTTCCATATTTTGCATGCCAGGACAATCTCATGTTGAAGATAAGAAGGTATCTTGCTTTCTTTGTGGGAAGAAAATATTTTTCTGATCAATCCACATATAGTGCTAAGGGCACCCCGTGTGTTTATGCAATTCAGCTTCTCTCTCGGATCCCGTGGGGGCCAATACTTCTTTGTTTTGGGAAGCACCTCAAAGATTGTCATGGGAGCAGGGGGAAGGATCAACCTTCTTCCATCTACTGGAAGGTTATAATCATAACCACCTCATCCTAAAGCATGCTGAAAAATATCTAGAGTCTGTGAACTCTGGATCTATGCCATTAAAATGCCGTTTGATGGTCTCCCATTCTGAATTGGGAATGTTCTCAATATTTTCAAAATAGAAAAAGGGAGGGCCTTCCACCAAACTATTCAATGGTTTTGGCTTGCCTTTAAAAAAGCCAGGAATTCCAAACCCCATGACCTTTTTGAACTTGAAGGGTGGGATAGAACCTAGATGTGGACGTGATGTTTTTCCATTCATAGATTGAGTCTCGAGCCATAAAACACTCGAGTCTTCACTGGCACTTTTATCCAAGTCTAGAGTAGGAGTAATGCTGATCTTTGTTTTAAGGCCCACGTAAGTGTACCATAGCTTAAGGGCTCTTTCATCTACCCAGTATATTTTGCTACAGACACCTCATGAGGGTCCAGCATGTCTAGTTATTTGAACACCTCGTGAGGGTCCAGCATGTCTAGTTATTTGAACACCTCGTGAGGGTCCAGCATGTCTAGTTATTTGAACACCTCGTGAGGGTCCAGCATGTCTAGTTTGATCTTTTATCTTTTATGACTAGTGCACATTATTCAATGCACTTTGGTGTGAGGGTAAACATCTTCGAACTCAACATATAGATGAAAAGAGAAATACCCAAGATTGTGGTGTCCTCACTTCGAGGATGCCAACGGTACTTCGAGTAATTATTAACTCTATTTTTTTAATTTAATGATTCAATGTGTATTCTTAATTCTATGGTTTTTATCATGCGCACACGTGCATGCTCAAGAATCAATTTCAGGTGGTTAAATAATTATTAAATTTGGTTTTTTAATTATGTGAGTTGCAATTTTAGGTGGTTAAATAATTGTGCATCTGCTGGCGCGTCTATATTAGCGTCTATTTGCATGGATATATAGACACACAATTCACGTCTATTTACACGCATGTTCACACGCACTTATAGATGCTATGATAGACGCGCCCGACTTTGCGCGTCTAACATGCGCGTCTATGCCTCGTTTCTGTTGTAGTGTGAATGTGAACCACTGCTAGAGGACGCTCCAAGTCCACTAATATTTTGTGACTGCTGCTGTGAATTCTGTGCAGCATTACCATTTTGTGCATCTACATCATCAATCACATTTACTGGTTTATACCAGCTACTCATCTCATCAAAAACAATATCTCTGCTCACTGTAAACTTACGAGTAGAAGGGTTATAGCATCTATACCCTTTTTGCTGCAGAGAGTAACCAATAAAGATGCACTTCTCAGCTTTTGGATCCAACTTGGATCTCAACTCATCTGGCACATGTACATAGGCAATGCAACCAAAAATTTTCAAATGAGAAATATCTGGTTTCCTACCAGTATACCTCTCCTCTGGAGTCATCCCATGTATTGCTGCAGTGGGAGTCCTATTCATTATATAGACTGCTGTAGCAACTGCTTCAGCCCAGTAAAAATCTGGCAAGTCTTTTTCGTTGAGCATGGCACGAGATACCTCTCCAATATGCCTGTTTTTCCTTTTTGCAATTCCATTTTGTTGTGGGGTATGACTGCATGAATATTGCTGCTTTATGCCATGCTCCTACAGGAACCTTGCAAACTCATTTGAGAGGTACTCTCCCCCTCCATCTGACCTTAGGCATTTTATTTGCAGGCCTGTTTCTTTTTCAACCATAGCTTTAAGAGTTTTGAAATGCCCAAAAACTTCACATTTCTTTTTCATAAAATACACCCAAACTTTTCTGCTATAGTCATCAATAAAAGTGACAAAATAATGACAGCCTCCAAGAGATGCAGCTTTAGTAGTCCACACATCAGAGTGGATTAATTCCAATGGCTTCTTACTCTCTTGAACATGTCTAGGAAATGGTTTCCTTGCCTGTTTTCCAAATTGGCATGCTTCACATACCTTATGCATTTCTGCAACCTTGAATTTAGGCAATCCTGCAATAATATTTTGGGTCTGCATTGATTTAAGTCGCTGTACATTAACATGACCAATGCGTTTATGCTAGATATCAATATCTGCAACTACACCGGTCCCATGTGCAAACATTGCTGCACTCAATTCAGACATGTCTGCATCCAACGTAAACATTCTGCCCTTCTTCTTTCCTTTTGCTATCAAGCGACCTTTATTTTTCATATCCTCAACAAAGCATCCATGAAGAATAAATCTGACCTGCAAGCCCTGCTCAACCATTTGACTAACAGAAACCAGATTCTTCGTGATATTCGGGACATGAAATACATCGGACAGGTATTTCTTTTTCCCATCCTGCATAGACAAAGGAATTTTTCCAATCTGCACAATAGGATGTGCAGTATCATCACCAGTCTCCACAAATCCTGGTTTTTCCATTTTTCTTGCATCCTCCATCCATTCTGCATGACATGTCATGTGGTTTGATGCACCTGAGTCAACATACCATACATCGTTGCTTTCTTCTGCACTTGTCACAGAATTATTCATGTGCTGCACCATAAACAAATGCTCATTTCTGTCATCACCTTGTCTACTAGAAGATGCATAATTCCCTTGTTGCAATTTTCCATTCATGATATCATTATGCTTTTTATAGTAGTCTTTAGCCATATGACCCATTTTACCACAGTAGTAGCATTCAACATTACTGTTTGCATTTTGGCCTCTTTGCCATCCACCACGACCTCTTTGGCTCCCCCTGCCTCTAGAGTTACCACGTCCTCCTCCATAGGACTGGTTTTCTTGAGTTTACTGCATATTCTGATTTCTACCACGACCTCCAGATCGGCCTCCTCTACCTCTGCCTCTACCTCTTCCAGCATTTGAGTAGAAGACAGCTTCTTTTGAGGTTCCTCCTGAAGAAGATGCAGCACCATTTCTCTGCTCCTCAGAAATTAGAAGAGCAATCAACTCCTCAAAATCAGAAAATCTTTCATGAACTGAAATGGATGTCCGAAACTGTGCATAATCCTTTCCTAGACCATTCAAGGTCACAGAAACTAAATCATCATCTTCCACTGGCGACCCAATGGAAGCAAGTGCATCTGCAATCTTCTTCACCTTCATGTGGTAGTCATTAATGCTCATATTTTCTCTTTGCACATTATGCAACTCTTGCTTGAGCTGCATTTTCCTGGCTTGTGTATTTGTGCTATACATTTTTGACAAAGTATCCCATGCCTCCTTTGGCGTACTTGCATCCTGAATATGCACAATAATAGAGTCTAAAATACTGATAGACAGCCAGTACATAACTTTCCTGGCTCTCTCATCCCATGCTTTAAATGCCTGCATTTGCTGTTGATTGGGAACATCAGGAAGAACTGGTTCTTCTTCATTTCCTGCAACAAATTCCCAATATCCTTTTCCCATAAGGAAATTTGTCATTCTAAACTTCCATGCTTGGAAGTTGTTCTTCTCAAGCTTTTCAGTGACAATCTGTGAAAGAGAATCAGACGCCATTACAGAACACTGCAAAAAATTCTGTCACTGCAAAGAACACAACTTTAGCCTCGCAAGGGCTAATCTGTAAAACTGACGAAAGTGGTATTTAACCACACAGTCACTTCCTAGTGACGATTTTGCATCAACAGGCAACAAGGATGATTCTGTAACTTCCAATGTCTCTGCGCACAGGCATACGATGCAATTTCTACAGTAACTTTTCACCAACCTGTAGAATAGTGGCTGCACAGCATAATACTGGGCCTTTTCCCCAGTGCGTGCAGAAAACTTCCACCTCCAAAACAGGCCCCGAAATGGCCCCGAAATGGCTGAAAATAGTTTATCTCTTCTTAGTTGTGTAAGCCAAAAGAACTCTCATACAAAAAAATAGAAGAACCCTATATATGGGTCTCAAACCAAACTCAACTAACTAAGGTGGCATACTAACTGAGCCACGAACTAGAGTAGATAAGGATAGCTGTCATCTAGCTATTATTCATGGGCGGTGTACCAACCGCATCTACAACTGACAAGTCGGTGACATAAATGCACAACGGTCACCCTGGTATATCACGAGTGGAGCTCGATATCTCAACATACTCGGGATGGATTGGCTTAAGCCCAACGACGCCCACATCCACTGTGGAAAGGGTCAAGTTTCCTTTCGAAACTCTGAAAGGGAATTTGTCACAACTCAAGGTGAGGCAGGAGTGCCAAGAATCCAATTAGCCAAAGTATCTCGGATCATAAAAGGAGTCAGTAAAGGATTACCCGTTTACCTGATCAAACTCAACAAGTTAGATCAAAAGCAAGAGTCTCATGAAAGACCTTCTTGGCTAAAGGAATACGCTGACGTATTCCCTGAGGAATTGATTGAACTTCCGCCTCAAAGAGAAGTAGATCATGAGATTAGGCTAGTGCCTGGAGCTGCACCAATTGCAAAGAGACCTTATAGAATGTCCATACCGGAAGTAATTGAGTTGAAGGAACAACTCAAGCAACTATTAGATCAGGGTTACATCCGGCCTAGCAATTCACCGTGGGGAGCTCCAGTACTATTCCAGAAAAAGAAAGATGGGACACTTCGACTATGTATTGATTACCGAGGGTTGAATCAATCAACAGTCAAGAACAAGTATCCTATTCCTAGAATAGATGAGCTTCTTGATCGTCTTCAAGGTGCAAAGATCTTCTCCAAGATTGATCTCAGGTCAGGTTACTATCAGATAAGGATCAAGGAAGAAGATATTCCAAAGACGGCCTTCAATACAAGATATGGGCACTTTGAGTTCCTGGTTATGTCATTCTGGCTTACAAATGCACTTGCCACCTTCAATAGATTAATGCAAGATATTTTTAGACCATATCTTGATGATTTCGTGCTTGTCTTCTTCGATGACACTTTAGTCTATTCTAAACAGGAAGAAGATCATGAACCTCAACTTCGGATTGTCCTTGAGGCAATGAGGTCTCATAAGCTGTATGGAAAAATGAAGAAGTGTGCATTCTTCAAGCGTCAGATTGAATATCTGGGATTCATAGTATCATCAGAAGGAATATCAGTAGACCCAGCCAAGGTCAGAGATGTGCTTGAATGGCCAATACCAGTATCCGTCAAAGAGATACGTAGCTTTCTTGGATTGACAGGATGGTATAGGGTCTTCATCAAAAACTATGCTTTGATTGCAGCACCTCTTACAGAATTACTAAAGAAGCAGACTTCCATTACATGGTCAACTTCCGAACAAAATAGCTTCGACAAATTGAAGCAAAGTTTGGTATCAGCACCTATTCTAAAACTTCCTGACCTCAATAAGGAGTTCGAGGTAGTAATTGATGCTAGCATTATTGCCTTGGGATGTGTACTTATGCAAGAAGGTCATCCAGTAGCATACTCTTCAAGAAAATTGAAGAGTCATGAAAAGAATTATGCCACGCATGATCTGGAATTACTAGATGTCATCCATGCTCTGAAGCTTTGGAGACACTACCTGTTATGTAACAAGTTTACTCTAGTAACCGATCATAAGAGTCTCAAATGGATTTTTACCCAGAACGAGCTCAACATGAGATGTCGGTGGATTGAAGTATTGGAGGAATATGATTTTGAAATCAAGTACTGACCAAGGAAGGAGAATGTATTTGCCGATGCACTCAGTCGCAAGGCATTCCTAAATTCCCTAATCTTGCAGAATCCATCAACGGCCAGATCTCTGGCTACAAAAGTATCTATGCCAAACAACCCTATACTTGAACTAGTTAGAGAGGAAGCATGCCATGATTTGGCCTACCAAACAATGATAAAGGGAATATCTACCCAGGAGCAGAATCACAAGTTGCAAGCTAAGTATCAGGAATTTTCCATTGATAATGGACTTGTCTACTACAGAACAAGGTTGTGTATACCAGCAAGCCAGTCACTTAAGTAGAAGATATTATGGGAAGCTCATGATTCTCCTTTCGCAGGACATCCTAGCTATGCTAAAACTCTTAATGCAGTTAGGAAGAGCTACCATTGGGAGAGGCTTAAAGGTGACGTTCTCAAATATGTCACTGAGTGTTTGTCTTGCCAACGTATCAACGCCGAAGATGTAATGATGCCAGGGAAACTACAACCACTTGACATTCCCCAAATGAAATGGGAATTCATCAGTATGGATTTTGTTGTGGGCCTACCCCAAGTCCAAGGAGGATACAATTCCATTATGGTTGTGGTTGACATGCTTACCAAGGTTGCGCACCTGATTCCAGTAAAGACAAACTATAAATCCTCCGACATTGCAAGATTGTTTATCAAGGAGATATTCAAGCTACATGGGTTACCTAGAAGAATCATTAGTGATCGAGATTCTCTCTTCACATCACACTTCTGGAGAGCTATCTTTGAAGCTATTGGGACTCAACTCTGTTTTAGCACCGCTTACCATCCCCAAACGGATGGCCAAACAGAGCGAGTAAATCAAATCATCGAAGATATGATTAGGACATACTGCTGTCGAGAGCCGAAGAGGTGGATTCAATACTTGCCTTTGGTTGAATTTTCCTACAATGCTTCTTACCAGCAGAGCATTCAGATGACCCCTTTTCAAGCATTATATGGTCATGATTGCAGAAGTCCCCTAAACTTTTCTGATCCAACCCTAAGAGTTGAAGCATCAAGACAGATGTTGGAAGACATGGATGATCAAATAAAGTCAATAAGACAAGACATACAAGCGGCCAAGGATAGACAAAAGGCATACGCATATTTGAAACGTCAAGAAAGAGTCTTCGAAGAAGGAGACATGGTCTTCATTCGTGTATGCCCTAAAAAGAGTTCTCTATCCCTAGGAGAATGCAAGAAGCTAAGTCCAAGGTATTGTGGGCCGTACAAAATCCTCAAATGCCTAGGACCCAATGCTTATAGATTGCAACTCCCTGAGAACCTAAAGGTTCATAATGTATTCCATATCAGCCTATTGAAAAAATATGCACCCAACCCTAATCATGTACTTGATGGCCAACTTCTTGAAAATCTTGATTCTTTTTCCAGCAATAGGCACTCTAAGCACTGTTCCATCCAATTCTGTCAGCTCATATGTTGCATTATCAAAGACATGTCTGACTATGTACGGCCCAAACCATCTTTTCATCATCTTCCAAAAAATCTGCAATAACTTCCTCATTTTCCGCATGGTTCTAGTGTGGCTCTCATCCCAAAATAGTTTCTGCCCCTTTCGGAACAGCTCATATAAACAATTTGCTATGTGTGCAAAATGGGGTGTCCAAGTCATGTAAAACACACAAGCTCCAATGAATCTCTGTATCTCTGAAGTGGTAGAACAATACTCTGCAATCTTGCCTATAGCATTCACCTTATCAGGTGAGGGTTTCCTGCCATAATATCCACACATATGCCCAACAATGACAACCTCATTCACTCCAAAAACAGATTTTTGCCCTGAAAGTGTCAAGTTCACTTCTTCTAACCTGGCCAAAATCTTCTCACATGCTGAAATATGATCAGCCACAAAGTATCTGCATCCCTGCTCATTTAGGCTCTCATTCTTCTCTTCTTCTGCACACCCCTTAATGGGCACATCATCCAAGAAAGGCATAGTAAGCTGAGGTATGTAATCACGAAGAACCTTATGCATGGCATTCATCATATGTGCAACAGAATTAGTGGCACCTTGAGGCAAGGTACACATCCTGACAAGCCCAATAGGAGTTCTCATGGTGGTTATGTCCCTGCTTTCCAAAGCCAGCTGAAACTGATCATAACCTGAATACAAATCACCCAAAGAATAGATGGCACGTCCAGCAAATGCCTCTGCAAACTCATCCACAACTGGACCAATACCAACATTCCTGATAGTAACTCTGTTCACTGGCTGCATGTCCTGAATAAATCGAAGAGTACCATTCTTCTTTGGAACTGTAAACCACCTGTTTGAGTATGGTGCAGATGAAGGCTCAAGGATTCCCATCCTGATTTTCTCATTCAATAAATCAATCAGCTTTGGCAAGTGTGCTTTAGGCACTGGAATAGGTCGGAGATTCCATGGAATATGAGGAATAGTAAAAATAACCATAGGAGCAACAATATCAGGATTCACACATCCAATCTCATGTGGGACAAAAGCAAATCCCCTTCCATGACGCTCAAGCATATCCTGAAAGCATTGCTTCTCCATGGGTAACAAGAAATCACCATTTCCAATTTTCAATTCAGAAAGTGTCTCTGCTGAAAATTTATGACCAATATGCTCCGGATTCCTCAAAATTTGCTGTGTAGCAGCCCTCTCTATTTGCTGATCACTGTCAGGTGGAAGCGGTACAGCAACCGGATTCACCTTCTTATCCACAGTTTTGTATTTCGTATCAACCTTGGCTTCTTTATGCTCTTCTGCATTACATAAACCTTGCTGTAAATCAGCAATTCTGCACTCCAATGGCTGAATATTCTCAGCCCTCTGCTCTATGGATTGCATAGAAACAGCCCCAAACTCTGAATGCTGAAATATTTCAGCAGTAAACTCTGTTGGCTGAAAATTTTCAGCCCTCTGTCTCTCTGAAAGCTGATCATAACCAGCTGGAAACTCTGTTTGCTGAATTTCTTCAGCACTCAACACTCTTTGCTGAGTTACCTCAGCCTCTGACTCAATCTGTGACATAAAATCTACAATTTCATGAAACATGTCCAGGGATTGCACTAATACATTACCATGACAATTCAGCATATCAGTTTTCAGCATATCTCCCATCTCTGCTATCGTATCTGCACAAATCACACTGTCATACATACCATCTATGTGCTCATCATCCTCCAAAATTCCTGCATTTTTCAATTTTTTCTCCTTCCTGCATATATACTACTTGGCAGCTCTAGGCAATCTAGAAGTCTTCTGATAACTCATTGAACTGTTTGCTGAAATCCCAACATAACCGGAGGAGAAAACACTGCTGCCAGGAGGCGAGAACTCCAATTTCCTCTCCTCTGTACCACCGTCGTCTCGCGAAACGGCGGTACCTAATGAAAACCCGAATCCCTCACAGTGGGCAAGGGTGCATCTCTCAGAGTATCTCTATTTCTAACATGGTTCACACATACAGTCATAAATTGAACTGCTCTCATACCATCCTTACTGCGAATCCGTGCATAAGCAGATCCATCATCCATGACCTTTGTCTCCATGCGCATCTCTGTAATGAATGGCTGTCCAAGAATTATAGGATAAGAGCATGAATCCTGCACAAAGAAATGAAAATCCTCCTCTACATCACCAATAGAAACCCTGACACTAGGGCAAGCAGCATATAAATCACCTGCAGTGTTATTGGCGGCTCTCATACGCCACCCACGCTCTACATCCATAGGCCATCTGTTACTCTCATAAACTCCACGAACAATGAGATTAATCTCTGAACCATGATCAACCAATGCAACATAAGGCACCTGTTTCTCTCCAACCTTTACCATCGTCTCTGTAGTTGCTCTAGCCCAATGGCTCCGCGAAAAGTGACTACGCAGTATCAAAACAGGCTCATCAATTTCAGCATAATGCATAGGCTGAACCCTCTTCTCTACCTGTGGCAAAACAGAAGCATTATCAACCATAACCTCATCATCATCCTCATCCAACTCTCCAATCAAAACTCCCTGCGTATCAGTGGTAGCCAATGCATGTCTTTTCCTCTTCAGGACCTCCTGAAACTGATCCTGAAACTCTCTTTTTGAGATGCCCAAAATCTCAGAAATAGTGAAAGTCACCTCACTGCCAAGTATCTTATCATTAAAGATTTTCTTCATGTCTGTAGATGTTTCAATATCGGACATCAATCTGAATCCTGGCTGCTTTCTCTCTCTAGGCTCTTGCCTCTTTTCTCTCTTTTGAGCATCCTCCATCTGTCGATCTGGCCCTGATCGTGAAGACGGTCCTGCAGTAGGTGGAGTAACAAACTCACCCCCTCTAGTCTTCTTAGCTGCACTTGGATTTTCTTCATCCCTCTTACGCTTCTCCTCAACAAATACATCTGCACCATGAGATTTAGCCAAATAAGCATAAATAGAATACCTGTCAACAGGCGAGTCCCAACCTGTCTCTGATCTGATGCTAGAGCCTGCGCTAGTCAAAACAGTTTGCTGAATTTTTCCCTTGTTTGCAGTCTCCATAGCATAAGTCCATAGTGCGGACTGAGTCTCCGATCCCTTCTCAATCTGTACTCCATATGCAGAAGCATCACCTCTAGCTGTCACATAAGAAGTACGCGCAGCCATGTCCTCCACTAACTTCTTCATTCCACCTTTACCAAAGTTGGTAGCAAGTGGAGCTCCTGTCTCAGTCAACCAAATCTTACCATCTTGCCCCCAATATACCAAATTCTGCCTCCTTGCATCCTGGAAAGAGTCACAATCCCTGCAATGTTGATGCTCCGTACTATCACACCAAATACATCTCCGATCTCTCCTAGGTGCACTAGGAGCACTCCTAGGTGCAATAGGAGCACTAGAAGAAGTAGCAGGCACAGTTGAAGCAAACTGCTCCTTCAACTTACCCACCAACTCCGCTTTGACTGACTCAAGTGTCAAATCTGTGATACCTTTGATTATGTCATCAAGAGAAGTAGGCACGGATGGAGCGGATGGTTTTGGAGCAGAAGGTGTAGGTATCGGTCGTGGAACAGGAGGAATAGGTGGAGTAGAAACAGTAGGCATTGGCATAGGCCAAGAAACTGGCTGAGGAGGAGAAGAAATAACAGGGATAGAAGTAGGCATAGGAGCTGATGATGGTGTAGGTGTCATGGAACCATTCTGTAGACGAGTCTTCCATATCCTCCTCTTGGTCAATGTCGAAACTGCATCCTGAGCATCCTGCCAATCAGTTTTAAGACCCATAGGCTTTGTGCGATCTTCAAGAAGCTCACCCAATTCTTCTTGAAGAGCAGGATCTGCAGCTTGCAAGAAAAGCTCAACTTTTTCAACATCCAATGCTCTTTGTTCAATGGCATCAAGCTGACTATACCTTTCCTCAAATTCTCGAATCAACTCCGAAGCAGCAAGACCCTTGTTTGGCATGTAGACCCACTCTCGGAATGACCGTCGAGTAGCCATACCAAAGTCCTCAAGGAAATATTCTTCTTTAAGAGCCTTCTTAAAATCTTGCCAATGTGTATTTTGAATAAATAAATCAGTCACCTTTGTCCTCAAAGCAGGTGTGACAAGACGAAGGAAGTACTTACTCATAAGTCCAGCAAGAACTCCAAAGAACCCCATCTTGATCTCATATGTCTTCAAATATGCTGAAACATTACGCCCGTCAAATAGCTTCTTCTCACTCTCAACTGCTTCAATAGCCTTAGTCGCGTTGTTTGCATTCTCCTGCTCCGAATAGAGTTGCCTTTGCTGAGACAACTATTGTTGATGCAATTGTTGTTGCTGCTGCATATACATTTGTGTTTGCTGATTTTGGAGCTGCATATACATGGACATATTCTGCAAAATCTGTTTTAGATCCTCCGTTGAAGTACTTGACGCAGCAGTCATGGATGGAGCTGAAGTAGACGCAGCTGGAGTTGAAGAAGAAGCTGAAATAGAGGCTGAAGTGTCTCCCATCCTGAAATTTCTGCGACGCTTTCACGTCGGGTTCACCAAAGATGTCGAAGGGATTTCGAAAGCAAAGTCGCAACTTCAGAAGTCCTTGATAAATTTCAGGAAAGAAGATTCATCATGCAAGTAAGCAAGATGAGAAATTGATGCCAAGTTTTTGTTTAATTTCTGTTAATAACAAAACAAGGGTTCAAGATGAAGAAATCGGTTCATTCAGTTCATCCTCCTCGAATCCAGGAAAGAAAATAGAAAATCCATTAACTCTTTATCTTCCATGTTGTTCTAGCCTTTGCAATTTTCCCTTGTTAAGTTTTGGACTTATGGGTGATGATAAGAATTCAAGAATATGCTGTTATGTTATGACTCTAATGTCCTGCGAACACCCCCATCACTGTATGTTCTTCATATGTACGGTTTCAGCATACCAAAGGTGTTCTTTCCACTGTATGTAACATAAAGAAAGCCATCCTCATCTTTGTATACCTCATAGATAGCTGACATAATTGTAACAGTAGGCGAAAGAACATTGTCTACAAGGATGAAGATTGTAGATTTAAATTCCTTCAAAGTAAATCCACGGTCAGTTCTGATCTTCGAGTTGTAATTCAAAATCTGAGAGTGCACTTCAGGCCAGAGAGGCTCACTATTCTTGCGAGTAGGCTGATTGAACCATGTTCAGATATAGTTCTGCCAGTCCATCTTGAAATGGCCGTTCGGAACATCATTGTTAAGCTTCATCTCTGCAGGCGAGGCTCAAGAAGTTGCATGTGTACTGTTGTTTGCGGGGAAAGTGAGCAGTAATGGATTCTCCATCAACACAGGCCTGTCGCATCCAGATCAAACTCCTGGGTCATCAGCTCTGGCCAACAATACGTCTCTTTCTCTCTCTGTCATGATTATGATTGAGCGGAATGCCATGGGTGAGCTGAAGCAAGGCCAACTTGAGGAGCGGAGAGACGGCTGCTGCAGATTCCATGGAGACTTCACGAGAGCGTTCATGGTGATGGTGGGCATTCGGGAAGATGATGACCTGTCATGCCTGCTGTGAGATGGAAGCGTTAGACCTGAGAGTGCCTGTCGAGACTTGGCCCTTCTCTTCACCAGTCGCCCACCACCAACACGTTGCGAGGCGAAGAACTCTAAAGCTAATCGGAGAGGTGACTTTCTTCTCGAGAGGCTGAGATGGCGAGTTGCAGCAAACTAGCAGGCGTCATTCAAACGGACGAAGAGGACGACGATAGCATGGTCCCAAACATTGAACACTTGCTGCTTATAGAGGCTCCTTCAACATGTTCTCGTAGCTACCAATCGATCCACATCTTCTGCCGCTGCTGCCATAACCCGTTACTGCACCTCATTAGAATCATCCCTTATGTTCTTTATCCTCAACTTCCCACAGTTTTCTGCGTTCCCCTCTGTTCTTCATCATCTCGACGTGACGATAATGCTCAAGGCCTTCCCCCCCAGATCTTTCCTGAGTCAAATTCCCCAAAGTAGCACTCCTCCCCCCATCCTGGAAGCCCTCGATGTCTTCAATTTCCTCTCTTTTTTTATTTCCAGCGTGATTCTCCCTTCTCAGCTGCAGAGTCCTCTGTTCCTCTTGTACCTCTTTTTCTCCCCTCATCCCAGCAGCCTACCACACAGACAGATCCCTCCTTATCGTCCGCTTTCTCTCCTCCAAATTAGGCTCCTTTTCTTCCTAAAGGGCGGCTTCTCCTCAGCTTTCCTCTATCCTCCTCTGTTTTCCATTCGTATCCTATTTTTTTCTTCCCCCTGATTCGATTGAGGAGCCACTCTTCCCCCCAAAATACCTCCTTCTCAAAATAGCTCCCAAAAGCTTCTCCTTTTTCCCCCCTCTTTAGCCTTTCAAAAATCCCCTCTTTAGCCTTAATAGCTCACATATCATTATTTTTGGTTCAAATTCAAACTATCTATTCTAGAGCTTGTAGAAGTTTTAGCTTCTTCCTTCTCCTCCGATGCGTGTGTAGTCACATATGCATGCACCTGTGTGTGCTCATGGCCATGGCCACCGTGCTCCCATGGATGCCACAAACCCAGAAGAACAGGGCCATCCTCTTTCACTCTGTAGAAAACCCAAAACCACATGATGAAGCAGCCTCAGTCATTAAGCTTAAACCGTGAATCCGTCCAACAGTCAATGGCTCCTCTTTTTGCTGAGTCTACGAGCAATAGTGCTAATGGATTTTGGCAAGCAATGATTCCAAACCTTTTTGCAGCAACATGTATCAACATAGGCTGAAAGCATCTCATCATGCTCACTCATGCGCAGAAAATAAATGTAAACACAACAACTGAGTATATACAAAGTATCAAATCACACACAATTTTTGGGTGGTTTTCACACCTCGAATGCGCAGCAATACGACACCGCGCCGGGAACGTGGACCGAACCCGCCGTGAGAGGTCTCTCCGTTGAGCTCTACTTGGAGTAGGAGGACGCTTGGGTGCCAGGGGGGGCTCTGGCCGTAAATCCCTCGCCTTCCGGGTCCTGCACAAGAGGCTAACGTGACTCGGGATTGGGTCTCGAGGCCCGCATACTAGTTTACAGGCGGAAGCTTGGAATAGTGATCCTTGAGGATTACTGGATAGCCCTCGGGCGGATTATGGACAAGCCTACGGGCGAAAATTCTTGTATTTCAAAGATAAAATGATAAAATGTTAAAAAAGGAACTTGCTTGATATTGTTTTTCTATGTCACGTGATAAGGTTACGTGAAGGAACCAGTGCTTAACAGGATTAATTAAAGAAGGTGATTGTTATATGTCAAATTAATGTGTTAGATAATTACATAACTAAAACAAACCGAGGAAAGTGCGGAGGATGGGCCATGGGTCTGTCCTACGGTTGGTGGTCCCGGTTAGCCGGAAACTTTTCTCAAAAATCTCGAAGAACAGCGGGATGATCATCATCATCAAAACGAATAACGAGAGCAAGGACAGCAGCAGATGCTGAGTCGAGACAGGACCAGAAACGTTAGAAAGTGGAGGCCTCGACCACTCCAATCCACACAACAATGACGCCACCAGCCAATTACGACGATTATGTTGCTGAGCTGCTCTCCCAACTGGAGAAGGCTAAGGAGGAAAAGAAGATAGCAGTGGCTGAGTTGGTGGCAGAAAAGGAGTCGGTAGCTGCTTTCCAGCTCGAAAAGACCCGCACAATACCCATGCAACAACGAGAGATCTTTGATCCCAAACAGGAACTAAAGGCCAAGGAGGACATGGAGGAGAGCTAGAAGCAGCGGTTGGAGGATGAAAATTAGGAGTTGGTGCAGATGGAGAGAGAGTATAAGCTCCTCCTGATGCAACATGGGGAATTGGAGGCAAAAACTGCCAACATCGAGCAAATGACAGCGGAATTGAATACCAAAGAAGAGGAGAGAAAGTAGGAGAGGGAGCAACAGCAAAAGGAGATGGAGTCTATGACTGATTAGCTACACTTGGGAAAGAAAGAGCAAGAGAACATGAGTAGGGAACTGAAAGACCAAGAGCAGAAGCTCATAACCCTGGTACAGAAGCAGGGAGAGAGCATGGAAGAAATGAACAAGAGAGCAAAGGAATGGGCAGTGCAGAACAACAAAAGAGTGAAGACACTGGCACGGTGCCTTGTTTTGGTGGAGAAAGAAAAAATCCTCGCAGAGAGTAAAGCAGAAGCCGCCCAGACAACCTTCAATGCCTAGAAAAAGGCCTTCATTAACACACTAATGGACACCTCTCGCCCAAACGGAAAGGAGTCATTGGAGGTGGTATAGAAATAACTCAACATCGCACGCAGAGCTCTGAACATAGGGCTGTAGATGCCACCCCAACTTGTGGAGGTTAGGCTGATCCTAGAAGAGCAATGAAAGTACCTGCTATTGGCCAGCCTAACCCCCCAGAACACAATATTAGTGAGTTTGGGAATCTCCCAATTCCCATTTTTTGAATACTAAAAAGGTAGCACCCGGATAACGTGCCCATAAGTTTCTCAAAACCATATGATGTGACCTATCATTGGAAAGAGCTTGAAAAATGGAATCTATTGATCTATAGAGCACTCAATTTGGAGTTATAGTGTTCAAGTTACGACAAATCCAAAGATTTGACCACGTGTCCCAAACTTATGGGAAATTCCCATATTCCCCAATATGGTGTTCCAGGAAATTGATGCAATGGGATTTGAAGAAGAGCACAATAAGAAGACCAGCAAGGGGAGGAGGCTGAGCTTGAATTCGATATGGGGAGATTCAGAGAAGAGGTGATCCCATAACCCCCCTCGCCGCATTCCCAAAAGCAACAACAGGTTGGTCCATCTGCAGAGAGACAAGCCCCACTCAGGGAAAGACGAAGAAAGTTAGTCGAAGAAACTAGAAAGCAATTAAGAGCCAAACCAATCGTGCGGCCGTCCGCACCTCTCCCATCGTGCCTTGATGACATCCCCACTAGATTCCATGTAGAGTTGGTAGTTTGGGAGTGGCAGGAAAGAGAAAAAGACCCATTCACCTTCAGCTTCCTCATGCCCAACAGCTTGCGGAGGGTCCTACAGCTCAAGGTGATGGAGGAGGTGATTACTGGCAGCCGATAGGGAGAGAAGTGGCTGGAGGAAAGGGAGAGGATCCCCACTCTTTGGGGATATGAAGAAGCTAAGTTTTGGCAAAACAAGGTATTTGAAGTACCACATACTGTACAGGGATATAACTGCCAACCCCTTTGGAGAAGGCGGGTGTGCGACATCAGCATGCTTGCCTGGATGGCTTTTTGTAACACCCTACCCTACAATAGAAACATCCCCACGTTCATGGCGTACCCTCCTAGGGTAGGTGTGGATTTTGTTGCCACTATCCATGGGCGTTATGATTTTCTTATCATCTACAACTCTAATGCTACCTCCTTTGAACATGCCCTCCTCTTTAACTCGGGAAGCCTAGATGATTCCATGATGCGTTTCCTCATGGATTTCTCTTCGTGCCCCAATCCATCCTTTGTAATTACATGTAATTATCTTAGGTTACTTAAGTTATTACTTAAGCAGGGCTCGACCCCACAAGAACGTGGCTTGCCTCCCCTCTTCTTTGGCCCTAACACCATCGACAATTGTGCCATGGCTCGTCTAATGATGAGGGCTAGCCTCCTCCCCTCTTTTTGCCTAGCTCTCCTAAAAGATATAAACAATAGCCAGTTCACTAGATGTAATCATCATTTTCTCTCCACCACCTCGCTCCACATCCGCATGAATCTGAAAGGATACATGCAAAGCTATCAATTTTTTAGCAAATCCATCCGACCCCCTTCTCCGCCTAAATGAGACAAGGAGAATTAGGCACTAGCTATCATTCTACTAGTGTAGTACTGTAATATTTCCACTCAAAAAGATATTATTAAACCTGACTCCCCGCACGCCGCGTGAAACCTGTGCAAGGTTATCTCCCGCATCATAATTACCGGCAGCTTAATCCTTACCCTACACGTGCAAAGATGAGGCCTCCACATTGTGAAATCAAGCTCAGGGTTGAGGACCCTGAAAACCCGCGGGGAAACACCCTTTTGGAAGGGGCAAAATGGATAGTGGTTAAAAAATAGGAATTTTTTTTAATTATTATCTCTTTCCCCCAGCCGATGCATGGCTGGAGGAGAGGGAGTGAGAGATGAGGTAAGAGAGGTGGAGATGCATGGGTGAGGAGGGAAGCATGGGGGGGCTCCACGTGTGTGGAGACTCTCCCCTCCCTTAAGCCTATATAAACACCCCTTAGTGGGGGATATGGGGAAGGAGGAGAACCTCGTCGTGAAGCCGCCGTGCTGGAGATGCCACCGCCAGGAAGACGTTGCCCTCATACGCTTGCTGCCGCCGCCATAATCGCCTCCCTAACATCGTCCCAATCACCCCTGTCAACAATCTTTACCCCTCCCCAATCATTGGAGCCCTTCCATGTCGTTTCTGTTCAGTCAGAAGCTTCTTTAAGAAGCTTCTAAGGATAAGGAACATAGGCCTTTTTCTTACGTGGCCTTCCTCGAGTTTAAAACCGGGCTCTATAAACTCCAACTCTTACGCGAGGAGAAGGTATCGACCTCCAGGTGAGAGCGAGAGTAAAGGCTAGAGGGAATCCGCGGAGTCGGTAATCATGCCTACGATGGCTCCCAAGAAGTCACAAGGTACACCTACAGGAGGTTCTTCCCCGAACTTACACGTGGATATCACCGCGGATCCACAAATCCAGGCTCCACGAATTTATTTCCACATGAAGAGATGTTTTAAGTACACTTAATTCCATAGGGAAAATGCATTCTACGTTATCGTTAATTCATGGGTACTGATAAAAGTACATTTGATAAATTATATTTTTGAACGATAGATAGAGGATTTGTGCATATCATGCATCTCCAAAGTTATGAATGAAAAGCACTTACTCGCCCTATGAACTTAGTAACAAATTGCCTTGTCGTGCATTTTCAAAGTGAAAGCCTAAAACGCATATTGCCTAGGGTTAAAGAGGAAATTTTTATGTGCATTGGCCGTGAAGGAAAGGAGTATCTTGCATTTAGTCAATAAATCCCTTCGTTATGATTCGCATGAGGAAATTGTTAACTTCCGTTGCACGGCATGAAAATGAACCCCGGTCTTGTAAGTTGCATGGAAAAAGATGCTTGGAAATGGATTAAATAAACACTAGCCTTAGTGTTGCATGAATTTCATTTACGATATTGTTGTATCTAAGGGTCACATGTTACATATTCATAGATTTCATTTCATCGAGTTGCATTTAGAAAAGATTGCATGGCTTATCAAAGCATGAAATTCAAATACTTAGACAAAAGGTTGTAGGTATTATTCCTCGATGTAAATACTAGTAGGCCCTATGTAAGTTATTCTTCAAATTATCATGCATTTTGAATTTAGCAAGAAAAGATAGGGCTATTGCGGATCTTGTGGTGCATAGAAGCAATGAATCGCATGTTTACATGTATTGTGACATTTTGCAACTATTTTTCTACTTTAGATCAAGTTTATCATCTCTAGGAAAGAATTGTCCTTGTCGTAAGACAAGTAGGTCAATTTACCCAAATCATTTGTGGTATTATAACCATTAGGGTTTCGTGTAGGCATAACTAGCCGATTCAATAAAAACCTCAAGTACTAGTAGGGCTTGGCACATTAGAAATGCAGCCAAGTATCGTACTTGGATGCCAAATTGAAGCCCTCAAACCCAAAGGTCCTACCCACATTCACGGAATGTTGGGTAAATTGGACGCTCATGCAAATAACAATCTAGGGTTTCTACCCTAAGGATCGTTTGACCTAATGCTAAAACTTGGATTGAATTTGGAAACCCTAGGACCAGCCTAGTACAATTAGGATTGGGTTGGGTAAGAAGACGCCCTAATCCCTGCATATTGTCTAAACAAAAGTCCTTGATAAGGAAACGCCATTCAATGGGTGAGATGATCCCATGAGTTAGGTGCAACACTTGTGCAACAAGTTGCAATGTCACACGGCTTTGTGGTCTATCCACAAGATAAATTTTTCATTCCTTGGAATGAGGTTGGCAGGTTCTAGTGTAAGTCTAACTTGCAGGAGGATGAGTAGACATCCTGTTACGTAAACTTTCTTGGGCTGATTTCCCAAGTTAAGGGAAGTTATGTATTTGCCTCGTAAGCAAAGGATCAGTCAAGTTAGAGCGAAATGGTCGCCAGGATGAACGGACAAAAGGATGAACAAACAAACCCTTGGGGATCTTGCCAAGTCGCAATTGATCCCAGATCGAATGCTGGATGCATTCGGAGATAAGGATTTACTCTTTAGCAGTTGGCCAAATAAATGACCACCGGATTGATTGTGCTTGTAACAGTTTAGGAGCGTCGTTTGCATTGTTTGCTCAAGGAACTAAAAGATGAAAAGTTAATTAATGCTTCAGGTTGAAGGCTTGAAGGGAGAGGCAACATCAGTTACCCCCGACTGTCTACCTGACCCTAACCAAGGGGGTTATTAGCCGTGCTGTGAATGTGGACCGAACCCGCCACAAGAGGTCTCTCCATTGGGCACTACTTGGAGCACGAGAACGCTTGGGTGCCAGGGGGGGCTTTGGCCATAGATCCCTTGCCTTCCGGGCCCTGCACAAGAGGCAAACGCGACTCGGGATTGGATCTCGAGGCCCGCATACTAGTCTACGGGCGGAATCTTGGATTAGTAATCCTTGTGGATTGTTGGATAGCCTTCGGGCGGATTATGGATAGCCTTCGGGCGGATTATGGATTAGCCTACGGGCTGGATTATATGGATGTATTCCAAAGATAAGTAAGATAACCTATTGAAAATGAACTTGTTTGGCACTATTTTTCTATGTCAAGTGCTAAGATTACGTGAAAGAACCGATGTCTAACTGGCTAATTAAGGAAGCTATTTTATGCGTGTCCAACTAATTGTGGTAGGTAATTAGACAACTAATGCAACCGTGAGGAAAGTGCGGTGGATGTGGTCATGGATCTGTCCTATAGATGAGTGGTCCCGGTTGGCCGGGAACTTTTCTCAATCGAAATGGACAGCAAGGAGCTCTTCTCAAACGAAATGAATAGCAAGGGCACTGACCCAGAGTTTAGGTTACTAGAATCCTAATTTATGATGTATTTTTAGGTGAACGGAATGGGACTATGCCTGATGGAAAGAGAGGTCGAGCTTTGAATCCCTCTTGTTTCCCATTCTCCTTGAACCAAGTGCAGCATGAATCCGCTTCGACCCTAATGTTTTTGCATAAAGTAGTTCACCTGGGGTTCGATGCTAGCTGTTGTTCTAGAAGTTTGACCACTAGAAAAACCCTGATTCAGGTTGGTCCTAAGTGGGAACGGCCGGAATACTTCCGCTACGGGTGGTAGACTCAAAAAGACCTAGATCGCAAACCCCGTAACATTCCATGGGAGTGCGGGGCGGAGCTTTCTAGACCCTCTTTCCGATGGGCTGCTAAGATGTGTCCTACACACAACAGGTGGACACGTTACAGTTGGTATCAGAGCGAACCAACAAAGGATCTGTCTTTATAAGAAAACTTAATAGGAAGAATTAAAACAAATGTTGTTGTTAGGAATATTTCCTTACTTATCGATGCTGTCTTGCAGAGTTATGAGGCATGGAACAGATTCATGGTGTTCCAAGTCATGTTTATGACCGCGATGCATGCCCCGGATTATTGACGAATGATCGATATGATGAACATCCTAGACCGCATTTACAATCCATCGCCTCTGTATGTGGAATGGAGATAGACGGGTGATTCGGGAATTTATTACATAGCTGCCCACCAGTTACCTTCAAACCAACCTAAAGAGAATCAAATGGTTGGAGTACTTGAAGATCGTGAAGCTGTTCATCTTTGTTGAGGCTCACGTAAACACAACTTTATATGTCAAAGGTCGAAAGGTCGAGCTGAACACATATGTGTACGAGGAAGTGACCTGCATAATCCCCTCGACAGGATCAAGGTGTCGGGACGCTACGAGAAGAATGGGTACCAAAGGAAAGGATACCCTAATCTTCGGATGACTTATCGATTCCTGAAGATCCATGAACCCAATCCATACTATTACCTAGTTCCCGTAGCTAAATGTAACACAACCTTATTCTCCCCGAATAATTAATGTATAAGCTTGCTCTACAATCCCAAGAAATATTATACTCCAAAAGGGCTATGCCCATATGAAGGAAATAAGACTTCTTTTTATCAATGATTGTCTTGTCTATGAGTATTCATAAAAAGTTAAGTGATTAGGTTTCTTGGCTGAAAGCTGAGTTGGGCATAATATGTAATGTAAGAAACGTTTAGCGAGTTGTTAACGTTAAGAATCTCAATGCCCAGGCACAACCCCAAGTACAAATTCCTAGTCCGACCCCTACACCAAGTACGGCCGTGATTCAGGAGAAGAAGTTTCTTCTCAAGCAGATCAAGCCACCAGAATACTGAGATTTGGATAGAGTCCATGGAAGATTACTTTGAAGCAGCTGGTATTGCACTCGCCAACCAGGCAATACTTGCCAAGTTGAAGCTCACCGACGAAGCCAGACTTTGGTGGAAGCAATGGTGCAGAGACCAAGGGAACTTGGAAGGGTCCGTTACCTAGGAAAAGCTGAAAAAAGCTATGCAAGGAAGATACTTAACACCTGCATATCGCACACAAAAGATGAATGAGTTCTATGAGCTGAAACAGCTGGGTTTGACTCTTGACGCATACTACTCAAAGTTCATCTCTCTTTTGAAGTATGCACCACAAATGGATATGACACAACAGGTATCAAAGTTTTGTGCTGGATTAAACCCACCTGTGAATACCTGCCTCGAATCAATGCGCCCAACAAATCTTCAGGATGCACTCATTCGAGTTGCGCCCATAATTCAGGAGGTGCAGGCCAGGCCAAGAAGTAACAAGACTTCGTCTTATAATGATCAGAACGAAGGAGTATATAGGTCCCAAGCAAAGAGAGTTCAAGATCAAAACCGGGGACAAAGGAAGAAAGAGAGGACCAACAATGTCAATAACTTTGTTCCTACCCATGGTAATGCCCGTAATCTCCGTTGCTTCCATTGCAACAAGCCCGGTCATTTCAAAAGGCAATGTCCCAAAGTTGGCAAGGGACAATGACAAGGACCATTCCAAGGAACCGCCCATGGCCAAGGAGCCACCACCCGAGGTAGAGGAAGAACCGTTGTCGTACTGCTGTGCATTCAAGATGTGGAATCCACCAAAAATTTGTGTGTGTGACATTTGTTACTTTGCACATACTTAGTCATTGTGTTTGCATTTTTGTTCTGCGTGGTCAGTATAGTAGAGAGAGGGGTCTTCTACCGCCTTTCCTTTCAGCTGGGGTTGCACCTGATAGATCCTCCTTCAACAATGTTGGGCATGATGGGATGCTTTCAACCTATGTTGAGCAGGGTCTAGTGGAAAGCAGTTTATGGTGCTACAAACAAATGCAAGCAGAAGGTTGTATTCCTTGCAAGGCAACATTTGTCTAATGCCTTCAGGCATGCAACACCCTTTTGAAGAAAGGTGAGCCATATCCTGACTAGAAAGCCATGGACGTATTGGAGATTGGAAGGGCATTGCTTGCTGATGCCTCTAGGATGGGTTATAGTGTAGACATTTCTGTCTGTAATGGTCTTCTGACTATATATAGTATGTATGGAGATATGGAGGAAGCAAAGAATGTGTTCAATGGGTTTTCAGAGCACAATTCAATGACATGGCACAACATGCTTTCAGCATATGTTGAGTATAGTGAGGGTGATAAGCAGTTTTTGTTTGATATAAGTATGTCAAGCTGAGAGTCTAGAAGAGGCACCTGCACCTAAACCACAATGATGCCTGGTGTTGTGTGGGCTGTAGCAAGCTTTGCTCCATGAATTTTGAGGATGAATTAAACATCAAACAAAAAAAAGTTTTTCTCTAAAGAATACCATGCACAACGATCGTCTCAATGAAGAGGATGTAAATCCTTGGTAGAATTCTTTGGAAACAGCTGTTGGCGTTTGCTCTACACGGAGTACACCGATTTACAGACTTATGTCAAGTTCATTCTTCTAATACAATACTACATTTCGGTAATAACAATCCTGGACGTATGGTGGTTGGTCAGACATTCACTATAGAGCTAATGTTGACAATGGGGAGCATTGAAGATGAATTATGGGATGACAATTGGACTGCGGTAACAGCTGATTGTAGTATGTCTGCACAATTTGAACATACACTTCTCATAATAGAGACAGGACAACAGTTACATAATGAGATAACAAAAAGGGGTTTGGAAACAGAGCTTATGTAGGCAATGCACTAGTGGATTTGTATGGCAAATGTTCATCATTTGCTGAATCATACCATGTGATTGAAAAGCTTCCATAACATACTTAATTTGCTTATTGATTCAATGTGTATTCCTAATTCTATGGTTTTTATCATGCGCACACGTGCATACTCACTACAACAAAAAGGCTCCATAGACGCGCTTGTAGATGCAATATTTGAATTGTGAAAAAAAAAGTCGGATGCATTTATTAAAGCGTCTATTTTCACGTCTACAAAATCGCGTCTAAAAGCGTGCTTATAGGCAGAAGTAGACGCACACTTAAACGCGCCTATAGACGCAGGTATAAACGCACTACATAAATATATAATCATATTTATAAAAAAGTGGATATATTCATATTGTGCGTCTATACACGCGTGTATCTATGCATCTAAAACCGCGTTTACTCTGAAAGTTTTTGACGAGAATAGACGCGCATTTATCCTGCAATTTAGACGCGCTGATAGACGTGCAAAAAAAAGGTATGAAAAAAAACCAGAGAGCATGTGGCCTGGCCTTGCAGGCCACATGCTCTCTTGTTTTTTTTCCCCCCCATCAACATCAAATTGTATACTTAGGGAAAACAGAGAAAGATTATTTCGAAGATTGGATACTGAAAATAAAACAATGTATGTAACACACGAAATTTCATATATATAGATGAAACGTTTTTACATTATGCGTTCTAGTGCTTGTGACGTCATGATCGCAAGCACTAGCTGAAAGTAATACATATCAAAAATGAAAATTACAAGCCAAGGGGAGGCATGCATGCATGGGGCTCCTCTATATCTCCTTAGAAGAGGCATCATCATCGCTACCACCACCGCTGCCTGTGCCACTGCCGTTGCCGCCACCGCTACTGCTAGTCCCCCCTTCGCTATCCTCAACTGCATCAGGGTTCGCCTACACAAAGGATTAAAGTATATAAATACCATTACAAACAATAAATCATATTAATCTATACTTTTCATGTAAAAAATAAAACATACCTCTTCTGGTGGTGGAATCCTCATGGCGCGATTATATTTCTCCTCCGTGTTGAGTCCCTCCTCGTAGAAATGATGCCAAGTGGACGCTCGGTTATGACCTCGATGGTAGCCTACCTCTCTAGGAGTAGGCATCCTACCAACGATATGGAACTAGAAAACAATTTGAACATACAACGTATTAAAACACACTACATAATGAAGTGAAACAAATTACAAAATTTAATTTTAAAAAAATCAAATAATACTTACAAACTCAGCCTCCCATGACTCCCTGCCACCCGATCGATGATGCGACGATCCCATGGTTTCCATCTGGATATGTCATGCCTCTGCATGCTAGCGACTTGTCATTTTCTTCGTTGCTCTCTTCTTGGCCTCTTTCCACTCCTTGCGGTGGCAATTGGGTGGTTGGCCATATCGAGGGCGCCCCTACTCTTGTCTCCGCAATGACTCCTTCGCGCGTGTCATAAGGTGAGACCTCTTGTTATGAAGCACGTCTCTCACCTTTGACCGTCCCTAATCATCTGAGAATCGTGAATTCTTGAGATTAGGGTACCTTTTATGTACTGCCCGCAGTACCTCTTGCCACAAACCATTTTTTTGGTGCTTGAAGGGAATCATGCAATCTTTGTATGTGGCATGCACGACACTCCTCAAGAAGGCTATCACTTCCCTCCCCTCGAAGTCATGCAAGATACCACCAACATCAGTGATAGAGTAGTACATTTGTGGAGGCTCACCTCTCTCATTTTCCGGTGAGGGTGATCGAGAGGCACCACCTAGGCAACCCCCACAAAGCCCTCGACCTCCTTGTCCTCCCGCACCACTCTCCCTCCTCCCTCGACGTGCACTACCCTCTACCTCACTCAATACATGTGCCTCTGCAGATGTACGTGCTTCGGCCGATCCATGTACCTCAGTTGATCCCTGTGTAGGCAAAGATGTGATAGGTGTCCCAGACATCACACTAAAAACCTCATCTGCAGTGGGAGGGCGACCAAGATAATTGGTCATCTCCCCCATGAATTGCTCCTTATTGAATGGGGTGCTGGAGGATCCAGGATTCCACATCTACACAAGAAAAATCATATTACCCTGTGTAGATAAAACATATTACATACAGTGTCTATACCTGCGTCTCTGTGCGCGTCTATACCTACATCTCTGTGGGCGTCTGTCAGCGCGTGTATCCTCGCATGTACACTGCAGAGCACACGCGTCCGCACACGTGCTCAAAGACGCGCCCCCAGAAAAACGTTTTCTGTGTCTATATCTGCGTCTACACTAAGATGTAGATGCGCTATCAGACGCGCTTGGTCGGCTGATTTTAGCAGAGGACCGCCATTATTGATTTACAAAATGCAATACATAATGGAATCACAAATCCTAAATACATAGACAGAGTAGAGAGAGGAAGATAGAAAGAAAGAGAGAGAGAGAGAGAGAGAGAGAGAGAGAGAGAGAGAGAGAGAGAGAGAGACTCACCTTGGGTATTTGGTGTGGCAGGTGGTGGCACTTCTTCCTTCTCCTTCTTCCTCTCCTTGGTAAGTTACCCTCCCTTGATGCTTGCTTGCTTGCTTACTGCTTCTTCTTGTTCTCCTCTCTCTTGTTCTCTTCCTCTCCTTGGCTTTCCTTTTTCCCTTCTTGTGTGTTTGAAATGAAAGAAGAGGTGAGTCATGAGGAGATGAGGCATGAAAAGACTAGGTGAGTCATGAAGAGACTGCATGTCGGCTAAACTCAAGCTTCAGAACCGCAAAAAGCGTAGGAAAGGAAAGGCATAGTTTGAAAAGAAATGATTTAGTATGATTTGAATTTTGACGTGTGCATCTATTTTTGCGTGTATAAGCGCATCTATTTGCGCGGATATATAGACGCGAAAGTCGCGTCTATTTACACTCACGTTTAGACGTGCCTATAGATGCTGTGATAGATGCGCCCGACTTTGCGCGTCTAACATGCACGTCTATGCCTCGTTTATGTTGTAGTGACTCAAGAATCAATAGTCAATTTTAAAGCTAAATTGAATTTTCCATAATAAAAAGGAAGTATCTTTTATCATCTTCAAGTACATAGAGAAATTACGAGATACATATTGCAATGCTTACTACTAATTGTAAGGTTTCTGTTGCTTGCCGCTAATTACTTATATCAGGCTTGTCAACTGGAGGAACTGCCATTCATTAGAGAGCAATGAAAAAGTAATTATTAACTCTATTTTTTTAATTCAATGATTCAATGTGTATTCTTAATTCTATGGTTTTTATCATGCGTACATGTGCATGCTCAAGAATCAATTTCAGGTGGTTAAATAATTATTAACTTTGGTTTCTTAATTATGTGAATTGCTAATTTTAGGTGGTTAAATAATTGTGTGTCTGCTGGCGCGTCTATATTGGCATCTATTTGCGCGGATATATAGATGCAAAATTCGCATCTATTTACACGCACTTTTACACGCACTTATAGACGCTCTGATACACGCGCCGGACTTTGCGCGTCTATGCCTCGTTTCTATTGTAGTGAGAAAAACAGCCTGGAGCAAAGAGCCTTGAAACACCTTGTCCAGAGAGCCATCAGCATGGTTCAAAAAGGCTCGAGTATTCGAGAAGTCTATGATTTATTGCATGGGACAGGATCAGAATTCGAAGTGACTGAGCAAGCAAATAGTTGACACTCTGGTTTATGTTCTTTTGTGTATCAGAGTGTAGCAATGCTACAGCAAAGTGCTTGATTTAAGTTGGTAGATACATCCTAGCTCTGTTGGTCCTGCCCAAAGCTGGAGGTACAACTAAGTAAACACAGCAACAGGCACTCCTTGCTACCATCTTGAAATCTAGTCTGTAATTGATCCTTTGGCTCAAATATATACACAATACTTAGTGGATACCTGTTACATGCCAAATTGGTACAATACCTATAGATTTTTGGTTCAGACTGCGATCCAAATCAAGATTGAATGTGGAACTCCTTTTATTTCTTTAAACTACAGAGATTTGCAGATCTACAGGGTCTCAAATCTTGATTGATGACAATCCTCGATATGCTGTGGACTATGCTTCGCATGGCATTGAAGTGCTTCTCTTCGATTACAATAATAGTTATCCTTGGAGCAAAACTGCAGATGGGCCTGTTTATCCTCTTATAACTAGAGTTCAAGATTGACAAGAAATCGAAAATAGCTTGTTTGCTCATGCCTATGAGAGGAACTAAAAAGAATTTTTGTCAAGGAGGAGCTGAAGCTGATGCTAAGGGGTGCAGAGTTGAGGGGAGCCAATTGAGGCCTACAACAAGCGGAGTGAAGGACTTCAATTTTTGAGCAGCTAGTTTATAAATCAGATTTGTTTCCTTTATGAACCTGAAGCTATTGATGTTGAACAAGTTGATTATAGGGCCATTATTTGAAACTGAGGTGATCTTCTTTCAAATTGAATCGTGATCTTGCTTGATTGATCTTCTATCTTGAAATTAGTCAAGGTCCTCTGTGGTCGCGACTTTGCTTTTGAAAACCCTTCGACACTACCTGTGTTGCCAACAGGAAAATGTTCAAAGAAGAAGACTCGACCATGGAAGAAGATTTTGAGAGGGCAACAGTCCATGCTGCCCTTCACAAGAAAGGCCCGAATCGCCAATTTTCGGTGATTCACTATCAAGGTAAAGGCTTCAAAACCTTGATTGATTGTGGCAGTGTGCATTCCTTTATCTCACTAGCTTGTGCAAGAAGATTAGGAATAGCCACAATAGAAGCACCTACCTTTCTTGTGGAATTAGCAAATGGTCGTGAGGTCACTTGTACCATGCAAACTGCTAAGGTGGAATTCTTTCTGGGAGGAAAGTCGACTTTGGTCAGATTCAGGGTCATGAACCTAGGTATCCATGAGTGTTTGCTCAGAATGGATTGGCTTAAACCTAATGACACCCACATTCATTGTGGAAAGGGTCAAGTTTTCTTTCGAAACTCCGAAGGGGAATTGGTCAACAACACTCAAAACATTTACGTAGAAGGATGAGTTGCTTATCATGGGTTATGATAGCCACTCTCAAATCGTCTATAAAATCCTTAAAATTTTTAGGGGAGATATTGATAAAGGTCTTATCAATCATTGTTTGGCAAGACCTTGGAGCATTACATAGACTTTGACATGGTACACAGAGGTACCAAAGACTGTATTGAACATTACTTTTAATTGATCCTCTTCAACTACGGCCATTTGATTATAGCCCACAAAGAATACATATTTTGCACACTCATCATCAAATAGTATAGTAGCGAGTTTGATTAGATGGGGATTATCACTACAACAAAAAGGCCTCTTAGACACACTTTTAGATGCGATTTTTGAATATAGAGATGATCTTACGGGCATGTCTACCCGCCCGTCTATTTGTGCGTCTACAAACTCGTGTCTATAGTCGCATGTATGGAGAAATTTACACCCAGAAATAGACGTGTAATAGACGCGTATATACACGTGTGAATACAAGCGCATAAAAAAACCAAAATTTTTATTTATTTAATTTCTTTTGTGCTTCTACCAGTGCGTCTACATGGAAAATTAGACGGGCATATAGACACGCCCATAGACGCGCTTTTACAAGCACCCATAGATGCAAACGCAAAACAAAAAATATCCCTTTTTTAAAAAAGATATTTAATTTATTTTTTTAAATTTGAATTATGTAGCGCGTGTATGAGCGTGTGTACTCTGCATTTTAGACGCGCTTATAAACGCCCATTTTCTGCAATTTAGACGCGCAGATAGACTCCCATACATCAAATTGTGCATTTGGAAAAAAGACAATGGATCTGAAAGCATGAGAACTGAAAACATGGTGCGCAGATCGGTCGCAGATAGCTCACGTGGTGAATCCCGGAAGGTCCCCAAGAACAATGAACTCTACCTTTTTGCACAAAAAACCATGTAAAAGCATGCACGACAAGAGGCAAGAGACAAATTGGGTTCAATCTCCCCCATGCCTTGTGTGAGCGCTTCACAAAGCATGTATTTAATGTATATTTCCAATCTTCATGCTCAATAATAGCCTAATTACAAAAATATGACAAGCTTTTTAGCTTTTGAGTTTGCTTTCTACAAAAATAGGAAAATAAAGCTAGTGGATGGTGCCCATAGAGTCTGCCACGCCCAATCTCAATGTCCAAATAGAAATAACATATCCGGGCGCATAAGCGCATACAAAATAATAATCAATAATCAATGTCTCAATAGACATAACAAAATATAGGCGTGGCGCCTATCAAAATATAGTCCAAAAGTCGAAAACCCGCTAGACTCCAATGCTTTCCTCCGCCACTGCTGCTATCTCTACACATCAACTGAAGCATTCACAATTGTTAGTAAAATAATACAATTAAACCGACAAAAGTGAATACCTAGCAGTCTTCAGCTACATAAATAAATCAACTGGTTAGAAATAAATCCTAACCTTAATTTATTACGAGTGCGCACTCTAAACTCATTAATTCAATATGCATTTTGCGGAATCACCCGCTATGGAATCACCCATGTATACACTAAATTAATGAAACGCCCGAAAAGGACAGGCGTCCCCATCAACTTCTCACACAAAGAATCCTCTTTGTGTATGAGCCCCGGTCATCTAAGTTTACGGAATCCACCGTAAAGCCTCACGGAATCCACCGTGGCACGGAATCCACCGTGGAATATGCCTCCTAGCATCATACCCTCGGGGTGGGATAGCAATTGACCTCAATTGCTATTAGCTCAATGTGGAGCTAACAGAGTGGGGAAAGCATTTAAGTCTCTAGCGTGCATCCATTGTGCTTCCTCTACAGGATGGTTCTTAAATTTGACTAGATATCTAGAGTATCTTCGGCCAGTTCTAGTGGTCATGTAGTCAGTGTCTATGATGGCTTCTGGTTCAAGTATTTCAGTCTCTTCCTCTAATAAAGGTGGGTTTTCATAAACAGAGTGGATAGGTAATTGGCCTCTAAATGGTCTCAATAAACTAATATGAAATGTATTATGAATTTTCCAATGAGATGGCAAGTCTAACTTGAATGCATTGTCATTAATCTTATGAATAATTCTAAATGGTCCATAGAATCTAGGAGCTAATTTGACAACTGGATGTCTATCTACACTTTGCAGTCTACGCTTTTCTATTCTAAGCCAAACATAATCATCAACTTTGAAATTCATGGCTTGTCTTTTCTTGTTGGCTTGTTTGGTATATGATTGTTGGGCTTTAGCAATCATATCCTTAACCTCATCAAAAATACTATTATGCATAACAGAAATATCATCAGCGCTCTGTATTCTATTAGACAAAGATGCAACAGGTGTAGATAATCTATATCCATAAATAACTTCAAAAGGTGCTTTCTTTGTAGATGTGTGCGGTGTATTATTGTAAGCAAACTGTAATAAATGTAAATGAGTATCCCAAGTCTGAGGTTTAGAGATAGTGTATGCACGTAAAAGATCTAGAATGGTGCTATTTTTGGCTTCTGTTTGTCCATTTGTTTCTGGATGAAATGCAGATGAGAAATCAATCTTTGTGCCTAGATTTGCAAACAGTGTAATCCAAAAATTATTACAAAATCTAGAATCTCGATCTAAAATAATCACTTTTGGCAATCCATGGTTAGTAAAAACAGTTTTCAAAAATAACTGTGCTGCTTGTGATGCTGTTAAAGTTTTCTTACATGCAATGAAATATGCTTGCTTACTAAATCTATCTACAATTGTCCAAATCATGTCATGGTTAGATTTAGTATTTGGTAAACCAGTAATGAAATCCATAGAAATATGTTCCCAAGGTTTAGATGGAATAGATAAAGGCATTAATAATCCATACTGTTTACCATGATGTCTCTTTATTCTTTGACAAATCAAACATTCAGAAACGAAATTAGATACATCTGCATCCATATGCGACCAATAAAAATCTTCAGTTAACATGCGTAATGTAGAAATGATACCTCTATGACCTTGATATGGGGGACAATGAATTTCATTCAAAATAAAAGATCGGAATGGAATAGTAACACACAGTCTCTTTTCAAAGAACATAAATCCATCATTATATGACAATGAATCAACAGGAATGAAATTATTTTGAACTAATTTTTGCCAATCAGAATGAGAAGTAATATCCTGGTGATATGTGTCTTTCATAGCAATCAAAGAATCAAAAGATATGATAGAAATATTATGAATTGCAAGTCTTCTACTCAATGCATCAGCAACTACATTTTCTTTTCCAGGTTGGTATTGAATGATAGGATGGAAACTTTGAATGAAGGAAGCCCATTTGATATGACGGTCAGAAATTTGGGGTTGGCTAAGTAGATGTCTAATGCTTTGCTGGTCAGTCTTTATCATGAATTCTGAACCCATTAAATAATGCTTCCATTGTTTTAATGCTTGTACAACTGCTAATAGTTCCTTGTCATAAGTGGAATATTTGAGCTCAGAGGGTTTCAGCTTAGAACTAGAATATGCTATTGGATGGTTGTCTTGCATTAATACGGCCCCTATTCCTGATTCGCTAGCATCGGTCACAACTAGAAAGAATGGTCTGTTAAAGTCAGGCAATTGTAAAACAGGGGCATTGGTTAATGCACGTTTCAGTAAATCAAAGGATCTCTGCTGAGTTTCAGTCCATTGATAAACAATTCCTTTCTTAAGAAGTTTGGTTAATGGTAAAGCAAGTAATGAAAAATTACGTACAAACTTCCTATAGAAACTAGCAAGACCAAGGAATGAGCGTAATTCATGTACATTTTTAGGAATAGGCCAATGCAATATTGCATCAATTTTCTTAGGATCAACTTTAATTCCTTCTTTTGATACAATATGACCTAAATATTCTATTTCTGTCTTAAAGAATTCACTCTTGTCAGGATTTGCAAACAATTGATTTTCTTTCAGTAATTGAAAAACTAATGATAAATGCTCATAATGCTCTTTTTCACTTTGACTGAACACCAAAATGTCATCAAAGAAAACAATCACACAATACTGATATTTCAGAAAAATACGGTTCATCATTCTACTGAAAGTAGCAAGTGCATTAGTTAATCCGAATGGCATGACTAAGAATTCGTAATGGCCAAACTGTGTCCTGAATGTAGTCTTAAATATGTCGGATTTATCTAACCTCACCTGATGATATCCAGACTTAAGGTCAATTTTACTAAATATAGAAGATCCTTGCAGCTTGTCCATAAGGTCATCAACTCTAGGTATAGGATACCTATTCTTTACAGTGATCTTATTTAATGCTCGGTAGTCAATACACATACGATAGGTATTATTCTTTTTCTTGACTAAGAGCACAGGTGCACCGAATGGAGAACTGCTAGGTCGAATTAAGCCTCTATTTAGTAATTCTTCAACTTGATTCTGGATTTCTTTTTGCTCTATTTGATTGTGCCTATATGGTGCTTTGCAAGGTGGTTGTGTGCCAGTAATTAAATCAATCTTATGGTCTTCTGGACGTGATGGTGGTAAACCTGGTGGTAGGTCTTCTGCAAAACAGTCCTTAAAATATGCAAGAAATTTTTTATGCCTAGGGTGCATATGATTTTCCTTTGCATGCAATTCATTCACCCAAATGAGATATGATTTAGTATTCTTGCGTAGTGCACGTTTTGCTTGAGTATGCGAAAGCAGTGGAAAAATATGAGATGCATGCATACCAAATAATGTAATAGATTTTCCTTGAAAATTAATATTCATTGTGTGTGTGGAATAATCTATATTGGGATTATGTTGGTGTCTCCATGGCATTCCTAGGATAATGTCGCTTGACTGTAATGGGACAACTAAGAAATTTCTTCTTTCAATATATGGACCAATTTGAATTTCTAAATCTTGAACTTCTTGTGTGCCATTGTACCTAATGCCTAAAAATCCAGCTTTTATGCGATAATGCGTAGGTACAGTATGCAATTTCAATTCTTTTACCAATTTTGCTGAAATAAAGTCATGGGTACTACCGTCATCATGCAATATAGTTCTTTCTTTTCCATGCACCATACATTTCATAGTCAACAATGAATGTGAGGTAGGCATACCTGGTAAAGTGTCAGAAGTAGTAGTAATATCATCCTCTTCTTCAGTGAAATCTGGCATATCCTCATGCTCGTCTTCATCCATGGCTCCAAGGTAGTTGATATGTGCTGGTGGCTTCTTTGAATGACAATTTGCTGCGAGATGCCCTGGCTGGTGACACTTGTAGCATACTATTGGCTTGGCTTTTGTTACATTATTTGCAATGGCTGGAAGTCTGGGTACATTTGGATTTGCTTGTGGAATAGGCTTAGGATTTGGATTGGCAGTGGATGGTAATGCAGGTGGTTTAGGCCAATTCTTGCGGAAAGATGGTGATGAGAAACCACCTGGATTAAACCTTCTGAAATTGGAATTGAATTGTTTAGATCCATAATTACCGTTTGCTTGGAATTGCTGTGGTCGTCGATCTCTTCCGCGTAACTTATCTTCAGTGTCGTGAGCTAAGGAGATGGCATCTTCAAGGGTAGCAGGCTTGAACATGTTCAGTTCAGCGTAGTAATGTCCAAGAATTCCAGACATATACTTCCGCTTATGTGTCGTCTCTGGTACGTCTTCAAGCATGCGTAGCTGTAGGAGTGCATTCCAAAAACGCTCTGTATACTGTGGAATAGGCTCACGATCTCGCTGTTGAAGCAAATCCCATTGCTTGATAGCCTTCTCATGGAATTGCGGTGGAAGGAAATTTTGCATGAACTTCTTCTTGAAATCTTCCCATGTAGCAGGACATTCTATGCTCTTGCGGACTACAGTCCACCAAAGTGATGCTCTGTCTATCAGATGATTAGTAACACACTTGATTTTATCTTTTTCGGGATAAGTTTCCTCATGGAAATAGTCATCAAACTGGCTAATGAATGATAAAACAGTCTTTCCTTCTCTTATGCCATTGAAAGTGCGAAACTTGAAACTTCGTTTACTTATCTTGGATTCCTTGCGAATGGTTTGTGCTTCAAGAGTGGCGTCGATGGTACAGCGAATCAAATCTTCAGCTTGAGGTTCTTCTTTATCGGTGGACGCTCCTTGTAGCTTTGTCAATTGCGCTTGCAAAGCTTGCCTAGCTCTTCGCTCTTCTTCCAATTGTAGCATGATAAGATCCAGCTTTTGTTCCATGGTAGGCTCGGGTAGGTCGTCTTCAGTCATAGGATCATCCATATGTGGGGTAGTGATCCTGTAAAACTCAACAAACCTTTCTCTCTCAAAATCAGGTTAGAGGGATGAGCGTAGCTCAAATTTGGGGTTACAAGGCTATGTATTTTTGGGTATTTTCTTCTTCAATTTTCAGAAATTCTGCAATATTTCTGTCTCCGTTTGCTGAAAGTACTTCAACGAACTTGTAGATAGGTAGAACAGCTTGCTCCGAACAACTTTCCAGTTCAGAGTTTTTGCATACGAACAAGTCTTCTATGAGTTTTAAGCACTAGTCAGTTCTGATTTAGTCTGACTTGCAGAGTTGCAGACTTAGCAGACTTGCAGAGTTGTTGACTTGCTGAACTTAGGCCGACTTGCAGAACTTGCAGAACTTGATTACAATTGACTTGCGGAACTTAACTTCAGAAGTGCGAGACCCGGAGTTCGCCGACTTATCTGACCTGTGTAACTTGCAGGAAGCCTTAAGCTTAAGTGATTAAGCTTAAGCTTATGAAGCTTAAGGAGGACTAACAGGCCGTCGTCAATTTCGTGAGGGGGGGGTCCGTTTTTTGCGCCGGATTTCTCGGAATGAAGCTATTTTGTCACGATTTTGAGGATTAGGCCTTCCTAAGCTTAAGATTAAGCTTTCTTATGATAATAAACTTGATTATGAAGAGAGCTTATCTCTGTAACTCCACGACTTGATGATGGAAGTGTATGAGTGGTCCTCCGCCTGCAGAGCTTGGTCCTTCGCGATCTGACAGTGGAAACAGGGGTTCTTGATCGCCAGAAGTCTGCCTGTATCGACGGTTCGCGACGAGATTGATTGTAGAGCCCGTTTGTTCCTGGAGCTCCGCCTTCGCCCGAGATTGGTAGCGATTGGAAGCTCTTGATCTCTGCTCCGCTCTGATACCACTGGTGCGCAGATCGGTCGCAGATAGCTCACGTGGTGAATCCCGGAAGGTCCCCAAGAACAATGAACTCTACCTTTTTGCACAAAAAACCATGTAAAAGCATGCACGACAAGAGGCAAGAGACAAATTGGGTTCAATCTTCCCCATGCCTTGTGTGAGCGCTTCACAAAGCATGTATTTAATGTATATTTCCAATCTTCATGCTCAATAATAGCCCAATTACAAAAATATGACAAGCTTTTTAACTTTTGAGTTTGCTTTCTACAAAAATAGGAAAATAAAGCTAGTGGATGGTGCCCATAGAGTCTGCCACGCCCAATCTCAATGTCCAAATAGAAATAACATATCCGGGCGCATAAGCGAATTCAAAATAATAATCAATAATCAATGTCTCAATAGACATAACAAAATATAGGCATGGCGCCTATCAAAATATAGTCCAAAAGTCGAAAACCCGCTAGACTCCAATGCTTTCCTCCGCCACTGCTGCTATCTCTACACATCAACTGAAGCATTCACAATTGTTAGTAAAATAATACAATTAAACCGACAAAAGTGAATACCTAGCAGTCTTCAGCTACATAAATAAATCAACTGGTTAGAAATAAATCCTAACCTTAATTTATTACGAGTGCGCACTCTAAACTCATAAACGTTTATTAATTCAATATGCATTTTGCGGAATCACCCGCTATGGAATCACCCATGTACACACTAAATTAATGAAACGCCCGAAAAGGACAGGCGTCCCCATCAACTTCTCGCACAAAGAATCCTCTTTGTGTATGAGCCCCGGTCATCTAAGTTTACGGAATCCACCGTAAAGCCTCACGGAATCCACCGTGGCACGGAATCCACCGTGGAATATGCCTCCTGGCATCAAAACAAAAGTCCATGTATTCATTATAGATAAAAAGCATTTACATGGGGAGTTTATGTGCTTGCGACCTAAAGCATGGCCGCAAGCAGTAGGCTCAAAGATGGATAATAGATATATAAGAAAACAAGGCCATAGAGGAGGTATGGTGCTCCTCTACGAATCTGAAGAAGAAACATATTCGCTAGCACCACCATGGCTACTAGGGTCGCTATTCCCCTCCTCGCTATGCTCCACATCGGGGTTCACCTACACACACAAAAGATCAAGGTTGCTTACGTACACATGGTGGAGAGAAAGTTATAATTAGCTATACTTTTAATAGGAAAGTAAGAAAAACATACCTCCTCTGGCTGTCGAATCCTCATAGCCCGGTTGTATTGGTCCTCAGTGATGAGACTCTTCACTTTTTCTGTTGCTTTCTTCTTGGCTTTCTTCCACTCTATGCGGTGGCATATAGGTGGTTGGCTATAGGCTCCACGCCCCTCCTCCTGTCTCCGCAGTGAGTCCATGGCGCGTGTCATGAGGTGGGATCTTTTGTTGTGAAGCAAATCCCTCACTTTTGAATTTCCTTACTAGTTTGTGTGATGATTCCAATATGATTATGGGAAAAGTCTTTAAAAAAGGCAAGGTTTAGTTTTCTCTCTTTCATTATGTTCTCAAAACAATGGATTTAGTTCATTGTATTGAACTATATATATAGTTATTTCACCAAAATAGAGAAGGAAATAGAATCTAACTTATCACAATTTGTAATCTATCGAATACACTTGAGATATAATATCTCACTAGTACCCAAATGTTGTAAACATTTGATTTGTGACATTTCTTTTTTTTTCTAAGTTTTTCTTCTTGTAAGAGAGGGATGACAAGATTATGACAAGATAGTATATGCCTTTCAAACCCATGTGATGGGGAGCAATGCAAGACTTTTGACAGTAAACTCTCTTTGTAATAGTACCTCTAGAGTGAGACACCCTGTGATCGTGATTGGTAGTATGATCTATGAGAAATTTAATGTATTACAAACTATAGATATATACAAAATAATGAAATACTTATTGTACAGCCAATCATTGGATTTTAGTCATATTATTTGGTCATCTTTAAAAAATGTGAATCTGAGAGACCATATTGTACCCTTCGGCATATATATAGACATGCTAATTTGCTTCATCATGTACTTCTATTTAGTGGATAGGACCCAAGGAGCATGAGATAATCAAAGTTCATCTATGGCCAAAGTGTCTCCATCTTGCCTACCTTCTTTAAATCCATCCATGCCCTTGAGTGTCTCTCTTTCCTATGTTATGGTCCCACAGAAAGCTCCCAACATTCTTGAATATGATTAGTATAATATGTACTTGTAGAATGTTTAGGAGGTTTTTACTACTAAAACCCTTTACAATTTTGACAAGCTATACACTATTGCCATGATTAGTAAGTAACCCAAACCTTTTGAGGAGAGTTATAAAATGGATTTTTGAGATTGAGGAATTTAAGTATAAATTTCAAGTTAAGGATCATTTTTGAAATCCAATGCAAGGTTTCAAAATTCTTAGACATAACCTAGAATACACACATATTATAAGCATGTGACCCAACAACCGTATTAGTATAATTAAACTTTCAATTTAAAATATATTGATCATCTCAAAGAACCCCAGAGAGAATATATTGTTCTTGGACTGGACACTGAACCATTTTGGATTGTACTTTGAAATTTTTGGATCAAGTGCCCTATTCATCAGGGTGATGGTGACCCATTCTAGCTTTCTATCCCTCACAATTTGGTACTCATCAAGCTTGAGTACAAATTTCACGAGACCACTACATTCATTGGAGTCACCTCAAATAATTGAACAAAGTATGGATATAGGGCCTTCAAGTTGTAAAATATATTTTTGTATTTGTTGTAAACCATCGTTTCCCCTAGTGTTAAATGATAGGCATCTTCAATATTAAATGGAGATCCTAGGAGTTGTAGAACTTGATCATTCACTTATTTTCACATTCTTTTGAGTGATATTGGATTTGGAAATATTATTTTTTATACCTTAGATTTCTTCATCTTCCTGTAAAGAGATTTGTAAATAGTTGTGTATCCCCTACTAGATATATCTACCTCATCCAACAAAGTTTGCATATCACTTGAGCTAAGTGGACTCCGCCTCAGGAAAATCTCAATCCCCTATCCTGCAAGATTTCAATACGTTGGATCCTTCAAGATTTCTTTGATAGCTTCCTTATTTAGAAGCATTTTAAAGTGTTCAATTGATGCCTTCATGCTTGAAGTCGTTTCTTCATTAGGTTGTAGAGTATCTCTCTATTCATAATAATAAATGTTTAGTTATCATAAATTATTTTACAAATACTTTATGAGATGGAGAGAAAAGTAACAAAGAACTTACTTACTTCAGTGCATGTATTCTTTCAAAGTTCCAGGTCTTAATATTTCAAAGTTTATTGCATCATTTGTGAACCCCCAATATTCTTTCATTAAGCCTCAATTGATCTCTCTATTTCTCTAGCTCTAAAATAGTCTTTTTGCTCTGTAGTAATTTATGCTTACATTGCTCTAATGTTTTCCTCAAAGAGGCATTCTCCTTGTCTAACAAATCTCTTTGTAACTTATGTACATTGCTAATGGCATCCAAATGTTGAGTATATCCTAAGAGGCTATTATAACTTTTTCCAATGAAGCTTACTAAGGATATAATATCCATGAAGGGAGGCACCAAGTTATGCAAAGGATCTTTTGGATATAGTTTCCCATAAGTCCATGGATCTATATTCCTCTTTCCTTGCAACCTCTTGTGATTTTCCCTAGCATCGTGTCTCTAATAGATATCACAACATGTAACATATGTAAAAGTATCATGGAAGATCGTTGGATACCAATAACTAGCATGCAAAGCTTTTTCAGGAGTAAACCATTGAGAAAAATGATCTGCACATCCTGAATCCTGGCATTTCTCTAAAATGAATGGTACCTCATTAGGCACTATACACAATGATATACCTCATACACTCCCCTTCTGTACAAGACACTTGCTATAATGGAAAAGCAAAGTGCTTGTTTCTTAATCTTGCTCTTCTTAGATTCAAAAGGAGAATCTGCAGGGTTGCTTGTGGATAGATTATCAGTAATTAATGCATACCACTACGAGATTGAGGGTGCATCAATCTTGCATAGATCTTCGTAGTCACTAATATCAGCCCACTTTTTCTAAGGCTCAACAAAATCTACTAAAAATTCAATAACAGCCTACACTTTTAGTGGCTTACTTTGAATTTCATAGCCAAACTCCTAAAAATAGATTAGTCATTTAGCTAGGTGGTTAGGGGTTGAAGCTTGTTCATCAATAATCATAGACCCTCTACCTTGGTGAAAAACACCACCTTCTCATAAAGAATGTAATGTCTAAAGTTCTTGCTAGTGAACACTGTCGCCAAATACACTTTTCTAAATAACTATATTAGCACTTTGAAACCCGTAATTTTTGGCTTGCAAAAGCACTTGGATGATACACCTGTGTCTCCTAAATTTGGTATAGGCAACAATTGATACCATGCCTTCTTGTAGCTATAAAGATATAAAAAACCTCACCCCTATTTTGAGCTTTTAGCATTGGAATTTTGGATAATTATAGCTTAACATCCTCAAAAACCATTGCAGAGTGTTCAATCCATTCGAAAACATGGTTGTGTGCGAAGAGATCAACCAATGCATTAATGAGCTGACAATAATATTTCAGATATGAAACAAAGCTCTGAACCTCCCTAGGACTTGTGGGTGGGCTCATGGCAACAATTATTGCTACTTTCTCAAGATTAATGGCAATGCCAATTGCACTCACATTATGGCCAAGATATAATATGTAGGATATCCTAAATACATACTTTTGAGGATCTAATGCTATGCAATACTCATAACAACACTCAAAACATTTACGTAGAAGCATGAGTTGCCTATCATGGGTTGTGACAGCCACTCTCAAATCCTCTATAAAATCCTTAAACTTTTTAGGGGAGATATTGGTAAAGGTCTTATCAATCATTCTTTGGCAAGACCTTGGAGCATTACATAGACTTTGACATGGTACACAGAGGTACCAAAGACTGTATTGAACATCACTTTTAATTGATCCTCCTCAACTATGGCCATTTGATTATAGCCCACAAAGAATCCATAAAGGAGTGCATTTCTTGCCCTACTAAGTGATCTTAAATTTCTTAAATAAAGGGAAAAGGATAGTAGTCCTTTATTGTCAGCTTCTTCAGCACTTTCAAATCTACACATACACGATTTTGATTGTTCTTATTTTCCTTATCACAACTGGTGAACACCATTCAATATGTTTCATAGGAATGATTAGACCTACCTTTCTTAACTATATGAAGTCCTAAAAAAGAGGCCCTCTCAACTCAAAAGGAATTCATCTAATCTTTTATCTTACTACCTTACTGCCTTCTTTCAATGGGATTGTATGCACGACAATAGTAGGGGGAATCCTCTTCAACTCATCATGCCTTCATGCAAATATATCTCTAAACTCCTGTAGGTGCAATACATATTTTGCACACTCATCATCAAATAGTATAGTACCGAGTCTAATTAGATGGGGATTATTAGGAATCCTAAGAATCTCCCACTCTATTACATCAACATTGCATATTTGATATTTTGCCCCCATAAGCTCATTTAAGCACACTTGATAGAATTCCTTTGTTGTGGAACCCCCATTAGACTCACTAGAGCTCAAAGTTCAAGCAATAGAGGTTCCATCAAGTGCATCCCATTTTGAAGTTGGAGTGGTGTCCTTTCATTTAGTGGTGCATGTTCAGGGTAAACATGCAAAATCATTCTCCTTGATGCATGCCCAAAGATCAATTGACTAGTTGGGATGTCTACCAAAAAATCAAAGTGTAATATCCACAATCCTCCTACCAACAAATCATAGCTTGGTCTCCTAGGAAATCGGATAACACAGAAATCATGAACACACTCAATATGCGTTATTGTTACATGTACTTCAGAGACTATTCCTTCTCGCTATCTTAAACTATCGTTAGCCTTTTCTAGTATAGTTGTGACTTCCTTTTGAATGGGTAAACGAAGCCTCTCTAGTAAGTCCATAATCACAATGTTTAGATAGAGACAAGCTCAGGTCTACCACAACATTTTCTAACAAGATGCCATCAACATATGCCTGAACTTTAGGGTAGTGCTTCTCCACATGTTCCTACCATTCACTACCCACTCGCTTTGTACTAGCAATTTCTAAAACATAATATATTTTTGTGATTTTCTTGAATTCATTGCAAACTTTAGGTGACAATTGTATTATTTGTAGCAAGCTCACATCTAGTTTGACTCCATATAGAACATTTGCTAGATCCAACTCATGCAAGTTTGCAATAGCATTTTTTTCTTGCCACACCATCCTCTCTTTTGGCTTTCTAATAGCCTTAACAACGTCCTTCACTTTTGACTTAAACTTGCTCTTAGCCACCCACTCCTCCAAAATAACTTCAAATTTAAGAGGACCCATCTCGGTGTTGACATTTGCAACCTTCTTATAAATCGTGATAGACTTAGAGTTAGATCTGCTTATACTAGGGTTATCATTCTAAATCTGTTTCATTTTCTATCCCTTGGTGTCCACTCTTAAATTGTTAGAGGCTACATTTCCATCAAAGTGAAGTCCCTCTACTAGACTAACCCCACTTGGCACTTCCTCTAAGGTGACTTCTCCCTTTTGCAATATTTTCTTAGGGTCCTCCCCTCAATGATTTACATCATTTGATCAATGATTCATGTATTGGTCATATGTCCTATCTTCTCACATATATCACTCTTCTAATGAGGGAAAATATGTGGGAGAGGTACTGAATACCACACCACTTACAACTAAATCTTGATGGACCACCCTCTTCAGGGTCTAGACTTCCTATTAAGTTTTACTACTTCTTTAGAATGTTTATATCTATGGATATTTGTCCATATCATTTAGTTAACATGTTAGTATAATGTTTCATCATGTCCTTTACTTTACCAAGAACATTTTATGTACTAGACTCATAAACATAATCATCCCCTTGACATCTCAATGGCTTAACCACCTAGTTAGGTATTCCGGGCTAATTAGCTGGCCTTACATTGGGATTTATCATTTGGCTTCTCCTATTTAATGAGCTTATGTGGTTAGCCATTGGCATGGCAACATTAGGGGGAGCTCGCACCATATTTACATTTTGCATAATGTCTCCTGATCTTGCATTAGGATTTGTTGTGGACTTATCCAAGCTTAACCACCACTAGTTGTAGGTAATGACAAATTATTGTTAGGACCTATACTTGAATAGAAATTTTCCCTCGATGCATGGGATACTTTTATTTGTGACTTTATCTCCTCTACTCGAGCAATTGCAATATCTATATTAGCAAAAGGAACACTACTGAGTTACACTTGGATATTCCACTACAACAAAAAGGGTTCATAGACGTGCTTGTGGACGCAATATTTGAATTGTGAAAAAAAATGTCAGTCGCGTTTATTAACGCGTCTATTTACACGTTTACAAAATCGCGTCTAAAAGTGCGCTTATAATCAGAGTTACACGCACACTTAGATGCACCTATAGATGCGCGTATAAACGCGCTACGTAAATATATAATCATATTTATAAAAAAGTGGACATATTCATATTGTGCATCTATACAAGCGTGTATCTACGCGTCTAAAATCGCGTTTACTCTGAAAGTTTTTGACGAGAATAGATGCGCATTTATCCTGCAATTTAGACGTGCTGATAGACATGCAAAACAGAGGTATGAAAAAAAAAACAGAGAGCATGTGGCTTTGCAAGCCACATGCTCTTTGGTTTTTTCCCCCCCATCAACATCAAATTGTATGCTTAGGAAAAATAGAGAAAGATTATTTCGAAGATTGGATACTGAAAACAAAACAATGTATGTAGCACACAAAATTTCATATATATAGATGAAACGTTTTTACATTATCAGTTCTAGTGCTTGTGACGTCATGGTCGCAAGCACTAGCTGAAAGTAATACATATCAAAAATGAAAATTACAAGCCAAGGGGAGGCATGCATGCATGGGGCTCCTCTATATCTCCTCAGAAGAGACATCATCATCGCTACCACCACCACTTCCTGTGCCGCTGCCGTTGCCGCCACCGCTACTGATAGTCCCCCCTTCGCTATCCTCAACTGCATCAGGGTTCGCCTACACAAAGAATTAAGGTATATAAATACCATTACAAACAATAAATTAGAGTTATCTATACTTTTCATGTAAAAAATAAAACATACCTCTTCTGGTGGTGGAATCCTCATGGTGCGATTATATTGCTCCTCCGTGATGAGTCCCTCCTCATAGAAATGCCGCCAACTGGATGCCCGGTTATGACCTCGATGGTAGCCTACCTCTCTAGGAGTAGGCATCCTACCAACGATATGATACTACAAAACAATTTGAACATACAACGTATTAAAACACACTACATAATGAAGTGAAACAAATTACAAAATTTAATTTAAAAAAAGAAATCAAATAAAACTTACAAACTCAGCTTCCCATGACACCCTGCCACCCGATCCATAATGCGACGATCCCATGGTTGCCATCTGGATACGTAGCACCTCTGCATGTTGGCGACTTGTCATTTTCTCCGCTGCTCTCTTCTTGGCCTCTTTCCACTCCTTGCGGTGGCAATTGGGTGGTTGGCCATATCCAGGGCGCCCCTGCTCTTGTCTCCGCAATGACTCCTTGGCGCGCGTCATAAGGTGAGACCTCTTGTTATGAAGCGCGTCTCTCGCCTTTGACCGTCCCCAATCATTTGAGAATCGTGAATTCTCGGGATTAGGGTACCTTTTATGTACTGCCCGCAGCACGTCTTGCCACAAACTATTTTTTTGGTGCTTGAAGGGAATCAAGCAATCTTTGTATGTGGCATGCATGACACTTCTCAAGTAGGCTATCACTTCCCTCCCCTCAAAGTCATGCAAGATACCACCAACATCAGTGATAGAGTAGTACATTTGTGGAGGCTCACCTCTCTCATTTTCCGGTGAGGGTGATCGAGAGGCACCACCTAGGCAACCCCCACAAAGCCCTCGACCTCCTTGTCCTCCCGCACCACTCTCCCTCCTCCCTCGACGTGCACTACCCTCTACCTCACTCGATACACGTGCTTCTGCAGATGCAAGTGCTTCGGCTGATCCATGTACCTCAGTTGATCCCTGTGTAGGCAAAGATGTGATAGGTGTCCCAGACATCACACTGAAAACCTCATCTGCAATGGGAGGGCAACCAAGATAATTGGTCATCTCCCCCATGAATTGCTCCTTGTTGAATGGGGTGCTGGAGGATCCAGTATTCCACATATACACAAGAAAAATCATATTACCCTATGTAGATAAAACATATTACATACAACATCTATACCTATGTCTCTATGCGCGTCTATACCTGCGTCTCTGTGAGAGTCTGTCAACGCGTCTCTATGGGCGTCTGTCAGCGTATCTATTTCCACGTCTATAGCTGCGTCTACACTGTTATCTGGACGCGCTGACATACGCGCACAGTCGCACCATTTCTTCTCAAACTTGCTTAAAAAACAAAGCAAAAAAACCTCCATAGATGACAAGATCCAGCATGTGAAGAGAGACAAGAGAGAGAAAACAAACAGAGAAACCAAACAAGATTGAGAGAGAGAAGAAGAGCTCACCTTGTTTGCCTTGTTCCAACGGGTGGCGGCGGCTAGGTTGCAAGCTCCTTGTTCTCCTTCTCCCTTCCCTTGGTAAGTTGCTTCAATCTTGTTCTCTTCCTTGCTGTTTGGATCTTGTTCTTTACTCTTTGGCTCTTCTTTCCTCCTGTCCTCTTTTTACTCTTATTTCCTTGCCTCATTGTCTTCATGAAGTGATAGATAGGCACGAGTAGTGATGTCGAGCTCGAACTGCAGAAAACATGCAAAAAACGTAGGAAAGCACAGGTTTGAAAAGAAAGCCACAACTTTTTTTAAATTTTTCTATACTTGCGTGGCGCGTCTGTCAGCGCGTGTATATACGCAGATAATTCCTATTACACGCGCTTACAGACGTGCAGCAACAATTTAAGAAATCAATGCATGCATTTAGGGAATCAATTGACCTATGTGGTGACATATATAACAAAGCTTGAGGATAAGAGATAACACATTGACAAGTCAATTGGCACATATATATGTAGTGACTTACTAGACCATCCCACTTACAATTGCATATTATCCCACTTACATATCAATAGGTGGATAAAGCACGAATGGTTTTTAGCTAGAGAAAGATAATGCAATGAAGGTGTACACGAAAGAGATAGAGAAATGCATATTATCCATCAATCAAACAAAGATATGTGAGCTATAAGTGCACCTTGACATGATTGGAATAGCTTGCATATGTACAAGCTGCCAACTGATTTACATCAATCTACTCATGCTATGAATCGGCATGTATGGCTAGGTTAAGTGCACAACATTAAATGAGACATGTGAGTGTATTGATCAGTTCTCTGTATATATATTGAAAATGCACAAGTCAGCCTTTGATTTATATATACATCCAATCATCATGCCCTATCCAATTACATTTGTATAGGGCATGATTGGATGTATATAGGGCATGAAATCACATATATGTAATTAGCTTTGAATGATTGGATGTATATTTGTAATACTCAGAAAGAAGTAAAGTTTGTAATGTATATCATGTCCTATGCATGTATATGCCCTATACATGTATATCATGTCGTATATACATGTATATCATGTCCGTATGATCCTGTACATGTATATCATGTCCTAGCGTATGATCCAGGTGTAATTATGTCGTATATACATCCAATCATGCCCTATTCAAAAAAATACTATTGTTAAGAGGTTTGATCATATTCATGTAACCTCTTGCTTGCATGATATGTTTTAAACAACTCAGAATCTTGGGAAATTTAAAGAAAAGATAGGATTCTTTGCCACCCAAGCCTACCCTGCTTACTCTATTGTTGCCTGAGAGATTGTTGCAGGGGCTTCCCCCAATTATGAGGTCAATCTTTCCCACTGCATCCACAATCTCAGCCAACTTATCATCAGTAAGATCTCTAACATCATCCTCCATTTGAAATCGGCCTGTTTGGAAGGTTTTGTTCCACTAGCTGGCTATTATGTTTTTACATTTATCATTGATCTCCACAATAACAACAGCCTTCAAAATTATACCCAATTTGTGCAATGCCACTGCTTTTCCACCAAGGCTCGAGAATAAGGACAGAACTGTTAAACCTTGCGGATATAATTCTTTCAGTGGTGAAAGACTGTACGCAATAGTATTGACCTGAAATGAGTTGCCCAATGCATCATACCGATCTAAAAGGGTAGAGCAGCCTCAAGTGTGGTCACGATCATATCCAACCACCAGCTCAATCTCATGGGGTTCAAGTGGGGCAGCTTGGCCTGGGTTGACCCAAACCAAGTTCCATATTTTGCATGCCAGGACAATCTCATGTTGAAGATAAGAAGGTATCCTGCTTTCTTTGTGGGAATAAAATATTTTTCTGATCAATCCACATATAGTGCTAGGGGCACCCCGTGTGTTTATGCAATTCAGCTTCTCTCTCGGATCCCATGGGGGCCAATACTTCTTTGTTTTCGGAAGCACCTCAAAGATTGTCATGGGAGCAGGGGAAAGGATCAACCTTCTTCTATCTACTAGAAGGTTATAAACATAACCACCTCAGCCTAAAGCATGTTGAAAAATATCTAGAGTCTGTGAACTCTAGATCTATGCCACACTACAACAGAAACGAGGCATAGATGCACACGTTAGACACGCAAAGTCGGGCGCGTCTATCAGAGCGTCTATAAATGCGTGTAAACGTGCGTGTAAATAGACGTGAATTTTGCGTCTATATATCCGCGCAAATAGACGCTAATATAGACGCGCTATCAGACGCACAATTATTTAACCACCTAAAATTAGCAATTCACATAATTAAAAAACCAAAGTTAATAATTATTTAACCACTTGAAATTGATTCTTGAGCATGCACATGTGCGCATGATAAAAACCATAGAATTAAGAATACACATTGAATCATTGAATTGAAAAAATAGAGTTAATAACTACTTTTTCATTGCTCTCTAATGAATGGCAGTAAGTAATTAGCAGCAAGCGACAGAAACCTTACAATTAGTAGCAAGCATTGCAATATGTATCTCGTAATTTCTCTGTGTACTTGAAGATGATAAAATATACTTCCTTTTTATTATGGAAAATTCAATGCTTGCTTTAAAATTGACTATTGATTCTTGAATATGCACGTGTGCGCATGATAAAAAGCATAGAATTAGGAATACACATATATTGAATCAATAAGCAAATTAATTATGTTACAGTGAATGATCCATCTCATCTTCAATGAGATCAGCCCTTGCTAAACTATCTACTTCTAGGTCTATGTTACCAAGAGGTAACGAAAGAAATAAGTCTATCCCACTATCAGATGTGTTGCTATACTGCTCAATAACTTCATCAATATCATCGACAATCACATTATTGTCTTGTTCTGCGTTTCCTTGAACATCATCGCAAGGTTCATCTTGTACTATATCACGCATATCATCCATTATGGTTTCATCATGCACATCATCATTATTTGTTGGATTGTCATTTTCTATCTCCATGTCGGTAATATTACCATATATTGGTTTTGAACGATTAGATATAGGGATGACATACCACCATCGGTTATTGTTTACCATTGGATGATACACAACCTGTATTTGAAAAACAAAAGCAAAAAACTTAAGTACTTATTATATTGTGTATATGTATCACATGTATACATATAAAAAAATTAGCTTTTGCATATATACCTGCTCGCATTGTTGAGGTAGTACTAATGTGTCATTCTTGTTTTGGTGAAATTTTGTAGAGTCAATGATTACAAAACCACTTCGATGACGTCTGATTGTGCAATGCTCACCATTTGTTACCACTTCTTTAAACCACTTCACATCCAGTACATATATAAAGAATCGTCTAAAGTCAAGCTTCAGAATATCTTGATCAAGCCACAATAACCTTCCATGGTACCATTGGCAGCGTCGAAGTGAGCAAGGACACCACAATCTTAGGTATTTCTCTTTTCATCTATACATTGAGTCTGAAGATGTTTACCCTCACACCAAAGTGCATTGAATAATGTGCACTAGTAGTAAAAGATAAAAGATCAAACATGTCAATTATTTATATAAAATAAAACTTATAGAAACAAATTAATTGATAGTATGTCTCACCTTTGATAAGCAACCTCGTGCGTATTCCCACTCTTCTTGAGATATATTAATTTCCTCCTCTTTTTCCATTCTCTCCATTTTCTCGTGTAACCAATCTATGTCAATATGACGTGGGAGCGCATTTAGATGATCTAGAAATGAGACATTACGTCCATATCTAGTGCGAAATTCTTGTCTTTTGCTTTTTCTTCTTGCCCTTGCTTCATTTATAGTGTCACCCATTTGCTCATAACATCACTATTGAGCACACAAAAACTATTTAACTTACGAAGTTCTTCTTTTGTTAGCACTTTACTCATTCCTTTTCCTTGAGGTACTATAGAGGTCATCCTCAAGTCTTCATCATCTTTCCATAGTCGTGGTTGAGAGGGATCCACTTCAGCAAGATATTCAGAGATAGAAACAAGGGATGATTGTACTAACCAACCCTCAGCCATGCTTCCCTCAGGCCGTGCTTTTTGCCTCACAAAATCTTTCAAGGTTTTCATGAAGCACTCAAGAAAAAACATCCACCTTACATGAACTACCCCACAAAGTGCGATCTCATCAATCAAATGTACGAGTAAATGTAATTGAGTAGTCAAAATGGATCGACAAAAAATTTCCTCCACCAAACAAACCACCTCAATAGATAATACTCGAGCATCTTGCAATGTGTTTGGATCAATTTCCTTCGAGCTCACGTATCTGTCAAGATATATTTGAGAGTTGTTTATTTTTGTGTAGAAATTCAAAGATATATAGTGAAAAAATACAATGTATACACACCTCACAAGCTCTCCCATCTTGTAAATGATATCACGTACATCTTTGGAGGCACAATGGGATATGCTAGTAGGAAGTACGAACTGAATGTAAACAATATTCATAGATGAAAATGATTAGTTGAGGAAAAAGTCATCATACCCCAAAGTTTACACATAGTTACGCCACTAATTACTATATTCACGGTTAGAGATACCCTTACTTGAATCATTTTGTGCCAATCGTGGGACTTCAAACCAGATAGTTGCTCCACACCTCTTTTCTTTTTCTTTATGAAGGCTCCCTTGAGACATCTCATACATCCTGTGGGTGTTCGAACGCTATATATTTATTCCTTCACTATTTTTTCCTCGTTCTTTGACAATATCCAAGGTGCATGGGGTAGCTCAATCTTTCCTCTGGGTCCAATTCATGGCCAGGCTCGTCTCATGCGACCAATGTTACATAAATCCTCCCTTACATTAACTGAATCGCAAGCCCCTATCAAGTGATCCCATAATGTAGATACAACATTTTTGAATATGTGCATGGGGTCCAATAGGTGATTGATCTTGAGTTCAGTCCAGTACGGAAGACGAAAGAATATAGAGAACCTAACAAACAAACAATAGATTATGTAAACATTTCATCATGCTAAATACTTTAAAGTCAATCGAGAGAAATGCACTTCTTACCAACTCATGCCATGTGGAGGGTGGCTATCGGCATTAATCCATCTCTCCTTCCAATCTCGAATGGTTAGAGATTGTGGAGTCATTCCATTAGTAGGGAGAACATATTTGGGATGGTCAATAGGAAGAAATCGATGATGATTGTTGTAGATAACCTTCTTTAAACATGCCGGCCTAGAGGAAACTAGAGAGGGACCGCAATTGATTCAAGTCTTGAATTAAACCTGACGTGGTTAAACCTGAAAAAACAAGTGAATTAATAAAATGCAATTGATTCAAGTTTTGAATTTCAAATATAGAGTTATATACATGTACCTGAACACTCTCCGTATCCTGGAAAGTCGTGCATGGTCCACAACAACATGGCCTTCAATGTGAAATCTCTAGAGGATGCAGATGCACTTGTATCTTGCACCTCAATACCTTCCCATAACATTTCTAACTCTTCAATCAAAGACTCTAAGTAAATGTCCATGTTTTTTACCTTGTGCTTTCCAGGATTAATGAGAAGGGACAACATCACATGTCCCTTTTTAATTGCCTCCCAGAGATGTCAAGTAATGTCTTGCTTGCTCTCTCTTAGTTGGCAATTTGTTTCCTTTTGGAAGCATTTGTGATAATAACCTACATATATTTTAAAAGTGAGTTAAAAAACCACCAACATATATTTCTATCTGATTTCAAAATAGAGAGGTTAACAATTAATATTATGATTCATATATAAGCCAAACTGAATTGATACCTACTTCAATAACGCATCCAAACTGACATTACTCCATCCATAAATTGTTTGCAAGTTAAGTATCTCCACGGACGCACGAAGAACGGAGTACGTACAACCTTCATACAACGGAGTAGATGATGCTACATATAGTGGATCATCTGGCTTCGTAGAGTGACCTTCTCCCTGAACCGATTGTGAAAATAGATGGTGTACCATGTTGTCCAAAATCTCATCCTCTACGACTTGATGGGACATTTCATGAGGGCTACTATCATGCTCGTCAGTCTCTACTCTTCTTGAAGACTCTGCCTCCTCCCGTCGACGTTTTGCAGCCTCTCGACGCCCGGGAGGGAGCATCTGAGGATGTGGCACCGTATCCAGCTCAACCACAAAAGGGAGTTTCATGTACGTTGATATATAATTCCCGTAACATAGACTAGCAATCTTAGTGGTACAAAAAAACAATGAATACCGGTGATTTTTCTTGGTCCCATTCTCCATACAAGCTGAGGTGTGACATTGTAATTCGATGTGCTCGAAAAATACACCCTCGACAACGATCACACATGCATCTAATTTTTCGTCGTAGCCATGCATCTCGATTATGAAGACGCAATGTTTCATCCTCACTTGAGGATGTGCTCATTGACTCACCAACTTGCACCGCACTAGGTGATGATGACGTCGACATGATTAAACCTAATTCATGACAACATCAAAATATTTGTCATTCATATGTTTACATAAGATCTTAATTTTAAATACACAAAAATCATCATCTTAAAACTTATCTTAACTTATCTTAACTTATCAAAACTTAAGAAGAATTCACTATCAAAACTTATCTTAAAAACAAAAAATTATGATAAATCCCAAATGCGCATCTAAATCCGCGTCTACCTACGTGTCTATTTTCGCGTCTATATTCGCGTCTATCCTCGCGTCTATCTGAACAATAGATGCACATATACATGCGAAAATAGACGTACACGTCAAAATTCAAACCATACTTAAATCATTTCTTTTCAAACTGTGCCTTTCCTTTCCTGCGTTTTTTGCGGTTCTGAAGCTTGAGTTTAGCCGACATGCAGTCTCTTCATGCCTCACCTAGTCTCTTCATGCCTCACCTCCTCATGACTCACCTCTTCTTTCATTTCAAACACACAATAAGGGAAAAAGGAAAGCCAATGAGAGGAAGAAAGAGAGAACAAGAAAGAGGAGAACAAGAAGAAGCATCAAGCAAGCAAACAAGCATCAAGGGAGGGTAACTTACCAAGGAGAGGAAGAAGGAGAAGGAGAAGCACCACCACCCGCCACACCAAACACCCAAGGTGAGTCTCTCTCTCTCTCTCTCTCTTTGTTTCTCTCTTCCTCTCTCTGCTCTGTCTATGTATTTAGGATTTTTGATTCTATTATAATGTATTGCATTATGTAAATCGTCAATGGCTATCGTCGGCCTAAAATCGGCCGACCCAGCGCGTCTGCTAGCGTGTCTACATCTCAGTGTAGACGCAGACATAGACGCAGAAAAATGTCTCCTCTTAGAGCGTCTTCGAGCGCGTGTGCTGGCGCGTGTGCTTTGCAATGTACATGCGATGATACACGCATTGCACAGAAGGTTGACCTGCAGTCTACACGCGATTTTAGATGCGCATTGACCTGGGATGCGCGTCTAGCAGTGCGTCTGTGCTGCACGTTAGATGCACAAATAGACGCGCTGGATAGAAGATGAACAGCAATGTTATGTCAAAGGCTTAAAAACTGCAATGTAGTGTTTTTGTATGCAATAGGAAAGCTATGCTACAATTTAGGACACCCTAGTCATAGTCTTTTATAAATTTTCCTATATTCAAGTTTATAAGGCTACAATCAATAATAAATACTTTTGAGCAAGGTCCTATTGTGTGACATCACCTAGAGCAGAATCTTGTTGTGTGGTATTGATTAACTCCTAAGTAGAAGTCTAGTTAGATCTAAAAGTGACAAATTAGGAAATGGTATAATTTTATACACATTTATACAAACATTACATTCTTTACATAAAGTGAGATTGAAACTTGTGTGTTCTACATGTGGATCTCGTGAATTAGAGCCCTCACCTAGGCATATAGGCCTCAATGTGTCCTCTAGTCTATGGATAGTCACCTCCACCCCTCATCCATGAGTTGCTTGTACTACACAATATCCTCCTATATTTTTTGTATGCAAATAAATTTGTCTTTTTTCTGTGTTTTTTTTGCAGATGTTGTATCTTGGTTCATCTAGCAATGACCCAAATGTGGATCACATGAATGATACATTGGCCTCCTTTGGCAGGGGGATCAATGCATTTTTTGGAGGTTTTCCTAGTAGGGAAGACTTCATGGGAGAGATGACCAGACACCTTGGCCGCTCTCCCACAGCGGACGAGGTGTTCAGTGTCATGTCTGGGACGCCTCTGGCATCTTTGCTTGGCACTACTTCCCAGACTCCACATGCAGGTACTCCACATACAGGTACTCCATATGCAGGCACTCCATATGCAGGTACTCCATTTGCAGGTACTCCACATGCTCCACGTGCATCTGCAGAAGCTCGTGCGTCCAGCGAGGCTGAGGGCAGTCGACAGAGAGGGAGGAGGGAGAGTCGAGGGGAAGGACGAGGGTTGTGTGGGGGTTGCCTAGGAGGTGGCGAGCGATCACCCTCACCAGTAGATCATGTAGAGGAGGTTGTACGCCATTACTATAGAATTACAGATGCCGGTGGCATCTTTAATGATGATGAGGGAAGGGATGTAATGGCGTACATGAGGAGCGTCGTGCATGCGACATATAAAGATTGTTTCATTGCCTTCAAAAATCAGAAAAGCAGCTTATGGCAGGAGGTGTTGAGGGCAGTCCATAGGAGGTACCCAAATCCTGAGGGTCAGCGATTCTCGGATGATTGGGGACGTACAAAAGTGAGGGATATGCTTCACAACAAAAGATCCCACCTCATGACACGGGCCAGGGACTCACTGCGGAGGTTGGAGGAGGGGCGTGGAGCCTACAGCCAACCACCTATGTGCCACCGCATAGAGTGGAAGAAAGCCAAGAAGAAAGCAGCTGAGAAAGTGAAGAGTCGCCAGCACGCAGAGGCGTAGCAGATCCAAATGGAAACAATGGGATCGTCGCATTACGGATCGGGCGGCAGAGAGCCGTGGGAGGCAGAGTTTGTAAGTATATTTTGATTTCTAGTTTTTTTAAATTTATATTTCTTTAAATTCTTTATATATTTTAGTCTAATATATTGTGACGTCTAATTGTTTGTATATCTCTAAATGTTTTGCAGACTACCATCGTTGGTAGGACACCTACCCCTAGAGAGGTAGGTTACCATCAAGGCCATAACCACGCAGCGACATGGCTTCACTTTTATGAGGAGGGTCTCATCACTGAGGACCAATACAACCGGGCCATGACGATTCGACAGCCAGAGGAGGTATGTTTTTCTTACTTTCCTATTAAAAGTATAACTAATTATAACTTTTTCTCCACCTTGTCTATGTAAGCAACCCTGATCTTTTGTGTGTGTAGGTGAACCCGGATGTGGAGCATAGTGAGGAGGGGGATAGCGACGCTAGTAGCCATGGTGGTACTAGCGAGGATGTTTCCTCTTCAGATTCGTAGAGGAGCACCATACCTCCTCATGAGGCCTTCTTTTCTTGTATATGTATGATATCTCTTTGAGCCTACTACTTGCGGCCACGCTTTAGGTCGCAAGCACTCAAAACTTCCCTTGTAAATACTTTGATATATAATGAATACATGGAATTTTACTTTCAATTCTCGTGCCCGTAAGATACGTTGTCTTTTTCCCAAATACACAATCTGATGTATGGGAGGGGGGAAAAAAAAAACCAGAGAGCATCTTTGCAACCACATGCTCTCTGGTTTTTTTTTTCCAGTTCTGTTTTGCGCGTCTATCAACGCGTCTAAATTACAGGTAATTCGCGTTTATTCGCGTGTCTATAATGCAGACTACACGCGCTTATACACGCGCTGCATAATTCAAATTAAAAAAGAAAATTAAATATCTTTTTAAAAATGAACATTTTTTGTTTTCCGTTCCCATCTATCAGTGCTTGTAAAAGCGCGTCTAAAAGCGTGTCTATATGCGCGTGTATATGTGCATCTATTGCGCGTCTATTTGTGCGTGTAAATTCGTCGATACATGCGATTATAGACGCGGAATGATAGACGCGCAAATAGACGGGCGGATAGACGCGCCCGTAAGTTTTTCTCTGTATTCAAAAATCGCGTCTAAATGTGCGTGTATGAGGCTTTTTTGTTGTAGTGCCATTAAAAAGCCGTTTGATGGTCTCCCACTCTGACTTGGGAACGTTCTCAACATTTTCAAAATAGAAAAAGGGAGGGCCTTCCATCAAACTATTCAATGCTTTTGGCTTGCCTTTAAAAAAGCCAGGAATTCCAAACCCCATGCCCTTTTTGAACTTGAAGGGTGGACGTGATGTTTTTCCATTCATAGATTGAGTCTCGAGCCATAAAACACTCGAGACTTCATTGGCACTTTTATCCAAGTCTAGAGTAGGAGTAATGCTGATCTTTGTTTTAAGGCCCAAGTAAGTGTATCATAGCTTAAGGGCTCTTTCATCTACCCAGTATATTTTACTACAGACATCTCGTGAGGGTCCAGCATATCTAGTTATTTGAACACCTCGTGAGGGTCCAGCATTTTTAGTTTGATCTTTTATCTTTTACGACTAGTGCACATTATTCAATGCACTTTGGTGTGAGGGTAAACATCTTCGAACTCAACGTATAGATGAAAAGAGAAATACCCAAGATTGTGGTGTCCTTGCTCACTTTGAGGATGCCAATGGTACTTCGAGTAATTATTAACTCTATTTTTTTAATTCAATCATTCAATGTGTATTCTTAACTCTATGGTTTTTATCATGCGCACACGTGCATGCTCAAGAATCAATTTCAGGTGGTTAAATAATTATTAAATTTGGTTTTTTAATTATGTGAATTGCAATTTTAGGTGGTTAAATAATTGTGTGTCTGCTGGCGCGTCTATATTAGCGTTTATTTGCGCGGATATATAGACGCACAATTCACGTCTATTTACACGCACGTTTACACGCACTTATAGACGCTATGATAGACGCGCCCGACTTTGCACGTCTAACATGCGCGTCTATGCCTCGTTTCTGTTGTAGTGTTCAAATCTAATCCACATAGAAGTACTATAATTGGTCAACACATGTGGAATGGGAATAGAGGCTTGCAATTTGTGAAACACCTCCTTAAAATTCTTGGAATAAGATCAAGCATTCTCATGAGGCTCTTATTGTATCACATTCAACAATCGAAGTCAATATTGACCAGCGCTCTCAGGCGCAAACTCTTATGAAGGCCGCATAGAATAGATCTATCGTGGTTATGGTTTTGGCTTCAAAGCCATAATACCACACCGCAACACTTCCTTTCAAAGTCATATTAAAAAACATCATAAGATGTCCTTTATCCTAGATTCAACAATTAGACATTAACTTTTGAAATTAAGTAATCTAGAGTTTTGCATCCTTCTATGCTAACCCATAAAAAGTGGATAGAAAAGAGCCAAGCTCGGGAAAATTTTCCATTCCTACAAGTATCGCAATCGGTTGCACCATCAGAGGTTTGGGTCTAGTCTTGGGATTTGTATCGGAGGGGTTACACTATCACTTACAGTAGACTGACTCTTTAGGAAAACGGGAATACTAGAGCTTTCTTCTTCCCGTGATGGATTAAATGGGATATTAATTTGATTAATAAAACCTCTCACTCTCACCAATGTCAAAATATTGTGCTTAGCAGAATACCTCCCAATGATCTCAGTTCTTCTAGTGCGCAGATCGGCCGCAGTATGCTCACGTAGTGAATCCCGGAAGGTCCCCAAGAACAATGAACTCTACCTTTTTGCACAAAAAACCATGTAAAAGCATGAACGACAAGAAGCAAGAGACCAATTGGGTTCAATCTCCCCCCATGCCTTGTGTGAGCGCTTCACAAAGCATGTATTTTATGTATATTTCAATCTTCATGCTCAATAATAGCCCAATTTACAAAAATATGACAAGCTTTTAGCTTTTGAGTTTTCTTTCTACAAAAATAGGAAAATAAAGCTAATGGACGGTGCCCGTAGAGTCTGGTACGCCCAATCTCAATGTCCCAAATAGAAATAACATATCCGTGCGCATAGGCGCATACAAAATAATAATCAATAATCGATGTCTCAATAGACATAACAAAATATAGGCGTGGCGCCTATCAAAATATAATCCAAAGGTCGAATACTCGCTAGACTCCAATGCTTTCCTCCGCCACTGCTGCTATCTCTACACATCAACTGAAGCATTCACAATCGTTAGTAAAATAATACAATTAAACCGACAAAAGTGAATACCTAGCAGTCTTCAGCTACATAAATAAATCAACTGGTTAGAAATAAATCCTAACCTTAATTTATTACGAGTGCGCACCCTAAACTCATAAACGTTTATTAATTTAATATGCATTTTGCGGAATTACCCGCTATGGAATCACCCATGTACACACTAAATTAATGAAACACCCGAAAAGGACAGGCGTCCCCATCAACTTCTCGCACAAAGAATCCTCTTTGTGTATGAGCCCCGGTCATCTAAGTTTACGGAATCCACCGTAAAACCTCACGGAATATCCGAATGGCATGACTAAGAATTCATAATGGCCAAACTGTGTTCTGAATGCAGTCTTAAATATGTCGGATCTATCTAGCCTCACCTGATGATATCCAGACTTAAGGTCAATTTTACTAAATATAGAAGATCCTTGCAGTTTATCCATAAGGTCATCAACTCTAGGTATAGGATACCTATTCTTTACAGTGATCTTATTTAATGCTCGGTAGTCAATACACATACGATAAGTATTATTCTTTTTCTTGAATAAGAGTACAGGTGCACCGAATGGAGAACTGCTAGGTCGAATTAGGCCTCTATTTAGTAATTCTTCAACTTGACTCTGGATTTCTTTTTGCTCTATTTGATTGTGCCTATATGGTGCTTTGCAAGGTGGTTGTGTGCCAGGGATCAAATCAATCTTATGGTCTTCTGGTCGTGAAGGTGGTAAACCTGGTGGTAGGTCTTCTGCAAAACAGTCCTTAAAATATGCAAGAAATTCCTTATGCCTAGGGTGCATATGATTTTCCTTTGCATGCAATTCATTCACCCAAATGAGATATGATTTAGTACTCTTGCGTAGTGCACGTTTTGCTTGAGTATGCGAAAGCAGTGGAAAAATATTAGATACATGCATACCATATAATGTAATAGATTTTCCTTGAAAATTAATATTCATTGTGTACGTGGAATAATCTATATTTGGATTATGCTGGTGTCTCCAAGGCATTCCTAAAATAATGTCGCTTGACTGTAATGGAACAACTAAGAAATTTCTTCTTTCAATATATGAACCAATTTGAATCTCTAAATCTTGTACTTCTTGTGTGCCATTGTACCTAGTGCCTAAAAATGCAGCTTTTATGCGATAATGCGTAGGTACAGTCTGTAATTTCAATTCCTTTACCAATTTTGCTGAAATAAAGTCATGAGTACTACAGTCATAATGCAAGATAGTTCTTTCCTTTCCATGCACCAAACATTTCATAGTCAATAATGAATGTGGAGTAGGCATACCTGGTAAAGTGTCGGAAGTAGTAGTAGGATCATCCTCATCTTCAGTGAAATCTGGCATATCCTCATGCTCGTCTTCGTCCATGGCTCCAAGATAGTTGATATATGCTGGTGGCTTCTTTGAATGACAATTTGCTGTGAGATGCCCCGGTTGGTGACATTTATAGCATACTATTGGCTTGGTTTTGGTTACATTATTTGCAATGGCTGGAAGTCTGGGTACATTTGGATTTGCTTGTGGAATAGGCTTAGGATTTGTATTGACATTGGATGGTAATGCAAGTGGTTTAGCCCAATTCTTGCGGAAAGATGGTGATGAGAAACGACCTGGATTAAACCTTCTAAAATTGGAATTGAATTGTTTAGATCCATAATTACCATTAGCTTGGAATTGCTGTGGTCGTCTGTCTCTTCCGCGTAACTTATCTTCAGTGTCGTGAGCTAGTGAGATGGCGTCTTCAAGGGTAGCAGGCTTGAACATGTTCACTTCAGCGTAGTAATGTCCAAGGAGTCCAGACATATACTTCCGCTTATGTGTCGTCTCTGGTACGTCTTCAAGCATGCGTAGCTGTAGGAGTGCATTCCAAAAACGCTCTGTATACTGTGGAATAGGCTCACGATCCCGTTGTTGAAGTAAATCCCATTGCTTGATAGCCTTCTCATGAAATTGCGGTGGAAGGAAATTCTGCATGAACTTCTTCTTGAAATCTTCCCAAGTAGCAGGACATTCTATGCTCTTGCGTACTACAGTCCACCAAAGTGATGCTCTGTCTATCAGATGATTAGTAACACACTTGATTTTATCTTTTTCTAGATAAGTTTCCTCATGGAAATAGTCATCAAACTGGCTAATGAATGATAAAACAGTCTTTCCTTCTCGTATGCCATTGAAAGTGCGAAATTTGAAACTTCGTTTACTTATCTTGGATTCCTTGCGAATGGTTTGTGCTTCAAGAGTGGCGTCGATGGTACGTCGAATCAAATCTTCAGCTTGAGGTTCTTCTTTGTCGGTGGACGCTCTTTGTAGTTTTGTCAATTGCACTTGCAATGCTTGACTAGCCCTTCGCTCTTCTTCCAATTGTAACATGATTAGATCCAGCTTTTGTTCCATGATAGGCTCAGGTAGGTCGTCTTCAGCCATAGGATCATCCATATGTGGGGTCGTCATCCTTAAAACTCAATAAACCTTTCTCACTCAAAATCAGGTTAGCGGGATGAGCGTAGCTCAAATTCGGGGTTACAAGGCTATGTATTTTTGGGTATTTCTTTCTCAATTTTCAGAAAGTCTGCAATATTTCCGTCTTCGTTTGCTGAAAATACTTCAGCGAACCTGTAGATAGGTAGAACACCTTGCCACGAACAACTTTCCAGTTCAGAGTTTTTGCGTAGGAACAAGCCTTCTAGGAGTTTTAAGCACTAGTCAGTTCTGACCCCAGTTTACTAGTCTGACTTGCAGAGTTGCAGACTTAGCCAACTTGCAGAGTTGCAGACTTGCAGAACTTAGGCCGACTTGATGAACTTGCAGGACTTGATTCCACTTGACTTGCAAAACTTGACTTCTGATGCGCAGGACCCGGAGTTTAGTGACTGTTGCCCTGTGTGACTTGCAGAAAGCTTAGCTTGACTTAGAAGATTAAGCTTAAGAGCTTAAACAGCAGGTCGTCAGATTTCGTTGGGGGGGGGGGCCGTTTTCCGTGACGGCGCGAAAAACGCGGGCCTCTTCTGATAGCTCGATGTGAAATTTTGAAGCTTCTTAAGCTTCTTCTAAGCTTAACTTAAGCTTAAACTTATGAGAGATGAAAGATATGAATTTTGTTTTCTCACTGTTTCTTGACGACTTGATGAAGGAGATGGATGCGTGGTCCTCCGCCTACAGAGCCTGGTCCTTCGCGATCTGACAGTAGAAACAGGGGTTCTTGATCGCCAGAAGTCTGCCTGTATTGACGGTTCGCGATGAGATTGACTGTAGAGCCCAATCGTTCCTGGAGCTCCGCCTTCGCCCGAGATTGGTAGCGATTGGAATCTCTTGATCTCAGCTCCGCTCTGATACCACTAGTGCGCAGATCGGTCGCAGTATGCTCACGTAGTGAATCCCGGAAGGTCCCCAAGAACAATGAACTCTACCTTTTTGCACAAAAAACCATGTAAAAGCATGAACGACAAGAAGCAAGAGACCAATTGGGTTCAATCTCCCCCCATGCCTTGTGTGAGCGCTTCACAAAGCATGTATTTTATGTATATTTCAATCTTCATGCTCAATAATAGCCCAATTTACAAAAATATGACAAGCTTTTAGCTTTTGAGTTTTCTTTCTACAAAAATAGGAAAATAAAGCTAATGGACGGTGCCCGTAGAGTCTGGTACGCCCAATCTCAATGTCCCAAATAGAAATAACATATCCGTGCGCATAGGCGCATACAAAATAATAATCAATAATCGATGTCTCAATAGACATAACAAAATATAGGCGTGGCGCCTATCAAAATATAATCCAAAGGTCGAATACTCGCTAGACTCCAATGCTTTCCTCCGCCACTGCTGCTATCTCTACACATCAACTGAAGCATTCACAATCGTTAGTAAAATAATACAATTAAACCGACAAAAGTGAATACCTAGCAGTCTTCAGCTACATAAATAAATCAACTGGTTAGAAATAAATCCTAACCTTAATTTATTACGAGTGCGCACCCTAAACTCATAAACGTTTATTAATTTAATATGCATTTTGCGGAATCACCCGCTATGGAATCACCCATGTACACACTAAATTAATGAAACACCCGAAAAGGACAGGCGTCCCCATCAACTTCTCGCACAAAGAATCCTCTTTGTGTATGAGCCCCGGTCATCTAAGTTTACGGAATCCACCGTAAAACCTCACGGAATATCCGAATGGCATGACTAAGAATTCATAATGGCCAAACTGTGTTCTGAATGCAGTCTTAAATATGTCGGATCTATCTAGCCTCACCTGATGATATCCAGACTTAAGGTCAATTTTACTAAATATAGAAGATCCTTGCAGTTTATCCATAAGGTCATCAACTCTAGGTATAGGATACCTATTCTTTACAGTGATCTTATTTAATGCTCGGTAGTCAATACACATACGATAAGTATTATTCTTTTTCTTGAATAAGAGTACAGGTGCACCGAATGGAGAACTGCTAGGTCGAATTAGGCCTCTATTTAGTAATTCTTCAACTTGACTCTGGATTTCTTTTTGCTCTATTTGATTGTGCCTATATGGTGCTTTGCAAGGTGGTTGTGTGCCAGGGATCAAATCAATCTTATGGTCTTCTGGTCGTGAAGGTGGTAAACCTGGTGGTAGGTCTTCTGCAAAACAGTCCTTAAAATATGCAAGAAATTCCTTATGCCTAGGGTGCATATGATTTTCCTTTGCATGCAATTCATTCACCCAAATGAGATATGATTTAGTACTCTTGCGTAGTGCACGTTTTGCTTGAGTATGCGAAAGCAGTGGAAAAATATTAGATACATGCATACCATATAATGTAATAGATTTTCCTTGAAAATTAATATTCATTGTGTACGTGGAATAATCTATATTTGGATTATGCTGGTGTCTCCAAGGCATTCCTAAAATAATGTCGCTTGACTGTAATGGAACAACTAAGAAATTTCTTCTTTCAATATATGAACCAATTTGAATCTCTAAATCTTGTACTTCTTGTGTGCCATTGTACCTAGTGCCTAAAAATGCAGCTTTTATGCGATAATGCGTAGGTACAGTCTGTAATTTCAATTCCTTTACCAATTTTGCTGAAATAAAGTCATGAGTACTACAGTCATAATGCAAGATAGTTCTTTCCTTTCCATGCACCAAACATTTCATAGTCAATAATGAATGTGGAGTAGGCATACCTGGTAAAGTGTCGGAAGTAGTAGTAGGATCATCCTCATCTTCAGTGAAATCTGGCATATCCTCATGCTCGTCTTCGTCCATGGCTCCAAGATAGTTGATATATGCTGGTGGCTTCTTTGAATGACAATTTGCTGTGAGATGCCCCGGTTGGTGACATTTATAGCATACTATTGGCTTGGTTTTGGTTACATTATTTGCAATGGCTGGAAGTCTGGGTACATTTGGATTTGCTTGTGGAATAGGCTTAGGATTTGTATTGACATTGGATGGTAATGCAAGTGGTTTAGCCCAATTCTTGCGGAAAGATGGTGATGAGAAACGACCTGGATTAAACCTTCTAAAATTGGAATTGAATTGTTTAGATCCATAATTACCATTAGCTTGGAATTGCTGTGGTCGTCTGTCTCTTCCGCGTAACTTATCTTCAGTGTCGTGAGCTAGTGAGATGGCGTCTTCAAGGGTAGCAGGCTTGAACATGTTCACTTCAGCGTAGTAATGTCCAAGGAGTCCAGACATATACTTCCGCTTATGTGTCGTCTCTGGTACGTCTTCAAGCATGCGTAGCTGTAGGAGTGCATTCCAAAAACGCTCTGTATACTGTGGAATAGGCTCACGATCCCGTTGTTGAAGTAAATCCCATTGCTTGATAGCCTTCTCATGAAATTGCGGTGGAAGGAAATTCTGCATGAACTTCTTCTTGAAATCTTCCCAAGTAGCAGGACATTCTATGCTCTTGCGTACTACAGTCCACCAAAGTGATGCTCTGTCTATCAGATGATTAGTAACACACTTGATTTTATCTTTTTCTAGATAAGTTTCCTCATGGAAATAGTCATCAAACTGGCTAATGAATGATAAAACAGTCTTTCCTTCTCGTATGCCATTGAAAGTGCGAAATTTGAAACTTCGTTTACTTATCTTGGATTCCTTGCGAATGGTTTGTGCTTCAAGAGTGGCGTCGATGGTACGTCGAATCAAATCTTCAGCTTGAGGTTCTTCTTTGTCGGTGGACGCTCTTTGTAGTTTTGTCAATTGCACTTGCAATGCTTGACTAGCCCTTCGCTCTTCTTCCAATTGTAACATGATTAGATCCAGCTTTTGTTCCATGATAGGCTCAGGTAGGTCGTCTTCAGCCATAGGATCATCCATATGTGGGGTCGTCATCCTTAAAACTCAATAAACCTTTCTCACTCAAAATCAGGTTAGCGGGATGAGCGTAGCTCAAATTCGGGGTTACAAGGCTATGTATTTTTGGGTATTTCTTTCTCAATTTTCAGAAAGTCTGCAATATTTCCGTCTTCGTTTGCTGAAAATACTTCAGTGAACCTGTAGATAGGTAGAACACCTTGCCACGAACAACTTTCCAGTTCAGAGTTTTTGCGTAGGAACAAGCCTTCTAGGAGTTTTAAGCACTAGTCAGTTCTGACCCCAGTTTACTAGTCTGACTTGCAGAGTTGCAGACTTAGCCAACTTGCAGAGTTGCAGACTTGCAGAACTTAGGCCGACTTGATGAACTTGCAGGACTTGATTCCACTTGACTTGCAAAACTTGACTTCTGATGCGCAGGACCCGGAGTTTAGTGACTGTTGCCCTGTGTGACTTGCAGAAAGCTTAGCTTGACTTAGAAGATTAAGCTTAAGAGCTTAAACAGCAGGTCGTCAGATTTCGTTGGGGGGGGGGCCGTTTTCCGTGACGGCGCGAAAAACGCGGGCCTCTTCTGATAGCTCGATGTGAAATTTTGAAGCTTCTTAAGCTTCTTCTAAGCTTAACTTAAGCTTAAACTTATGAGAGATGAAAGATATGAATTTTGTTTTCTCACTGTTTCTTGACGACTTGATGAAGGAGATGGATGCGTGGTCCTCCGCCTACAGAGCCTGGTCCTTCGCGATCTGACAGTAGAAACAGGGGTTCTTGATCGCCAGAAGTCTGCCTGTATTGACGGTTCGCGATGAGATTGACTGTAGAGCCCAATCGTTCCTGGAGCTCCGCCTTCGCCCGAGATTGGTAGCGATTGGAATCTCTTGATCTCAGCTCCGCTCTGATACCACTAGTGCGCAGATCGGTCGCAGTATGCTCACGTAGTGAATCCCGGAAGGTCCCCAAGAACAATGAACTCTACGTTTTTGCACAAAAAACCATGTAAAAGCATGAACGACAAGAAGCAAGAGACCAATTGGGTTCAATCTCCCCCCATGCCTTGTGTGAGCGCTTCACAAAGCATGTATTTTATGTATATTTCAATCTTCATGCTCAATAATAGCCCAATTTACAAAAATATGACAAGCTTTTAGCTTTTGAGTTTTCTTTCTACAAAAATAGGAAAATAAAGCTAATGGACGGTGCCCGTAGAGTCTGGTACGCCCAATCTCAATGTCCCAAATAGAAATAACATATCCGTGCGCATAGGCGCATACAAAATAATAATCAATAATCGATGTCTCAATAGACATAACAAAATATAGGCGTGGCGCCTATCAAAATATAATCCAAAGGTCGAATACTCGCTAGACTCCAATGCTTTCCTCCGCCACTGCTGCTATCTCTACACATCAACTGAAGCATTCACAATCGTTAGTAAAATAATACAATTAAACCGACAAAAGTGAATACCTAGCAGTCTTCAGCTACATAAATAAATCAACTGGTTAGAAATAAATCCTAACCTTAATTTATTACGAGTGCGCACCCTAAACTCATAAACGTTTATTAATTTAATATGCATTTTGCGGAATCACCCGCTATGGAATCACCCATGTACACACTAAATTAATGAAACACCCGAAAAGGACAGGCGTCCCCATCAACTTCTCGCACAAAGAATCCTCTTTGTGTATGAGCCCCGGTCATCTAAGTTTACGGAATCCACCGTAAAACCTCACGGAATATCCGAATGGCATGACTAAGAATTCATAATGGCCAAACTGTGTTCTGAATGCAGTCTTAAATATGTCGGATCTATCTAGCCTCACCTGATGATATCCAGACTTAAGGTCAATTTTACTAAATATAGAAGATCCTTGCAGTTTATCCATAAGGTCATCAACTCTAGGTATAGGATACCTATTCTTTACAGTGATCTTATTTAATGCTCGGTAGTCAATACACATACGATAAGTATTATTCTTTTTCTTGAATAAGAGTACAGGTGCACCGAATGGAGAACTGCTAGGTCGAATTAGGCCTCTATTTAGTAATTCTTCAACTTGACTCTGGATTTCTTTTTGCTCTATTTGATTGTGCCTATATGGTGCTTTGCAAGGTGGTTGTGTGCCAGGGATCAAATCAATCTTATGGTCTTCTGGTCGTGAAGGTGGTAAACCTGGTGGTAGGTCTTCTGCAAAACAGTCCTTAAAATATGCAAGAAATTCCTTATGCCTAGGGTGCATATGATTTTCCTTTGCATGCAATTCATTCACCCAAATGAGATATGATTTAGTACTCTTGCGTAGTGCACGTTTTGCTTGAGTATGCGAAAGCAGTGGAAAAATATTAGATACATGCATACCATATAATGTAATAGATTTTCCTTGAAAATTAATATTCATTGTGTACGTGGAATAATCTATATTTGGATTATGCTGGTGTCTCCAAGGCATTCCTAAAATAATGTCGCTTGACTGTAATGGAACAACTAAGAAATTTCTTCTTTCAATATATGAACCAATTTGAATCTCTAAATCTTGTACTTCTTGTGTGCCATTGTACCTAGTGCCTAAAAATGCAGCTTTTATGCGATAATGCGTAGGTACAGTCTGTAATTTCAATTCCTTTACCAATTTTGCTGAAATAAAGTCATGAGTACTACAGTCATAATGCAAGATAGTTCTTTCCTTTCCATGCACCAAACATTTCATAGTCAATAATGAATGTGGAGTAGGCATACCTGGTAAAGTGTCGGAAGTAGTAGTAGGATCATCCTCATCTTCAGTGAAATCTGGCATATCCTCATGCTCGTCTTCGTCCATGGCTCCAAGATAGTTGATATATGCTGGTGGCTTCTTTGAATGACAATTTGCTGTGAGATGCCCCGGTTGGTGACATTTATAGCATACTATTGGCTTGGTTTTGGTTACATTATTTGCAATGGCTGGAAGTCTGGGTACATTTGGATTTGCTTGTGGAATAGGCTTAGGATTTGTATTGACATTGGATGGTAATGCAGGTGGTTTAGCCCAATTCTTGCGGAAAGATGGTGATGAGAAACGACCTGGATTAAACCTTCTAAAATTGGAATTGAATTGTTTAGATCCATAATTACCATTAGCTTGGAATTGCTGTGGTCGTCTGTCTCTTCCGCGTAACTTATCTTCAGTGTCGTGAGCTAGTGAGATGGCGTCTTCAAGGGTAGCAGGCTTGAACATGTTCACTTCAGCGTAGTAATGTCCAAGGAGTCCAGACATATACTTCCGCTTATGTGTCGTCTCTGGTACGTCTTCAAGCATGCGTAGCTGTAGGAGTGCATTCCAAAAACGCTCTGTATACTGTGGAATAGGCTCACGATCCCGTTGTTGAAGTAAATCCCATTGCTTGATAGCCTTCTCATGAAATTGCGGTGGAAGGAAATTCTGCATGAACTTCTTCTTGAAATCTTCCCAAGTAGCAGGACATTCTATGCTCTTGCGTACTACAGTCCACCAAAGTGATGCTCTGTCTATCAGATGATTAGTAACACACTTGATTTTATCTTTTTCTAGATAAGTTTCCTCATGGAAATAGTCATCAAACTGGCTAATGAATGATAAAACAGTCTTTCCTTCTCGTATGCCATTGAAAGTGCGAAATTTGAAACTTCGTTTACTTATCTTGGATTCCTTGCGAATGGTTTGTGCTTCAAGAGTGGCGTCGATGGTACGTCGAATCAAATCTTCAGCTTGAGGTTCTTCTTTGTCGGTGGACGCTCTTTGTAGTTTTGTCAATTGCACTTGCAATGCTTGACTAGCCCTTCGCTCTTCTTCCAATTGTAACATGATTAGATCCAGCTTTTGTTCCATGATAGGCTCAGGTAGGTCGTCTTCAGCCATAGGATCATCCATATGTGGGGTCGTCATCCTTAAAACTCAATAAACCTTTCTCACTCAAAATCAGGTTAGCGGGATGAGCGTAGCTCAAATTCGGGGTTACAAGGCTATGTATTTTTGGGTATTTCTTTCTCAATTTTCAGAAAGTCTGCAATATTTCCGTCTTCGTTTGCTGAAAATACTTCAGTGAACCTGTAGATAGGTAGAACACCTTGCCACGAACAACTTTCCAGTTCAGAGTTTTTGCGTAGGAACAAGCCTTCTAGGAGTTTTAAGCACTAGTCAGTTCTGACCCCAGTTTACTAGTCTGACTTGCAGAGTTGCAGACTTAGCCAACTTGCAGAGTTGCAGACTTGCAGAACTTAGGCCGACTTGATGAACTTGCAGGACTTGATTCCACTTGACTTGCAAAACTTGACTTCTGATGCGCAGGACCCGGAGTTTAGTGACTGTTGCCCTGTGTGACTTGCAGAAAGCTTAGCTTGACTTAGAAGATTAAGCTTAAGAGCTTAAACAGCAGGTCGTCAGATTTCGTTGGGGGGGGGGGCCGTTTTCCGTGACGGTGCGAAAAACGCGGGCCTCTTCTGATAGCTCGATGTGAAATTTTGAAGCTTCTTAAGCTTCTTCTAAGCTTAACTTAAGCTTAAACTTATGAGAGATGAAAGATATGAATTTTGTTTTCTCACTGTTTCTTGACGACTTGATGAAGGAGATGGATGCGTGGTCCTCCGCCTACAGAGCCTGGTCCTTCGCGATCTGACAGTAGAAACAGGGGTTCTTGATCGCCAGAAGTCTGCCTGTATTGACGGTTCGCGATGAGATTGACTGTAGAGCCCAATCGTTCCTGGAGCTCCGCCTTCGCCCGAGATTGGTAGCGATTGGAATCTCTTGATCTCAGCTCCGCTCTGATACCACTAGTGCGCAGATCGGTCGCAGTATGCTCACGTAGTGAATCCCGGAAGGTCCCCAAGAACAATGAACTCTACCTTTTTGCACAAAAAACCATGTAAAAGCATGAACGACAAGAAGCAAGAGACCAATTGGGTTCAATCTCCCCCCATGCCTTGTGTGAGCGCTTCACAAAGCATGTATTTTATGTATATTTCAATCTTCATGCTCAATAATAGCCCAATTTACAAAAATATGACAAGCTTTTAGCTTTTGAGTTTTCTTTCTACAAAAATAGGAAAATAAAGCTAATGGACGGTGCCCGTAGAGTCTGGTACGCCCAATCTCAATGTCCCAAATAGAAATAACATATCCGTGCGCATAGGCGCATACAAAATAATAATCAATAATCGATGTCTCAATAGACATAACAAAATATAGGCGTGGCGCCTATCAAAATATAATCCAAAGGTCGAATACTCGCTAGACTCCAATGCTTTCCTCCGCCACTGCTGCTATCTCTACACATCAACTGAAGCATTCACAATCGTTAGTAAAATAATACAATTAAACCGACAAAAGTGAATACCTAGCAGTCTTCAGCTACATAAATAAATCAACTGGTTAGAAATAAATCCTAACCTTAATTTATTACGAGTGCGCACCCTAAACTCATAAACGTTTATTAATTTAATATGCATTTTGCGGAATCACCCGCTATGGAATCACCCATGTACACACTAAATTAATGAAACACCCGAAAAGGACAGGCGTCCCCATCAACTTCTCGCACAAAGAATCCTCTTTGTGTATGAGCCCCGGTCATCTAAGTTTACGGAATCCACCGTAAAACCTCACGGAATATCCGAATGGCATGACTAAGAATTCATAATGGCCAAACTGTGTTCTGAATGCAGTCTTAAATATGTCGGATCTATCTAGCCTCACCTGATGATATCCAGACTTAAGGTCAATTTTACTAAATATAGAAGATCCTTGCAGTTTATCCATAAGGTCATCAACTCTAGGTATAGGATACCTATTCTTTACAGTGATCTTATTTAATGCTCGGTAGTCAATACACATACGATAAGTATTATTCTTTTTCTTGAATAAGAGTACAGGTGCACCGAATGGAGAACTGCTAGGTCGAATTAGGCCTCTATTTAGTAATTCTTCAACTTGACTCTGGATTTCTTTTTGCTCTATTTGATTGTGCCTATATGGTGCTTTGCAAGGTGGTTGTGTGCCAGGGATCAAATCAATCTTATGGTCTTCTGGTCGTGAAGGTGGTAAACCTGGTGGTAGGTCTTCTGCAAAACAGTCCTTAAAATATGCAAGAAATTCCTTATGCCTAGGGTGCATATGATTTTCCTTTGCATGCAATTCATTCACCCAAATGAGATATGATTTAGTACTCTTGCGTAGTGCACGTTTTGCTTGAGTATGCGAAAGCAGTGGAAAAATATTAGATACATGCATACCATATAATGTAATAGATTTTCCTTGAAAATTAATATTCATTGTGTACGTGGAATAATCTATATTTGGATTATGCTGGTGTCTCCAAGGCATTCCTAAAATAATGTCGCTTGACTGTAATGGAACAACTAAGAAATTTCTTCTTTCAATATATGAACCAATTTGAATCTCTAAATCTTGTACTTCTTGTGTGCCATTGTACCTAGTGCCTAAAAATGCAGCTTTTATGCGATAATGCGTAGGTACAGTCTGTAATTTCAATTCCTTTACCAATTTTGCTGAAATAAAGTCATGAGTACTACAGTCATAATGCAAGATAGTTCTTTCCTTTCCATGCACCAAACATTTCATAGTCAATAATGAATGTGGAGTAGGCATACCTGGTAAAGTGTCGGAAGTAGTAGTAGGATCATCCTCATCTTCAGTGAAATCTGGCATATCCTCATGCTCGTCTTCGTCCATGGCTCCAAGATAGTTGATATATGCTGGTGGCTTCTTTGAATGACAATTTGCTGTGAGATGCCCCGGTTGGTGACATTTATAGCATACTATTGGCTTGGTTTTGGTTACATTATTTGCAATGGCTGGAAGTCTGGGTACATTTGGATTTGCTTGTGGAATAGGCTTAGGATTTGTATTGACATTGGATGGTAATGCAGGTGGTTTAGCCCAATTCTTGCGGAAAGATGGTGATGAGAAACGACCTGGATTAAACCTTCTAAAATTGGAATTGAATTGTTTAGATCCATAATTACCATTAGCTTGGAATTGCTGTGGTCGTCTGTCTCTTCCGCGTAACTTATCTTCAGTGTCGTGAGCTAGTGAGATGGCGTCTTCAAGGGTAGCAGGCTTGAACATGTTCACTTCAGCGTAGTAATGTCCAAGGAGTCCAGACATATACTTCCGCTTATGTGTCGTCTCTGGTACGTCTTCAAGCATGCGTAGCTGTAGGAGTGCATTCCAAAAACGCTCTGTATACTGTGGAATAGGCTCACGATCCCGTTGTTGAAGTAAATCCCATTGCTTGATAGCCTTCTCATGAAATTGCGGTGGAAGGAAATTCTGCATGAACTTCTTCTTGAAATCTTCCCAAGTAGCAGGACATTCTATGCTCTTGCGTACTACAGTCCACCAAAGTGATGCTCTGTCTATCAGATGATTAGTAACACACTTGATTTTATCTTTTTCTAGATAAGTTTCCTCATGGAAATAGTCATCAAACTGGCTAATGAATGATAAAACAGTCTTTCCTTCTCGTATGCCATTGAAAGTGCGAAATTTGAAACTTCGTTTACTTATCTTGGATTCCTTGCGAATGGTTTGTGCTTCAAGAGTGGCGTCGATGGTACGTCGAATCAAATCTTCAGCTTGAGGTTCTTCTTTGTCGGTGGACGCTCTTTGTAGTTTTGTCAATTGCACTTGCAATGCTTGACTAGCCCTTCGCTCTTCTTCCAATTGTAACATGATTAGATCCAGCTTTTGTTCCATGATAGGCTCAGGTAGGTCGTCTTCAGCCATAGGATCATCCATATGTGGTGTCGTCATCCTTAAAACTCAATAAACCTTTCTCACTCAAAATCAGGTTAGCGGGATGAGCGTAGCTCAAATTTGGGGTTACAAGGCTATGTATTTTTGGGTATTTCTTTCTCAATTTTCAGAAAGTCTGCAATATTTCCGTCTTCGTTTGCTGAAAATACTTCAGCGAACCTGTAGATAGGTAGAACACCTTGCCACGAACAACTTTCCAGTTCAGAGTTTTTGCGTAGGAACAAGCCTTCTAGGAGTTTTAAGCACTAGTCAGTTCTGACCCCAGTTTACTAGTCTGACTTGCAGAGTTGCAGACTTAGCCAACTTGCAGAGTTGCAGACTTGCAGAACTTAGGCCGACTTGATAAACTTGCAGGACTTGATTCCACTTGACTTGCAAAACTTGACTTCTGATGCGCAGGACCCGGAGTTTAGTGACTGTTGCCCTGTGTGACTTGCAGAAAGCTTAGCTTGACTTAGAAGATTAAGCTTAAGAGCTTAAACAGCAGGTCGTCAAATTTCGTTGGGGGGGGGGCCGTTTTCCGTGACGGCGCGAAAAACGCGGGCCTCTTCTGATAGCTCGATGTGAAATTTTGAAGCTTCTTAAGCTTCTTCTAAGCTTAACTTAAGCTTAAACTTATGAGAGATGAAAGATATGAATTTTGTTTTCTCACTGTTTCTTGACGACTTGATGAAGGAGATGGATGCGTGGTCCTCCGCCTACAGAGCCTGGTCCTTCGCGATCTGACAGTAGAAACAGGGGTTCTTGATCGCCAGAAGTCTGCCTGTATTGACGGTTCGCGATGAGATTGACTGTAGAGCCCAATCGTTCCTGGAGCTCCGCCTTCGCCCGAGATTGGTAGCGATTGGAATCTCTTGATCTCAGCTCCGCTCTGATACCACTAGTGCGCAGATCGGTCGCAGTATGCTCACGTAGTGAATCCCAGAAGGTCCCCAAGAACAATGAACTCTACCTTTTTGCACAAAAAACCATGTAAAAGCATGAACGACAAGAAGCAAGAGACCAATTGGGTTCAATCTCCCCCCATGCCTTGTGTGAGCGCTTCACAAAGCATGTATTTTATGTATATTTCAATCTTCATGCTCAATAATAGCCCAATTTACAAAAATATGACAAGCTTTTAGCTTTTGAGTTTGCTTTCTACAAAAATAGGAAAATAAAGCTAATGGACGGTGCCCATAGAGTCTGGCACGCCCAATCTCAATGTCCAAAATAGAAATAACATATCCGTGCGCATAGGCGCATACAAAATAATAATCAATAATCGATGTCTCAATAGACATAACAAAATATAGGCGTGGCGCCTATCAAAATATAATCCAAAGGTCGAATACTCGCTAGACTCCAATGCTTTCCTCCGCCACTGCTGCTATCTCTACACATCAACTGAAGCATTCACAATCGTTAGTAAAATAATACAATTAAATCGACAAAAGTGAATACCTAGTAGTCTTCAGCTACATAAATAAATCAACTGGTTAGAAATAAATCCTAACCTTAATTTATTACGAGTGCGCACTCTAAACTCATAAACGTTTATTAATTGAATATCCATTTTGCGGAATCACCCGCTATGGAATCACCCATGTACACACTAAATTAATGAAACGCCCGAAAAGAACAGGCGTCCCCATCAACTTCTCACACAAAGAATCCTCTTTGTGTATGAGCCCCGGTCATCTAAGTTTACGGAATCCACCGTAAAACCTCACGGAATCCACCGTGGAATATGCCTCCTGGCATCATCTTCGTCTTGTCCTTTTAGCTCTTTCTTGTCCTGGAATCTCATCTTGACAGTTTCTATTGGGGTATACTGGATGTACCTACGAACTTTTTGGCATACACTAACTAGTTGGGTCCCTATTAGGGGAGGTTTGAATTTTCCACTTATTAGTAGCTCATGGCAAAACACCACCTATCGGGACCTGAAATCGACCTGATACTAGGTATAAGGCTCTAGTTGCACTCCTATAGTTAATGCAAAATGATCTATCTATCACATGATTTAGGTAACATGAGTTTCAAACTATAGTCCAACATATTCTCCACCTTGATTGCAAGCAAAGGGTATGAAAATGGGTGTTTATCTTTGTGCTACTTTTACTAACAATGTGGTAGAATACAATGCCTTATTAATGGAGCTAAATCTTGCCAAACGTGGTGGTATCTGCCAACTATTAGTAAAATGCGAGTCATAATCAGCATTGATGAGTCAATTAAATGGGATTTATATCCTACATGATCCAAATTTGGATCTATGAGATTAAAGAGTCCAAAATTTCTTCTTAGACAACATTTTTCAATCCCATACTTTCCAACTTCAGGTGGCCAAAGGCTATTTGAGAGGTATGGTCTCTCTCATATATTTTTTGTGTTCTTTCTTTCATTATGTTTTCAAAATAATGAAAGTAATTCATTCTATTGAGCTATATATATAGCTATTTCACCAAAATATAGAAGGAAAGTACAATCTTACTTATCATAGTTTATAATCTATCAAACACACTTGAGATATAATGTGCCATTATTAACTAGATGCTATAAACATTTCATTTGTGACATTTCTTTTTTTTTCAAATTTTTTCTTGTTGTAAGAGAGAGAGATCAGAAGGTTATAGGAAGATAGTAGATCCCTTTCAAAACCATATTATGAATTGAAAGAAAATTAATGTATTAAAACTATAGATCAACACAAAATAATGAAATAATATTTGTACTTAGCATATGTGGGATGTAGAGAGAGAAGATATTTAGAGATGCGAAAGGAAGAGAAGAGACAAACCATGTATATGGGACACCTTTCGATCAAGTAAAGCTTGGTCGATTTGTTCTAACTGTGTGTCCTCTTGTGAGATCATAATTATTTCTTGATTTGTGCATGTTCGTTCATCTTGTTCATGCCAAGTGACTTCCAATGGGATTATTGGCTCGGGAGATCCTTCCGTTGTTCACCCACGAACTCTTCTTATGAGCTGTAATAGGTGCATTGCTTAAAATGGACTGATACCTCTTTATGGACATTTTTAGGGCACATATAATAGTATTAAATTTTTTATCAATTAGAGTTTGACTACAAAGCATGATTAGTACACACTTTCCTCACCATGAACTCAAAGCCCAAGATCACTTAATCAATGATTGTAGATTGAAACTTGCCAAAGCATTGCACATGGTCTATAAATAAGTGATATTTTGATTGAATTGTAAGGTTGCACTGAGTGAGAGGATATGGGATATATTGATTGAGATGTGTCTCTCAACCTTGAATGTGAATGGCCCTCATCATTGTTCAATTTTTCTATATCATGACAAATAATACATCTCTCTTTCAATTCATTACTCCCTCTCCCTCTCTATCTACATATATCCCCTTCTACTCTCTCCTTCCCTCTCACATTTCTCTATATCCCTCTCTAACCATTTCTTTGTTTTTCCCTCTCTTTATACACACACACACACACACACATCTCTCCCTCTCTCTATCCTCCATTTTTTTCTTTATTTTTATTTTTCACTATTTCTATTTCTCTCGCTTCCACCCTCTATTTCTTTATCTCTCTCTCTCTCTCTCTCTCTCTCTCTCTCTCTCTCTCTCTCTCTCTCTCTCTCCCCCTATTTTTATTTTTCTCTCCATGTCTCTCTATTTTTTTCTCTCCCCCTCCCCCCTCTCTCTCTACCTCTCCATCTCTGTGTTTGTTTCTCCTCTATACCTTTCCATCCCTCTCTTTATTTCAATTCCCCCTCTCTCTCTCTCATCGTTTCTCTTCCTCTCCCATATCTCTCTTTCTCTATTTTTCTCTCTCCCCTATCTCTCCCTCTTTGTTTCTCTTCCTCTCCCTTCTCTTTCTCTTTCTCTATTTTTTCCTCCCCCTCTGTGTTTCTCTTCCTCTCCCTCCTCTCTCTTTCTCTATTTTTCTCTATCCCCTCTCTCTCCCTCCCTTTCTCTCTCTATTTCTCTCTCTTTCTCACTCCCTCTCTCTTTCAATGCATCTATCCACAAACAAAAAGAAAGAGTGAAGAGAAGAAAATATAAAATCAAAGAGAGGAGAAATAATATACCTACCTCAAAGGCTCGAATGAGAATTCCTTTGTGATTCTCTTCACACACACACAAACACATACACACACACACACACACACACTCTCTCTCTCTCTCTCTCTCTCTCTCCCCTTTTGTGTCTCACTCACACACACACACTCCTAAAGCTTTGAGCGCTCTCCGTTTGTCTTTCATTCTTCTTCATGTGTTCATGATGAAAAAGTTGTCTTCCAATTGTCACTATTTTTTTTCTTAATATACCATCATTATATACATCCCAATATGTGTCACAAAGTGTTGCTATTTGCATCACAAGCATCACTATATAGGATGCTATTTGCATCATTATAAATAGCGACAAAAATCTTGACATGTGTAGTAGTATTATTAGTGACGTAGATAGCGATGCTTTTATTGTCTATGCTAATTCACATAAAAAATAACCTTAGCTATGTATGTGTTTCCTTGTAGTGAAGTTTTATGACGCCTCAAATTTGCAATATGCTTTCATTACATGTCATCATTTATCTATCCACAGCCTGATGAAACATCTTTTGAAATTAAAAAGAGGAAGATTAAACAATATCATCACTTTTCATTAATACTAAGTATTTTATATGAAAGAGACATGGATGAGGTATATTGTTGATGGGTGGTGCTTGATGAGGTGCCATTCATTCAAAAGAATACCATGATTTAGAATGTAGTGTTCATTTTGCAAGATGGATTAGTATCGAAAAGTTTTTACATATTGAAGCATTTTGATATTGTCTAAAGGAATGACAGTGTGAAAATTTGTAGGGAATCTCTAAACCCCATTCTTGTGATGCTACCCTTTGAAAAGTGCGATATATATATTTTTAAAAACATGTACATTATGTTGTGTCTTAGCAATGCTACCCTTTGAAATATGGGGCATTGAGTTTTTTAAACTAGTATAACTTCTGTCTCCACAACACTGAGGTGTTGGATTATTGTGGCAACAAACTATTTTATGAAATGTTTTGAAGCTTGCAACATGATAAACAACAATGTGAAGGAGATGGCAAGTTTTATTATTGACCAAATCGTATGCCATTTCAATCCACTTAAAGAGATTATTTCCAATAGAGGGAAACATTTTTTGATCAAGATCATTACAACATTGATTTAGAGACCTAAAACAGGCCCGATACTAACTATAAGGCTCTAGTTGGGCTCCTATACTCTCCAAAAAGTACCCATGGCCTGATAACCAAGAGCGTCTAGATGATGCAAAATTATCTATCTATCAAATGCATTTGTAGACATGAGTTTCAAATTATAGTCCAATGTACTACCCATCTAAATTCCACGAAAAGGGAGTATCCCATACATATAGGTGATTAACACCTCATTATATAGACAAATACAACATCCCCCAATCAATTATTATGGCTCCTATAGCTCTCCTACATCCTAGGATGTTCCCTCTCAAACATAAAGAACAAATGTGATAAAATCCTCTCATGATACGTATACGATCCAAGAACATTTTAACTTGACATAAAGTCTTTCCAAAGATCTGTGTTCTATCCTACAACAAAGGGAACCTCGCACACTCATTGTAGGCCACAACTAGGAATACAAGTGCTATGCATCCATAAGTTTCACTTTTTATACCATGCTCAAATGCAAATGAACTGTGCATTACTACAAGATATATGCCTTATACTGACTTCCCCCGTCGTCGCAAAAAGCGTAGTTATTGGCGACGCCATAGAACAGTCGGTATCACTGTCGCTATCAGCGTCAGTATTGGCGTCGGTATCAGCGTCGCAATGGGCGTCGGTATCAGCGTTGCATTGCGACACTGATACCGACGCCAATATCGACGCTGATAGCGACAGTTTGCGACATAAATAACGACGCCAATAATGAGGCGAGCAGTAAAATTTGCGATGCAAATAGCGATGGTAACAGGGAATTTTTTTTTGTGGCAGGGCAGCATAGCACTGTGTGCTTTATTAGAGCCATACAAAATAGTTTCTGCACTGTGTACAATGCGCTTGCAAACAAAAACAATGTATACTAAAGGCATAACACTAATACATGAAATAAATACATGATCACATAATAAGAGATTGGTACAATCATGACAAGATATCACTAATACATAGAAAATGTCTACATAGATCAAGCAACTCAAAAATAAAGGTATGTGAGCTGCAGGGATCCAAGGGCAATCTACATATCCTTGTCCCCCGAAAGCTCATCCCGCCGCAAAGGAGCATCGAACGGACTCTGCAAATAAAGAAACAACATATCAGTTCACCATACAATAATGCATTCTAATTAAAGATGGTAACTACGAACAAGAAAGATTAGTGACTTATAGGGCCGCCGCATCGATACAATTGGTCGATCAATGAAGTGAGACAATGCCTCTCTGCATATCGAGTCTCAAGGCCAGTCGGATCACAATTTGTAATGGAGTGCTGCAAAGAAAACAAAATGCTAACTGTTAGAAACATGATTGTCAGCACAAAGAATATTACAAAAAAATAAACAAGCAAAACAAAAGAAAAACTTACAAAGTCCTTCACATATGTCCTGTGGCCGCCACTCCCAAGATGATGGACCACTCCGGCCTCGAGTCGTGCCCTCGCCGCCTCGCGCTGCTGACTCCAATGTCCTGGAGAATCTATAGCCTCCTCCCTTAGTCGGCGCCAGTCGTCTGCATCTAACCAGTTGGGCTTTGCAGCCACACTCTTGATTGCCTTGCATGTGTCCGATTGACTATGTGACATGTATACATGCATGCAATCCATCATCCAGCACGTAGAGAATCTATCTACTGAGGCTAGCACTAAAAACTCCTCGTGCAAGGATGCTACTATGTAGTCCTTGCTCCCATTCGGTATGTCCTTCCAATGATCCAAGACATTGTGCCAAAAAACTTGTTGGCACAACTCTCTCATGCAAGCCATCACCCTCCTCCCCTCATCATTCATGGTGATGGCTCCTGACCTACCATCGACTAGACATCCATATCCCCCTGGAGTCTGCCTAAGATAGGTCCTCTCCTACCTGCGTTCACGCTCCTAGGCATATCCAGGAAACCCCTGTGCATCCGGTGTACCGACCGGGATAATATCTCTCGGAGTGGCATCCACAGGGGTGCCACCTACTAACGGCTGAGCGGAGTAACTGGAGTAGACGTCCCCACAGGTGTGACAAATCCTTGAGGTGACGCAGCTCCAGCTGAACGATGAGACGGAGACATCGCGTCCGTGCCTCCACAGCATCCACCTGAGCTTGAGCCACGCTCCCTGGAAGTACCATGAGAGCGAGGAGTTGCACCTGTATCCTGTGTCGACCGTGAGCTCACTGCCTTAGTATCTCTGCAGCATCCAACTGACCCCGAAGCACTCCCTCCCTCTAGCCCAAGTCTAGAGTGTCGAGCTCGTCTGCTCGAAGTCGAAGCATCCAATCGCGCTGAAGTAGATCTAGCAAAGCGCCCTGACGAAGACCGAGACAGCTCCTGGTGTGCCATATCTCTGAATCTCGCAATCTGGTCTGGAGACATGCGTGTGAAGATGTCCTGTAACTCCTCATCGCTCATCCCTCGATTCATCCTGAAAATGTCACATGTACAGACAAAAAATAATGTTAGAATAATCAATTTAAATCATACAAAGCACAGTAATATAAATCATTTAAAAAAAATTCTCACTTAAAATGCATATCTTATGTACCCTTATAAGCGATTGGTCAACGAATTGAGTAAGTGGATGCTCCAAGTATGAAGTATCCTATGGTCCCATGTTAATCTCTTGACACAACTCCGCATACACTGGAAGGTCAATAGAAATGTCACCACAAAAGAATGAGTCCACCTCATTCTCAAAGAATTCTTGGACTCCTGTATTTCCATCATTGTTAGCCAATGCTGGCTCCAAGCTTTTGATGGCCTCCACCCCTTGCAATATCGACCTCTCTATTTGCATATTATCTTCATCTATGCTCGGAACATCGCTTTGATCATATACTCTCACACTTCGGGGAGTTGAAGGTATAACATACCACCGTCGAGGTTGTCGGGGAATTGGATAGAAGATTACCTGTTCACAAATACGTACAAGAGAGTTCAAACCATTGTGACATAAACCATGTTGTAATACAATTAGAAAACAAATGAGTCCATGCACCTGTTCACAATGAGCCGGCAACACAAAGGTGTCGCGCAAATCTGTCCATTTTTTTTCGGAATCTATTTCGAGAAATCTAGATGGACCTCGTCGAACTGTTGCTCTAGCTCCTCCAAGTACCACTTTGAACCATTGCACATCGAATAGTATCATGGAGAAGCTATGGTAATCCACCCTAACAATACTTTGCAAGTTCCCAAAATACTCCATCTCATCCACAACTGTGTTTGGATCCATTCCTTATTGCCGACTCTCTTACTCGATGATGCTAGGAGGCATATTTCACGGTGGATTCCGTGCCACAGTGGATTCCGTGAGGTTTTATGGTGGATTCCGTAAACTTTGATGACCAGGGCTCATACACAAAGTGGATTCTTTGTGCGAGAAGTTGATGGGGACACCTGTCCTTTTCGGGCTTTTCATTAATTTAGTGTGTACATGGGTGATTCCATAGCGGGTGATTCCTCAAAATGCATATTAAATTAATAAACGTTTATGAGTTTTGAGTGCGCACTCGTAATAAATTAAGGTTAGGATTGATTTCTAACCAGTTGATTTATTTATGTAGCTGAAGACTGCTAGGTATTCACTTTTGTCGGTTTAATTGTATTATTTTACTAACGATTGTGAATGCTTCAGTTGATGTGTAGAGATAGCAGCAGTGGCGGAGGAAAGCATTGGAGGATAGCGAGTATTCGATTTATCATTTATATTTTGATGGACGCATACCTTAGGCATGGCGTCTATATTTTGTCGAGCCTATTTATTGAGGCGTTGGATATTTGTTTATTATTTTGTATGCGCATGGGTACACGATTATGTTATTTCTACTTGGACATTGTATTGGGCATGCCAGACTCTTTGGGCGCCATCCGTTAGCTTTATTTCTATTTTGTGCTAAAGCAAACTCAAAAGCTAAAAGCTTGCTATTTTGTAATTTGGGCTATTATTTGAGCTTGAAGATGATTAATATATAAAATACATGCTTTGTGGAGCACTCACACAAGGCATGGGGGGAGATTGCACCCAATTGGTCTCTTGTTCATGTCGTTCATGCTTTTTACATTGAATTTTTTGCAAAAAATAGAGTTCTTTTGTTCTTGGGAACCTTTTGGCATTCACTACGCGAGCGTACAGCATCCGATCTGTGCACCAGTCGTATCAGAGCAAAGCTGAGATCAAGAGCTTCCAATCGCTACCCATCTTGTGCAAAGGCGGAGCTCGTGGAACAATCGGGCTCTACGATCAATCTCGTTGTGCAAACGGTCGATACGGGTGGATTCCTAGTGATCAAGAACCTCTGTTTTCATCATCAGACTGCGAAGGACCAGCTTGCAGAGGCAGAGGACCACTCCTACATCCTCTTCTTCAAGTCGTCAAGAACAGAGATAAGCCATATTTCTTGCCAAGCTTAAAAGCTTCAATCTTTAAGTTACAAAGCTTAGTTAATTAGAAGCTTTACTTAAGCTTCAAAAATGACTGATTACGAGGACGTAAGGATGTTCTGAGTGCTGAAATTTGCGCCGAGGACATATTCATGTCCTTAAAAACGACGACTGGTTAGGAAGCATAAAGCTTCTTAATCCCCTAAGTCACCTAAAGTCATTCAACCAGTCAAGTCTTCAAAGCTCTTTCAAGTCAAGTTCTACAAGTCACATAAAGCAACCAAGTTTTGCAAGTCCTGGAACTCTGCAAGTCACATAAGTCTGCAACTCTGCAAGTCAAACAAATCACCTGGAGTCAAAACTGACTTCTGTTCAAAACTCATAGAAGGGCTATTCCTGCGCAGAAACTCTGAACTGCAAAGTTGTTCATTGGAAGGTACTCTTCGCATACGCAGGCTTGCTGAAGCATTTTCAGCATACGAAGAAGGATAAAACGCAGATTTCTAAAAAATTACAAATCTCGCAATAGCCAAAGACGAAGATTGTGAAAGCCACACCCAAAAATATATAAGCCTTGTATACCCAATCTTGAGCTACGCTCATCCCGCTAACTTGATTTTGAGAGTGAGAGGTCTTTTAAGTTTTACAGGATAACGGAACCATATATGGATGATTTAATGGCTGAAGGCGACCTACCTGAACCTACGATGAAGCAAAAGCTGGACTTAATTATGATGCAATTGGATGAAGAATAACGAGCTAGGCAAGCATTACAAGCTCAATTGGCTAATTTACAAAGATCGACTACCGATAAAGACGAACCTCAATCTGAAGATCTTATTCGAGGTACCATTGACGCAAGTCTCGAAGCTCAATCTATCTGCAAGGAAGCAAAGATAAGTAAAAGAAATTTCAAATTCTATACTTTCAATGGCACTCGAGAGGGAAAAACTGTTCTTGCATTCATTAGTTAGTTTGACGACTACTTTCATGAGGAAATCTATGCAGAAAAAGATAAAATCAAGTGTGTCACTAATCATTTAGTGGATAGAGCATCTCTTTGGTGGACTGTGGTACGCAAGAGTATAGATTGTCCCACTACTTGGGAGAATTTCAAGAAGAAGTTTATGCAGAATTTCCTTCCTCCACAATTTCATGAGAAAGCCATAAAGCAATGGGATCTTCTTCAGCAACGGGATCATGAGCCTATTCCTCAGTACAGTGAGCGTTTTTGGAATGCATTACTCCAGTTATGCATGCTTGAAGACGTACCTGAAGCGACACACAAGCGCAAGTATATGTCTAGACTCCTTGGGCATTACTACGCTAAAGTTAATATGTTCAAGCCTGCAACTCTAGAAGACACAATTTCATTAGCTCACGACACTGAAGACAAGCTGCGAGGTAGAGACAGACGTCCACAGCAATTCCAAGCTAATGGTAACTATGGATCTAAACAATTCAATTCAAATTTTAGAAGATTTAATCAAGGTCATTTTCCTTCATCATCTTTTCGTAAGAATTGAGCAAAACCACCTGCTTTACCATCCAATATCAATCAAAACCCCAAGCCTATTCCACAGCCAAATCCTAATGTCCCTAGACTTCCCGCCATTGCAAACAATGTAACCAAAGCAAAGCCTATAGTGTGTTATAAATGCCACCAACCTGGACATCTAGCAGCAAATTGCCATTCGAAGAAACCACCTGCCCATATCAACTACCTTGGAGCAATGGAAGATGAAGAACATGAAGAAATGCCTGATTTCACGGAAGATGAAGACGACACTACTACTCCTTCGGATACTTTACCAGGTATGCCAACTCCACATTCTTTATTGACAATGAAATGTTTAGTGCATGGAAAGAAAAAGATTATTTTGCATGATGATGGTAGTACTCATGATTTTATTTCTGCAAAGCTAGTAAAAGAATTGAAGTTACAGACTGTACCTACGCATTATCGCATCAAAGCAGCATTCTTAGGCACTAGGTATAATGGTACACAGGAAGTGCATGACTTAGAAATTCAAATTGGTGAATACATTGAAAGAAGAAATTTTCTAGTTGTACCACTACAGTCTAGTGATATTATTTTAGGTATGCCTTGGCGTCATCAGCATAATCCAGATATAGATTATTCCACACATTCAATTAATATTCAATTTCAAGGAAAACATCTTACATTGTATGGTATGCATGCATCTAATGCTTTTCCACTGCTTTCGCATACTCAAGCTAAACGTGCATTACGCAAAAGTAGTAAATCTTATCTCATTTGGGTGAATGAACTGCAAGTTAAAGAAAATCATATGCACCCTAGGCATAAAGAATTTCTTGCACATTTTAAAGACTGTTTTGCCGAAGATCTACCACCTGGTTTACCTCCTTCACGTCCAAAAGACCATAAAATAGTTTTGATTCTTGGTACCCAACCACCTTGCAAAGCACCATATAGGCATAACCAGATAGAGCAAAAAGAAATTCAGAGTCAAGTTGAGGAATTACTAAATAGAGGATTGATTAGACCTAGTAGTTCTCCATTTGGTGCACCTGTTCTGTTAGTAAAGAAAAAGAATAATACCTATCGTATGTGCATTGACTATCATGCTTTAAATAAGATCACTGTAAAGAATAGGTATCCAATTCCTAGAGTCGATGACCTTATGGATAAACTGCAAGGTTCTGCTATATTTAGTAAAATATACCTTAAATCTGGTTATCATCAGGTGAGACTAGATAAGTCTGACATATTCAAGACTGCATTTAGGACATAGTTTGGTCATTATGAATTTTTAGTGATGCCTTTCGGATTGACTAATGACCTGCTACATTTAGTAGAATGATGAACCGTATATTTTTGAAATATTAGTATTGTGTAATTGTATTCTTTGATGATATTTTGGTGTTTAGTCAAAATGAGAAAGAACATTATGAGCATTTGTCATTGGTTTTCCAGTTATTAAAAGATAATCAATTGTATGCAAATCCGAAAAAGAGTGAATTCTTTAAAACAGAAATTGAGTATTTAAGTCATATTGTATCATCTGATGGAATTAAAGTTGACCCTAAGAAAATAGATGCAATATTGAATTGGCCTGTACCTAAAAATGTGCATGAGTCACGATCTTTCCTAGGTCTTGCTAGTTTCTACAGGAAGTTTGTGCGTAATTTTTCATTACTTGCTTTACCATTAACCAAACTTCTGAATAAAGGTATTGTTTATCATTGGTCCGATAATCAACAGAAATCCTTTGACTTATTGAAACATGTATTAACCCATGCTCTTGTACTACAGTTGCCTGATTTAAATAGACCATTCTTTTTCGTAGTGACTGATGCTAGTGGATCAGGAATAGGAGCTGTACTTATGCAGGACAATCATCCCATAGCCTATTCTAGTTGTAAGCTGAAACCCTCTGAATTGAAATATTCCACATATGACAAAGAATTATTAGCTGTTGTACAAGCCTTAAGACAGTGGAAACACTACTTAGTGGGTTCAGAATTTATGATTAAGACCGACCAACAAATTATCAGACATTTACTTAGCCAACCTCAAATATCTGACCGACATATCAAATGGGCATCCTTTATTTAGAGTTTTCATCCTATCATTCAATATCAACTAGGTAAAGAAAATGTAGTGGCCGATGCATTAAGTAGAAGACCTGCCATTCATAATATTTCTGTTATATCTTTTGATTCTTTGATTGCTATGAAACATACTTATCATCAAGACATTACTTTTCATGCTGATTGGAATAAATTAGTTCAAAATAACTTGACTCCTATTGATTCACTATCTTATAACGATGGATTCATGTTTTATGAAAAGAGATTATGTGTTACAGTTCCATTCAGACCTTTTGTTTTGAATAAGATTCATTGTCCTCCATATCAAGGTCATAGAGGTATCATATCTACTTTACGTACATTAATTGAAGATTTTTATTGGCCGCATATGGACTCTGATGTATCTAATTTTGTTTCTGAATGTTTGATTTGTTAAAGAGTTAAGAGACATCATGGTAAACAGTATGGATTACTTATGCCTTTGTCTATTCCATCGAGACCATGGGAACAAATTTCTATGGATTTTATTACTGGTTTACCTAATACTAAATCTAACCATGATATGATTTGGACAGCAGTAGATAGGTTTAGTAAACAAGCATATTTCATTCCATGTAAGAAAACTTTAACAGCATCACAGGCAGCACAATTGTTTTTGAAAACTGTTTTCACTAACCATGGACTACCAAAAGTTATTATTTCTGATCGTGATTCTAGATTTTGTAACAACTTTTGGATTACTTTGTTTGCTAACCTAGGCACAAAAATTGATTTCTCATCCGCATTTCATCCTGAAACTAATGGACAAACAGAAGCTACTAATAGCACTATTCTAAATCTTTTACGTGCTTATACTATTTCTAAACCGCAGACATGGGACATACATTTGCATTTATTACAGTTTTCATATAACAATACACCACACACATCTACAAAGAAAGCACCATTTGAAGTCATTTATGGTTATAGATTGTCTACACCTATTGCATCTTTGTCAAATAGAATTCAGAGTGCTGATGATATTGCTAGTATGCATAATACTATTTTTGATGAGGTTAAAGACATGATTGCCAAAGCCCAGCAATCATATACCAAACAAGCCAATAAGAAAAGACAAGCAATGAATTTCAAAGTTGATGACTATGTTTGGTTGAGAATAGAAAAACGTAGACTACAAAGTGTAGATAGACACCCAGTTGTGAAATTAGCCCCTAGATTCTATGGACCATTTAGGATCATTCATAAAATTAATGACAATGCATTCAAGTTAGAGTTACCACCTCACTGGAAAATTCACAATACATTTCACATTAGTTTACTAAGACCATTTAGAGGCCAATTACCTGTACACCTTGTTTATGAAAACCCACTTTTGTTAGAGGAAGAGACTGAAATACTTGAACCTGAAGCTATCATAGATACTGATTTTATGACCACTAGAACTGGCCGAAGATATTCTAGATATCTAGTTAAATTTAAGAACCATCCTATAGAAGAAGCCCAATGGATGCACGCTAGAGACTTAAATGCTTTCCCTACTCTGTTAGCTCCACATTGAGCTAATAGCAATTGAGGTCAATTGCTATCCCACCCTGGGGGTATGATGCCAAGAGGCATATTTCACGGTGGATTCCCTGCCACGGTGGATTCCGTGAGGTTTTACGGTGGATTCCGTAAACTTTGATGACGGGGGCTCATAACAAAGTGGATTCTTTGTGCGAGAAGTTGATGGGGACGCCTGTCCTTTTCGGGCGTTTCATTAATTTAGTGTGTACATGGGTGATTCCATAGCGGGTGATTCTGCAAAATGCATATTAAATTAATAAACGTTTATGAGTTTTGAGTGCGCATTCGTAATAATTTAAGGTTAGGATTGATTTCTAACCAATTTATTTATTTATGTAGCTGAAGACTGCTAGGTATTCACTTTTGTCGGTTTAATTGTATTATTTTACTAACGATTGTGAATGCTTCAGTTGATGTGTAGAGATAGCAGCAGTGGCGGAGAAAAGCATTGGAGGATAGCGAGTATTCGATTTATCATTTATATTTTGATGGGCGCATACCTTAGGCATGGCGCCTATATTTTGTCGCGCCTATTTATTGAGGCGTTGGATATTTGTTTATTATTTTGTATGCGCATGGGCGCACGATTATGTTATTTCTACTTGGACATTGTATTGGGCATGCCAGACTCTTTGGGCACCGTCTGTTAGCTTTATTTCTATTTTGTGCTAAAGCAAACTCAAAAGCTAAAAGCTTGCTATTTTGTAATTTGGGCTATTATTTGAGCTTGAAGATGATTAATATATAAAATACATGCTTTATGGAGCTCTCACACAAGGCATGGGGGGAGATTACACCCAATTGGTCTCTTGTTCATGTCGTTTATGCTTTTTACATTGAATTTTGTGCAAAAAGTAGAGTTCTTTTGTTCTTGGGGACCTTTTGGCATTCACTACGCGAGCGTACAGCATCCGATCTATGCACCACTCGAACCTTGCCATGATACCATAGTCCATTGTGGAGCGCATTTTGTCAATACGCTCCACGTGAAAATGCCGTCTGCGTGACCATGCTACACTATATATTTTGTACTGTACATTGAAACACTCAAATTAGATGTCGCATATAAAATTTAGATACGACAGATTCTAAACCCCTTGTCACCTTTGGACTACATCCCCTCGAGAATTCCCACTCCTCCTTTGAGACCTTTGTCCCTTCGCGAGACGCTGCGGTCAAAGCTCCATGTAGCCATCGCGTTGACATGAACCACGGCATCTCCTCCATGCCTTCGGGATATCGAATCGGTCGATGATGCATACTACGTCGGAATTCAGCTCGCGCTTCCTCTCGATCTTGCCTAGCGATTTGGTACTTGGCGAGCCACGTCTCCATAGAGGCATGGTGCAACATACAAAAGTGATTCACCTTCTCCTCCATTGAGGCATCCATTCTTTTTTCTATCCCATTTCCAACCACCATATCTCCAATCAGTCTATCATCGTTCTTCAGCGACCATAGCATTTCATTGTCTGGATCCACCGTTGGTAGCCATTATGAAATATGCACTAGCACCTTAGACACCAACCAACCTTCAGCCATGCTACCTTCTGGCCAAGCTCGTTGTTGCACAAAGCCTTTAAGGGTTTTCATGAAGCAAGATGCACAAGAAGGTGGACTTGTATCGTGAACATGCTGGTGGGAAGGTATTTCTCAAAGAGAAGGACCGTCTCCACTGCTCCCGGCCTCACGGATTCAATAGAGGACGTCTTAATCTCCTTCTTTGAGATCCATTACACCAAAGTCGACAACCTGTAAATGGCCCTGCATATTTCTGGAGTAAGACATCCTGCGATCGCGATCGGTAGTACAAACTGCCACAAATGAGAAAGCATTATGAATAATGGCTACACTCCAAATAGCAAAATGCACACGCCAATTACAATCCATTCGTAATACAAACCTGACATATCTTATGCCAGTCATGGGATTTTAGCCCTGATAATTGGTCGTCTTTAGAAAATGCGGACCTAAGAGAACACATCATACCCGTTGGAGTGCGGATAGACTTGATTACTTGCTTCACAATGCGCTCTTCTTTAGTGGACAAAACCCAAGGAGTGCGAGGAAGCTGCACACAACCATCAGCACTCGATTGTGGCCCAAAGCGCCTCCATCTTACCTACCTCCTTCAAATCGATTCGTGCCCCTATAGTGTCTCTCTTTCCTGTGATGTGGTCCCATAGCAAGCTGCCCACATTCTTGAAAATATGCATGGGATCCAACAAGTGGTTGACCTGTAAGTGGGTCCAATATGGCAACTCGTAGAAAACTAAGAACTGCCGCATTCCATTTGGATGTGATTCCGCATGGACCATTTTTAGCTCGTACCAGCTCGTGGCGTTTATAGGTGTTGGAGGTCGTCCAAGGAAACCTTCCTTGAGTTCATGATCCTTTGGTAAGAATGCAGCGTGTCCTTGATATACCATCTTCTTCATGGTTTGTGACCTTCGGGAGTCTAGCTGTGGCCCGCACACTGGACATTCATGATAACCTGAGGTAACCAAATATGTTCCAACACCACAACCCAGTGAATACTTGCTTCAATGAGATAAAATATAGATATTACCAACAAGAACAGAGGCCTGCTTACCTTAGCGCTCTCCGAATCCCGAAAAGTCATGCATCGTCCACATGAGAATGGCTTGAATATTGGCTGCCCACCGACCATCGCGCCTACTCATTTCTTGCACAGTGACCCCCTCCTCCCGCAAAATCTTAAGCTCATCGACTAATGGACGAAGATACACGTCCATATTTTTGACTTTGTAACGGCCGAGGACAAGTAAGCTAAGGATGAGATGTCCTTTCTTTGTAGAAAGCCATGGAGGGATATAGTAGTTGACAAGGACTATAGGCCACACACTGTAAGAAGTTGAGCGCATACCGAATGGGTTCACGCCATCCATTGCAAGACCAAGCTGAAGATTCCTTGGCTCTTGGGCAAAGCCTGGGAAGGTAGAGTCAATGTGGCTCTATGCACGTGAATCCGCTGATATTCGTTGAACTCCATTCGTGGACCTATTCTGCGCATGCCACTTTGTCAAGCTCGCCATGCCGGATGTACGAAACATGTGGTTTATGCGAGGGATAAGCGGAAAGTGTCTGAGAGCTTTTTGAGGGATGGTTTGCCCTTGCAAGTCCTGTCAATACCTGTGAGTACCACACTTTGGACATGTCTCCACAGTATGCAATCGTTGATACATGCATGGATGTTATTGTAGTTCATGCCAAGCTTTCGTAAAACATATCGTGCATCATCACGAGACTCAGACATGGTATTTGCAGGTAATAATATATGATATTTTAGTAACCTGAAAAAAATTATAAACACTTTGAAAAAGCACAAATATTTGTCATAATAGTGCCGAAAAAAAATCAACGATGCGTATGTACAAGGTACCTAAACAACTCGGTCACAATCGTATCGCTCCACCCGTATTTTGCTTACACACTTAAGAGTACAAGCAGTGTCTTCAGCCGAGATACTCGGCACCCATTATATAATGGTATGGATGCTTCCTCTCTAAGAGGATCAGAAGTCTCGACATCCATGGGAATCAATGCATCGATCATTGCCTCCATCTCAGGCTCCAGGATTATAGGTAGGTCTGGAAGGTTGCCTGTCTCCTCTGGCATTGACGGTATAGACTGGCCTTGCAAGTGGTGGATTGGCTCTTGCACTCCATCCATCGCACGCCCATGTACTCTTCTAATTGGCCGTAAAGGGTGCACTCCTCCTTGGGATGAGACATCACCTCCCTGGATAGAAAATTTGCCAGCAAGACCCAATCTTATTGTATATGGTATTCAATTAGCTTGCGAGTACAATGCATGATTGATATTAACTTCAAATTACCGTTTGCTAAAAATCCGCAATCGCCTGATCAATGATCTCAGATTGAAACTCGCCAAATCGTCATACGTGTTCTATAGAAAATCGGCGTTTTCCTCTATTTGCTAGCTTGCATTGAGAGCAAGGACATGGGACACGTTGATTAAGATACGCCTCGCAATCTTGAACAACATGACCTTCTTCATTTTCCATTTTGTCTACGTTACAACAAACAATTTGTTTTTGTTATCATTCTTTTCTTTTCTTAGATTGTTATCCTCTCCTTCCATCTTTCTCTTTTTCTATGACCTAGCATATAGTATCATAGAACACTAGTATTTAGTACCTAGTACTCAGTTTTCCTAGCACATAGTATCATAGCATCTTAGTATCTAGCACCTAGTACTCTAGTATTATAGTGCCAAGTACCTAGTACTATGATACTATGTAGCAGGTGCTAGGGTATCCTCTCTTTCTCTCTTTCTCACCCTAGGTTTAATGATTTTTATCTCTTTTTCTCTCTCCTCTCTCTCTCTCTCTCATATTTCTTTTTCTCTCTCCTCTCTAGCTCATTTCCTTTTCACTCTCATTTCCCTTTCTCTCTTTCTCCCTCCCTCATTTCCTCTCCCTCTCTCACCCTCACCCTATCTTTCTCTATTAGGTTTAATGATTTTTTCTCTTCTTCTCTCTCCTCTCCCTATCTCATTTTTTCTCTCTCCTCTCTCTCTCTCATTTCCCTTTCTCTCTTTCTCCCCCTCTCTCATTTCCTCTCCCTCCCTCACCCTAACCCTCTCTTTCTCTCTTTCCCTATTAGGTTTTATGATTTTTCTCTTTTTCTCTCTCCTCTCTCTCTCTCTCATTTCTTTTTCTCTCTCCTCTCCCTCTCTCATTTCTGTTTTCCTCTTTCTCTCCCTCTCTCATTTCCTGTCCCTCCCTCACCCTGACCCTCTCTTTCTCTCTTTCTCTATTAGATTTAATGATTTTTTTCTCTTTCCGTCTCTCCTCTCCCTCTCTCATTTTTTTCTCTCTCCTCTCCCTCTCTCATTTCCCTTTCTCTCTTTCTCCCCCTCTCTCATTTCCTCTCCCTCCCTCACCCTAACCCTCTCTTTCTCTCTTTTCTTATTAGATTTAATGATTTTTTTCTCTTTTTCTCTCTCCTCTCTCTCTCATTCCTTTTTCTCTCTCCTCTCCCTCTTTCATTTTCCTTTCTCTCTTTCTCTCCCTCTCTCATTTCCTATCCCTCCCTCACCCTGACTCTCTCTTTCTCTCTTTCTCTATTAGATTTAATGATTTTTTTCTCTTTTTCTCTCTCCTCTCCCTCTCTCATTTTGTTCTTTCTCCTCTCCCTCTCTCATTTCGCTTTCTTTCTTTCTCTCCCTCTCTCATTTCCTCTCCCTTCCTCACCCTGACCTTCTCATTCTCTCTTTTCCCATTAGGTTTAATGATATTTCTCTCTTTTTCTCTCTCCTCTCTCTCATTCCTTTTTCTCTCTCTCCTCTCCCTCTCTCATTTCCCTTTCTTTCTTTCTCTCCCTCTCTCATTTCCTCTCCCTTCCTCACCCTGACCCTCTCTTTCTCTCTTTTCCCATTAGGTTTAATGATCTTTCTCTCTTTTTCTCTCTCCTCTCTCTCTTAATTTTTTTCTCTCTCCTCTCCCCCCTCATTTCCTTTTCTCTCTTCCTCTCCCTCTCTCATTTTCTCTCCCTCCCTCGCCCTCACCCTCTCTTTCTCTCTTTCCCTATTAGGTTTAATGATTTTTCTCTCTTTTCTCTCTCCTCTCTCTCTCTCATTTTTTTTCTCTCTTCTCCCCCTCTCTCATTTACCTTTCTCTCTTTCTCTCCCTCTCTCATTTCCTGTCCCTCCCTCACCCTAACCCTCTCTTTTTCTCTTTCTCTATTAGATTTAATAAATTTTTTCTCTTTTTCTCTCTCCTCTCCCTCTCTCATTTCCCTTTGTTTCTCTCTCTCCCTCTCTCATTTCCTCTCCCTCCCTCACCCTGACTCTCTCTTTCTCTATTTTTCAAATTAGGTTTAATGATCTTTCTCTCTTTTTCTCTCTCCTCTCTCTCTCATTTATTTTTCTCTCTCCTCTCCCTCTCTAATTTCCTTTTCTCTCTTCCTCTCCCTCTCTCATTTCCTCTCCCTCCCTCGCCCTCACCCTCACCCACACCCTCTCTTTCTCTCTTTTCCTATTATGTTTAACATCTTATCTCTTTTTCTCTCTTCTCTCATTCTCTCTTTTTTTCTCTCTCCTCTCCTCTCTCTCATTTCCTTTTGCTCTCTTCCTCTCCTTCTCTCATTTCCTCTATCTCTTCCTCCCTCTCTCTCTCATTTCCTCCCCCTCCCTCTCCCTCTCCCTCTCCCTCATTTCTTCTCCCTCTCTCATTATAAACAAATTATACAAAAAATAAATAAATAAGAGAGAAAATACACTCTCCCTCCCTCTCGTTCTCTCATTTCATCCCCCTCCCTCTTCCATTTCCTCCCTCTCCCTCTCCCTCTCTTTCTCTCTCTCACCCTCCCTCTCCCTCTCCCTCTCTTTCTCTCTCTCTCTCTCCCTCCCTCTCCCTCTCCCATTTCCTCCCTCTCCCTCTCCCTCTCCCTCTCTTTCTCTCTCATTTCCTCTCCCTCTCTCAATCTATATACACAAATCATATAAGCAAAAGTAAAAGAGAGAGAGAATGTACTCTCTCTCCCTCTCCCTCTCTCATTTCCTCCCCATCCCTCTCCCTCTTCCTCTCCCTCTCTTTCTCTTTCTCTCCCTCTCTCATTTCCTCCCCCCTCCCTCTCCCTCTCTTTCTCTTTCTCTTTCTCTTTCTCTCCCCCTCTCTTTCTCTTTCTCTCCCTCGCTCTCCCTCTCCCTCTCTTTCTCTCTCATTTGTTCTCCTAAACAAGCAAAAGAAGGAGAGAATCAAACCCTAAACAAGCAAAAGAAGGAGAGAATGGACTCACCGTAAAGATATGGTGAGGGTTTGGCAGCTTCTCTTCGTGATGAAGACTCCTCCTCTCCTTCGCGAACGGCAGCGGCGGTAGCAGTGGCGGTGGCAAGCCTTCTTCCTCTCCTTCTCTCAACCTCTATGCAAAACGTTCGCTCTCTCTCTCGCTCTCCCTCTCGAAATGTCTCACGAAAATGCGCGAAATGAAACGCGCTCGGGTTTCAGCCCTATTTTTTTTCCTTGTGGGGCGTTGCTATTTGCGTCGCATTTGTGACGAAATATCCTGTGTCGCTACCCGTCGTCGCTATACCTCTCTCTCCTTGTAGTGCATGACTCATTGTGCTTAAACAATTTTAAGTATAAGCCAACCATATATCGTGCAAAAATAGTTGTTTCATGATTTCATTTCTCTAACATAATGTTGCATTGCAAAAGGATAGTATCAGGCTAACCTGCGCTACTATTCCTCTACAAACTTAAATTTAAAAAAGCCTAAATGCCACAATATGCAGTGAAATCAAAACTCATTTAAACATTATCTATTTTCAATCATTTTTTCCCTATCATTTTAGTTTCACTTTTGTGCAAACATAACTTCAGCATTTTCAACCATATTCCATGATAAACACAAGAGATACAATATAATATGCAATACATTGACACTTACAATAAATTCCACACACATGATGCATTGTATTTCGAAAAAATGGAGCCCTTGATGCCATCACACAACCATTGATGCTCACCTTTGTGCTTCCTTGTTCCGTTCTTGGCATCTCCTCACCAACCTGCACCCATTGTCCCGCATCATCTTAGCTCATACTATGAACAATAATTATGGTGAGAAAGAGAAGAGAGAAAGAGTGAAATATGAAGTTTTCATATAATGCATCAATTCACTTGATGTTTCTTGTGATATGAAGTGAAAAACTCAAGAGTGTCAACCCCAGGAGGAGAAGGTAGGATTCTATCACTTTGTGAATCTTCAAAAAATGCATTTAAAAATGGGCCTCCCTCTTCATCATGATATGGTTTTTTGAATTTAGGCATCTTTTAGGCCTCATTCAATTTTAACTTCCCAAATGACCAACTCAGCCCTGTTGCGGTGGCATTTTTCAAAAGTTCTTTCAGGCTAAGAAAAAGGGACAAATAATCCCAAATTCATGATCATACTGGAAGAGGGACTTCTTGGCATTAAAAACTATTATATTGGTCTCTATCAGTTGCTCTTCGGCTTTTTGATCAAGTAACTACTTGTTGAGATGCTACATCTTGCGGAAATTAATTAATAGGAGGTCAAGTGGACTGTGAATATCCACAAATGAACACTTGTGTTGGATTTTTTACGTCCAAATGCACCTAAAAAAACTCCAGCTCCTTGATCCATGATCGATACATTTTTTTCCAAAAATGGCACTTTTATGGTACCTAGGCCACTTTTATGCTTTAAATTTCACCTTAAAATCAACTCTCATTGGTGACCATAGGATAGGGCAACTCCTCCTATCAAACCCACGAAGTGATTTGTACACATACATAAACCATAAAGAGCATCAAGCTGCTACAAATGAAATACATAACCTAGCATAATACAAATCTCACCCTATCTGCTGACAAAATTCAAGGAATGAATTCTAACTAAGCATGATCTGATAAAGAGATCAAGAGGTAGCTACGAACCAACTCTTCCAATAATCTCGCTAAAAGAACTATCAAAGAGGCAATCCTAAGTGGTGGCCTGACCCATCTATTTCACTTATGATATGTAGACTAGAAACTTCTACTAGGCAAGTACTCCTATAGCATGTCTCTTTTATATTCATTTTTTCATTTCTCACATTCTTAATTCTTTACTATTTGGTACTGGAATGTGTAAAAAGGAGGGAGATGACAATATTGTGACCCAAAGAGAATAGGGCATCCATCTCAAGTCTAGTCTGGATACCCAAGAACTTATCAAGATCTTATGAGGTAACACAATGTTTATTTTTGTTCCCACTTACATTTATTTTTGGTCCAATTATCTTCATATTCTTTTTGGCAATATGCCACCTCTAGGAAGACATGGGATCGCCTCGTCTTGACTCATCCATAGAAAACTACCAAGCCTTCGTAACGTGATGAACATTAGCTCTTTGAAATTTTTATTTCTTTTGATTTTCCTACTTCAGGGGCTGAAACTCCTTTTAGTACACCGTCGTATTATATATATATATTAGATATATGTATCATTCTTATCTTTAATTTTTTAGGCTTTCTTAATTTCCTCACCACTAACATGGGTTTTTAGGACCAAATTCATAGTAGGCTAGACGGACAGGGTCACTAGGACTAACCTCTAAAATAGGCCTTGGATGCTTAACAATATCTTTGCAAGAGGCAGGCAACTACTCAAACCTCCACAAACATACCTAACCTAATCTAAGAACTTCATGCCTTGATTTTTTGTTCTCCACACAAGCAAGAAAAATCTGGAAAATACACATTACACATTCTACTTCAAGAAAAATAATATGAAAATGAAAGATGTCACCTAGACTAGCCACAAAAATTGTCCTTGCAGCAATTGGCTCCCTCTTGGTGCTCCTTCAAACCTGTCTAGTGCAACACAAAAATAAAAAATCGTTAAATGCACCCACACCAAAGAGATACATAGCAATCTTGACCTAATGAAAAAGAGCATTATATCCAAATCACCTGGCCTTCTTGGCCTAATAGTATCAACCATAATGCATACCATTCAACAACCTACGATTGAAAGCAAACCCTTGGTCCCTACATAAACCCTACTAAAGTATAAAACTAGACCAAGGAGGTGAGCTACTTATGCCCTATAGTAAATGCATCAATTCATGAGCTAAGTCCCCTACATAAATGGCAAGGGGAGTCTGACCAATCCGACATTGATCAATCCCATGCATCCATGAAAGAATAGGAAGATGATCAATCTCTACCTCGCTCATAACTCAAAGTAACCATTGGTGACCAAAAAAAGACACATTAGGATGAAATTCCTATAGTATATGTGGGCTGATATTATAAGGAAAATGTAAAAGCCCTTCAGGACCATGATTAAGAAAGACATCTTTCAAAAAGGCATAATTAGCCAAGGAGTCTGGAAAGTGATTCTACTTGCTGGGAATCAACTAGAAAGTTATTGCCTCAAAGACCTCAAGAATGTGCAAGGCTGCACAATGGTACATTGTTAGAAAGGGATCTCTCACACTGTAGGTCCCATTCAATTGGTTGATCACTGATTGCAAGTTTCCTTTCACCAATAATTGACAAATACCACTACATCTAGCTAAATTTAACCCCATAAGTAAAGCCTTGTATTCCACCATATTATTAGTAAAAGAAATCATACCCAAATATACTCCCATTTTAAAAACAACTCAATGATGGGGTCTTTTATGAAAATCCCAACACTCACATGCTTAGTAGGTCCTTAAGAAGATCCATCAAAATATAATGTATAAACCAAGGCTTCATTGATGTAAGGTTCCATGACAATTAATCTATTTGTACTTATGACAATCAAAGTATATAATCAAGATAGAGAGGGTGTAAGATGTACAATCTCTCCTTCCTCACTAAAATGGGGACACAAGTAAGAATTTGGTGACAATGGTGGCAATAAACTCGAATGTCCCATGTCAAAGATCCATATTTCCATGCCGTAATGTGATAGCCCTTACTCCATGAGATCACTTTGCCTTGATGGTAACGATGTTCTAAATATGGATGCTCAAGATAGGGAATAACTTTTCCCATCCAATAGTCTTGTTACTCTCTGTAAGTATAACCTAAATCGTAAAGGACCTACAAAAATACACCAAGTCCAACACAAATCCATACACATAATAGAGCCTCCATTTCTTGAAATTTACTTTAGTTTTAAACTCTACCCCTTGGAAATTTGGTAAAAGAGATGTGAAGACATTATTTCATGTGCATACAATCCTATAAGGGCCATCCTACTTGGGTTCTAACTTTCATGGAAATAGCTCACGATAGGCATCATAATATAGGACCAATTGAGTAAAAACTACACGTGCATATAGACGCGCTCCGTAAATATATAATCATATTTATAAAAAAGTGGATATATTCATATTCTACGTCTATACATGTGTGTAACTGCGTGTCTAAAAAGGCGTGTATTTTGCAAATTTTTGACAATAATAGACGCCCATTTTTCCTGCAATTTAGACGTGCGAATAGACGCGCAAAACAGAGGTATGAAAAAAAAACGAGAGAGCATGTGGCTTTGCAAGCCATATGCTCTCTAGTTTTTTTCCCCCCATCAACATCAAATTGTATGCTTAGGGAAAGCAGAGAAAGATTATTTTACTAAAAGCAAAAGAATGTGGAGAGCCAAAGTCCATATATTGATAATAACACATGATGAGCGTATTGTGCTGATACATTTGTATATTTCGAAGATTTTTGTACTGAAAACAAAACAATATATGTAGAATACGAAATTTCATATATATAGATGAAACATTTTTACATGACGAGTTTTAGTGCTTGTGACCTCAAGCATGGTCATGGTCGCAAACACTAGCTGAAAGTAATACATATCAAAAATGAAAACTACAAGCCAAGGGGAGGCATGCATGCATGGGGCTCCTCTACATCTCCTCAGAAGAGGCATCATTGTTGCTACCACCACCGCTGCCGGTGTCAGTGCCGCTTCCGCCACTGCTACTGCTAGTCCCCCCTTCGCTATCCTCAACTACATCAGGGTTCACCTACACAAAGGATTAAGGTATATAAATACTATAACAAACAATAAATTAGAGTTACCTATACTTTTCATCTAAAAAATAAAACATACCTCTTCTAGTTGTGGAATCCTCATGGCACGATTATATTGCTCCTCTGTGATTAGTCCCTCCTTGTAGAAATACTGCCAAGTGGACGCCCAGTTATGACCTCGATGGTAGCCTACCTCTCTAGGAGTAGGCATCCTACCAACGATATGATACTATAAAACAATTTTAACATACAATGTATTAGAACACACTACATAATGAATTGAAAAAAATTATAAAAATTAATTTTAAAAAAAATCAAATAATACTTACAAACTCAGTCTCCCATGACTCCCTACCACCCGATCCATAATGCGACGATCCCATGGTTTCCATCTGGATACGTGGTGCCTTTGCATGCTGGTGACTTGTCATTTTCTCTGCTGCTCTCTTCTTGGCCTCTTTCCACTCCCTGCGGTGGCAATTGGGTGGTTGGCCATATCCAGGGCGCCCTTGCTCTTGTCTTCGCAGTGACTCCTTGGCGCATGTCATAAGGTGAGACATCTTGTTATGAAGCGCGTCTCTCACCTTTGACCATTCCCAATCATCTGAGAATTTTGAATTCTCGGGATTAGGGTAACTTCTATGTACTGCCCGCAACACCTCTTGCCACAAACCATTTTTTTGGTGCTTGAAGGGAATCATACAATCTTTGTATGTGGCATGCATGACACTCCTCAAGTAGGCTATCACTTCCCTCCCCTCAGGGTTATGCAAGATACCACCAACATCTGTGACAAAGTAGTATATTTGTGGAGGCTCACCTCTCTCATTTCCCGGTGGGGGTGATCAAGACCCACCTCCTAGGCAACCTCCACAAAGCCCTTGACCTCCTCATCCTCCCGCACAACTCTCCCTCCTCTCTCGATGGGCACTACCCTCTACCTCACTCGACACACGTGCTTCTGCAGATGCACGTGCTTTGGCCGATCCATGCACTTCAGTTGATCCCTGTGCATCAGCTGATCTATGTGTATGCATAGTGCGTGGAGTATCTATTAGTAGAGGCGTACCAAGGTTTGGTGTGCCAAGGTTTGGTGTTTGTGCGGCAGTGCTAGGCAAAGATGTGATAGGTGTCCCAGACATGACTTTAAAAACCTCCTCTATAGTGGGAGGGCGACCAAGATAATTGGTCATCTCCCCATGAATTGCTCCTTGTTCGGAGAACCTCCAAAAAAACAACTGACACCTCTAGAAAACTTCGCTAAGGTGTTGTTCATGCGTTCCAACTCAGGATCAATGCTGGAAGATCCAGGATTCCACATCTACACAAGCAAAAATCCATTACTACCCTGTGCAGATAAAAGATATTACATGCTGCGTCTATACCTGCATCTATACCTGTGTCTGTCAGCGTGTCTAAAAACGCGTCTAAAAACACGTCTACACTGTCATCTAGACGCGCTGACAAACGCGCAAAGTCAGACCATAGTTTGCAAACTGCTATAAGAAACGCGCAAAAAACCTCCATAGATGATAGTCTAAAGCATGTAAAGAGAGAGAGAGAGAGAGAGAGAGAGAGAGAGAGAGAGAGAGAGAGAGACAGAGACAAACAGACAAAGAGAAAGCAAACAATTGAGAGAGAGAAGAAGAACTCACCTTCTTTGCTTGTTTCGACGGGTGGCGGCTAGGTTGCAAGCTCATTGTCCTCCTTCTCCCTTTCCTTGGTAGGTTGCTTGATTCTTCTTCTCTTCCTTGCTGTTTGGCTCTTGTTCTTTACTCTTTGGCTCTTCCTTCCTCCTGTTCTCTTTTTACTCTTATTTCCTTCCCTCATTGTCTTCATGAAGTGATAGATAGATATGATTAGTGATGTCGAGCTCGAATTGCAGAAAACGTGTTAAAAACGCAGGAAAGCACTGGTTTGAAAAGAAAGCTACAAATTTTTATTTTTTTTAATATTTGCGTGGCGCATCTGTAAGCGCATGTAATTGCGCATCTATATGCATAGATAAAACATATTACTGTGCTGATAGACACGCAATTACAATTAAACTAATTAAATGCTAGCTTATGATTGTTTTTGGATCAATATGACTTTCCTAGTCTTTCAATATTAAAATGTTTTTCTCCATGTTGTAAGTATCAAAATATTTAGGGAATATGACATATATACCAAATAAAATCATATATGTCCGTATGATTCAGGTGTAATTATGTCGTTATCTTCTACTAGTATGGGACATGTTGAGTCAACAAATAGTACATCCTCCAGTGAAGATGAGACATTGCTTCTTCACAATTGAGACGCTTGGCTATGACAAAAAATCAAATGTATGTGCGATCGTTGTCGATGATGTTTTTTTTTAGCACGTCGAATCACAATGTCACACCTCAGCATGTACGGAGAGTGGGACAAACTCTTTTTTTAATTGAGCAAGATGTTGTACCACATCCTCAAATGGTCCCTCTAGGGCGTCGAGAGGCTACGAAGCGTCGACATGAGGAGGCAGAGTCCTCAAGAAAAGTAGAGACTGATGACAACGATAGTAGCCCTCTTCAAATGCCCCATCAAGTTTTGGAGAAAGAGATTTTGGACAACATGGTGCACGATTTATTTTCCCATGAGGTTCGAGGGGAGAGCGCCACTAGAGAGACAGATGACCTGCTACACATAGCGTCGAAAACTCCATTGTACGAAGGTTGCACATACTCCATTCTACGTTCATCTCTTGAGATACTGAACTTACAAACCATTTATGGATGGAGTAATGCTAGCTTGAATGCATTATTGAAGTATGTATCATTTGATATGAATTCATAAATGCTTATAGACAATATTTGTGGTTTGTTAACTCTGTTTGCACAATATATGCAGGTTATTGTCATAAATGCTTCCAAATGAAAATAAATTACCAACTAGAAGGGAGAAAGCAAGGCGTTTCTTGACATCTCTTGGAGGTCTCGATTACGTTAAAATCCATGCATGTGTCAACGATTGCATCTTGTTTCATGGGGATCATGCATCTGCACGACAGTGTCCTATTTGTGGTGAACCAAGATACAACCAGGAGATGAAATCAAAGGATGTGCCTTGTAAGGTTTTGCGATATTTTCCTATTATTCCACGTATTCAACTTATTTTTAAGTGTAAATCTATTGTGAGACTCATGTCATGGCATGTTAGTCACCATTCAAGTGGCTTTGGTCTAGGATTAGATGGAATAAATCCATTTAGCATCAAAAGCACCTCATATAGTGTATGGCCAGTGGTATTGGTGAACTATAATATCCCTCCGTCCATGGCAATAGAAAAAGGACATGTAATATTGTCCCTTTTGATTCCTAGAAAACACAAAGTAAAAAACATGGACGTTTACTTAGAGCCTTTAATCGAGGAGCTAGAAATGCTATGGAGAGGTATTGAGGTGCAAGATATGAGTGCATCATTGTCCTCTAGAGATTTCACTTTAAATGGCATGTTGTTGTGGACCATGCATGACTTTCCAAGCTATGGAGAGTGTTCAGGTAGTTGCATACTCTATTTTATTCATACTTACCCTTAATCAAATATATGTCATCATTAAACCACTTGTTTTTACAGGTTCAACTACATCAGGATATCATGCATGTCCAATTTGCGGTCCCTCTCTGGTTTCTTCTAGACCGACACGCTTGAAGAAGGTTATTTATGACAATCATCATCGTTTTCTTCCTATTGACCACCCCAAATATGCACCCCTCACTAATGGAAGAGCTCCACAATCTCTGACCATTCAAGACTGGAAGGACAGTTGGACACACGCCAATGATCGGCATGAGTCGGTAACTAGTTTACTACTTTTTTTTGTCTTTAAAGTACACTCCATTATGAGAACGAGAAATAATATATTGTTTGTTCCTTAGATTCTCTATATTTTTTCATCTCCCATATTGGACTGAACTCAAGATCAACCACATGTTGGACCCCATGCATATTTTAAAGAATGTTGCCTCTACATTATGGGATCACTTAATCGGGGCTCGTGATTCTGTCAATGTAAGGGAGGATTTACGTAGCATTGGACGTAGGAGATGAGCTTGGCCACGCATCGAACCCAAAGGAAAGATTGAGTTACCGCATGCACCTTGAAGACCGAAGAAAAGATGATGAAGCAGTAGATATGTAGCTTTCAAACTCCCACAGGATATATGAGATGCCTCAAGGGAGCCTTCATAAAGAAAAAGAAAAGAGGTGTGGAGCATCTATCCGGTTTGAAGTCTTACGATTGGCACAAAATGATTCAGGTAAGGATTTTCAGAGCCATAAATATACTAATTAGTAGAGTACCTATGTAGACTAATTAACAATGTATGAATATTTACATACAGTTCATCCTTCCTACTAGCATATCCCATTGTGTTTCGAAAGATGTGTGTGATATCATTTACAAGATGGGTGAGCTCACGAGGTATGTATACATTATACTTATTTTTTAGTTTATATATTACGTACATCATGTAGTAAACCCACTTGAATTTATGGACAAACTAATCATTGTTCTCAATTGCATGTTGGTAGATTTGTGAGTTTGAAGGAAATCGATCCAAATACGTTGCAAGAGGCTCGAGTATTGTCCCTTGAGGTGGTTTGTTTGGTGGAGGAAACTTTTCCTCGCTCTGTTTTGACTACTCAAGTACACTTACTCGTACATCTGATTGATGAGATCGCAATTTGTGGGGTAGTTCATGCAAGGTGGAGTTTTTCTAGAGCTCTTTATGAAAACCCTAAAAGATTTTGTAAGGAAAAATGCACGCCCCAAGGGAAGCATGGCTGAGGGTTGGTTAGTGCAATCATCCCTTATACAAATCTCTAAATATCTTACTAAAGTGGACCCCTCTTTACCATGACTATGGAAATATGATGAAGATTTGAGGATAACCTCTATAATACCTCAAGGAAAAGGAAGGAGCAAAGTGCTAATGAAAGAGGAACTTCGTAAGTTAAATGTATTTTGTGTGCTTAACAACGAAGTAATGAGCAAATGGGTGACACTATATAAAGAAGCAAGGGCAAGAAGAGTAAGCGAAAGGCGAGCATTTCGTGCTAGACATGGACGTAATGTCCCATATCTAGAACATTTAAGTGCCCTTCCACGTCATATTGATATAGATTGGCTACATGAAGAAATGGAGAAGATGGAAAAAGAGGAGGTGATGGATATATCAGAAGAGGAGTGGGAATATGCACGAGGTTGATTATCAAAGGTGAGACATACTTATAATTAAATTATCTTTAGTTATGTATGATATAATAATTTCACATGTTTCATCTTTAACTAAATCATTAATATGATCTCAACAATGTACTACCAATGGCACCATGGAAGGTTGTTGTGGCTTGATCTAAGATATTTTGAAGCTTGACTTTAGGCGATTTTTTATATATGTACTAGATGTGAAGTGGTTTAAAGAAGTAGTAACAACGGGTGAGCATTGCACAATTAGACGTCATCCAAGTGGTTTTGTAGTGATTGACTCTACAAAATTTTACCAAGGCAAGAATGACACATTGGTACTACCTCAGCAATGTGAGCAGGTATATTAGAAGCTATTTATTTTCATATATATTACTTCTTGATACATTCTCAAAGTACAATAAATATCTAAGTTGATTACTTTTTGTTTTTTAAATGTAGGTTGTGTATCACCCAATGGTAAACAATAACTGATGGTGGCACGTCATCCCCATATCTAATCGTTCAAAACCATTATATGGCAATGCTACCAACATAGAGATAGTTGATGACAATCCAATAATCAATGATGATGCACATGATGATGCCATGATCGATGATATACATGATGCAGTGCAAGATGATCCCCGCGAGGATGTTCAAGGAAGAGCAAAAGAGGATAAAAATATGGTTGCAGATGATGATGAAGAAATTGAGCATAGCAATACATCTGGCAGTGGGATAGATTTATTTGTTTCATTGTCTATTGGTAACATAGACCTAGAGGTAGATAGTCAAGCAAGGGCCGATCTCATTGAAGATGAGACTGATCATTCATTGTAGCATATATAATTAGCTTTGAATGATTGGATGTATATTTGTAATACTCAGAAAGAAGTAAAGTTGGTAATGTATTCAAAAAAATACTAGCTGTTAAGATGTTTGGTCATATTTAGGGACTTTATGAGAAATGAAAAATATGTGAATTTATTTTTGCATCTATAAGCATGTTTAAAAACGTGGGTATATAGACGCATTATTCACGTCTATATACTAGCGCCAATAGATGCGCTGATAAACACGCCCGCTATTTCGCGTGTACAGTGTGCGTCTATAGGGCCTTTCTCTTGTAGTGGTAGCTTATTTTGAATCTCATAACTCTTAAAAAGAGATTAGCCATTTAGCTCAGTGATTAGGGGGTTGAAGCTTGTTCATCAATAATCGTAGACCCTCTACCTTGGTGAAAAACATCCACGTGGACATCTCACCACAAGTCCAGGTTTTTCTTCCTAATTTTTATTTTACGTTCGTGGATGATTTTTGGAGATAGGATGCATTTTTTATCTTAAATACTTTGGTTAATTTAAAAGAATTAGCTCACGACGGAAGAGTTTGGTCAATAGTACTTTCAATAAAATAAGCAAAATAAAGTGAGTAGAAAATTGGTATGCATTTCTAGCAAGTAGTTTTTGTGCATTGCAATGAATTGAAAGTAGATTAATGTCCACATTTACAAAATGGAATTATGAAAGTATACTCCGATTAAGCATGAAAGGAATAAACCACATATTTCATTATTGAATATCTTTTTTGGAATGATTCTTAAAGAAAGTTATTAGCAATCGTAGGAAATTGCTAGGACTACATGAAGAAGATTTAATTAGGCAAGTGGTCTAAGAACTTAATTTAACAGAAGGGTGTGAAGTTCTGCATACGACAAATTCATTCAGAAATGAAAGTAGTAAAATACTGCATATTTTAGCATGAATCTTGTTTGCATGTTATAGAATGATTAATTGGAATTAGGCTATAACCTAACCTATGCTTGGTCTTAAACCGAAAAGTTAGGATTTGAAAATTAACTTACGCGTAGACAATAAGTCATGTGGTTATGAAAATTATAGTGTAATTATCTTTAGGAATAGATAGGTTGAATTGGCATAAACCTAAACACCTAAAACTGCAGAGTACTTGTTTAGAAAAGGGTTAATTCAATGCGACGTATCCCAACGAACTGACTAGGGTTAGCCCAGTGAAGACATTTATCTTGTCGCACGTATTGCTAAAAACTAAAACTCCTATACCCCAAATACTTGCCCACATTCAGGGAATGTAGGGACAGTAGGACATACTTGCGAGAAGTAATCTAGGGTTTTCCTAAGAATCTCTTGCTAAAAAGATGAAACTCGAAACCCTAGGACTGACAAGTCGGCCTAATGCTATCAGGAACAGATTATTTCATGACTCCATTCGATGGGTAAATAGTCCCATAATTGATGTGACACTTGTGCATCAAGTTGTAGAGTCGCATGATCTTGTGATTTGATCACAAGGGAATGGCAAATTCCTCGGAGTGAGATTGGCAGACTCTTACGTAAGTTATCTTGCAAGAGGATGAATAATCGTCCTAATATAGTATCTTTCTGGGGTAAAGATAATTGCTTGGAAGCAAAGGACAAGCCAATAAATTGGAATAACATATGAACTTAAGGTATTGATCAAGTCAGGTTAATAGGATACGCCCTAACCTAGGATATAGGGGATCTTGAAAAGTCAAAAGTAATCCCGGATCGAGTGCTGGATGCATTTGGAAAGAAGGATTCACTCCTTAGCAGTTGGCTAAAAATAACGACCGAAATTGTTTGTGCTTGTAAACAATTTTAAGAGCACTGTTTTGCTTTGTTTGCTCAAAGAATTAAAGGATAAATGGATATCTAATGCTTCAGGTTGAAGGCCTGAAGGGAGAGACAGCTTCAGTTATCCACGATTGCTTGCCTGACCCTAACCAACGGGGTTGTTAACCGCGCCGGGAAGGTGGACCGAACCCGCTGCGATAAATCTCTCCGTTAAGCGCTACTTGGAGCAAGAGGACGCTTGGGTGCCAGGGGGGGCTCTGGTCGTAAATCCCTTGCCTTCCAGGCCCTGCACAAGAGGCTAACGTGACTCGAGATTGGATCTAGAGGCCCGCATACTAGTCTACGGGTGGAATCTTGGATTAATGATCCCTACGGATTGCTGGATAGCCTGCGGGCGGATTGTGGATAAGCCCACGGGTTGGACTTTATGTATTTCAAAGATAAATATGATAACCTGTTAAAAAGGAACTTGTTTGACATTGCTTTTCTATGTCAAGTGCTATGATTACGTGAAGGAACCAGTATCTAACGGGCTAATTAAGGAAGCTAATTGATACACGTCCAACTAAATGTGTTAGGTAATTAAATAACCAAAAAACTTGAGGAAAGTGCGATGGATGTGGCCATAGGTCCATCCTATGGATGGGTGGTCGCGGTTGGCCGGGAACATTTCTCAATAAAGATGGATAGCAGGAAGATCATTCAAAGAATACGAACCGCAAGAGCATTGACCTAGAGTCTAAGTTATAGATGATCCTGATTTATGTTGTTTTAGGGGAACGGAATGGGACTATGCCTTATGGCAGAGGGGTTGAGCTTCGCATCCCTCTTGTTTCCCATTCTCCTTGAACCAAGTGCAGCATGAATCCACTTCGAACCTAGAGTTTCTGCGTAAAGTAGTTCGCTCGGGTTCGACACTAGTTGCCGTTAGGAAATGACCAATAGGGAAAACCCTAATTCAGGTCGGTCCTAAGTGGGAATGGCCGGAATACTTCCGCTACGTGGTAGACACGGAAAGTCCTAGATCGCAAACCCCATAACATTCCATGGGAGTGCTGGGCGGAGCTTTCTAGACATCCTTTTCGATGGACTGCTAAGACGTGCCCTGAAGATAACAAGTGGACACGTTACATCTATTGGCTACACCCTTTACCTTTTTTGCGGACCATCAAGCCTTGCTATATCTAGTGAATAAACCTTGCACTACAGGACGCATAGCTTGGTGGCTCCTTCTGCTTTTGGAGTTTGACTTCTCCATGGTTATACGGAAGGGAAAACAACACTACATGGCTAACCATATGTCACACATCCCCATAGGAGAAGCCGCTGGAGAAGGCATTGCCGATGAATCGCCAGACGCCCATCTCTTTAACCTTTCTATATCTAGTCGATGGTAGGTCAGGAGCCATCACCATGAATGATGAGGGGAGGAGGGTGATGGCTCGCATGAGAGAGTTGTGCCAACAAGTTTTTCGGCACAATGTCTTGGATCATTGGAAGAACATACCGAATGGGAGCAAGGACTACATAGTAGCATCCTTGCACGAGGAGTTTTCGGTGCTAGCCTCAGTAGATAGATTCTCTACGTGCTGGATGATGGATTGCATACGTACATACATGTCACATAGTCAATCCGACACATGCAAGGCAATCAAGAGTGGGGCTGCAAAGCCCAAGTGGTTAGATGCAGACGATTGGTGCCAACTGAGGGAGGAGGCTACAGATTCTCCAGGACATTGGAGTCAGCAGCGCGAGGCGACGAGGGCACTACTCGGGGCCGGAGTGGTCCATCATCTTGGGAGTGGCGGCCACAGGACATATTTGGAGGACTTTGTAATTTTTTCTTTTGTTTTTCTTGTTTATTTTTTTGTAATATTCTTTGTGTTGACAATCATGTTTCTAACAGTTAGCATTTTGTTTTCTTTGCAGCACTCCATTACAAATCGCGATCCGACTGGCCTTGAGATTCGATATGTAGAGAGGCATGGTCTCACTTCATTGATTGACCAATTGTATAGATGTGGCGGCCCTATAAGTCACTCATCTTTCTTGTTCGTAGTTACCATGTTTAATTAGAATGCATTATTGTATGGTGAACTGATGTGTTGTTTCTTTATCTGCAGAGTCCGTTCGATGCTCCTTTGCGGCGGGATGAGCTTTCGGGGGACAAGGATATGTAGCTCGCCCTTGGATCCCTGGAGCTCACACACCTTTATTTTTGAGTCGCCTGATCTATGTAGACATTTTCTATGTATTAGTGATATCTTGTCATGATTGTACCAATCGCTTATTATGCGATCATGTATTTATTTCATGTATTAGTGTTATGATTTTAGTATACATTGTTTTTGTTTGCAAGCGCATTGTACACAGTGCAGAAACTATTTTGTATGTCTCTAATAAAGAACACAGTGCTATGCTGCCCTGCCACAGAAAAAAAATTCACTGTTACCGTTGCTATTAGTATCGCAAATTTTACTGCTCACCTCGTTATTGGCGTCGTTATTTATGTCGCAAACTGTCGCTATCAGCGTCGGTATTGGCGTCGATATTAGCGTCGCAAATGCAACGCTGATACCGCTGCCAATATCAACGCTGATAGCAACGGTGATACCGATTGTTCTATGGCGTCGCCAATAACTACGCTTTTTGCGACGACGGGGGCAAATTTTGTTATTTGAATTTTTGTCGCTTTAAACGTCAGTATAAGGCATATATCTTGTAGTAATGCACATTTCATTTTCATTTGAGCATGGTATGAAAAGTGAAACTTATGGATGCATAGCACTTGTATTCCTAGTTATGACCTACAATGAGTGTGCGAGGTTCCCTTTGTTGTAGGATAGAACACTGATCTTTGGAAAGACTTTATGTCAGGTTGAAATGTTCTTGGATTGTATACGTATCATGAGAGGATTTTATCACATTTGTTCTTTATGTTTGAGAGGGAACATCCTAGGATGTAGGAGAGCTATAGGAGCCATAATAATTGATTGGGGGATATTGTATTTGTCTATATAATGAGGTGTTAATCACCTATATGTATGGGATACTCCCTTTTCGTGGAATTTAGATGGATAGTACATTGGACTATAATTTGAAACTCATGTCTACAAATGCATTTGATAGATAGATAATTTTGCATCATCTAGATGCTCTTGGCTATGAGGCCATGGGCACTGTTTGGAGAGTATAAGAGCCCAAACAGCAACACTTTGTGACACATATTGGGATGTATATAACGATGGTATATTAAGAAAAAAAATAGTGACAATTGGAAGACAACTTTTTCATCATGAACACATGAAGAAGAATGAAAGACAAATGGAGAGCGCTCAAAGTTTTAGGAGTGTCTGTGTGTGAGTGAGACACAAAAGGAGACACACACAGAGAGAGAGAGAGAGAGAGAGAGAGAGAGAGAGAGAGAGAGAGAGAGAGAGAGAGAGAGAGAGAGAGAGAGAGAGAGAGAGAGAGAGAGTGTGTGTGTGTGTGTGTATGTGTGTGTGTGTATGTGTTTGTGTGTGTGTGAAGAGAATCACAAAGGAATTCTCATTCGAGCCTTTGAGGTAGGTATATTATTTCTCCTCTCTTTGATTTTATATTTTCTTCTCTTCACTCTTTCTTTTTGTTTGTGGATAGATGCATTGAAAGAGAGAGGGAGTGAGGAAGAGAGAGAAATAGAGAGAGAAAGGGAGGGAGAGAGAGGGGATAGAGAAAAATAGAGAAAGAGAGAGGAGGGAGAGGAAGAGAAACACAGAGGGGGAGGAAAAAATAGAGAAAGAGAAAGAGAAGGGAGAGGAAGAGAAACAAAGAGGGAGAGATAGGGGAGAGAGAAAAATAGAGAAAGAGAGATATGGGAGAGGAAGAGAAACGATGAGAGAGAGAGGGGGGGAATTGAAATAAAGAGAGGGATGGAAAGGTATAGAGGAGAAACAAACACAGGGATGGAGAGGTAGAGAGAGAGGGGGGAGGGGGAGAGAAAAAAAAAGAGAGACGTGGAGAGAAAAATAAAAATAGGGAGAGAGACACAGAGAGAGAGAGAGAGAAATAAAGAAATAGAGGGTGGAAGCGAGAGAAATAGAAATAGTGAAAAATAAAAATAAAGAAAAAAATGGAGGATAGAGAGAGGGAGAGATGTGTGTGTGTGTGTGTATAAAGAGAGGGAAAAACAAAGAAATTGTTAGAGAGGGATAGAGAGAAATGTGAGAGGGAAGGAGAGAGTAGAAGGGGATATATGTAGATAGAGAGGGAGAGGGAGTAATGAATTGAAAGAGAGATCTATTATTTGTCGTGATATAGAAAAATTGAACAATGATGAGGGCCATTCACATTCAAGGTTGAGAGACACATCTCAATCAATATATCCCATATCCTCTCACTCAATGCAACCTTACAATTCAATGAAAATATCACTTATTTATAGACCATGTGCAATGCTTTGGCAAGTTTCAATCTACAATCATTGATTAAGTGATCTTGGGCTTTGAGTTCATGGTGAGGAAAGTGTGTACTAATCATGCTTTGTAGTCAAACTCTAATTGATAAAAAATTTAATACTATTATATGTGCCCTAGAAATGTCCATAAAGAGGTATCAGTCCATTTCAAGCAATGCACCTATTACAGCTCATAAGAAGAGTTCGTGGGTGAACAATGGAAGGATCTCCCGAGCCAATAATCCCATTGGAAGTCACTTGGCATGAACGAGATGAACGAACATGCACAAATCAAGAAATAATTATGATCTCACAAGAGGACACGCAATTAGAACAAATTGACCAAGCTTTACTTGATCGAAAGGTGTCCCATATACATGGTTTGTCTCTTCTCTTCCTTTCGCATCTCTAAATATCTTCTCTCTCTACATCCCACATATACTAAGTACAAATATTATTTCGTTGTTTGTGTTGATCTATAGTTTTAATACATTAAGTTTCTTTCAATTCATACTATGGTTTTGAAAGGGATCTACTATCTTCCTATAACCTTCTGATCTCTCTCTCTTACAACAAGAAAAAATTTGAAAAAAAAAGAAATGTCACAAATGAAATGTTTATAGCATCTAGTTAATAATGGCATATTATATCTCAATTGTGTTTGATAGATTATAAACTATGATAAGTAAGATTGTACTTTCCTTCTATATTTTGGTGAAATAGCTATATATATAGCTCAATAGAATGAATTACTTTCATTATTTTGAAAACATAATGAAAGAAAGAACACAAAAAATATATGAGAGAGACCATACCTCTCAAATAGCCTTTGGCCACCAGAAGTTGGAAAGTATGGGATTGAAAAATGTTGTCTAAGAACAAATTTTGGACTCTTTAATCTCATAGATCCAAATTTGGATCATGTAGGATATAAATCCCATTTAATTGACTCATCAATGCTGGTCATGACTCGCATTTTACTGATAGTTGGCAGATACCACCACATTTGGCAAGATTTAGCTCCATTAATAAGGCATTGTATTCTGCCACATTGTTAGTAAAAGTAGCACCAAGATAAACACCCATTTTCATACCCTTTGCTTGCAATCAAGATGGAGAATATGTTGGACTATAGTTTGAAACTCATTTTCCTAAATCATGTGATAGATAGATCATTTTGCATTATCTAGATGCTCTTGGGCAGTGGGGGTTGTTTGGAGAGTATAGGAGTGCAGCTAGAGCCTTATACCTAGTATCAGGTCGATTTTAGGTCCCGATAGGTGGTGCTTTGCCATGAGCTACTAATAAGTGGCAATTTTCAAACCTCCCCTAATAGCGACCCAACTAGTTAGTGTATGCCAAAAAGTTTGTAGGTACATCCAATACACCCCAATAGAAACTATCAAGATGAGATTCCATGACAAGAAAGAGCTAAAAGGACAAGACAAAGAACTGAGATCATTGGGAGGTATTCTGCTAAGCACAATATTTTGACATTGGTGAGAGTGAGAAGTTTTATTAATCAAATTAATATCCCATTTAATCCATCACGGGAAGAAGAAAGCTCTAGTATTCCCGTTTTCCTAAAGAGTCAGTCTATTGTAAGTGGCAGTGTAACCCCTCCGATACAAATCCCAAGACTAGACCCAAACCTCACGATGGTGCAACCGATTGCGATACTTGTAGGAATGGAAAATTTTCCCGAGCTTGGCTCTTTCCTATCCACTTTTTATGGGTTAGCATAGAAGGATGCAAAACTCTAGATTAGTTAATTTCAAAAGTTAATGTCTAATTGTTGAATCTAGGATAAAGGACATCTTATGATGTTTTTTAATATGACTTTGAAAGGAAGTGTTGCGGTGTGGTATTATGGCTTTGAAGCCAAAACCATAACCACGATAGATCTATTCTATGCGGCCTTCAGAAGAGAGTTTGCCCTTGAGAGCACTGGTCAATATTGACTTCGATTGTTTAATGTGATACAATAAGAGCCTCATGAGAATGCTTGATCTTATTCCAAGAATTTTAAGGAGGTGTTTCACAAATTGCAAGTCTCTATTCCCATTCCACATGTATTGACCAATTATAGTACTTCTATGTGGATTAGATTTGAACACTACAACAAAAACGAGGCATAGACGTGCATGTTAGACGCGCAAAGTCGGGCGCGTCTATCATAGCGTCTATAAGTGCGTGTAAACGTACGTGTAAATAGACGCAAATTGTGCGTCTATATATCCGTACAAATAGACGCTAATATAGACGCGCCAGCAGACGCACAATTATTTAACCACCTAAAATTACAATTCACATAATTAAAAAACCAAATTTAATAATTATTTAACCACCTGAAATTGATTCTTGAGCATGCACGTGTGCGCATGATAAAAACCATAGAATTAAGAATACACATTGAATCATTGAATCAAAAAATAGAGTTAATAATTACTCAAAGTACCATTGGCATCCTCGAAGTGAGCAAGGACACCACAATCTTGGGTATTTCTCTTTTCATCTATACGTTGAGTTCGAAGATGTTTACCCTCACACCAAAGTGCATTGAATAATGTGCACTAGTCGTAAAAGATAAAAGATCAAACTAGACATGCTGGACCCTCATGAGGTGTTCAAATAACTAGACATGCTGGACCCTCACGAGGTGTCTATAGCAAAATATATACCGGGTAGATGAAAGAGCCCTTAAGCTATCGTACACTTACTTGGTCCTTAAAACAAAGATCAGCATTACTCCTACTCTAGACTTGGATAAAAGTGCCAGTGAAGACTCGAGTGTTTTATGGCTTGAGACTCAATCTATGAATGGAAAAACATCACGTCCACATCTAGGTTCTATCCCACCCTTCAAGTTCAAAAAGGGCATGGGGTTTGGAATTCCTGGCTTTTTTAAAGCCAAGCCAAAACCATTGAATAGTTTGATGGAAGGCCCTCCCTTTTTCTATTTTGAAAATGTTGAGAACGTTCCCAATTCAAAGTGGGAGACCATCAAACGGCATTGTAATGGCATAGATCCAGAGTTCACAGACTCTAGATATTTTTTAGCATGCTTTAGGCTGAGGTGGTTATGTTTATAACCTTCCAGTAGATGGAAGAAGGTTGATCCTTCCCCCTGCTCCCATGACAATCTTTGAGGTGCTTCCGAAAACAAAGAAGTATTAGCCCCCATGGGATCTGAGAGAGAAGCTGAATTGCATAAACACACGGGGTGCCCCTAGCACTATATGTGGATTGATCAGAAAAATATTTTCTTCCCACAAAGAAAGCAAGATACCCTCTTATCTTCAACATGAGATTGTCCTGGCATGCAAAATATGGAACTTGGTTTGGGTCAGCCTAGGCCAAGCTGCCCCACTTGAACCCCATGAGATTGAGCTGGTGCTTGGATATGATCGTGACCACACTTGAGGCTGCTCTACCCTTTCAGATTAGTATGATGCATTGGGCAACTCATTTCAGGTCAATACTATTGCATACAGTCTTTCACCACTGAAAGAATTATATTCAGAAGGTTTAACAGCTCTGTCATTCTCGAGCCTTGGTGGGAAAGAAGTGGCATTGCACAAATTGGGTATAATTTTGAAGGCTGTTGTTAGTGTGGAGATCAATGATAAATGTAAAAACATAATAGCCAGCTAGTGGAACAAAACCTTCCAAATAGGCCGATTTCAAATGGAGGATGATGTTAGAGATCTTACTGATGATAAGTTGGCTAAGATTGTGGATGCAGTGGGAAAGATTGACCTCATAATTGGGGGAAGCCCCTGCAACAATCTCTCAGGCAACAATAGAGTAAGCAGGGTAGGCTTGGGTGGCAAAGAATCCTATATTTTCTTTAAATTTCCCAAGATTCTGAGTAGTTTAAAAACATATCATGCAAGCAAGAGGTTACCTGAATATGACCAAACCTCTTAACAGCTAGTATTTTTTTGAATAGGATATGATTAATTACAAATATACATCCAATCATTCAAAGCTAATTACATATATGTGATTTCATGCCCTATATACATCCAATCATGCCCTATACAAATGTGATTGGATAGGGCATGATGATTGGATGTATATATAAATCAAAGGTTGATTTGTGCATTTGCAATATATATATATATATAGAGAGAGAGAGAACTAATCAATACACTCACATGTCTCATTTAATGTTGTACACTTAACCTAGCCATGCATGCCAATTCATAGCATGAGTAGATTGATGTAAATCAGTTGGCAGCTTGTGCATATGCAAGCTATTCCAATCATGTCAAGGTGCACTTATAGCTCACATATCTTTGATTGATTGATGGATAATATACCTTTCTCTATCTCTTTCGTGTACACCTTCATTGCATTATCTTTCTCTAGCTAAAAACTATTCGTGCTTTATCCACCTATTGATACATAAGTGGGATAATATGCAATTGTAAGTGGGATGGTCTAGTAAGTCACTACATATATATGTGCCAATTGACTTGCCAATGTGTTATCTCTTATCCTCAAGCTTTGTTATATATGTCACCACATAGGTCAATTGATTCCCTAAATGCATGCATTGATTTCTTAAATTATTGTTGCGCGTCTGTAAGCGCGTGTCACAAGAATTATCTGCGTATATACACGCGCTATTACATGCGCTGACAAACGCGCCACGCAAGTATAGAAAAATTTAAAAAAATTTGTGGCTTTCTTTTCAAACCTGTGCTTTCCTGCGTTTTTTGTGCGTTTTTTGCAGTTCGAGCTCGAGATCACTACTCGTGCCTGTCTATCACTTCATGAAGACAATGAGGCAAGGAAATAGGAGTAAAAAGAGGACAGGAGGAAAGAAGAGCCAAAGAGTAAAGAACAAGAGCCAAACATCAAGGAAGAGAACAAGATTGAAGCAACTTACCAAGGGAAGGGAGAAGGAGGACAAGGAGCTTGCAACCTAGCCACCGCCACCCGTTCGAACAAGCAAAGAAGGTGAGTTCTTCTTCTCTCTCTCAATCTTGTTTGGTTTCTCTGTTTGTTTGTCTCTCTCTTCTCTCTCTTCACATGCTGGATCTTGTCATCTATGGAGGTTTTTTAGCTTTGTTTTTTAAGCAAGTTTGAGAAGAAATGGTGCGACTGTGCGCGTCTGTCAGCGCGTCCAGATAATAGTGTAGATGCAGCTATAGACGCGAAATAGACCCGCGTCAGACGCCCACAGAGACGCGCTGACAGACGCTCACAGAGACGCAGGTATAGACGCACACAGAGACACAGGTATAGATGCTGTATGTAATATGTTTTATCTGCACATGGTAATATGATTTTTCTTGTGTAGATGTGGAATCCTGGATCCTCCAGCACCCCATTCAACAAGGAGCAATTTATGGGGGAGATGACCAATTATCTTGGTCGCCCTCCCACTGCAGATGAGGTTTTCAGTGTGATGTCTGGGACACCTATCACATCTTTGCCTACATAGGGATCAGCTGAGGTAATGGATCGGCCGAAGCACGTGCATCAGCAAAAGCACGTGTATCAAGTGAGGTAGAGGGTAGTGCACATCGAGGGAGGAGGGAGAGTGGTGCGGGAGGACGAGGAGGTCGAGGGCTTTGTGGGGGTTGCCTAGGTGGTGGCTCTCGATCACCCTCACCGGAAAATGAGAGAGGTGAGCCTCCACAAATGTATTACTCTATCACTAATGTTGGTGGTATCTTGCATGACTTTGAGGGGAGGGAAGTGATAGCCTACTTGAGGAGTGTCGTGCATGCCACATACAAAGATTGCATGATTTCCTTCAAGCACCAAAAAAATGGTTTGTGGCAAGAGGTGCTGCGGGCAGTACATAAAAGGTACCCTAATCCCGAGAATTCACAATTCTCAGATGATTGGGGACGGTCAAAGGTGAGAGACGCGCTTCATAACAAGAGGTCTCACCTTATGATGCGCGCCAAGGAGTCATTGCGGAGACAAGAGCAGGGGCGCCCTGGATATGGCCAACCACCCAATTGCCACCGCAAGGAGTGGAAAGAGGCCGAGAAGAGAGCAGCAGAGAAAATGACAAGTCGCCAGCATGCAGAGGCGCGACGTATCCAGATGGCAACCATGGGATCGTCGCATTATGGATTGGGTGGCAGGGAGTCATGGGAGGCTGAGTTTATAAGTTTTATTTGATTTCTTTTTTTAAATTAAATTTTGTAATTTGTTTCACTTCATTATGTAGTGTGTTTTAATACGTTGTATGTTCAAATTGTTTTGTAGTATCATATCGTTGGTAGGATGCCTACTCCTAGAGAGGTAGGCTACCATCGAGGTCATAACCGGGCGTCCACTTGGCAGCATTTCTACGAGGAGGGACTCATCACGGAGGAGCAATACAATCGTGCCATGAGGATTCCACCACCAGAAGAGGTATGTTTTATTTTTTACATGAAAAGTATAGATAACTCTAATTTATTGTTTGTAATGGTATTTATATACCTTAATCCTTTATGTAGGCGAACCTTGATGCAGTTGAGGATAGCGAAGGGGGGACCAGAAGTAGCGGTGGCAGCAACGGCAGCGGCACAGGCAGCGGTGGTGGTAGCGATGATGATGCCTCTTCTGAGGAGATATAGAGGAGCCCCATGCATGCATGCTTCCCCTTGGCTTGTAATTTTCATTTTTGATATGTATTACTTTCAGCTAGTGCTTGCGACCATGACATCACAAGCACTAGAACTCATAATGTAAAAACGTTTCATCTATATATATGAAATTTCGTGTGCTATATACATTATTTTGTTTTCAGTATCCAATCTTCGAAATAATCTTTCTCTGTTTTCCCTAAGCATACAATTTGATGTTGATGGGGGGAAAAAACCTAGAGAGCATGTGGCTTGCAAAGCCACATGCTCTCTGGTTTTTTTTCATACCTTTGTTTTGGGCGTCTATCAGCGCGTCTAAATTGCAGGATAAATGCGCGTCTATTCTCCTCAAAAACTTTCAGAGAACGCGGTTTTAGATGCATAGATACATGCTTGTATAGACGCACAATATGAATATGTCCACTTTTTTATAAATATGATTATATATTTACGTAGCGCGTTTATATGCGCGTCTAAGTGTGCGTGTAACTCTGATTATAAGCGCGCTTTTAGATGCGATTTTGTAGACGCGCAAATAGACGTGTTAATAAACGCGCCCGACATTTTTTTTCACAATTCAAATATTGCGTCTACAAGCGCGACTATGAACCCTTTTTGTTGTAGTGGAATATCCAAGTGCAACTCAGTAGTGTTCCTTTTGCTAATATAGATATTGCAATTGCCCGAGTAGAGGAGATAAAGTCACAAATAAAAGTATCCCATGCATCGAGGGAAAAATTCTATTCAAGTATAGGTCCTAACAATAATTTGTCATTACCTACAACTAGTGGTGGTTAAGCTTGGATAAGTCCACAACAAATCCTAATGCAAGATCAGGAGACATTATGCAAAATGTAAATATGGTGCGAGCTCCCCCTAATGTTGCCATGCCAATGGCTAGCCACATAAGCTCATTAAATAGGAGAAGCCAAATGATAAATCCCAATGTAAGGCCAACTAATTAGCCCAGAATACCTAACTAGGTGGTTAAGCCATTGAGATGTCAAGGGGATGATTATGTTTATGAGTCTAGTGCATAAAATGTTCTTGATAAAGTAAAGGACATGATGAAACATTATACTAACATGTTAACTAAATGATATGGACAAATATCCATAGATATAAACATTCTAAAGAAGTAGTAAAACTTAATAGGAAGTCTAGACCCTGAAGAGGGTGGTCCATCAAGATTTAGTTGTAAGTGGTGTGGTATTCAGTACCTCTCCCACATATTTTCCCTCATGTGAAGAGCGATACATGTGAGAAGTATGGACATATGACCAATACATGAATCATTGATCAAATGATGTGAATCCTTGAGGGGAGGACCCTAAGAAAATATTGCAAAAGGGAGAAGCCACCTTAGAGGAAGTGCCAAGTGGGGTTAGTCTAGTAGAGGGACTTCACTTTGATGGAAATGTAGCCTCTAACAATTTAAGAGTGGTCACCAAGGGCCAGAAAATGAAAGAGATTCAGAATGATAACCCTAGTATAAGCAAATCTAACTCTAAGTCTATCACGATTTATAAGAAGGTTGCAAATGTCAACACCGAGATGGGTCCTCTTAAATTTGAAGTTATTTTGGAGGAGTGGGTGGCTAAGAGCAAGTTTAAGTCAAAAGTGAAGGACGTTGTTAAGGCTATTAGAAAGCCAAAAGAGAGGATGGTGTGGCAAGAAAAAAATGCTATTGCAAACTTGCATGAGTTGGATCTAGCAAATGTTCTATATGGAGTCAAACTAGATGTGAGCTTGCTACAAATAATACAATTGTCACCTAAAGTTTGCAATGAATTCAAGAAAATCACAAAAATATATTATGTTTTAGAAATTGCTAGTACGAAGCGAGTGGGTAGTGAATGGTAGGAACATGTGGAGAAGCACTACCCTAAAGTTCAGGCATATGTTGATGGCATCTTGATAGAAAATGTTGTGGTAGACCTGAGCTTGTCTCTATCTAAACATTGTGATTATGGAATTACTAGAGAGGCTTCGTTTACCCATTCAAAAGGAAGTCACAACTATACTAAAAAAGGCTGACGATAGTTTAAGATAGCAAGAAGGAATAGTCTCTGAAGTACATGCAACAATAATGCATATTGAGTGTGTTCGTGATTTCCGTGTTATCCGATTTCCTAGGAGACCAAGCTATGATTTGTTGGTAGGAGGATTGTGGATATTACACTTTGATTTTTTGGTAGACATCCCAACTAGTCAATTGATCTTTGGGCATGCATCAAGGAGAATGATTTTGCATGTTTACCCTGAACACCCACCACTAAATGAAAGGACACCACTCCAACTTCAAAATGGGATGCACTTGATGGAACCTCTATTGCTTGAACTTTGAGCTCTAGTGAGTCTAATGGGGGTTCCACAACAAAGGAATTCTATCAAGTGTGCTTAAGTGAGCTTATGGGGGCAAAATATCAAATATGCAATGTTGATGTAATAGAGTGGGAGATTCTTGGGATTCCTAATAATCCCCATCTAATCAAACTCGGTACTATACTATTTGATGATGAGTGTGCAAAATATGTATTGCACCTACAGGAGTTCAGAGATATATTTGCATGAAGGTATGATGAGTTGAAGAGGATTCCCCCTACTATTGTCGTGCATACAATCCCATTGAAAGAAGGCAGTAAGGTAGTAAGATAGAAGATTAGATGAATTCCTTTTGAGTTGAGAGGGCCTCTTTTTTAGGACTTCATGTAGTTAAGAAAGGTAGGTCTAGTCTTTCCTATGAAACATATTGAATGGTGTTCACTAGTTGTGATAAGGAAAATAAGAACAATCAAAATCACGTATGTGTAGATTTGAAAGTGCTAAAGAAGCTGAAAATAAAGGACTACTATCCTTTTCCCTTTATTTAAAAAATTTAAGATCACTTAGTAGGGCAAGAAATGCACTCCTTTATGGATTCTTTGTGGGTTATAATCAAATGGCCATAGTTGAGGAGGATCAATTAAAAGTGATGTTCAATACAATCTTTGGTACCTCTGTGTACCATGTCAAAATCTATGTAATGCTCCAAGGTCTTGCCAAAGAATGATTGATAAGACCTTTACCAATATCTCCCCTAAAAAGTTTAAGGATTTTATAGACACTTTGAGAGTGGCTGTCACAACCCATGATAGGCAACTCATGCTTCTACATAAATGTTTTGAGTGTTGTTATGAGTATTGCATAGCATTAGATCCTCAAAAGTATGTATTTAGGATATCCTACAAATTATAGCTTGGCCATAATGTGAGTGCAATTGGCATTGCCATTAATCTTGAGAAAGTAGTAGTAATTGTGGCCATGAGCCCACCCGCAAGTCCTAGGGAGGTTCAGAGCTTTGTTTCATATCTGAAATATTATCGTCAGCTCATTAATGCATTGGTTGATCTCTTCACACACAACCATGTTTTCGAATGGATTGAACACTCTGCAATGGTTTTTGAGGATGGTAAGCTATAATTATCCAAAATTCCAATGCTAAAAGCTCAAAATAGGGGTGAGGTTTTTTATATCTTTATAGCTACAAGAAGGCATGGTATCAATTGTTGCCTATACCAAATTTAGGAGACACAGGTGTATCATCCAAGTGCTTTTGCAAGCCAAAAATTACGGGTTTCAAAGTGCTAATATAGTTATTTAGAAAAGTGAATTTGGCGACGGTGTTCACCAGCAAGAACTTTAGACATTACATTCTTTATGAGAAGGTGGTGTTTTTCACCAAGGTAGAGGGTCTATAATTATTGATGAACAAGCTTCAACCCCTCACCACCTAGCTAAATGACTAATCTATTTTTAGGAGTTTGGCTACGAAATTCAAAGTAAGCCATTAAAAGTGTAGGCTGTTATTGAATTTTTAGTAGATTTTGTTGAGCCTTAGAAAAAGTGGGCTGATGTTAGTGACTATGAAGATCTATGCAAGATTGATACACCCTCAATCTCGTAGTGGTATGCATTAATTACTGATAATCTATCCACAAGCAACCCTGCAGATTCTCCTTTTGAATCTAAGAAGAGAAAGATTAAGAAACAAGCACTTTGATTTTCCATTATAGCAAGTGTCTTGTACAGAAGGGGAGTGTATGAGGTATATCATTGTGTATAGTGCCTGATGAGGTACCATTCATTTTAGAGAAATGCCAGGATTCAGCATGTGCAGATCATTTTTCTCAATGGTTTACTCCTGAAAAAGCTTTGCATGCTAGTTATTGGTATCCAACGATCTTCCATAATACTTTTACATATGTTACATGTTGTGATATCTATTAGAGACACGATGCTAGGGAAAATCACAAGAGGTTGCAAGGAAAGAGGAATATAGATCTATGGACTTATGGGAAACTATATCCAAAAGATCCTTTGCATAACTTGGTGCCTCCCTTCATGGATATTATATCCTTAGTAAGCTTCATTGGAAACTGTTATAATAGCCTCTTAGGATATACTCAACATTTGGATGCCATTAGCAATGTACATAAGTTACAAAGAGATTTGTTAGACAAGGAGAATGCCTCTTTGAGGAAAACATTAGAGCAATGTAAGCATAAATTACTACAGAACAAAAAGACTATTTTAGAGCTAGAGAAATAGAGAGATCAATTGAGGCTTAATGAAAGAATATTGGGGGTTCACAAATGATGCAATAAACTTTGAAATATTAAGACATGGAACTTTGAAAGAATACATGCACTAAAGTAAGTAAGTTCTTTGTTACTTTTCTCTCCATCTCATAAAGTATTTGTAAAATAATTTATGATAACTAAACATTTATTATTATGAATAGAGAGATACTCTACAACCTAATGAAGAAACGACTTCAAGCATGGAGGCATCAATTGAACACTTTAAAATGCTTCTAAATAAGGAAGCTATCAAAGAAATCTTGAAGGATCCAACGTATTGAAATCTTGCAGGATAGGGGATTGAGATTTTCCTAAGGGGGAGTCCACTTAGCTCAAGTGATATGCAAACTTTGTTGGATGAGGTAGATATATCTAGTAGGGGATACACAACTATTTACAAATCTCCTTACAGGAAGATGAAGAAATCTAAGCGATAAAAATCAATATTTCCAAATTCAATATCACTCAAAAGAATGTGAAAATAAGTGAATGATCAAGTTCTACAACTCCTAGGATCTCCATTTAATATTGAAGATGCCTATCATTTAACACTAGGGGAAACGATGGTTTACAACAAATACAACAATATATTTTACAACTTGAAGGCCCTACATCCATACTTTGTTCAATTATTTGAGGTGACTCCAATGAATGTAATGGTCTCGTGAAATTTGTACTCAAGCTTGATGAGTACCAAATTGTGAGGGATGGAAAGCTAGAATGGGTCACCATCACCCTGATGAATAGGGCACTTGATCCAACAATTTCAAAGTACAATCCAAAATGGTTCAGTGTCCAGTCCAAGAACAATATATTCTCTCTGGGGTTCTTTGAGATGATCAATATATTTTAAATTGAAAGTTTAATTATACTAATACGGTTGTTGGGTCACATGCTTATAATATGTGTGTATTCTAGGTTATGTCTAAGAATTTTGAAACCTTGCATTGGATTTCAAAAATGATCCTTAACTTGAAATTTATACTTAGATTCCTCAATCTCAAAAATCCGTTTTATATCTCTCCTCAAAAAGTTTGGGTTATTTACTAATCATGGCAATAGTGTATAGCTTGTCAAAATTGTAAAGGGTTTTAGTAGTAAAAACCTCCTAAATATTCTGCAAGTACATATTATACTAATCATATTCAAGAATGTTGGGAGCTTTCTGTGGGACCATAACATAGGAAAGAGAGACACTCAAGGGCATGGATGGATTTAAAGAAGGTAGGCAAGATGGAGACACTTTGGCCATAGATGAGCTTTGATTATCTCATGCTCCTTGGGTCCTATCCACTAAATAGAAGTACATGATGAAGCAAATTAGCATGTCTATATATATGCCGAAGGGTACAATATGGTCTCTCAGATTCACATTTTTTAAAGATGACCAAATAATATGACTAAAATCCAATGATTGGCTGTACAATAAGTATTTCATTATTTTGTATATATCTATAGTTTGTAATACATTAAATTTCTCATAGGTCATACTACCAATCACGATCACAGGGTGTCTCACTCTAGAGGTACTATTACGAAGAGAGTTTACTGTCAAAAGTCTTGCATTGCTCCCCATCACATGGTTTTGAAAGGCATATACTATCTTGTCATAATCTTGCCATCCCTTTCTTACAACAATAAAAACTTAGAACAAAAAAGAAATGTCACAAATCAAATGTTTACAACATTTGGGTATTAGTGAGATATTATATCTCAAGTGTATTCGATAGATTACAAATTGTGATAAGTTAGATTCTATTTCCTTCTCTATTTTGGTGAAATAACTATATATATAGTTCAATACAATGAACTAAATCCATTGTTTTGAGAACATAATGAAAGAGAGAAAACTAGACCTTGCCTTTTTTTAAGACTTTTCCCATAATTGTATTGGAATCATCACACAAACTAGTAAGGAAATTCAAAGGGACAATTATGCTCCATTGACATTCAATGCGAACTTATGAGTCTTCTACTCAAATTCTTTTCCCATAAACTTTGTAATGTTGATCCCTATCTCTTTACTAATGTGTTCATGAACCTTTGTTGCTATTAATTGCAAAGGTATTTTAAAATGGGGCTACTTCTCAAAATTCTAGAGATGTATTCACATTTCTATGTTTTAAAGTGTTTGAAATCACACACACACACACACACACACAGAGTTTCTATGTATGTGTGGTGTTGTGAGAGAGAGAGAGAGAGAGAGAGAGAGAGAGAGAGAGAGAGAGAGAGAGAGAGAGAGAGAGAGAGAGAGAGAGAGTGTGTGTGTGTGTGTGTGTGTGTGTGTGTGTGTGTGTGTGAGAGTTAGAGAGTATGTGTGTATCCACTAGAGGTCAAAAATAAACTAGAAGACAAAAATAAAAAGCAATAGCAATCTTGTGATTGTGAGAGATACACACACTTGAGTGTCTCATTAGGGGGCATCTCCAAAGTTAGAAATTTACCACAGGGGTTCACCACAATGAGGTTTTTGAGAAAATTTGAGTAAATCTACAAGTCTAGAAAAATATAAATGTATTGCATTAGCACACCATGGTGGGGTTTTTTAATGAACTTTAAACCAATTTACAAGGTTACACATGTAGAAAGCAATGGTTAATTGTCCCCATGTATTTCTAAGTAAAGAAGGGCCATTTTATTATATCATGACAAAAAGGGGTGCATGAAGCACAAGAGCATGGCCCTTTTGTTATGCAAACTATTTGGCAAAATCAAGCTCTAATAAGGCAAATTTCAACATTCCTAGGAGCATCTACATCAGGTTGATTGAAAGTCTCAGAATGAGTCTCTTAACTCAATTATAATAGGGTAAATTTTTTAATGAAGATCAACCATGCCAACATAGAATGCTAGTACCATATAGGGTAATGGAAAAGCAACTCTTCAATACACACATGTCCCTTCCATGCCCATTTATAGACACTTCCCTCATGCTTGTGCTTTCCTCGTCGTGGCTTCATGAGCACCCAAGATCCCTTAGAGATGAGAACTTCTGTCCATGTATTCCCATCAAGGGTAATGGGAACCAATATAGAGAAGACAGAAGTTGAAGGTCTGTGAAGCAAGGGAGTAGCATTGTTTGTGACCACTGCAGAACATCGAGAACTTAGATGATGAGGGTGGGAAGCCATTAGAGATTGACAACAAAGAAAGAGTGCAAAGAGCTCTAGAAGGAGGAGAAGGTCTCGGTAGCTAGAAGAAGGCAGGGAGTTTTTGAAAAACCTCCCTCCCAAAACCTCCCCAAACCTACCTCCATAATTTTTCCAAATCTTCTTCTTGCCCCCATAATAGTGACATTTATAGGGTATTCTCCTTAAACAAAAAAGGTTTTCAAGTATTTTTCTCTATTTTGTGAGTAATTTTTGAGAAAATCCAACATAACGTTGGCCTCCATCCTATTGGAGGCGCTACTCCTTCTCTCTCCTATTATTTCCCTCCTTTTGACCACTAAATTCTCTAATGTATCATTCCAACGCACCTAGTTTGATATTAACTTTTTTCTTGGAAGAAGCTTGTGCCTCTCAAACTTTCTCTCTGAGCCAACTGCAGTCACTATGGTTCCCCTCCTTGATCACATGCTATGTCTTGACCTACTTGATGAAGCTCTCTCCTCCTTACTTTCTCTTTGGTACCAACATGGGTGTCTCCTTTTTTATCCAGTAGATTGCTATATGCAATAGATTCCTCAGGTGATGCAACAGAATAGGCCACCCTCTACTAGCTATAATGCCCCTTCTTAGTGGCCATTAGTTTTGAAATAATAGCAATAATCTTTTGATAAAAAATAGTAGCAACAAGATTTTTGCCTTAAATGCCATCTACCCATCTTTTGATGAAACAAATTTCTTGATCTTGCTCATGTACTATGCCGAAGGCCCAGTTGAGGAGCTTGGCTATCTCTATCTTCTGGGACAGTCCCTCTTCATCTTCTATTGGATCATTCCAAACAACAGAAGCTTGCATCTCTACCAAACCTTCTATAATGTGCCCACTCCTCAAATCATGGGACACGTCTTAGCAGCCCGTTGAGAGGTTTATCTAGAAGACATCGCCCGGCACTCCCAAAGAATGACACGGGTTTTGCCAACTAGGGTCTCTCGAGTCTGCCCCGTGATGGAACTTATCCAGCCGTTCCCACTAGGATCGACCTGAAGACCGGGGTCCTAGCCAACATTGTCTAAGGACATCATCCGACCTTTCCTAACATTCCTTGTTAACATTTCCTTTGAGGAAATCTCTCGGCTAATCGAGACCACCCTTCCGTAGGATAGACCCAATTAGTCACATCCGCCACGCTTCCCTCGAGACCACCCTTCCGTAGGATAGACCCAATTGGTCACATCCACCACGCTTCCCTCGAGGGTCGAGAGAGAGAGAGAGAAAGGAAGAAAGAAAGAAAAAGGAATAAACATGAAACATAATAAAGAAAGAGAGAAATAGAGAGAGAGAGGGAGGGAGAGAGGAGAATGAATGAGAAAACACGAGGGGGTAGAGAAAAACAAAGAGAGGGTTTGTTCTTGTTCTTTGATTTCTTCTTTTTTTATTTTTTTTAAAACAATGATGTGCATTGAGGGAGAAAGAGAGGAAACGAGATAAGAAATGAGATTCGAGGGAGGAGAATGTGGTGCGTTGAGGAAGAACGATAGGAAATGAGAGAGGGAGAAGAAGAAAGGAAAAGGAAGAGAGAATGAGAGAGAGAGAGAGAGAATAAACATGAAAGATAACAAAGAAATGGGGAAAGAGAGAGAGAGAGAGGGAGGGAGAGAGGAGAATGAGTGAGAAAACATAAGGAGGTGGAGAGAAACAAAGAGAGGGGTAACAAAGAAAGAGAGAGAGAGAAAGAAATATAGGAAATAAGAGAGGGAGAAGAAGAAATGAAGAGGAAGAGAGAACGAGAAAGAGAGAATAAACATGAAAGAGAAAGGGAGAGAACATAAAATGAAGAGCACAAAGAAAGGTGCAAAGAAAGGGGGAGAAAACCGAGACTTTAGTTGACATTGATTTTGTTGAGTTACAAGATAAGAAATCCCTTCTCGAACAAATTAAGAAACAAAAAGAGAACGAGAACAAAAACAAACTATTTTTCGTAACGTAGAAAGACCACATGGAAAATGATGAAGGTCGTGATGTTCAAGATCGCGAGGCATATCTTAATCAGCGTGTCCCGTGTCCTTTCTCTCAATGCGATCTGGCAATTAAACGAAAGCATCGATTGTTTATAGAACACGTATGATGCTTCAGCGAGTTTCAATCAGAGATCATTGATTAGGTGATCTTAGACTTTGAGTAAATGGTAAGAAAAGTGTATATCAATCATGCATTATTGGTGCACAAATCGGATGCTGGATGCATGCGTAGTGAGTGCCGGAAGGTCCTTAAGAACAAAGAACTCTACTTTAAGCTCAAAAAGCAAGAGAATAGACTTGCACGACAAGAGGCAAAAAGACCAATTGGGTACAATCTCCCCCTATGCCTTGTGTGAGTACTTCACAAGGTATGTACTTATAAATTAATTCATCTCAAAGCTAAAAAATAGCCTAATTTTACAGTAAGCATGCTTTAGCTTTTGTGTTTGCTTTTGTCCAAATAAACAATAAATCGTGTATCCATGCGCTTACAAAATAATAAATATTTGTCAAGCGCTTCAATAAATAAGCGTGCCTAAATAAATATTAGTGCCATGTCTTTAATAATAAGACGCGCGCCCATAAAAAAAGGTAATTTATTCTGGATAATTTGAATACACGCTATCGCCCAGTGCTTCCCAATGCCACCGCCGCCTGCTCTACACATCAATTGAAGCATTCATAATTGTTAAAAAATAATAAGCTAAACTGACAAAAGTGAATGCCTAGCAATCTTCAGCTACAAAATAAATAAATAGGTTAAAACTCTGTCCTAACCTTAATTTAATACGAGTGCACTCTAAACTCATACACGTCCATTAATTTAAATATGTATTTTTCGGAATCACCTGTTGTGGAGTCACCCATGTGCACATTAAATTAACATGACAC